>NC_092338.1:103917500-105331250 GCF_046630445.1 Rutidosis leptorrhynchoides | reverse complement strand
CAACACGTGCCATACTATGAACCAGAACCACAATTTTTTATTGCCTACGTAGTATTTCCCATTCACCATGTAATAGAGCACTCAAGAATTCATGAAGAGGAGTTACATCCTAATCTTAGATTTGATCGAAGCTGGAGAGATTACCCAACGTACCAAAGTAACAAATATAAACTGGTGACAAAAAATGTGGAAGTACCGAGGGAAATCGATTGGGAGCCTTTGGTAAAGATCGACCTAGCTAACTTAGTTAGGCAGCTACTAATCCAAAGGTATGGGAACTCTGCTTTTCCCGACTGGGAACGTTTATTTACCACTCGTAGGCCTGTATATAAGGAGTGGTGTGTTGAGCTAATGAGTACTATAGCCTTAAATAAGGATGTAAATAGGTTAGACGATAAGACTTTTCTTAGATTTTTACTTGGAGGTAGGATGTACAGGATGTCTATGATAGACATGGCTAGAGCTTTACAGATTTACACCCCCACTGAATTATTATCACCTGATTGTACAGCTTTAATTTATCACGGTGAGAGGGTAGATAGAGATTTTGACGCTAACGCCGTATGGAGGCGTATGTCAAATTTTAATGTTTTTACACGGGGAGGAAGACACTCCTATTTAGATATTAATAGAGCCGAGCTCCGTATAATACATAGATTTTAAGCTAACTCGATTACACAAAGAGGTAAAAACAAGGAGAAAATGACTCTAAATGATTTATTTTACCTTAAGTGCATTCGAGACACTAGAGGCTTTGTTAATATTCCCTACTGTGTTGGGTATTATTTGTCCAAAGTTGTGGAAGGTATACAGAACGGGGGAATAATAGGAGGAGGTATTTTTGTTACTCTCATTGGAGACTACTTAAGTGTAGATAGGGAACACGGGGGTCCAATAATGATACTATAGGTTTACAGGTATGTCAGGGTGCAAAGGTACTAAAACGAAGGCACAATATGCCAATACCATATCATGGCACCCATCCACAGGTAGAGAGGGGTTTGAATGAGGAGATGGAGGAAGCAGATGACATCAGGGATGTCATTAGGGATAGTTTTACTGACGTTTTCCAGCATATAGATGAGGTGGAAATGAGTAATGAGGATAGGCATCGTTAGTATGACCAGTGGCAAGCCACAAATGAGTATGAGCGATCCAGGCAATGCCAACACGATAGCTGACAAGTTCATCAGCACCAAATCATGAGCCAGCTATCATATCAGGTACCAAATAACTACATTCCGACTCGGTCTGCTTTTTACCCACCACATCAGCCCGACATGCGACCACCCTTTGACCTGTACGACCCTAACCAAGCCTACCAGGACACCTATCACCAACCATAGAACCCGAACGATGATATGAACTGGAATCCCTATCCAAATCAGTAGTGTTCCATTGGTATTTTTTATCTTTTATTATTTTTATCTATTTATGTTAAACATTTAACATTTTGATACTTTAATGTAATGTATAATATTTTTATTATTTTGTACTAATATTTTATTTTTGTAATTTGAAAGTGGGATATTAAGTCCCATTTCAAATTACCATGCATGTTTATATTTGCATTGTATGTATTTTATCTCATGTACACAACAGGGTAAAACAGCGCATTTTCAAAGACTGGCATTAAGTTCAGCAAAAGCAACTAATTTTGACGACAAGATGTAAAATAAATGTGAAATAACAACTGCAGGAATGAACAAATGATGTGCACCATTTATCATTCAACACAAACAACAATATGTTTGGAAACTTTGGTAAAATTTAATCATTTTTTACGCTAATCACCTACAATAATTTAAATTGCTATTGATTTCTTGCAAATGAGGGCATTGCAAGATCTTAAGTGTGGGAAGGGATTAAATTCTTTCGGTTTTAAATTTTTTTGACTTATACACTTGGTTTAATAGCCACTGTTAAAATACTAGTAACGCAGTAGTTGTATTAGAATCTAGTGCTCTCTGATAATAAAGAACAGCCCTAGTCTTATATACTGACTACCCACTTCTAGTAAAATTTTAAATTTTTTTTAACTAAATGAACTCAAAATCATGTTTATATATATTTATGAACGATAAAACTATGTGTTAACACCGAAATTATTGTTACCTCGAAAAGGACATAAATTGAGAAACAACTCAAAATGCTTGAATTCATTTAAAATGGAATAGAGGAGAATAAAAAGGCAAAGAAAGAAAAATAAAAGCCAAGTGCGGGAAAAATTTACCAAGTTATTTAGAACATATATCACATATTTTTGAACAAATAATTGAAAATACTTTTGTTTTGGACAATATTAATCAGTTTTACCCAGTTTATTGTAATATAAATAGAATTTATAAGGAAGTACAGTCTTCTGAGAAAAAGACACGCGCTTCTTGATTTAGGTCAAGAAGTTGTCGTCCAGATCAGTTGTAGAGACTATAAAAAACCTTGAAAAGTTTTCTCGAAAATCAGATGGAAATCCACGGACCTCAGCATCAAACAGGGTCGCCAAGTGGTCAGACTTATCCTAACCATGAGAGGATCTGTCTCGTACAATGGGGTGCAAATTAGCTTATAAGACTAATGAATCAGATCTCCAGAAAGGATAATCTCCTTAAAGATCAAAAATCAGCTTTTAAGCCTGATATTACTCAATCCTTGAGATTGACCTTAAAGATTGAGAATTCAAACTCATGGAATTCAATGATATCTAAACTCGAGCTTGAACGAGAAAATATTTTGATCAAATTACAAACCAATTTGTTTTCTGAAAACCCATTTTCAATGCGTTCATTACCATTGAACGTAAAATCCCGAGAATTCACCGGAATTCATTAGGTCACCTGAACCAAATCGGGTGTCAACCGTAAGAACGGTGGTTGCATAGCATGGTCGAAGACAGGACTTTGTGCCAGACCGAAAAACTATAGGGTGATCTTTACTATTGCTCCTACAAAGGATAGTAATTGCATCCGACACGATATAGACCATACTCAAAAGCATGTCATTAGACATTGCCTTAACAGTTGCTTGTTCAACGCTTTCCTTTACAACCGGACGGTAGTTTACCGAAAGGTAATATACGGAGCAAGTATACTGGACGTGTTGCTTTCCTAATACAAGGTTAGCAAGTGGGTGACACAAAACCATAAGTTCTGAGCTAAAATTTTCAAATACAAAACCCACAAAAACATTTTGCAAACACCGGTGAAGGGTTATTCCGGAAAAATTATCTCGGGTAAAAGCTAGATTGAATTTTCAAAAGATCAAATGTTTTCATAAAGATCCAATTTCCTAAAGGATCTAAATTTTTATAGTCATGTGGGACTGTAAACCACATCATTACTATCATTATTTATACCGCCGTATTAAAATCACTGATGTACAAAGTGTGAAGAATAAAGAAGTGATTCAAGTATGTTTTTATTTCAAGTTCTATATTGCTTGAGGACAAGCAACAAGTGTGGGAATATTTGATAATGCTAAAAACGAACATATATTTCATAGCATTATCCTTCAAGAAAGACAAGATTTTAGTTGCAATTGTTCTATTTACAAGTGATATTCGTTTAGATAATAAAAAGTGAAGACAAAAGACAGATTCGACGAATTGAAGACGCAAACGACCAAAACGCTAAAAAGTACAAAGTACAATTTAAGTGGTTCAATTTATTGATGAGAAACGTCTCTAAATTACAAGAGTACAAGCCGCAAAACGTAAAGTACAAGATATTAAATCATACGAAAGGACGTTCGAAAATCCGGAACCGAGACATGAACCAACTATCAATGCGCGACGCAACGGAGCTAAAATTACAAGTCAACGATGCACAAGAATATAATATAATATATATAATTATAAATAATTATATATTATATTATATAATAAATAAATCAAGTTGCCCACATTTTTGGAATCATTATGAGCTGTCACAGAGGGCCATGCGATCGCATGGCCATGAAGCCTATATTCCATGCGATCGCATGGCAGGAATAGTATGGTCAGGTCCTATAAATGCAACGAATTCTGGCTGAAATATTTACACCATATCATATATCTTACTCTCTCTCAATATATTTATATTTATAATTTTAATTTTAATTTTAATTTTAAGTTAATAATAATAAGGTTATAGTGGCGAATGTTTTAAGTTTGTAAGTCAAAATTCTGTCCGTGTAACACTACGCGATTAATACTCAATGTAAGTTATGTTCAACCTTTTTAAATTAATGTCTCGTAGCTAAGTTATTATTATGCTTATTTAAATCGAAGTAATCGTGATGCTGGGCTAAATATTAAAGATGGGGTTATTGGGCTTTGTACCATAATTGGGGTTTGGATAAAAGATCGACACTTGTGGAAATTAGACTATGGGCTATTAATGGGCTTTATATTAACTAAACGATACCTCGTTAATTTAATATAAAGGTTACAATTTGATGTATCTATATATAACCACATACGCTTAATCGGGTATGGTGGACGGGATATTTATAAATACGAATTATTGTTCATTTGACCGGACACGGGGATGGATTAATAGTCACTGGACTCATTAAAACAGGGGTGGATTACATTCAAGGGTAATTGGTGTAATTGTTAACAAAGTATTAAAACCTTGGATTACACGCAGTCGATAACCTGGTGTATTCATTAAACAAAGTATTAAGACCTTGTTACAGTTTGAATCCCCAATTAGTTAGAATATTTGACTTCGGATAATAAGATTAATTTGATGAAGACTCTCGCACTTTATAATTATGATTGATGGACTATTATGGACAAAACAAGATGGACATATCGAATAATCCAGGACAAAGGACAATTAACCTATGGTAATAAATTAAAATCAACACGTCAACATCATGATTACGGAAGTTTAAATAAGCATAATTCCTTTATTTTATATCTCGTCGTACTTTTAATTATCGCAATTTTATTTATCGTCATTTTATTTATCACACTTTTAATTATCACACTTTTATTTATCGTCATTTACTTTACGCTTTAAATTAAGTTGTATTTATATTTAATATTTTACATTAGGTTTTAATTGTGACTTAAGACATAAAATCGACAAACCGGTCACTAAACAATAAAAACCCCCCTTTTATAATAATAATAATATTACTTATATATATTGATACAAATATAGTTTAAAATATAAATAGCGTTAAACTCAGCTAGCTCCCTGCAGAACGAACTGGACTTACTAAAAACTACACTACTTTATGATTAGGTACACTGCCTATAGTGTTGTAGCAAGGTTTAGGTATATCCACTCAATATATAAATAAATAACTTGTGTAAAATTGTATCGTATTTAATAGTTTTTCGTAGTAAAATTAATAGTATTACGTACTACACCTCGCACACATCAGCAACGGATTCCAATACTAGAAGTGGGTAGTCAGTATATAAGACTAGGGTTGTTCTTTGTGATCAGAGAGCACTAGATTCTAATACAACTACTGCTTTACCAGTAATTGAGACGGTGGCTGTACTAGTTGAGGTAGATGGCTTCTTCCTTTTCACAGCTAGCTTTCACTGAGGTCCCTCCCCCTCAGCTGGTGCAACACCAGAGGCATTCGTTTGGGCAACTCCACCTTGAGCAGTGAGATACTCAAGCATTTCTGGCGTCAAAGCAGCATATGGAGCAATAGGTTTATCCTTTGGCATCCCCCCTTTCTTTAGAGGCAGGTCAAAAGATTCATCAGCGATCTGCTGGTAAGCTTCACCCAGCTCAATTTCAAAAACAAGGCTCAAAAACCTTGGAAAGGGAATTATATGTGTTCGTTTTGGTGCAAGCACCATTTCCCTTAGCCTCAAATAGATTTCACCGGCGTAATCAATATTACGGTTAAATAGCATGTCGTGACCAATCTTCAGCTCAAAATCTGAGTACTGATCAAAACTTCCAGACTTTTGGCTGATACACTAAGTCAGCAGCCCGAAAAAGTAATACCACAGCGGTGACATGTTCTTCCTTAGCAGCGTATGAGTAATTGGACCAGCATATCCAATTGTCTCCAGCACTTCCCTCCTAAAGTCATCGCTAGTCGGTGAATTAACAAATGGACCACCGGGTAATTGAAGGGCACGACGGATGGCATCAACAGTGATCGAGCAGTGTAGGGTTTCTGTCACCATGCCATGAATACAAGGACCATTCTGTTGAGTGGTGGCCATGGTGGAAGTATACTAGAATCTCGCTAAACAGGCCGGATAAAGGCGAGAAGGAACTCTGGTGATGGATCTCGCTAAGGGGCATTGCCTGATGTAGTCGATCAAAGCCTCATAACCAATGTTGGCTTTAGACTTGGGAATAGAGAGAGCGTGTGCTGTATTGCCTCTAGAAAGGTGAATTAGTGCAGGATCTGGTGCATTAGCAGCCCTGATCAAGTTGGGGTGAAGATTGAAAAATGGTGCATGTTCAACCTGTTCCTCTATGACTGAAGGAGGGTGTTGTTCCGGTTGTTGTTGTTGTTGTTCCTCTGGCTGATTCTCAGCAGGTGGTGATTGGTGTTGTTGTTCTGCCATTGATGAAATGTTGAAGATAAATGTATGAAATATTTGAAGATTTGGGATTTTTAGAGAGAAGAGTGTGTATTTGAAAGGTAAATCAAAGAGTTAATAACCGAAGGTTATTATGTGGAATTGATCGCCTTATTTAACCTTTTGAATTGGTGGAAAAAGTGTAGGAGAGAGAAAATGGCAACTGTCATCTGCAGGCGCGTGGGCAGATGTGACAGACTGGCACGTTTTTGAGGGGACACAGACTGTTGACATGACGTTTAATCGGCTTGAACACTCATACCTCCCATTAATCATTAAATGCATCAGTTTTCAAATCAATTTGAAGTTAAAAACCATAAGATAAATTTTGTATTAAATACAAAAATTCTTTGTGACATTTAATATGTAATGAATTTAATTTTAAATCATTGGAAGTAAATGAGTTTCAGATTTAAGGTATCATTTAAGTATTGTGAGCTATTTATTATTTCGTTTTGAACATTGAATAACCATGATATAAAAGACCTTGTTGTGCTGACTGTTAGACATGTAGGCAGTAAGTGAAAGAATTTGTGGCTTACTGGTTTGCCCTACATTTTGTAGAGCCAGCACACCAACAAAGTTGCCTTTTATTTTAAAGTTCAAGCATACCCAGCTCAGAGATGAGATAGTTAAAATGTTTCCCATCTAAGGGCTTTGTGAAAAGATCTGCTAACTGCTGGTCTGTTGAAATAAAATGTAGCTCCACATCTCCTTTTTGAACATGATCCCTTATGAAATGATATCAAACGTCAATGTGCTTAGTTCTTGAATGCATCACAGGATTGTTGGTAATAGCAATAGCACTTGTGTCGTCATAGTAGATTGGAGTTTTTGAAACATGAACACCATAGTCCTTCAGCTGGCTTTGCATCCATAGTACTTGAGCAGTGCAACTACCAGCAGAAACATATTCTTCCTCAGCAGTAGATGTGGACACAGTATTTTGCTTTTTGCTCGTCCAGCTGACTAGTCTACCACCCAGTAACTGGCAACCACCAGTAGTACTTTTCCTGTCTATTTTACACCCTGCAAAGTCAGCATCTGAATACCCAATTAGCTCAAAATCCTGGTCTTTGGGATACCAAAGACCACGTTTAGCAGTACATTTCAGATACCTAAATATCATTTTTACTGCTAGAAAGTGTGACTCTTTAGGATCAGCTTGATATCTGGCACAGAGACATGTGGCAAACATAATATCTGGTCTGCTAGCTGTAAGATAAAGTAGGGATCCAATCATACATCTATATTCAGTGATATTGACTGGTTCACCATTTGGATCAGCATCTATTTTAATAGATGCTGCCATTGGGGTCCCTATATCTTTTAAACAGGTCAGACCAAATTTCTTTAACATATCTTTGATATATTTATATTGACTTATAAAAACTCCATCATCAAGTTGTTTAATTTGCAATCCTAAAATGTATTGCAAATCTCTTTGTAAGCTCATTTCATATGTTTTTGACATAAGTTTTGAAAAATCTTGACAGTATTTTTCATTTTTAGATCCATAAATAATATCATCCACATATATCTGTACCAGCAAGAGATCACCATCTATCTCTTTTGAGAATCGAGTGGTGTCAATTGTTCCAAGTTTAAAACATATACCAGTGAGATACACATGAAGTGTCTCATATCATGCTCTTGGTGCCTGTTTGAGGCCATAAAGAGCTTTGTCTAGCTTGTAGACATGGTCTGGATATTTACTGCTTACAAAACCAGGAGGCTGTTTGACATAAACTTCTTCTTGCACCTTCCCATTTAGAAATGCAGATTTAACATCCATCTGGAATACCCTAAAGTTCATCTTAGCAGCATATGCCAAGAACAATCTGATAGCTTCTATCCTAGCCACTGGAGCATATGTCTCTCCATAATCCAATCCTTCTTCCTGTTTGAAACCCTGAGCTACCAATCTAGCTTTGTTTCTGATTACAATCCCATCTTCATCCATCTTGTTCTTGAAAACCCACTTGATACCAATGATCTTCTTAGTTGCATCATCAGGTTTAGGTACCAATGTCTAAATCTTATTCTTATCAAACTGGGAGATCTCTTCTTGCATAGCTCCTGCCCAGCTTGGATCTTTGATTGCTTCATCAGGACATGTAGGTTCAATGGTAGACACAAAGTTTACATGCATACAAAAATTGCTGGTTGCATGTCATCTTATTTTAACACCACTTGCCAGATTACCAATAACTTGTTCAATTGGATGCTCCTTTGTCCATCTAGTGTTATGAATAGGTGAGTTTATTGTGGAACACACAGCATCTTGATCATCAGCTGGCTCAGAGGAATGAGCAGCAGTGGGAGACAGCTGTTCATTATGAGTGTAACCAGTACTAGCTTGAGATCCTTCAGAACCAGTAGACCTATGCTCCAGTTGTAAAACTTCGGTAGAGCCAGTATGTCCACATGGTTTAGACACAGATGGAACAGAATGTTCCATCTCATCATTAGAGAACCCAACAATATGGATTGATGAGGGATTTGCTGCTGGTTCTTCTTCATCATCAAGAGCTTGCTGAGTTGGCTTTTCAAATAGTAACTCCTCATCTTCTTGACCAGAATATGAAGTAGGGGCAGTTTCATCAAATGTAACATAAATGGATTCTTCAAAACAACCCCTTCTTTTATTGAAAACCCTATATGCCTTTGACATGTTGAAATATCCCAAAAATATACCTTCATCAGCCTTAGCATCAAACTTGCCTAGCTGATCCCTATTGTTTAGAATGAAACAGGGAGTGTCAAATACATGAAGAATGAAATTGAGGGTCTTCTACCTTTGAGAACTTCATAAGCAGTTTTATGATGTCTTTTCACAATTAAAGATCTATTCTGGGTAAAACAAGCAGTGTCCACAGCTTCTGCCTAATATGAATTTTTCAACCCAGACTCAGCCAACATAGATCTTACTGCTTCAATGAGAGTTATGTTTCTTCTTTTTACAACACCATTCTGTTGAGGTGTTCTCACAGCAGAAAAGTTCTGTGAAATACCTTTGTCAGCACAAAATTCTTCTAATAATGCATTTTTGAATTCTGTACCATGATCACTTCTAAGCTGCTTCACCAGTTGCCCATTCAGTAGTTCCATTCTTTTGATAAAATTGATAATTTCATCAGCAGCTTCACTCTTTTGCTTCAAAAAGAACACCCAAGTGTATCTGGAATATTCATCAACAATCATCAGTGTATACTTCTTCCCACTACAGCTGGCTATATTAACAGGACCAAAAAGATCCATATGAAGTAGGTGAAATGGTTTCTCAACAGATGAAATCTACTTTGACTTGAATGAGGCATGGTGATGCTTCCTTTTTTCACATCCAGGACATAATATGTCCTTCACATAAGACATTGTGGGTAGCCCAGACACTAAACTTTTACTAGATAACTTATGAATATCTTTGAAGTTGGGATGTGAGAGTCTCTTGTGCCATAACCACTTGAGGTTGTCTGCTGCCTTTAAATAAAAACAAGTATCAGTTGTTGTGACTACTGTGTTCATGTCGATTAGATACATGTTCTCATGTCTTTTTGCTATCAGCAGTGGCTTCCCTGTCTTATCAAAAATAGTGCCAATTTTCTTTCTGAATTGGACTATCTTACTTTTGCTTGTCAGTTGGCTTATGCTGAGTAGATTATGTTTAAGCCCAACGACATATGCTACATTTAAAAATGTAACATTCCCATTTGTTAAAGTACCAAAACCCTTTGTGTAACTCAACGAATTATCTCCATATGATACAACTGGACTATCCTTTTCTTGATAGTCCATTAGCAGGGACTTACATCCGGTCATATGTCTCGAACAACCACTATCAAGATACCAGATTTGCTTGTTTTGAATGCCCTGCACAGTAGCTAAGAGATTAGTTCTTTTTGGGAACCCATCCAAGGATGGGTTCTGGAAGGGTCATCTTTGATGATCTCTTCCGATCTGCTGGTTTGCTTGAAGAGGCAACAGCAGATGAGGTTAAGGTTAGAGTACACCGGTTGGCTAAGTGAAACTTACTGCCACACTTGTAGCATTTTCTCACATTTGGTATCGGTGACTGGTCATACACTGAGTAAATGGGTGCAGTAAGATCGGGTCTACTTTCAGATATGGCAGCTATGAGCTGGTCAAGCTTGACAGTCATTATCTCAGTGATATATGACCCAGCACTTGATTCCACAATTTGGTTCACTTTAGTTTTTCCCTTAAGGGCAGCTTTCCTTTTAGAACCAGTACCATAATCATGGTATACTGCTTTGCCTTTGTTGTTCGATGAATCAGTGTGGGAAGTTACTGACCCGTCAGCTGATACTGGTCGATTCTTATGAATCTTGATTTTTGCCTTTGACTTGCTAGTATTGCGTTTAGCTGGCTTGTCAACAGCTACTGGTTTACCAGTACAATTTTCATCAGCTGGCTCAGCATTGGTGGAATTTGAACACGAAGGGGAATCAATTGATTTTAACTTTCTTTGATTGTTTTCAGTGATTTCCCTTTTAATGCGTCTTTCCTTTGGAGTCATATAGTAAATGCTTGAGGGATCAGTAGTTTCATCAATTGAAGTACTGGTTTCCTTGGCTTTTACTTCATCCTCTAAAATTTCTTTCATGGACGGTGGTGGGGTCACAGTAGGTCTGACAAACTTATTTATTAAGACCTTTTTACCCTTAACTATCTTGGCAAAGGTATTTGGCAAGACAGCTTCAGGATCTATTTCAAGAATGGGGTCCATGTAAGTAACTTCTGCGAGAGCAGCAGCAGCAGCATAATCACCAGCAAAGAAAGCTTCAACTTGGGCAGGCACCTACTCATTTGCACACTTAGCTGTGCATTGAGCAGATGTACACCATGAAGCAACAACCTTCTTGAGGTCATTTAGCTGGTTCTTAACATCTGCTGCCTCAACGTGAAGAGACTTTAAAGCAAAATTTTGTTTTTCAAGTTTTGAAATTTCATCCTTCAAGATCTTAATTTCATCAGTTTTGCTTTTAAGTTTATCATTTAAAGATTTGTTATCATTTTTCAAAACTTCTTCACGTTTACTGCCTCTACATAAATCAACTCTTAGGTAGTCAAACATTTCAGCTTTTTCATCATCAGTATAAGTTCGAAAATTATCAACCTTATACAGCATTTCAGATTTCCATTGAGGTGAATCCTTTTTCCAATCAGCTTCCCTCATATCAGCCAAAAACATACTACCATTATCATCCTCATCAGACTCCTCGACCTCCTTAGCCATCAAACACAGCTTTTTACCAGAAGCATAACTAGCATCATCATCATCATCAGTATCACTGTCAGATGATGAAGAAGAGCTGGTTTCATCCCAATCATGATGCTCAGTAACTAGAACCTTTTATGGCTTCTTTCCCTTCTTATCAGCCTTTGCACTTTCCTTCATCTGAGCCTTCATAGCTTTGTACTTGTTCTTGTACTTATCAGCTTTTGAGAATGAGTTAGCATGTGATGTTGAAGGTTTCCTGGACATGCATTCAGCAGCAAAATGTCCAACCTTCCCATAATTTTAACACTCAGATTTAGGATCCTTGACTGATTTGCTGATATACCTAGCACTTGGTTTCTTACTCCCTTTGTATGGCTTGCTGGTTCTATAACGATTGAACCTTTTGAACTACCTAGCCAGCAAAGCCATACCCTCAGCAAACCCTTCCACATCATCTTCATCATCACTGCTTTCTTCAGACCCAGTACCACTATCCACCTCATCTTCAGCTGACTCATCTTCTGCCATCAACTTTTGAACCAGTAAAGCTTTTTGAGCTTTCTTTTTAGTAGCAACAATAAGAGCAGTATCATCAGTTTTTGAGGATTTTGAGGTGGTGGGGGCAGACTTAAAGTTTTCTTTTAAATTCAGTTCAAGTTTAGCTTCTGCCTTCTCATGGTTCCAAAGTGTACCATAAAGAGAGGACATGTTAAAGTTCTTTAAGGTCTGGGTGGTTCTTAAGAGGTCAGTGACAGGTTTCCATTTAGTAGGAAGTAAGTCAATGAATTTGTTTACTTGTTCAAAATCAGTATATGTGATTTTTAAAGTAAGCAGGTCAGCAACTAAGGAGTTAAACCTAATGAAGGTTTGCTTAAGGGTCTCATTCTTATAGGCAAAGAACATTTCATACTCTCTTTTGAAAGCAATAATCTTTTTCTGCCTAACCTCATTCATGCCTTATAGTCTAACATACCAACGAGCTTATAGCTCAGTGGTACCCGATGCCTTTGATCCCTGGGCCCACAGTGGGGGAAGCTTTGACCCAAGAAAAGGTACAAGTTCGATTCTCAGTCTGGGCGCCCCGCATGGAATTATTTCTCCTTCCGGGGGAAATTTGTGAAGTGCTTCGGGGGTCAAGCTAGCTGGGGTAAAGATCGCCTTGTCGTCACTGTGGGTACTGGGAGGAGGTATTTTTCAGCACATGTCTCTTTCGGGGTGGGATTGGTGGGTGCTACGGCACACAGGGTTAGCGTGTCCCTGCCAACTTACACGTTTTGACCCAAGATAGTCTAACATAAGCTTAGCATTCAGGTTTCCCTTAATCAGTTTGAACAGGTGGTTAGGTAAAGTTATAGCTAACAGAGTTCTGATCTTAGGATCAAGTCCAACACGACGTTTGTCCTCAGCATCCCATTTGGCTGGAGTGAGAACAACCTCTCTGCCAGGAATGGCAGGAGTGTCAGCAGTGGCTGGAATGCTATCAATAGTTTCAGTTGGGACAAATGGACCACCTGTGGCAATACCATACATAAGTGGGTAAATAGACTCCAGGTGAAGCATGAACCTTGCCTTCCAAGTTTCATACTCATCTTCATCAAATTTGGGTGGTCTATTGGATGAGCCATTTTCAAGGTAAGCTGTATTTGAGTATGCAGCCATGAAAGAATTCTGATCCAAGATATTAAATTATCAAGACTGAAGCTCTGATACCATTTGTTGGTCCCTTGATAAACAACAGGAGTATTGTAGGGGGTGAATACAATTTCTTTTAATTAGCTAACCAATTAAACACAGTTTAGTATTCAAACATGTAATTTAAATAGAGTCAAAGGTAATTTTTCAACTGTTATTCTTTATTGATTAAATCACAAAGAATTACAACTATCCTTGGCGGAATGATAGTTGGTTGATACTGATTTACCTAAGTATAGCTATGAGAATAAACTTAAAGCTATTACACATTTTGGACTCTAAATAAATAAACCCACACCACTAGTTGTTACAATAGTGGATACAACAATTTATAGTAGTCCTATTAACTGTGTAATAGTTCTATTGTCCACTGGTACATAGGATGTCTGTACTTGTGGGGATAACTGCATCAGAGAGCCTGCTCTCCTATTTCCTCTTTGGTAGCTATTTGCAGGAACACCCCAATTCGGTTTGGCACCACTATTTGTTTAAACAAATAGAATGTTGTGTTCCCTAGGCGTTGACAAAGTATAACACATATCTGCACATGCGTTAAACTTCTGCATTCCTACGTGGTCTTGTAAGGTCACTTGTCAGCCGTCGACGTGTGTCCTTTCCTGTTCAACTTTGTCTTTGACTTCTATTGAATAGTACAATTGATGTAGACCACTCAGGAAACCACCATGCTTGTAATGAAGCATGGCTGTCTTGTGTTGTATGCTGCTTACCAGGTTTACTGGTTCTTTTTATGCGTAGTCACTTGATATTCTTGAATTGCTGAGTACTCACCCTGTGCTGATTCGAAGAATACACTCTGACTTGTGCTGGTAGACTAGATAGTATACTGTACACTTGACATAGCAATATTTGCTGTCTATACATAAACAAACTTGTGCTGGCTGCACATAACATTTTAGTGCAAATAAATTACAGTTTTGTCATAATTAAATCCTTAATTATTTTGGGGACTTAACAATATATATATATACACACTAAGTTTTTGAGCCCGTGCTTTGCACGAGCGTGTAAAAATAATCGTGCAAAAAATGTAATTGACACTTTATATTGGTATGTAAATAGCGATATTAAAAAAAATAGGAAAAGTATAATAATTATTTAAGAGCCCGTGGTGTTGACAAATTTTAAAAATTCTTTTGTGTTTAAGAGCCCGTAGTGCTGACAAATTTTAAAAATTCATTTTGAGTTTAAAATCCGTTGTGTTGACGAATTTTAAAAGTTCTTTTTGAGTTTAAGAGTTCGTAGTGTTGACAAATTTTAAAAGTGATTTTGGGTTGTGTTAGTAACTTAATGTCAACAATTTTTTTTTCTCACCATTGATATCTTTTTAATGTATAAATTATATACTAAGTAATGTTTAAAATACAATAAAAATTTGACATAGAACATAACATCAGTAAAGTATAAGTTATTTTATTTTAAAATTATTATATACAATTGTTTTTTGAATAAAAGTGTAACTCGCGTGTTTAATTTTTAGAAAAGTTGTTAGTTATTTCATCAAAATAATGATACTCGGGTGAGTTGTCATATATGATTGATATTATAATAGTTATATCTACGTGTTTATAAAATTTTTAAAGATTTAAACTGTAAATTCAAATCATTTCATATTTTTCGTTAAAAAAATGCTCCATCAGTTCATACTATTAATATATATTTTTTAATATCATAGATATTAATTTAAATAAATAATAATAATGATAAAATTTAATAATTTAGATAAATAATAATTATGGTTCATACATGAAAATAAAAAGACACAAAAAGTTCAACAAATTTTGTCAATAAATAACTTACACTCTTAAAATATTAAAGAATAAACAGATGATAACAAGTATATATTTTAAGGACAATGCTAAACGTAGTCCTTAGGGCTACGTTTATGCTTACAATAATTAGATTTGTAAACTCTCTTTAATTAATTACAAAGTATAAATATTTTTTTTAATATCGACTTTCTTTATATAATTTTGGCAATAATATTAGCATGGTAGGTCTAAGTTATAAAAAGGGAATTATATTATTTGTGGTATGCTTAAACGTAGCCCATAGGACTACGTTTATTATTTTTCTGTGACGACCTGGGAATTTCCGATCAAAATTAAACTTAATTTTATATGATCTCGACACGATAAGCAAAGTCTGTAAAGTTGAGTCCTAAAACTTTTGAACAGTTTACATTGATGCATTTAACCTCAGACTATGCCCGACGATTCACGAACACTGTGTGTAAATAAAAATATAAATATATATATGAACTCTATACATAAGTAGTATTATATATATACTATAATATATAAATATTAAAGATTCAAAATTATATAATTGATGAATACGATATAATAAATGGTAATATACTATATGTAAGTATAAGATAAAGTATAATTGCTATATTAATATTATTATCATCATTAAATTTATTAAAATTACCATTTTTGGTATTATTAATATCATCATATTATTATTACCATTATTTTTAAGTTTATTATATTTTGTATCTTGTTAATAATAATAATATTATTATTATTAATAAAATTATTAGTAATTAGTATTATTATTATTATTATTTAATATAAATAGTATTATTATTATATATTTATAATTATTTATTTCTAATATTAATAGCTGTAAACAATATGGGTTTAGGATCAGATTCAGTGCACGTTCTTTCAACCTTTATTTAATTTTGGATTGTATGGAACTGGTTTCAATCTATAACAGTAAAGGATGTCAATTCTGTTAACAATCGATGTCATTCCTTATTTATTTTTTCATTTAATTATTTATTTTCTGTACGAGTAAATAAAATCTTGTCGATCTCATTCTACTACAAAACAAGATAATCGAATTTTTGATGTTAAAATAATTTTCCAGTATCACATTATATACATATACAAATGCTAATTGAAAGGGGGTCATTTTTCTTCTTCTTTGATTTCTTGTCAACCCGGAACCACCGACTCGTACAATTGCTTGTTGCAGCCAAGAGTTTTTAAACCCAGCTCAAACACTTAAATATTTGGATACTACTCTTGCCTTGGTTACCAACAACTCGAACATCAACACCCTAAAACCAACTTGATCACCAACACTAACATGGAACCAACGTCTGTTATTGTTTCTAATTACTCTAATCACCATCAATCGAAAATCACCACCACCTTTTAATCATCACCTCTGCTCGTTTCTTTCTTCTAACAACTTAAAACACCAACAAAAAATCTTATGTTTGCTGCTCTTCTGATCGACACCCAAGCAACCATATACTACAACTATTTCGATTTCTATTGGAGTTGAAAACCTCCAAAGAAACCACTTGAACTAAACTCACCTGCTATTCTTTACTGTTGCAATATATTTTTTTCTTTTCCTTCCTGAACTAATATGGCTGCAGTATATTTTTCTTCTAAATTCTGTATCTATGTCAAAAGGATGAACGATAATGATATATATAATAATAAGTGATGAGCTGTTGAATTATGACAATAATTAACAAATAAAGAATTATGGGACTTAATTAAAGATATCAAGTGGATGTCGATTTCTTTGCCTTTTCTTTCTTGCCGGACCAAGACAAATGAATTGCCCCACTTCCAGCTCATCTAAAGCAAATTGAGACGGCTGGGTCCTTTATCAACCAAACCATACGAATTGATTTGGAGCTTATGTAAGTCTTGGGCCTTGACTTGCCTAATATTGTTTTTGGGTTAAAAAGGTTAGGGCCTTGCTTTATATTATTGAATATTGGGTCGATTGTGTTGCATACCGCTACGTTTTGATTAGTTGCTGTCACAAGTTTGATTATGAGTAGATTATTATGTAGATGGAATGACGATAGGGTTATGAATGATAGATCTGATGACCGGATTATGTTGACGATTATGATGATGAATATGAATGACGTATAGGATGAAAGGTTTAGGATGATAATCATGATAATAATACATGATAGATGATGATGATATTTGATGTTATAAAGTGAATGATGATGAAGGGTAATAACGATGCAACGATGAGGAAGATGAGCTGAGATAATGACGTGTTTATGATCCTGTTATCAGATGAATCCCATCGCCAAAAATTACATCGAGCAGTTATTTTTTTTTAACAGATTATTGGGCCATGATCCAAGAGCTGGTATCGGGCCGAATTTCTTGTAATTGATGTGTTGGGCCGAAATTTGGTTTATGTTTTTGTGATTGGGCCGTGTGATGATGTTGAAGATAGATGGATGATATGATGATAAACGTTCACCAGATGATGTTTGTTTGATTATGATAATCGATAATGATAAGGTTAAATGAATTTAAATTGCTATTTAAAATAAGAAATCATATATAGCTCGATGGTCAGGGGTGTTGATAGTGGATCGAGAGGTCATGGGTTCGAGTCCGGGCATAAGCAATTATTTTTGGAACTTTTTCTTGAGAGGTAGTTTATTTATTACTTAGTATTATTGTTATAATTATAATTATTATTATTATTATTAATATTATTATTATTATTATTATTATTATTATTATTATTATTATTATTATTATTATTATTATTATTATTATTATTATTAGGTATTAAGTATTATTATTATCAAAAGTATTGTTTTCATTATCATTATTATTGATATTATTATTATTACAAAGATTATTAATAGTATTATTATCATTCCTAGTAAAATTATCATTTTCAAAAGTATCATTTTTATTATCACTATTATTTTTATTAATATCATTATTATTATTATTATCTTTATTAGTATCACTATTATTGTTATTATTACAAATAAATATTATTTTACAAAATACATTAATATTACATATTACTAGTTTTTTTATTATTATTAAAATGACAGTTAGTAAGCTATATATATAAAATATATTAATTAATATAAATATATATATTCTTATCACATATAAACCTTGAAATAAATTCTATTTTATATATTATGATAAATGATAAATATTATATTATTAAACTACTCTAATAAGTATTTACTATATTAATAAATATAGTATATAAATAAATATTAGCTACTTAAAGTATATAGGATAAATATAACTTATTTAGTAATACGATATGTAAATTATTAATATATAAACTTGTTAGTTGTTATTACGTGTGTTAATATATATACTTGATATAGGTTCGTGAATCCGAGGCCAACCCTGCATTGTTCAGTATCGTCGTATGAATACTTTTACTACAAAATATCGTAGAGTGAGTTTCATTTGCCTTTTTACCCTTTTATATTTTTGGGCTGAGAATACATGCGCAATTTTTATAAATGTTTTACGAAATAGACACAAGTAATTGAAATTACATTATATGGGTGAATGATCGCAGCCGAATATGTCCCTTTTGCTTGGTAACCTAAGAATTAGTAAACCGATCTACTAATTGACGCGAATTCTAAAGAAAGATTTATTAGGCCTAACGAACCCCATCCAAAGTACCGGATGCTTTAGTACTTCGATGTTGTTTTATCATGTCCGACGGATTTCCCGAAATGATAGGGGATATTCTTATATGCATCTTGTTAATGTCGGTTACCAGGTGTTCAATCCATATGAATGATTATT
The DNA here is from genome assembly GCF_046630445.1 of Rutidosis leptorrhynchoides. NCBI lineage: Eukaryota > Viridiplantae > Streptophyta > Magnoliopsida > Asterales > Asteraceae > Rutidosis > Rutidosis leptorrhynchoides. Next base: position 105,312,172 of record NC_092338.1, on the reverse strand, counting down.
TTTGTCTCTATGCATGGGACGTATATTTATGAGAACTGAAAATGAAAATCTTGTGGTCTATTAAAATGATGGAAATGATTATTTATGTTAAACTAATGAACTCACCAACCTTTTGGTTGACACTTTAAAGCATGTTTATTCTCAGGTATGAAAGAAATCTTCCGTTGTGCATTTGCTCATTTTAAAGATATTACTTGGAGTCATTCATGACATATTTCAAAAGACGTTGCATTCGAGTCGTTGAGTTCATCAAGATTATTATTAAGTTTATTATAGTTGGATATATTATGAAATGGTATGCATGCCGCCAACTTTCGATGAAATGAAAGTTTGTCTTTTAAAAACGAATGCAATATTTGTAAAATGTATCATATAGAGGTCAAATACCTCGCGATGTAATCAACTATTGTGAATCGTTTATAATGTATATGAACGGGTCCTTTCAGTTGGTATCAGAGCGGTGGTCTTAGTGAACCAGGTCTTGTATTAGTGTGTCTAATTGATAGTTGTTAGGATGCATTAGTAAGTCTGGACTTCGACCGTGTCTGCATGTCAAAAGTTTTGCTTATCATTTTTGTCGGAAATCATCTGTTTATCATCCTTAGGAAATTACCTGCTTATCATTCTTAGTCTAGACACATCTTACTGCAATGATTGCATGAATAGTGTATAGACAAAATTCGTATCTTAGTGTATCTGCTAATTCATATCTTAGCATATATGTTATTGTTATCTTTACATGACAGCTTTCGTAGATTCCTCCGTAACTTATGGTATTTTAATATTATATGCATATGTAAATTATGTATTGCAGGGTACTAATCTACATCCTATAATCTATTTCTTATCGAAATTACCCCATCTGATCGTACGAGATGAATTTCGCAACCAGTTCGAGTCCCTCAGATTTTGATAGCTATTCCAATAGTTATTCCGACAGCTATTCCGATATGGATTTCCACTCGAGCTCTGAAAGCAGTGTAACTGGAATAAATCAACCAATTAGCCATCATCTATTTTGGATGAATTGGAGATGGGTTCGTAGACGACTTAACCGATGGAGACGCGAAGAAGGCAATCCTTTCCATCCACCACATTCCCCTCTTGGCAAAGAACTTGAAGCATTTACCGGCGAACCCATTCGAAACACCATTTCCACACTCATTTCCAGAGTATCTCGCTACGATTATATTCTATCTAAAATTCTAAACCTTATTCATCCACTCGTTCCGACCGACAATCATCCTGGAGTAATGGAAAAAGTCAATGAGATTCGCGCTCGAGTAATCAATTTGGAGAATATGGTGCACAAATTACCAGCTTCAATAACATCACCGGCACCAACAGTACCATCAGTAACAGCACCGACAACACCAGTACCACCAACAACCCAAGTTTCAACATCACACGCCTCAACATCTCATTCTGTACCTCGAATATAATCATCGTTCTACGAATCGTTCTACATCATTTATCTTCGTTCGACATGGCGATTATGTAATCTCTAATGTTATAGAGATTATATATTCTTATCCTAACGGTAAATCAAATGAGTCTAATATCATATCGATTCATTAAATCCATGATTACGTCTGAAGAAAATATATATGTATATATATTGTTTCATAAAGATTGTAATTAAAAATTCTTTCGCACAAACTGTTAATGATGAAAATATTTTAACGGGTAGGTAATACCCGAGGAATATTTAGATTTCACATTAATAAGTTACACTGTACATTCTTCGAATCTGATTCAATAATCATTTACTATCCTACTTACATCCACAGATATACGTATCGGTTCACCGCAGAATAACCATTTTTACTTAATTTCATATTGAATTTTGACTTATCAGAATCCAACAAGTGGCATAATGAAGAAAACATTGGACAAATTAAAATTTGTTAGAAACAGACAAAATTAACTATGAGAAATTTTGTTAAGAATCCACGCTAACTATTCCTAGCTAACTGTTAATTCCTTATTACATTTATTTATCGCAATTTAATTATCGCAATTTAAATTCTCGCAATTTTATTTATTGTCATTTAATTTCTATTATTTATTTTACGCACTTTAAATATCGGGACACGTGTACAAGGTTTTGACATATCATATCGACGCATCTATATATATTATTTGGAATAACCATAGACACTCTATATGCAGTAATGTTGGAGTTAGCTATACAGGGTTGAGGTTGATTCTACAATAATATATATAGTTTGAGTTGTGATCGAGTCTGAGACATGTACACGGGTCACGATACGTATTAATTAATTCGAATATTATATATTAAATTATATATGAATTATTGTACTGTCAACTGTGGACTATCGACTGTGGACTAATAACATTAGATAATTAAAATGAATTAAAATATTGATTATAATATATGAAACTAAACAATTCTTCAAGTTTGCCACTTGATTTCATCTTAAACCTAATTTGTATCTTGACGATTACAATCTGTGTTCAAACCTTTCATGATTCTTGAAAACATCTCAATCGAGAGGATGAACCAATCGCATTTCATCTACGGAAGAAAAGATTGATGCATATAGTCATGCACCTGAAAATACTCGAAACCTGAGTAAACGTTTAACACGTATCTGTGCTAGCTTCTTTGGCGTTAGAATTACTGAAAATAATCTTGCAACTCCTGTTTGAGATAGCTAATTTTGTCACAGCTCCAGCAAATCAACTTTGACTTTTCGTTCGAAACAACCTTATTATAATCTTGATATATATGAGTGCTCTTTTGTTGTTACCGGGGAACCTTTTATATTCCACCATATTACCAACAGATGTACCAGCAACCTCATTGCTCCTTGGCTTAAATCTCTCCGACAAATCACTATATTTATCTATTGAAGTCTCATCATGTACTCATCCACATCTTGTAACAAGAATTGCCAAACCAATTACCGGGAATCAGCAAATCTGTATTATGAATCTCGTAACGTTTCCACATCAACTGTTATATGTATCCATATAACATTTATTTCTTAGAATTATGATCTTTCATTCTGAAATTCTGAAAAGCACCCAGTCTACGAATCAATACTTCAAAGTTTGAAAAAGCTGAATGAAGCAGCAAAAACTGTAAACGACCTCAACAGTCAAAAGTTTGATGATAAAGAAGGATACGTTGGAAAAGCTCAGAAAAGTTGGAACAGGAAAACAGATTGAGCTAACCACGAAGGAGATCAAGGACAAATACAAGGACCATACCCTATATTCAAAGAATCCAGGTAATTCTGGATCCGTTGAAATCTTTAGACAATATCTTGTTCCGAAGTCATGTTAAAATCTTGCGGAAAATTTTCTTCACCATCCTTCGGTATTAGAAATTCCAAGATATCATCGTATCTTTCATTATAAATATCCTTCATATTTCTGAAGATATTTTTATAACTATTCTTATCTGAAATCATTAATCTCTTCGTGATATCAGTGTTACATCATATAGAAACTGTTAGTTTCTATATTCTGTAAACTTTCGAGCTCAAAATATGAATGTTATTGAAGTAATGTTGGGAACTGATGCATGAGTTAGTATAATATAATGACACTTGATCAACGTGATTATATTACAGTAAGTCATGCTGAGTTTCTAAATGGAATGTGATGATTCACAGATCATAACGTCATCATGTGCCATGTTACACGACTCTTACGTTCTGTCTAATCTATAAACATATCAAGAACATATTTTCTTGATAGTCCTATCTTTCCTTGAATTCTGGTAATTTGATAAGTCAAATTGTGCTACTACCATTTCTTTCTTAGGACATTAACAATGTTCATTCTGAAACTTATATCTACGAATTCTAGACCATTACAAGAGATGCCCAATTGCAAGAAGAAACGAAGGGACAAAGCTCCGAAATAGAAATTTGAGTATAAATCGCAGCAAATAGGGGGAGTATTAACTGGGGATGACAATGATTATAGAAAGCAAAAACAAGGATTTCGAAGAATAAGGGAAGATATAAAGCCCGATAACAACACATAAACTACAAACCGTGTATATCAATGTTTATCGCAACATAAAGACACGGGAGAATTAAAAACACTGTAACCCCAAGGGCGAGGTAGAAGAAAACAGATTCCTCTGATGGGAGTTTGAAAAGGAGGATGATTGTTGTGATAGTAAGGATAAGGACAAGGATCAGGACTGGGTTAAGCATTCCTTACAATCTTTTGAATTTGGGAATTGAGTATAGGAATGGTAAAAGTAACGGAACGGAAGAAGTTATTTTATACTGAAATATCTGATAGAAAAATCAAGGCAGATCTCCGCATTTAATTAGAGAATCTTAATTTTCTTATTCGCCGAAGAATCAAATCTTTTAGATTTAGAAGATTTTCTTTTAAATCCCTTGAATTCCAGAATTCAACCAAGACAACGTCAAAAGTTAAGAGGCACCTTATTTTCTAAATTCAAACGTGGCTACGTCAAAAGTAAGACGAATCTTTACTTTTCCTATTTCAATCTTTTGTAATAGCTTCACTCGTACGCTTCGAGTAATCGAATTCTTTCATCTATATTATTTAACGATGATAAAACTCTATTTTATCAGCTCATATTTGCCAGGAAAATATTTTTATTATTAACCATGACGACCACACTCAAATTTCGGGATGAAATTTCTTTAACGGGTAGGTACTGTGACGACCCGGGAATTTTCGATCAAAATTAAACTTAATTTTATATGATCTCGACACGATAAACAAAGTCTGTAAATTTGAGTCCTAAAACTTTTAAACTGTTTACATTGATGCATTTAACCTCAGACTATGCCCGACGATTCACGAACACTGTGTGTAAATAAAAAAATAAATATAAATATGAACTCTATACATAAGTAGTATTATATATATACTGTAATATATAAATATTAAAGATTCAAAATTATATAATTGATGAATACGATATAATAAATGGTAATATACTATATGTAATTATAAGATAAAGTATAATTGCTATATTAATATTATTATCATCATTAAATTTATTAAAATTACCATTTTTGGTATTATTAATATCATCATATTATTATTACCATTATTTTTAAGTTTATATATTTTGTATCTTGTTAATAATAATAATATTATTATTATTAATAAAATTATTAGTAATTAGTATTATTATTATTATTATTATTTAATATAAATAGTATTATTATTATATATGTATAATTATTTATTTCTAATATTAATAGTTGTAAACAATATGGGTTTAGGATCAGATTCAGTGCACGTTCTTTCAACTTTTATTTAATTTTGGATTGTATGGAACTTATTTCAATCTATAACAGTAAAGGATGTCAATTCTGTTAACAATCGATGTCATTCCTTATTTTTTTTCATTTAATTATTTATTTTCTGTACGAGTAAATAAAATCTTGTCGATCTCATTCTGCTACAAAACAAGATAATCGAATTTTTGATGTTAAAATAAATTTTTTTTTACGAGGAACCCCCGGGCGACGAGCCATAATGGCTCCCCTCTAGTTGGTAAACCCCGGGTAAACAGCAAGCCAGGCCTCCACCGCTACCAGGAAAAGCATCCTCTAGTCAATCAGTCACTAAATGAAGCTCACCCCAAGGTATTTGCCTTGAAGGGAATCGAACCCGTGACCTCTTGCTTCATTAAAATAATTTTCCAATATCACATTATATACATATACAAATGCTAATTGAAAGGGAGTCATTTTTCTTCTTCTTTGATTTCTTGTCAACCCGGAACAATCGACTCGTACAATTGCTTGTTGCAGCCAAGAGTTTTTAAACCCAGCTCAAACACTTAAATATTTGGATACTACTCTTGCCTTGGTTACCAACAACTCGAACATCAACACCCTAAAACCAACTTGATCACCAACACTAACATGGAACCAACGTCTGTTATTGTTTCTAATTAATCTAATCACCATCAATCGAAACTCACCACCACCTTTTGATCATCACCTCTGCTCGTTTCTTTCTTCTAACAACTTAAAACACCAATAAAAAATCTTATGTTTGCTGCTCTTCTGATCGACACCCAAGCAACCATATACTACAACTATTTCGATTTCTATTGGAGTTGAAAACCTCCAACGAAACCACTTGAACTAAACTTACCTGCTATTCTTTACTGCTGCAATATATTTTTTTTTCTTTTCCTTCCTGAACTAATACGGCTGCAGTATATTTTTCTTCTAAATTCTGTATCTATGTCAAAACGATGAACGATAATGATATATAAAATAATAAGTGATGAGCTGTTGAATTATGACAATGATTAACAAATAAAGAATGATGGGATTTAATTAAAGATATCAAGTGGATGTCGATTTCTTTGCCTTTTCTTTTTTGCCGGACCAAGACAAATGAATTGCCCCACTTCCAGCTCATCTAAAGCAAATTGAGACGGATGGGTCCTTTATGAACCAAACCATACGAATTGATTTGGAGCTTATGTAAGTCTTGGGCCTTGACTTGCCTAATATTGTTTTTGGGTTAAAAAGGTTAGGGACTTGCTTTATATTATTGAATATTGGGTCGATTGTGTTGCATACTGCTACGTTTTGATTAGTTGATGTCACAAGTTTAATTACGAGTAGATTATTATGTAGATGGAATGACGGTAGGGTTATGAATGATAGATTTGATGACCGGATTATGTTGACAATTATGATGATGAATATGAATGACGTATAGGATGAAAGGTTTAGGATTATAATCTTGATAATAATACATGATAGATGATGATGATATTTGATGTTATAAAGTGAATGATGATGAAGGGTAATAACGATGCAACGATGAGGAAGATGAGCTGAGATAATGACGTGTTTATGATCCTGTTATCAGACGAATCCCATCGCCAAAAATTACATCGAGCAGTTATTTCTTGTAATTGATGTGTTGGGCCGAAATTTGGTTTATGTTTTTGTGATTGGGCAGTGTGATGATGCTGAAGATAGATGGATGATATGATGATAAACGTTCACCTGATGATGTTTGTTTGATTATGATAATCGATAATGATAAGGTTAAATGAATTTAAATTGCTATCTAAAACAAGAAATCATAGATAGCTCGATGGTCAGGGGTGTTGATAGTGGATCGAGAGGTCATGGGTTCGAGTCCGGGCATAAGCAATTATTTTTGGAACTTTTTCTTGAGAGGTAGTTTATTTATTACTTAGTATTATTATTATAATTATAATTATTATTATTATTAATATTATTATTATTATTATTATTATTATTATTATTATTATTATTATTATTATTATTATTATTATTATTAGGTATTAAGTATTATTATCAAAAGTATTGTTTTCATTATCATTATTATTGATATTATTATTATTACAAAGATTATTAATAGTATTATTATCATTCCTAGTAAAATTATCATTTTCAAAAGTATCATTTGTATTATCACTATTATTTTTATCAATATTATTATTATTATTATTATTATCATTATTAGTATCACTATTATTGTTATTATTACAAATAAATATTATTTTACAAAATACATTAATATTACATATTACTAGTTTTTTTTATTATTATTAAAATGACAGTTAGTAAGCTATATATATAAAATATATTAATTAATATAAATATATATATTCTTATCACATATAAACCTTGAAATAAATTCTATTTTATATATATTATGATAAATGATAAATATTATATTATTAAACTACTCTAATATGTATTTACTATATTAATAAATGTAGTATATAAATAAATATTAGCTACTTAAAGTATATAGGATAAATATAACTTATTTAGTAATACGATATGTAAATTATTAATATATAAACTTGTTAGTTGTTATTACGTGTGTTAATATATATACTTGATATAGGTTCGTGAATTCGAGGCCAACCCTGCATTGTTCAGTATCGTCGTATGAATATTTTTACTACAAAATATCATAGAGTGAGTTTCATTTGCCTTTTTACCCTTTTATATTTTTGGGCTGAGAATACATGCGCAATTTTTATAAATGTTTTACGAAATAGACACAAGTAATTGAAACTACATTATATGGGTGAATGATCGAAGCCGAATATGCCCCTTTTGCTTGGTAACATAAGAATTAGTAAACCGATCTACTAATTAACGCGAATTCTAAAGATAGATCTATTGGGCCTAACAAACCCCATCCAAAGTACCGGATGCTTTAGTACTTCGATGTTGTTTTATCATGTCCGAAGGATTTCCCTGAATGATAGGGGATATTCTTATATGCATCTTATTAATGTCGGTTACCAGGTGTTCAATCCATATGAATGATTATTTTTGTCTCTATGCATGGGACGTATATTTATGAGAACTGAAAATGAAAATCTTGTGGTCTATTAAAATGATGGAAATGATTATTTATGTTAAACTAATGAACTCACCAACCTTTTGATTGACACTTTAAAGCATATTTATTCTCAAGTATGAAAGAAATCTTCCGTTGTACATTTGCTCATTTTAGAGATATTACTTGGAGTCATTCATGACATATTTCAAAAGACGTTGCATTCGAGTCGTTGAGTTCATCAAGATTATTATTAAGTTTATTATAGTTGGATATATTATGAAATGGTATGCATGCCGCCAACTTTCGATGAAATGAAAGTTTGTCTTTTAAAAACGAATGCAATGTTTGTAAAATGTATCATATAGAGGTCAAATACCTCGCGATGTAATCAACTATTGTGAATCGTTTATAATGTATATGAACGGGTCCTTTAATTTTCTATTTTAATATATAAAGTGAAGACAAAGAATTTGACAAGTTTTCTATAATTACGGAGTACTCAATTTGGCTAGCTAATTAACACTTTCATTAATAAATATATATATATATATATATATATATATATATATATATATATATATATATATATATATATATATATATATATATATATATATATATATATATATATATAAAATTATAATTAGATTAATTGTAAAATTGACACGTCATCATGGATCGATAAGAAGTCGGCACCTAGGCCCTATACTTTCTTGTTTATGTATGTACATGTATATATATATATATATATATATATATATATATATATATATATATATATATATATACATGAGATCAATGGATAAGTAAAAAAAAAGGTGCAAAAAGAATAAGCAAATGTGAACCACAAAATATCATAAAACATCATTTACCTTAAGAAACATGAAGGGGCAAAAAAGTAAATTTAAGAATTATCTACATCTACATCTACACTATCTATTAAAACAAAGTTATATTTAGGTAAGAATTAAATTAAAGCCAGTTAGTTAGTTAATCCTCACCATTAAAATTGATTTTTAACTCTTAATCCAATGGCTAAGATTTGTCTTAGCTTAAATTGTATCTCTCATGTCATACTTTACCTATGTTTTCAATTTTACCCATTTCTAACTCCTATTTCACCCCGATCGTTCCTAAGGCCATACGCAATGGACTGTGACAGTAACCGCCAGCCACCGCCACTGCCTCACCCCTATTACCAGCAATCCGTGAAAGGGCCCACCAGTGGGTCCTGCAACGGCTCTAACGGACCACTGGTGGGGCCCATTCGTTTTTTTTCTTTTTCTTTTTCCAACGGCTACTTGAATTTTTTTTTCTTTTACACTTTTACTCTATATATACAAACATATACTATACAAACATAATCACACACTCATACTACGCTTTCAATTTTTATTCAATATCAAACACTCTCAGCCTTCAATTCATATTTCCACAAACACAAAAAAAAAAAATTCAAATGGATTTGGAAGCTTTATTACTTTCTGAGAGTGAAAGCGAGAATATCGTGACGGATAGTGATAGCGCAGAGTCTGATTCCGATGAAGATTTAATTCAAGAAGGTTACAACACGCTTAACTTACTCGATTCACTTGATGCAATGGACGAAGAAGATGAGGTTCGAAATTCTCGTACAATTATTATAAGACGTCGGTTACAAAGAGATCGTATTGATACCGATAATCGTTTGTGCAGCGACTATTTTGTAACATCCCGCGTTTTTCCGTTAAATTATTTTAACACCGTCTTTTTTTTTTTTAAATAATATCCCTCGTCACCTATACTCGTGCACTTCGTTAACTAGTGTTCATGATAATCCCGTTACTCGATTTTAACATCTCTCGTTAACTTGCGTTTTGAAAATATTCGTTTGGTTATTTCCCGCACCCGACAACAAACTTGAGGGACTAATCTCGCCACTCGGGTAAACTTGGCTAACTAGTGACTCCTCACCACCCCACACTTCATTTCACTATCTTCTTCCTCTTTTTCTTTCTTCCTTTTCTCTCAAGAACACAAACACAAAATTCATCATCTAATTTTGATCTTGGAAGCTCACAACAAATCCGACTACATATTCTTAATCCTCTCGTCATCCTCTACGATTTGATACTAACTTCATCGATTTTGGGTAACATTTCTAAAACTCTAGATTTCTCAAATTCGTGTTTTTGACTTGATATGTTGTTAGTTAGTGTCTATGGCTCGTGTATAACATGAATATATGATTTGTATGCTCGATCTTGATGTTTTGGTGTAACTAGCTTGAAAATGAAAAGTGTATGCTTAATCTTTGATTTTGGATGATGAAATGTGTTTAGATGTTAATGTTTGTGTGTTCAAAGTGTTAGTTACTTCAATAGCTTCATTTTGGTGTGTTGATTGACATGAAAACCTTACATTAACATGATTAGTGATTTTGAGGTTTGGTTAGGGTTTGACAACTCTTAAAACGAACTTTTGATGCGTTGAATGCTTATTAATGTTATTGATAAGTGTTTAGTTGTATTACATGTTTCATTACCTTCAAAACGGCATATCATATGTATAAATTGGATTCCCGAAACTTGAATTGCAATTGATGAACTTGAAACCTTGTTTTGGAACGTTTAACGAACTTTCGACGAGATTTTTGTTGTCTAAAATGATAAATTTGATTTAGGAAATGTATCTAGTTATGTTCCTTGTCGAAAGAGCTTTCCGGTGATATAAAATACATGTCTTGATTGTTTGCGGATCATAAACTAGGATTGATTGAAGTTTGGCTCGTGCCTTGTGTTTTCTGCAAAACAGGACCTGTAAGCCTTTTGGGACGCCGTCCCAACCTCCTAGACGCCGTCCCACCTTTTGAACCTAGACGCCGTCTAGGATATCAGGACGCCGTCCCACCCTTCATTGTGGGACGCCGTCTAGCCAATTGGGACGCCGTCCCATTGTACTAAAACTGGCTGTTTGGGTTGTCTTTTGACGTAAAAATGTTTGCTATGCTACGGACCTCCGATTAACATGAAACTTGGCCAACATACTCATATATGATTATATAACTTAGAAAAATTGTCGGACACCCGACCCGACCCCGTTGACTTTGACTTTGACCAAGTTTGACTTTTAATCAAACTTAACCAAATGGTTGTGTAATCGTTCTAACATGCTTTTATACTTGTATCTTGCCTGAAACATGACAACTTGATTCACATGCTACATTATTGAGTCGTAACGAGCCATAGGACTAATTGAACATCTTTGACCTATCGTGTTTACCGTTATTGATACAAACCTATTGTTTAGGTCAAGACTAGCATTGTTCTTTGCACACGTTTACTTGTTGAAGTACTTTATTAACTTTCGCGCTCAAGGTGAGATCATAGTCCCACCTTTTCAACAACTTTTATACTTTTACATCGTGGGCTGAGAAAACATATACTTTGTTACATCTTGTACTACTTACTTTTATGTTTTGAACACAAGTGTGAAAACAAACATTCCACGTGCGAGTTAGAACAAAAATGCCTCAATTCGATTATCATTAGTTACACTTGCAGGGTGTAAGCGAGAACTTATATTGTGTGGCCATACGGGTTTAACAAACCCTCATTCGGACGGTTCGCTACCGTTATGCGGATGAAATATATTTTTGTGTTTTAGTGTGGGTTCTAGCACTGTGTGATGGGGTAACGTTGGTTAAGTTTTGATAATTGAGTGCTCGCGTATAACAACACTTTTGGAATGCAAATGATTTGGATAATCTACGTTATGGAAATACAAAATCTTGTGGTTCAAAAACAACGATTAATACTTACTAAACCTATGATTTCACCAACGTTTTCGTTGACAGATTCTTCTATGTTTTCTCAGGTTTTGAATGCTTAGTGATACATGCTTCCGCACTCTTTTGATACTTGCTTGGATGTCGAGTATACATGCATTTTGGAGCATCTTTTGAACTTATTTAAACTGTGTCGCATAGTTTTCATTTGTACTTATAACGTTGTAACTTAACTTGTGGTCAATTATCTTTGTAAACTTTGAAACAATCTTTACACTTGAATGGATGCGACATATTTTGGGTCAAACGTCTGTTTTAAAGACTTATGACCAGGTAATGGGACCTACGTAGTCGACGCCGTCACTTGACGATTTGTGGGGGTCGCTACAAGTGGTATCAGAGCTTTGGTTGTAGGGATTTAGAGTTCATTTGTGTCCACCCCGAGTCATAGGGTACATAGGTGAATCTAGACTACAATCGGCATATAGACTGAAGTAGGAATTACTTGACTATTTGTGCATTTATACTCGAACTCTTCTATCATATCTAACTCGTATTCGATCTTGATCTTACGTTAATAAATTTTGTTGACGCGCCACCTTGACTTTATGAAGTAATGTTAAATGCACATGAGAATCAGGGTAATATAATTTCCGGGATTATATTACGGTGATTCACATGGACGTTCCGACATTATGACATAGAGAATTTAAGGCGAGTCAAGGAAAATTTTCTCTCTATCCTTATTCCATGCCACGGTTAGTATTATTTAGAATACTAACCAACGATATTCATGTGTCATGAAGGAACAATGGCTCGTCGACGCGCTCCTCCCGAAACTCCCGAACAAGCCCTCCAACGTATGATAGCCACCGCCATAGGTGCGGCTATGGCTAGTATCTCCTCCGACATCAATAACAACCACAACCACAACAACCATGGAACCGGTAATTCAAACGAGGGTTGCTCCTACAAAACTTTCATGGGGTGCAAACCTCACACCTTCGATGGGACCGGAGGACCGGTTGTGCTCACCCGATGGTTTGAGCAAACAGAAGCCGTTTTTAGCATAAGCGGTTGTCGGGACCAAGACAAAGTCAAATATTCCACCCACACTTTTGCCGGTATCGCCCTCACATGGTGGAATACGTATGTGCTGTCGGTGGGTATCGATGAAGCTCACACTCTCTCATGGGCCGACTTAAAGAAAAAGATGATCACCGAATACTTCCCGCGCGAAGAGACCCGTAAGCTCGAACACGAACTAAGAACTTTAAAAGCGGTCGGGAATGACCTAAAGGCATATAATCAACGATTTTCTGAGCTATCCTTGATGTGCCCAAACCTCGTGACCCCCGAACCTCTAAGGGTTGAACTTTACATGGATGGTCTTCCCAAGAGCATCAAACAAGGAGTAATGTCATCCAAACCCAGTAATCACCAAGAGGCCCTGAATATGGCCCGTCAATTGATCGAAACGGTAGACGAGATTGAAGTGCCGGCACCTAAAGCCGAGGATGAGTCGGGTGACAACAAAAGAAAATGGGAAGCCCCCCAATCGAGCAACTACAACAACAACTTTGCCAAGGAACCTCTCACCCCCGTCGGCAAGAAAAGTTATGCCGGGACACGACCTTTTTGTAACAAATGCCACAAGCATCATTTTGGTGAATGTGGCAAGCTAATTTGCCATCGGTGCCAAGGTAGTGGTCATATTGCCAAGTATTGTGGAAGTACCGCCCCCGTCACTCAAAAGGGGCCCGACGCACCAAAGCCGAGTATTTGCTACAAATGTGGCCAATCGGGTCATTTTAGGAATGAATGCCCAAAGAATAAAGCAAAAACCAACGCGCGCCGTTGAACTTACAACATCGACACCTAGAATGCCCGAGACGATGATGGACTAGTCACGGGTACGTTTCTTCACAACAAACCGTATATTTCATACTTATTCGATTCGAGTACCGTTAGACGTTTTATAACCAAAGGATTTGACTCGTGCTCTTTATATTCCACCTCTTTCCCCCAGATACTACTTAGACGATTTAAGTGACCGACGGAAAATATTGTGTGCCTATAAATTTTATCGGAGGATATGCGTTATGAAATTGGACTCGACACCTATAGAACTAAGGAACTCAAAACCTATTCATTAAGGAGAAATTGTTGCCCTACATTTATGTATAGATTATCGTGAACTAAATAATTTCCGTTTGAGAACCGATATCCTCTTCCCCGTATCAACAACCTCTTGAACCGTTACACGGATCTCGCGTAAATTCTAAAATCGACCTTCATTCTGGTTATCATCAATTGAGGGTTAAGGGAGAAGATGTCTCCTAAACCGCTTTCCGAACTCGCTACGATAGTTATAAATTTCTTTTAGTGCCGTTCAGTTTATCTAAGGCTCCGCCCGTATTCATAGACCTCCGGAACCGCGTATGCAAACTTATCTAGACAAATCCGTTACCGTACTTATAATTATAAGCTATTCAAGCGAAAAAAAAAAAAAAAAAAAAAAAAATTTAACATTTTCCGTGTCCGGACTTTGAACGTGATTTTTCACACCAACCTTACTAGATAAATTCGTGTGACACAAAATGGAACTCAAATATAGAAATACTTCTACGTGAACGCCTGAAAGGCAACCCCTCTTGACTCGAAATCAAGGAAGCTGAAATTCGTTATTTTACACGGAGAATTTGAATACTTATTTATGGATCCGATCAATCTTCTCGTCATCGCATACCACGATACATAGCTCTGCTATTTCACTATTTCCGTCTGATATTACTGAGACCAAAGATAACACACAATCCAAGGATACCCCTTTCTTCTTTGACTTAACGTCCTTGTGTTTCTGTTATACGGCCAACTACTACTCAACCCCGAGCTATACAACTACGTGTACTATCTCGTTTCCCACCAAGTCTCAACATTTGGCCACTAGAGGCACGTTATGGCAACCTCGAGATGCAAGCTCATCCTATTCTAAGTCCTCATTTCACTCCTATCTTTATCGCTCGCATTTCCGTTTAAGGAAACTCCTTGTAACATTTCTCCATGGATAGAGAAACTCCTTATATTACATTAGTATTCGCCACGAGGGTGAATTGTTCTAACGAACATTTTCGAACCCTAACTAACTTGTTCAAACGTATATTAAGAGATTCTATTCCAACACGGTGCATCTTTGTCAATTATCACGTATCGAAATACTCGTTTCACTTCTAGTTTTGCAAGAAACCTTGGAGACCCGCTTAGACATGAGTACCGCGTACCACCCACAAACCGACGAACCGAGCAAACGAACGATTTACGTCTTGGAAAGACATGTCACAAACTCGTATTGTCACCTTTAGTAGATCACTCTTACAACAGTAGATACCACTCGTGTGTTCACACGCACTTTCCGAAACCCTATATGACCGCTAATGTCATGCCCCTGTTCATTTAACCAAAGCATCAACCACCGAAATCTGAACTCCATCAAGAAACAACAATTGAGATCGTTCAAGTCCGAGAAGGGCTCGAGACAACCCATTGTCGCCAGAAGAGTTATACCAAACTTAGATGAAAACCTCACCAAACCCAGTGTGTAACCGCGTAATTTTGAGAAACCGCACCTTGGAAGGGTGTGATCCATTTTGGGAAATCGAGAAAGGCTATACCCGCATTATTGAACCTTTTGAAACCTTGGGGCGTATTAGAACCGCTTCCTACCGTTTAGAACTTCCGACTAAATTAAGTTTCCGTTTACCCTACATTTCGTGTAACAAACTTAGAAACGTGTCCTGCGGAACAGGAACGTGCAATCCTGCTAGATACATCAACTATCGATGACAAACTACTCTTCATAGGAAAACCAGTTGAAACCGGGGATCGTAAAAACCAAACCTTAACACAACGTGAAACCCTGACTATCCAAATTCATGAGAACACGCAAGGACGTACCTACACTTATTCATATCATGAACAACGTAAAGTCTCGAGTAAGAGATATCGACTACTACTTCCAACTAAATTTCGGGACGAAATTTCTTTTAAGGTGTGGATAATGTAACATCCCGCGTTTTTCCGTTAAATTATTTTAACACCGTCTTTTTTTTTTTAAATAATATCCCTCGTCACCTATACTCGTGCACTTCGTTAACTAGTGTTCATGATAATCCCGTTACTCGATTTTAACATCTCTCGTTAACTTGCGTTTTGAAAATATTCGTTTGGTTATTTCCCGCACCCGACAACAAACTTGAGGGACTAATCTCGCCACTCGGGTAAACTTGGCTAACTAGTGACTCCTCACCACCCCACACTTCATTTCACCATCTTCTTCCTCTTTTTCTTTCTTCCTTTTCTCTCAAGAACACAAACACAAAATTCATCATCTAATTTTGATCTTGGAAGCTCACAACAAATCCGACTACATATTCTTAATCCTCTCGTCATCCTCTACGATTTGATACTAACTTCATCGATTTTGGGTAACATTTCTAAAACTCTAGATTTCTCAAATTCGTGTTTTTGACTTGATATGTTGTTAGTTAGTGTCTATGGCTCGTGTATAACATGAATATATGATTTGTATGCTCGATCTTGATGTTTTGGTGTAACTAGCTTGAAAATGAAAAGTGTATGCTTAATCTTTGATTTTGGATGATGAAATGTGTTTAGATGTTAATGTTTGTGTGTTCAAAGTGTTAGTTACTTCAATAGCTTCATTTTGGTGTGTTGATTGACATGAAAACCTTACATTAACATGATTAGTGATTTTGAGGTTTGGTTAGGGTTTGACAACTCTTAAAACGAACTTTTGATGCGTTGAATGCTTATTAATGTTATTGATAAGTGTTTAGTTGTATTACATGTTTCATTACCTTCAAAACGGCATATCATATGTATAAATTGGATTCCCGAAACTTGAATTGCAATTGATGAACTTGAAACCTTGTTTTGGAACGTTTAACGAACTTTCGACGAGATTTTTGTTGTCTAAAATGATAAATTTGATTTAGGAAATGTATCTAGTTATGTTCCTTGTCGAAAGAGCTTTCCGGTGATATAAAATACATGTCTTGATTGTTTGCGGATCATAAACTAGGATTGATTGAAGTTTGGCTCGTGCCTTGTGTTTTCTGCAAAACAGGACCTGTAAGCCTTTTGGGACGCCGTCCCAACCTCCTAGACGCCGTCCCACCTTTTGAACCTAGACGCCGTCTAGGATATCAGGACGCCGTCCCACCCTTCATTGTGGGACGCCGTCTAGCCAATTGGGACGCCGTCCCATTGTACTAAAACTGGCTGTTTGGGTTGTCTTTTGACGTAAAAATGTTTGCTATGCTACGGACCTCCGATTAACATGAAACTTGGCCAACATACTCATATATGATTATATAACTTAGAAAAATTGTCGGACACCCGACCCGACCCCGTTGACTTTGACTTTGACCAAGTTTGACTTTTAATCAAACTTAACCAAATGGTTGTGTAATCGTTCTAACATGCTTTTATACTTGTATCTTGCCTGAAACATGACAACTTGATTCACATGCTACATTATTGAGTCGTAACGAGCCATAGGACTAATTGAACATCTTTGACCTATCGTGTTTACCGTTATTGATACAAACCTATTGTTTAGGTCAAGACTAGCATTGTTCTTTGCACACGTTTACTTGTTGAAGTACTTTATTAACTCTCGCGCTCAAGGTGAGATCATAGTCCCACCTTTTCAACAACTTTTATACTTTTACATCGTGGGCTGAGAAAACATATACTTTGTTACATCTTGTACTACTTACTTTTATGTTTTGAACACAAGTGTGAAAACAAACATTCCACGTGCGAGTTAGAACAAAAATGCCTCAATTCGATTATCATTAGTTACACTTGCAGGGTGTAAGCGAGAACTTATATTGTGTGGCCATACGGGTTTAACAAACCCTCATTCGGACGGTTCGCTACCGTTATGCGGATGAAATATATTTTTGTGTTTTAGTGTGGGTTCTAGCACTGTGTGATGGGGTAACGTTGGTTAAGTTTTGATAATTGAGTGCTCGCGTATAACAACACTTTTGGAATGCAAATGATTTGGATAATCTACGTTATGGAAATACAAAATCTTGTGGTTCAAAAACAACGATTAATACTTACTAAACCTATGATTTCACCAACGTTTTCGTTGACAGATTCTTCTATGTTTTCTCAGGTTTTGAATGCTTAGTGATACATGCTTCCGCACTCTTTTGATACTTGCTTGGATGTCGAGTATACATGCATTTTGGAGCATCTTTTGAACTTATTTAAACTGTGTCGCATAGTTTTCATTTGTACTTATAACGTTGTAACTTAACTTGTGGTCAATTATCTTTGTAAACTTTGAAACAATCTTTACACTTGAATGGATGCGACATATTTTGGGTCAAACGTCTGTTTTAAAGACTTATGACCAGGTAATGGGACCTACGTAGTCGACGCCGTCACTTGACGATTTGTGGGGGTCGCTACATATTTCTCGGTGAATTCAACATTTCCTGGTGATTATTTTCGAAATCGATACCGAATGAGTAAGTCATTGTTTATGCGTATTGGTCATGCTATTCTATCGTATGATTCTCAACCGAGACCCGATTATTTTAAATAGTTTGATCAACGTTACGATGCAACTTGTCAACTCGGTTTCAATATTTTTCAAAAGTGTACATCGGCCATACATCAATTGGCGTATGACATTGCACCTGATGCATTCGATGAGTATTTACACATGGGCGCATCAACATCTCGTGATTATTTAAAGAATTATTGCAAATGTATTATTCATATGTTTTCGCGAGAATATTTAAGGAAACCAACTGAAGAAGATGTCCGCCGATTGCATGCCAAACATTTGGAGATGCACGGTTTTCCGAGTATGTTAGGTAGTCTCGATTGCATGCACTGGGCTTCGAAAAATTGTCCAGTTGCGTGGCAAGGGCATTACCACAGGGGTGATCACGAAGGACCAACAATAATGCTCGAGGCGGTTGCGTCCTACGATATGTGGATTTTGCACGCTTTCTTCGGTCAAGCGGGTTCGAACAATGATATTAATGTTCTTAATGAATCGAATTTGTTCGAAGATTTATTGGATAGTTGAGCTCTGGAGGTTTGTTACAATATCAACGGGCATGAATTTACAAAAGGTTATTACTTGGTAGATGGCATATACCCAGAATGGGCAACACTTTTCAAGTCGTTTAAATGTCCAATTGAGCCAAAAAAATGTAAAGTTTAAATGTTTTCAAGAAGCCGCGAGAAAAGACGTGGAACGAGCTTTCGGTGTTCTTCAAGGTCATTGGGCAATACTAAAACACCCAGCAAGACCTTTTAGTATCAATAAAATATGTCGAATCATGTACACTTGTGTTATACTTCTCAACATGATCACCGAAGACAACGAGCGCAACATATGCGACCTCGAAGAGGATTATCTCCGCGAACGAGAAAACATGCCGTGACGTACTTTGACGGAGAGAATTGAGCTCCAAGATCGGGTGGATCGAGAGATGCGAGATAAAAGAGCGCATCATGTGCTTCGCAACAATTTGATCGAACTCATTTGGACACTCCCGAATGATTATATTGTTCGAAACAATTAGCGTTATTTATTGTGTTTTTTTTATTTATGTATTGTCTTTTATTTTTTAATTATGCATTGTTTTAAATTTTTATTAGTGTAATGTTTTTAATTTTATTAAATAAATTGTATTTTGCATTTATTTATTGTATTTAAGTAATATTTTTTTTTAAATTGGTTAAAGTTTGAAATGGAGTGTATGATTGTGAGTGTCTAATGAAAGGAATGTGAAAGGAATATTAAAGGGATTGTGCTGATGTAGTGCTGATCTGACAGTAAAAATATTAGTGAAAGAGCTAAAACGATTGCAAGTGGCCTAACCCAACTCCTCATTTCAAACTCGTTTCTTACTCCCCATTTCGAAACAATTACGCCGGTAGTACCTGTGGTTTGCACACTGTAACATCCGTGTTACATCCGTCCCACATCGGTTGGAGAGGGGAACGAAGCATGCCTTATAAGGGTGTGGAGACCTTTCCTAGCATGACGCGTTTTGGGACCACAAGCGCAGCAGATCCCATGAAAACTCTGCAGTTAAGTGTGCTCAGGTGAGAGCACTACCAGGATGGGTGACCTCCTGGGAAAGTGCTCGTCGTGTTTGGTGGCCAAGAAAAATCCGTGCGCCTACGGGCAAAGCGGACAATATCATGCTACGGGGAACATGTTACCTGGGATGTTACAGTGGTATCAGATCCAGGTTGTTATAGAGAACCAGGATTGCATTTTATGTGTGCCTTATGTGTTAGTTCGGGTGCCTTAGCAATCTATAGGACTATAACATTTCCTGCCTTAGTTTAAGCACCTTACTTATTTGTCTATATTCTTGCCTTAGTTTAAAGTGCGATCCTCATTCCTATGCTTGCCTTACTATGCTCTCCTATATCCTTGCCGGCATACCGTGCCTTAGAATCTACTTAGTGCTCCATCTCTAGGATGTCTATTCACCCAGACATCGTTTCGGGCACCGAAGGATCCGACAATGAAGAATCTATCCGTACACCCAATTACTTACTTGCTTCACCATCATTATCACTAATTAACACATACTACCTTTTCTTATCCATTGGTGTTGCTACCTAGTGCACCATAAACTCTTCAACTAATACTATTTTGTGTATTGAAGATCAATGGCAACTCGTGGTGCTAACGCTCTTCCAAATGTTACTTTGACTCCCGCACAATTTCAACAACTGCTTGCTGCCGCCCAAGGGAACAATAATCAAGGGAACAACTAAGGAAATCCACCTACATCATGCACCTACAAGGTGTTTATGAACTGTAAGCCTCCATCCTTCAATGGAAATGAGGAAGCAGTCGAGTTGACTCGTTGGTTCGAAAAACTCGAATCAATCTTTCACATCTGTAACTGCGCGGAGGTCGACCGAGTGAAGTATGCCACTCATACATTAAGTGGTCTCGCTTTGACTTGGTGGAACGCTTATGCCCAAATTGTAGGGCTAGATGCTGCTAATGCTATTCCATGGGCCGTTGTAAAAAGAATGATGACTGATAAGTTCTACCCAAGGAACCAAATTCAAAAGCTAGAGGTTGAGTGTTGGGAATTGAAGGTCAATGGCACCAATATTGAAGCTTATACCAACAGGTTTATAGAGTTGGTTTCATTGTGCCCGGACATGGTACCCACTGAACAAAAGAAGATTGAGCGATACATAGACGGTCTTCCGGATGAGATTCAAGGAAATGTTATTGCTGCTAGTAAAGAGACCTTAGATGCGGTGATACTTATGGCTCAAAATTTGATGATGGCTAAGAGGAGGAAGGCCGCGATTAATAAACAAGCCGAGGCTAAGACTGGTGAAGGCAAAAGGAAATTTGAGCCTACTCAGGAATCAAACCAAGGTTCAAATAAGAAAGTTGCCAAAAATTCAGGAGGAGGTTATTCTGGGAAACGACCTTATTGCAGGCGTTGTGAGAGACACCATTCTGGGTGGTACAAGGCTGAGTGCACCAAGTGTAAGAAGATTGGTCACATAGCCAAGACTTATAGGGTTGCAATTCCTTCGACCAATACACCTGCCACAAAAGCCAATGCAACCATTCCTACATGTTATGACTGTGGAGAAGCAGGGCATTTTCGCAACCAGTGTCTAAAGAAAAAGGATAACACGGGAAATGCTAAAGGTCGAGCGTTTGTGATGACTTCCGAGGAAGCTCGGGATAATGAGGAAGAAGGGGAAGAGGCACAATGAAGAGTTTTTGACAACTACAAGAGTCATTTAAATTTCTCATAGTGTCCTTTATGTCATCATTTAGTACTTCTATATTTTGGAAGATTTCGTTAAGTTTCTGTAATACTTTGGTTATTTTCTTTTAAATGAATGAATGAGTGATGTTATTTTCTTTTATTTCATTTTCCATTGAATCATTCACCTCGAAGAAGATGAATATTGACTAGATGACATAGTAGTAACCTTATGGAGTGATAAAAGTATGATTTAGTATAAAATAATGGCGCCTGATCAACGTAGTTATATTATGATAAGTCATGCAGAAATCCTAATGGATCATGATGGAAATAAGATCTGATCAACCTTAGGACCATTGTGTACCGTTACCTACTCCTTATCACTATATTGTCAACTAAAAAAAAAAATATATCAACCCTAGATATCATATTATCCTTCATTTGTAAATTATACACGCCCGGTGCTGCACCCATTGCATAGGTACCATACCATTTAGCTCCATTCGAAATGAAGGAAATATCCAACCAACTTCAAGGGTTTTTGGAGAAAGGTTTCATTCGTCCTAGCTTGCCTCCGTGGGGAGCACCCGTTCTTTTCATTAAGAAGAAAGGTGGCACATTGAGAATGTGTATTGATTACCGAGAACTCAACAAGCTAACCATCAAGTATCATTATCCACTCCTGCGTATTGATGACCTGATTGACCAACTGCAAGGGTCAAATATCTATTCGAAGATTGATCATAGGTCGGATTACCATCAATAATGTTCTAATCTATTCCAAGAGCGAGAAAGAGTATGAGTAACAGCTGCGATTTATTCTAGATCTCTTAAAGAAGGAACAACTGTATGCTAAGTTTTCCAAGTGTGAATTTTGGCTGCGAACCATACAAATTCCCAGACATGTAGTTGATAGTGAAGGAATACATGTCGATCCTATAAAAATCACCGTTAATCAGAAATTTTCAAGAACTAGTCTTGGATGAAGTACATAAGACTAGATTATTTATTCACCCAGGCTCTTTTGGCTAAAATTTCATACAATATCAGCTATCACTCAAGTAGATCCCCACTTAATTAAGTGTAAACTTTGCTTTAACAAAACGTTGACCGAATGGTGATTTTTAGTCAACACTTCCAGTTAATTAAAATTCATACATTTCACCTCTCGAATCCTAAAAAGTGTCTTGCTGATGACACACTTGTTATTCCATTGGATGATATCCACGTTGATGATAAAATGTTAAGATCCGTTGGAATTCACGAAGAGGCCCCGAGTATACCTGGGAACGTGAAGACCGGATGAAGCGAAAATATCCACATCTATTCTCAACCGTTGATGCATCCGAGAAGTCTTCCTAAAACTTCGAGACGAAGTTTAAATTAATGGGGAGGTACTATAACAACCCTCACATTTCCGTTCTAAAATGACCAAAATGCCCTTGAGGTTTTTTTCATCTGTTCCTCTGTGTAATCGATTTAGGGTTGTTATCCGTTACGACCAATGAACTAAAAAATTATGCTTTCATTAAATGATCATATTTATTATTAAAACCCTAATATTTTTAAAACCCTAAACCTAACCCTACCTATTAAATACTAAACCCTAACCCTAATACCATTTAATAGTTAATATTAAACCCTAACACTAAATTAATAATATAAAATGTATTAAATAAATTATGACATTATATGAATTAATCTAATAAGAATTCATATGAACTTAATAAAAATTAATAAAAGTTAGGGGTTAATAATTAAATAAAATGTAACCCTAATATTAATATTAATAATAATAATAATAATAATAATAATAATAATAATAATAATAATAATAATAATAATAATAATAATAATAATAATAATAACAATAACAATAACAATAACAATAATAATAATAATAATAATAATAAAAATATATAAAATACATAATAAATACATATGTGCCGTAAAAAAAGAAATAAATAAATATAATACATGTATAAAAAAACGGATAGACTAATAAAAAAAAGAGAAGAAGACTAAACTTGATCACTAAGTAATTCAATCCTAGTGAAATCCTAATTATTTGTTCTTGATCATTAAGCTATCCTAGTGGGATTAGGAAACTAAAACAACTATAAAAGGAGATCATGTTTTCCATAATAAACCATCACAAAACAATCTGCATTAGTCGACTATTATCCAGCTTATTTCCCTCCAATTTAGTCAACTAATAAACCCCTCCTGCAGCTTCCTTTGTCGACCAAAATACCCTCCTGTTTCCCTCTTTGCTATCAACTAAAAACCACCAAAACACCCTCCTGCAGTCGACTACAAGCAGCCTGTTCTTGCTGTTTTCAGTCGACTAGAACCACCTCCAAAACAGCCCTACATCGCCTCTACTGTAGTGACCCAAACTTTTTCATGTTTATATATATTAAATGAAGTTGATATTACATGATTAAATATTTCCAACATGTTAAGCAATCAAACTTGTTAAGACTTGATTAATTGAAATAGGTTTCATGTAGACAATTGACCACCCAAGTTGACCGGCGATTCACGAACGTTAAACTTGTCAAAACTATATGATGATATATATATATGGATATGTTTATAGCTAACATGATATTATGAAAAGTAAGTATCTCACTAGGTATATTAACAATGAGTTATATACATAAAATGAGACTATTGAATTATGAAACTTGAAACGATATATAACGATTATCGTTATAGCTACGCCTTACTAAATACATATGTATCATATTATGATATATTCATTGTTGGTGATTTGTGTCACCAATATGATTTAAGTGTAATGGGATAATTTTGTTAACCAAAATAACCTTGATAAATATCGAACAAGTTTGGGAAAGTGTGGAGTGTACACTTGTTTGAACTTATCTTGATTATGACGGGGGTTCGGGGGCAGCGCCCCTGATAGCGGGGTCCAAGTGGTGGCAAACCCTGGCGGGGTCCAAGGGGCAGAGCCCCTGGCTGGGATCGAGCTGCCAGGTCAGCTCGGAATTTTTTTTGTTTGGGTTAATATCGCTTTATTAAAAATGTGTTAAAATTTGATTTTAAGCTTTCAACAACATTAAATGAGATCGTTAACTTAAAGCTTTCAAAAACAACACTTACATGTAACGACTAACGATGACTTAACTACTCAGTTAAAATAAATATACATGTAGTGTATTAAGATGTATTAGTACACTTTTGAAAGACTTCAAGACACATATCAAAGTAATTCTACTTAGCAAAAATGCTTAAAATTACATTTCCATTCATTTTCATCAACAATTCTACTCGTAGTCATTCAGTATTCGTATCCGTATTATATACAGCTTCTAGACGTACTTACTGTGAGTATATACCAATAGGAACTAGCATGAGATTCCAGTCTTGATTATGTCATGCATGACTAATCAAATTTAACTTCTACCATGAACTAGTCAACTTACTAGAACTCCTTTTAACCCCACTCACCACTCATCATTCACCACTCACCAATCAATCCATTTCACTTCCAATTCTCTTTCTAATTCTCTCTCAACACCTACACACACTTATGAACGAATTTTTCCAGTAAACTAATCATCATCTTCATCAAAAATTTCTTCAAGAATCAAGCTATAATCATCATAGGAAGAACACTTCAAGAACACTTCAAAAATCCTTTCAAGTTTACTAGTTTACTTCTAAGCTTTCTAATCCATTCCAAGTAATCATCTAAGATCAAGAAACCTTTGTTATTTACAGTAGGTTATCTTTCTTATTCAAGGTAATATTCATATTCAAACTTTGATTCGATTTCTATAACTATAAACTATCTTAATTCGAGTAAAAATCTTACTTGAACTTGTTTTTGTGTCATGATCCTACTTCAAGAACTTTCAAGCCATCCAAGATCCTTAGAAGCTAGATCATTTCTTGTCACTTCCAGTAGGTTTACCTACTAAACTTGAGGTAGTAATGATGTTCATAACATCTGATGTTATGCGAGGTGTATATGAAATAGCTTATATTTTACAACGAAATACTATTAAATACGATACAATTTTACACAAGATATTTATTTATTTATAGAATGGATATACTTAAACCTTGCTACAACACTTATAGGCAGTGTACCTAATCGTACAGTAGTGTAGTTTTTAGTAAGTCTGGTTCGTTCCACAGGGAAATCTTTAAACAAAGCTTAACGCTATATTAGTTTTAATTTATAAAAATACAAATATATATAAGTAATATTATTATTATAAAAAGGGGGGTTTTTACCGTTTAATGATCGGTTTGTCGATTTTTAAAACTTTAGTCGCAGTTAAAACCTAATGTAAAATATTAAATAAATAAAAGACTTAATTTAAAGCGTAAAGTAAATAACGATAATGAAATTGCGATAAATAAAAGTGCGATAAAATAAAATTACGATAATTAAAGAGTACAAAAATTAAAAGTGCAATTAAATACAATGACAATAAATAAAAGTGCAATTAAATACAATAACAATAAATAAAAGTGCAATAATTAGAAGTGCAATTAAATATGAAAATAAAGAAATTATGCTTATTTAAACTTCCATAATCATGATGTTTGACGTGTTGATTTTAGTTTTATGCCCATGGGTTAATTCTCCTTTGTCCTGGATTATTTAATATGTCCGTCTGGTTTTTGTCCATAGCAGTCCATCAGTCATAAATATAAATTGCGAGTATCCTCGTCAAATTATCCTTATACCCGAAGTCAAATATTTCAACTAATTGGGGACTTAAACTGTAACAAGATTTTAATACTTTGTTTAATAATTACACCAGGTTATCGATTGCGTGTAACCCAAGGTTTTAATACTTTGTTATCAATTATGCCAAGTGTCCTTGTACATAATTTCACCCCTGTTTTAATAATTCCATAGACTATTAATCCATTCCCGTGTCCGGTTAAATGAAAGATTATTCGTACATATAAATATCCCGCCCATCGTGTCCGATCGAGTGTATATGGTTATTTATAGGGACGTCCAATTGTAAATCTTTATATTAAAATTAACAAACTATCATTTAGTTAAACAAATATAAAGCCCATTAATAGCCCATAGTCTAATTTCTACAAGTGTCGTTCTTTTGTCCAAACTCCAATTATGGTACAAAGCCCAATTACCCAATTTTAGTAATTAGCCCAACATCATGATTACTTCGTTTTAAATAAGCATAATAATAACTTAGCTACGAGACATTAAATTAAAAAGGTTGAACATAACTTACAATGATTAAAAATAGTGTAGCGTTACACGGACAGAATTTCGACTTACACCCTTACAATATGCGCTAACATACCCTTATTATTAGAATTAAAATTAAAATTAAAATTAAAATTAAAATTATAATATATATATATATATATAATACGTTGATGAATGAAGAAGGAAAAAGATGTGTTAAATGGTGCACCAAAGCTCGAAATTTATAGGCATGTGAGCTAAAAAAGGGGCTCATGCGATCGCATGAGCTTTGCCCTTCAAGGCCATGCGATCGCATGGCCAGCTGGGGAGGCTCACATGTGGTTGTTTTCTTCTGCCGACGGTTTATTAATATATTATATAATATATAAATAATTATAAGAATTATTTAAATATTATATTATATTTATGTGCATAGTTGACTTGTAATTTTTAGTCCGTTGCGTAGAGCGTTGAGAGTTGACACTGGTCCCGGTTCCGGATTTTTGAACGTCCTTGTGTACAATTTAATATCTTGTACTTTGCATTTTGAATCTTGTACTCTTGTAATTTTGAGACGTTTCTTATCAATAATTGGAACCACTTTGATTGTATTTTGTACTTTTGAGCTTTTTGGTCGTTTGCGTCTTCAATTCGTCGAATCTGTCTTTTGTCTTCACCTTTTATTATTTAAACGAATATTACTTGTAAATAGAACAATTGCAACTAAAAGCTTGTCTTTCTTGAGGGATAATGCGATGAAATATATGTTCGTTTTTAGCATTATCAACATCATTCGATTCATATATATATAACTATCTTATTCGAAGATTTAAACTTGTAATCACTAGAACATAGTTTAGTATATTTTAAACTTGTTCGCAAACAAAAGTTAATCCTTCTAACTTGACTTTTAAAATCAACTAGACACATGTTCTATATCTATATGATATGCTAACTTAATGATTTAAAACTTGGAAACACGAAGAACACCGTAAAACTGGATATACGTCGTCGTAGTAAAACCGGGTGCTGTTTTGGTTTGGATAATTAAAAACTATGATAAACTTTGATTTAAAAACTATTCTTATGGGAAAATTTTTTTTCTTATGAACATGAAACTATATCCAAAAATCATGGTTAAACTCAAAGTGGAAGTATGTTTTTTCAAAATGGTCATCTAGACGTCGTTCTTTCGACTGAAATGACTACCTTTACAAAAATGACTTGTAACCTGTATTTTTGACTATAAACTTATACTTTTTCTGTTTAGACTCATAAACTTAAGTTTAATATGAAACCATAGCAACTTGAATTACTCAAAACGGATTTAAAACGAAGAAGTTATGGGTAAAACAAGATTGGATAATTTTGCTTGTTGTAGCTACGTGAAATTTGTAACAAATTTATACAAATCATAACTTAACTAACTTATATTGTATTATATATGTATTCTAACATATATTATGTAATCTTGGGATACCATAGACACGAATACAATGTTTTGACATATCATATTGACCCATCTATATATATATTTCGGAACAACCATAGACACTCTATATGCAGTAATGTTGGAGTTAGCTATACAGGGTTGAGTTTGATACCAAAATATTATATATACTTTGAGTTGTGATCTAGCTTGAGACTTGTATACACGAGGTCGTGGATTGATTCGAGATAATATATATTGCTTTATTTCTGTACATCTAACTGTGAACAACTAGTTGTAGGTTACTAACGAGGACTGCTAACTTAACAAACTCAAATCATTAAAACGTAATAAAAAATGCTGTAATTATATTTTGATCATACTTTGATACATATGTACATATTTGTTATAGGTTCGTGAATCGACCAGTGGCCAAGTCTTATTTTCGGCAAAGTAAAAATCTGTGAAAGTGAGTTATAGTCCCACTTTTTATTCTAATATTTTTGGGATGAGAATACATGCAGTTTTGTAAATGTTTTACAAAATAGACACACGTACTTGAAATTACATTCTATGTTGGATTATGAATACCGAATATCTCCCTTTTAGCTTGGTAGCCTAAGAATTAGGGAACAGACACCCTAATTGACGCGAATCCTAAAGGTAGATCTACGGGCACTAACTCCCCCCATACTGGAAAATGGTATGCTTTAGTACTTCGAGTTATTAATACAGATGGATTTCTGTTTTGGGGATATTCTATATGCATTTTGTTAATGTCGGTTACCAGGTGTTCAACATGTGAATGATTTTTATACAGATTGTATGTTATTGAAAGATGAAATCTTGTGGTCTATTATTACGATTTGATATATATAGGTTAAACCTATAACTCACCAACATTTATGTTGACGTTTAAAGCATGTTTATTCTCAGGTGATTATTAAGAGCTTTCGCTGTTGCATGCTAATTTATGGACAAGAGTTGGGGTCAGCATGCTTATATAATAATGTTTAAAAACTGCATTCGAAGATTTAAATTGATCTGTAATATTATTGTAAACCATTATGTAATAATCGTGTGAAAACGCTATATTTTAGATTATCATTATTTGATAATCGTCGTAATATTTTTAAACCTTTATTGATAAAATAAAGGTTATGGTTTGTTTAAAAATCGAATGCAGTCTTTGAAAAACGTCTCATATAGAGGTCAAAACCTCGCAACGAAATCAATTAATATGGAACGTTTATAATCGATATGAACGGGACATTTCAGTTGGTATCAGAGCGTTGGTCTTAGAGAACCAGAATTTTGCTTTAGTGTTTCTTACCGAGTTGTTAGGATGCATTAGTGAGTCTGGACTTCGACCGTGTTTTCTTCAAAAACGATTGCTTAACACTTTTTGTTGGAAACTATATATTATTAACATGTAAATATTATGTGATATATTAATCTCTTAACATGTTTGATATTGTGTGATAGATGTCTACCTCTAGTACAAATCCCATCGACTCACCTAATAATAATGAAGAGTTGAATATATTTTGGGAAGATTCACAAAATCCCGAGGAGGAATCGGAAGAGGAGGAACCGGAAGAGGAGGAACCGGAAGAAGTGGAATCGGAAGAGGAGGAACCGGAAGAAGAAGAGGTTTCGGATGAATAAATATTAATACCTACAGTTAAACGATTAAATAAAAGAAAATCCTCAACCAACGGACCAAAGTTAATAATGGTCAATGGTGTTTCCGCCGAGGAAACAAAATATTGGGAAAATTACCAATTTTCTGATGAATCGAATCCCGACGAGGATTCCGATGATGTTATAGAAATTACCTCGACCCAATTTGAAAAAGCAAAAGAAAACAATAAGGGAAAAGGTATCAAAATAGAGAAACCTGATTACAACCCCGATGAACTTTATATATATCGTAAACACCCGTACTTCTTAAATTTTAACAATAATCCGGGAACCTCTAAGCCACCCGGTTTTCTAAACCATTTATGAAAATGACGGCTCGTATTAGTGGAGCACCATATATCCCTAGGAAATTAGCGAAACGAACCAAGTCCGAAGAAGAAGAATTGAGTGAGTCGGATTAAAGAGTTGTAATCATGTTGTGTAATATATGTAATATAGTGTGCTTGTGCTTTTATGATAAATGTAAAAATTGCTTGTATTGTTTGTTAAGTATTTTTTTATGAATCTAACCCTCGTCTATTTTTACAGTATAAAAACACAAAATGGATGTTAAGGATAGACAACAAAAAATTTTAGAAGACCTACCTGGGGACATGATTGATGCAATCTTGTCTAGAGTCGGTCAGAATTCGTCGGCACAATTGTTTACGGCAAAATTAGTTTGTAGGACATTTGAAGAACGTTCCAGGCATGCCTTAGTTAATAAAAGTTTTTCCTTTGATAGATGGGGTATATCACATTGGGGAGACCATAAGTTGCGCCGTGTTTTATTTAAAGCATTAAATGCGGGAAACCCAGAAGCAATTTTACGCTACGAGTTGAGAACCTATTTTGACTCTACCTATCCCAACATAGGAATTCGTGCTTTAGAAAGAGCTTCTAACATGCAACATAAAGAAGCATGTTATGCTTACGGGTTAGTGATGTTCGCTTCTCACCAAAGTGAGAAAAAGAACATCGAATTACAACTATTAAATAAAACATTCCCACAAGTGACGAACTCAGTAATTGGGGTGAGAAACAAGGTTTTTAGATTGTTACGAGGCTGTTGGGCATTACGTAACCCTCGTCCTTTTGACGACATTACAACATGTTGTCTAACAAACAGTCATAACGGTTATTTTCCACAAGACCAAGGATGGGAAGTAGTTTTAGTAAAACCAGAATGCATGACTTGTTTCTGGACTTATGAATTACGTGTTTTTATTGCCTTTGCTGAACGACTTGCATATTAACTAGGATTGTTGTCACAACTGTTTTGTATCAAAATTATTGTGTGCTATATTTTATGCTATATGTAAAATAGTGCTATTGTAAATTTGTAAAATATTGTATAAAAGTTTGAACGTGAAATTTATTATAATCAGTTTTTCATATAGAATTGTAGTAGTTAAATTGTATGTTAGCTACTAAGTATGAACTTAACGGGTAGGTACTACCCGAATTAAAACTTATAAAATGCTAATATGAAGAAAAAGCTTTTATAGATAAGTTCATATTATGCTACGAAATACTATTGACTACTCTTAATATTCTATATGATTAACTTAATTCTTTTGGCAATTTTTGAAGGAAATGGCACCGACTACTCGTCAGAACTTGAACATGAGCGAGGAAGACTTCCGTGTTTTCCTTGCTGCGAACATAGCCGCCGTGCAGGCCGCAATGCAAAATAACAACAATAACTCTGGTTCTAGTAGTGGAACTAATTCCACAAGAAATCGTGTAGGATGCTCCTACAAAGAGTTCACTGCCTGCAAACCTATGGAATTTGATGGAACCGAGGGTCCAATCGGATTGAAATGGTGGACCGAGAAGGTTGAATCGGTGTTTGCCATAAGTAAATGTAATGAAGAAGACAAAGTACAGTACGCTATGCATACCTTCACAGGTACTGCGTTAACATGGTGGAACACCTACCTCGAGCAGGTGGGACAAGATGTTGCTTACGTACTACCGTGGTCAGCATTCAAGCATTTGATGAACGAGAAGTACCGTCCCAGAAACGAGGTCAATAAGCTCAGGATAGAGCTTAGAGGGCTACAAACACAAGGATTTGATATTACCACGTACGAACGACGATTCACAGAGTTGTGCCTATTGTGTCCGGGAGCGTTCGAAGATGAAGAAGAGAAAATCGACGCATTTGTAAAAGGGTTACCAGAAAGGATTCAAGAAGATGTGAGTTCACACGAGCCCGCTTCCATACAAAAGGCAAGTCGAATGGCTCATAAACTCATAAATCAGATTGTGGGAAGAATTAAAGAGCAAGCGGCCGAAGAAGCCAACACGAAACAACTCAAGAGGAAGTGGGAGGAAAACGGTGACAAGAGTCACCAGTACAACAACAACAACAACAACAATTACAACCACAATTGCAACAACTATCCCAACAACCGCAACAACCATCGCAACAATAACCGCAATCCTAACAATAACTACAACAAACGTCCCAACAACAACAACAACCACAACAGCAACCATCCCAACAATAATAACAAAAGGCAAAAACCATGTCAGAGGTGTGAAGGATACCATCCGACTGGGTTCTGCACGACAACATGTATTAAGTATAAGAGAGGTGGTCATAGCGCGACGAAGTGTGAAATCTACGGACCGGTGATTAACAGAAATAATGCAACGAGTAATGTCGGGACAAGTAATGCCATTTTTATTTGTTATAGATGTGGAAAACCGAGTCACGTCAAGAGTAAATGCCCAAACCAAGGAAATACAAATGGGCAAAGCCGTGGAAGAGTCTTCAACATTAATTCGGCAGAAGCGCAGGAAGACCCGGAGCTTGTTACGGGTACGTTTCTCATTAACAATAAATCTGCTTATGTTTTATTTAATTCGGGTGCGAATAGAAGCTATATGAGTAGAGATTTTTGTACTAAATTAAGTTGTCCAGTGACGCCTTTGGATAATAAATTTTTACTTGAATTAGCAAACGGTAAATTAATTTCAGCAGATAATATATGTCGGGATAGAGAAATTAAACTGGGTGGTGAAACGTTTAAGATTGATTTAATACCAGTCGAGTTAGGGAGTTTTGATGTAATAATTGGCATGGACTGGTTGAAAAAGGTGAGAGCAGAGGTCATTTGTTACAAAAATGCGATTCGCATTATGCGCGAAAAAGGAAAACCTTTAATGGTGTACGGAGAAAAGAACAACGTGAAGTTAAATCTTATTAGTAGTTTAAAGGCGCAAAAACTAATAAGAAAAGGTTGCTATGTCATTCTAGCACACATCGAAGAAGTCAAACCTGAAGAAAAGAACATCAGTGATGTTCCCGTCGCAAAAGAATTTCCCGATGTATTTCCGAAAGAATTACCGGGACTACCTCCACACCGATCTGTTGAATTTCAAATAGATCTCGTACCAGGAGCTGCACCAATAGCACGTGCTCCATACAGACTAACACCCAGCGAAATGAAGGAACTCCAAAGCCAATTACAAGAACTTTTAGAGCGTGGTTTTATACGACCAAGCACATCACCGTGGGGAGCTCCTGTTTTGTTTGTCAAAAAGAAGGATAGTACATTCAAGAACCGTTATCCACTACCGAGAATCGACGATTTATTTGATCAACTACAAGGCTTGTCAGTTTATTCGAAGATCGATTTATGTTCCGGGTATCATCAAATGCGGGTAAAGGAGGATGATATTCCAAAGACTGCTTTCAGAACGCATTACGGTCATTACGAGTTTATGGTTATGCCGTTTGGATTGACTAACGCACCAACTGTGTTCATGGACCTCATGAACCGAGTGTGTAGGCCATATCTTGACAAATTTGTCAGTGTTTTCATCGATGACATACTCAGTTACTCAAAGAATGATCAAGAACACAAAGAACATTTGAGAAAAGTGCTAGAATTATTGAGGAAGGAACAACTGTACGTAAAATTTTCAAAGTGTGTATTTTGGTTGGAAGAAGTTCAATTCCTCGGTCACATAGTGAACAAAGAAGGTATTCAAGTAGATCCGGCAAAGATTGAAACCGTTGAAAAGTGGGAAACCCCAAAAACTCCGAAGCATATATGCCAATTTTTAGGACTGGCTGGTTACTACAGAAGGTTCATCCAAGATTTTTCCAAAATAGCAAAACCCTTGACTGCATTAATGCATAAAGGGAAAAAATTTGAATGGAAGGATGAACAGGAGAAAGCGTTTCAATTGTTGAAGAAAAAGTTAACTACGGCACCTATATTGTCATTGCCTGAAGGAAACGATGATTTTGTGATATATTGTGATGCCTCAAAGCAAGGCCTCGGTTGTGTATTAATGCAACGAACGAAGGTAATTGCTTATGCATCTAGACAATTGAAGATTCACGAGCAGAATTATACGACACACGATTTGGAATTGGGCGCTGTTGTTTTTGCATTAAAGACTTGGAGGCACTACTTATATGGGGTCAAAAGAATTATATATACCGACTACAAAAGTCTCCAATACATATTTAATCAGAAACAACTGAACATGAGGCAGCGTAGGTGGATTGAGTTATTGAATGATTACGATTTCGAGATTCGTTACCACCCGGGGAAGGCGAATGTGGTAGCCGACTCTTTGAGTAGAAAGGACAGAGAACCTATACGGGTAAAAGCTATGAATATAATTATTCGTACTAACCTTACTACTCAAATAAAGGAGGCGCAACAGGGAGTTTTAAAAGAAGGAAATTTGAAGAATGAAATACCCAAAGGATCGGAGAAACATCTTAATATTCGGGAAGACGGAACCCGGTATAGGGATGAAAGAATTTGGGTACCAAAGTTTGGAGATGTAAGAGAAATGGTACTTAGGTAAGCACATAAAACCAGATACTCAATACATCCCAGAGCGGGAAAGATGTACAAAGATCTCAAGAAACACTTTTGGTGGCCGGGTATGAAAGCCGATATTACTAGATATGTAGGAGAATGTTTGACGTGTTCTAAGGTCAAAGCTGAACATCAGAAACCATCAGGTCTACTTCAACAACCCGAAATCTCGGAATGGAAATGGAAAAACATTACCATGGATTTCATTACTAAATTTCCAAGGACTGCAAGTGGTTATGATACTATTTGGGTAATAGTCGATCGTCTCACCAAGTCAGCACACTTTCTGCCAATGAGAGAAGATGATAAAATGGAAAAATTGGCACGTTTATACTTGAAGGAAGTTGTCTCCAGACATGGAATACCAGTCTCTATTATCTCTGATAGGGATGGCAGATTTGTTTCAAGATTTTGGCAGACATTACAACAAGCATTGGGAACTCGTCTAGACATGAGTACTGCTTATCATCCACAAACTGATGGGCAAAGTGAAAGGACAATACAGACCCTTAAAGACATGCTACGAGCATGTGTTATTGATTTCGGAAACAGTTGGGATCGACATCTACCGTTAGCAGAATTTTCCTACAACAACAGTTACCATTCGAGTATTGAGATGGCGCCGTTTGAAGCACTTTATGGTAGAAAGTGCAGGTCTCCAATTTGTTGGAGTGAAGTCGGAGATAGACAAATTACGGGTCCGGAGATAATCCAAGAAACTACCGAGAAAATCATTCAAATTCAAAAACGATTGAAAACTGTGAAGACCCGTCCTAATCCATCCGGACGAAGTCCATATAGATTATAAACGATTCACAATAGTTGATTACATCGCGAGGTACTTGACCTCTATATGATACATTTTACAAACATTGCATTCGTTTTTGAAAAGACAAACTTTCATTACATCGAAAGTTGACAGGCATGCATACCATTTCATAATATATCCAACTATAATTGACTTGATAATAATCTTGATGAACTCGATGACTCGAATGCAACGTCTTTTGAAATATGCCATGAATGACTCCAAGTAATATCTATAAAATGAGCAAATACACAGCGGAAGATTTCTTTCGTACCTGAGAATAAACATGCTTTAAAGTGTCAACCAAAAGGTTGGTGAGTTCATTAGTTTAACTTAAACAATCGTTTCCATCATTTTAATAGACCACAAGATTTCAGATTTCCATTTCTCATAAACATACGTCCCATGCATAGAGACAAAAATATCATTCATATGGATTGAACACCTGGTAACCGACATTAACAATATGCATATATAAGAATATCCCCATCATTCTGGGATCCTCCTTCGGACATGATATAAATTTCGAAGTACTAAAACATCCGGTACTTTGGATGGGGCTTGTTGGGCCCGATAGATCTATCTTTAGGATTCGCGTCAATTAGGGTGTCTGTTCCCTAATTCTTAGATTACCAGACTTAATAAAAAGGGGCATATTCGACTTCGATAATCCAACCATAGAATGTAGTTTCACGTACTTGTGTCAATTTCGTAAAACAGTTATAAAAGTTGCGCATGTATTCTCAGCCCAAAAATATAAAGGGTAAAAAGGCAAATGAAACTCACGATACTGTATTTTGTAGTAAAAATACATATGACGTCATTGAACAATGCAGGGTTGGCCTCGGATTCACGAACCTATATCAATTGTGTATATATTAATACGTATAATGTAAGTTACAAAATTTCATTTATTAATATGTATTATTTATATATTATAGTTTTGTAGAATTTATTCTAACCTTTATTTTAAAACGTATACTTATATTATATTTTAAGTTATATTTTATATATATATCGATTTTATGTATACATATCTATAATGATTTACGTTTATATAAATAGTGACATTAATATATTTATATACATATATTTGTGGTTAGTATTGTATTTATGAAATTTTATTAGTTTGTTATCTGAATTATTAATACAATCCTAGTATATACCATAAGTATATATATAGTGTACAAAAGATTTATTTGTTAAAATAATAATTTAGATAATAATGATTTACTAATAATAATAATAATTTTATTAATAATGATAATACTAATAGCAAAAAAAATGAAAATGATAACTGTTAATGATACTAATAATAATAACTCTAAAATAATATTAATACTAATACCATACTTATGTTAATAATAAGGGTTCTAATATTTATAAAATGATAAATGATAATCATAATAATACTAGTAAATATTAATGATGATACTGATAAATATGATATTATTAATTGTAAATGTACTGATGATACTATTATTTATAAACCGATACAAATTCTAATATTGATGATAATAATATATTTTTATTTCCTTCATAATAATAATAATCATAATCATAATCATAATCCTAATGATGATAAAATACTAAAATGATAAGTTTATTACTAATAATAATATTATTAATACCTATCATAATAATAATAGTAATGTCTATAATACTTTCAAATATGATAACAAGTATGATACTAATAATAACAATAACAATAACAATCAAAACAATCACAATAATAATAATAATACTAATAATAATTAATAATTAATATATAATAACAATAATAAAATTAGAAAAGAAAACTACCTCACATGAAAAGAGTTTCAAAAAAAAAAAGAAACTACCGTCCTCTGGACTCGATCTCGTAACCACATGCTCACACGCAAACACTCTCGACCATCCCACCAATTCTGATTCTCTATACTAATATCGAATTTAAATCTTATATATAAACTGTTTTTCTTCTATTCCTCTTCTTCTCCACAAGTCTCATGGATTCAACAAAACATCAATAACCAAAAAAAAAAAAAAAATTCGAGGTTCCCTTTAAAGCTTCAAAACATTACAGAAAAAAAAATAATTTGGGTTCTAAAATAAAAAAAAAACACTAAAGGCCTACTGCAGCGTCGGTTCTTGGAACAAAACAAAAAAAATTGATTTCGTAATAGATAACATTATAGATAATGTTTATAACACGAAATAGTTTTCTAAACATGTATAAAAACTACTGGAATCGTCAATTTGATCAGAAACATATACACGAACGTGAATTTGTCTCAAGAACAATTGTTAACTTTTTTTAAACTAAACTTTGACTTCAAAATTCAAGATCGATATAAAGATTTGAGAGTTGAGATTTAGCAGATAGATTCAAAGAAAGATTTCTAACCTTTCTGCATTTTTAGATTTTGAAA
Organism: Rutidosis leptorrhynchoides; assembly: GCF_046630445.1. NCBI lineage: Eukaryota > Viridiplantae > Streptophyta > Magnoliopsida > Asterales > Asteraceae > Rutidosis > Rutidosis leptorrhynchoides. The sequence goes on along the minus strand of NC_092338.1, from coordinate 105,273,864 downwards.
CTTTATTCGAAATTGAATTAAGAGAAAAAAATTGGAGCGTGCAGAGAAGAAGAAAAAAAAATATCGCTGTGCTCTTTAATCCCATTGGATTTCCTTTTTATTTGATTTTCAATTATACATAATCATGTTGTAATAATAGAGATCGGTTGATAAAAAAATAGAGAAAATGTCAACACAGGTTCACGAGTTGGGAGCAGGAAAGAAACAAAAAAATAATAATAATAGAGATAAAGGATATAGAGGTCAAGCGTATAATATAGATCCCTACTGTTTTTTTTAATTAATAATAATAATATATAATAACAATACTATTAATATCTAATAATATTAATAAAATTAATAATAATGATAAATATAATATTAATGATAATAATAATTGTAAAAATGATAATAATAATAATAATAATACCATACTAATTATGATAATATTAATATTTTATCGATAATAATAATATTAGTAATAATAATCTAATTTATACATCCAATTTCATCTTTATATGATATAAAGTGATATTATGAATACAAATATTGATATTTGACGATACAAATAACATTACTACAACAACTATATTTGTATTTAAATTTAATTTATTAATATCATCTATTATTATGTAATATTTAATAATTATGTAATATGTATTGTAACATATACTGAATATTATATATTTATGCATTTTAATATAAATATATTATAATATTTATTTACATACTAATTATATTATACTTATGTATGTAATTATGAAAAATATAAATGTTTTATATATGTAAGTATTATATATATTTATTAAAATAGTACATTATTTCATCATAGATATATTATAAATTTCTACATATACATAATATAATAATTATGTATAAAATCATATATATATATATAGTTATATTTATGTATATATGTATACTACCATATATATAAAATCATGTTTTAAATGTTGAGTAGATGATTAATTATGTATATTAAACAATTAACTACAAAGTATAACATTGTACATTTAATATTTTGATAACGTTGGTAAAATATGTTTGAATCATTTATATACAATATACTATATATATTCAAAATGAAAATCTTTAGTTATTAAATGTTATCTTTTATAATAACAAAATTACTTAATAGTTCATTAATACTAATATAATTAGTTTTATATATAATTATTTATATTTACATTCTTAGTTATAATTAAAGGTTCGTGAATCGTCGGAAATAGTTAAAGGTTAAATGTTATCATGAAATAGTTCAAACATAATGAGACTCGGTTTAATAGACTTTGCTTATCGAGTCGAATCATATAAGATTATGTTTAAATTTGGTCGGAAATTCCCGGGTCATCACAGTACCTACCCGTTAAAGAAATTTCGTCCCGAAATTTGAGTGAGGTCGTCATAGCTAACAATAAATATGTTTTCCTGACGAATATGAGTTGATAACTTGAGTTTTATCATCATTGAGTAATATGGATAAAAATAATTCGATTATTCGAAGAGTGCGAATGAAGCTATTCACAAAAGGATGAAATGAGAAACAAAGATTTGTTTTTAACTTTTGACGTAGTCAGGTTTGAATTTAGAAAATAAGGCGCGTCTTAACTTTTGACATTGCCTTGGTTGAATTCCGGAATTTAAGGGATTTAAAGAAAATCTTGAAGATCTATAAAATCTGATTCTTCGGGATTTATGGAAATTAAGATCTCTTTAATTAAATACGGTGATCTGCCCCGATTACTACGTCTGATATTTCCAGTATAAATTAAGCTCTTCCTTTCCATTATTCTCACCATTCTTATACTTTCTTTCTTAGTTCATACATCCAAAAGATTCTGAAAATGATTAATCCAGTTCTGATCCTTGTCCTCATCCTTACTATCACAACAATCATTCTCCTTTTCCAACTTCCACCAGAGGAATCTGCTTTCTTCTACTTCGCCCTCGGGATTATAATGTTTTTAATTTTCCCGTGTCTTTATGTTGCGATAAACATTGATATACACGGTTTGTAATTTATGTGTTGTTATCGGACTTTATATTCTCCCTTATATTTCAAAGCTCTATGCTTTTGTTTTCTCTTCCCGACTTCAAGTCAAGCGAATAATGGTCCAGAATTTATAGATATAGAGTTTCGAATGATTATAATGTTCTAAGCATGAAGGAACGTGATAGCACGATTTGATTTTCAAATTTATCAACATCACGGAAGATAGAACCATCAAGAATACATTTTCTTGATTTGTTACGGAGTTAAGTAGGATGAAAGAGTTATGTAACATTGGCACATGATGACGTTATGATCTGTGAATCATCACGTTTCATTTAGAAACTCAGCATGACTTACTGTAATATAATCACGTTGATCAAGTGTCATTATATTATACTAACTCATGCATCAGTTCCCATCATTACTACAATAACATTCATATTTTAAGCTTGAAAATTTACAGAATATAGAAACTAACAGTTTCTATATGATGTAATACTGATAGCACAAAAAGATTAATGATTTCAGATAAGAATAGTTATAAAAATATCTCCAGAAATATGGAGGATATTTATAATGAAAGGTACGATAATATCTCAGAATATCTAAGATCAGAGGATGATAGAAACTATTGTCTGCAAGGGTTTAGTGTAAGGAGCAAGTTATTCACTATAGACTTTAGCAGACATTGAATTATTTGGATTCTTTGAAGTCAAACTTATTCTTTGTGATTTATCCACGGCTTTCTTCATAGTTTCGCATAATCTGCTTTTCGGTACTATATTTTTTATTGAATGTTTCCAATATATTGATACACATGAAGCACGAAGAGGTATATAATTTCGGACGAGAATATTTATGAAAATATCCTCAGAAATATCAAAGATATTGATGATGATATTTTAGAATTTCTAAGTTCGACGGTTGATGGAGAAAGATTTTCCGCAAGATTTTAACATGACTTCGGAGCAAGATATTCTCTAAAGATTTCAACGGATCCAGAATTACCTGAATCCTTTGAATATAGGATTTGGTCCTTGTATTTGTCCTTGGTCTCCTTCATGGGTAACTCAATCTGTTTTTCAATACCCAATTTTCTATCTAGCGTTCCTAACACTCCTTTCTTTATCATCAAACTTTTGTCCGTTTAGACCATCTACCATTTTTCTGTTTCCTCTGCATTTAATGCTATGATATCTGAATCATCGGTTATTAATCCGAGGTGGTTTCAGGAGAATTGTATTTTTAGATGATTAAACGCTGATGGTAATATGATGGAATATGAAAGGTTACCTGGTAACAATAAAAGAGCACGCGTATATATAAACGTTATAATAAGGTTATTTCATACGAAAAGTCGAAGTTGACTTGTTGGAGCTGTGACAAAATTGGCTAATTTTGAAAAGGGATCGCAAAGTTATTTTTGTTAATAAATGCCAAAGGATCTGACGCGGCTACGTGTTGAACTTTTACTCAATTGCCGAGAGTTTCTCAAGTGCATAACTATATGCATAAATCTTTCCTTCCGTAGATGAAGTGCGGTTGATTCATCCTATCGATTGAGGTGTTTTCAAGAATCATGAAAGGTTTGAACGCAGAATGTAATCGTGAAGATACAAATGAGGTTTAAGACGAAATCAAGTGGCAAACTTGAAGAATTGTTTAGTTTCATATGTTATATTCAATATTTTAATTCATTTTAATTGTCCAATGTTATTAGTCCACAGTCGATAGTCCACAGTTGATAGTGCAATCATTCATATATAGTTTAATATATAATATTTGAATTAATTAATACGTATCGTGACCCGTGTACATGTCTCAGACTCGATCACAACTCAAAGTATATATATTATTATAGAATCAACCTCAACCCTGTATAGAGAACTCAATCATTACTGCATATAGAGTGTCTATGGTGATTCCAAATAATATATATAGATGTGTCGATATGATATGTCAAAACCTTGTATACGTGTCCCGATATTTAAAGTGCGTAAAATAAATAACAGAAATTAAATGACGATAAATAAAGTGCGTAAAGTAAATAACAGAAATTAAATGACAATAAATAAAATTGCGAGAATATAAATTGCGATAAAATAAATTGCGATAAATAAATTGCGATAAATAAATTGCGATAAATAAAATGTAATACGGAATTAACAGTTAGCTAGGAACAGTTAGCTAGGATTTTGTTAGCGTGGTTTCTTAATAAAATTTAATATTGTTAATTAGTCTGTTTCTAATCAATTTTTATTGTGTCCATTATTTCTTCATTATACCACTTGTTAGATTCTGATAGGTCAAAATTCAAATATGAAATTGAATTTGAATGAAAATAGTTATTCTTTGGTGAACGGATAAGTATCCCGGTGGTTGTAAATAGGATAGTGAATAACTGTTGAATCAGATTCGAAGAATATACAGTGTAACTTATTAATGTGAAATTTAAATATTCCTCGGGTATTACCTACCTATTAAAATATTTTTATTATTAACAGTTTGTACAAAAGAATTTTTAATTACAATCTTTATGAAAACATATATACATATATATTTTCTTCAGATGTAATCATGAATTTAATGAGTTAACATGATATTAAACTCATTTAGTTTTCAGTTGGAACTAGAATAAATAATCTCTAAAACATTAGAGATTACATAATCACCATGTCGAACGAAGATAACTGATGTAGAATGTCATGTAGAATGATGATTATACTCAAGGTATAGATTGAGATGTTGAGGCATGTGATATTGAAATTTGGGTTGTTGGTGGTACTGTTGGTGCCGGTGATTTGGATGAAGCTGGTACGTTTTGCACCATATTTTCCAAGACTACAACTTATGCACGAAGTTCGTTAACTTCTTCTATTACACCGGGATGATTGTCGGTTCGGACGAGCGGATGAATGAGGTTTAGAATCTGAGATAGTATATGATCGTGATGAGATACTTTGGAAATGAGAGAGAAAATGGTGTCTCGAACAGGTTCGCCGGTAAACGTTTTAGGTTCATTGTCAAGAGGTGAATTTGGTTAGTGGAAATGATCGCCTTCTTCGCGTTTCCATTGATTAAGTCGACTACGAACCCATCTCCAATTCATTCAGAATAGATGATGGCTAATTGATCGATTCATTCCGGTTACTCTGCTTTCGGAGCTCGAGTGGAAATCCATATCGAAATAGCTGTCCGAATAACTATCGAAATAGCTATCGAAATCTGATGGACTCGAACTGGTTGAGGGATTCATCTCGTACGATCAGATGAAGGATTTTCGATAATAAATAGATTATAGGATGTAGATTAGTACCCTGCAATACATAATTTACATATACATATATAATACTAAAATCCCATAAGCTACGGAGGAATCTACGGAAGCTGTCAGGCAAATGTAACAATAACAGATACGCTAAGATATGAATTTAACTATACACTGTCTATGCAATAAAGGCAGTAAGACGTGTCTTAGACTTTAAGGATGATAAGCAAATAATTTTTCGACACTAAATGATAAGCAAAACTTTTGACATGCAAACACGGTCGAAGTCCAGACTCATTAATGCATTCTAACGACTATCAGTTAGACTCACTAATGCAAGACCTGGTTCGCTAAGACCACCGCTCTGATACCAACTGTGAAGACCCGTCCTAATCCATCCGGACGAAGTCCATATCGATTATAAACGATTCACAACAGTTGATTACATCGCGAGGTACTTGACCTCTATATGATACATTTTACAAACATTGCATTCGTTTTTGAAAAGACAAACTTTCATTACATCGAAAGTTGACAGGCATGCATACTATTTCATAATATATCCAACTATAATTGACTTGATAATAATCTTGATGAACTCGACGACTCGAATGCAACGTCTTTTGAAATATGCCATGAATGACTCCAAGTAATATCTATAAAATGAGCAAATACACAGCGGAAGATTTCTTTCGTACCTGAGAATAAACATGCTTTAAAGTGTCAACCAAAAGGTTGGTAAGTTCATTAGTTTAACTTAAACAATCGTTTCCATCATTTTAATAGACCACAAGATTTCAGATTTCCATTTCTCATAAACATACGTCCCATGCATAGAGACAAAAATATCATTCATATGGATTGAACACCTGGTAACTGACATTAACAATATGCATATATAAGAATATCCCCATCATTCCGGGATCCTCCTTCGGACATGATATAAATTTCGAAGTACTAAAACATCCGGTACTTTGGATGGGGCTTGTTGGGCCCGATAGATCTATCTTTAGGATTCGCGTCAATTAAGGTGTCTGTTCCCTAATTCTTAGATTACCAGACTTAATAAAAAGGGGCATATTCGACTTCGATAATCCAACCATAGAATGTAGTTTCACGTACTTGTGTCAATTTCGTAAAACAGTTATAAAAGTTGCGCATGTATTCTCAGCCCAAAAATATAAAGGGTAAAAAGGCAAATGAAACTCACGATACTGTATTTTGTAGTAAAAATACATATGACGTCATTGAACAATGCAGGGTTGGCCTCGGATTCACGAACCTATATCAATTGTGTATATATTAATACGTATAATGTAAGTTACAAAATTTCATTTATTAATATGTATTATTTATATATTATAGTTTTGTAGAATTTATTCTAACCTTTATTTTAAAACGTATACTTATATTATATTTTAAGTTATATTTTATATATATATCGATTTTATGTATATATATCTATAATGATTTACGTTTATATAAATAGTGACATTAATATATTTATATACATATATTTGTGGTTAGTATTGTATTTATGAAATTTTATTAGTTTGTTATCTGAATTATTAATACAATCCTAGTATATACCATAAGTATATATATAGTGTACAAAAGATTTATTTGTTAAAATAATAATTTAGATAATAATGATTTACTAATAATAATAATAATAATTTTATTAATAATGATAATACTAATAGCAAAAAAAATGAAAATGATAACTGTTAATGATACTAATAATAATAACTCTAAAATAATATTAATACTAATACCATACTTATGTTAATAATAAGGGTTCTAATATTTATAAAATGATAAATGATAATCATAATAATACTAGTAAATATTAATGATGATACTGATAAATATGATATTATTAATTGTAAATGTACTGATGATACTATTATTTATAAACCGGTACAAATTCTAATATTGATGATAATAATATATTTTTATTTCCTTCATAATAATAATGATAATCATAATCATAATCCTAATGATGATAAAATACTAAAATGATAAGTTTATTACTAATAATAATATTATTAATACCTATCATAATAATAATAGTAATGTCTATAATACTTTCAAATATGATAACAAGTATGATACTAATAATAACAATAACAATAACAATCAAAACAATCACAATAATAATAATAATACTAATAATAATTAATATATAATAACAATAATAAAATTAGAAAAGAAAACTACCTCACATGAAAAGAGTTTCAAAAAAAAAAGAAACTACCGTCCTCTGGACTCGATCTCGTGACCACATGCTCACACGCAAACACTCTCGACCATCCCACCAATTCTGATTCTCTGTACTAATATCGAATTTAAATTTTATATATAAACTGTTTTTCTTCTATTCCTCTTCTTCTCCACAAGTCTCATGGATTCAACAAAACATCAATAACCAAAAAAAAAAAAAAAAAAATCGGGGTTCCCTTTAAAGCTTCAAAACATTACAGAAAAAAAATAATTTGGGTTCTAAAATAAAAAAAAAACACTAAAGGCCTACTGCAGCGTCGGTTCCTGGAACAAAACAAAAAAAATTGATTTCGTAATAGATAACATTATAGATAATGTTTATAACACGAAATAGTTTTCTAAACATGTATAAAAACTACTGGAATCGTCAATTTGATCAGAAACATATACACGAACGCGAATTTGTCTCAAGAACAATTGTTGACTTTTTTTAAACTAAACTTTGACTTCAAAATTCAAGATCGATATAAAGATTTGAGAGTTGAGATTTAGCAGATAGATTCAAAGAAAGATTTCTAACCTTTCTGCATTTTTAGATTTTGAAACTTTATTCGAAATTGAATTAAGAGAAAAAAAATTGGAGCGTGCAGAGAAGAAGAAAAAAAAAATATCGCTGTGCTCTTTAATCCCATTGGATTTCCTTTTTATTTGATTTGCAATTATACATAATCATGTTGTAATAATAGAGATCGGTTGATAAAAAATGGAGAAAATGTCAACACAGGTTCACGAGTTGGGAGCAGGAAAGAAACAAAAAAAATAATAATAATAGAGATAAAGGATATAGAGGTCAAGCGTATAATATAGATCCCTACTGTTTTTTTTAATTAATAATAATAATATATAATAACAATACTATTAATATCTAATAATATTAATAAAATTAATAATAATGATAAATATAATATTAATGATAATAATAATTGTAAAAATGATAATAATAATAATAATAATAATACCATACTAATTATGATAATATTAATATTTTATCGATAATAATAATATTAGTAATAATAATCTAATTTATACATCCAATTTCATCTTTATATGATATAAAGTGATATTATGAATACAAATATTGATATTTAACGATACAAATAACATTACTACAACAACTATATTTGTATTTAAATTTAATTTATTAATATCATCTATTATTATGTAATATTTAATAATTATGTAATATGTATTGTAACATATACTGAATATTATATATTTATGCATTTTAATATAAATATATTATAATATTTATTTACATACTAATTATATTATACTTATGTATGTAATTATGAAAAATATAAATGTTTTATATATGTAAGTATTATATATATTTATTAAAATAGTACATTATTTCATCATAGATATATTATAAATTTCTACATATACATAATATAATAATTATGTATAAAATCATATATATATATAGTTATATTTATGTATATATGTATACTACCATATATATAAAATCATGTTTTAAATGTTGAGTAGATGATTAATTATGTATATTAAACAATTAACTACAAAGTATAACATTGTACATTTAATATTTTGATAACGTTGGTAAAATATGTTTGAATCATTTATATACAATATACTATATATATTCAAAATGAAAATCTTTAGTTATTAAATGTTATCTTTTATAATAACAAAATTACTTAATAGTTCATTAATACTAATATAATTAGTTTTATATATAATTATTTATATTTACATTCTTAGTTACAATTAAAGGTTCGTGAATCGTCGGAAATAGTTAAAGGTCAAATGTTATCATGAAATAGTTCAAACATAATGAGACTCGGTTTAATAGACTTTGCTTATCGAGTCGAATCATATAAGATTATGTTTAAATTTGGTCGGAAATTCCCGGGTCATCACAAAAACCGCCCAAAGTCGACAAAAGAGCTACGCAGATAGTAAAAGAAACGATATAGAATTTGAAATTGGTGACATGGTCATGCTTAAGGTTTTACCTTGGAAAGGCGTTGTTCGATTTGGTAAACGGGGGAAACTAAATTCAAGGTACATTGGACCATTAAAGATTATAGATCGTGTCGGACCAGTAGCCTACCGACTTGAATTACCTCAACAACTCGCCGGTGTACATGATACTTTTCACGTATCGAATCTGAAGAAATGCTTAGCCAAAGAAGATCTCACTATTTCTTTAGACGAAATCCAAATCAATAAAAAACTTCAATTCATTGAAGAACCAGTCGAGATAATGGATCGTGAGGTTAAAGGACTTAAGCAAAACAAAATACCAATCATTAAGGTTCGATGGAATGCTCGTAGAGGACCCGAGTTTACCTGGGAGCGTGAAGATCAAATGAAGTTGAAATACCCGCACCTATTTCCAGAAGATGTGTCAACACCTCCAACTGCTTAAAAATTTCGGGACAAAATTTATTTACGGGTAGGTACTGTAGTGACCCGAACTTTTCCATATTTATATATATATTAAATGAAGTTGATATTTACATGATTAAATGTTTCCAAAATGTTAAGTAATCAAACTTGTTAGAACTTGATTAATTGAAATAGGTTTCATGTAGACAATTGACCACTCAAGTTGACCGGCGATTCACGAACGTTAAAACTTGTCAAAACTATATGATGCTATATATATATATATATATATATATATATATATATATATATATATATATATATATATATATATATATATATATATATATATATATATATATATATATATATATATATGTGGATATGTTTATAGCTAACATGATATTATGAAAAGTAAGTATCTCACTAGGTATATTAACAATGAGTTATATACATAAAATGAGACTATTGAATTATGAAACTCGAAACGATATATATAACGATTATCGTTATAGCAACGCCTTACTAAATACATATGTATCATATTATGATATATTCATTGTTGGTGATTTGTGTCACCAATATGATTTAAGTGTAATGGGATAATTTTGTTAACCAAAATAACCTTGATAAATATCGAACAAGTTTGGGAAAGTGTGGACTGTACACTTTTTTGAACTTATCTTGATTATGAAGGGGGTTCGGGGGCAGCGCCCCTGATAGCGGGGTCCAAGGGGTGGCAAACCCTAGCGGGGTCCAAGGGGCAGAGCCCCTGGCTGGGATCGAGCTGCCAGGTCAGCTCGGAATTTTTTTTGTTTGGGTTAATATCGCTTTATTAAAAATGTGTTAAAATTTGATTTAAAGCTTTCAACAACATTAAATGAGATCGTTAACTTAAAGCTTTCAAAAACAACACTTACATGTAACGACTAACGATGACTTAACGACTCAGTTAAAATGAATATACATGTAGTGTATTAAGATGTACTAGTACACTTTTGAAAGACTTCAAGACACATATCAAAGTAATTCTACTTAGCAAAAATGCTTACAATTACATTTCCATTCATTTCATCAACAATTCTACTCGTAGTCATTCAGTATTCGTATCCGTATTATACACAGCTTCTAGACGTACTTACTATGAGTATATACCAATAGAAACTAGCATGGGATTCCACTCTTGATTATGTCATGCATGACTAATCAAATTTAACTTCTACCATGAACTAGTCAACTAACTAGAACTCCTTTTAACCCCACTCACCACTCATCATTCACCACTCACCAATCAATCCATTTCACTTCCAATTCTCTTTCTAATTCTCTCTCAACACCTACACACACTTATGAATGAATTTTTCCAGTAAACTAATCATCATCTTCATCAAAAAAAATTTCAAGAATCAAGCTATAATCATCATAGGAAGAACACTTCAAGAACACTTCATAAATCCTTTCAAGTTTACTAGTTTACTTCCAAGCTTTCTAATCCATTCCAAGTAATCATCTAAGATCAAGAAAACTTTGTTATTTAGGTGTTGTTTGTTTTCCTGTCTGCAAACCTTATTATGTCTTATGTCTTCGCGCCCGCAGACATTTTTACTGCAGACAGTTTGTTTTTCTGAAGACATAAGATAAAATAATGTCTTATTATGTCTGCAGCCTCGCAGACTTAGAAATATGCTTCTAAGTGCTGCAGACAGAACTAAGTTATTTTGCAGACATAAAAACAAACAGTCTTCACTATTCAGCATACAGACCTTTAGACCACATCTATTTTACAGACATGGTCCGCAGATCTTCAGACCAAAACATCTTAAAAAACAAACAACACCTTATAGTAGGTTATCTTTCTTATTCAAGGTAATATTCATATTCAAACTTTGATTCGATTTCTATAACTATAAACTATCTTAATTCGAGTAAAAATCTTACTTGAACTTGTTTTTGTGTCATGATCCTACTTCAAGAACTTTCAAGCCATCTAAGATCCTTTGAAGCTAGATCATTTCTTGTCACTTCCAGTAGGTTTACCTACTAAACTTTAGGTAGTAATGATATTCATAACATCATTCGATTCATATATATATAACTATCTTATTCGAAGATTTAAACTTGTAATCACTAGAACATAGTTTAGTATATTCTAAACTTGTTCACAAACAAAAGTTAATCCTTCTAACTTGACTTTTAAAATAAACTAGACACATGTTCTATATCTATATTATATGCTAACTTAATGATTTAAAACTTGGAAACACGAAGAACACCGTAAAACCGGATATACGCCGTCGTAGTAAAACCGGGGGCTGTTTTTGTTTGGATAATTAAAAACTATGATAAACTTTGATTTAAAAGCTATTATTATGGGAAAATGATTTTTCTTATGAACATGAAACTATATCCAAAAATCATGGTTAAACTCAAAGTGGAAGTATGTTTTTCCAAAATGGTCATCTAGACGTCGTTCTTTCGACTGAAATGACTACCTTTACAAAAATGACTTGTAACCTGTATTTCCGACTATAAACTTATACTTTTTCTGTTTAGATTCATAAACTTAAGTTCAATATGAAACCATAGCAACTTGAATCACTCAAAACGGATTTAAAACGAAGAAGTTATGGGTAAAACAAGATTGGATAATTTTGCTTGTTGTAGCTACGTGAAATTTGTAACAAATTTATACAAATCATAACTTAACTAACTTATATTGTATTATACATGTATTCTAACATATACTATGTAATCTTGGGATACCATAGACATGAATACAATGTTTTGACATATCATATCGACCCATCTATATATATTTCGGAACAACCATAGACACTCTATATGCAGTAATGTTGGAGTTAGCTATACAGGGTTGAGGTTGATTCCAAAATATTATATATACTTTGAGTTGTGATCTAGCCTGAGACTTGTATACACGAGGTCGTGGATTGATTCGAGATAATATGTTACTAACGAGGACTGCTGACTTAACAAACTAGTTGTAGGTTACTAACTGTGGATCTAACTGTGGACAACTACTTGTAAGTTACTAACGAGGACTGCTGACTTAACAAACTCAAATCATTAAAACGTAATAAAAAATGCTGTAATTATATTTTGATCATACTTTGATACATATGTACATATTTGTTATAGGTTCGTGAATCGACCAGTGGCCAAGTCTTATTTCCGGCAAAGTAAAAATCTGTGATAGTGAGTTATAGTCTCACTTTTTAATCTAATATTTTTGGGATGAGAATACATGCAGTTTTGTAAATGTTTTACAAAATAGACACAAGTACTTGAAATTACATTCTATGTTGGATTATGAATACCGAATATCACCCTTTTAGCTTGGTAGCCTAAGAATTAGGGAACAGAAATCCTAATTGACGCGAATCCTAAAGATAGATCTACGGGCACTAACTCTCCCCATACTGAAAAATGGTATGCTTTAGTACTTCAAGTTATTAATACAGATGGATTTCTGTTTTGGGGATATTCTATATGCATTTTGTTAATGTCGGTTACCAGGTGTTCAACATATGAATGATTTTTATACAGATTGTATGTTATTGATAGATGAAATCTTGTGGTCTATTATTACGATTTGATATATATAGGTTAAACCTATAACTCACCAACATTTTTGTTGACGTTTAAAGCATGTTTATTCTCAGGTGATTATTAAGAGCTTCCGCTGTTGCATGCTAATTTATGGGCAAGAGTTGGAGTCAGCATGCTTGTATAATAATGTTTAAAAACTGCATTCGAAGATTTAAATTGATGTGTAATATTATTGTAAACCATTATGTAATAATCGTGTGAAAACGCTATATTTTAGATTATCATTATTTGATAATCGTCGTAATATTTTTAAACCTTTATTGATAAAATAAAGGTTATGGTTTGTTTAAAAATCGAATGCAGTCTTTGAAAAACGTCTCATATAAAGGTCAAAACCTCGCAACAAAATAATTAATATGGAACGTTTATAATCGATATGAACAGGACATTTCATCTACCCTGCTGCTATTCTCCTGCTGTCTTCTCCTGCAAAACAGTCCCTTGATTGATCGAATTTTGCTGTTGCTGTGTGCTGTTTTCTGCGAGTCAGATCAGACACAAGAAACCCTTTTGGGTCGTCGATTGTTGCTGCTACTGCAGTCTGTTTCTGCTTCGTATCATCATCATCATCCTAGGTCTCCAATCTTGTTAAGGTAGTCTAAAACCCTAGTTAATCTTGTTCTTAATTTAATTACCTTTAAAGTTATGTATAAGTATTATGTATATTATGTATATGTATTATGATAAAAGATTATAGTTGGTAGGGAATGATGAATAAAAGTTTATGGTTAGTGAAAAAGTTAAAAGTAGATTATGAATATGAAGTATTGAGTTGTTTATGATTAAAAAAGGTTAGGGTTAAAGGATTCATGATCATAATTAGATTAATAAGTTATATTGTTAATAAGATTAAGAATTGAATTAAGGATAAAAGATATAATGGAAGTTATGATGATGATTAATAAGGATTGTAAACTTAAAAGTATATGGTTAGTAAGATTAGGAATTATGATAAAGATGTATGATTAAAAGGATTATGATTGTATGTAAGTGAATAAGCTAGTAGATTAGTTAGTTGTTATAATGAAAGATTAGGGTTTTGATTAATAAGTTAGTTAATAATAATAGTTGATTAGATAGAATGTTAAAAAGTTATGATTTTATGTGCATGAATCTTGATTAAGAAGTAATTAAGACCATGATGTACATGCATGCATGCATACTTGCATGCATGCATACGTACGTATGTGCATGTATACATTGTAGGTATATGTATGTATATGTACGTGTATGTGTATGTATGAATGTGTATTATGTAAGTTATATAATGTTAGAAAATAATAAGAAAAGTAATAAGTATATATATATATATATATATATATATATATATATATATATATATATATATATATATATATATATATATATATATATATATATATATATATATATATATGAATGTGTATTATGTAAGTTATATAATGTTAGAAAATAATAAGAAAAGTAATAAGTATATATATATATATATATATATATATATATATATATATATATGTACCACTCTTACGTTAATGTATATATATAACACTTACACATATTATACATATATATATATCACCTAGTTATAAACATATATATGTATGAAAATAAATAAAGAATATATATATGTATGTATCATATAAGTATATTCACATGTAACATAATAATTGATTATTAAAGTAAATAATAATAATACTATTATTAGTAAAACTTATACACCTATCTATATGGTAACATTTAATTACACTAAGTATATTATCACTTTTATATATATATATATATATATATATATATATATATATATATATATATATATATATATATATATATATATATATATATATATATATATATATAACTAATAAGTATATTAATACACTTAACGTGAAGGTTATAATTAAAGATAGCGTACAAAGACTACAAACATCACCGCTACTTGTGGCCTAGGGTGATCCTTGGTACCATTATGGGACGCTTGTGGATCTCGAATGCCAAGACTTAGATTCTGGTCAAGAGATCCTGGGCCGCTCGGTAACAATAGATCATTCGAGTGACTTGCATGTTAGCAACGAAGTTTGGACAAGATTGTACAACATCTTTGTTAAGAATTATAACCCGAACTTATTAGAACTAGAAACTTACTATAAGTGGAAGCTTTCCATAAATAGTAAGTTTCCAAAAATAGAAACTTTTGAGAAATAGAAACTTTTCTCGAAAACCGTCACTGTTAATATAGTTTACTATATTAATAAACAAACTTTATGTCTATCAGACATTAACTAATCAAGTGTTATATCTCTAGATTGAGATCTCCGGTTTCATACTCCGTTCATACTACTTGCATGGAATTTCTTACTTGCTACTAAGGTGAACTTCATAGCCCCTCTTTCTACTATTTCTTAACTGTTTTATAAACTTTGGGGTGAGACACATACATGCTTTTAAATGATTTACAATTTAGATACAAGTACCTAAACTGTTTGATATGCAAATTCGTGAGACTTTTGTTAAACATGTATTTATTTTTACATGCAAATCCCCGCCATAATATCATTAATTGCTGGAATTGAAATTTTGCAAGCTTAATTATTTTGAATAGGCCTATTGAGAGTGACGCCTCTACCCATTGGCGTGATCGTCAAGGGGGTAC
This sequence comes from Rutidosis leptorrhynchoides, assembly GCF_046630445.1. Taxonomy (NCBI): domain Eukaryota; kingdom Viridiplantae; phylum Streptophyta; class Magnoliopsida; order Asterales; family Asteraceae; genus Rutidosis; species Rutidosis leptorrhynchoides. The sequence goes on along the minus strand of NC_092338.1, from coordinate 105,257,733 downwards.
ATAATAATGATTGCCGACACCCGTACAGTGTCAGGGGTTAATGTTTAGTTCGATATTATAACTCATGGCATATTGAATATTTTGATATTTTGAAGTAAATCTTGTGGTCTAAAACTTAATATGATTGTTAAACCTATGATGTTCACTCAACCTTTGTGTTGACACTTTAAGCATGTTTGTCTCAGGTGAAGATTAGCGTGTGTGCTGCCTATGATGCTTAGTTAGCTGTTGCATTGGAGTCCACGTATTAGACTTATCATTTGTCATTTACATATGAGTTTCATTATGTAACACATTATTATGTTTCGCTGCAAAATTCAGATTTTGTTAAAACGTCTCATTTAGAGTCGTTCTCGTTTATACATACTTGTGTTGTGATATTGTGAAGTCATATTTCCCCAGCCCTATTTGGGGGGAGGATTGTAACATCCGTGTTACATCCGTCCCACATCGGTTGGAGAGGGGAACGAAGCATGCCTTATAAGGGTGTGGAGATCTTTTCTAGCATGACGCGTTATGGGACCACAAGCGCAGCAGATCCCATGAGAACTCTGCAGTTAAGCGTGCTCAGGCGAGAGCACTACCAGGATGGGTGACCTCCTGTGAAAGTGCTCGTCGTGTTTGGTCGTCAAGAAAAATCCGTGCGCCTACGGACAAAGCGGACAATATCATGCTACGGGAAACATGTTACCTGGGATGTTACACACACTTTTGCACTGATACACCTAAACTTTTTTTTTTTTGCTTGGTTCATACCTATGGTTTGTAAGAGTAACTTGTGTGGTACCTTAAACTAACATCCATCAAAACTGTTAGCTTAAACCTCACATGTGCACTGCATGTGAGGGTATTTTCGTCCCATCAAATAAATGTTTCCCACCATTAATCTTTTTCCCATTTCATCTATAAAGTTCATCTTCAAAACAAACCTTTATCCCGTATACACCTCAATCATATCCTATGATTCTACTTCTCTAGTTAACTAGAATATTAATTAACTATTTAACTATATACGTAAAAAAAAGTACTACTGTATTTATTAACCCAAGGGCCTTTGGTTAAGTAGTATCAAGATTCTTGAGGTTGTAATTTTTTTTTTTTTCTTCATATTAGAAACGTGTATATTAGTCAGACAATATCAAAAGTAAGTAGAAATTATACAAAAAGAACAAGGATAAGGCTAGATTCGTACCATTATGAATCTTTTTTGAAAACAAGACTGTGCTAATATTATTAAAACTAGAAAAAATCCGACCGCGCGTTGCTGCGGTTGTATTCGACGCGCGGTTCAATTTGGATATACGATGTCCGTTTCGCGTATAGTTAGTCGTGTTGTATATGTATATATATGTATGTAATATAGCCCGAAATATTTATTTTTTTAACGATGTCCGTTTCGCGTATAGTTAGTCGCGTTGTGTTCGTAAAATTATTTCGAGTTGAACGGTGGTCTCGGAAAAATTTAACTCGCACCGAGCGTGAATATAGGGCCCGTTATTTAGTGTTTTTTTAACGATGTCCGTTTTGCATATAGTTAGTCCCGTTGGGGTCGTGAGATTTTTTCGAGTTGAACGGTGGCCTCGGAAAAATTTAACTCGCACCGAGCGAGAAGATAGAGCCCGTTATAAATTCGGGTGGAGTAAGGTTTTTTTATTTTAATTAAATTATAGATTTACGTTTTTTACCCCTGAAAAAGTGTAAAGTTGAGGGGTTGTTGTGTAATTTGTGCGAAAGTTGAAGGACCATTTGTAGTGTGAACGCAAACTCAAAACGATAATTCGTTAAAAGTGAAACGGCAAAAAATGGGAGGAGGTTTAGTGTGTAAGTATAATATAATATAATATAATATAATAATATAATATAATATAATATAATATAATATAATATAATGACCCATTCTACTTATATGAGAGCATACCTCAGGTGCAGAGCAATATAGTGCTTGCCCATCTTAGCTTTTGACCCATTTTATTTATATGATCCGTGAATGTCAAAGCATGATAGTTGACCCTACATCTAAGCTTTTGCAAATCAGTCTCCAACATGTTTGAAAGTCTGTAGTCAACTTGCTTAGGTGCACAGCCTGCCCAAGTATGAAAATCATGGATTAGTTTTACTTGAGAATACAACAACAACAACAACAACAATACCCAATCCCACAAAAGTGGGGTATGAGAGAGGTGGGTGTAGACAATCATTCCTCGTACCCTAGATTAGAAGGAAGTCACTACTCTACCCGCGGGTATAGAACCCGCGCCTAGATGAGGTCGTCCCTCCCTCTACTCTAGAGCAAAAGAGATTGCTTCCAAATGGACCTCCGGCCAGAAGTGCTCATAAAAACGAAATAGATAGGGCAAAAGATACGTACCTGTAAGAGTTATGTGCTCCTAGCAAAAAGCAACCATACACAGTAACCAAAAAAGAGAACACATAAAGCAGTAATGCACAACAGTAGGGCAAATAGCATGGATCATACATAGCACAAAACCATTTAAAATCAAGTAGACATACAGACAAACAAAATAAATAATATATATATACACGCACCACACATGAGCATGGATAAAAAAAAACTCATGCTTAAACATATATACATATAGATACATTCGTAGATATATATACCTAGGTACAGAAACAAGACAGACAAACATACATACACCAATACATGTTACATAGATACATAGGTACATATATAGGTACCAACATATGCAGCGGTACATATATAGTCTAAATACATATAAATAGATACAGGTGCATATATACTATGTGGAGGGTTATATATAGTGTAGCTATAGAATAACTAGTTATAGTTATATATGTAGTTGTATAATAAATGTATTATACACATTGAGAAAAAAAAAAAAAAAAAAAACTTACCCAATTATTCTAATTCTACTCCTCCACAGGCTCCTATCAGAAGTCATGTCCTCCGTCAGTAGAAGCTCTTTCATGTCCAACTTCAATCTATCCTCCATCCTACGTCTAGGTCTACCCCTTCTCCTTACGCCGCCAACGGCAAGGGTCTCAACTCTCCTAACCGGGGCTAAAAGTGGGCGCCTCCTAACATGCCCAAACCATCTAAGTCGTCCTTCCCTAAGTTTGTTGATGATGTTCCCAACTTCCAATTTCTTCCTAAAAACTCCATTTGGTATCATATCTAGCATGGTCTTACCACACGTCCATCTAAGCATTCTCATTTCTGCCACCTCCATTCTCCTCTCTTGGGCCTTCGTCATTGGCCAACACTCCGATCCGTACAACATGGCTGGTCTGATTACCACCTTGAAGAATTTCCCTTTCAGCTTAAGGGGGACCTTCTTGTCGCACAACACCCCTTTCGCATAAAGTTCCAACGCATACTATGTATAATTGTATATGAAGTTATAGATCATCACAATATATCTAAGTCCGTTAAAAGAGATCTTATGCAAACCTCTAAGTCACTGAATATGGGACGAACAAATATAAGAATTTGACCGGAATATCAAATAAATCCAACAAAATAGTTTCACGGCCACTGAAAATAATGTGAAGACAGATGGTAAAAAAAAATCAAATAATTAAACAACTTTCAGCTATAACTTGCATGCTTTTTCAAAAGCACGGGCAACACACGAATCTGATAGCATCTCTCGTTACACTTTCTAGGCACACGCATATTATACGGAATCCAAACTTTGCCTCCCTTACGTGGAAGCTCTTTTAAAACTTTTACATCTTTTGAAAGATGTGATATAAACCAGTCAACATCAAAAATCTCTGAGAAATTACTGTAAAAAAAAAAAGAAGTTATCAGCCATATTAAACTTCCGCGTGGTTTAAAGTTCCAGTCTTGTTTAAACGTGTATATGATTGAGGTGTATATGGGTTAAAGGTTTGTTTTGAAGATGAACTTTATAGATGAAATGAGAATAGGATTAATGGTGAGAAACATTTATTTGATGGGACGAAAATACCCTCACATGCAGTGCACATGTGAGGGTTTAAGCTAACAGTTTTGATGGATGTTAGTCTAAGGTACCACACAAGTTACTCTTGCAAACCATAGGTATGAACCAAGCAAAAAAAAAAAAGTTTAGGTGTATCGGTGAAAAAGTGTGCACCTAATTTTTCCACATTTCTAACTCTCATTTCTATCATCTGGATCTTTAATTGCAATCACGATTTCGCCCAAAAAAAAAAAAAAAAAAAAAAGTAATCGAACGATTCTACAGATAACTTTGATTTCATCGTTATATCTCTCCAACGTATTAAAGGCTAATGACAAACGAATGGGAATTTATAACCCATTTCGAAAAATTCAGGTAGTTGTTAGTAGCTAACGAATATAAAACATGTTTCTTTGTATGATTGTTATTAGAGTGATAACTAGATCTATCAATTAAATGTCATTTATGAGAAATTTCATTACTAATTGTACAAGTATTTTTAAGCATACTGATCTTTGTTTTTTATTTTGTAATACCATACGAGCATACCCAACGGTACCGCCCTGGGGGCCGCCCAGCCGGCCGCCTTCCTGGGCGCCGATGACAGCAGGCCGCCCAGGGGTCCGCCCACCTCATCGTCCAACTTTGCGTCCATTTTAATCATATATGAGGGCGATGAAAATTAAAAAAAAAAAAAAAAAAAAGCAAAAATAGCCGTTGGGAAGAAAAAAAACGGCTATGTTTTCCTACGACTCTTATATATATATATATATATATATATATATATATATATATATATATATATATATATATATATATATATATATATATATATATATATATTCCAAATACACTCGTATATAAACACCCATTATTCTACCATTTTACATACCATTTCATATCATTTTTACACATTTTTAAACACAATTTCTTCCTAAATTCTTCCAAATTCTACTATGTCTTCTTCCAAAAAATCTTCATCCAAAAGCAAAGGCAAACGCCCAATGGTTCAAGACTCGAATGTCGGAAACGACATGTTTCAATTTTGTCTTGAACAATCGCAACAAAATGCGGGGTTTTCTCGTTTTGAAAATTCGAATCCCTCTAATCCCTAAACGGGTATGTTTACAAACATTCATACCCAACAAAATCAACACCAACAATTATTTACTAACCAACAATACTACCCGACCCAACAATCTCAACCTTTTCCAAAATTTTCAACTCTCCACCTCAACAACCATCTCAACAAACATCATACTATCCACGACTTCAAGACGAATCCGATTATGATGAAGAAGTGCCCGAACGCCACAAGACGAACCCGTACCCGATGAAGAACACGAAGACGAACCCATGCCCGATCCGCGAGGCAATAAAGTTAGGTGTCCGAAAACACCTTGGACCGACTATGAAACCAAGGTGTTAGCCGAGCGGTATGTTTACGTTTCCGAACATCCGGATGCGGGAAACAATCAAACTTATAATTCTTTTTGGGGTGAGGTCCGAAGACAATACAATTCTTTGGTTCCGAAAAAAAGGCGTGCGGATCAAATAAGTGGTAAATGGGCTAAAGTGCAAAGAGATGTGAAGATTTGGATTGGAATTTATTCCTAACTTGAGAAAATGTGGGAAAGTGATTGTTCGGGTGAAGACATTATGTGTGCGGCCTGAAAACAATTCAAACATACAACCCGAAGAAATTTCGCATTTAAGGAGGCGTGGCGTGGCGTGTTTTAAAGGATTGCCCAAAGTTTATGGAAAGTGAGGGTATTGCGGCTACAAACAAAAGAAAACAAGCCGATCCAATTCCAACCAAGGCAAGTTCAAACCCGATTCCGAACTCGAGCTCCAACCCCGACCCAAGTCACTTTGAAATTTACTTAAAGATACCGACCCCATCCGACGCCCTCCAAGTCGCGCCAAAAGTCAAAGGGATTCGTACTCGTCCGATGTCGCGAGTCGTATTGAAATGTCCCGTTCATATTGATTATAAACGTTTCATATTAATTGGTTTCGTTGTGAGGTTTTGACCTCTATATGAGACGTTTTTCAAAGACTGCATTCGATTTTTAAAACAAACCATAACCTTTACTTTATCGATAAAGGTCTAAAAGGCATAGCGTAGATTACCAAATAATGGTAATTTAAAGTACAACGTTTACATACGACCATTACATAATGGGTTACGATAATATATTACAACAATTTATTTTTCGAATGCAGTTTTTGTTTAAACATTATCATACAAGCATGCTGACTCCAAATCTTGTCCTTAATTTAGCATGCAACAGCGGAAGCTCTTAATAATTACCTGAGAATAAGCATGTTTAAAACGTCAACAAAAATGTTGGTGAGTTATAGGTTTAACCTATATGTATATCAATTTGTAATAATAGACCACAAGATTTCACTTTTCATAAACATCCATCTCATATCAGGCATTTCGCAAACTGCATAGAGATAAAAATCATTCATATGGTGAACACCTGGTAACCGACCACAACAAGATGCATATAGAATATCCCCATCATTCCGGGACTCCCTTCGGACATAATAAATTCGAAGTACTAAAGCATCCGGTACTTTGGATGGGGCTTGTTGGGCCCAATAGATCTATCTTTAGGATTCGCGTCAATTAGGGTGTCTGTTCATTAATTCTTAGATTACCAGACTAAAAAGGGGCATATTCGGTTTAATAATTCTACCATAGAATGTAGTTTCACGTACTTGTTTCTATTTTGTAAAACATTTATAAAATTGCATTTATTCTCATTCCAAAAATATTAGGTTTTAAAAGTGGGACTATAACTCACTTTCACAGATTTTTACTTCGTCGGAAATAAGACTTGGCCACGGGTCGATTCATGAACCTATAACAAATATATACATATATATCAAAGTATGATCGAAATGTATTCACAACATATTTTATTACGTTTTAACGATTTAAATTTGTTAAGTTAACAGTTCAACGTTAGTAGTCCACAATTAGTTGTCCACAGTTAGTAGTACAGAAATAAATCAATATATATTATCTCGAATCAATCCACGACCCAGTGTATACAAGTCTCAGACTCGATCACAACTCAAGGTATATATATTATTTTGGAATCAACCTCAACCCTGTATAGCTAACTCGAGCATTACCGCATATAGAGTGTCTATGGTTATTCCAAATAATATATATAGATGACGTCGATATGATATGTCAAAACATTGTATACGTGTCTATGGTCTATCAAGATTACATAATATATTTTAGAATACATGTATAATACATTATAAGTTAGTTAAGTTATGGTTAGTATAGATTTGTTATAAAATTTTCGTAGCTAAAACTAGTAATTTTAACCAATTTTGTTTTACCCATAATTTCTTCGTTATAAATCCGTTTTGAGTGAACCAAGTTGCTATGGTTTCATAATGAACTGAAATTTATGAAACTAAACAGAAAAAGTATAAGTTTATAGTCGAAAATATAGGTTACAAGTCGTTTTTGAAAGAGGTAGTCATTTCCGTCGAAAAACGACATCTTGATGACCATTTTGAAAAACATACTTCCACTTTGAGTTTAACCATGATTTTTGGATATAGTATCATGTTCATATGAAATATCATTTTTCCAGATAACAAACTTCAAATTCAAAGATTAAGATAGTTTTTATTTTTTCAACCCAAAACAGCCCCCGGTTTTACTACAACGGCGTATGTCCGATTTTACGGTGTTCTTCGTGTTTCCAGGTTGTAAATCATTAAGTTAGCATATCATATAGATATAGAACATGTGTTTAGTTGATTATAAAATTTAAGTTAGAAGGATTAACTTTGTTTGCGAACAAGTTTAGAATTAACTAAACTATGTTCTAGTGATTACAAGTTTAAATCTTCGAATAAGATAGTTTTATATATATGAATCGAATGATGTTATGAACATCATTTCTACCTCAAGTATAGTAGGTAAACCTACTGGAAATGACAAGAAATGATCTAGAGCTTCAAAGGATCTTGGATGGCTTGAAAGTTCTTGAAGTAGAATCATGACACGAAAACAAGTTCAAGTAAGATTTCTACTCGGATTAAGATTGTTATAATTATAGAAATTGAATTAAAGTTTGAATATGATTATTACCTTGAATAAGAAAGATAAACTACTGTAAATAACCAAGGTTTCTTGATCTTAGATGATTACTTGGAATGGATTTGAAAGCTTGGAAGTAAACTAGTAAACTTGAAAGTGTTATTGAATTGTTCTTGAATAGTTGTTTTATAGGTTGATCAAAAGTTGGATTTATGAGCTAGATTGATGTAGATTTTGATGAATATGATGAAGAACACTTGGAACATCATCATAGAACAAGAGAGAGATCAAATGGATAAAATAAAATTGAAAAATGCAAGTGTATGTGATGGGTAAAAAAACGTGAACTAGCATGTCATTATATGCTCCATTTAGTTTGTAATTTTGTTAGATATTTCATGCTAGTTGCCAAATGGTTGGTTCCACATGTTTGTTGACTAAATGAGGGCTGCTAAGAGCTGATCATTGAAGTATATATACTAATAGTATATACATCTAGGAGCTATGTATTGTACGAGTACGAATACGGATTGAATACGAGTAAATAGTGCTTACTGTAGTAAATAGTGTTTACTGTAGCAAATAGTATTTTCCTGTAGCAAATAGTATTTTGCTGTAGGTAAATAGTATTTTACTGTACATCTTTGATTTAATTGTATTTCTTCTTCTAATATATATATATATATATATATATATATATATATATATATATATATATATATATATATATATAATAATAATAATAATAATAATAATAATAATAATAATAATAATAATAATAACTTATATCATAAAATAAATAAAACGATTATATAATTATCACAAGTTATGACGTTCGAGAATCATCAGGCAAACTGGGTGGTTAAACGTTAACACTAAATCCGTTTCAGTTAATCAAATCTTAACAAGTTTGATTGCTTAACATGTTGGAAACATTTATTCATGTAAATATTAATCTCATATAATATATAATCATGAAAAAGTTCGGGTCACTACACGTATGTCATCCGACAAAGTTCGGATAAAGATAGCTCAATCCGCCGAAGCTTCTCAACTCGCCGCGAATAAAACGATGGAAAAACTCTGTGAAGAAAGCGAGACGAGAACAATGTTAAAAAGTTTGAAGCTTCTTTCCAAATCGGTTTCAGGCGACTTGCCTCCCGACGAATAAGAAATGATGATGAATTATCGAGCGAGGATTAAGAAAAAATACGCGAACGAATTGGCACCACCCCCAAGCGACGACTAGTTTTTTTTTTATTGTATTCGCAATGCTTTTTTTTTTTTTTAATTTCGAACTGTTTTTTTTAATTAATTGTAATGTTTTTTTATTTTAATGAAAATGTAGTTTTATATTTTATGTTTGTTTTTAATTATTTAAATGTTAAGAAAAAATAAAAAAAATATAAAGGATGGTGTAACTGTTGGGAGTGTTTAGTCCTGAGTTAGTCCTGGGAAGGAATTGCTAAGGTGGCGGACCCGAACTAAAGGTCTTACTCCATTGGGAACACTAAATATTCCATTACTATCCCATCTCTTTTGTAATAGCATAGATATTCCAACTATAGCCAAACATTTTGTAATTACTTCATCTACATCATGCTTTTGTTTGAAACTTATGTACCTACCAAGAATTGCAACAACTATAATAACATGCACATTATTTATCAAACGATTAGCAAATAGCTACTTATGCAATTCATCTTCTCCAGTTGAATTTTGGTGGTTTGCGAAGGTTTTTGATGCTCTTTTCTTCTCATGATTTCGAGATATTGGGTTTGCTTATTTTTGCCTTTTCATCCGTATGTTTTTTTTCTAATTTTTTTTATGTACTTACTTTGTTGCGAATTTGTGGCTATTGGTTATTTCTTGGCTACAGAGGTGTTATTGTTCATATAGTTTTTTCTGTTTGCCTGCATTTATATTTAAATATTACATGCTCAATTTGTGGTATTTTTAATTGATGTTGTTGCTGCTGTAGGTCGTTCTGGTACGCTTGGTTTTTGGTATATGAAAAGTTAAATTATTGGCCTAAATCATTCAGTTTCTTTTTTTGTATTCGACTTTCTATTCGCTGATTGTTGTGGAATCTTTTTTACTTGCATTGTAATTGTTGCTGCTATATGGTTGCTTAACTGTTGCCATTTACTTTTGATGTTTATATTTATTTATTATTATACTATATGTTGTGATATGTTATTTCCGATTAATAGTATGTCGTATAGAAAAGTATCTTGTGTTAATGTTATTCTTTATGCGCTTTTTGACATTGTGGTTGACAGCAAACGATTAAGTAACTGCACAAGTATCAGGTGGCATAAACTATATATATTGAAATAGCTATATTGTAAAGCGTAATTTCTGGTTGACAATTGAAGGTTTTATGTGGTTGTTCCTGGAGGTACAGTTTATAAGGAGAGTAGGTTTACAACAACAGGTAAAAAGCTCTTTCTCTTACTTTTTTTTTTTTTTTTTACTTATTCTCGTGTCCTACTAAAACCTTTATTTATATGTAGTTACGTCTAGCAATGTTATGAAATTGTTTGTAGGAAAGGATGGTCTTATCTCAAACTTTAAACGAAATTGGTTCAGCTACTACACCCAATGCTATGCTGAGGTAAACTACAATATAATGCCATTTGTAGTGGTTGTATTTAAGTAGAGGTGGCAAAATGGGTGGCAAAGGTAATAGGTTCAAACCGGTTAATGTTATGGTTGATTTGGATGTACTTGAAATACATGTATTCCAATTTGTGTAATGGATTATTTTTAGAAGAGTTTTAGTGTTTAATTAATATTAGTTTGTTTTAATAAAGTGATGCTTTAAAATATCATTTGGGTAATATTAACACGCTTGACCCGTTAGGCCTATAGCTAATTTCTTCTATTTTAATTGTCTGTCACGTTTATAAATATAATAAAATAACCCCAAGTCTCCTCCTTCATATGTGAAACAGTGAAAGTATTAACAAACTTTAGTGTTCTCAGGGTAAAAAGTAACCAATCACTTGCAGACAGATTTGAGTATGTCATGCGAAGAGAGCATAAACATTCCGAAGCAAGAAGACGATTGTTGGAAGGTATGTCAATATGAAACAAGAATTTTCATTTTCTAAATTTTTTTAACTAACAATCAACCAATCGTGCAGTTTAATTGAGTACGTCAAGCGAAGAGCGCATAAGCGTTACTGCTTTGACTTGATTTGTTTCTTATACACATCTTTTTCGATTTAATAGAGTAAACATAACCTAACCATTATGTTGATAATTGGTAGATAATATAAATATAAATATATAATGTTTGTTTTACAGTAACCATTATGTTGTGACGAAAATATTGTTAACATGATTTCATTTTTTATTTATGTTCATAATTATGTTGTATTAGGCATATGCTCAGATGAATTTGAACCAAGTATATAATGAAGTTTCTATATATTTGACTTATATTGCGTAATTTTGACTAATCGAAATGTTTATGTATGTACAGGCTAGGCCACAGGTTGAAAGGATGGATCTAACAACATATAGAAGCTCACATTATTACACGCGGTCAGTCTTTTGGTAATGTTACATACATCCCACGAATAATTGTTTTGCTTAGAAATGATACAAAATACCTGTTTCAATAAGACGGATAGTCAATGCATGTATCAATAATTGTGTCAGTTCTGACCCATTTGAAACATTTACTTGGAACATTTTCTAATCGTAATCATTTGTTAATTATCCACATCAAAGCAGGAGGGATGATTTGTAATCACTTGGTTATGTACTCATGTATTTCTTGAGATGAGGGTTGTAAATATGATTTGGTCGAAGTAATAGTAATCTCATCACAGAGTAAATGTGGATTGAAAACGTATGTGAATTGATTACGTTAAGATGATTCCGATATTCTGAAATTGATGATATAAAAGAATATAGAAGCTCATTTTGAAGATTACCAACCAACAGTTGGTATCTACTAAACAATGTATTAATCAAGGTAATTTTTATATTAATTACATTTAGTCCTTATCGTTTTTGATATTATCAAAGGATTTGAAAATTTGTTCATAGATTAGTACTCCGTATATGTTTGGGCATAAATATCTGATCTTTATGCTCAAAGGTTTAGTCTATGTTAATAAATATTGTATTAAAGAGTTGAGCTTTAAATCAAAAGTCTAAGTGCACCAAAATTTGCTTCTATTTAGTTGATTTGATTAATATTCATCTTGTCTAATCATATTACCATTTAATTGAAACTTAATTGATATCTAAGATTATGTGCATCTCGGTGAATTCCTTATTCGTGTTATGTAGATTGAAAAGTGATTGTTTTATCTATTACTATGAGCTGCTTGAATAAATAGTTAGGCTAAGAGAGGTCCCAATCAAGACATGACTTCTTCCAGGACTAGCCAACCATTCAGCGACACATCATCACTTCCATTTCACTTCCTTCTCATGACTAAATCAGGACTAAACACTCCCAACAATGACACTCTTTCCTCACCCACTATATTAATTAATTAATCATTTATACAAGACCACTAGCAAAAAGTACCACAAAATTAAGCCTCTCCCATCCTGAAATGTGCTGAAAATGGACGAAAATGAAGACGAGGGAGCTAGGCAGACCCCTGGGCGGACCCCTGGGCGGATTCGTGCCATCAGTGTCCAGGTTGGGCGGACCTGGGCGAGCCTCCTGGACGAATGGTTGGGACCAGCCTAAGAAAGTAAATAAAGAAGTCTCTGCAGACCCACATGGCTCAATGTTGAATTGTTGATAGCACGGATGATGGTCGCGGTGGTACCGAACTACAAGGCATTCGTGTTATTAATTGTGATATGCTGCAGATAATTTTATTTTTATCAGCGTGAACATGTAACAAAGATGTCAAATTGCCAATGCTTTTTTATGCCTCTATGAATGATAAGAGAATTTGTGAAATTATTTGCTTTATAAGATAATATTATTTTGTTTCTTGAATCATCTTTAATTCATACATACATTAATACATATATATTTCTCTCAAATAATCAGTAGTTTTACGGTGGTTGTTTACTAATGTCATTTCTATATTGTTCTTATTTTTTTTTTTAATCTATGTAAAATATAAACCACCTTGATCCTTTACTTTCATGTTAATATATTCCAACCATAATGTGAACATGATTGTCATACGGATTGCGCATCATACAATTAGGATTTACACGTTAACTGGCATAATATAGCCATATTACGTATTTTCTGTCTTGATCCCGCAAAATTGTGGGTATTAAACTAGTTAAAATTAAAACTCGAAAAATAAGATATTATGGACCACCCACCACCACCGCCACCCATCACCAATCACCACCCACCACCACCACCCACCATCAACAACCATCACCAACCACCACCAAGTCCACCACCACCCGCCACTACCACCCACCACCACTACCCGCCAACCCCACCACCCGCCAACCCCACCCCTACCACCACCCGCCACCCCCACCACCACTACCCGCCACTACCACTACCACTACCACCACTACCTGCCACCACCACCACCTGCTGTCAACCACCAACCCCCGCTACCCGCCACCGTCACTACCACCACCACCAGCCATCCACCATCACCACAGCCAACCACCACCACCTGTCACCACCACTAACCACCACCCGCCACCACCATCACCCGTCATCCATAACACCCACCACTACCACCACTAACCCCCACTAACCGCCTCCCACCACGACCAACCATCTCCCACGACCAACCACTATCTATAACCACCCACCACTATCTACCACCACCCACCAAGCGCCCACCACCCACACCACCCACGACCACTGTAACGACCCGACTTTTTCGACTTGCTTTTGTACTTTGTGTTTTCACGAAACTGCGTATTTGTGCATACTGAGCTATATTATACTCTGGGATCTTACTACATGTGGATTACTTTCGTTTATATGTTAAAACGTGCCTTTAAGTACGTAGGTTACTTAACTTGATCCCCGAAAGCCTTTATGACCGTTAGTGTCACTTGACGTTTAGAACGAACTGCGTACTGTGTACACGTTTGACTTTGGTCATAATCGGAATATTATGACTACGAAATACTAATTGTTATTTTAAAATAACAATTACTTGGGTTTTTGGATGCTTAATTACGCTTAGTAATTTACTAGGGCACACTAGTTAGTCTTGTTGGACTTTCTACCTTGTTGGACTTTAGCCCACCTTACACTAGCTAGTGGACTATTTAATTAGCCCAATTTTAATAAGTTAGTGACCCATATTAATGTAAGACAAATGCTCATTTATTAAAGGGAACATACTAGCATTTTTGTTAACCATAATCCATAATGTTGCATGAGATCCTAACATAAGCACCAACTTTAGACAACCATTAACCAAAAAGTAAAAAGATGTCCCACTTGTCCCCTCCCAATACCTACGGCCACCACCACCATGTCACACCCTCACCTTCTATAAATACCAAGCTTATTCATCCCATTTCACACTTGATCTCATTCACAAATTACACACACTTACTCTCTAATTCTCTCTCTAGTCTTTCTCACTCTAAAAAGTGTAAGCTTTAAACTTTATTCTTCTTCTTCTTCCCTTCTCATTCACGACATCATCATCATCAAGGGATCTAGCTCTTTAGCTTTTAGATCTTGTTATATCTTGTAGATTCAAACTTGGATTTGAATCCTTCAAGAACATGGAAGATTCAAGCTTTCTAGCTTTGAATCTTCACTTATTTTGTTAGATCTAAATCTTGTAGCGTTTAATCTTTGTATTTTGTTGTAAAGATTCAAACTTGTGTTTGTAATCTTCATGTAACTTGAAGATCTAGCTTCATGCTTCAAGGATCTTCAAAAATAACCAAGATTCAAGCTTTCTAGCTTTGAATCTTCATTTCTTTTGTTGGATCTAATTTTTCTAACTTATGATCTCATTATTTTGTTATAAAGATCAAAACTTGTGTTTATGATCTTCATGTAACTTGAAGATCTAAGCTTTATGCTTCAAGATCTTCAAGAACACCAAAGATTCAAGCTTTATAGCTTTGTAATCTCATAACTTGTGTGAAAAGGATCCAAGCTCTCTAGCTTAGGGTTGCATTACTATATTTGATCAAGTTTATGTTCATACTTGTTTGATTGAAGGAAAGTTTGTAGCTTTAGTTGTAAATAGAACTTGTATTTGTGTTAAGACTAAGAATATGATGTAACCTTGGTTCATCATCCTTCTAAAACTCTTAAGCGAGTTGTATTCTTACTTGGTCTTAACATATTGTGTGTTGATGTTTGAATCTTAGTCAAAGTGATGCTAACACATCAATGAGTTGTACACTTGTAGCTACAAGCATCAAGGATGAGAACAGTGATGAGCATCAAGCACCAAGAATCTCACCAGAGCACTTGTTTACTGTTTTTCGGGGTCTGATCAGACTCTCTGGGCTTCTGGAAAGTTTATTTTCAGATAGTTCGTTTCGATTAGATGACTTTTCATTTAGGCCTCGCCTAAATCCGATATACGGTTTAGGATTTATAGCCTTCCGAAAGTCATTACGTCTTTGTAACGTTGTGCTGAAATTTCTGACCTACTCGCACTTAAACCGTAGCCACGGTCAAACGAAGACGAGTTAGGTTCTGAAAATTGGTCAGCGGTTAGAGGACTCACATACGGAGCCTTGGCCACTGACTACGCGTCTTTTCAATTTTTATAGAGGTCGTAACAGCTATCCAAATCCAGCCTTTTGTTTCGATCTCTATTCTTGTTAAACTTACCTTAGCTTTGATGAATGATGATGATGACACTTAAACGTAATTTATTCACTTTTAAACTTTTGGGGACAACATACCGAGCTAGTGACCTTTGACTTAGGTTTACGACCTTTCGGACCGACTTACTCCCTGCATACGTTTCATATCGACTTTTACTGCTTATTCACTGTGAGTTATAGCATCCCTTTACTATTTTTACTATTTTTGAGACTAAGAATACATGTGCTTTTTACGTTTTACATACTAGACACGAGTACTTAAACTTTATATATGTGTGGGTTACAAAACGGCACAAAGATTCCCCTTAGCTCGGTAATGTTTAATCATTGGTTTCCTAACCGTGAACGCGAATCTTAGATATGGATCCATAGGGTTTGACAACCCCACTCGGGCTAGTCGCGCTAGAAGACAACGGGTGTTTAATACTTCGAGGACAAATGCACTCGCTAAGTGCACTTTTAGGAGGTAATATACATAAGTTAAGTCTAGTTACCAGGTGCCCACGGTTAAGCATATACTTTTCATAATGATTTAAACTGCTGATTGAAGCACTGAAATCTCGTGGTCTACATTACTTTACTGATTACAAACTATAGCTCACCAACATTCGTGTTGACTTTTAAGCGTGTATTTCTCAGGTGCTTAGACGATGTTGCTTCCGCTGTTAGAATTGCTGTCTTGGTGTTATAGACTTGCTGTTATGGACCTACTGTGTTAGATTTCCGCTGCATTACTTAGAGATGTCTCAATCATGGAACTTTTCTTTTACATTCGTAATGTAAAGACCCGTCCTAATCCATAAGAACGAATACAATAACATATGATTACATTGCGAGGTATTTGACCTCTATATGATACATTTTACAAACATTGCATTCGTTTTAAAAGACAAAATTTCATTACATTGAAAGTTGACAGGCATGCATACCATTTCATAATAACCATCTATAAATGATCTAATCTGTCATTTACTTAATCATAATCTTTACTGAACTCAATGACTTGAATGCAACGTCTTTTGAAATATGCCATGAATGACTCCAAGTAATATCTTTAAATTGAGTAAATGCACAGCGGAAGATTTCTTTCAATCCTGAGAATAAACATGCTTTAAAGTGTCATCCAAAAGGTTGGTGAGTTCATTAGTTTATCATAATCGATCATTTTCATAATTTTAATAGACCACAAGATTTTCGTGTTTATAAGCAGAACCTCTCGTCTGCATAAAGATAAAATCATTCATATGAATTGAACACCTGGTAACCGACATTAAATTTAATGCATAGAATATCCCCAAACAGAACCTCTCGTCTGTATAATAATAATCTCGAAGTACTAAAGCCATCCATAACCTGAATGGGGGTTGTTAGGCCCAATAGATCTATCTTTAGGATTTGCGTCAATTAGGAACAGAACATCTCGTCTGCCTAATTCTTAGGTTACCAAGCTAAAAGGGGTGATATTCGGTTTAATAATCCAACCATAGAATGTAGTTTTGAGTACTTGTGTCTATTTTGTCAAACAATTATAAAAGCAGCGCATGTATTCTCAGTCTCAAAAATATATATTGCAAAAGCATTTAAAAAGGGACCAAAAGAAACCGACAAAACTTTATTTCGTAGCAATAATGCATATGACGGCACTGAACAAGTGCAAGGTTGGCCTTGGATTCACAAACCTATATTAATTATATATATATATTTATATGTTGGTCAATATCTGTCTAACAATTTAGGTCAAGTCGTAGTGTATCACAATCCTAATGCTCGAAGTTATCATGCAGAGGTTAACAAAATCAATTTGACCCAAAGTGATTTCAAAAATATATTCATGTTTATTATATAACTAAAATATAGTCATTTTATATATTTAATATATTTAACATATTTTATTAGAGTAAATAATATAACAAAATTTTATATTAAAATTTATATAATAAACTATACTTTTATCTATTTTAAGTAATAAAATTTATAAAGTTCATTTAATATCATAAAACTATAACGATAGGTATTACTAATGTATTTATATTACCTGTAGTAAAATATCTTTGTATCACATATTTATTTGATCAAATAATATCGATAATAACAATAATAAGTAAAAGTTGTATTATTTTGTAATAATAATAATTATTATTCTACTAATAAAAATAACCATATTCATATTTACTAAAAAAAATATTACTTATGATAAAATGATAATTTTTATTAATAATAATACTAAAATGATAATAATAATGATATTTTATAATAACGATGATATTTCTATTAAAAATAATAATTTTAGTAAAAATGATAGTTTTAATATTAATAATACTTTTAATAATAATAATAATGATAAAAATAATGAAAATGATATTTTTATCTAAATCAATATCTTACAATGTTTTAATTTCATCATGATACTTATACTCATTATTTCCTAATCGATTTGTTTAATAGCTTTTAGTCCTCTTTTACTTCGCATTCATAATAATAATATTAGTCATAAAAATTAGATGTCACTAATATTAATTTTTAATGATAATGATACTAATAATAATAATAATAAATATAA
This sequence comes from Rutidosis leptorrhynchoides, assembly GCF_046630445.1. NCBI lineage: Eukaryota > Viridiplantae > Streptophyta > Magnoliopsida > Asterales > Asteraceae > Rutidosis > Rutidosis leptorrhynchoides. The sequence goes on along the minus strand of NC_092338.1, from coordinate 105,239,387 downwards.
TAACAATAATGATATTACTAATAACTATCTTAATTATAAATAATAATAATAATAATAATAATAATAATAATAATAATAATAATAATAATAATAATAATAATAATAATAATAATGTTAATAATAACCTTAATGATAATAACAATAGTAATACTAATAAAAATGACAATTTTTAATGATAATATTTATAATGATAATAATAATAATAATAATAATAATAATAATTAATTAATAATAATAACGACGATAATAACGACAATAGTAATAATAATAATCATTTTAACAATATTACTTAAAGTCATAGATAATTCAATTGACTATATATTTTAATCCGCTCATCGAAATCACACGAGTTCTAAATGAAAAGTTCTTAATTTTTCGCCAGCTTTCCAACGACATGAATATCATATACCTTATCTCAGTAGCATATGTACTAAATTCATGATTTATCATAAACTATATAACGATAAATTAAAATATACAAGCATGCATAATCATAAGTACTCGAGCACTAGTCAGGGATACACTATTAATATATTAAAGATAAGATATGAGTGCTCACGTATCAATATTGAGATTCAATATTGCAGGAAAGGTAAGTAGACGCAACGGAGATGATAAACACTAGTTTAACCTCTCGAGCATACCCCCGAACTATACCCATAACCTCCAAAGCAATAACCCATAATTTCCTTAGCATTAACCCGTTTGAAACTCAAATTAGAGCACTCTCGCATAACCTCGTTGTAGTATATTATTATTTTGTATCTTAAAAATAATAATAATTTTAATAATACTACCATAAATAATTACGGAGTGTAGATATATGAATGGTGTCATGATGATGAACCAAAAAGCAAAATAAACAGATTTATATATATCCGTCCGACCATATGTCTATCTCATTTATATAGGCACTTTCATGCATCCATACATAGTACATGTGAGTGATTAAATAAAAAAAATTAAACGCGTCAATTAATAGTAGCCACCCCAAATAATTGTAACTAGCTTTCTTTTTGTAGTCTTGTGCTAAAAGTTTTATACCTCATGATTCATGGAAAAATACTTTGTATATATATAAAAAAAAAACAATTCATTTAGGATCCATGTCGTGACATCTTGTCTACTTTATTTTTTTTAAATAATATAATAATATTAAGATTATAATAATAATAAAACAATGTGGCCATAAAGAAGCCATATGCTTCCACTATCTCGTGACATCTCTTTTTCTTTTTTTATAATAAATATAATAATATAAATAATATAATTGTATTATATAATAATAAATTAAATTAAATTAAATTAAAAAAAAACTTTAATAAAACGTGGAATGAGACATCAAGTTGTTACCGATGATTTTATTTTATAATAATATATATATATATATATATATATATATATATATATATATATATATATATATATATATATATATATATATATATATATATATATATATATAATATATTTAATTCATGTAATTAATTATATATTATATTATATTTACATGCATAGTCGACTTGTAACTTTAGTTCTAAAGACTCGTACGTTGTTACTCGACTCATGTCCTGGTTTCGGTTTTTCGAACGCATTTTCGTACGCTTGGAAAACTAGCACTTTACGTTCCGTGACGTGTACCTTTATCAATATTTGGGCTTAATCACCTATAAACTATATTACCCAAAGTATAACCTTTACATTTGAATGTTGCGGTCATTTGCTTTTATAAATCAATGTCTCGTTGGTTATCAAAATATATTATTTTAAATCAATTGTTTTATGACTAAATAAATATTAAATATTACTTCATTGTAATATATATATATATATATATATATATATATATATATATATATATATATATATATATATATATATATATATATATATATATATATATATATATATATATATATATATATATATATATATATACTTTCATTTCTAAATATTAATTTTAAATATTTATTTAATAATACGACATATAATCTATCAAAACTAAATATATTCAAAGCTTTTATATATTTTGAAATCATTTAAATAATAGAAAGTATTATTTCGTGACGTTTGCATTTCAAAGCTTAAAATTGATATAACTAGTTTATGCCTAACCGTTTATAAAAACATTTTAATAATCACAATATATTATATTCAAAATCATTTAACTAAAAAGATTATAGTATTAGTAGTTGTTATATCATAAAATATTTTTAATAATAGAAGTCTATTATATCGAAAAACCATTTCGTTTAAGAAAGTAAAATCATATATGAATCATAACAGGTTTCAAGTTTTTAACCTATAGTTTGTTCATGAATCGTAGGGTCAAGTCTAAAGGATAATCAAACGTATGAAGTCATCCTAATGTAACATGTCAAATGGGTTTATCTAGTCAACGAACCTTATCCCGATTATTTCTTCTACACGATCAAATATTATGAAAGTTAAATTATTAACCTATCAAAAGACACGAGTAAATATAGTGTAAAGCACACGTTAAAAGTTAATCAAGAATCTCCACTAACTTTTGTCTAACTCTCGATAATTGACAAATTTGTTCTTATATGTAAATTACTTTACCATGTATTCCGAATACCGTTAAAAGGAAAGGTTTCTTAAATCAAAGTGGACCTCTCAACAGAGACTCGAAATCATACAATGTATCTAATAAATCAATTATTTGATATTATCTTCTAATTCCATCGACAATCATATTGAAACAATTACGTTCATGTAAAGTATTATACGTTTAATACTTCGTTAAAATTCTCAAGTTATAATATATACATATACATATATATATATATATATATATACATTTTCATATCCAATTAAATAATGGTTCGTGAATCATCGGAATCCGGTCAAGGTTAAATGAGTGTATGAAAATAGTTTAATATTTTTGAAATTCAATTTAATAAACTTTGCTTATCGTGTCGGAATAATATAAAGATAAAGTTTAAATTTGGTCGGAAATTTCCGGGTTGTCACAGTACCTACCCGTTAAAGAAATTTCGTCCCGAAATTTGATTAGAATGGTCATTGCTGACAATAAGTATGTCTTTGTGACGCATATGGTGTAGTGACCTTTTCCATGCTTATATATATTAAATGAAATTGATATTTACATGATTAAGTGTTTCCAACATGTTAAGCAATCAAACTTGTTAAGACTTGATTAATTGAAATAGGTTTTATATAGACAATTGACCACCCAAGTTGACCGGCGATTCACGAACGTTAAAACTTATAAAAACTATTTGATGACATACATATGGATATTGTAACATCCCAGGTAAACATTCCACATAGCATGATATTGTCCGCTTTGCCCGTAGGCGCACGGATTTTACTTGACAACCACACACGATGAGCACTTTCCCAGGAGGTCACCCATCCTGGTAGTACTCTCGCCTGAGCACGCTTAACTGCAGAGTTCTCATGGGATCTGCTGCGCTTGTGGTCCCAAAACGCGTCATGCTAGGAAAGGTCTCCACACCCTTATAAGGCATGCTTCGTGATGTCGTAGGGGGTGTATACAAAATAGTATTATTTTTAGTGCGAAATACTATTAAATATGCTACAATTTTACACAAGATATTTATTTATTTATAGAATGGATATACTTAAACCTTGCTACAACACTTATAGGCAGTGTACCTAATCGTAGAGTAGTGTAGTTTTTAGTAAGTCCGGTTCGTTCCACAGGGAGCTAGTGAAGTTTAACGCTATATTTTTACACACAATATTTGTAAAAAATACAAAAAAATATATATGTACTAGTAGTATTATTATTATAAAAGGGGGGGTTTTTTTACCGTTTAATGACCGGTTTGTCGATTTTAAAGACTTAAGTCGCAATTAAAACCTAATGTAAAATATAAAAATAACTTAATTTAAAGAGTAAAGTAAATAACAATAAATAAAGTGCGATAAATTAAATGACATAAAATAAAAGTGCGATAATTAAAAATGCGAAAAAGAGATAAAATAAAGGAATTATGCTTATTTAAACTTCCGTAATCATTATGTTTGACGTGTTGATTTTAGTTTTATGCCCATGGGTTAATTGTCCTTTGTCCTGGATTATTTAATATGTCCGTCTGGTTTTTGTCCAAAACAGTCCATCAGTCATAAATATAAAGTGCGAGTGTCCTCATCAAATTATTCTTATACCCGAAGTTAAATATTCCAACTAATTGGGGACTTAAACTGTAACAAGATTTTTAATACTTTGTTTAATAATTACACCAGGATGTCGACTGAGTGTAACCCAAGGTTTTAATATTTTGTTATCAATTATACCAAGTGTCCTTGTACATAATTTCACCCCTGTTTTAATTATTCTAGTGGCTATTAATCCATTCCCGTGTCCGGTTAAATGAACGATTATTCGTACATATAAATACCTCGCCCATCGTGTCCGATTGAGTGTATATGGTAATTTATAGGGACGCCCAATTGTAAATCTTTATATTAACATTAACAAACTATCATTTAGTTAAACAAATATAAAGCCCATTAATAGCCCATAGTCTAATTTTCACAAGTGTCGTTCTTTTGTCCAAACCCCAATTATGGTACAAAGCCCAATTACCCAATTTTAGTAATTAGCCCAACATCATGATTACTTCGTTTTAAATAAGCATAATAATAACTTAGCTACGAGACATTAATGTAAAAAGGTTGAACATAACTTACAATGATTAAAAATAGCGTAGCGTTACACGGACAGAATTTCGACTTACACACTCAAACGATCTCTATCATAAATCTTATTATTATCATAATTTAAAATTAAAATTAAGATTATTGTTATATCTTATTAAGTTAACATTATGATAGAGATATAGAATATAGATATTGATAATTGATATTGATAATAGATAGATGGATCGATAGAAAAATGATAGAAAAAAGGTCTCCCTCTATCGATCGAATTACATAGCCTTTTATAGGCAAATTATAAATTTGAATTTTCATTTATGACCCCTGAACTATGCTCAATTAACAACTTTTTATTATTTAATATTATTCTTATTATGAATTATTTAAATATTATATTTTATTCTTGTGCATAGTTGACTCGTAATTTTTACACCGTTGCGTCGAGCGTTGAGAGTTGACTCATGTCCCGGTTCCGGATTTTCGAACGTCCTTTCGTACAATTTTATATCGTGTACTTTGCGTTTTGTAACTTGTACTTTTGTCATTTTTAGACGTTCCTCATCAATAATTTGAACCTTTTTAATTGTATCTTGTACATTTGAGCATTTTGGACCTTTTTGTCTTCAAATCTTCATTTTCGCCTTTTGTCTTCGCACTTATTAAATATAAACGAATATTACTTGAAAATGGAACAATTGCAACTAAAATCTTATCTTTCTTGGGGGATTTTGCTATGAAATATATGTTCCTTTTTAGCCTTATCAATATCCCCACACTTGAGCGTTGCTTGTCCTCAAGCAATATAGTCTTGAAATAATATAATACATCACACGAATCACTTCTTTATTCTTCACACTTTGTACATCAGTGATTTTGATAGAGCGGTATAAACAATGATAGTAACGATATGGTTAAAGGTGGGTGTGTCATTCACAGTTGCCTTGGGTTTAGGATAACGACATTTGCAATCAAATAGCCGATTTACTTTCGGTTTCCAAAGCAAAGTGCACATTTGAAAGGTGGTTTACAGTCCCACATGACTATGAAAATGTAGATCCTTAAGGAAATTGGATCTTTATGAAAACATTTGATCTTTTGAAAATTCAAGCTAGATTTTACTCTAGACAAGTTTTCTGATTTGATCCATCATCGGTGTTGCAAAATATATTTGTGGATCAATATTTTGGCTAAAAACTTTTAGGTTCTTGTAATCCACTGCTATCCCGGTATCGGAAAGCACACATCCAGTTTACTTGTTCCGTATATTACCTTTCGGTAAACTACCGTCCGGTTGTAAAGGAAAGCGATGAACAAGAAACTGTTAAGGCAATGTCCCATGACATGCAGATGATTATGGTCTTTTAACGTGTCAGATGCTAGAACTATCCTTGGTAGGAGCGATAGTAAAGATCATCCTATGATTTTTCGGTCTGGCACAAGGTCCTGTCTCCGACCATGCTATGCAACCACCGTTCTTACGGTTGACACCCGATTTGGTTCAGGTGACCTAATGAATTCCAGGTGAATTCCTAGGATTTTACGTTCAATGGTAATGAACGCATTGAAAATGGATTTTCAGAAAACAAATCGGTTTGCAATTTTGATCAAAATATTTTCTCGTTCAAGCTCGAGTTTAGATATCATTGAATTCCATGAGTTTGAATTCTCAATCTTTAAGGTCAATCTCTAGGATTGAGTAATATCAGTCTTAAAAGCTGATTTTTAATCTTTAAGGAGATTATCCTTTCTGGGGATCTGATTCATTAGTCTTATCAAGCTAATTTGCACGGTGCCCCCCCATTGTACGAGATAAATCCTTCTCATGGTTAGGATAAATCTGACCACATGGCGACCCTGTTTGATGCTGAGGTCCGTGGATTTCCTGCTGATTTTAGAGATGACTTTTCTAGATTTTTCGTCAACCTACAGCTGGTCTGGACGACAACTTCATGACCTAAATCAAGAAGCGCGTTTCTTTTTCGGAAGACTTTACTTCCTTTTAATGATGGAATTGATTCATCGTGTAGATCCATCTTTCTTACAGTAAATCGGGTAAAACTGATTAAAATCATCCAAAACAAAAGTACCTGCAATAACTTTACAGAAACATGTGATAGATAGTTTTTAATTGAATAACTTGGTACATTCTCCCCACACTTAGTTTCTTTCTTTGCTTTTTTTATTCTCCTTTATTCCATTTTAAATGAATTCAATCGTTTTAGGGTGTTTCTCAATTTATGTCCTTTCTGAGGTAACGATAATTTCGGCATTAACACCTAGTTTTATCGTTCATAAATATGTATAAACATGATTTTGAATTGATTTAGTTAAAAAATTTTAAAATTTTCATAATATTTAGAAAATAAGCCAAGTATAAACCCGAGAGAATTTATAACCCTTCCCCACACTTGAGATCATGCAATGCCCTCATTTGCATGAAATCAGACTATAATTATAAATTCATGAGGGTGATTAGTGTAGAAAAGTGATTAAAAATACCCAGTTTGTAAGCATATTATTTTACATCACATTTGATATTTTGCGCCTTGTCATCAAAATTAGTAGCTTTTTGTTGAACTTAATGACAGTCTTTGAAAGTGCGCTGTTTTACCCTGTTGTGTACATAACATAAAATATAAACATATATACATATTTTTGAAGTTTGGTATATAACCCCTACGTTCAAAAATTAATATAATATATTTTTTTTTTTTGCATACTTTAGATCAATAAAATTAAATGATAACAAAATTTGTCGCCCCGCCCTCGGGTAAAGCAATTTCGGCTCAACGACCTAGTCTTCAACTCACGACGAATTTTAGAAATCAATTTTTTTAAACTTAATGAAATAAAGTAAATTTTGTTTTTTAAAAACTTAAATTAAAATGCATATTAATTTCATAAAAAAAACCTACAAAACAAAAATTCAGAATGGAGGGAGAAAACTAGTTCTTTAGTGTCTGCTAGCGGAAAAGACCAATCGGGTTCCATTCTCGGAACTACACGAGAACAGAACAACTAACTCTAGATAGCATTTTCTTTTTAGAACATTTGAATCTCCCCACACTTAGGTAGCCGTGGTGTCAAAATTGTGATTAACTTCATCGTTAATTTCTCTTGGTCCATAATCAACTTGCATATCTGTGACTTTTTCTTTAAGCCATTGGTCGGATTCCTGTGTAATATCCACAATTTCAACTAGTTTCTCCTTTTCTTTAGGTGATAGATTGGATACTAACCGGTTACATAACTTAAAGTTCCCCTTGGTTCTAGCATCGCGAATCCGTTTAATAAGTTTCTTCATTGAACTATTAATAACGGGATCATTTAATTTCGTATCAACAACGGGGTTCTTTGTTATCATGTCATCATTAGGTGTTACTTCATTTTCCCCACACTTAGGCGTTTTATTATTGCTAAGTACTACCGTTGGAGTTGGTAAAACAACATGGTTCTTACCAATCGTTTTTACTGGTTCAACGGTTTTGGTTGGTGGAGATTTAGACTTTCGAATCATAAAGGTGATCGATTTGTCACCACTTTTAAGTGTCATTCTTCCATTTCCTACATCAAAGAACGCCCCGGTGGACGCTAAGAATGGTCGACCTAAAATTAGAGGAATGTTTGAGTCCTCTTCTATGTCAATGACAATGAATTCAACTAGAAAGGTTAAATTACCTACTTGAATGGGTAGGTTGTCAGCAATTCCAACTGGGTGTTTAATGGTTTGATCAAAGAGTCGAACACTCATATCTGTTGGACTTAACTTACCTACACCTAATCTCTTATATAAGGACAGAGGCATAACACTCACACTTGCACCTAAATCTGCTAGTGCATCATACATAACACAATCACTAAGTAGACAAGGAACAATAAATTCACCCGGATCACCTACTCTAGGTGGAGGTTTTGGTGGAACTGTATTCACCGGGTTTATCTTTACGGTTTTTGTTTCTTGTACTTTCTTATTCTTTTTCTTCTTCTTCTTTCCAGAGGTATCACAATCTTTATTACCTATCACTTGCTCATACTCAACTCCTTTTCTTGGAAACGGGATGGGTGGTTTGTATGGTGCCACCACTGGCTTTACATACTCGGGTGGTGGTGGTGTAACTTCTTCATTGTTACTCTCATCTAAAACCTTCCCATCTTCTGGTGCTGGTTTTTCAGAATTCCTTGAAACCATATTAACATTCTCATTCCGAGGATTTACTTCAGTATTACTCGGTAGCTTTCCTTGTTCCCTCTCACTCATCATGCGAGCAAGAGTACCTACGTGTTTTTCAAGATTCAAAATGGAAGCTTGTTGAGTTCTTAATGACTGATCAAACCTCTCGTTCGTTTGGGTTTGAGATGTAATGAATTGTGTTTGAGATTCAATCAGCTTTGCCATCATTTCTTCTAGATTTGGCTTTTTCTCTTCGGGTTGTTGTGGTGGTTTATACAAGCTAGGTCTTTGTTGATTGAAAGTGTTGTTTTGAGTCGGTTGGTTATTCGGACCTTGTTGGTTATACCAGTTATTTTCGGGTCCTTTTGGATTGTAAAGAATGTTTTGATTTCGATTTAAGTTTAGCCTTGGCGGTTGATAATTATTTTGATAATTATTTCCCGGCCTTTGGTTCATATAGGAAACATTCTCTCGTTGTTCCATCGTTGGTTCAATGTGACAATCTTTCAATAAGTGTGGTCCACCGCATTGCTCACAACTGATTCGTATTGCGTGAATATCTTTATTCATCTTTTCCATTCGTCTTTCGAAAGCATCTATTTTTGCGGAAACGGAATCAAAGTCATGGCTAGAATCGGCTCTAGCCGCTTTAGATGAACGAAAAATATCTTTTTCTTGATGCCACTCATGAGAGTGGGAGGCTGTGTTATCAATAATTTTGTAAGCTTCAGTTGCGGTTTTCTTCATAATGGATCCACCAGCGGTTATGTCGATGTCTTTTCGTGTAGCAACGTTGACACCTTGGTAGAATATTTGTACTATTTGATAAGTATCTAAACCATGTTGAGGACATCCTCTCAACATCCTTCCGAATCTTGTCCACGCCTCATATAGAGTTTCATTTGGCTTTTGAGCGAACGTAACAATTTCTCCTTGAAGTCTCACGGCTTTAGATGCCGGAAAGAATTGTTTAAGAAATTTTTCAACTAAAACATCCCATGTGTCAATCGCCCCTTCAGGTAACGATTCTAACCAATCTTTGGCTTCTCCCTTTAAAGTCCAGGGAAACAACATGAGATAGATCTGTTCATCCTCAACTTCTCGGATTTTGAATAGTGTACAAATTCTTTTAAACGTACGAAGGTGTTCGTTAGGATCTTCATTCGGTGCACCACTGAATTGGCATTGGTTAGTTACCATGTGTAGAATTTGTCCTTTGATTTCATAATCTGGCGCATTAACTTCTGGCTTAATAATGGCGTGACCTTGGCCCGTGCGTTTAGCCCTCATTCGGTCTTCCATACTTAGAGGTTCTACATTTTCCATGATTGGAAGTGTTGTATCTGAATCACTAGAGGTTTCTGATTTAATGGTTTCTTCCTCAACAATCTCTGTTTGAATGATTGGTGGTTCCGGAGGAATAATTAATGGATCAGGGTCTCGGAATTGTCCCTGAGTATTCTCCGGATTCTCAATTGTGATATTGGTTTCAAAAACTGGATTATCGGAAATTTGAGTTGAAGTACTCGGTCGACTTGATGACGAGTCTAAAGAAAAATCAACGGCAGCTATATTTGTTAAACGATGTCTTGATCGAGTTACAGGTGGTGAACGTATGACCGGCGGCGAACGTCTTGCTCGGTGCATTCACAGAATTATCCTATTAGTTATAAAAAAATAATAAGAAAAACTTATATAAGTTGTCCAATTAATAGACTTTTCTGATTTTTGCCCACGTTTCGAATAGCCAAAAGATGCAGCAGAGGGGCAGGATTCGTTTGGTCTCAATATAATTGAGGACTGTTTGGCTCCAATAACCCGGTCCACGTACAAATCCAACTATTACTACGAACCAGAAAATTTTGATGTCTATCAATTTAACCACTTAAAATAAATTTTCGTAATTTTAAGAAATTTAGAGAAGAAGTAGAAAAAAATCTAAGTCCTAAAAACTAGAATGGCGAGAAATAAGAGAGAAAAAGAGTGCGCGTCGAAAAGTGTCGAAAAATGAAAAAGACGAAGAGTGGTTTGTAAACACGCGGTTAATCCAACCTTATAACTATCACTATCTTAAAATTAAAACTACAAATAGAGATTACTAATTGGAATTGTAATTGATACATAGGTAAAAGGCGTCGAAAAATAAAAATAAGAAAATAACTATGGCAAAACTAAACTTAATACTAAAAGTTGCGACTATAGTCTAAAAATCTAAAGGTAATAAAACTTAAAATAATTTTTTTTTTACGTTTTTTTTTTTTTTTTTACGTTTTTGTTTTTTTTTTACGTTTTTTTTTTTTTCAACACTTATTACAATATATTAAAAATAAAAATTACTTTTAAACAAACATAGTTTACAAAAATATAGCGTTTTTCAGCGTCCCCGGCAGCGGCGCCAAAAATACTTGATGTCGTAGGGGGTGTATACAAAATAGTATTATTTTTAGTGCGAAATACTATTAAATATGCTACAATTTTACACAAGATATTTATTTATTTATAGAATGGATATACTTAAACCTTGCTACAACACTTATAGGCAGTGTACCTAATCGTAGAGTAGTGTAGTTTTTAGTAAGTCCGGTTCGTTCCACAGGGAGCTAGTGAAGTTTAACGCTATATTTTTACACACAATATTTGTAAAAAATACAAAAAAATATATATGTACTAGTAGTATTATTATTATAAAGGGGGGGGGGGGGTTTTACCGTTTAATGACCGGTTTGTCGATTTTAAAGACTTAAGTCGCAATTAAAACCTAATGTAAAATATAAAAATAACTTAATTTAAAGAGTAAAGTAAATAACAATAAATAAAGTGCGATAAATTAAATGACATAAAATAAAAGTGCGATAATTAAAAATGCGAAAAAGAGATAAAATAAAGGAATTATGCTTATTTAAACTTCCGTAATCATGATGTTTGACGTGTTGATTTTAGTTTTATGCCCATGGGTTAATTGTCCTTTGTCCTGGATTATTTAATATGTCCGTCTGGTTTTTGTCCATAACAGTCCATCAGTCATAAATATAAAGTGCGAGTGTCCTCATCAAATTATTCTTATACCCGAAGTTAAATATTCCAACTAATTGGGGACTTAAACTGTAATAAGATTTTTAATACTTTGTTTAATAATTACACCAGGATGTCGACTGAGTGTAACCCAATGTTTTAATATTTTGTTATCAATTATACCAAGTGTCCTTGTACATAATTTCACCCCTGTTTTAATTATTCTAGTGGCTATTAATCCATTCCCGTGTCCGGTTAAATGAACGATTATTCGTACATATAAATACCTCGCCCATCGTGTCCGATTGAGTGTATATGGTAATTTATAGGGACGCCCAATTGTAAATCTTTATATTAACATTAACAAACTATCATTTAGTTAAACAAATATAAAGCCCATTAATAGCCCATAGTCTAATTTCCACAAGTGTCGTTCTTTTGTCCAAACCCCAATTATGGTACAAAGCCCAATTACCCAATTTTAGTAATTAGCCCAACATCATGATTACTTCGTTTTAAATAAGCATAATAATAACTTAGCTACGAGACATTAATGTAAAAAGGTTGAACATAACTTACAATGATTAAAAATAGCGTAGCGTTACACGGACAGAATTTCGACTTACACACTCAAACGATCTCTATCATAGATCTTATTATTATCATAATTTAAAATTAAAATTAAGATTATTGTTATATCTTATTAAGTTAACATTATGATAGAGATATAGAATATAGATATTGATAATTGATATTGATAATAGATAGATGGATCGATAGAAAAATGATAGAAAAAAGGTCTCCCTCTATCGATCGAATTACATAGCCTTTTATAGGCAAATTATAAATTTGAATTTTCATTTATGACCCCTGAACTATGCTCAATTAACAACTTTTTATTATTTAATATTATTCTTATTATGAATTATTTAAATATTATATTTTATTCTTGTGCATAGTTGACTCGTAATTTTTACACCGTTGCGTCGAGCGTTGAGAGTTGACTCATATCCCGGTTCCGGATTTTCGAACGTCCTTTCGTACAATTTTATATCGTGTACTTTGCGTTTTGTAACTTGTACTTTTGTCATTTTTAGACGTTCCTCATCAATAATTTGAACCTTTTTAATTGTATCTTGTACATTTGAGCATTTTGGACCTTTTGTCTTCAAATCTTCATTTTCGCCTTTTGTCTTCGCACTTATTAAATATAAATGAATATTACTTGAAAATGGAACAATTGCAACTAAAATCTTATCTTTCTTGGGGGATTTTGCTATGAAATATATGTTCCTTTTTAGCCTTATCACTTCGTTCCCCTCTCCAACCGATGTGGGACAGATGTAACACGGATGTTACAATCCTCCCCCCTAATGGGACACAGCGTCCTCGCTGTGCACGTTTGGTCCGGGACCTGGCTCTGATACCATCTGTAACATCCCAGGTAAACGTTCCCCGTAGCATGATATTGTCCGCTTTGCCCGTAGGCGCACGGATTTTACTTGGCAACCACACACGATGAGCACTTTCCCAGGAGGTCACCCATCCTGATAGTGCTCTCGCCTGAGCACGCTTAACTGCAGAGTTCTCATGGGATCTGCTGCGCTTGTGGTCCCAAAACGCGTCATGCTAGGAAAGGTCTCCACACCCTTATAAGGCATGCTTCGTTCCCCTCTTTAACCGATGTGGGACGGATGTTGTGACGACCCGGGAATTTCCGACTAAATTTAAACTTAATCCTCATATGATATGCATGACGATTCACGAACAATTGTTGAAAGTAAATATATGTACATATGTATATAAATAAATATAAACAAAAGTATCTATAATAATTTAAAATAATAAAATCTAAATATTAGATTTAAATATGTAAAAACTAAATGCAAAATAATTAAGTCATAATTTAAAAAGAAACTATATATAAAAAAAATATATGAATTGTATGTATAATTATATTTAAGTGTATATTATAATATATATATATATATATATATATACATATATATATATATATATATATGTATAAATGTTTAAATATATATTAGAAGTAATTACAAGTTTGAATATAATTGATATATTAACATTAATATCATTACTGTCATTAACATTAATATTAATAATTGTACCATTACTATTATTATAAAAAGTGTGTGTGTGTGTGTGTATATATATATATATATATATATATATACTTATATATGTATATAGAATTAGATAAGTATATATTGTTAATATCATTATTATCAGTAAAATTAATAATATATTCATTACTCTTATATTTTTTTTTACTTTCTTCTATTAGAAATTTTGATGAAATTATTATTAATACAAGTATTATTATTATAAATACTATCATTAATAGTAATCTTATTAAAAATTAATAATATTAATGGATGTATTAATAAACCTATATCAATAATTTATGTTATTGAAGTTAATATAACATGTACACCATATACTCCTTATAAATATAAAGATACAGATATATTCCATATTTAAATGCACATATCCATAAATTCAGCTTGATGTCATTATCTTCCTGCTCAATCTGTCTAACTAATTGTTATATATGTCGACTTCTTACCACAGTGAGAATCCAAAAGTTGTTACAAGTCTATTTCAGATCATAATACCAACAAAAGGATCGAGTAATATCACTTACAGTTCTTCTTTATATTTTTATTTTATTTTATCTGTTGTACTAAATGATTTCGTGTGTCGACATCAATGGGATCATAAAACAAATGAATACTACATGTTATTTCAACATTAATCCAAATCCTAATCTACTTTATCAATTACAACTAATCCAATAGGATGAATTTAAGCAGAGAACCGTCGACACCTCTGTTTCTTAACTTTTTGGCCAAAACCCGATTTTGATTTATATTTACAAATGTAAAATTGCAGTTAGATTCGGAATCTTGTATCTAAACTAACTGCAAAGTTTGAAACTCCAATTCTATATACTGAATTCTAATTTTACAGTCAAATATTTGTTTCAAAAAAAGTCAAACGGCTGTTCATAGCGAAATTTGAAATTGTTTTGAGGTTTTAATTCAAATTGATGATTCAGATAGTTTATATTAACGATTTGAAAACTTTTTCGTGTTATATGTATAGACTATAACATTCAAAATGATCGAATTCGAATTTGAGTTTTATTATTTATTTTTTCTCTTCGAAACTGTTCCAGCTATTCTGTGTTCTTAATTTTTTTTATTCTGTTAATAAAAATTCGCAAATTACAAGTTATTATTATTTAAGTTTTAAAACTAGAACAAACAATTAGTTGCTGTTGGAATTGATTGGTAATCGACGGGGAAGCTAGAGGAAGAATAAGAACACTTTATTTACACGGGTTATATTTATTTGAAAGAGAATTAATTCAGAAAAACTACCATAGAGCATTGGTTAGAGGGAGTGTCAATTTAATGAGAGGTCGAGGGTTCGAGCCCTGCAGTGGGATATTTATTTTCAGAATTCGTTTTTAAGAAGGTTCGTGAATCCGAGGCCAACCTTGCATTGTTTAGTTGTTCAATGTCGCAATATGTATTTTTACTACAAAATACATTAGGTGAGTTTCATTTACCTTTTTACCCTTTATATTTTTGGGCTGAGAATACATGCGCAATTTTTATAAATGTTTTTACGAAATAGACACAAGTAATCAAAACTACATTATATGGTTGAATGATCGAAATCGAATATGCCCTTTTTTATTAAGTCTGGTAATCTAAGAGTTAGGGAATAGACACCCTAATTGACGCGAATCCTAAAGATAGATCTATCGGGCCCAACAAGCCCCATCCAAAGTATCGGATGCTTTAGTACTTCGAAATTTATATCATGTCCGAAGGAGGATCCCGGAAATGATGGGGATATTCTTATATACAAATTGTGAATGTCGGTTACCAGGTGTTCAATCCATATGAATGATATTTTTGTCTCTATGTATGGGACGTATGTTTATGAGAAATGAAAATATTGTGGTCTATTAAAATGATGGAAATGATTATTTATGTTAAACTAATGAACTCACCAACCTTTTGGTTGACACTTGAAAGCATGTTTATTCTCAGGTATGAAAGAAATCTTTCGCTGTGCATTTGCTCACTTTAGAGATATTACTTGGAGTCATTTCATGAAATATTTCAAAAGACGTTGCATTCGAGTCGTCGCGTTCATCAAGATTATTATTAAGTCAATCATAGTTAGATATATTATGAAATGGTATGCTTGCCGTCAACTTTTGATGTATTGAAAGATTGTCTTTTCAAAAACGAATGCAATGTTTGTAAAATGTATCATATAGAGGTCAAGTACCTCGCGATGTAATCAACTGTTGTGAATCGTTTATAATCGATATGGACTTCGTCTGGATGGATTAGGACGGGTCATGAAAGTTGGTATCAGAGCAGAGGTCTTAGCGAACCAGGTCTGCATTAGTGTGTCTAACTGATAAGTCGTTAGGAGGCATTAGTGAGTCTGGACTTCGACCGTGTCTGCATGTCAAAAGTTTTGCTTATCATTAGTGTCGGAAATTATTTGCTTATCATCCATAAAGTCTAGACACGTCTTACTGCCTCTATTGCATAGACAGTGTATAGATAAATTTATATCTTAGCGTATCTGTTATTGTTACCTTTGCCTGACAGCTTCCGTAGATTCCTCAGTAACTTATGGGATTTTAGTATTATATATGCATATGTAAATTATGTATTGTCGGGTACTAATCTACATCCTATAATCTATTTCTTATCAAAAATCCTTTATCTGATCGTACGAGATGAATCCCTCAACCAGTTCGAGTCCTTCAGATTCCGATAACTATTCCGATAGTTATTCCGACAGTTATTCCGATATGGAAACATACTTGAACTCCGAAAGCAGTATAACTGGAATGGATCAACCAATCGGCCATCATCAATTCATCTGATGGGTTCATAGTCTACTTAATCATTGGAGACAAGAAGAAGGTGAACCTTTCCATCAACCGAATTCACCTCTCAGCAATGAACCTGAAGCGCTTACCAGCGAACCTGTCCGAAATACCATTTTCTCTCTCATTTCCAGGATAGCTCGTCACGATTATATTCTACTTAAAAATTCTAAACCTTATTCATCCGCTCGTTCCGACCGACAATCATCCCGGAATAATAGAATAAGTCAACGAACTTCGCGCTCGAGTAATCAATTTGGAGAATATGGTGCAAAATTTACCAGTTTCAACAACATCACCGGCACCAACAGTACCATCAGTAACAGCACCAGTACCATTAACAATCCATGCCTCAACGTCTCATTCTGTACCTCGAGTATAATCATCGCTCTACGTATCAATCTACATCAATTATCTTCGTTCTTCATGACGATTTTGTAATCTCTAATGTTTTAGAGATTATGTATTCTAGTTTGACGGTAAATCAAATGAGATTAATATCATATTAACTCATTAAATCCATGATTACATCTGAAGAAAATATATAGGTATATATATTTTTTTTCATAAAGATTGTAATTAAAAAATTTTTCGTACAAACTGTTAATGGTGAAAATATTTTAACGGGTAGTTAATACCCGAGGAATATTTAGATTTTACATTAATAAGTTAAACTGTACATTCTTCGAATCTGATTCAACAGTCATTTACTATCCTACTTACATTCACAGATATACGTATCCGTTCACCGCAGAATGACCTTTTTCATTCAAATTCATATTCGGATTTTGACTTATCAGAATCCAACAAGTGGCATAATGAAGAAAACATTTGACAAAATAAAATTTGTTAGAAACAAACAAATTAACTATGAGAAATTTTGTTAAGAATACACGCGAACTGTTCCTAACTAATTGTTCCTAGCTAACTGATTACATTTTATTTATCTTAATTTAATTATCACAATTTACATTCTCGCAATTTTATTTATCGTCATTTAATCTCCGTTATTTACATTACGCACTTTATTTATCGTCATTTAATTTCTGTTATTTATTTTACGCACTTTAAATATCGGGACACGTATACAAGGTTTTGACATATCATATCGACGCATCTATATATATTATTTGGAATAACCATAGACATTCTATATGCAGTAATGATCGAGTTCTCTATACAGGGTTGAGGTCGATTCTATAATAATATATATACTTTGAGTTGTGATCGAGTCTGAGACGAATACGGGTCATGATACGTATTAATTAATTTGAATATTATATATTAAACTATATATGAATTATTGAATTTCTAACTGTGGACTATCAACATTGGACAATTAAAATGAATTAAAATATTGACTATAACATATGAAACTAAACAATTCTTCAAGTTTGCCACTTGATTTCACCTTAAACCTCATTTGTATCTTGACAATTACAATGTGCGTTCAAACCTTTCATGATTCTTGAAAACACTTCAATCGATAGGATGAACCAACCGCACTTCATCTACGGAAGAAAAGATTGATGCATATAGTTATGCACTTGAAAAACTCTCGGAAACTGAGTAAACGTTTAACACATAGCTGTGCTAATTTCTTTAGTGTTATTATCACCCAAAATAACTTTACAGTTCTTCTTCAAAATAGCCAATTTTGTCACAGCTCCAGCAAGACAACTTTGACTTTTTGTACAAAACAACCTTATTATAACGTTGATATATACGCGTGCTCTTTTATTGTCACCAGAGAACCTTTCATATTCCACCATGTTACCATCAGCGTTTAATCATCTAAAAACACAATTCTCCTGAAACCACCTCGGGTTAATAACCGATGATTCAGATATCATAGCATTAAATGCAGAGGAAACAGAAAAATGATAGGTGGTCTAAACGGCCAAAAGTTTGATGATAAAGAAAGGAGTGTTAGGAACGCTCGATAGAAAATTGGGTATTGAAAAACAGATTGAGCTACCCATGAAGAAGACCAAGGATAAATACAAGGACCAAACCCTATATTCAAAGGATTCAGGTAATTCTGGATCCGTTGAAATCTTTAGAGAATATCTTGCTTCGAAGTCATGTTAAAATCTTGCGGAAAATCTTTCTCCATCAACCATCGAACTTAGAAATTCCAAAATATCATCATCAATATCTTCGATATTTCTGAGGATATTTTCATAAATATTCTCGTCCGAAATTATATACCTCCTTGTGCTTCATGTGTATCATTATATTGGAAACATTCAATAGAAAATTTAGTACCGAAAAGCAGATTGTGCGAAACTATGAAGAAAGCCGTGAACAAATCACAAAGAATAAGTTTGACTTCAAATAATCCAAATGATTCAATGACTGCTGAAGTCATTAACGAATACCTTGCTTTTGAATCCAAACTCTTGCGGACAAATTTTCTTCACCATCCTTCGATATTAGAAATTCTAAGATATCATTGTATCTTTCATTATAAATATCTTTCATATTTCTGAAGATATTTTCATAACTATTCTATCTGAACTCATTAATCTCTTCGTGCTATCAGTGTTACATAATATAGAAACTGTTAGTTTCTATATTTTGTAAACTTTCGAGCTTAAAATATGAATGTTATTGAAGTAATGTTGGGAACTGATGCATGACTTACTATAATATAATGACACTTGATCAACGTGATTATATTACAGTAAGTCATGCTGAGTTTCTAATGGGACGTGATGATTCACAGAACATAACATCATCATGTGCCATGTTACATAACTCTTTCATTCTGTTTAACTTCTGAACTTATCAAGAAAGTATATTCTTGATAGTTCTATTCTCAGTGATTGTGGTAATTTGACAAATCAAATCGTGCTATTACGTTCTTTCTTGATTAAAACATTAAGTTCATTCGAAACACCATACCTATGAATTCTGGACCGTTAGTTGCGAAAAGTAAACCAAAGCATGAAGCTCCGAGATAGAAAGGGGACATATATCGCAGCAAATAAGAGAGCGCATTAACTGTGGATGACAATAATTATAGGAGAAAGAAATAGGGACATTGAAATATAAAGAAAGATATAAAGCACGATGACAACACTAAATTACAAACCATGTATATCAATGTTTATCGCAACATAAAGACACGGGAGAATTATAAGTACTATAACCCCAAGGGCAAGATAGAAGTAAGCAGATTCCTCTGGTGGAAGTTGGAAAAGAAGAATAATTGTTGCGATAGTAAGGATAAGGATAAGGATTAGAACTGGATTAAGCATTTTCCTAATCTTTTGAATTTGGGAATCAAGTATAGGAATGATAAAGGTAATGGAACGGAAGAAGTTCACTTATAGTGGAAATACCGGACCGAGCAATCGAGGCAGATCACCGTATTTAATTATAGAGATCTTAATTTCCTTATTCGTCAAAGAATCAAATCTTTTAGATTTCGAAGATTTTCTTTAAATCCCTTGAATTCCGAAATTCAACCTAGACAACGTCAAAAGTTAGACGCATCTTATTTTCTAAATTCAACCCTGACTCTGTCAAAAGTTAAGATGAATCTTTACTTTCCTATTTCACTCTTTGGTAATAGCTTCATTCGTACTCCTCGAATAATCGAATTATATTTATCCATATTACTCAATGATGATAAAACTCAAGTTATCAACTCATATTCGTCATGAAAACATTTTTATTGTTAGCCATGACCACCTCACTCAAATTTCGGGACGAAATTTCTTTAACGGGTAGGTACTGTGACGACCCGGGAATTTCCGACTAAATTTAAACTTAATCCTCATATGATTTCGATATGATAAGTAAAATTTATAATGTTGAGTCTCGAAAGTTTTGAAATTTATATTCATGTAATCAAATACCCTTTGACCATGCCTGACGATTCACGAACAATTGTTGAAAGTAAATATATGTACATATGTATATAAATAAATATAAACAAAAGTATCTATAATAATTTAAAATAATAAAATCTAAATATTAGATTTAAATATGTAAAAACTAAATGCAAAATAATTAAGTCATAATTTAAAAAGAAACTATATATATAAAAAAAATATGAATTGTATGTATAATTATATTTAAGTGTATATTGTAATATATATATATATACATATACATATATATATATATATATATATATATATATATATATATATATATATATATATATATATATATATATATATATATATATATATATGTATAAATGTTTAAATATATATTAGAAGTAATTACAAGTTTGAATATAATTGATATATTAACATTAATATCATTACTGTCATTAACATTAATATTAATAATTGTATCATTACTATTATTATAAAAAGTGTGTGTGTGTGTGTGTGTATATATATATATATATATATATATACACTTATATATGTATATAGAATTAGATAAGTATATATTGTTAATATCATTATTATCAGTAAAATTAATAATATATTCATTACTCTTATATTTTTTTTTTTCTTCTAGTAGAAATTTTGATGAAATTATTATCAATACAAGTATTATTATTATAAATACTATCATTAATAGTAATCTTATTAAAAATTAATAATATTAATGGATGTATTAATAAACCTATATCAATAATTTATGTTATTGAAGTTAATATAACATATACACCGATATACTCCTTATAAATATAAAGATACAGATATATTCCATATTTAAATGCACATATCCATAAATTCAGCTTGATGTCATTATCTTCCTGCTCAATCTGTCTAACTAATTGTTATATATGTCGACTTCATACCACAGTGAGAATCGAAAAGTTGTTACAAGTCTATTTCAGATCATAATACCAACAAAAGGATCGAGTAATATCACTTACAGTTCTTCTTTATATTTTTATTTTATTTTATCTGTTGTACTAAATGATTTCGTGTGTCGACATCAATGGGATCATAAAACAAATGAATACTACATGTTATTTCAACATTAATCCAAATCCTAATCTCCTTTATCAATTACAAGTAACCCAATAGGATGAATTTAAGCAGAGAACCGTCGACACCTCTGTTTCTTAACTTTTTGGCCAAAACCCGATTTTGATTTATATTTACAAATGTAAAATTGCAGTTAGATTAGGAATCTTGTATCTAAACTAACTGCAAAGTTTGAAACTCCAATTCTATATACTGAATTCTAATTTTACAGTCAAAGATTTGTTTCAAAAAAAGTCAAACGGCTGTTCATAGCGAAATTTGAAATTGTTTTGAGGTTTTAATTCAAATTGACGATTCAGATAGTTTATATTAACGATTTGAAAACTTTTTCGTGTTATATGTATAGACTATAACATTCAAAATGATCGAATTCGAATTTGCGTTTTATTATTTATTTTTTCTCTTCGAAACTGTTCCAGCTATTCTGTGTTCTTAATTTTTTTTATTCTGTTAATATAAATTCGCAAATTACAAGTTATTATTATTTAAGTTTTAAAACTAGAACAAACAATTAGTTGCTGTTGGAATTGATTGGTAATCGACGGGGAAGCTAGAGGAAGAAGAAGAACACTTTATTTACACGGGTTATATTTATTTGAAAGAGAATTAATTCAGAAAAACTACCATAGAGCATTGGTTAGAGGGAGTGTCGGTTTAACGAGAGGTCTAGGGTTCGAGCCCTGCAGTGGGATATTTATTTTCAGAATTCATTTTTAAGAAGGTTCGTGAATCCGAGGCCAACCTTGCATTGTTTAGTTGTTCAATGTCGCAATATGTATTTTTACTACAAAATACATTAGGTGAGTTTCATTTACCTTTTTACCCTTTATATTTTTGGGCTGAGAATACATGCGCAATTTTTATAAATGTTTTTACGAAATAGACACAAGTAATCAAAACTACATTATATGGTTGAATGATCGAAATCGAATATGCCCTTTTTTATTAAGTCTGGTAATCTAAGAATTAGGGAACAGACACCCTAATTGACGCGAATCCTAAAGATAGATCTATCGGGCCCAACAAGCCCCATCCAAATAATCGGATGCTTTAGTACTTCAAAATTTATATCATGTCCGAAGGAGGATCCCGGAAATGATGGGGATATTCTTATATACAAATTATGAATGTCGGTTACCAGGTGTTCAATCCATATGAATGATATTTTTGTCTCTATGTATGGGACGTATGTTTATGAGAAATGAAAATCTTGTGGTCTATTAAAATGATGGAAATGATTATTTATGTTAAACTAATGAACTCACCAACCTTTTGGTTGACACTTGAAAGCATGTTTATTCTCAGGTATGAAAGAAATCTTTCGCTGTGCATTTGCTCACTTTAGAGATATTACTTGGAGTCATTTCATGACATATTTCAAAAGAAGTTGCATTCGAGTCGTCGCCTTCATCAAGATTATTATTAAGTCAATCATAGTTAGATATATTATGAAATGGTATGCTTGCCGTCAACTTTTGAAGTATTAAAAGATTGTCTTTTCAAAAACGAATGCAATGTTTGTAAAATGTATCATATAGAGGTCAAGTACCTCGCGATGTAATCAACTGTTGTGAATCGTTTATAATCGATATGGACTTCGTCCGGATGGATTAGGACGGGTCATGAAAGATGTAACACGGATGTTACAGATATATATAGTTATCATGATATTATGATAAGTATGTACCTCATTAAGTATTTTAACAATGAGTTATATACATAAAAATGAGACTATTGAATTAAGAAACTTGAAAACGGTATATATAACGATTATCATTATAACAACGTCTTACTAAATACATATGAATCATTTTAAGATATTGATACACTATATATAACATGTTAAATGATAAGTAAACATATCATTAAGTATAATAACAATGAACTACATATGTAAAAACAAGACTACTAACTTAAGGATTTCGAAACGAGACATATATGTAACGATTATCGTTGTAACGACATTTAACAGTATATATATCATATTAAGATATATTAATACATCATTATATCACGATAATGTAATAATTTAATATCTCATTAGATATAATAAATAATGTGTTAACAACATTTAACAAGATCGTTAACTTAAAGGTTTCAAAACAACATTTACATGTAACGACTAACGATGACTTAACGACTCAGTTAAAATATATATACATGTAGTGTTTTAATATGTATTCATACACTTTTGAAAGACTTCAAGACACTTATCTAAGTACTTTTACTTAACAAAAATGCTTACGATTACATCCTCATTCATTTTCATCAACAATTCTACTCGTATGCACTCGTATTTGTACTTGTACAATACACAGCTTCTAAATGTATTTACTATTGGTATATACACTCCAATGATCAGCTCTTAGCAGCCCATGTGAGTCACCTAACCATGTGGGAACCATCATTTAACATCTAGCATGACTTATGAGCAAGGAAACAAAATAAGAACTCCTTTTAACCCCACTCACCTTCACCACTCACCACCTACTCCATTTCACTTCCAATTTTCTTCCTAATTCTCTCTCAAAACACACACAATCTTCCATGAACGTCTAAGTTACTATTTTTCCAGTAAAATACAAGCTTTGGTTATTACCTATAATCATCATAAAAACAATTACTCAAGAACACATCAAGAACACTTCCAAGTTTACAAGTTTACTTCCAAGTTTCCTAATCCATTCCAAGCAATCATCTAAGATCAAGAAACCTTTATTATTTATAGTAGGTTATCTTTCTAAATCAAGGTAATATTCATATTCAAGCTTTGATTCAATTTCTATAACTATAACTATCTTAATTCGAGTAATAATCTTACTTGAACTTGTTTTTGTGTCATGATTCTATTTCAAGAACTTCCAAGCCATCAAAGATCCTTTGAAGCTCAAGTTATTTTTCATCATTTCCAGTAGGTTTACCTACTAAACTTGAGGTAGTAATGATGTTCATAACATTATTCATATATGTATAACTATCTTATTCGAAGATTTGAACATGTAATTACTAGAACATAGTTTAGTTAATTCTAAACTTGTTCGCAAACAAAAGTTAATCCTTCTAACTTGACTTTTAAAATCAACTAAACACATGTTCTATATCTATATGATATGCTAACTTAATGATTTAAAACCTGAAAATACGAAAAATACCGTAAAACTGGATATACGCCGTCGTAGTAACACCGTGGGCTGTTTTGGGTTAGTTAATTAAAAACTATGATAAACTTTGATTTAAAAGTTGTTCTTCTGGGAAAATGATTTTTTCTTATGAACATGAAACTATATCCAAAAATCATGGTTAAACTCAAAGTGGAAGTATGTTTTCCAAAATGGTCATCTAGACGACGTTCTTTCGACTGAAATGACTACCTTTACAAAAATGACTTGTAACCTATTTTTCTGACTATAAACTTATACTTTTTCTGTTTAGATTCATAAACTTAAGATCAATATGAAACCATAGAAACTTGAAACACTCAAAACGGATTTAAAACGAAGATGTTATGGGTAAAACAAGATTGGATATTTTTGCTTGTTGTAACTACGTGAAAATTGGTAACAAATCTATATTAATCATATCCTAGCTAACTCATATTGTATTATACATGTATTTTAATATATTATGTAATCTTGGGATACCATAGACACGAATACAATGTTTTGACATATCATATCGACCCATCTATATATATATTTCGGAACAACCATAGACACTCTATATGCAGTAATGTTGGAGTTAGCTATACAGGGTTGAGGTTGATTCCAAAATATTATATATACTTTGAGTTGTGATCTAGCCGGAGGATTGTATACACGAGGTCGTGGATTGATTCGAGATAATATATATTGCTTTATTTTCTGTACATCTAACTGTGGACAACTAGTTGTAGGTTACTAACGAGGACAGCTGACTTAATAAACTTAAAACAGCAAAACGTATTAAAAATGTTGTAAATATATTTTGAACATACTTTGATATATATGTACATATTTGTTATAAGTTCGTGAATCGACCAGTGGCCAAGTCTTACTTCCCGACGAAGTAAAAATATGTGAAAATGAGTTATAGTCCCACTTTTAAAATCTAATATTTTGGGATGAGAATACATGCAGTTTTTTAAATATTTACAAAATAGACACAAGTAAATGAAACAACATTCTATGGCTGGATTATTAAACCGAATATGCCCCTTTTTAGTCTGGTAATCTAAGAATTAGGGAACAGACACCCTAATTGACGCGAATCCTAAAGATAGATCTATTGGGCCCAACGAGCCCCATCCAAAGTACCGGATGCTTTAGTACTTCGAATTCATCATGTCCGAAGGGAGTCCCAGAATGATAGGGGATATTCTATATGCAACTTGTTAAGGTCGGTTACCAGGTGTTCACTATATGAATGATTTTTATCTCTATGTATGGGATGTATATTGAAATATGAAATCTTGTGGTCTATTATTATGATTTGATAATATATAGGTTAAACCTATAACTCACCAACATTTTTGTTGACGTTTTAAGCATGTTTATTCTCAGGTGATTATTAAGAGCTTCCGCTGTTGCATACTAAAATAAGGACAAGATTTGGAGTCCATGCTTGTATGATATTGTGTAAAAACTGCATTCAAGAAATTTATTTTTGATGTAATTTATTTATGTAATGGTCGTGTGTAAACGGTATATTTTTAGATTATCATTATTTGATAATCTACGTAATGCTTTTTAAATCTTTATCGATAAAATAAAGGTTATGGTTGTTTTAAAAAAATGAATGCAGTCTTTGAAAAATGTCTCATATAGAGGTCAAAACCTCACGACGAAATCAATTAATATGGAACGTTTATAATCAATATGAATGGGACATTTCAGTTGGTATCCGAGCGTTGGTCTTAGAGAACCAGAATTTTTTGCATTAGTGTGTCTTACCGAGTTTGTTAGGATGCATTAGTGAGTCTGGACTTCGACCGTGTTTTCTTTAAAAATGATTGCTTAACACTTTTGTTGGAAACTATATATTATTAACATGTAAATATTATGTGATATATTAACCTCTTATGTGTTTGATATTGTGTGATAGATGTCTAGCACTAGTACAAATCTCATCGACTCACCTAATCATAATGAAGAGTCGAATATACTTTGGGAAGATTCACAAATTCCCGAAGAAGAATCGGAAGAGGAGGAACCGGAAGAAGAGGAACCGGAAGAGGAGGAACTGGAAGAGGAATAACCGAAAGAAGAAGAGGTTTCGGAGGAAGAAATATTGATACCTACAGCAAATCGATTAAATAAAAGAAAATCCTCAACCAACAGACCAAAGTTAAAAATGGTTAATGGTGTTTTCGCCGAGGAAGCAAAATATTGGGAAGATTACCAATTTTCTGATGAATCGGATCCCGATGAGGATTCCGATGATGTTATAGAAATTACCTCGACCCAATTTAATATAGCAAAAGAAAATAATAAGGGAAAAGACATAAAAATAGAGAGACCTGATTCCAACCCCAATGAACTTTATATGTATCGGCAACGTCCGTATTTCCTAAAATGTAACAATAACCCGGGAACCTCTAAACCACCAGGTTTTTCTAAACCATTGTGGAAAACAACGGCTCGTATTAGAGGAACACCATATATCCCTAGAAAATTAGGAAAACGAACCAATTCCGAAGAAGAAGAAACCAGTGATTCAGATTAGAGGGTTGT
This sequence comes from Rutidosis leptorrhynchoides, assembly GCF_046630445.1. Taxonomy (NCBI): domain Eukaryota; kingdom Viridiplantae; phylum Streptophyta; class Magnoliopsida; order Asterales; family Asteraceae; genus Rutidosis; species Rutidosis leptorrhynchoides. The sequence goes on along the minus strand of NC_092338.1, from coordinate 105,211,916 downwards.
AATTATGTTGTGTATTATATGTATTGTAGTGTGCTTGTACTTTTATGTTCTATGTAAAAATTGTTTGTATTATTTGTTAATTATCTTTTACGAATCTAATCCTTGTCTATTTTACAGTATAAAAACAAAATGAATGTTAAGGGTAGACAACCGAATATTTTAGAAGACCTACCAGAGGATATGATTGAGGAAATCTTATCTAGAGTCGGTCAGAATTCATCAGCACATTTAGCTATGGCGAAATTAACTTGTCAAACATTTGAAAGACTTGCCAGAAATGCCTTAGTTTATAAAAGGCTTTCCTTTGATAGGTGGGGTATATCACATTGGGGAGACCGTAAGTTACACCGTGTTTTCTTTAAAGCGTTAAACGCGGGGAACCCAAATGCTATTTTACGCTATGGATTAAGAAGCTATTTTGACTCAACATATCCTAACATAGGGTTTCGTGAGTTAGAAAGAGCCTTTAACATGCAACATAAAGAAGCATGTTATACTTACGGGTTAGTGATGTTCGCTTCTTACCAACGTGAGAAAAAGAACATCGGGTTACAACTTTTAAATAAAACCTTCCCACAAGTGACAGATTCAGTAGTTGGGGTGAGAAACAAGGTTTTTAGATTATTACGGGGCTGTTGGACATTACGAAACCCTCGTCCTTTTGACGACATTACAACATGCTGCCTAGCCAAATGTCATAACGGTTACTTTCCACAAGACCAAGGATGGGAAATCGTCTTAGTAAAACCAGAATGCATGACTTGTTTCTGGACTTATGAATTATGTGTCTTTATTTCTTTTGCTAAACAACTTGCGTATTAACTAGAGTTGCCTTTATAGCTGCCGAGTAGCAATGTATTATGTGCTATATTTCATCCTATATGTATAATAGCGGTATTGTAAGTTTGTAAAATATTGTATAAAGTTTGAACGCGAAATATTATTGTAATAAGTTTTTCATATAAAATCGTAGTAGTTAAATTGTATAATACCTGCTAAGTATGAACTTAACGGGTTGGTACTACCCAAATTAAAATTATAAAATGCTAATATGAAGAAAAAGCTTTTAAAAATAAGTTCATATTATGCTACGAAATACTATTGACTACTCTTAAATTCTATATGATTAACTCAATTCTTTTGGCTATTTTTGAAGGAAATGGCACCGGCAACTCGTCAGAACTTGAACATGAGTGAGGAAGACTTCCGTGTTTTCCTTGCTGCGAACATAGCCGCAGTGCAAGCTGCGATGCAAAATAACAATAACTCTGGATCTAGCAGTGGAACTAATTCCACCAGAAATCGTATAGGATGCTCCTACCAAGAATTCACTGCCTGCAAACCTTTGGAATTTGATGGAACCGAAGGACCAATTGGATTGAAACGGTGGACCGAGAAGGTCGAATCGGTGTTTGCCATAAGTAAGTGTACTGAAGAGTACAAAGTTAAGTACGCTACACATACCTTCACAGGTACTGCGTTAATGTGGTGGAACACCTATCTTGAACAGGTAGGACAAAATGCTGCTTACGCACTACCGTGGTCGGCATTCAAGCAATTGATGAACGAGCAGTACCGTCCTAGAAATGAAGTCAATAATCTCAAGGTAGAACTTAGAGAGTTACGAACACAAAGATTTGACATTACCACATATGAACGACGATTCACAGAGTTGTACCTATTGTGTCCGGGAGCGTTCGAAGATGAAGAAGAGAAGATTGACGCGTTTGTAAAATGGTTACGAGTAAGAATTCAAGAAGATGTGAGTTCACACGAGCCCGCTTCCATACAGAAGGCAAGTCGAATGGCTCATAAACTCATAAATCAGATTGAGGGGAGAATTAAAGAACAGGCGGCCGAAGAAGCCAACATGAAACAACTCAAGAGGAAGTGGGAGGAAAACGGTGAAAAGAGTCACCAGTACAACAACAATAACAATTACAACCACAACCGCAACAACAATCGCAACAATAACCGCAATCCTAACAATAACTACAACAAACGTCCCAACAACAACAACAACTACAACAACCGTTTCAACAACAATAACAATCCCAACAACAACCTCAATAACAACAAACAACAAACAACAGAAACAACCATGCTTCAGGTGTGCAGAGTACCATCCGAATGCGTTTTGCACAACAGTTTGCACCAAGTGTAAGAGAAGTGGTCATGGCACGGAAAAATGTGAGGTTTACGGACCAAAGAACAACAAAAATAAAGAAACAAATAAGGTCGGAACAAATAATGCCGACGTAGTTTATTATAAATGTGGAAAATCGAGCCACATTATTATAAATTGCCCAAACCAAGGGAATACTAATGGGCAAGGCCGCGGAAGAGTTTTCAATATTAATGCTGCAGAAGCGCAGGAAGACCCGGAGCTTGTTACGGGTACGTTTCTTATTGATAATACATCTGCTTATGTTTTATTTGATTCGGGTGCAGATAGAAGCTATATGAGTAGAGATTTTTGTGCTAAATTAAGTTGTCCACTGACGCCTTTGGATAATAAATTTTTACTCGAATTAGCAAAGGGTAAATTAATTACAGCAGATAATATATGTCGGAATCGAGAAATTAAGCTGGTTAGTGAAACATTTAAGATTGATTTGATACCAGTAGAGTTAGGAAGTTTTGATGTGATAATTAGCATGGACTGGTTGAAAAAGGTGAGAGCAGAGATCGTATGTTACAAAAAATGCAATTCGCATTGTACGGAAAAAAGGAAAACCCTTAATGGTGTACGGAGAAAAGAATAACGCGAAATTAAATCTTATTAGTAGTATGAAAGCGCAAAAACTAATAAGAAAAGGTTGTTACGTCATTCTAGCACACATCGAGGAAGTTAAACCTGAAGAAAAGAACATCAGTGATGTTTGCGTCGCAAAAGAATTTCCTGATGTATTTCCGAAAGAATTACCGGGATTACCCCCACATCGATCCGTTGAATTTCAAATAGACCTTGTACCAGGAGCTGCACCAATAGGTCGTGCTCCATACAGACTCACACCCAGTGAAATGAAAGAATTACAAAGTCAGTTACAGGAACTTTTAGAGCGTGGTTTCATTCGACCAAGTACATCACCATGGGGAGCTCCTGTTCTGTTTGTCAAGAAGAAAGATGGTACATTCAGGTTGTGTATCGACTACTGAGAGTTGAATAAACTTACCATCAACAACCGTTACCCATTACCGAGAATCGACGACTTATTTGATCAACTACAAGGCTCGTCGGTTTATTCGAAGATCGATTTACGTTCTGGATATTACCAAATGCGGGTGAAGGAGGATGACATTTTGAAGACTGCTTTTAGGACGCGTTACGGTCATTACGAGTTTATGGTTATGCCGTTTGGGTTGACTAACGCACCAGCTGTGTTCATGGACCTCATGAACCGAGTGTGTGGACCATACCTTGACAAGTTTGTCATTGTTTTCATCGATGACATACTTATTTACTCAAAGAATGACCAAGAGCACGAATAACATTTGAGAAAAGTGCTAGAGTTGTTAAGGAAAAAAAAACTGTACGCTAAGTTTTCAAAGTGTGCATTTTGGTTGGAAGAAGTTCAATTCCTCGGTCACATAGTGAACAAAGAAGGTATTCAGGTGGATCCATCAAAGATTGAAACCGTTGAAAAGTGGGAAACCCCGAAAACTCCGAAGCATATACGTCAATTTTTAGGATTGGCTGGTTACTACAGAAGATTCATCCAAGATTTTTCCAAAATAGCAAAACCCTTGACTGCATTAACGCATAAAGCGAAGAAATTTGAATGGAAGGATGAGCAGGAGAAAGCATTTCAATTGTTGAAGAAAAAGTTAACTACGACACCTATATTGTCATTACCTGAAGGGAATGATGATTTTGTGATATATTGTGACACCTCAAAGCAAGGTCTCGGTTGTGTATTAATGCAACGAACGAAGGTAATTGCTTTTGCGTCTAGATAATTAAAGATTCACGAGCAGAATTATACGACGCATGATTTGGAATTAGGCGCGGTTGTTTTTGCATTAAAGACTTGGAGGCACTATTTATATGGGGTCAAAAGTATTATATATACCGATCACAAAAGTCTCCAACACATATTTAATCAGAAACAACTAAACATGAGATAGCGTAGGTGAATTGAGTTATTAAATGATTATAATTTCGAGATTCGTTACCACTGGGGAAAGGCAAATGTGGTAGCCGACGCCTTGAGCAGAAAGGACAGAGAACCCATTCAAGTAAAAGCTATGAATATAATGATTCACAATAACCTTACTACTCAAATAAAGGAGGCGCAACAAGGAGTTTTAAAAGAAGGAAATTTAAAGGATGAAATACCCAAAGGATCGGAGAAGCATCTTAATATACGAGAAGACGAAACCCAGTAAAGGGCTGAAAGGATTTGGGTACCAAAATTTGGAGATATGAGAGAAATGGTACTTAGAGAAGCTCATAAAACCAGATACTCAATACATCCTGGAACGGGGAAGATGTACAAGGATCTCAAGAAATATTTTTGGTGGCCAGTTATGAAAGTCGATGTTGCTAAATACGTAGGAGAATGTTTGACGTGTTCTAAGGTCAAAGCTGAGCATCAGAAACCATCAGGTCTACTTCAACAACCCAAAATCCCAGAATGGAAATGGGAAAACATTAAAAATGGATTTCATCACTAAATTGCCAAGGACTGCAAGTGATTTTGATACTATTTGGGTAATAGTTGATCGTCTCACCATATCAGCACGCTTCCTGCCAATAAGAGAAGATGACAAGATGGAGAAGTTAGCACGACTGTATTTGAAGGAAGTCGTCTCCAGATATGGAATACCAATCTCTATTATCTCTGATAGGGATGGCAGGTTTATTTCAAGATTCTGGCAGACATTACAGCAAGCATTAGGAACTCGTCTAGAAATAAGTACTGCCTATCATCCACAAACTGATGGGCAGAGTGAAAGGACGATACAAACGCTTGAAGACATGCTACGAGCATGTGTTATTGTTTTCAAAAACAGTTGGGATCGACATCTACCATTAGCAGAATTTTCCTACAACAACAGCTACCATTCAAGCATTGAGATGGCACCGTTTGAAGCACTTTATGGTAGAAAGTGCAGGTCTCCGATTTGTTAGAGTGAAGTGGGGGATAGACAGATTACGGGTCCGGAGATAATACAAGAAACTACCGAGAAGATCATCCAAATTCAACAACGGTTGAAAACCGCCCAAAGTCGACAAAAGAGCTACGCTGACATTAAAAGAAAAGATATAGAATTTGAAATTAGAGAGATGGTCATGCTTAAAGTTGCACCTTGGAAAGGCGTTGTTCGATTTGGTAAACGAGGGAAATTAAATCCAAGGTATATTGGACCATTCAAGATTATTGATCGTGTCGGACCAGTAGCTTACCGACTTGAGTTACCTCAACAACTCGCGGCTGTACATAACACTTTCCACGTCTCAAATTTGAAGAAATGTTTTGCTAAAGAAGATCTCACTATTCCGTTAGACGAAATCCAAATCAACGAAAAACTTCAATTCATCGAAGAACCCGTCGAAATAATGGATCGTGAGGTTAAAAGACTTAAGCAAAACAAGATACTAATTGTTTAGGTTCGATAAAATGCTCGTAGAGGACCCGAGTTCACCTGGGAACGAGAAGATCAGATGAAGAAGAAATACCCGCACCTATTTCCGAAAGATACGTCAACACCTCCAACTGCTTAAAATTTCGGGACGAAATTTATTTAACGGGTAGGTACTGTAGTGACCCGAACTTTTCCATGTATATATATATTAAATAAAATTGATATTTACATGATTAAGTGTTTCCAACATGTTAAGCAATCAAGCTTGTTAAGACTTGATTAATTGAAATAGGTTTCATATAGACAATTGACCACCCAAGTTGACCGGCGATTCACGAACGTTAAAACTTGTAAAAACTATTTGATGACATATATATATATATATATATATATATATATATATATATAGTTATCATGATATTATGATATGTATGTACCTCATTAAGTATTTTAACAATGAGTTATATACATAAAAATGAGACTATTGAATTAAGAAACTTGAAAACGGTATATATAACGATTATCGTTATAACAACGTCTTACTAAATACATATGAATCATTTTAAGATATTGATACACTATATATAAACATGTTAAATGATAAGTAAACATATCATTAAGTATAATAACAATGAACTACATATGTAAAAACAAGACTACTAACTTAAGGATTTCGAAACGAGACATATATGTAACGATTATCATTGTAACGACATTTAACTGTATATATATTATATTAAGATATATTAATACATCATTATATCATGATAATGTAATAATTTAACATCTCATTAGATATAATAAACAATGTGTTAACAACATTTAACAAGATCGTTAACTTAAAGGTTTCAAAACAACATTTACATGTAACGACTAACGATGACTTAACGACTCAGTTAAAATATATATACATGTAGTGTTTTAATATGTATTCATACACTTTTGAAAGACTTCAAGACACTTATCCAAGTACTTCTACTTAACAAAAATGCTTACGATTACATCCTCATTCATTTTCATCAACAATTCTACTTGTATGCACTCGTATTTGTACTTGTATAATAGACAGCTTCTAAATGTATTTACTATTGGTATATACACTCCAATGATCAGCTCTTAGTAGCCCTTTGAGTCACCTAACCATGTGGGAACCATCATTTAACATCTAGCATGACTTATGAGCAAGGAAACAAAAACAAGAACTCCTTTTAACCCCACTCACCATCACCACTCACCACCTACTCCATTTCACTTCCAATTTTCTTCCCAATTCTCTTTCAAAACACACACGCTCTTCCATGAAAGTCTAAGTTACTATTTTTTCCAGCAAAAATCATCAAATACAAGCTTTGGTTTTTACCTATAATCATCATAAAAACAATTACTCAAGAACACATCAAGAACACTTCCAAGTTTACAAGTTTACTTCTAAGTTTCCGAATCCATTCCAAGAAATCATCTAAGATCAAGAAACCTTTATTATTTATAGTAGGTTATCATTCTAAATCAAGTTAATATTCATATTCAAGCTTTGATTCAATTTCTATAACTATAACTATCTTAATTCGAGTAATAATCTTACTTGAACTTGTTTTTGTGTCATGATTCTATTTCAAGAACTTCCAAGCCATCAAAGATCCTTTGAAGCTCAAGTTATTTTTCATCATTTCCAGTAGGTTTACCTACTAAACTTGAGGTAGTAATGATGTTCATAACATCATTCGATTCATATATGTATAACTATCTTATTCGATGATTTGAACATGTAATCACTAGAACATAGTTTAGTTAATTCTAAACTTGTTCGCAAACAAAAGTTAATCCTTCTAACTTGACTTTTAAAATCAACTAAACACATGTTCTATATCTATATGATATGCTAACTTAATGATTTAAAACCTGAAAACACGAAAAATACCGTAAAACTGGATATACGCCGTCGTAGTAACACCGCGGGCAGTTTTGGGTTAGTTAATTAAAAACTATGATAAACTTTGATTTAAAAGTTTTTCTTCTGGGAAAATGATTTTTCTTATGAACATGAAACTATATCCAAAAATCATGGTTAAACTCAAAGTGGAAGTATGTTTTCCAAAATAGTCATCTAGACGTCGTTCTTTCGACTGAAATGACTACCTTTACAAAAACGACTTGTAACCTGTTTTTACGACTATAAACTTATACTTTTTATGTTTAGATTCATAAACTTAAGATCAATATAAAACCATAGCAATTTGAAACACTCAAAACGGATTTAAAACGAAGAAGTTATGGGTAAAACAAGATTGGATATTTTTGCTTGTTGTAACTACGTGAAAATTGGTAACAAATCTATATTAATCACATCCTAGCTAACTCATATTGTATTATACATGTATTCTAATATATTATGTAATCTTGGGATACCATAGACACGAATATAATGTTTTGACATATCATATCGACCCATCTATGTATATATTTCGGAACAACCATAGACACTCTATATGCAGTAATGTTGGAGTTAGCTATACAGGGTTGAGGTTGATTCCAATATATTATATATACTTTGAGTTGTGATTTAGCCTGAGGCTTGTATACATGAGGTCGTGGAATGATTCGAGATAATGTATATTGCTTTATTTTTTCTGTACATCTAACTGTGGATAACTAGTTGTAGGTTACTAACGAGGACAGCTGACTTAATAAACTTAAAATAGCAAAACGTATTAAAAATGTTGTAAATATATTTTGAACATACTTTGATATATATGTACATATTTGTTATAGGTTCGTGAATCGACCAGTGGCCAAGTCTTACTTCCCGACGAAGTAAAAATCTGTGAAAGTGAGTTATAGTCCCACTTTTAAAATCTAATATTTTGAGATGAGAATACATGCAGTTTTATAAATGTTTACAAAATAGACACAAGTAAATGAAACTACATTATATGGCTAGATTATTAAACCGAATATGCCCCATTTTAGTCTGGTAATCTAAGAATTAGGGAACGGACACCCTAATTGACGCGAATCCTAAAGATAGATCTATTGGGCCCAACGAGCCCCATCCAAAGTATCAGATGCTTTAGTACTTCGAATTCATCATGTCCGAAGGGAGTCCCGGAATGATAGGGGATATTCTATATGCATCTTGTTAAGGTCGGTTACCAGGTGTTCACCATATGAATGATTTTTATCTCTATGTATGGGATGTATATTGAAATATGAAATCTTGTGGTCTATTATTATGATTTGATAATATATAGGTTAAACCTATAACTCATCAACATTTTTGTTGATGTTTTAAGCATGTTTATTCTCAGGTGATTATTAAGAGCTTCCGCTGTTGCATACTAAAATAAGGACAAGATTTGGAGTCCATGCTTGTATGATATTGTGTAAAAACTGCATTCAAGAAACTTATTTTTGATGTAATATATTCTTATTGTAAACCATTATGTAATGGTCGTGTGTAAACGGTATATTTTTAGATTATCATTATTTGATAATCTACGTAATGCTTTTTAAACCTTTATCGATAAAATAAAGGTTATGGTTGTTTTAAAAAAATGAATGCAGTCTTTGAAAAACGTCTCATATAGAGGTCAAAACCTAGTGACGAAATCAATTAATATGGAATGTTTATAATCAATATGAACGGGACATTTCATATGGGCTGGAAATTAAAGTTTTATCATTATTGAACAACATAGATAAAACAATTCGATTTTTGTGAAGAGTACGAGTGAAGTTATTACAAAAGAGTGAAATGAGTAAGTGTAGATTCGTCATAACTTTTGACGCGGAGAGGATTGATTTCCAGAGTTCAAGAGATTAGGAGAAAATCTTCGTAATAAGATTTGTTTCATCGATAATCAAGGAAATTAGGATCTGCTTTAAATGCGATCATCTGTTTTGATTGCTCTATCGAATATTTTACTATAAATCAATCCCCTTCGTTTCCTTACAATTCACACCTTTTATTCTTTCTCCTTTAATTCATACTTTGAATCATTCGTCAATATGCTCCATCCAGTACTAATTCTTGATATACTCCTAACTTTCATATATGTCATTCTTCTTTTTCATCTACCACCGGAGGATTTTATTTATTTTTACTATTACCTTGGGGTTATAGTAATTTTAATTTTCCCGTGTCTTTACGTGGCAATACGTATTGATATGCACGGTTTGTAATTTATGTGTTGTTGTCGAGCTTTATATTTTCTTTTATATTCAAGAGTTCCATACTTTTGTCTCCTCTTCCCGACTTCAAGTCAAGCGATTAATGGTCCAGAATTTGTAGGTATGGATTTTGAAATAAACATAGTTAATGTTCTAAGAAGAAAATTGTAACGGCACGATCTTGATTTGTCAAATTACCAGAATACCTCAGAAAAAGCCGAATCATCAAGAAAAATATTTTCTTGATATGTTTAGAGGTTAAGTAGAATACAAGAGTCGTGTAACATGACACATGATGACGTTATGATCTGTGAATCATCACGTTCCATTTAGAAACTCAGCATGACTTACTGTAATATAATCACGTTGATCAAGTGTCATTATATTTTACTAACTCATGCTTCAGTTCCCAACACTACTTCAAAAACATTCATACTTCAAACTCGAAGGTTTCAGAATTTAGAAACTAAACAGTTTCCTTTATGATGTAATACAGATAGTGCGAAGAGGTAAATGATTTCGGATAACAATAGTTATGAAGATATCTTCAGAAACATCGAAGATATTTATAATGTAAGATATGATGATACCCCTGAGAATATGTAAGATCAGGGGATGATGAAGAATATTATTCGCAAGGTTTTAGAGTAAGGAGTAAGGTATTCGCTAAAGACTTCAGCAGACACTGAATCATTTGGATTCTTTGAAGGCAGATTTAGTCTTTGTGATTTGTCCACAGCCTCCTTCATGGTTTGCTCAATCCGTTTTCCAGTTCCATACCTTCTCTTTTTTTGAGCTTTGCCAACATACTATTCTTTATCATCAAACTGTTACGGTTGTCTACAGTTTCTGCTGCTTCATTCAGCTTTTCCAAAAATTCAGAGAACTACTTCGTAGATTGGGGTGTTTTTCAGAAACTTCACATTCATAGTATGTAAGTCTTGGAGGTTGATGTTATATGTATATATATAACTGTTAGCGTAGAACTGTTGCGAAATTCGAGAATAATGATTCAAACTTTTTGGTATGGTAACTACCATTACAAGATGCAGATGAGTACATGATAGAGTTTCAATGAATAAGTATAGTGATTTTTCGGAGAGGCTTAAAGATCAATGAAATTGTTGGTAAGTTTACTACTAATGTGATGGGATATAAAAGGTTCTCCGGTAATGATGACGAAAGGGCAATGTATATATCGAGGTTATAATAAGATGTTTCAACTGTAATGAAATGTCCCGTTCATATTGATTATAAACGTTCCATATTAATTGATTTCATTGCGAGGTTTTGACCTCTATATGAGACGTTTTTCAAAGAGTGCATTCATTTTTAAAACAACCATAACCTTTATTTTATCAATAAAGGTTTTAAAAACATTACGTAAATTATCAAATAATGATAATCTAAAATATACTGTTTACACACGACCATTACATAATGGTTTACAATAGAAATATATTACATCGACATATGTTTCTTGAATGCAGTTTTTACACAATATCATACAAACATGGACTCCAAATCTTGTCCTTATTTTAGTATGCAACAGCGGAAGCTCTTAATATTCACCTGAGAATAAACATGCTTTAAACGTCAACAAAAAATGTTGGTGAGTTATAGGTTTAACCTATATATATCAAATCGTAACAATAGACCACAAGATTTCATATTTCAATACACATCCCATACATAGAGATAAAAATCATTCATATGGTGAACACCTGGTAATCGACATCAACAAGATGCATATATAAGAATATCCCCATCATTCCGGGACACCCTTCGGATATGATATAAATTTTGAAGTACTAAAGCATCCGGTACTTTGGATGGGGTTTGTTAGGCCCAATAGATCTATCTTTAGGATTCGCGTCAATTAGGGTGTCTGTTCCCTAATTCTTAGATTACCAGACTTAATAAAAAGGGGCATATTCGATTTCGATAATTCAGCCATTGAATGTAGTTTCACGTACTTGTGTCTATTTTGTAAATCATTTATAAAAACCTTCATGTATTCTCATCCCAAAAATATTAGATTTTAAAAGTGGGACTATAACTCACTTTCACAGATATTTCCTTCCTCGGAAATAAGACTTGGCCATGGATCGATTCACGAACCTATACAAATATGTACATATATATCAAAGTATGATCAAAATATAATTACAACCATTTTTATTATGTTTTAAAGATTTGAGTGTATTAAGTCGGCTGTCCTCGCTAGTAACCTACAACTAGTTGTCCATAATTAGATGTACAGAAATAAATCGATATATATATTATCTTGAATCAATACACGACCCAGTGTATACACGTCTCAGGCTAAATCACAACTCAAAGTATATATATATTTTGGAATCAACCTCAACCCTGTATAGCTAACTCCAACATTACTACATATAGAGTGTCTATGGTTGTTCCAAATAATATATATACATGGGTCGATATGATATGTCAAAACATTTGCATACGTGTCTATGGTATCCCAAGATTACATAATATATTAGAATACATGTATAATACAATATAAGTTAGCTAGGATATGATTTGTATAGATTTGTTACCAATTTTCACGTAGCTACAACAAGCAAAAATAACCAATCTTGTTTTACCCATAACTTCTTCGTTTTAAATCCGTTTTGAGTGAATCCAATTGCTATGGTTTCATATTGAACTTAAGTTTATGAATCCGTATAGAAAAAGTATAAGTTTATAGTTGGAATTACAGGTTGCAAGTTGTTTTTGTAAAGGTAGTCATATCAGTCGAAAGAACGACGTCTAGATGACCATTTTGGAAAACATACTTCCACTTTGAGTTTAACCATGATTTTTGGATATAGTTTCATGTTCATAAGAAAAATCATTTTCCCAGAAGAACAACTTTTAAATCAAAATTTATCATAGTTTTTAATTAACTAACCCAAAACAGCCCGCGGTGTTACTACAACTGCGTATATCCGGTTTTACGGTGTTTTTCGTGTTTTCCGGTTTTAAATCATTAAGTTAGCATATCATATAGATATAGAACATGTGTTTAGTTGATTTTAAAAGTCAAGTTAGAAAGATTAACTTTTGTTTGTGAACAAGTTTAGAATTAACTAAACTATGTTCTAGTGATTTCAAGTTTAAACCTTCGAATAAGATAGCTTTATATGTATGAATCGAATGATGTTAAGAACATCATTACTACCTCAAGTTTTGTGGATAAACCTACTGGAAAAGAGACAAATGGATCTAGCTTCAAAGGATCCTAGGATGGCTTGAAAGTTCTTGAAGCAGAATCATGACACGAAAACAAATTCAAGTAAGATCATCACTCAAAATAAGATTGTTATAGTTATAGAAATTGAACCAAAGTTTGAATATGAGTATTATCTTGTATTAGAAAGATATCTTACTGCAAATAAGAAAGATTTCTTGAGGTTGGATGATCACTTTACAAGATTGGAAGTAAGCTAGAAAACTTGGAATTATTCTTGATTTTATGAAACTAGAACTTATAGAATTTATGAAGAACACTTAGAAATTGAAGATAGAACTTGATAGAGATCACTTATATGAAGAAAATTGAAGAATTAAAGTGTTTGTAGGTGTTTTTGGTCGTTGGTATATGGATTAGATATAAAGGATGTGTAATTTTGTTTTCATGTAAATAAGTCATGAATGATTACTCATATTTTTGTAATTTTATGAGATATTTCATGCTAGTTTCCAAATGATGGTTCCCACATGTATTAGGTGACTCACATGGGCTGCTAAGAGCTGATTATTAGAGTGTATATACCAATAGTACATACGTCTAAAAGCTGTGTATTGTACGAGTACGAATACGAGTGCATACGAGTAGAATTGTTGATGAAACTGAACGAGGATATAATTGTAAGCATTTTTGTTAAGTAGAAGTATTTTGATAAGTGTCTTGAAGTCTTTTAAAAGTGTATGAATACATATTAAAACACTACATGTATATACATTTTAACTGAGTCGTTAAGTCATCGTTAGTCGTTACATATAAGTGTTGATTTGAAACCTTTAAGTTAACGATCATGTTTAATGTTGTTAACCCAATATTTATTATATCTAAAGAGATGTTAAATTGTTATATTATCATGATATTATGATATATAATATATCTTAGTATGATATATATACAGTTAAATGTCGTTACAACGATAATCGTTACATATATGTCTCGTTTCGAAATCATTAAGTTAGTAGTCTTATTTTTACATATGTAGTTCATTGTTAATACACTTAATGATATATTTACTTATCATTTAACATAATTAACCAAGTGTATCAATATCTTAATATGATTCATATGTACTTAGTAAGACGTTGATATAACGATAATCGTTATATATAACATTTTCGAGTTTCTTAAATTCAATAGTCTCATTTATATGTATATAACTAATTGTTAAAATACCTAATGAGATACTTACTTATCATAATATCATGTTAACTATATATATATATATATATAATCATATATATGTCATCATATAGTTTTTACAAGTTTTAACGTTCGTGAATCACCGGTCAACTTGTGTGGTCAATTGTCTATATGAAACCTATTTTAATTAATCAAGTCTTAACAAGTTTGATTGCTTAAAATATTGGAAACACTTAATCATGTAAATATCAATTTCGTTTAATATATATAAACATGGAAAAGTTTGGGTCACTACATGTAAAGTCGAAGTTGACTTGTTGGAGCTGTAACAAAACTGGCTACTTTGAAAAGGAATCGCAAAGTTATTTTTTGCTAATAAATGCCAAAGAATCTGATGCGGATACGTGTTTAAACTTTTACTTTGGTTTCAAGATTTTTTTTTTAGGTACATAACTGTGGGTAACATGTGGTTGGATCATCATATCGAGGTGTCTTTAGGAATTTTGAAGGGTTTGAAAACAGATTGTAATCGTTAATATACATATAATGTTCTAGGATTTTGAATGATACAAATATTTTCTGAGTTCTATGAATAGAAATGATGTTTTAGCACAGTTTTGAAGTCAAAGTATAGCTTTGAAAGATGTAAGAATCTAAGAGTGACGTCTTCTGTTAAATCTTGACTTGGATTTTGATTCGTCAAAATCAGAATATGTAATCAATTTTTGATGAGAATGGTTGTTTTGATTTTTATAAAAGAATGTATATTGTTGTGAAAGTAGTGGGTATAGTTGGTGATTGCTGAATCAGATTTGAAGAATGTAACATATTAGTTGTGAATTTATATATATCTCTCGGGTATTACCTACCCGTTAAAAAAAATTTCACAGTTAATATTTTGTACAAAAATTTTATTACAGTCTTTATGAAAATATATAGGTGTATATTTTCTTCAGATGTAACATAGATTTAATGAGTTAATATTAAATTAAACTCAATTGATTTACGGTTGAATTTAGAATTGAATAATCCCTAAAACTTTAGAAATTACATAACTTTTACGAAGTATTTCTTCAATGAAATTGAAATTATGAATCAATACTTCGTTATTTGTTGATGCATGATGTTGGTGTTCATGGATTTCTTGTGAACTTCACAAAGTACGAATGATGTTATCTGAAAAGTTTCGAGTACATCGATGATGAAAGTGAAAATCAAACCTATATTTGAATAATACACTTGATTTATTATGAAATGGAATTCATTGAATTGAAACAGAGATCGTAGTTAATGATGGTTAAGTTTTTAAGGAAGGATGTACATCATAGCATATTAGTAATATGAATTTAACTGAGTAATATCTACCCTTATTTAATTCATACATAATAGCTTAGTACGAAAAGATTTATTTTGTTCTCAAAATTCATATATATATAAATAAAATATACATATAATTTCTTCAGAGAGAATGAGTTAATACTTCATAACTCATTGATACAATATACTTCGTAGTTGATTTGTAATGATGTCCACAGTGATTCTTGAACTGGCGAAGCTTGTGATATTATAGGTGCTGTTGGTACTGACGGTGCTGGTGATGTTGACGATATTGTTGATGTTGTTGGTAAAACGAGTCTAGCTTGTAAATCGTGCACCATTCCATTCAGGGTTTCTACTCTACTGTCTCTGTTCACTCATCAGATTTGTAATCAGAATCAGAATAATCTCTAAGATTTTGGAGATTACATAATCGCCGCAAAATCTTTCTTCAATGAAGTTATGAATCAATACCTCATCGTTTATTGTTGTTGGTATTCCTTAGTATCTACAAGGTGCATGTCGTCGATGTTCGTGGGACAGTTTATGATGTCGAAGCATGGAATGTGGATGTTGTTGATGGTGGTAATGGTTCTGATGACGTTGATGATGGTGGTACTGTTGATGCCGGTGTTGCTGCTGGTGCTTGTAACCTTTGCACCATATTCTCCAAATCCACTACTCGAGCGTGAAGCTCGTTGGTTTCTTCTACTATAGCGGGATGATTAGCGGTTCGAATGAGCAGATGAATAAGATCTAGAATCTGGGATAGTATATAATCATGACGGGATACTCTAGAAATGAGAGAGAAAATGGTGTCTCGAACAGGTTCGCCGGTAAGTGCTTCAGGTTCATCGCCAAGAGGGCAATGTGGTGGATGGAAGGGATCACCTTCTTCTTGTCTCCAATGATGGAAGAGGCTATGAACCGAACCCCAATTCATCCAGAATAGATGATGGCTGATTGGTTGATCCATTCCGGTCACACTGCTTTCAGAGCTTGAGTGAAACTCCATATCGGAATACGAGGGACTTGAACTAGTGGAGAGTTCCATTTCGTACGATTGAATAAAAGATTTTTCGATATGAAATGATTCCTGGCTATTGGATGGTATTCTACTTACATGGAATATCTATATATATAGAATAAAAGATTTCGTAGATTACGGAGGAATTTACGGAATATGTCAGGCAAAGTTTACAGTAACAGATACGCTAAGATATGAATTATCAGATACGCTAAGATATGAATTTTGTCTATATACTATTAATGCAATCAATGCAGTAAGATGTGTCTAGACTTAAGAATGATAAGCAGGTAATTTCCGATAACAAATGATAAGCAAAACTTCTGACATGCAGATACGGTCGAAGTCCAGACTCATTAATGCATCCTAACAACTACCAGTTAGACACACTAATGCAAGACCTGGTTGGCTAAGACCACCGCTCTGATACCACATGTAAAGACCCATCCTAATCCATAAGAACGAATACAATAATATATGATTACATTGCGAGGTATTTAATCTCTATATAATACATTTTACAAACATTGCATTCGTTTTAAAAGAAAAACTTTCATTACATCGAAAGTTGAAACTATAAATGATCTAATATGTCATTTACTTAATCATAATCTTTACTGAACTCAATGACTTGAATGCAACGTATTTTGAAATATGCCATGAATGACTCCAAGTAATATCTTTAAATTGAACAAATGCACAGCAGAAGATTTCTTTCAATCCTGAGAATAAACATGCTTTAAAGTGTCAACCAAAAGGTTGGTGAGTTCATTAGTTTATCATAATCGATCATTTTCATAATTTTAATAGACCACAAGATTTTTGTATTTATAAGCAGAACCTCTCGTCTGCATAAAGATAAAATCATTCATATGAATTGAACACCTGGTAACCAACATTAACTTTAATGCATAGAATATCCCCAAACAGAACCTCTCATCTGTAATAATAATCTCGAAGTACTAAAGCCATCCATAACCTGAATGGGGGTTGTTAGGCCCAATAGATCTATCTTTAGGATTCGCGTTAATTAGGAACAGAACCTCTCGTCTGCCTAATTCTTAGGTTACCAAGCTAAAAGGGGTGATATTCGGTTTAATAATCCAACCATAGAATCTAGTTTTGAGTACTTGTGTCTATTTTGTCAAACATTTATAAAAGCAGCGTATGTATTCTCAGTCCCAAAAATATATATTGCAAAAGCATTTAAAAAAGGAGCAAATGAAACTCACAAAACTGTATTTCGTAACAATAATGCATATGACGGCACTGAACAAGTGCAAGATTCGCCTTGAATTCACAAACCTATATTAATTATATATATTTATATGTTGGTCAATATCTGTCTAACAATTTAGGACAAGTCGTAGTGTATCACAATCCTAATGCTCGAAGTTATCATGCAGAGGTTAACAAAAATCAATTTGACCCAAAATGATTTCAAAAATATATTCATGCTTATTATATCACTCAAATATAGTCGTTTTATATATTTAATATATTTAACAGATTTTAATAGAGTAAATAATATAACAAAATTTTATATTAAAATTTATATAATAAACTATACTTTTATATATTTTAAGTAATAAAATTTATAAGGTTCATTTAATATCATAAAATTATAACAATAGGTATTGTTAATGTAATTATATTACCTGTAGTAAAATATCTTTGTATCACATATTTATTTGATCAAATAATATCGATAATAACAATAATAAGTAAAAGTTGTATTATTTTGTAATAATAATTATTATTATTCTACTAATAAAAATAACCATATTCATATTTACTAAAAAAATATTACTTATGATAAAATGATAATTTTTATTAATAATAATACTAAAATGATAATAATAATGATATTTTATAATAACAATGATATTTCTATTAAAAATAATAATTTTAGTAAAAATGATAGTTTTAATATTAATAATACTTTTAATAATAATAATAATAATGATAAAAATAATGAAAATGATATTTTTATCTAAATCAATATCTTACAATGTTTTTTCATCATGGTACTTATACTCATTATTTCCTAATGGATTTGTTTAATGGCTTTTAGTCCTCTTTTACTTCGCATTCATAATAATAATATTAGGCATAAAAATTAGATGTCACTAATATTAATTTTTAATGATAATGATACTTATAATAATAAATATTATAATAACATTAATGATATTACTAATAACTATCTTAATGATAAAAAATAATAATAATAATAATAATAATAATAATGATAATGTTAATAATAACCTTAATGATAATAACGATAGTATTACTAATAAAAATGACAATTTTTAATGATAATATTTATAATGATAATAATAATAATAATAATAATTATTAGTTAATAATAATAACGACGATAATAACGACAATAGTAATAATAATAATCATTTTAAAAATATTACTTAAAGTCATAGATAATTTAATTGACTATATCTTTTAATCCACTCATCGAAATCACACAAGTTCTAAATGAAAAGTTCTTAATTTTTCACCAGCTTTCCAACGACATGCATATCATATACCTTATCTCAGTAGCATATGTACTAAATTCATGATTGATCATAAACTATATAACGACAAAATAAAATATACAAGCATGAATAATCATAAGTACTCGAGCACTACTCAGGGATACACTATTAATATATTAAAGATAGGATATGAGTGCTCACGTATCAATATTGAGATTCAATATTGCAGGAAAGGTACGTAGACGCAACGGAGATGATAAACACTAGTTTAACCTCTCGAGCATACCCCCGAACTATACCCATAACCTCCAAAGCAATAACCCATAATGTCCTTAGCTTTAACCCATTTGAAACTCAAATTAGAGCCCTCTCATATAACCTCGTTGTAGTATATTATTATTTTGTATCTTAAAAATAATAATAATTTTAATAATACTACCATAAATAATTACGGAGTATAGATATATGAATGGTGTCATGATGATGAACCAAAAAGCAAAATAAACAGATTTATATATATCCGTCCCACCATATGTCTATCTCATTTATATAGGCACTTTCATGCATTCATACATAGTACATGTGAGTGATTAAATAAAAAAATTAAACGCGTTAATTAACAGTAGCCGCCCCAAATAATTGTAACTAGCTTTCTTTTTGTAGTCTTGTGCCAAAAGTTTTATACATCATGATTCATGGAAAAATACTTTGTATATATATATAAAAAAAATAATTCATTTAGGATCCATGTCGTGACATCTTGTCTACTTTATTTTTTATTTTTTAAATAATATAATAATATTAAGATTATAATAATAATAAAACAATGTGGCCATAAAGAAGCCATATGCTTCCACTATCTCGTGACATCTCTTTTTCTTTTTTTTCTTTTATTATAATAAATATAATAATATAAATAATATAAATAATATAATAATATTATATAATAATAAATTAAATTAAATTAAATAAAAAAAACTTTAATAAAACGTGGAATGAGACATCAAGTTGTTACCGACTATTTTATTTTATAATATATATATATAATATATTTAATTCATGTAATTAATTATATATTATATTATATTTACATGCATAGTCGACTTGTAACTTTAGTTCCAAAGACTCGTACGTTGTCACTCGACTCATGTCCTGGTTTCGGTTTTTCGAACGCATTTTCGTACGCTTGGAAAACTAGCACTTTACGTTCCGTGACGTGTACCTTCATCAATATTTGGGCTTAATCACCTATAGACTATATTACCCGAAGTATAACCTTTACATTCGAGTGTTGCGGTCATTTGCTTCTATAAATCAATGTCTCGTTGGTTATCAAAATATATTATTTTAAATCAATTGTTTTATGACTAAATAAATATTAAATCTTACTTCATTGTAAGATATATATATATATATATATATATATATATATATATATATATATATATATATATATATATATATATATATATATATATATATATACTTTCATTTCTAAATATTAATTTTAAATATTTATTTAATAATACGACATATAATCTATCAAAACTAAATATATTCAAAGCTTTTATATATTTTGAAATCGTTTAAATAATAGAAAGTATTATTTCGTGACGTTTGATTCAAAGCTTAAAATTGATATAACTAGTTTATGCCTAAACGTTTATAAAAACATTTTAATAATCACAATATATTATATTCAAAATCATTTAACTAAAAAGATTATAGTATTAGTAGTTGTTATATCATAAAATATTTTTAATAATAAAAGTCTATTATATCGAAAAACCATTTCGTTTAAGAAAGTAAAATCATATATGAATCATAACAGGTTTCAAGTTTTTAACCTATAGTTTGTTCATGAATCGTAGGGTCAAGTCTAAAGGATAATCAAACGTATGAAGTCATCCTAATGTAACATGTCAAATGGGTTTATCTAGTCAACGAACCTTATCCCGATTATTTCTTCTACATAATCAAATATTATGAAAGTTAAATTATTAACCTATCAAAAGACACGAGTAAATATAGTGTAAAGCACACGTTAAAAGTTAATCAAGAATCTCCACTAACTTTTGTCTAACTCTCGATAATTGACATATTTTTTCTTATATGTAAATTACTTTACCATGTATTCCGAATACCATTAAAAGGAAAGGTTTCTTAAATCAAAGTGGACCTCTCAACAGAGACTCGTAATCATACAATGTATCTGCTAAATCAATCATTTGATATTATCTTCTAATTCCATCGACAATCATATTGAAACAATTACGTTCATGTAAAGTATTATACGTTTAATACTTCATTAAAATTCTCAAGTTATAATATATGCATATACATATATATATACATTTTCATATCCAATTAAATAATGGTTCGTGAATCGTCGGAATCCGGTCAAGGTTAAATGAGTGTATGAACACAGTTTAATATTTTTGAAATTCAATTTAATAAACTTTGCTTATCGTGTCGGAATAATATAAAGATAAAGTTTAAATTTGGTCAGAAATTTCTGGGTTGTCACACGTAACTTACGTTATTTTCAAACAATGGCTTTGTAACGACCTTTGGGTCACGTACTTATGTTAACGCTTCTATTCATAGGAAGCACGTTATCTTTTGTAAAACGCTATCTTTTTATGAATGCAAAACTGGTTTTCAAACAGCATATAGTGTTTGACCTTGTAATGATCCTGTTGTTGATGAACCGTACACGATGGTTTTGTACGGGGCGTCACATTTGGTATCAGAGCATTGGTTGTAGGGAATTAGGTTGCATTAGTGAGTTTAGACCAGACCGAGTAGGATTCACTAATAGGACTAATATACAACTTGCTCGTTTACTTGTTACTGCTTACTTATACTGTCGTATGATCTTGCTGCATGCTACTGCTTACCCTTACTGCTATGTGAACTTGCTGTATGCTATTGCTTATCCTCGTTACTGCATGCTATTGTCTACTTTTAATTGCATGTTACTTTGTTTAGTACTGTTGCTATTGTCATGCTATGTACTGCGGTAGACGATCTAGGTTGCTGTAGTGCCTGATTACGTGCTTGCTATATGTCTTACTGACATGGAAAAAGTTATTTTTCCTTGTTCAGATGTCGGACATGCCACCCATGAACTTTGACTTCGAGAGTGACTCAGATACGTCTGCTACCTTGCCTACGATTGTTGCTGATTCACCGCTACCCTCCGGCGACTCTGGCGATTCTTCATCCGGAGATAGCAGATACGCGCTTGACCTAATGGACATCTCGGACGGAGACGAGGATCCAGAGGATATTACAGCTCCACCCAGCCCTAGACTCCCGGGGCCACAGTGAAATGTCCCGTTCATATTAATTATAAACGTTCCATATTAATTGATTTCGTTGCGAGGTTTTGACCTCTATATGAGACGTTTTTCAAAGACTGCATTCGTTTTTAAAACAAACCATAACCTTATTTTATTGACAAGGTTAAAAGGACACCACCTAGATTATCAGAAATGATAATCTAAAAATATCACACTTACACACTACCAATACATATTGGTTTACAATTTTAATATGTTACAACAAAGTAAATTTCAAATGCAGTTTTAAACAATATAATACAAGCATGCTGACTCCAAATCTTGTCCATATATTAGCATGCAACATCGGAAGCTCTTAATAATCACCTGAGAATAAACATGCTTTAAACGTCAACAAAAATGTTGGTGAGTTATAGGTTTAACCTATATATTTATCAAATCGTAATAATAGACCACAAGATTTCATATTTCACTACACATCCCATACATAGAGATAAAAAATCATTCATATGGTGAACACCTGGTAACCGATATTAACAAGATGTATATAAGAATATCCCCATCATTTCGGGACATCCATCGAACATGATATAAAACTCGAAGTACTAAAGCATCCGGTACTTTGGATGGGGTTTGTTAGGCCCAATAGATCTATCTTTAGGATTCGCGTCAATTAGGCGTGCACTAATTCTCAAAATTAGTGATGTTCCCTAATTCTTAGGCTACCAAGCAAAAAGGGGCATATTCAGCTTCGATCATTCAACCATAGAAAGTAGTTTCATGTACTTGTGTCTATTTTGTAAAACATTTATAAAGCTGCATGTATTTTCATCCCAAAAATATTAGATTTTAAAAGTGGGACTATAACTCACTTTCACAGATTTTTACTTCGTCGGGAAGTAAGACTTGGCCATTGGTCGATTCACGAACCTATAACAAATATGTACATATATATCAAAGTATGTTCAAAATATATTTACAACACTTTTAATACGTTTTGATGTTTTAAGTTTATTAAGTCAGCTGTCCTTGTTAGTAACCTACAACTAGTTGTCCAAAGTTAGATGTACAGAAATAAATTGATATATATTATCTTGAATCAATCCACGACCCAGTGTATACACGTCTCAGGCTAGATCACAACTCAAAGTATATATATTTTTGGAATCAACCTCAACCCTATATAGCTAACTCCAACATTACTGCATATAGAGTGTCTATGGTTGTTCCAAATAATATATATACATGGGTTGATATGATATGTCAAAACATTTGATTACGTGTCTATGGTATCCCAAGATTACATAATATATTAGAATACATGTATAATACAATATAAGTTAGCTAGGATATGATTTGTATAGAATCGTTACAATATTTCCCGTAGCTACAACAATCAAAAAATATCCAATCTTGTTTTACCCATAACTTCTTCGTTTTAAATCCGTTTTGAGTGAATCAAATTGCTATGGTTTCATATTGAACTCTATTTTATGAATCTAAACAGAAAAGTATAGGTTTATAGTCGGAAATATAAGTTACAATTCATTTTTGTAAGAGGTAGTCATTTCAGTCGAAAGAACGACGTCTTGATGACCATTTTGAAAAACATACTTCCACTTTGAGTTTAACCATGATTTTTGGATATAGTTTCATGTTCATAAGAAAAATCATTTTCGCAGAAGAACAACTTTTAAATCAAAGTTTATCATAGTTTTTAATTATCAAACCCAAAACTGCCCGCGATGTTACTACGACGGCGTATGTCCGGTTTTACGGTGTTTTTCGTGTTTTCAGGTTTTAAATCATTAAGTTAGCATATCATATAGATATAGAACATGTGTTTAGTTGATTTTAAAAGTCAAGTTAGAAGGATTAACTTTTGTTTGCGAACAAGTTTAGAATTAACTAAACTATATTCTAGTGATTTCAAGTTTAAACCTTCGAATAAGGTAGTTTTATATATATGAATTGAATGATGTTAAGAACATCATTACTACCTCAGGTTTTGTGGATAAACCTACTGGAAATGAGAAAAATAGATCTAGCTTCAAAGGATCCTTGGATGGCTTGAAAGTTCTTGAAGCAGAATCATGACACGAAAACAAGTTCAAATAAGATTTTCACTCGAAATAAGATTGTTATAGTTATAGAAATTGAATCAAAGTTTGAATATGAGTATTACCTTGTATTAAAAAGATACCTTACTATAAATAAGAAAGATTTCTTGAGGTTGGATGATCACTTTACAAGATTGGAAGTAAGCTAGCAAACTTGAAAGTATTCTTGATTTCATGAAACTAGAATTTATAGAATTTATGAAGAACACTTAGAACTTGAAGATAGAACTTGAGAGAGATCAATTAGATGAAGAAAATTGAAGAATTAAAGTGTTTATAGGTGTTTTTGGTCGTTGGTATATGGACTAGATATAAAGGTTGTGTAATTTTGTTTACATGTAAATAAGTCATGAATGATTACTAATATTTTTGTAATTTTATGAGATATTTCATGCTAGTTGCCAAATGATGATTCCCACATGTGTTAGGTGACTCACATGGACTACTAAGAGCTAATAATTGGAGTATATATACCAATAGTACATACATCTAAAAGCTGTATATTGTACGAGTACGAATACAGGTGCATACGAGTAGAATTGTTGATGAAACTGAACGAGGATGTAATTGTAAGCATTTTTATTAAGTAGAAGTATTTTGATAAGTGTCTTGAAGTCTTTCAAAAGTGTATGAATACATATTAAAACACTACATGTATATACATTTTAACTGAGTCGTTAGGTCATCGTTAGTTGTTACATGTAAATGTTGTTTTGAAACCTTTAGGTTAACGATCTTGTTAAATGTTGTTAACCCATTGTTTATTATATCTAAAGAGATGTTAAATTATTACATTATCATGATATTATGATGTATTAATATATCTTAATATGATATATATACAATTAAATATCGTTACAACGATAATCGTTACATATATGCCTCGTTTCGAAATCCTTAAGTTAGTAGTCTTGTTTTTACATATGTAGTTTATTGTTAACATGCTCAATGATATGGTTACTTATCATAATACCATGTTAACTATATATATATATATATATATATATATATATATATATATATATATATATATATATATATATATATATATCCATATATATGACATCATATAGTTTTTACAAGTTTTAACGTTCGTGAATCACCGGTCAACTTGGGTGGTCAATTGTCTATATAAAACCTATTTCAATTAATCAAGTCTTAACAAGTTTGATTGCTTAACATGTTGAAAACACTTAATCATGTAAATATCAATTTTATTTAATATATATAAACATGGAAAAGTTCGGGTCACTACAGTACCTACCCGTTAAATAAATTTCGTCCCGAAATTTTAAGCAGTTGGAGGTGTTGACGTATCTTTCGGAAATAGGTGCGGGTATTTCTTCTTCATCTGATCTTCTCGTTCCCAGGTGAACTCGGGTCCTCTACGAGCATTCCATCGAACCTTAACAATTGGTATCTTGTTTTGCTTAAGTCTTTTAACCTCACGATCCATTATTTTGACGGGTTCTTCGATAAATTGAAGTTTTTCGTTGATTTGGATTTCGTCTAACGGAATAGTGAGATCTTCTTTAGAAAAACATTTCTTCAAATTCGAGAAGTGGAAAGTGTTATGTACAGTCACGAGTTGTTGAGGTAACTCAAGTCGGTAAGCTACTGGTCCGACACGATCAATAATCTTGAATGGTCCAATATACCTTGGATTTAATTTCCCTCGTTTACCAAATCGAACAACGCCTTTCCAAGGTGCAACTTTAAGCATGACCATCTCTCTAATTTCAAATTCTATATCTTTTCTTTTAATGTCAGCGTAGCTCTTTTGTCGACTTTGGGCGGTTTTCAACCGTTGTTGAATTTGGATGATCTTCTCGGTATTTTCTTGTATTATCTCCGGACCCGTAATCTGTCTATCCCCCACTTCACTCTAACAAATCGGAGACCTGCACTTTCTACCATAAAGTGCTTCAAACGGTGCCATCTCAATGCTTGAATGGTAGCTGTTGTTGTAGGAAAATTTTGCTAATGGTAGATGTCGATCCCAACTGTTTCCGAAAACAATAACACATGATCGTAGCATGTCTTCAAGCGTTTGTATCGTCCTTTGGCTCTGCCCATCAGTTTGTGGATGATAGGCAGTACTTATTTCTAGACGAGTTCCTAATGCTTGCTGTAATATCTGCCAGAATCTTGAAATAAACCTGCCATCCATATCAGAGATAATAGAGATTGGTATTCCATGTCTGGAGACGACTTTCTTCAAATACAGTCGTGCTAACTTCTCCATCTTGTCATCTTCTCTTATTGGCAGGAAGTGTGTTGATTTGGTGAGACGATCAACTATTACCCAAATAGTATCAAAATCACTTCCAGTCCTTGGCAATTTAGTGATGAAATCCATGGTAATGTTTTCCCATTTCCATTCCGGGATTTCAGGTTGTTGAAGTAGACCTGATGGTTTCTGATTCTCAGTTTTGACCTTAGAACACGTCAAACATTCTCCTATATATGTAGCAACATCGGCTTTCATACTCGACCACCAAAAATGTTTCTTGAAATCCTTGTACATCTTCCCCGTTCCAGGATGTATTGAGTATCTGGTTTTATGAGCTTCTCTAAGTACCATTTCTCTAATATCTCCAAATTTTGGTACCCAAATTCTTTCAACCCTATACCGGGTTCTGTCTTTCCGAATATTAACATGCTTCTCCGATCCTTTGGGTATTTCATCCTTTAAATTTCCTTCTTTTAAAACTCCTTGTTGCGCCTCCTTTATTTGAGTAGTAAGGTTATTGTGAATCATTATATTCATAGCTTTTACTCGAATGGGTTCTCTGTCCTTTCTGCTCAAGGCGTCGGCTACCACATTTGCCTTCCCCGGGTGATAACGAATCTCAAAGTCGTAATCATTCAACAATTCAATCCACCTGCGCTGCCTCATGTTCAGTTGTTTCTGATTAAATATGTGTTGAAGACTTTTGTGGTCGGTATATATAATACTTTTGACCCCATAGAAGTAGTGCCTCCAAGTCTTTAATGCAAAAACAACCACGCCTAATTCCAAATCATGCGTCGTATAATTCTGCTCGTGAATCTTCAATTGTCTAGACGCATAAGCAATTACTTTCGTTCGTTGCATTAATATACAACCGAGACCTTGCTTTGAGGCGTCACAATATATCACAAAATCATCATTCCCTTCAGGTAATGACAATATAGGTGCCGTAGTTAACTTTTTCTTTAACAATTGAAACGCTTTTTCTTGTTCATCTTTCCATTCAAATTTCTTCCCTTATGCATTAATGCAGTCAAGGGTTTCGCTATTCTGGAAAAGTCTTGGATGAACCTTCTGTAGTAACCAGCCAGTCCTAAAAATTGGCGTATATGCTTCGGAGTTTTTGGAGTTTTCCACTTTTCAACGGTTTCAATCTTTGCTGGATCCACCTGAATACCTTCTTTGTTCACTATGTAATCGAGAAATTGAACTTCTTCCAACCAAAATGCACACTTTGAAAACTTAGCGTACAGTTTTTCCTTCCTTAACAACTCTAGCACTTTTCTCAAATGTTCTTCATGCTCTTGGTCATTCTTTGAGTAAATAAGTATGTCATCGATGAAAACAATGACAAACTTGTCAAGGTATGGTCCACACACTCGATTCATGAGGTCCATGAACACAGCTGGTGCATTGGTCAACCCAAATGGCATAACCATAAACTCGTAATGACCGTAACGCGTCCTAAAAGCAGTCTTTGAAATTTCATCCTCCTTCACTCGCATTTGATGATACCCAGAACGTAAATCAATATTCGAATAAACCGACGAGCCTTGTAGTTGATCAAATAAGTCGTCGATTCTCGGTAGTGGGTAGCGGTTCTTGATGGTAAGTTTGTTCAACTCTCGGTAGTCGATACACAACCTAAATGTACCATCCTTCTTCTTGACAAACAAAACAGGAGCTCCCCATGGTGATGTACTTGGTCGAATGAAACCACGCTCTAAAAGTTCTTGTAACTGACTTTGTAATTCTTTCATTTCGCTGGGTGCGAGTCTGTATGGAGCACGAGCTATTGGTGCAGCTCTTGGTACAAGATCTATTTGAAATTCAACGGATCGATGTGGGGGTAATCCCGGTAATTATTTCGGAAATACATCGAGAAATTCTTTTGCGACGGGAACATCACTGATGTTCTTTTCTTCAGGTTTAACTTCCTTGATGTATGCTAGAATGACGTAACAACCTTTTCTTATTAGTTTTTGCGCCTTCAAATTACTAATAAGATTTAATTTCGCATTGTTCTTTTCTCCGTACACCATTAAAGGTTTTCCCTTTTCACGGATAATGCGAATCGCATTTTTGTAACAAACGATCTCTGCTCTCACCTTTTTCAACCAGTCCATGCCAATTATTACATCAAAACTCCCTAACTCGACTGGTATTAAATCAATTTTAAACGTTTCATCTCCCAGTTTAATTTCTCTATCGCGACATATATTATCTGCTGAAATTAATTTACCGTTTGCTAATTTGAGTAAAAATTTACTATCCAAAGGCGTCAATGGGCAACTTAATTTAGCACAAAAATCTCTACTCATATAGCTTCTATCCGTGCCCGAATCAAATAAAACATAAGCAGATGTATTGTCAATAAGAAACGTACCCGTAACAAGCTCCGGGTCTTCCTGCGCTTCTACCGCATTAATATTGAAAACTCTTCCGCGGCCTTGCCCATTAGTATTCACTTGGTTTGGGAAATTTCTAATAATGTGGTCAGGTTTTCCACATTTATAACAAACTACGTCGGCATTATTTGTTCCGACCTTATTTGTTTCTTTATTTTTGTTGTTCTTTGGTCCGTAAATCTCACATTTTGCCGTGCAATGACCACTTCTCTTACACTTGGTGCAAACTGTTGTGCAAAACACATTCGGATGGTACTCTGCACACCTGAAGCATGGTTGTTTCTGTTGTTTGTTGTTTTTGAGGTTGTTGTTGGGATTGTTATTGTTGTTGAAATGGTTGTTGTAGTTGTTGTTGTTGTTGGGATGTTTGTTGTAGTTATTGTTAGGATTGCTGTTATTGTTGCGATTGTTGTTGCGGTTATGGTTGTAATTGTTATTGTTGTTGTACAGGTGACTCTTGTCACCATTTTCCTCCCACTTCCCCTTGAGTTGTTTCGTGTTGGCTTCTTCGGCCGCCTGTTCTTTAATTCTCCCCTCAATCTGATTTATGTGTTTATGAGCCATTCGACTTGCCTTATGTATGGAAGCGGGCTCGTGTGAACTCACATCTTCTTGAATCCTTACTGGTAACCCTTTTACAAACGCGTCGATCTTCTCTTCTTCATCTTCGAACGCTCCCGGACACAATAGGCAAAACTCTGTGAATCGTCGTTCATATGTGGTAATGTCGAATCCTTTTGTTCGTAACTCTCCAAGTTCTACCTTGAGCTTATTGACTTCGTTTTTAGGACGGTACTGCTCGTTCATCAATTGCTTGAATGCCGACCACGGTAGTGCGTAAGCAGCATTTTGTCCTACCTGTTCAAGATAGGTGTTCCACCACGTTAATGCAATACCTGTGAAGGTATGCGTAGCGTACTTAACTTTTTCCTCTTCAGTACACTTACTTATGGCAAACACCGATTCGACCTTCTCGGTCCACCGTTTCAATCCAATTGGTCCTTCGGTTATATCAAATTCCAAAGGTTTGCAGGCAGTGAATTCTTTATAGGAGCATCCTACATGATTTCTTGTGGAATTAGTTCCACTGCTAGATCCAGAGTTATTGTTATTTTGCATTGCAGCCTGTACTGCAGCTATGTTTACTGCAAGGAAAACACAGAAGTCTTCCTCGCTCATGTTCAAATTCTGACGAGTCGCCGGTGCCATTTCCTTCAAAAATAGCCCAAAAGAATTGAGTTAATCATATAGAATTTAAGAGTAGTCAATAGTATTTCGTAGCATAATATGAACTTATTTATAAAAGCTTTTTCTTCATATTAGCATTTTATAGTTTTAATTCGGGTAGTACCTACCCGATAAGTTCATACTTAGTAGCTATTATACAATTCAACTACTACGATTCTATATAAAAACTTATTACAATAATATTTCGCGTTCAAATGTTTATACAATATTTTACAAACATACAATACCACTATTATACATATAGGATGAAATATAGCACATAATAACTTGCTATACGGTAGCTATAAAGGTAATTCTAATTAATACGTAAGTTATTCAGAAAAGGTAATAAAGACACGTAATTCATAAGTCCAGAAACAGGTCATGCATTCTAGTTTTACTAAAACGACTTCCCATCCTTGATCTTGTGGAAAGTAACCGTTATGACCATTGGCTAGGTAGCATGTTGTAATGTCGTCAAAAGGACGAGGGTTTCGTAATGCCCAACAGCCTCGTAGCAATCTAAAAACCTTGTTTCTTACTCCAACTACTGAGTCCGTCACTTGTGGGAATATTTCATTTAATAGTTGTAATCCGATGTTCTTTTTCTCACTTTGGTGAGAAGCGAACATCACTAACCCGTAAGCATAACATGCTTCTTTATGTTGCATGTTAGAAGCTCTTTCTAATTCACGAAATCCTATGTTGGGATATGTTGAGTCAAAATAGGTTCTTAACCCGTAGCGAAAAATTGCATTTTGGTTCCCTGCATTTAACGCTTTAAAGAAAACACTGCGTAACTTACGGTCTCCCCAATGTGATATACCCCACCTATCAAAGGAAAGCCTTTTATAAACTAAGGCATTTTTGGAAAGTCTTTCAAATGTTTGACAAGTTAATTTCGCCATAACTAATTGTGCTGATAAATTCTGATCGACTCTAGACAAGATTTCATCAATCATATCCTCTAGAAGGTCTTCTAAAATATTCGGTTGTTTACCCTTAACGTCCATTTTGTGTTTTTATACTGTAAAAATAGGCGAAGGTTAGATTCATAAAAGATAATTAACAAACAATACAAGCAATTTTACATTTATCAAAAAAGCACAAGCACACTATATTACATATATTACACAACATGATTACAACTCTTTAATCCGACTCACTCATTTCTTCTTCTTCGGACTTGGTTCGTTTTGCTAATTTCCTAGGGATATATGATGCTCCCCTAATACGAGCTGTCGTTTTCCACAATGGTTTAGAAAAACCTGGTGGTTTAGAGGTTCCCGGGTTATTGTTACATTTTAGGAAATACGGACGTTGCCGATACATATAAAGTTCATCGGGGTTGGAATCAGGTTTCTCTATTTTTATACCTTTTCCCTTATTATTTTCTTTTGCTTTATTAAATTGGGTCGAGGTAATTTCTATAACATCATCGGAATCCTCATCGGGATCCGATTCATCGGAAAATTGGTAATCTTCCCAATATTTTGCTTCCTCGGCGGAAACACCATTGACCATTATTGACTTTGGTCCGTTGGTTGAGGATTTTCTTTTATTTAACCAATTTACTGTAGGTATCAATATTTCTTCCTCCGGAACCTCTTCTTCTTCTTCCGATTCTTCCTCTTCCGGTTCCTCTTCTTCCGGTTCCTCCTCTTCCGGTTCCTCTTCTTCCGGTTCCTCTTCGGGAATTTGTGAATCTTCCCAAAGTATATTCGACTCTTCATTATTATTAGGTGAATTGATGGGATTTGTACTAGAGGTAGACATCTATCACACAACATCAAACACGTTAAGAGATTAATATATCACATAATATTTACATGTTAATAATATATAGTTTCCAACAAAAAAGTTAAGCAATCATTTTTTGAAGAAAAACACGGTCGAAGTCCAAACTCACTAATGCATCCTAACAAACTCGGTAAGACACACTAATGCAAAAATTCTGGTTCTCTAAGACCAACACGCGGACACCAACTTAAAATGTCCCGTTCATATTGATTATAAACGTTCCATATTAATTGATTTCGTTGCGAGGTTTTGACCTCTATATGAGACGTTTTTCAAAGACTGCATTCGTTTTTAAAACAAACCATAACCTTTATTTTATCGACAAGGTTAAAAGGACACCACCTAGATTATCAGAAATGATAATCTAAAAATATCACACTTACACACTACCAATACATATTGGTTTACAATTTTAATATGTTACAACAAAATAAAATTCGAATGCAGTTTTAAACAATATAATACAAGCATGCTGACTCCAAATCTTGTCCATATATTAGCATGCAACAGCGAAAGCTCTTAAGAATCACCTGAGAATAAACATGCTTTAAACGTCAATAAAAATGTTGGTGAGTTATAGGTTTAACTTTTATATTTATCAAATCGTAATAATAGACCACAAGATTTCATATTTCAATACACATCCCATACATAGAGATAAAAAAATCATTCATATAGTGAACACCTGGTAACCGACATTAACAAGATGCATATAAGAATATCCCCATCATTCCAGGACATCCATCAGACATGATATAAAACTCGAAGTACTAAAGCATCTGGTACTTTGGATGGGGTTTGTTAGGCCCAATAGATCTATCTTTAGGATCCGCGTCAATTAGGCGTGCACTAATTCTCAAAATTAGTGATGTTCCCTAATTCTTAGGCTACCAAGCAAAAAAGGGGCATATTCGGCTTCGATAATTCAACCATAGAATGTAGTTTCACGTACTTGTGTCTATTTTGTAAATCATTTATAAAACCTGCATGTATTCTCATCCCAAAAATATTAGATTTTAAAAGTGGGACTATAACTCACTTTCACAGATTTTTACTTCGTCGGGAAGTAAGACTTGGCCACTGGTTGATTCACGAACCTATAACAATATATACATATATATCAAAGTATGTTCAAAATATATTTACAACACTTTTAATATATTTTGATGTTTTAAGTTTATTAAGTCAGCTGTCCTCGTTAGTAACCTACAACTAGTTGTCCATAGTTAGATGTACAGAAATAAATCGATAAATATTAACTTGAATCAATCCACGACCCAGTGTATACACGTCTCAGGCAAGATCACAACTCAAAGTATATATATTTTTGGAATCAACCTCAACCCTGTATAGCTAACTCCAACATTACTGCATATAGAGTGTCTATGGTTGTTCCAAATAATATATATACATGGGTTGATATGATATGTCAAAACATTTGATTACGTGTCTATGGTATCCCAAGATTACATAATATATTAGAATACATGTATAATACAATATAAGTTAGCTAGGATATGATTTGTATAGAATCGTTACAATATTTCCCGTAGCTACAACAATCAAAAAATATCCAATCTTGTTTTACCCATAACTTCTTCGTTTTAAATCCGTTTTGAGTGAATCAAATTGCTATGGTTTCATATTGAACTCTATTTTATGAATCTAAACAGGAAATTATAGGTTTATAGTCGGAAATATAAGTTACAATTCATTTTTGTAAGAGGTAGTCATTTCAGTCGAAAGAACGACGTCTTGATGACCATTTTGAAAAACATACTTCCACTTTGAGTTTAACCATGATTTTTGGATATAGTTTCATGTTCATAAGAAAAATCATTTTCGCAGAAGAACAACTTTTAAATCAAAGTTTATCATAGTTTTTAATTATCAAACCCGAAACTGCCCGCGATGTTACTACGACGGCGTACGTCCGGTTTTACGATGTTTTTCGTGTTTTCAAGTTTTAAATCATTAAGTTAGCATATCATATAGATATAGAACATGTGTTTAGTTGATTTTAAAAGTCAAGTTAGAAAGATTAACTTTTGTTTGCAAACAAGTTTAGAATTAACTAAACTATGTTCTAGTGATTTCAAGTTTAAACCTTCGAATAAGGTAGTTTTATATATATATGAATCGAATGATGTTAAGAACATCATTACTACCTCAGGTTTTATAGATAAACCTACTGGAAATGAGAAAAATAGATCTAGCTTCAAAGGATCCTTGGATGGCTTGAAAGCTCTTGAAGAAGAATCATAACACGAAAACAAGTTCAAGTAAGATTTCCACTCGAAATAAGATTGTTATAGTTATAGAAATTGAATCAAAGTTTAAATATGAGTATTACCTTGTATTAAAAAGATATCTTACTGTAAATAAGAAAGATTTATTGAGGTTGGATGATCACTTTACAAGATTGGAAGTAAGCTAGCAAACTTGGAAGTATTCTTGATTTTATGAAACTAGAACATATAGAATTTATGAAGAACACTTAGAACTTGAAGATAGAACTTGAGAGAGATCAATTAGATGAAGAAAATTGAATAATGAAAGTGTCTGTAGGTGTTTTTGGTCGTTGGTATATGGATTAGATATAAAGGATGTGTAATTTTGTTTACATGTAAATAAGTCATGAATGATTACTAATATTTTTATAATTTTATGAGATATTTCATGCTAGTTGCCAAATGATGGTTCCCACATATGTTAGGTGACTTACATGGGCTGCTAAGAGCTGATCATTGGAGTGTATATATCAATAGTACATACATCTAAAAGCTGTGTATTGTACGAGTACGAATACGGGTGCATACGAGTAGAATTGTTGATGAAACTGAACGAGGATGTAATTGTAAGAATTTTTTTTAAGTAGAAGTATTTTAATAAGTGTCTTGAAGTCTTTCAAAAGTGTATGAATACATATTAAAATACTACATGTATATACATTTTAACTGAGTCGTTAAGTCATCGTTAGTTGTTACATGTAAATGTTGTTTTGAAACCTTTAGGTTAACGATCTTGTTAAATGTTGTTAACCCATTATTTATTATATCTAAATAGATGTTAAATTATTACATTATCATGATATTATGATGTTTTAATATATCTTAATATGATATATATACAATTAAATGTCGTTACAACGATAATCGTTACATATATGCCTCGTTTCGAAATCCTTAAGTTAGTAGTCTTGTTTTTACATATGTAGTTCATTGTTAATATACTTAATGATATGTTTACTTATCATAATACCATGTTAACTATATATATATATATATATATATATATATATATATATATATATATATATATATATATATATATATATATATATATATCCATATATATGACATCATATAGTTTTTACAAGTTTTAACGTTCGTGAATCACCAGTCAACTTGGGTGGTCAATTGTCTATATGAAACCTATTTCAATTAATCAAGTCTTAACAAGTTTGATTGCTTAACATATTGGAAACACTTAATTATGTAAATAAAAATTTCATTTAATATATATAAACATGGAAAAGTTCGGGTCACTACACACAGCACCATTCTGGTGATGCTGTGATTCCTGGGGGAAATGGAGACGGTCCTTTCCGTAACGAGCATGGACATTGGGCTAGACGCACCACTGATGGACGTGTTGTACCGATTCCACCAGGAAGATATCGACTTATGACCACCGGCCAGACGCTTTCTCCCGCTCGTGATGATCCTGCATTACCTTCCGACGATTCAGACGGTTCATCATCCGACGACTCCAGCGAGGAGGATTCTAAGGAGGACCCTGAGGAGGAGCTCGTGCAGCCACCCTCTACCCCACCGAAGAAGCGGTACCGTTTCGATGGTACTATTATTTCAGGGGTTAACGGAGGTAGACCGTTCGTGGACGCACATGGACAGTTGGTTAGGGTCACAGCCTGTAAGCGGGTCGTACCGTATCCTGCCGATCCATTCGTGCATAAGACCGTCCGCACTGTTTCGTCTACATCTGCATCATCTGGACCACCTGCACCATCTGCACCACCTGCCCTACCAGCATCCCCCGTCGTCGAGGAACTAACGAGGGAAGTGTATACCCTCCGTGTGACTAACTGCTCCGAGGGGAATAAGACTAAGTTCGCATCCTGCACTCTGTCGGATGGCGCTTTGACTTGGTGGAATACGCTTGCCCAGGAGCGAGGAATTGATGAAGCTTATGCTACACCATGGGAAGAGTTTAAGAGTGCCATGATGGAGGAGTACTGCCCCAGAATAGAAATTCAGAAAATGGAAGTAGAGTTTTGGGAAATGAAAGTTGTAGGGACTGACCTTGATGGCTATAACCGAAGGTACTTGGAGTTAGCCCTGATGTGCCCCACAATGGTTATTCCAGAGTACAAACGAATGGAGAGGTATTTGTGGGGACTCCCCAAGGACATTCAAGGAAATGACACTTCATCAAAATCAGCGAATGTCCCAGAAGCTATGCGTATGGCGCACACCCTGATGAATAAAATTACCCGCCAAGAGCCAGAGAAGGCGAAGTCAGAATCAGGAGCTAGTAATGGGAAACATAAGTGGGACGGAAACAAGGGAAAAGGTTTTGACCAGAACCCAGCTAAGAGGTATGAGAATTTCAAAGGGAACAATGACTGGAGGAACCCGAACCCGAATCCTAGCTCAAACCCTAACTACAAAGGTACCCTTCCTCAGTGTAAGAGATGCTACAAGCATCATACTAGATAATGCAATGTAGTGTGTGAGAAGTGCAAAAGGATTGGACACCTCGGCAGAGATTGTAAGAGCACCGCCCCAGTTGTGAGGACAAACCCAAATGGACCAATGAAGTGGTATGAGTGCGGGCAACAGGGCCACTTCAGGAATGAATGTCCCAACAAGAAGAAGGATGGCGGGCCAGCACGTGGAAGAGCCTTCAACATGAACGCAAGAGATGCCCGCGAGAATCTTGACTTGGTTACAGGTACATTCACTATCAATAAACTATTAGCTTCCGTTCTATTTGATACTGGTGCCGATAGGAGTTATGTATGTAGACACTTTTACTCTAAGATAAATTGGTCGTTACTTCCTTTGGAGGAGAGTATGCTTGTTGAGGTAGCCAATGGAAAACATGAGAAAGTTGGCCAAATTGGCCGAGGAGGTATTATCAACCTAGCCGGAGTGGATTTTGAAATTCATTTAATACCCATCAAATTAGGAAGCTTTGATGTGATAGTCGGTATGGACTGGTTGTCCAAGGTAAGAGCCGAAGTTATCTGTGGTGAGAAGATTCTCCGTATACCACGTGAGACTGGAGAGCCACTGATTGTTTACGGAGAGAGATGTAGTCCGAAGTTGAACCTTATTAGTTGCTTGAAGGCACAAAAGGTTATGAAGAAGGGGCGTTTTGCTATTCTGGCACATGTGAAGAAGCTAGAAGTTGAAGAGAAGAGCGTGGATGATGTACGAATTGTGAACGAATTTCCCAACGTCTTTCTAGAAGAGTTGCCGGGATTACCCCTGTCGAGATCAGTGGAGTTTCAGATTGATCTAGTGCCAGGAGCTGCACCCATAGCTCGCGCACCTTATCGACTTGCACCTTCCGAACTACAAGAGTTGCAGAGTCAACTGCAGGAATTGCTAGACCGAGGGTTTATCCAACCGAGTTCATCGCCTTGGGGCGCACCTGTTTTGTTCGTAAAGAAGAAGGACGGATCTTTTCGCATGTGTATCGATTATCGTGAGCTGAACAAGTTGACGATCAAGAATCGATATCCTCTTCCTAGAATTGACGATCTTTTCGACCAGCTGCAAGGATCTAGTGTTTACTCCAAGATCGATTTGCGATCAGGTTATCACCAGTTGAGGGTGAAGGAGAGCGATGTGCTGAAGACTGCGTTCCGGATTTGTTATGGTCATTACGAGTTTCTGGTGATGCCATTTGGCTTAACCAACGCACCTGCCGTATTTATGGATCTCATGAATCGTGTATGCAAGCCATATCTGGACAAGTTCGTTATCGTCTTCATAGATGATATCCTCATCTATTCCAAAAGTGAAACATAACATGAGCAACATCTTCGAATCGTGCTAGAACTCTTGAGACAAGAGCAACTTTATGTCAAATTCTCTAAGTGCAAATTTTGGTTGAAGGAAGTTCAATTTCTCGATCATATCGTGAGCGATCAGGGTATCAAAGTCGATCCCATAAAGATCAAAGCTATCAGCAAGTGGGAAACCCCCACTACTCTGACTCATATTCGCCAATTCTTAGGCCTCGCTGGTTATTACCGAAGGTTCATTGAAGGTTTCTCTCTGATTACGCGTCCTTTGACTGCATTAACTCATAAGGGGAAGAAGTTCGTTTGAGAAACCGAGCAAGAGTCGGCATTCCAAACCCTGAAGCAGAAGTTAACCACCGCACCTATTCTGTCCCTTCCTGAAGGTAGTGATGACTTCGTTGTGTATTGCGATGCCTCCTGATAAGGCTTTGGGTGTGTATTGATGCAACGGAAGAAGGTTATTGCTTACGCCTCTCGACAACTAAAGATTCACGAGCTAAACTACATAACTCACGATCTCGAGCTTGGAGCTATTGTCTTCGCACTAAAACCGTAGAGACACTATCTTTATGGAACCAAGAGCACTATCTTCACCGACCACAAAAGCCTCCAACACATTTTTGATCAGAAGCAACTGAATATGAGACAACATCGATGTATCGAGATGTTGAACAACTATGATTGTGAACTTCGTTACCACCCTGGAAAGGCAAATGTTGTAGCCAATGCCTTGAGTCGAAAGGAGAGAACGGTATGTAACGACAAGGAATTTTCCGATCGTTCTATACTTATGAGATTAATATTTACATAAATTAAACCTTACCAACATGATAAGCAATCCAAACTGTTGAGACTTATATTTTTGAAAAGAGTTTTACACAACGTTTGACCGTCCAATTTGACCGATGATATCACGAACTATATAACACACGATAATTATATGATTATGTATATGTACATATCTATACATATTTAACATAATTTAAGGATGGTTTAACATTTCATTGTGAACTAACAACAATGAGTTATAAGTATACTTTGAGACCACTAACTTAAGTTTTCAAAACGATAACTATATGTAACGTTCTTTGACATATATACTTACAATCTATAATGTGTTGTGATTTATGTCACCAATATGATTTAAGTGTAATGGGATTAATTTGTAACCAAAATAATCTTGATAAATATCGAACAAGTTTGGGGAAGTGTGGAGTGCACACTTGTTTGAACTTATCTTGATTATGACGGGGGTTCGGGGGCAGCGCCCCAGATAAGCGGGGTCCAAGGGGTGGCAACCCCTGGCGAGGTCCAAGGGACAGAGCCCCTGGCTGGGGTCGAGCTGCCAGGTCAGCTTGGAAATTTTTTTTTTGGGCTAACATTGCTTTATTAAAAATGTCTTAAAATTTTATTTTTGGCCCGGTTGGACCCAAAATAAAAGCCCGATTTTGAGCTTCTTTTACCGTATCATACCCATCATCCATACGTATTTACTATTGGTAAATACACATCAAATCAATATCCTTATCAGCTTTAGATCTGCCCTAGATAAGAGGGAATCTTATTTGTAAGCTAGCATACATTATTACTCAAGAATTCAACACAATAATTTGTCCTTGTTCCCTCAACAACCTGACTGTCCTATAAGTATCACCATCACCTTGGTTTTTCATTTCATTCTTACAACCATCTTTCTCTAACCAAAAAAAAAACACACTCTTAGGAACTCTAAGTGTTCTTCACAATCTCAGCAAATACTCATGAAGAACTAGCTTCATGAACAACCTATAATCATCATAAGAAAGTTTGATCAAGATTATTTTCTATCTTTTCCAGTAGATTTATCCAAGTAACTTGAGGTAGTAACCTTATTCATAATATTATTCGATTCATATTTATATAGCTATCTTATTTTGTGTTATAAAATTTTTAACAACAAGAACATAGTTTGAATGATTTCAAACCTGTTCGCAAACTAAATAGATCCTTCTAATTTGATTTTTAAAACACTTCAAAACCTGTAATATATCGTATTATGACAAAATCGGATTAATCATATCTTGGCTAATTAACAAAATATTTAATATATATTTACTTATGATTTGATTTTATATATTCCAGGACCACCCGTAAACAACACGAGAAGATTAATCATAAGACCTCATGATTGTACGCAACACGTCATCTGACAACACAGTACTTTATGTACGCAACACATCATTTGACAACATGGTACCATGGGTCGAGATTAATTCTGATCAATACGAATACGATGGGGTCTTTATTTATTTTATTGAGCAACTAATTATGGACCATTAACAACAGA
Organism: Rutidosis leptorrhynchoides; assembly: GCF_046630445.1. NCBI lineage: Eukaryota > Viridiplantae > Streptophyta > Magnoliopsida > Asterales > Asteraceae > Rutidosis > Rutidosis leptorrhynchoides. Next base: position 105,171,448 of record NC_092338.1, on the reverse strand, counting down.
CTGCTAACTACGGACTAAGAAAATATTAAAAGTATTATAAGTATATATATATATATATATATATATATATATATATATATATATATATATATATATATATATATATATATATATATATATGTAACGATTACTTGAAAAGAAAATATATTGATATATTATATATATGGTTAGGTTCGTGATATCTATCGGAGACCAAGTCGAGTTAAATACCTTCAAGGAAAAGGTGAGTATATAGTCCCACTTTTAAACTCTAAATATTTCGGGATGAGAATACATGCATTTTATGATTTACGTTATGGACACAAGTGATTAAAAATATATATTCTACGTTGAGTTGTACCACTGGCATACTTCCCTGTAACTTGGTAACTATTATTTACATGAGGTATTGTAAACGCGAATCCTGTTGATAGATCTATCGGGCCTGACAACCCCAACCGGACTGGACGACCAGTATTCAACGGTTGCACAGTACTTCGTTTCGGTAACTACACTTGGTACGGTGTAGTAAGATTTCATAATAAAGGGAATATGCGACGTTGATTAAATGTTAAGTATGGTTATCAAGTGCTCAACAACTTAGAATATTTTTATTAAAACGTTTATATATGAAATCTTGTGGTCTATATTTATAACGCTGCCGGCATTAAACCTATATCTCACCAACTTTATGTTGATGTTTTAAGCATGTTTATTCTCAGGTGATAACTAAAAGCTTCCGCTGCAACATGTTGAATTTAAGCAAGATCTTGAGTACGCATATTTGTGTCAAAAATAAAACTGCATATCAGAGGATTTGTAATGTAAAATATGTTGGAGGTCGTATTGTTATTATCACATGTAAAGTTTGTAAGTCTAAGATTATCGCTAAACGATAATCATTATTAAGTTGTTTAAACCTTGTATTTGTAATAAAAGCTACGGTTTGTATTGTAAAAACGAATGCAGTTTTTGAAAAATGTCGCATATAGAGGTCAATACCTCGCGATGAAATCATATGTTATTGTATTAGTCCTTATGGTTAAGGTCGGGTTATGACATGTGGTATCAGAGCGTTGGTCTTAGAGAACCGGAGAATTTGCATTAGTGTGTCTTATCGAGTTTGTTAGGATGCATTAGTGAGTCTGGACTTTGACCGTGTTTGATTTCGAAAACTATTGCTTATCCTTGTTGGTTAAAAATTAATATGTAAATATTATGTAGTATTAACGTGCTAGTTGTTATGTGATAGATGTCTGGCTTAGAACTTATTATCACATTCAGCGACTCCGAACCAGACTCTTCAGATGGTGTTCCAGTCATTAATTTATCCGATGATGAAAACGACACCTTTGGGGAAGACTCACAAGTTCCGGATGAATCAATTGAAGAGGAACCGGAAAGTGATCCTGAGGAGGAAGAAATACAGGAAATTACGAAAGACAAGTTCGAACAAGGAAAGAAACGAAAGGCTACTGAAATGGAAAATCTAAATCCCGAGTCTAGAGAGGATGTTGTGGAACCAACTCCACCAGATACTTCCACACCTATTCCCGCTATTACTATTAGTTCTATCCCGACATCCAATTCTTTGGTTCCTCAGCCAAAACGCAGGGAGACAACCAGGATAACCTTTAAGCGATTTCTTTGAACACAAACGCTTTGGGTTAAATTATGCGCTGTTGTTTTAAACCATGGGATTATATAATGTTTTGTATAATATTACTAGTGTGGTTTGCTTAATGTTTGATGTAAGATAAGCATATGTAAAATAGTGAAGTGTGAAATGCAATAATTTTCCATGGTTAAGTATTATTTGGGTGGTAGTAATTGATTTTCGTACTAAGCTATTAAGTATGAACTTTAACGGTTAGGTACTACCCTAGATATAATTATAAAACGCTAATAAGAAGAAAAGGCTTTTATAATAATAACTGGTTCATATTATTAATAAGCTACGATGTACTGTAAATACATACTACATCTATAATATTCCATGTGAATAATTATTTTTTCATTCTTATTGAAGATTATGGCGCGATTGAACCGAATGACGGAACAAGAAATCCAGGAACTCATCAATCAGCGAGTGAACGACAGAATGTTATGGGTCGAGGCTGCAAGAGGTGCTGCAGTTAACCCAAATCCTCGTGTGGGGTGCACTTACAAAACTTTTCAAGGTTGCAAGCCCTCATCATTCAGTGGAACAGAAGGACCGGTCGGTTTAACCCGGTGGATCGAAAAGATTGAGTCTGTGTTTAAAATCAGTGGTTGTATTGAGAAGGACATGACCAAGTATGCATCGTGCACCCTACAAGATAGTGCACTCACGTGGTGGAAAAACTATGTGAAGGCCGTAGGAGGAGATGTAGCTTATGATACTCCTTGGGAAGAATTCAAAACAATGCTAATCAACGAATATTGTCCAAGGAACGAGGTTAGGAAGTTGGAAGCTGAATTACGAAGCCTGAAAGCTGTTGGTACTAAACTCACCAACTACAATCAGCGATTCATGGAATTAGCTTTGCTATGTCCCGAATTGGTACCAACCGAAGAACGGAAGATTGAACTGTACAAAGACAGTTTGCCTAAAAAGGTCAAGGCAAATGTTACAGCATCCCAACCCAAGACTATTCATGAAGCTATCACCATGGCGAATGAATTGATGGACCAGATTATTCTGGATAAGAACACCGATGTCAAGACATCGGGAAACAAAAGAAAGTGGGAAGGTAATCATCAACAATCCAACAAGAAACAAGAAACCACGCAAGGTGCGGGTAGCGGTTCAAACTCAGGTTACAAAGGATGAAATCCTTTATGTAACAAATGCCACAAACATCACTCTGGTTATTGTAATGTGGTGTGCAACAATTGTAATCGAAAAGGTCATCTTGCTGAAGATTGTAGGGTTCCTGCTACAAATACAAACGGTACCAAGACTCCTGCCACCAATGCAAATAGAACTGCCTTGGCCACTGTTACTTGTTATGGGTGTGGGAAACATGGTCATTATAAGAGCCAGTGTCCGAATCCAGAGAAGAATAATGGATCTGCACGTGGAAGAGCATTTGTTATTAATGCTAGAGAGGCGTGTGAAGACCCGGAGCTTGTTACGGGTACGTTTACCATTAATAACTTATCCGCATCTATTATATTTGATACTGGTGCCGATAGAAGTTACGTGAGTAGAGACTTTTACGCTAAATTGAATTGTTCATCATTACCTCTAGATGCTAAGTACATGATTGAGTTAGCTAATGGTAAACTAATTAAAGCCGATAAAATTTGCAGTGATTGTAAAATAAATTTAGCCGGAGAAACTTTTAAGATTGACTTGATACTCGTAGAATTAGGAAGTTTTGATGTAATAGTCGGCATGGACTGGATGTCCAAAATAGGAGCTGAAGTTGTGTGCGCCAAGAAGACAATTCGCATTCCTCGTAAGGATAAAACGCCAGTAATGATTTATGGAGAGAGGGGTAACTCAAAGCTAAAACTCATTAGTTATTTGAAAGCTCAAAAGTGCTTGAAGAAAGGGTGCTATGCTATCTTAGCATATGTTAATAAAGTCGAAACGAAGGAAAAAGTGAAGAGCATCAACGATGTGCCTGTGGCAAGAGATTTTCCTGAAGTATTTCCGGAAGAGTTACCAGAATTACCTCCATTTAGATCTGTAGAATTTCAAATAGATCTAGTACCGGGAGCTGCACCAGTGGCTCGTGCTCCATATAGACTTGCACCATCTGAGATGAAAGAGTTACAAAGCCAGTTACAAGAATTACTGGACCGTGGTTTCATTCGACCGAGCACTTCACCGTGGGGAGCTCCGATTTTATTCGTCAAGAAGAAAGACGGATCTTTCCGAATGTGTATAGATTATCGTGAATTAAATAAGTTAACTATCAAGAATCGGTATCCACTACCGAGAATTGATGATTATTTGATCAATTGCAAGGATCATGTGTTTACTCGAAAATCGACCTAAGGTCGGGCTATCATCAACTACGCGTCAAAGAAGAAGATATTCCAAAAACTACTTTTCGGACACGCTACGGTCATTATGAATTTTTGGTCATGCCGTTTGGATTAACGAATGCGCCAGCTGTATCCATGGACTTCATGAATCGAGTTTGTAGTCTGTATTTAGATAAGTTTGTTATCGTTTTCATTGACGATATTCTTATCTATTCCAAGAGTGAGCAAGAGCATGAGCAACATTTAAGATTGGTATTAGAATTGTTAAGAAAAGAACAATTATACGCCAAATTTTCTAAGTGTGCGTTTTGGTTGAAAGAAGTGCAATTTCTTGGCCATGTTGTTAGTAGCAAAGGAATTCAGGTTGACCCAGCTAAAATTGAGGCCATTGAAAAATGGGAGACTCCTAAGACACCAACGCAGATACGCCAATTTTTGGGTTTAGCTGGTTATTATAGAAGGTTTTTTCAAGATTTTTCCCGAATAGCTAAACCATTAACAGCGTTAACACAAAAAGGGAAGAAGTATGAATGGACTTCTGAGCAGGAGAGTGCATTTCAATTACTGAAGAAGAAGTTGACTACAACACCTATTTTATCGTTACCTGAAGGGAACGGTGATTTTGAGATATATTGTGACGCTTCACGACAAGGTTTTGGTTGCGTCCTTATGCAACGGAAGAAAGTTATAGCATACGCATCCCGACAATTGAAGATTCATGAGCGGAATTATACGACGCATGATTTAGAACTGGGAGCAGTAGTGTTTGCATTGAAGATATGGAGACACTACTTATATGGGGTTAAATGCACTTTGTTTACCGATCATAAAAGCCTTCAACATATCTTCGATCAGAAACAGCTGAACATGCGGCAACGTAGGTGGGTCGAGCTGATAAACGACTATGATTGTGAGATTCGCTATCATCCTGGGAAAGCAAATGTAGTGGCCGACGCTCTAAGCAGAAAGGAACGGGAACCAATTCGAGTACGAGCAATGAACATAAAAATTCGCATGAATCTCAACTCACAAATCAAAGAGGCTCAACGAGAAGCTCTTACTAAAGAAAACATAGGAAATGAAATAATGAAGAAGTATGGGAAACAACTCGTTATACGGGAAGATGGAATTCGATATTTTGCAAACCGTATTTGGGTACCAAAGTTGGGTGGATTAAGGAAGTTGATATTGAATGAGGCACATAAGACAAGATACTCGATACATCCTGGAGTTGGAAAGATGTATCAAGATCTTAAGACGCATTATTGGTGGCCTAATTTGAAGACAGACGTTGCAACATATGTTGGGGAATGTTTAACTTGTTCCAAAGTCAAAGCAGAACACCAGAAGCCGTCAGGATTACTTCAACAACCAGAAATCCCAGAATGGAAATGGGACGGTATTACCATGGATTTCATCACAAAATTACCTAAGACTGCCTGGGGTTATGACACCATTTGGGTAATAGTTGATCGTCTCACCAAATCTGCACATTTCTTGCCTATAAAGGAAACGGATAGAATGGAGAAACTATTACGATTATACATAAAGGAAATTGTTTCAAGGCATGGAATACCTATTTCCATTATATCTGATCGTGATAGTAGATTTACATCTAAGTTTTGGCAATCACTACAGGAGGCCCTGGGAACTCGTTTGGATATGAGCACCGCATATCATCCACAAACTGACGGGCAGAGTGAAAGAACAATTCAGACTCTTGAAGACATGCTCAGGGCATGTGTGATCGATTTTGGAAACGGATGGGATAAATATCTACCATTAGCAGAATTCTCGTATAATAACAGTTATCATGCAAGCATTAAAGCTGCACCATTTGAAGCACTGTATGGAAGGAAGTGTAGATCCCCTATCTGTTGGAATGAAGTAGGAGATCGACAATTAACTGGTCCCGAGATCATACACAAAACGACTGAGAAGATAGTACAAATCAAGGAGAGATTGAAAACAGCCCGTAGTTGCCAAAAGAGCTACGCCGATGTCCGAAGGAAACCATTAGAGTTTCAGATCGGTGACATGGTTATGTTAAAGGTGTCACCTTGGAAAGGTGTAATACGTTTTGGAAAAAAAGGTAAACTGAACCCAAGGTATGTAGGCCCGTTCAAGATCATCGAACGCATTGGACCGGTAGCTTATCGACTCGAATTACCACAACAACTCGCCGGAGTACATAATACATTTCACGTTTCAAACCTTAAGAAGTGTCTTGCAAAGGAAGACCTTACCATTCCTCTTGAAGAAATCCAAGTCGACGAGAAACTACAATTCATAGAAGAACCGGTCGAAATCATGGACCGTGAAGTTAAACAACTCAAGCAGAGCAACATACCAATCGTTAAGTTTCGTTGGAATGCTCGAAGGGGTCCCGAGTTTACTTGGGAACAAGAGGATCAGATGAAACAAAAGTACCCACATTTGTTTCCCGAGAACGCAAAATAGGTACAATTTTAAAATTTCGGGACGCAATTTATTTAACGGGTAGGTACTGTAACGACCCGGAATTTTTCGATCGTTCTATACTTATGAGATTAATATTTACATAAATTAAACCTTACCAACATGATAAGCAATCCAAACTGTTGAGACTTATATTTTTGAAAAGAGTTTTACACAACGTTTGACCGTCCAATTTGACCGATGATATCACGAACTATATAACACACGATAATTCTATGATTATGTATATGTACATATCTATACATATTTAACATAATTTAAGGATGGTTTAACATTTCATTGTGAACTAACAACAATGAGTTATAAGTATACTTTGAGACCACTAACTTAAGTTTTCAAAACGATAACTATATGTAACGTTCTTTGACATATATACTTACAATCTATAATGTGTTGTGATTTATGTCACCAATATGATTTAAGTGTAATGGGATTAATTTGTAACCAAAATAATCTTGATAAATATCGAACAAGTTTGGGGAAGTGTGGAGTGCACACTTGTTTGAACTTATCTTGATTATGACGGGGGTTCGGGGGCAGCGCCCCAGATAAGCGGGGTCCAAGGGGTGGCAACCCCTGGCGAGGTCTAAGGGGCAGAGCCCCTGGCTGGGGTCGAGCTGCCAGGTCAGCTTGGAAATTTTTTTTTTTGGGCTAACATTGCTTTATTAAAAATGTCTTAAAATTTTATTTTTGGCCCGGTTGGACCCAAAATAAAAGCTCGATTTTGAGCTTCTTTTACCGTATCATACCCATCATCCATACGTATTTACTATTGGTAAATACACATCAAATCAATATCCTTATCAGCTTTAGATCTGCCCTAGATAAGAGGGAATCTTATTTGTAAGCTAGCATACATTATTACTCAAGAATTCAACACAATAATTTGTCCTTGTTCCCTCAACAACCTGACTGTCCTATAAGTATCACCATCACCTTGGTTTTTCATTTCATTCTTACAACCATCTTTCTCTAACCAAAAAAAAAACACACTCTTAGGAACTCTAAGTGTTCTTCACAATCTCAGCAAATACTCATGAAGAACTAGCTTCATGAACAACCTATAATCATCATAAGAAAGTTTGATCAAGATTATTTTCTATCTTTTCCAGTAGATTTATCCAAGTAACTTGAGGTAGTAACCTTATTCATAATCTTATTCGATTCATATTTATATAGCTATCTTATTTTGTGTTATAAAATTTTTAACAACAAGAACATAGTTTGAATGATTTCAAACCTGTTCGCAAACTAAATAGATCCTTCTAATTTGATTTTTAAAACACTTCAAAACCTGTAATATATCGTATTATGACAAAATTGGATTAATCATATCTTGGCTAATTAACATAATATTTAATATATATTTACTTATGATTTGATTTTATATATTCCAGGACCACCCGTAAACAACACGAGAAGATTAATCATAAGACCTCATGATTGTACGCAACACGTCATCTGACAACACAGTACTTTATGTACACAACACGTCATTTGACAACATGGTACCATGGGTCGAGATTAATTCTGATCAATACGAATACGATGGGGTCTTTATTTATTTTATTGAGCAACTAATTATGGACCATTAACAACAGACTGCTAACTACGGACTAAGAAAATATTATAAGTATTATAAGTATATATATATATATATATATATATATATATATATATATATATATATATATATATATGTAACGATTACTTGAAAAGAAAATATATTGATATATTATATATATGGTTAGGTTCGTGATATCTATCGGAGACCAAGTCGAGTTAAATACCTTCAAGGAAAAGGTGAGTATATAGTCCCACTTTTAAACTCTAAATATTTCGGGATGAGAATACATGCATTTTATGATTTACGTTATGGACACAAGTGATTAAAAATATATATTCTACGTTGAGTTGTACCACTGGCATACTTCCCTGTAACTTGGTAACTATTATTTACATGAGGTATTGTAAACGCGAATCCTGTTGATAGATCTATCGGGCATGACAACCCCAACCGGACTGGACGACCAGTATTCAACGGTTGCACAGTACTTCGTTTCGGTAACTACACTTGGTACGGTGTAGTAAGATTTCATAATAAAGGGAATATGCGACGTTGATTAAATGTTAAGTATGGTTATCAAGTGCTCAACAACTTAGAATATTTTTATTAAAACGTTTATATATGAAATCTTGTGGTCTATATTTATAACGCTGCCGGCATTAAACCTATATCTCACCAACTTTATGTTGACGTTTTAAGCATGTTTATTCTCAGGTGATAACTAAAAGCTTCCGCTGCAACATGTTGAATTTAAGCAAGATCTTGAGTACGCATATTTGTGTCAAAAATAAAACTGCATATCAGAGGATTTGTAATGTAAAATATGTTGGAGGTCGTATTGTTATTATCACATGTAAAGTTTGTAAGTCTAAGATTATCGCTAAACGATAATCATTATTAAGTTGTTTAAACCTTGTATTTGTAATAAAAGCTATGGTTTGTATTGTAAAAACGAATGCAGTTTTTGAAAAATGTCGCATATAGAGGTCAATACCTCGCGATGAAATCATATGTTATTGTATTCGTCCTTATGGTTAAGGTCGGGTTATGACACGGTACCTCTTCGTATCCGTGCCTTGAACATCACCATTCAGACGAATCTCAACAGCCAGATCCGCGTAGCTCAAGATGAGGCTCTCAAGGAGGAGAATATTTCTCAAGAGCACTTGAACATTCTCGTTTCTCGATTTGAGGTCAAGGAGACTGAACTCCGATACTTTGTCGGAAGAATTTGGGTGCCTAGTTATGGAGATTTACGGAGCCTTATTCTAGACGAAGCCCATAAGTCAAGGTATTCAATCCATCCAGGAGCTGGTAAGATGTTGATAATGCTAAAAATGAACATATATTTCATAGCATTATTCCTCAAGAAAGACAAGCTTTTAGTTGCAATTGTTCTATTTACAAGTAATATTCGTTTAAAATAATAAAAGGTGAAGACAAAAGACCGATTCGACGAATTGAAGACGCAAACGACCAAAAAGCTCAAAAGTACAAAATACAATTAAAGAGGTTCCAATTATTGATAAGAAACGTCTCGAAATTACAAGAGTACAAGATTCAAAACGCAAAGTACAAGATATTAAATTATTCGCAAAGACGTTCGAAAATTCGGAACCGGGACCAGAGTCAACTCTCAACGCTCGACGCAACGGACTAAAAATTACAAGTTAACTATGTATATAAATATAATATAATATATAATTAATTATATAAATTATATATATATTATATTTATATAATAATCCGTCAGCATGAAAGGCTCCAAAATGATGTGAGCTGTAAAATCGAACTCCGCGACTTGCGGAGTTCAAAGAGGGAAAAGGCCGCGACTCGCGGAGCTCACCTAGACTCAAATCCTTATAAAAGCAAACGCAGTTTGATCGCAAAAATATCCAAAAAATTCAATCTCTCTCTATATATGTATACGTAAATATATATAATTTATATTTTAATTTTAATTTTAATTTTAAATTCTAATAATAAGGGTATGTTAGCGAATGTTGTAAGGGTGTAAGTCGAAATTCTGTCCGTGTAACGCTACGCTATTTTTAATCATTGTAAGTTATGTTCAACCTTTTTAATTTAATGTCTCGTAGCTAAGTTATTATTATGCTTATTTAAAACGAAGTAATCATGATGTTGGGATAATTACTAAAATTGGGTAATTGGGCTTTGTACCATAATTGGGGTTTGGACAAAAGAACGACACTTGTGAAAATTAGACTATGGGCTATTAATGGGCTTTATATTTGTTTAACTAAATGATAGTTTGTTAATTTTAATATAAAGATTTACAATTGAACGTCCCTATAAATAACCATATACACTCAATCGGACACGATGGGCGCGATATTTATATGTACGAATAATCGTTCATTTAACGGGACACGGGAATGGATTAATAGCCACTAGAATTATTAAAACAGGGGTGAAATTATGTACAAGGACACTTGGCATAATTGATAACAAAGTATTAAAACCTTGGGTTACATTCAGTTGACATCCTAGTGTAATTATTAAACAAAGTATTAAAATCTTTTTACAGTTTAAGTCCCCAATTAGTTGGAATATTTAACTTCGGGTATAAGGATAATTTGACGAGGATACTCGCACTTTATATTTATGACTGATGGACTGTTATGGACAAAAACCAGACGGACATATTAAATAATCCAGGACAAAGGACAATTAACCCATGGGCATAAAACTAAAATCAACACGTCAAACATCATGATTACGGAAGTTTAAATAAGCATAATTCTTTTATTTCATATTTAATTTCCTTTATTTTATATTTAATTGCACTTCTAATTATCGCACTTTTATTTATTGTTATTGTATTTAATTGCACTTTTAATTATCGTACTTTTTAATTATCGCACTTTTATTTATCGCAATTTCATTATCGTTATTTACTTTACGCTTTAAATTAAGTCTTTTATTTATTTTTAATATTTTACATTTGGTTTTAACTGCGACTAAAGTTTTAAAAATCGACAAACCGGTCATTAAACGGTAAAAACCCCCCTTTATAATAATAATATTACTTATATATATATTTGTATTTTTATAAATTTAAACTAATATAGCGTTAAGCTTTGTGAAAAAGATTCCCTGTGGAACGAACCGGACTTACTAAAAACTACACTACTGTACGATTAGGTACACTGCCTATAAGTGTTGTAGCAAGGTTTAAGTATATCCATTCAATAAATAAATAAATATCTTGAGTAAAATTGTATCGTATTTAATAGTATTTTCTTGTAAAATATAAGCTATTTTATATACACCTCGCATAACATCAAGCATTTTTGGCGCCGCTGCCGGGGAACTTAAACGCCGAAAGCGCAACGCTAATATATATAAAAAAACAAAAAGATTTTTATTTTTTTAGTTTACTTTTATAAAAATACGTTTTTATAAAAATACGTTTTATATATTCGAAAATATAAAAAGAAAACAAAATTATAAATATTTTTAAGAGTTTGTTAAATATTTAAGTTTTATAAAGTTTCTTTATTTTTATTTTATAAAAATATAAGTTTTATTTATTTTGTTTTTATTTTAAAAATAAAATAAAAAAAAAGAAACATTTATAAATCTAGTTTTAAGAGTTTTATTTATAAAATTATAAAATATTTCTATTTTTATTTTAGGTTTTAAAATATAAGTTTTATTAAATTTATATAAATATATTTTATTTAAAACAGAAAAATAAATAAATAAAATATAAATAAAACTGACCTGTTGAATTTTGACCTGCATCTCGTCTGAGCCTGAACCCTCCGCGACTCGCGGAGTTATTGAACCGGACCAACCGCGACTCGCGGAGCCGTCTGACACGGGCCACACAGGAACCCTAACAGCATTAATTACGGGATAATTATTATTATTATTAATTTTAAAACCTAATTAGGGTTTGATTAGTTAATTAATTTTAATTAATTTAGTTTTATTTATTTAATTTGTAATATTAAGTTTATTTAGTTTTATTAATATATAAAAATTAATAGTTTTATAAAATAAATAATATAAAAATAATATTTTTATAAAAAATTATACTTTTTTTACAACCTTTAGTATATTTTTATATTTTGTCCCTTTTTATTTGTTTTTAGCGTAACTTTTGTGTTTTTCGCTAGTTTTTAGTTTTAAACTTAATTTTTGCCATAGTTATTTTTATTTATAGATTTTTAGGCTTTGTCGTAAAATCTCTTAAGTGCTTTTTCTTTAGACTAAGATCTAGGTGCTTTAGAATTTTGCGACGCCTTTTTAAATTTTAGTGCTTTTTTTTAAGTTATTGCCATTTGGGATATAGTTTTACTTGTAAGCTTTAATATTTTTAGACGCCTTTTACCTATGTATCAATTATCATTCCAATTAGTAATCTCAATTTGCGATTATAATTTTAAGTTAGTGGTAGTAATAAGGTTGGGTTAATCGAGTGTTTTTAAGTTCTATAAGTCAATTTTTTTTTTCTTTCGTATTTTTCAACCCTTTTCTTTTTCGACGCACTCTTTTTCTTTCTTATTTCTCGCTATTCTAGTTTTAGGACATAGATTTTTATTCTACTTCTTATCTAAATTTCTTAAAATTACGAAAATTTATTTTAAGTGGTTAAATTGATAGACATCAAAATTTTCTGGTTCGTAGTAATAGTAGGATTTGTACGTGAACCGGGTTATTGGAGCCAAACAGTCCTCAATTATATTGAGACCAAACGAATCCTGCCCCTCTGCTGCATCTTTTGGCTATTCGAAACGTGGGCAAAATCAGAAAAGTCTATTAATTGGATAACTTATATAATTTTTCTTTCCTTTTAAAAACTAATAGGATATTCAGTGAATGCACCGAGCAAGACGTTCACCACTTGTAACTAGATCAAGACATCTAGCAAATATTACCGCCGTTGATTTTCCTTTAGAATCGTCATCCAGTCGACCAAGTACTCCAATTCAAATTTCCGATAATCCATTTTTTGAACCCGACCTCACAATTGAAAATCCGGATAATATTCAGGGACAATTCATAGATCCTGAACCATTAAATTTTCCTCCGGAACCACCAATCATTCAAACAGAGATTGTTGAGGAACGAACCATTAAATCAGAATCCTCTAGTGATTCGGATTCAACAAATTCAATTATGGAGAATCTGGAACCTTTAAGTATGGAAGACCGAATGAGAGCTAAACGCACTGGCCAAGGTCACGCAATTACTCATCCTGACATTAATGCGCCAGATTATGAAATCAAAGGACAAATTCTACACATGGTGACTAATCAATGCCAATTTAGTGGTGCGCCGAAGGAAGATCCAAATGAACATCTTCGTACCTTTAATAGGATCTGCACTCTATTTAAAATAAGAGAAGTTGAGGATGAACAGATATATCTCATGTTATTTCCCTGGACTTTAAAGGGAGAAGCCAAAGATTGGTTGGAATCGTTACCTGAAGGGGCGATTGATACATGGAACGTTTTAGTTGAAAAATTTCTTAAACAATTCTTTCCAGCATCTAAAGCCGTAAGACTTCAAGCAGAAATTGTTACGTTCACACAGAAACCGAATGAAACTCTATATGAGGCGTGGACAAGATTTGGAAAATTATTAAGAGGATGTCCGCAACATGATTTAGACACCTGTCAAATAGTACAAATATTCTACCAAGGATGCGACATCACTACAAGAAAAGACATAGATATAGCAGCTGGTGGTTCTATTATGAAGAAAACCGAAACTGATGCTTACAAAATTATTGATAACACTGCTTCCCACTCACATGAGTAGCACCAAGAAAAAGATATCATTAGATCATCTAAAGCAGCTAGAGCCGATTCTAGCCATGACTTAGATTCCATTTCCGCAAAGATAGATGCTGTCGAGAGACGAATGGAAAAGATGACTAAGGATATTCACTCAATACGAATTAGTTGTGAGCAGTGTGGAGGACCACATTTGACAAAAGATTGTCTCAGTATTGAATTAACAATGGAACAAAGAGAGAATATTTCATACATAAACCAAAGGCCTGGAAATAATTATCAGAATAATTATCAACCGCCAAGACCGATTTACAATCAAAATCAGAATTATAACCGAAATATTCCATACAACAACCAACAAGGTCCTAGCAATCAACAAGTATCCAATAATACTTACAACCAGCAAAGACCTAATTTTCAAAACAAACCACAAACCAATGATAAAAATCCGAATTTAGAAGATATGATGACGAAGCTAGTTGAAACTCAAACACAGTTTTTAACATCTCAGAAACAAACCAATGAACAAAATGCTCAAGCATTTAGAAATTAACAAGCTTCTATTCAAAATTTGGAACAAGAAGTAAGTAACCTAGCAAGGTTAATAGGTGAAAGAAAACCGGAAAGTTTACCTAGTGATACAAATGCTAACCCCCGGAATGAAACAGCTAAAGCCATTACCACAAGAAGTGGTACAACACTTAAACCACCTGAAATACCTGTAACTTCTGATGAAGCTATTCCTACTCCACAAGAACCACAACCTGAACAAGATAAGGAAAAAGAACCGGTAGTTGAAAAGGTTAATGAAGATAACACGGTTAAGGCTAAACCTTATGTTAAACCATACCAACCACCACTTCCTTACCCGAGTAAAATGAAAAAAGAGAAACTTGAAGCCGAGCAATCCAAATTCTTGGATATGTTTAAACAGATAAATGTAAATCTTCCTTTCATTGATGTGATTTCAGGAATGCCTAGATATGCTAAATTTCTGAAAGATCTAATCTCAAATAGAAAGAAAATGGAAGAACTCTCGGCTGTTACTATGAATGCTAATTGTTCAGCAGTGTTGTTGAATAAGATACCAGAAAAATTATCTGATCCAGGAAGTTTCACAATTCCATGTTTTCTGAGTAGTCTTAGTTCAATAGAAGCATTGGCAGACTTAGGTGCTAGTATAAATTTAATGCCGTATTCACTATACGCTAAACTAAACCTTGGAGAATTGAAACCAACAAGAATAAGCATACAACTAGCCGATCGATCAATAAAATATCCTAGAGGGATAATGGAGAACATGCTAGTTAAAGTTGTTACTTTAGTATTTCCAGTATATTTTGTTGTTCTGGACATGGAAGAAGATTCTCAAGTTCCTCTCATATTAGGAAGACCATTCTTAAACACGGCTAAAGCAATGATAGACGTGTTTGGTAAAAAAATTGACCCTAAGTATAGAGGATGAGAGTGTTACCTTTTCAGTTGATAGAGCAATGCAACAACCACAATCTGCAGATGATACATGATATTATATTCAAACCATAGATTCACATGCAGAATTATTAGAAGAATTTCCAGAATTACAAGGAACAGGAGAATGTTCTTTAGGAGAAGGAACTGAACAAATTAATGAAGCTGAAATGTTAGCTACACTAATAGCAAATGGATATGAACCAACAACAGAAGAAATTCAAATGCTAAAAGAAGAAGACAGATATCGATATAAATCATCGATAGAAGAACCTCCGAAATTAGAGTTAAAGCCACTTCCAAACCATTTGGAATACGCTTATTTACATGGTGAATCTGAATTACCTGTAATAATATCGTCTTCTCTTACTGAAAATAAGAAATCACAACTCATTTCTGTGTTGAAAGCTCATAAACCAGCCATTGCATGGAAGATTCATGATATTAAAGGAATAAGTCCTTCGTATTGCACACATAAAATCCTTATGGAAGAAGGTCATAAAACGTATGTGCAACGCCAACGAAGACTAAATCCGAATATGCAAGATGTAGTAAAAAAAGAAATTATTAAACTACTAGACGCAGGTTTAATTTATCCAATTTCTGATAGTCCATGGGTAAGCCCAGTTCAATGCGTGCCTAAGAAAGGTGGCATGAATGTCATTACAAATGAGAAAAATGAGCTTATTCCTACTAGGACTGTAACAGGATGGCGTGTATGTATTGATTATAGAAAATTAAATGACGCCACCAGAAAAGATCACTTTCCCTTACCTTTTATTGATCAAATGTTGGAAACATTAGCCGGAAATAGTTACAATTGTTTTCTTGATGGTTTTTCCGGATATTTTCAAATTCCAATAACACCTGAGGACCAAGAGAAAACCACGTTCATGTGCCCTTATGGTACTTTTGCTTACAAACGCATGCCATTTGGATTTTGCAACGCCCCTGCAACCTTTCAAAGGTGCATGATGGCGATTTTTCACGACATGATAGAAGAATGCATGGAAGTTTTCATGGATGACTTTTCAGTCTTCGGTGATACATTTGAATCATGTCTAGTTAATCTGGAACGAATGCTTATTAGATGCGAACAATCAAATCTAGTTTTTAATTGGGAGAAATGCCATTTCATGGTTAAAGAAGGCATCGTTCTTGGACATGCCTTGCTATTCTTAATTTAGCAACAATTCATGACAAATTTCGTTCATATCTCGTTCTAGCAAAAACGGTGGTCTATACCGACCATTCTGCTCTTAGATACCTATTTTCGAAACAAGATGCCAAACCAAGATTAATCCGTTGGATCTTACTCTTACAAGAGTTCGATATTGAAATCCGAGATAAAAGAGGAGCAGAAAATCTCGCCGCTAATCATCTTTCTCGTCTTGAAAATCCCGAATTAGAAGTTCTAAATGAATCGGCCATACAAGACAACTTTCCTGATGAATATATTTTGAAGATAGATTATAATGAAATTCCATGGTTTGCAGACTATGCAAACTACTTAGTATGTGGATTCCTTGAAAAAGGATTATCGTACCAAAAACGAAAGAAATTCTTCAGTGATATAAAACACTATTTCTGGGAAGATCCACATTTGTTTAAAAGTTGTCCCGATGGAATAATACGCCGATGTGTATTCGGAGATGAAGCTAGTAAAATTTTAAACCATTGTCACACAGGACCAACAGGAGGGCATTATGGGCCTCAACTAACAGCAAGAAAAGTTTATGATGCTTGATTCTATTGGCCTACAATTTACAAAGACGCACACCTTCTTTGCAAATCCTGTGATGCTTGTCAAAGGACCGGAAAAATAAGTCAACGTGATGAAATGCCACAAAATGTCATTCAAGTATGTGAAGTATTTGACATTTGGGGTATTGACTTTATGGCTCCATTTCCAAAATCTCATAATAATCTCTATATTCTCGTAGCCATTGATTATGTATCTAAATGGGCGGAAGCACAAGCTCTCCCAACTAACGATGCACGAGTTGTAGTCAACTTTTTAAAACTTCTTTTTGCAAGGTTTGGAACATCGAAAGCTTTAATAAGTGATCGGGGAACTCATTTTTGTAATAATCAACTTGAGAAAGTTCTCAAAAGATATGGAGTAACTCATAAAATCTCCACCGCATATCATCCACAAACAAGTGGACAAGTTGAAAATACCAACCTAGCTTTAAAACGTATTCTAGAAAAAACCGTAGGATCAAATCCGAAGGAATGGTCCATTAAATTAGAGGATGCACTCTGGGCTTTTAGAACAGCCTACAAAACTCCAATTGGAACCACACCTTTTAGACTTGTTTATGGAAAAGCATGTCATCTTCCAGTAGAAATTGAACACAAAGCATTTTGGGCTTTGAAGACATGTAATCTTGATTTACATGAAGCTGGACGTCTACGGTTAAGTCAACTAAACGAATTAGAAGAATTAAGACATGAAGCATACGAAAATTCATTAATCTATAAGGAAAGAATGAAGAAATGGCATGATAAAAGAATCAGAAGTTTAAAAGAATTTAAAGAAGGAGACAGAGTTCTTCTTTTCAATTCACGATTCAAGCTATTTCCTGGAAAATTGAAATCAAGATGGTCTGGACCATTCATAGTCAAAAGAGTTTTCCCATACGGAACAGTAGAATTGATAAATTCAAATGGGATTGAATTTGAGGTTAATGGTCACAGAGTTAAACACTACATAGATAGTCCGATGGAAGTCGACAACGAAGTTAATCACAATTTCGACACCACAGCTAACTAAGTGTGGGGAGAATCAAGTCTTTAAAGGATAATATGTATTTCTATTAGTGTTAGATTTTCTGTTTTCGTGTAGTTCTCGAAAATGGAACCTGAATGGTCTTTCCCTAGCAGACCCTAAAGAACTAGTCTTCTCCCCCCATTCTGAATTTTTATTTTTTTAGGTTTTTACGAAATGAAGACTTCCTGTGAACTAAACCATGGTCTAATGCTACACGCTTTGATCACTAAACGTAATAATGACACACTTCCGAGTGAAATAGTATCAGTAATCAGAGAAAGATTGGACGGAGTAAGAAA
Organism: Rutidosis leptorrhynchoides; assembly: GCF_046630445.1. NCBI lineage: Eukaryota > Viridiplantae > Streptophyta > Magnoliopsida > Asterales > Asteraceae > Rutidosis > Rutidosis leptorrhynchoides. Next base: position 105,153,136 of record NC_092338.1, on the reverse strand, counting down.
AGAATCCAGATGCGAAGATAATAAGTTACAATTTGGTAAAGGAAAATCAAAATCCGCAGCGAAAAGAAGAGCACGACACCTTGAAAGATGTCACAAATGCGGAAAATGGTCACATGGAGGTAAATGTTCAAATAATCAAACCTATTCAAACACCGAATTTGTTACTTTATGCAGAGACGGACCGTTCATATGTTTAGAAGAAAAAACACTGAACGCTCGAGGTTACGCCTATATAGCTATGGAAAACCAATTAAACCGACTATCTTATGAGTGGGATAGATCATATCACTAAGAATACTATCTCACAGGTAAGTCTGTACAGTTTTTATTTTTTTTATTTTCATTTTTAACCTTTTGATAATAAACGCTAATTTGTTCGCTATAAAGTATTAAATTGGTATTGAATAAAATTAGGTTTGGCGACCGAAAATATTGATATCATACAAAAATTTATTACAGCACTGCGAAATTTAACGTTTATTCTTAAGGTATAAATATCTTTAATCAATCAACCCAAAATATTTCAAAAATTCGTCATGAGTTAAATTAGGTCATGGAACCGAAATTACTTTACCGAAAAAAGGGGCGCATATTTTTGATAATATTTGATTGATTAAAGTGGGATAAAAGCCAAAAAGATTTTAAATTTTATTTTTACCATGTTTTTAAAATTAATATATAAATCTTAAATTAATATTGTGAACTTTGTAAGATCAATATATTTAAGTTTGTCAATATTTGAAAATTTTTAATATTTTTAATATAAGTTTGTATGTATAACAACAAAATTAAATATAAGTTTGGTGTGCATTTATAATATGAATTTTTAATTAAGTTTGGTGTGAATTTTTAATTTTATGCATTTTAAATTTAAGTTTGGTGTGAATTTAAAAACAAAAATTTACTTTATTTCGTTAAGTTAAAAATATGATTTTTAAAATTCGTCGTAAGTTGAAGACTAGGTCTTTGAACCGAAATTGCTTTACCCGAGGGAGGGACGAGAACTTTTATTATCATTATTTTTAATCTTATTAAACTAAAGTATGCCAAAAACATTAAAAAAAACCCAAAAATCTTTACTTTTAAAACCGCGCTTTGAATTGACAAATTTTAAAATTTTGTCGAGGGACGGACTAGGACATCGATCCGAAACACCCTCGCTCCTAAAGGAAAAACAAATTTTTAAAATTTAATTAATTATAAGTTTTATAAAGTATAAGGTTTTATATAAAAAAAAAAAAAAAAAAAACCAAACGCCGCGAGTTGCGGAGTTTGTAAGGTCCAAATGCCGCGATTCGCGGAGGACCAAAAACCCAGGAAAAAAAATAAAACGCAAAGAAACAGATCAGTCCACCCACAACCACACTCCAAACTGCGAAAATACACCCGAAAATACCGAAAAACACACACCAAATTCATAATTTTTGACCGTTTTTCATCAAATCTTTTACTAAAATCATGTTGAGAAGGATGCTATCAAGGAATTACTCAAGAAAAACGGTAAATTTCTACACTTAAACACCATTTAATCCGAAAATTGGTGTTCTTGAGCAATTTTTTCCCCAATTCGATTTTGATACTTTTTAGTGTAATTATGCTTAAATTGCTTATGTATTATGCTTGTATAACCTAGATTGATGCTATTTAACATGATTAGAAGCCTTAAACTTCAAATTTTGAGTAATCTACGGTTTGTGTTCTTGAGCAATTTGGGGCTTTTTGATATAAACAGGTTATGGTCGATTTTTGTCATGAATTGTTCCTAAATTAAGTAGTGTAACATGTTTAGGTAGTTAAATGATCCAAACTTTGAGCCTAAACATGATTTTGAGAATTAAAGTGGACTTTTTCAAGTCTAAAATTCATGAACTTGATTTTTAAGAGATAATGCCATTTGAAACTTGTTTAATTGCTAGTAATGATTATTTTGACATGTTATTTGAGTTGAATGCTTATGAACTTGGCGAATATTTTCGTATATGCTTATTTGAAAAAGTGTAGATTTGATAAAAATATGAAAATGAGCTTAAGTTTGATATAAATTGAACATGTCATTGTAATTATTTTGATTGATGATTTTGCTGACACTAATGCATATTTGGATGCACAAAAATTGTGTTTGATGTGTTTTGCAGACTGAAAGGGGTGAATCTTCATCCCAAGAACGCAATGCTCCTCCTGAGAATGCGGAACAACATGATGTTGATAGCTATTATAAACAAGATATACCTCATCCAGTTATGACATTTTCAGATATGCACTTGGAAGATTTGCACCCAAACTTGAGATTTGATAGACGTTGGATAGATTATCCAAAATACCAAAGGGGCTTGCATACTCTTCATTCTAAAGCTGTTGAAGTACCTAGGGTAATAGAATGGGCACCGTTAGAAGCTGTAGAATTATCCGGGCCAATTAGGGAAATACTTACACAGAGGTATGGTAATTCTACTTTTAACGATTGGGTACGTTTATTCAACATGCGTAGACCTGTATATAAAGTATGGTGTGAAGAATTATTGTGTAGTATAGAAATAAATGATCGGGTAGCTAGTTTAACCGATCCATCTTTTATTAGATTTTTGTTAGGAGGTTCGATGCGCCACATGTCTCTACTAGACATGGCTCAGGCCTTACGTATATATATGCCTGAGGAGTTAGCATCTGCCGATTGTAGAGGGTTGATATTGAACGGTAGGAAAATTGATGAAAATTTTGATACGCATGGTGTATGGAGTCAAATGACTAGCCATCACCAATTTAAAGGGGGAAATTACTCTTATTTGGATATAGATAGAGCAGAGTTAAGAGTAATTCATAGGTTTTTAGCCAATTCGATTACACAACGAGGTAAGAATAAGGAAAAGGTAAATGAACAGGATTTGTTTTACCACATGTGTATTCGAGACCCCCAAAGCGCTGTAAGTATACCTTATTGTGTGGGTTATTATTTATCAGCTATGGTTAGGGGGATGAGACTGCATAGCATAATAGGAGGTGGTATATTTATTACTTTGATTGCTGAATATCTCGGTGTGGATATAAGTCGGGGGGGATTATTAGTCGAAGAACCAGAACCCCGCGATACAATAGGTTTAAATGTATACCATGGTGCGAAGGTTTTGAAGAGGCAAAATAACGCCGCAGTACAATACCATGGTAGACATCCACAGGTTGAGAGAAACCAACAGCCAGGTAATGTGGGAGGAGGAAATGAAACGACAGAAATGCAAAGGTTTATAGCTTCACAAGAGTATGAAAATGCTAGACATCGAGCATTTGAAGATTGGCAAGTTCATCAAAACCAAATCATAGCTCATTGCCAACATGTAGGTAGAAACTATATTCCTACACCATCGCCCGTATTTCCACCCTGGTCTATAGAGATCCAACCACCATATCCTACGTATAACCCAGCCGAAGCATTTTATAACACATATGGTTATGCATGGAACCCCTACTGGTATCAGTATCATCCTTAGTCTATTTAGTTTTATTTATTTTATAATTTGTAATGTTGATACATTTAATACTTATGTTAGAATTGTATTAGTTTTTATAATTTACTAATTTTTGTTTTTAGATTTTAATAATGTTTGAATGTGGGGTAATATACCAAACTTCAAAAATATGTATATATGTTTGCAGTTTATCTTACGTACACAACAGGGTAAAACAACGCATTTTCAAAGACTGGCATTAAGTTCAGCAAAAAGCAACTAATTTTGACGACAAGATGCAAAATAAATGTGATATAACAACAAGACGGAATGAACAAATGATATGCACCATTTATCATTCAGCAAACAAACACAAATATGTTTGGAAACTTTGGTAAAATTTAATCATTTCTACGCTAATCACCCTCAATGATTTAAATTGTTACTGATTTCTTGCAAATGAGGGCATTGCAAGATCTTAAGTGTGGGAAGGGGTTAAATTCTTTCGGATTTTTAAAATTTTTACTTTATACACTTGGTTACCATTAAAAATACTAGTAAAGCAGTAGTTGTATTAGAATCTAGTGCTCTCTGATAATAAAGAACAGCCCTAGTCTTATATACTGACTACCCAATTCTAGTAAAAATTTTCAAAATTTTCAACTAAATGAATTTAAAATCATGTTTATACATATTTATGAACGATAAAACTAGGTGTTAACACCGAAATTATTGTTACCTTGGAAAGGACATAAATTGAGAAACAAACCAAAATGTTAGAATTCATTTAAAATGGAATAGAGGACAATAAAAAGGAAAATAAAAGCCAAGTGTGGGAAATTTTCACCAAGTTATTCAAAATATATATCACATATTTTTGTACAAATAATTGAAGATACTTTTGTTTTGGACGATAATTAACTGTTTTAGCCGATTTACTGTAAGAAAGATGGATCTACACGATGAATCAATTCCATCATTAAAAGGAAGTAAAGTCTTCCGAAAAAGACACGCGCTTCTTGATTTAGGTTAAGAAGTTGTCGTCCAGACCAGCTGTAGGTTGACGAAAAATCTAGAAAAGTCATCATTAAAATCAGCAGGAAATCCACAGACCTTGGCATCAAACAGGGTCGCCAAGTGGTTAGATTTATCCTAACTATGAGAAGGATTTATCTCGTAAAATGGGGGGGAACCGTGCAAATTAGCTTGATAAGACTAATGAATCAGATCCCCAGAAAGGATAATCTCCTTAAAGATCAAAAATCAGCTTTTAAGACTGATATTACTCAATCCTTGAGATTGACCTTAAAGATTGAGAATTCAAACTCATGGAATTCAATGATATCTAAACTCGAGCTTGAACGAGAAAATATTTTGATCAAATTATAAACCGATTTGTTTTCTGAAAACCCATTTTCAATGCGTTCATTACCTTTGAACGTAAAATCCTAGGAATTCACTTGGAATTCATTAGGTCACCTGAACCAAATCGGGTGTCAACCGTAAGAACGGTGGTTGCATAGCATGGTCAAAGACAAGACCTTGTGCCAGACCGAAAAATTATAAGGGTGAGCTTTACTATTGCTCCTACAAAGGATAGTAATTGCGTCCGACACGTTATATACCATAATTAAAAGCATGTCAGGGGACATTGCCTTAACAGTTGCTTGTTCAACGCTTTCCTTTACAACCGGACGGTAGTTTACCAAAAGGTAATATTCGGAGCAAGTATACTGGACGTGTTGCGTTCCTAATACAAGGTTAGCAAGTGGGTGACACAAAACCGCAAGTTTTGAGCTAAAATTTTCAAATATGAAACCCACCAAACCAACACAAAAATAATTTGCAAACACCGGTGAAGGGTTATTCCGGAAAACTTATCTAGGGTAAAAGCTAGATTAAAATTTTCAAAAGATCAAATGTTTTCATAAAGATCCAATTTCCTTAAAGGATCTAAATTTTATAGTCATGTGGGACTGTAAACCATATCGTTACTACCATTGTTTATACCGCCGTATAGAAATCACTGATGTACAAAGTGTGAAGAATAAAGAAGTAATTCTAGTATTTCAAGACTATATTGCTTGAGGACAAGCAACGCTCAAGTGTGGGAATATTTGATAATGCTAAAAACGAACATATATTTCATAGCATTATTCCTCAAGAAAGACAAGCTTTTAGTTGCAATTGTTCTATTTACAAGTAATATTCGTTTAAAATAATAAAACGTGAAGACAAAAGACAGATTCGACGAATTGAAGACGCAAACGACCAAAAAGCTCAAAAGTACAAAATACAATCAAAAAGGTTCCAATTATTGATAAGAAACGTCTCGAAATTACAAGAGTACAAGATTCAAAACGCAAAGTACAAGATATTAAATTATTCGCAAAGACGTTCGAAAATCCGGAACCGGGACCAGAGTCAACTCTCAACGCTTGACGCAACGGACTAAAAATTACAAGTTAACTATGTATATAAATATAATATAATATATAATTAATTATATAAATTATATATATATTATATTTATATAATAATCCGTCGGCAAGAAAGGCTCCAAAATGGTGTGAGCTGTAAAATCGAACTCCGCGACTTGCGGAGTTCAAAGAGGGAAAAGGCCGCGACTCGCGGAGCTCACCTGGACTCAAACCCTATAAAAGCAAACGCAGTTTGATCGCAAACATATCCAAAAAAATTCAATCTCTCTCTATATATGTATACGTAAATATATATAATTTATATTTTAATTTTAATTTCAATTTTAAATTCTAATAATAAGGGTATGTTAGCGAATGTTGTAAGGGTGTAAGTCAAAATTCTGTCCGTGTAACGCTACGCTATTTTTAATCATTGTAAGTTATGTTCAACCTTTTTAATTTAATGTCTCGTAGCTAAGTTATTATTATGCTTATTTAAAACGAAGTAATCATGATGTTGGGCTAATTACTAAAATTGGGTAATTGGGCTTTGTACCATAATTGGGGTTTGGACAAAAGAACGACACTTGTAGAAATTAGACTATGGGCTATTAATGGGCTTTATATTTGTTTAACTAAATGATAGTTTGTTAATTTTAATATAAAGATTTACAATTGAACGTCCCTATAAATAACCATATACACTCAATCGGACACGATGGGCGCGATATTTATATGTACGAATAATCGTTCATTTAACGGGACACGGGAATGGATTAATAGCCACTAGAATTATTAAAACAGGGGTGAAATTATGTACAAGGACACTTGGCATAATTGATAACAAAGTATTAAAACCTTGGGTTACATTCAGTCGACATCCTGGTGTAATTATTAAACAAAGTATTAAAATCTTTTTACAGTTTAAGTCCCCAATTAGTTGGAATATTTAACTTCGGGTATAAGGATAATTTGACGAGGATACTCGCACTTTATATTTATGACTGATGGACTGTTATGGACAAAAACCAGACGGACATATTAAATAATCCAGGACAAAGGACAATTAACCCATGGGCATAAAACTAAAATCAACACGTCAAACATCATGATTACGGAAGTTTAAATAAGCATAATTCTTTTATTTCATATTTAATTTCCTTTATTTTATATTTAATTGCACTTCTAATTATCGCACTTTTATTTATTGTTATTGTATTTAATTGCACTTTTAATTATCGTACTTTTTAATTATCGCACTTTTATTTATCGCAATTTCATTATCGTTATTTACTTTACGCTTTAAATTAAGTCTTTTATTTATTTTTAATATTTTACATTTGGTTTTAACTGCGACTAAAGTTTTTAAAATCGACAAATCGGTCATTAAACGGTAAAAACCCCCTTTATAATAATAATATTACTTATATATATATTTGTATTTTTATAAATTTAAACTAATATAGCGTTAAGCTTTGTGAAAAAGATTCCCTGTGGAACGAACCGGACTTACTAACAACTACACTACTGTACGATTAGGTACACTGCCTATAAGTGTTGTAGCAAGGTTTAAGTATATCCATTCAATAAATAAATAAATATCTTGAGTAAAATTGTATCGTATTTAATAGTATTTCCTTGTAAAATATAAGCTATTTTATATACACCTCGCATAACATCAGATGTACCACGACCTCAAGGTTCAATATTGGTGGCAAAACCTCAAAAGGGATGTTGCAGCATATGTTGGAAAGTGTTTAACTTGTTCCAAGATCAAAGCTGAACATCATAAGCCGTCTGGGTTACTTCAACAACCCGAAATCCTGCAATGGAAGTGGGAAGGAATAACAATGGACTTCATCACGAAGCTACCGAAGACGGTAGGCGGTTATGATACCATCTGGGTTATCGTTGACCGTCTTACCAAATCTGCACACTTCCTAGCCATTAAGGAAACTGATACGATGGAGAGACTGGCGCAGTTATACATAAAGGAGATTGTATCTCATCACGGTGTACCCTTATCGATTATCTCAGATCGCGATACCCGTTTCACTTCTAGATTTTGGCGTTCTTTACAAGAAGCCTTGGGAACACGTCTAGATATGAGTAAAATGTATCACCCGCAAACCGACGGACAGAGTGAACGCACGATCCAAACCCTGTAGGACATGTTACGTGCTTGTGTTATTGATTTCGGGAAAGCTTGGGAGAGACATTTGCCGTTAGCCGAATTCTCTTACAACAACAGCTATCACGCAAGCATTAAGGCCGCACCTTTTGAAGCATTGTTTGGCCGTAAATGTCGTTCTCCTATATGTTGGGCCGAAGTAGGTGAAAAATAACTCACCGGTCCCGAACTCGTCCATGAAACAACCGAGAAGATTGTCCAAATTCAAGCGAGGCTCAAGACGGCCCGTGATCGTCAAAAGAGCTATGCCGACCTTAAACGTGGAGATCGCGAATTTCAAATCGGCTATCGCGTTATGTTGAAAGTAGCACCTTGGAAAGGTGTAATCCATTTCGGAAAGCGAGGGAAGTTGAATCCACGATATATTGGTCCTTTTGAAGTCTTGGAGCGTGTTGGACCCGTTGCTTACCGTTTGGATCTTTCGACTCAATTGAGTGCAGTTCACCCCCACTTTCCACGTGTCGAATCTGAAGAAATGACTTGCCGAACCAGAACTCGTCATACCTCTCGAGTAAGGGTATTCATCGGTTCGATTTTCGGTTTCTTCGGTTTATTCAGTTCGGTGTATTCGGTTTTGAAAATTTTTAGAGCAAAATCGAAAACCGAACCGAAAACCGAATTTAAAACTAAAACCGAACCGAAACCGAAATCGAAAACTGAATTCAAATTCGGTTCGGTTTCGGTTAAAATCGAATATGATTAAAAAAAATAAGAATTGATAACCTCATTACCTAACACACATGAAATCAGGATCCAAACAAAATTAAACTAATTAAACTAGTATTATCAGTAATACATTAATATTTAATGCTATTTATAACCATATTTGAATCTACCATCTATCAAACACATATTTATATCTTATTCCCAAGCAGTGGGCATATTAAAGACGGCCACGAACAGAAAATGTATTCAAACATATGCATAAAATTGATTGGTAGCAATAAATTGACTAAACCAGAATTTGATATGATATAAGATATATATATATATATATATATATATATATATATATATATATATATATATATATATATATATATATATATATATATATATATATATATATATATATATATATATATATATATATATAGTAAAAGAAACAAATATAAACCTTCATACTAACCTTAATAAGAATATGAAGAGAATTTAAAGATTAAAGATTTAGGATCGTAGAAATCGGAATGGCTTAGGGCTTTGTCGAGTTGGAAAGAATATGAGATATGGAGATGAATATAATTTGGGGTTAAATAAACTACACCAATTAAATAATAGGGAGTATAGTACAGTTATAGGAGTAATAATTGAGCAAAGGCACTAATTCGATCGACAATGGGCGGGATCCAAATATTGGTCAAATTGTGTACTCCTTATCCATATATATAAATAATAAATTATTATTATTATAATTTATAATTAATGATAATAATTTAATATATTATTAAATAATTATTAAAATTTAGTTTTGAATTCGGTTTTCGGTTTAACCGAATTCAGAATCTTCAAAACCGAAAACCGAACCGAAAACCAAATTCAAATTAGGTTTCGGTTTTACTCGATCCGAAAAACATTTTATAAATTCGGTTTGGTTTAATTCCGGTTTGGTTTCATTTTGGTTTTCGTGTTAAAAGGTTTCAAACCAAATACTGACCACCACTGTCGAAATTATGGACCGTGAGGTCAAGATCTTGAAACGCAACAAGATTTCGATCGTTCGAGTCCGATGGAATGCAAAACGAGGACCTGAGTTTACTTGGGAGTGAGGAGATCAGATGAAATAGAAATATCCTCACTTCTTCACCACTCTACCATCTACCTCAGCTTAAAATTTCAGGACGAACTTTTCATTAACAGGTGGGTAATGTAACGACCCGACTTTTTCGACTTGCTTTTGTGCTCTGTGCTTTGTGCTTTCACAAAACTGCGTATTTGTGCGTACTGAGCTATATTATACTCTGGGATCTTACTACATGTGGATTACTTTTGTTTATATGTTAAAACGTGCCTTTAAGTACATAGGTTACTTAACTTGATCCCCGGAAGCCTTTATGACCGTTAGTGTCACTTGACGTTTAGAACGAATTGTGTACTGTGTACACGTTTGACTTTGGTCATAATCGGAATATTATGACTACGAAATACTAATTGTTATTTTATAATAACAATTACTTAGGTTTTTGGATGCTTAATTACGCTTAGTAATTTGCTAGGGCACACTAGTTAGTCTTGTTTGACTTTCTACCTTATTGGACTTTAGCCCACCCTACACTAGCTAGTGGACTATTTAATTAGCCCAATTTTAATAAGTTAGCGACCCATATTAATGTAAGACAAATGCCCATGTATTAGAGGGAACATACTAGCATTTTTGTTAACCATAATCCATAATGTTGCATGGGATCCTAACATAAGCACCAACTTTAGACAACCATTAACCAAAAAGCAAAAAGGTGTCCCCCTTATCCCCTCCCAATACCTACGGCTACCACCATCATGTCACACCCTCACCTTCTATAAATACCAAACTTATTCATCCCATTTCACACTTGATCTCATTCACAAATTACACACACTTACTCTCTAATTCTCTCTCTAGTCTTTCTCACTCTAAAAAGTGTAAGTTTTAAACTTTATTCTTCTTCTTCTTCTTCCCTTCTCATTAACGACATCATCATCATCAAGGGATCTAGCTCTTTAGCTTTTAGATCTTGTTATATCTTGTAGATTCAAACTTGGATTTGAAGTCTTCAAGAACATGGAAGATTCAAGCTTTCTAGCTTTGAATCTTCACTTATTTTGTTAGATCTAAATCTTGTAGCTTTTAATCTTTGTATTTTGTTGTAAAGATTCAAACTTGTGTTTGTAATCTTCATGTAACTTGAAGATCTAGCTTCATGCTTCAAGGATCTTCAAGAACAACCAAGATTCAAGCTTTCTAGCTTTGAATCTTCGTTTCTTTTGTTGGATCTAAGTTTTCTAACTTATGATCTCATTATTTTGTTATAAAGATCAAAACTTGTGTTTATGATCTTCATGTAACTTGAAGATCTAAGCTTTATGCTTCAAGATCTTCAAGAACACCAAAGATTCAAGCTTTCTAGCTTTGTAATCTCATAACTTGTGTGAAAAGGATCCAAGCTCTCTAGCTTAGGGTTCCATTACTTTATTTGATCAAGTTTGTGTTCATACTTGTTTGATTGAAGGAAAGTTTGTAGCTTTAGTTGTAAATAGAACTTATATCTGTGTTAAGACTAAGAATATGATGTAACCTTGGTTCATTATCCTTCTAAAACTCTTAAGTGAGTTGTATTCTTACTTGGTCTTAACATATTATGTGTTTATGGTTGAATCTTGGTCAAAGTGATGCTAACACATTAATGAGTTGTACACTTAAAGCTACAAGCATCAAGGATGAGAACCGTGATGAGCATCAAGCACCAAGAATCTCACCGGAGCAATTGTTTACTGTTTTTCGGGGTCTTATCAGACTCTCTGGGCTTCTGGAAAGTTGATTTTCAGATAGTTCGTTTCAAGTAGATGACTTTTCGTTTAGGCCTCGCCTAAATCCGATATACGGTTTAGGATTTATAGCCTTCCGAAAGTCACTACGCCTTTGTAACGTTGTGCTGAAATTTCTGACCTACTCGCACTTAAACCGTCGCCACGGTCAAATGAAGACGAGTTAGGTTCTGAAAATTGGTCAGCCGTTAGAGGACTCACATACGGAGCCTTGGCCACTGACTACGCGTCTTTTTGATTTGTATAGAGGTCGTAACAGCTGTCCAAATCAGCTTTTTGTTTCGATCTCTATTCTTGTTAAACTTACCTTAGCTTTGATGAATAATGATGATGTTGATGATGACACTTAAACGTAATTTACTCACATTTAAACTTTTGGGGACAACATACTGAGCTAGTGACCTTTGACTTAGGTTGATGACCTTTCGGATCGACTTACTACCTGCATACGTTTCATATCGACTTTTACTGCTTATTCACTATGAGTTATAGAATCCCTTTACTATTTTTACTATTTTTGCGACTGAGAATACATGCGCTTTTTACGTTTTACATACTAGACACGAGTACTTAAACTTTATATATGTGTGGGTTACAAAACGGCACAAAGATTCCCCTTAGCTCGGTAATGTTTAATCATTGGTTTCCTAACTGTGAACGCGAATCTTAGATATGGATCCATAGGTTTGACAACCCCACTCGGGCTAGTCGCGCTAGCTGACAACGGGTGTTTAATACTTCAAGGACAAACGCACTCGCCAAGTGCACTTTTAGGGGGTGATATACATATGATAGTGCTCCAAATGAACATATATTTAGGCGCAATATCCTTCCAATATGTAAAGTTTTTAGTTGCAATTGTTCTATTTTTAAGTAATAATCGTTTAAATAAATAAGTGCGAAGACAAAAGAAGAAAACGAAGATTTGAAGACGCAAACGTCCAAAATGCTCAAACGTACAAGTTAAACTCCAAGTGGTTCAATTTATTGATGATCAACATCTAAATATTGACAAGAGTACAAGTTGCGGAACGTAAAGTACAAGATATTAAAGCATACGAAAAGACGTTCGAGAAACCGGAACTGAGACATAAACCGGGCGTAAATGTATGAGACAACGGAGCGAAAATTACAAGTCAACTATGCACAAGAATATAATATAATATATATAATTAATATAAATTATATATATATATATTATATATATATATATATATATATATATATATATATATATATATATATATATATAATAATATGTCGACAAGCAAGAAAACAAAAAATATGTGAGCTGGATCTGACGGCCATGCGATCGCATGGGAAATAGGCATAAAACCCATGCGAGTGCATGAGCCCATGCGAGTGCATGAGATTTGCACTAAAACCCCATGCACTCGCATGGGCATCAGAATCAGGAAATATGCCTATAAATACCTGGCTTCTGCTCGACGAAAAAACAACACACCATCTACATATCTCTCCCTCTGTTAATATATATATATATATATATATATATATATATATATATATATATATATATATATATATATATATATATATATATATATTAGTTTAGTTTTATATTAGTTAGTTTGGGTAATGTAAACGGTTATTTTACGGGTTTTAAAGTCGGAGCTCTGTCCCACTAACACAAGGTGATTAATGATCACTGTAAGCTAAATTCTCCTTTTTAAATTAATGTCTCGTATTTAAGTTATTATTATGCTTATTTGAGCCGAAGCAATCGTGAATGTTGGGCTAAATATTAAGACGGGGTTATTGGACTTTGGACCATAATTGAGGTTTGGACAAAAGACCGACACTTGTGGAAATTGGACTATGGGCTATTAATGGGCTTTATATTCGATTAACTAAATGATATCTTGTTAATTTAATATAGAGATTTATAATTTGACGTATCTATATATAACCACATACGCTTGACTGGGTACGGTGGGCGGGATATTTATAAATACTAATGATTATTCATTTGACCGGACACGGGGATGGATTAATAGTCAATGGACTCATTAAAACAGGGGTGGATTACATTCAAGGGAAATTGGTGTAATTGTTAATAAAGTATTAAAACCTTGGGTTACACGCAGTCGATAACCTGGTGTAATCATTAACAATGTATTAAGACCTTATTACTGTTTAAATCCCCAATTAGTTGGAATATTTGACTTCGGGTATAAGGTTAATTTGGCGAAGACCCTCGCACTTTATAATTATGACGGATGGACTATTATGGACAAAACCAGATGGACTTATCAAATAATCCAGGACAAAGGACAATTAACCCACGATAATAAATTAAAATCAAAACGTCAAACATCATGAGTACGAAAGTTTAAAAAAGCATAATATATTTTATTTTAGATTTCCTCGTACTTTTATTTATTGTCATTTTAATTATTATTATTTATTTTATCGTTAGTTAAATATCGTCATTTACTTTACGCTTCGCTTAAAATATAAAATCGACAAACCAGTCATTAAACGGTAAACCCCCTTTTATAATAATAATAATTGTAATATATATATATATATATATATATATATATATATATATATATATATATATATATATATATATATATATATATATATATATATATATTTTGTACAAATATAGTTATTTAAAATATAGCGTAAAATAAGTCGTCTCCCTGAGGAACGAACCGGACTTACTAAAAACTATACTACTCTACGATTAGGTACACTGCCTATAGTGTTGTAGCAAGGTTTAGGTATATCTCATCTGTAAATAAATAATAAAACTTGTGTAATTTGTATCGTATTTCGTAGTAAAAAATAATAGTATTTTATACACCAACGCTCGCACATCAAGTTTTTGGCGCCGCTGCCGGGGACTCGGCGAAACGCTATATTTTTAAAAATATAATTAATAAAAAAGAAAAAATATATAAAACATTAAAAAGAAAAAAATATATTTTTAAGAGTTTGTTTAAAATATATAAAATTATAAAGTATTTCTATTTCTATTTTAGTTTTTAAAATATAAGTTTTTTTTATATTATATAAATATTTAATATAAATCAGAAAAAAAAATATTAATTAAAATTAAAAATTGGGCCGAACCCGTCGAAGCCCAAAATCATTTCTGGAATCCAGGCCCATGCGATCGCATGAGCCGGATGTCTTAAAACCATGCGATCGCATGGTGTAGTCTGACATGCTGAAACCCTAGCATTAATTACGGAGTAGGGTTTATTATTATTATTAATTAGGGTTTTAATTTAATAATAATTTGTATTAGTTTTAATAAATTTAGTTTTAATTCAGTTTTTATATTTATAGTTTGATACTTTTATAAAATATAATATAAAAATAATATTTTTATAAAATTTGTATTTTTATCATTTTAGTTATAATTTGTATTTTTATCGTTTATTTTGTATATTTATCGTTTGTAATTAGTTTCAAATTTAGTTTTGCCGTAGTTATTTTATATTTCTAGATTTTTAGGCTTTGCCGTAAAATCCCTTAAGTGCTTTTTCTTTAGATTAAGATTTAGGCGCTTTAGAATTTTGCGACCCAGTTTATAAATTTTAGTACTAATTAAGTTATTGTCGTTTTGGATATAGAATTCCTTTAAGCTTTAATACCTTTAGACGCAACTTTTTAGATTTAATTTTTAAACTTTTAAGTTTCAACGTTTTTCTTTCTTATTTTTATTTTTCGACGTTTTTCGACGCGCTTTTTCTTTTTCATTTCTACACTCTAGTTTTTAAGACATAGAATTTTTTTATTTTCTTTAAATTTCGACGAAAAATTATTTTAAGCAATTAAATTGATAGACATCCAAATTTTCTGGTTCGTAGTAATAGTTGGATTTGTTAGTGGTGAGTTGTGGGCTTCCGATTTAAAGGGTCCTGGCTACCTGCTGCATCTATTGGCTATTCGAAACGTGGGCAAAAGCAGAAAAGTCTATTAATTTGATAACTTATATAATTTTTTGTTTTGAAACTAATAAGAATAATTAGTAAATGCACCACATTGTAGCTAAAATTTAGTAATAAGCGCATTACGGAAAATTTTGAAAATATTTTGAAAACATTCTCTGACATACGAAATCAATTTCATCAATACTCTCAAACGGGTGTTGATGACAATTCGTTCGGTCAATCTTGGATCACGAATGACTAAACAATAACTGGTTGTGAAATCTGTGGATATTATCACTCAACATGGGAATGTTATTATTACGTTCCTATGGAAAATTATGCACCCATAGAACCTGAATGGAACGATTATGAAGATTCAAATTGGGATTATTCCCAAGAATATATCCAAACTCAACAACCAGAGGACGAGGAAAATTATGTGTCTGAAAATTGTTTAGATTATATGAAATTCAAACTCGAAGAATTTGACGCACAAAATGAACAAATGAGAGAGTTTGCAAATAGGCAAGCTGAAACTCTATCAGACTACACACCTGTTGATCTGAGGAGTATTGTGCAAGAAAATCTCATATCATCGAATTTTGTTGAATTCGAGAGCTCCGAAATCACCAATTATCTCGATGATACTTTTTATTCAGTTTTACCAATTTCACAACATATAGACACATTAGCCTCTACCGACGAAATCATCGATCCATCAATGGATGAAGAAGAAGTAAGGGTGACAAATTGGTACTCTTGGGAAAATGATAACGTTGAAAATTTTACCCCCGAGACCAAAGTGGTGGGATCGATAAAGACCGTTAAAGAAGAAGAATTTGCTTCGATCCCAAAATTCACAATTCTACAACTTTCCAACCCAATATTCTCAATAGACGAGTCATCTATCGAAGATAAACTACGAGCTGCAATAGATAATGACACCTCGGATTTCACCCAATTGGGTAATAAAGGTGAAAACTTTGATCCCGAGAATAAACGGAAGGAAATGTTAGGAATTGTCCACCCTATAGAAATATATATGTCAGTGTATATTGATCCATTTGACAAAGAACCAGAAAAGAGACATATCCATTTACTAAAAGCTACACTTAAAAAAGAATTAAGTAGTGACGATCGGGTGAGTCTAAACTTTAAACCCATTGATATATTATACACCACCCGAGATGTAAATAACTGGCTCACTATTTTAGTTCGTGGAACTTATTCTACCAACTTCACATGTCGTCAGCTAAGTGTGGGGAAGTCTAACCCCACTTAACGTTAAATTAGGGGTTCAGGTTAGTGAATAACTCGTTAATAAAAATGCATGATAAATTAGGGTAAAAGACGCATTTTCAAAGTGTAAGACCCAAATATTTATTGTACATAATGTATTTATGGTGTACGATACGTGTATGAAGTGTACGAAGCATGTACGCGTTGTTTGCTCGAACGTCGAAGGAAACTGGATGTTGTCTGAAGTGACAAGGTGTGTATGTATCTTTTCAACCCCAAATAAAGTTTGAGTTGATGTTTCAAAGCCTTACTATTGGAAAGAAAATCTTATTACGTTTCCAACGATATTTGATTCATCGAAAACGGAGCTACGGTCAAAAAGTTATGGCCAAAACAAGTTTCTGAAAACTGACCTGAAGGTTGGAGCGGCGCTCAACCTTATGGAGCGGCGCTCCAATCGCGTCAGAAGCAATTTTCAACTTTTTTAAAAGGTTTAAATGAGGGGTACTTTGGTCTTTTTAATTGGGGTCGGTTTGGGGTCATCAAGACTGATCTAGAACTCCATTGGAGCTCATTTCTCACCCACACAAACACTCTCATCCACATCTAGAGAGAGGGGAAGAGTTCTAGAGTGAGAGAGCTTGATTTGGAGTAGAAGGAGTCGAATTCTCGCCAAAGCTCGGGTTTTAAAGTTGTTCATCTCGCTCCTAGCTATGTTTTGGTAGTATTGGTAAGTTCTAACTCCGAATTTCATTTGTTAGATTTGATATTCAAGTTAGGGTTTGAGATTGTTAGTTGTAAAACCCAATTGGTTGATGAAGAGGGTTTATGGAAACTTGCTATTTTGATATTTGGCGGGTTTTGGGTTGGTTAATGATTTAACCATATTTAAGACTTGTAAATGGTGTATAATCACTAGTGTTAGTGATTATTGGTGTTTTGGAAACCATTAGGGTTCTTATGGTTGACTAATTTTGACTAGAGTCAAAATTAGGGTTTGTTGATGATTATGACTCAATTGCCGATTTAATAAGGTTTATAAACTTAAAATGGATTAAGTTGAAGCATAGAACCGAGTTAAATATGTTTTGGTGTCAAAACTTGCTAATGGCGTGTTATTGACTTCTTATGGGTCAAATTAGGGTTTAAGTGTCATTTTGGGCAAGATAGGTGTTTAACACCTATGATTGGGTT
This sequence comes from Rutidosis leptorrhynchoides, assembly GCF_046630445.1. NCBI lineage: Eukaryota > Viridiplantae > Streptophyta > Magnoliopsida > Asterales > Asteraceae > Rutidosis > Rutidosis leptorrhynchoides. The sequence goes on along the minus strand of NC_092338.1, from coordinate 105,135,219 downwards.
TGATTGGCATATTAGGACCATTCTCATTTGTGTTAGTGATTATTGGTTAGTTTGTGCGCGGTTTGTGCTTAGAAGTGCATTTGGGTCGAAATTGCACTAGTTGTCAATTTGGGTTGATTTATATATCCACCCTAATTGTGTTACTTGTTATGTGATAAATGGATTAGGTACATTCCATCGGCGATTGCGGATTATTTGGTAGCATTCTTCAAGGCGACAAGGTGAGTGTTAATATCCTATATGCATATGTATGTGTAGGATGGGTGCGGGTCGGGTGAAGGGGTTCTCGCTTATAGAGCTCGCTTCTCGTATAGGTGGAATTGTTGGACTTGTGTATAGGTCCAATTGGCACGGTTGTGCGTTTTGGTTAACCACTTTGGTGAGGTGCACACTTTGTGTGTACGTTATCACATGGGCGTGTGATGTGGACTTATATAACCCCAATGACGAAGGGTTAATATAGTGAGTGGAATAATTATATGCGTAGGTATATAATGTATTTATTTATTGTAGCTTGAGATGTGAAGTGTCGATGTGCTAAGACACCACATTTCACGTGACGAGTGAAGTGTTGATGTGCTAAGACACCACTCAAAGTAATGTGACGGGTGAAGTGTCGATTTGTTAAGACGCCACCCAGGGAGAAGTGTCAATGTGTTAAGACACCACCCGGAGTGAAGTATCGATGTGCTAAGATGCCACTCCAAGAGAATAACGGGTGAAGTGCTGATGTGTTAAGGCCCCACTCGAGGTGAAGTATCGACACGTTAAGATGCCACCTCAAGTAAAATGAAGAGTGAAGTGTCGAAGTGTTAAGACACCACTCGGGGTGAAGTGTCGACGTGTTAAGACGTCACCCGGGGTGAAGTATCGAAGTGTTAAGATGCCACCCGTGGGGTTAGTGTACGAAGTGTTAAGTGCACTAATGGTTGTTATGAACATCGGTGACTTGTTTCGCGAAGTCATTCCCTTGCGAAGATTTGGTTAACCATGGTTATTGTGTTGTAAGCGTAAGCAAATTATGTTATTCGAGATACATATATATATATATATATATATATATATATATATATATATATATATATATATATATATATATATATATATATATATATATATATATTGTATACATATAATGTTGTATTGTCGTGATGTAGCTAATCCTCCGGGTGTAGCTTATTGGCATTGTTCACATCGTTGTTGGTGAACTTATATTTTGTTGATGTATCTTTAGCTCGTTGCTTAGTGATCTTACGGTATGCTTAGACTAGCTTGCCTTTATGCTTGGATGCTCCGGTATGCGGTATTTGGTTTTGTGTGGCGTATCCATTTTATGCATATATATGTATGTAGTATATTCTCACTCACTAAGTGTTAGCTTACCCTCTCGTTGTTTACCTTTTTATAGATTTGCATGGATGCGGTGGTTCGGGTAAGCGTGGGACTAGTGGACTCGCGTAGTTGCTTTATAAGGCTTGCTTTTGGATTGATTAGGATTGGGTAGCGTATCCCCAATCGCCATGCTTGACTTTATTTTGTGTTAAAAGTCGTGTGGTCGAAAACTTGAAATTGGTACTTAAAGGGTAATTTGGGCATATGTGGGCCCGGTGTCGTAAAACCCTTTTTATTGATGGAGCGTGTTAGTTTTAACTATTATAATATATTGTGAAAACCGTTTAGTCTAAATGTGTCGGGAAGTGATCAAACATTTTCGCATTTGGGACTTTTTGGGACAGCAGCCTGTCCAGGCCCTTTTGCGCGCCGCGCAGGGTCATGTCGCGTCGCGCCATTTGCTGCACAAAGAAATTTTTTTTATTCCACGTTATTGGTTGGTTAACGGGTTGGGTTGTTACAAGTGGTATCAGAGCATGGTCTAAGGAATTTAGGTGACTTGAGATAGGTGCCTAGACTTAGACTTTTGTTTGTGCTTAATTGTTGCGGGACTTGTAGGATTACGGGTCGGAATGGGTTCTAGCTAGTGCCTTGTTTACAGGTTGACTAACGTTTATATTAGTAATGCGGATATTATTAATATGCTATTGTGATGTGATAATAATTCTCGCGTGTGTTTATATCGCGTAGAATTTTGTTTGTGTTTGCATATATCATCAAGCGAGGCGGTCGTTGTACTAACGATTCGATACGGTGTGTATGCGTAATAAGGACTTGCAAACCTTATTACGAGTGCAAATTGTGTCTAACAAGTGATGTACGATGAATGTTTAGCAAGATGGGGCAGTATTGTGCGTGTGATTTTATACGTTCGTGGTCTAATCGCTTTGCATTCCTTAGAATGGCGACGGGAAATGGGATCAAGACGAACGACGCTGAGTTTAACGCTAGAGTTGCGGCCGCCGTTGCGGAGCAAATGAGTGCGTTTCGAGAAGAAATGGATAGGAAGTATTCCGAACTTTAGCAGATTTGTCGAAAATGCGTAATGAGTTGCGAAATTTGCAACAAGGTTCTATGGATTTAAATACTCTCAAGACGACCTTTATGGCGAAGGCTCGTTTTTGCCCGAAGTATTTAGGGAATGATCATTTGTTGATGCAGGATTTCTATCGAACCTTGAATGATGACTTGAGGAGTAAGATTAGCAGAGTTCAGGCGAAATCATTTGCGGAGTTATTCGCCGCGGCTAGAGGTTTCGAGTCGTATTCACGATCGAAGGTTGGTGAACCTTCAAGTGAGAGAAGGGTTATTTCTTTTGGTGCTCCAAGTAAGAGGACTAAGGGTCCGAGTGTGAGCACGGGTGGTACACGAATGGGTATATCGGATTCTAATGCGTCTAGGTGTTACAATTGTGGCGTGAGGGGTCACAAGTCTTGGGAATGTCCGGTGCCAAAGGGTGATGGCACAGTATGTTTTAATTTCCAAGAAGAAGGACATCGTAAGTCCGAATGTCCCGAGTTAGCGGGGACGGGGGCGGTAAGGAGACATTAAGGTACGTTTCGTTTTAATAAATATGTCCTTTGATTATTTATTATGTGCCGTTTGAGTTGGAGTATGTTAAATGCATCGTGTTGTGCATGTTATCGTCATGGGTGACGTTCCTAATGGAAGTACCCTATGGTGACGTTTTGATTGTTGGGCGAAGGGCGTAAGACTTGGCGTAACCAAGCATTCCTTAGTATTTGGGAAATGTTTCTACCAAGCCATGGAAATGAGTTTTGTTGTTCGGATGTTAGAGCGTGTTCGCTTTTGTGTAGAAGTTGATGAACCATGAGGTTCGACGGGTGGGATGAAACCCGAGAAATCGAGTGTTGATCTCGATGTGTGATGGAAAAGGAGTCTACGTGACGCGACATTAGGTGCCTCTTTTATACCTACTAGCGTGGTGTTCGACTCCGATTGTGTTGCGGTTACATTGTACTTAGGGTACCGAGGAGAAACCCTTAGGTACATGAGTGACTAGGTGGAATTTGACAAACTAAAGCAATTGGATGATTGCGGGGGTATGGTTTGTGTAATTGTGTTACACTTTTCGTTCGAAGTGTTTAAGGATTGATTGAAATCCTTCGGGTGCTCAAGATTAGAGCAAGATATGGTGATGGGTCGTGTAAACCCAATTATTGGTAAAGTCTACTTTTGATAGCATTGTACGAGTTGTGGATATGGAACATAGTTCCAAGTGGGGGAGTTATACTCCCGCACGAGGGGACCTTAGGGTGAGAATTCGGATAATGCTTATGGTAGATCCGAAACTTGTGTTGGGACCTAGTTTGGTCGATTTGTGGTAGAGTACAATTTCGGTTAAATTGTACTTATGATTTTGGATTTGAATTATCACAGGGGTGGTAATGTGGTAAATCTCGTTGAGAGATAAAGGACGTGCTTGGCGAGCAAGGTGAAATCCCTCGGTTAAGGGATGTGTGTGTCGGATTCTCTTTTAGAGAATTTTTGTTTTGTGCCTATGTTCGATATAGGTGGTTCTTGCTCGATTGTGTGAATGGTTAGTGGTATCCGTTAGGATTCACTATGGCGTAGCAGAGCGCGATGTTACGCTACTCGTTGTTCGAGGCCAAAAGGGCGTTGATTGGTGAAGCATGACCTTCGGGGTCCGCTGACTTCATCATGGTATTGTTGATTGGTGAAGCATGAACTTCGGGGTCCACTGACTTCATCATGGTATTGTTGATTGGTGAAGCATGACCATCGGGGTCCGCTGACTTCATCATTGGTGTAGTGTTATATCGGTGAAGCATGACCGTTGACGGGGTCCACTGACTTCATCCGGTGTTGAGTGATCTATCGGTTGTTTTATACATCGATGGTGGGTTCGTAAGGACCGTGTGGTGTGATCTTTCGGTTGTTTTAAACACCGATGGTGGGATCGTGAGGACCATGTTGTGTGATTAGTGATTGCGATAGCCGTGTTTCGCTCACATGTTGTTACGGGTGTGACAATAGTAGATTTTGGACACCTTAGGATTAGCGTTGCCATAGTCGTTTTGAGCGCTTTTGGTTTTAGCCGTTGCTTATGATGTTAGGATAGTGGCATATTGGTTGTATTGCGCACTACAAAGGATGTTTAGTGGTAAGTGTAATCCGTAAGGATTCATGTGGTTTGATCTTCAACGTTTGGATTGTTGGCTTTAGGTTGAGACTTGGTCGCTTTTAGCCTGGTCCTTGGTAAAGGTACACTAAGGAATTGATATCTCGGTTCGAGATTGGTCGAGTTTTTCCCGATGTGAGGGATTGAGCAAGGTTTTAGTGCTCGGTTGGTGGATTTGATAAATCGCGGGTGACGATTTAGTTGTTAAAGGTGATTCATTGGGAAGAATTGTCTAGGAAAGTTCGGATTGGGACTTATGATTGAGGACCGTTGAGTAGGTCCGGATTGGTTAAGTGGAGAAGATCACGAGGACGTGATCGAGTTTAAGTGGGGGAGAGTTGTAAGACCCAAATATTTATTGTATATAATGTATTTATGGTGTACGATACGTGTATGAAGTGTACGAAGCATGTACGTGTTGTTTGCTCGAACGTCGAAGGAAACTGGATGTTGTCTGAAGTGACAAGGTGTGTACGTATCTTTTCAACCCCAAATAAAGTTTGAGTTGATATTTCAAAGCCTTACCATTGGAAAGAAAATCTTATTACGTTTCCAACGATATTTGATTCATCGAAAATAGAGCTACGGTCAAAAAGTTATGGCCAAAACAAATTTTTGAAAACTGACCTGAAGGTTGGAGCGGCGCTCCACCTTATGGAGCGGCGCTCCGATCGCGTCAGATGCAATATTCAGCTTTTTTAAAATGTTTAAATGAGGGGTACTTTGGTCTTTTCAATTGGGGTCGGTTTGGGGTCATCAAGACTGATCTAGAACTCCATTGGATCTCATTTCTCACCCACACAAACACTCTCATCCACATCTAGAGAGAGAGGAAGAGTTCTAGAGTGAGAGAGCTTGATTTGGAGAAGAAGGAGTCAAATTCTCGCCAAAGCTCGGGTTTTAAAGTTGTTTATCTCGCTCCTAGCTATGTTTTGGTAGTATTGGTAAGTTCTATCTCCGAAATTCATTTGTTAGATTTGATATTCAAGTTAGGGTTTGAGATTGTTAGTTGTCAAACTCATTTGGTTGATGAAGAGGGTTTATGGAAACTTGCTATTTTGATATTTGGTGGGTTTTGGGTTGGTTAATGATTTAACCATGTTTAAGACTTGTAAATGGTGTATAATCACTAGTGTTAGTGATTATTGTTGTTTTGGAAACCATTAGGGTTCTTATGGTTGACTAATTTTGACTAGAGTTAAAATTAGGGTTTGTTGATGATTATGACTCAATTGCCGATTTAATACGGTTTATACACTTAAAATGGATTAAGTTGAAGCATAGAACCGAGTTAAATATGGTTTGGTGTCAAAACTTGCTAATGGCGTGATATTGACTTCTTATGGGTCAAAATAGGGTTTAAGTGTCATTTTGGGCAAGATAGGTGTTTAACACCAATGATTGGGTTTGATTGGCATATTAGGACCATTCTCACTTGTGTTAGTGATTATTGGTTAGTTTGGGCGCGGTTTGTGCTTAGAAGTGCATTTGGGTCGAAATTGCACTAGTTGTCAATTTGGGTTGATTTGTATATCCACCCTAATTGTGTTACTTGTTATGTGATAAATGGATTAGGTACATTCCATCGGTGATTGCGGATTATTTGGTAGCATTCTTCAAGGCGACAAGGTGAGTATTAATATCCTATATGCATATGTATGTGTGGGATGGGTGCGGGTCGGGTGAAGGGGTTCTTGCTTATAGAGCCCGCTTCTCGTATAGGTGGAATTGTTGGACTTGTGTATAGGTCCAATTGGCACGGTTGTGCGTTTTGGTTGACCACTTTGGCGAGGTGCACACTTTGTGTGTACGTTATCACATGGGCGTGTGATGTGGACTTATATAACCCCAATGACGAAGGGTTAATATAGTGAGTGGAATAATTATATGCGTAGGTATATAATGTATTTATTTGTTGTAGCGTGAGATGTGAAGTGTCGATGTGCTAAGACACCACATTTCACGTGACGAGTGAAGTGTCGATGTGCTAAGACACCACTCAAAGTAATGTGACGGGTGAAGTGTCGATGTGTTAAGACGCCACCAGGGGTGAAGTGTCGATGTGTTAAGACACCACCCGGAGTGAAGTATCGATGTGCTAAGATGCCACTCCAAGAGAATAACGGGTGAAGTGCCGATGTGTTAAGGCGCCACTCGAGGTGAAGTATCGACGTGTTAAGATGCCACCTCCAGTAAAATGAAGAGTGAAGTGTCGAAGTGTTAAGACACCACTCGGGGTGAAGTGTCGAAGTGTTAAGATGCCACCCGTGGGGTTAGTGTACGAAGTGTTAAGTGCACTAATGGTTGTTATGAACATCGGTGACTTGTTTCACGAAGTCATTCCCTTGCGAAGATTTGGTTAACCATGGTTATTGTGTTGTGGCGTGTCCATTTTATGCATATATATGTATGTAGTATATTCTCACTCACTAAGCGTTAGCTTACCCTCTCGTTGTTTACCTTTTTATAGATTTGCATGGATGCGGTGGCTCGGGTAAGCGTGGGACTAGTGGACTCGCGTAATTGCTTTAGAAGGCTTGCTTTTGGATTGATTAGGATTGGGTAGCGTATCCCCAATCGCCATGCTCGACTTTATTTTGTGTTAAAAGTCGTGTGGTCGAAAACTTGAAATTGGTACTTGATGATGTAGCGTGGGGGTACGTGATAGTACTATATTTTACTACGAAATACGTTACAAATTACACAAGTTTTAATTATTTATTTACAAATTGGATATACCAAAACCTTGCTACAACACAATAGGCAGTGTACCTAGTCGCGAAGTAGTATAGTTTTTAGTAAGTCCGGTTCGTTCCACAGGGAGACGGGCTTATGAAACACTTTATTTTTATATAACAATATATAAATATAAATATAAAAAGGGGGGTTTTACCGTTTAATGACCGGTTTGTCGATTTTAAAACTTTAGTCGCAGTTAAAACCTAATGTAAAATATAAAATAAATACAAGACTTAAATTAAAGCGTAAAGTAAATAACGATAATGAAATTGCGAATAATAAAAGTGCGATAAAATAAACTTGCGATAATTAAAAAGTACGATAATTAAAAGTGCGATTAAATAACAATAAATAAAAGTGCGATAATTAGAAGTGCAATTAAATATAAAATAAAGAAAATTAAATATGAAATAAAAGAATTATGCTTATTTAAACTTCCGTAATCATGATGTTTGACGTGTTGATTTTAGTTTTATGCCCATGGGTTAATTGTCCTTTGTCCTGGATTACTTAATATGTCCGTCTGGTTTTTGTCCATAACAGTCCATCAGTCATAAATATAAAGTGCGAGTGTCCTCGTCAAATTATTCTTATACCCGAAGTTAAATATTCCAACTAATTGGGGATTCGAATTGTAACAAGGTTTTAATACTTTGTTTAATGAATACACCAGGTTATCGACTGCGTGTAAACCAAGGTTTTACTACTTTGTTAACAATTACACCAATTACCCTTGAATGTAATTTCACCCCTGTTTTAATTATTCTAGTGGCTATTAATCCATTCCCGTGTCCGGTTAAATGAACGATTATTCGTACATATAAATACCCCGCCCATCGTGTCCGATCGAGTGTATATGGTAATTTATAGGGACGCCCAATTGTAAATCTTTATATTAACATTAACAAACTATCATTTAGTTAAACAAATATAAAGCCCATTAATAGCCCATAGTCTAATTTCCACAAGTGTCGTTCTTTTGTCCAAACCCCAATTATGGTACAAAGCCCAATTACCCATTTTAGTAATTAGCCCAACATCATGATTACTTCGGATTAAATAAGCATAATAATAACTTAAGTACGAGACATTAATTTAAAAAGGAGAACATAGCTTACATTGATTATTTATCGCGTAGTGGTACACGGACAGAATTTCGACTTCAAAACCCGTAAAAATAACTTTTACATAACCCAAACTAATCTAATATAACACTAATCTATACTATATATACATATATATATTTATTTATATTATACTAGGGAGTTTTATTATTATTATTATTATTTTGGTGTGGTGTTCTCAAACTCGGACGAAAAATGGCAAATTTATAGACCAGGCCTGATTCTGATCCTCATGCGACTCGCATGGGAAATAGCCTTCTGGCCATGCGACTCGCATGGCCACCAGAATCCAGCTCAATCATTTTTGTTTTCTTGTTCGTCGACATAATTTAAAATAAATATAAATATATAAATAATTAATATAATTATTTATATATTATATTTTATTCTTGTGCATAGTAGACTAGATATTTTTGGTCCGTTGCGTCGGGCGTTTCTTCTTGGCTCGGGTCCCGGTTCCGGATTTTCGGACGTCTTCGCGTATTATTTTATATCGTGTACTTTGCGTTCCGCAACTTGTACTCTTGTCATTTTTAGACGTTCTTCATCAATAATTTGAACCTTTTTAATTGTATCTTGTACATTTGAGCATTTTGGACCTTTGCGTCTTCAATTCTTCGTTTTCGCCTTTTGTCTTCGCACTTATTAAATATAAACGAATATTACTTGAATATGGAACAATTACAACTAAATAATTTACATATTGGGAGGATATTGCTACTAAATATATGTTCATTTGGAGCACTATCAAATATCCCCACACTTGAACGTTGCTTGTCCTCAAGCAATACATAACTTGAAATTATAATACATCACACGAATCACTTCTTTATTCTTCACACTTTGTACATCAGTGATTTTGATATGGCGGTATAAATAATGATAGTAACGATAGAACCATGGTTAAAGGTGGGTGTGTCATCCACAGTTGCCTCGGGTTTAGGTCAACGACACTTGCAATCAAATAGCCGATTTACTTTCGGTTTCTAAAGCAAAGTGCACATTTGAAAGGCGGTTTACAGTCCCACATGACTATAAAAATGTAGATCCTTAAGGAAATTGGATCTTTATGAAAACATTTGATCTATTGAAAATTCAAGCTAGATTTTACCCTAGACAAGTTTTCTGATTTGATCCACCATCGGTGTTGCAAAATATATTTGTGGATCAATATTTTGGCTAAAGCTTTTAGGTTCGTGTAATCCACTGCTATCCCTGTATCGGAAAGCACACATCCAGTTTACTTGTTCCGTATATTACCTTCTGGTAAACTACCGTCCGGTTGTAAAGGAAAGCGATGAACAAGAAACTGTTAAGGCAATGTCTAATGACATGCATTTGTTCATGGTCGAATTACGTGTCGGATGCTAGTACTATCCTTGGTAGGAGCAATAGTAAAGATCATCCTATGATTTTTCGGTCTGGCACAAGGTCCTGTCTCCGACCATGCTATGCAACCACCGTTCTTACGGTTGACACCCGATTTGGTTCAGGTGACCTAATGAATTCTAGGTGAATTCCTAGGATTTTACGTTCAATGGTAATGAACGCATTGAAAATGGATTTTCAGAAAACAAATCGGTTTGCAATTTTGATCAAAATATTTTCTCGTTCAAGCTCGAGTTTAGATATCATTGAATTCCATGAGTTTGAATTCTCAATCTTTAAGGTCAATCTCTAGGATTGAGTATTATCAGTCTTAAAAGCTGATTTTTAATCTTTAAGGAGATTATCCTTTTCTGGGGATCTGATTCATTAGTCTTATCAAGCTAATTTGCACGGTGCCTCCCCATTGTACAAGATAAATCCTTCTCATGGTTAGGATAAATCTGACCACTTGGCGACCCTGTTTGATGTTGAGGTCCGTGGATTTCCTGCTGATTTTAGAGATGACTTTTCTAGATTTTTCGTCAACCTACAGCTGGTCTGGACGACAACTTCATGACCTAAATCAAGAAGCGCGTGTCTTTTTCGGAAGACTTTACTTCCTTTTAATGATGGAATTGATTCATCGTGTATATCCATCTTTTCTTTTCTTTCATCGGGTAAAACAGTTAATTTAGTCCAAAACAAAAGCACCTGCAATAACTTTACAGAAACATGTGATAGATAGTTTTTTAATTGAATAACTTGGTACATTCTCCCCACACTTAGTTTTTTCTTTGCCTTTTTATTCTCCTTTATTCCATTTTAAATGAATTCAAGCGTTTTTGGTTGTTTCTCAATTTATGTCCTTTTCGAGGTAACGATAATTTCGGTATTAACACCTAGTTTTCATCGTTCATAAATATGTAAAAAAAAATGATTTTGACTTCATTTAGTTGAAAATTTTTCAAATTTTCACAAAATTTGGCAAATAAACCAAGTATAAACCCGAGAGAATTTATAACCCTTCCCCACACTTGAGATCATGCAATGCCCTCATTTGCATGAAATCAGACTATAATTATAAATTCATGAGGGTGATTAGTGTAGAAAAGTAATTAAAAATACCTAGTTTGTACTTACAAAGCTCGTCGAATGATAGATGGCGCGCCTCATCGTTCATTCCTTCTTGTTTTATCACACATGTTTTTCTTCAAAAATGGTTGCTATTCTGAACTGTTTGCTAATATTTGAAAATGCGTATTTTACCCTAACTTATCATGCATTTTTATTAACGAGTTATGCACTAACCTGAACCCCTAATTTAACGTTAAGTGGGGTTAGACTTCCCCACACTTTAGCTGACGATATGTGAAATCGGTGGAATAAGTTCCACGAATTAAAATAGTGAGCCAGTTATTTGCATCTCGGGTGGTGTATAATATATCAATGGGTTTAAAGTTTAGACTCACCCGATCGTCACTACTTAATTCTTTTTTAAGTGTAGCTTTTAGTAAATGGATATGTCTCTTTTCTGGTTCTTGGTCAAATGGATCGATATACACCGACATACTTATATCTATAGGGTGGTCAATTCCAAAAGTGTCCTTCCGTTTATTCTCGGGATTAAAGTTTTCACCTCTATTACCCAATTGGGTGAAATCCGAAGTGTCATTATCTATTACAGCTCGTAGTTCATCTTGGGTAGATAACTCGTCTATTGAGAATATTGGGTTGGAAGGTTGTGGAATGGTGAATTTCGGTTTGGCCTCGGGGGTAAAATTTTCAACGTTATCGTTTTCCCAAGAGTACCAATTTGTCACCCTTACTTTATCTTTATTGGTTGATGGATTGATGCTTTCGTCAGTAGAGGCTAATGTGTCGATATATTGTGAAATTGGTAAGACTGAATAAAAAGTATCATCGGGATAGTTGGTGATTTCGGAGCTCTCGAATTCATCAAAATTCGATGATATGAGATTTCCTTGCACAATACTCCTCAGATCAACAGGTGTGTAGTCTGATAGAGTTTCAGCTTGCCGGTTTACAAACTCGCTCATTTGTTCATTTTGAGCATCGAGTTCTTCGAGTTTGATTTTCATATGATCTAAAGAATTTTCGGACACGTAATTTTCCTCGTCTTCTGGTTGTTGAGTTTCGATAAATTCTTGGGAATAATCCCAGTTTGAATTGCGTTCTTCGTAATCGCTCCATTCAGGTTCTGTGGGTACGTAATTTTCCATAGGAACATAATAGTAACATTCCCATGTTGAGTGATAATCTCCACAAATTTCACAACCAGTTATTGTTTCGTCGTTCGCGATCCAAGATTGACTGACCGAATTGTCATCAACACTCATTTGAGAGTATTGATTTAATTGATTTCGGAGTTCAAAAAGAGTTTCCAAGGCTTTGTTTTCAAATTTTTCCATTTTATTGCGATGGCCAAATTTTAGCTACAATGTGGTGCATTCACGAATTATCCTATTAGTTATAAAAAATAGAAAAACTTATCTAAGTTGTCCAATTAATAGACTTTTCTGATTTTTGCCCACGTTTCGAATAGCCAAAAGATGCAGCAGGTAGCCAGGACCCTTTAAATCGGAAGCCCACAACTAGCCACTAACAAATCCAACTATTACTACGAACCAGAAAAATGTCAACGTCCATTAATTTAACCACTTAAATAATTTTTCTTTCCGTTTGAGAATTAGATAAGAAGTAGAGAAAATTTCTAAGTCCTAGAAAACTAAAGCGTCGAGAAATAAGAAAGAAATAGATTGCGCGTCGAAAAGTGTCGAAAAAATAAAAAGGTAGAAAAATAGGCGTCGAAAAATAAAAATAAGAAAATAAAACGTCGGAACTTAAAAGTCTAAAAACTAAATCTAAAAAGTTGTGCCTAAAGGTATTAAGGCTTAGAAGCAATTCTATAGGAAATCCGCAATTACTTAAAGGCACTAAAATCTATTTAAAACTAAAGCGAAAAACGGCGTCGCAAAATTCTAAAGCACCTAAATCTTAGTCTAAGGAATAAGCACTTAAGGGATTTTACGGCAATGCCTAAAAATCTAAAAATAAAAATAACTACGGCAAAAATAAACTTAATACTAAAAGTTGCGACTATAGTCTAAAAAAAAACTAAAGGTAATAAAACTTAAAATAATTTTTTTATAGACAAAATCTTAAAAATATATAATTTTTTAAATAATTTTTTTTTTTTTTTTTTTTTACGTTTTTTTTTTTTTACGTTTTTTTTTTTTTTTTTTTTTTTTATTTTTTTTTTTATTTTTTTTCAAATATAAATTAAAAAATATAGTGTTTCGCCGAGTCCCCGGCAGCGGCGCCAAAAACTTGATGATGTAGCGTGGGGGTACGTGATAGTACTATATTTTACTACGAAATACGTTACAAATTACACAAGTTTTAATTATTTATTTACAAATTGGATATACCAAAACCTTGCTACAACACAATAGGCAGTGTACCTAGTCGTGAAGTAGTATAGTTTTTAGTAAGTCCGGTTCGTTCCACAGGGAGACGGGCTTATGAAACACTTTATTTTTATATAACAATATATAAATATAAATATAAAAAGGGGGGTTTTACCGTTTAATGACCGGTTTGTCGATTTTAAAACTTTAGTCGCAGTTAAAACCTAATGTAAAATATAAAATAAATACAAGACTTAAATTAAAGCGTAAAGTAAATAACGATAATGAAATTGCGAATAATAAAAGTGCGATAAAATAAACTTGCGATAATTAAAAAGTACGATAATTAAAAGTGCGATTAAATAACAATAAATAAAAGTGCGATAATTAGAAGTGCAATTAAATATAAAATAAAGAAAATTAAATATGAAATAAAAGAATTATGCTTATTTAAACTTCCGTAATCATGATGTTTGACGTGTTGATTTTAGTTTTATGCCCATGGGTTAATTGTCCTTTGTCCTGGATTACTTAATATGTCCGTCTGGTTTTTGTCCATAACAGTCCATCAGTCATAAATATAAAGTGCGAGTGTCCTCGTCAAATTATTCTTATACCCGAAGTTAAATATTCCAACTAATTGGGGATTCGAATTGTAACAAGGTTTTAATACTTTGTTTAATGAATACACCAGGTTATCGACTGCGTGTAAACCAAGGTTTTACTACTTTGTTAACAATTACACCAATTACCCTTGAATGTAATTTCACCCCTGTTTTAATTATTCTAGTGGCTATTAATCCATTCCCGTGTCCGGTTAAATGAACGATTATTCGTACATATAAATACCCCGCCCATCGTGTCCGATCGAGTGTATATGGTAATTTATAGGGACGCCCAATTGTAAATCTTTATATTAACATTAACAAACTATCATTTAGTTAAACAAATATAAAGCCCATTAATAGCCCATAGTCTAATTTCCACAAGTGTCGTTCTTTTGTCCAAACCCCAATTATGGTACAAAGCCCAATTACCCATTTTAGTAATTAGCCCAACATCATGATTACTTCGGATTAAATAAGCATAATAATAACTTAAGTACGAGACATTAATTTAAAAAGGAGAACATAGCTTACATTGATTATTTATCGCGTAGTGGTACACGGACAGAATTTCGACTTCAAAACCCGTAAAAATAACTTTTACATAACCCAAACTAATCTAATATAACACTAATCTATACTATATATACATATATATATTTATTTATATTATACTAGGGAGTTTTATTATTATTATTATTATTTTGGTGTGGTGTTCTCAAACTCGGACGAAAAATGGCAAATTTATAGACCAGGCCTGATTCTGATCCTCATGCGACTCGCATGGGAAATAGCCTTCTGGCCATGCGACTCGCATGGCCACCAGAATCCAGCTCAATCATTTTTGTTTTCTTGTTCGTCGACATAATTTAAAATAAATATAAATATATAAATAATTAATATAATTATTTATATATTATATTTTATTCTTGTGCATAGTAGACTAGATATTTTTGGTCCGTTGCGTCGGGCGTTTCTTCTTGGCTCGGGTCCCGGTTCCGGATTTTCGGACGTCTTCGCGTATTATTTTATATCGTGTACTTTGCGTTCCGCAACTTGTACTCTTGTCATTTTTAGACGTTCTTCATCAATAATTTGAACCTTTTTAATTGTATCTTGTACATTTGAGCATTTTGGACCTTTGCGTCTTCAATTCTTCGTTTTCGCCTTTTGTCTTCGCACTTATTAAATATAAACGAATATTACTTGAATATGGAACAATTACAACTAAATAATTTACATATTGGGAGGATATTGCTACTAAATATATGTTCATTTGGAGCACTATCAGTACTTAAAGGGTAATTTGGGCATATGTGGGCCCGGTGTCGTAAAACCCTTTTTATTGATGGAACGTGTTAGTTTTAACTATTATAATATGTTGTGAAAACCGTTTAGTCTAAATGTGTCGGGAAGTGGTCAAACATTTTCGCATTTGGGACTTTTTGGGACAGCAGCCTGTCCAGGCCCTTTTGCGCGCCGCGCGGGGTCATGGCGCGCCTCGCCATTTGCTGCACAAAGAAAAAAATTTTTATTCCGCGTTATTGGTTGGTTAACGGGTTGGGTTGTTACACAAAGTTTAGCAAACAGTTCAGAAAAGCAACCGTTTTTGAAGAAAAACATGTGTGATAAAATAACGAAAGTAATGAACGATGAGACGTCATCTATCATTCGACTAGCTTTGCAATTCTAAACTGAGTATTTTTAATCACTTTACTACACTAATCACCCTCATGAATTTATAATTTTAGTCTGATTTCATGCAAATGAGGGCATTGCATGATCTCAAGTGTGGGGAAGGGTTATAAATTCTCTCGGGTTTATACTTGGTTTATTTTCTAAATTTCATGAAAATTTGAAAAATTTTCAACTAAATGAATTCAAAATCATATTTATACATATTTATGAACGATAAAACTAAGTGTTAATGCCAAAATTGTCGTTACCTCGGAAAGGACATAAATTGAGAAACAACAAAATTGCTTGAATTTATTTATTAGAAATAAAAAGACACATGAAAAAAGCCAATTGTGGGGGAATGTACCAAGTTATTCAATTAAAAACTATCTATCACATGTTTCTGTAAAGTTATTGCAGGTGCTTTTGTTTTAGACTAAATTAACTATTTTACCCGATTTATTGTTATAAAGATGAAAGAAAGATGGATCTATACGATGAATCAATTCCATCATTAAAAGGAAGTAAAGTCTTCCGAAAAAGACACGCGCTTCTTGATTTAGGTCAAGAAGTTGTCGTCTAGACCAGTTGTAGAGTCTACGAAAAACCTTGAATAGTTTTCTTGAAAATCACCTGGAAATCCACGGACCTCAGCATCAAACAGGGTCGCCAGGTGGTCAGATTTATCCTAACCATGAGAATGATATGTCTCGTAAAATGGGGAGGGCGCCGTGCAAATTAGCTTGATAAGACTAATGAATCAGACCCCAGAAAGGATAATCTCCTTAAAGATTAAAAATCAGCTTTTAAGCCTGATATTACTCAATCCTTGAGATTGACCTTAAAGATTGAGAATTACAAACTCATGGAATTCAATGATATCTAAACTCGAGCTTGAACGAGAAAATATTTTGATCAAATTAAAACCGATTTGTTTTCTGAAAACCCTATTTTCAATGCGTTCATTACCATTGAATGTAAAGTCCTAAGAATTCACCTGGAATTCATTAGGTCACCTGAACCAAATTGGGTGTCAACCGTAAGAACGGTGGTTGCATAGCATGGTCGAAGACAGGACCTTGTGCCAGACCGATAAATTTATAGGTGATCTTTGCTATTGCTCCTACAAAGGATAGTAATTGCATCCGACACATTGTAGACCATGCACATCTGCATGTTATTAGACATTACCTTAACAGTTGCTTGTTCATCGCTTTCCTTTACAACAGGACGGTAGTTTACCGAAAGGTAATATACAGAGCAAGTAAACTGGACGTGTGCTTTCCTAATACAAGGTTAGAAAGTGGGTGAAACAAAACCGCAAGTTTTGAGCTAAAATTTTAAAATCTGAAACCCACAAAACCCACAAAAACATTTTGCAACACCGGTGAAGGGTTATTCCGGAAAACTTATCTAGGGTAAAAGCTAGAATGAATTTTCAAAAGACTAAATGTTTTCATAAAGATCCAATTTCCTTAAAGGATCTAAATTTTCATAGTCATGTGGGACTGTAAACCACATCGTTACCATCATTATTTATATCGCCGTATCAAAATCACCAATGTATAAAGTGTGAGAATAAAAAAAGTGATTCGAGTGAAGTGTGATTTAATTTCAAGTTCTGTATTGCTTGAGGACAAGCAACACTCAAGTGTGGGGATATTTGATAGTGCTCCAAATGAACATATATTTAGGCGCAATATCCTTCCAATATGTAAAGTTTTTAGTTGCAATTGTTCTATTTTTAAGTAATAATCGTTTAAATAAATAAGTGCGAAGACAAAAGAAGAAAACAAAGATTTGAAGACGCAAACGTCTAAAATGCTCAAACGTACAAGTTAAACTCCAAGTGGTTCAATTTATTGATGATCAACATCTAAATATTGACAAGAGTACAAGTTGCGGAACGTAAAGTACAAGATATTAAAGCATACGAAAAGACGTTCGAGAAACCGGAACCGAGACATAAACCGGGCGTAAATGTATGAGACAACGGAGTGAAAATTACAAGTCAACTATGCACAAGAATATAATATAATATATATATATATAATTAATATAAATTATATATATATTATATATATAATAATAATATGTCGACAAGCAAGAAAACAAAAAATATGTGAGCTGGATCTGACGGCCATGCGATCGCATGGGAAATAGGCATAAAACCCATGCGAGTGCATGAGATTTGCACTAAAACCCCATGCACTCGCATGGGCATCAGAATCAGGAAATATGCCTATAAATACCAGGCTTCTGCTCGACGAAAAAACAACACACCATCTACATATCTCTCCCTCTGCTAATATATATATATATATATATATATATATATATATATATATATATATATATATATATATATATATATATATATATATTATATTTATATATAATATATATTAGTTTAGTTTTATATTAGTTAGTTTGGGTAATGTAAATGGTTATTTTACGGGTTTTATAGTCGGAGCTCTGTCCCTGTAACACTACGCGATTAATGATCACTGTAAGCTAAATTCTCCTTTTTAAATTAATGTCTCGTATTTAAGTTATTATTATGCTTATTTGAGCCGAAGTAATCGTGAATGTTGGCTAAATATTAAGACGGGGTTATTGGGCTTTGGACCATAATTGGGGTTTGGACAAAAGACCGACACTTGTGGAAATTGGACTATGGGCTACTAACGGGCTTTATATTCGATTAACTAAATGATATCTTGTTAATTTAATATAGAGATTTATAATTTGACGTATCTATATATAACCACATACGCTTGAATGGGTACGGTGGGCGGGATATTTATAAATACTAATGATTATTCATTTGACCTGACACGGGGATGGATTAAGTGTCAATGGACTCATTAAAACAGGGGTAGATTACATTCAAGGGAAATTGGTGTAATTGTTAATAAAGTATTAAAACCTTGGGTTACACGCAGTCGATAACCTGGTGTAATCATTAACAATGTATTAAGACCTTATTACGGTTTAAATCCCCAATTAGTTGGAATATTTGACTTCGGGTATAAGGTTAATTTGGCGAAGACCCTCGCACTTTATAATTATGACCGATGGACTATTATGGACAAAACCAGATGGACTTATCAAATAATCCAAGACAAAGGACAATTAACCCACGATAATAAATTAAAATCAAAACGTCAAACATCATGAGTACGGAAGTTTAAATAAGCATAATATATTTTATTTTATATTTCCTCGTACTTTTATTTATTGTCATTTTAAATATTATTATTTATTTTATTGTTAGTTAAATATCGTCATTTACTTTACGCTTCGCTTAAAATATAAAATCGACAAACCAGTCATTAAACGGTAAACCCCCTTTTATAATAATAATAATTGTAATATATATATATATATATATATATATATATATATATATATATATATATATATATATATATATATATATATATATATATATATATATATATATATATATATATATATATATATTGTACAAATATAGTTATTTAAAATATAGTGTAAAATAAACCGTCTCCCTGAGGAACGAACCGGACTTACTAAAAACTATACTACTCTACGATTAGGTACACTGCCTATAGTGTTGTAGCAAGGTTTAGGTATATCTCATCTATAAATAAATAATAAAACTTGTGTAATTTGTATCGTATTTCGTAGTAAAAAAATAATAGTATTTTGTACACCACCGCTCGCACATCAACATACGTTAAGTCTAGTTACCGTGTGCCCACGGTTAAGCATATACTTTTCATACTGAATTAAACTGCTGATTGAAGCACTGAAATCTCGTAGTCTACATTACTTTACTGATTACAAACTATAGCTCACTGATGTCAAAGCAGAGGGGTATAAAAAATAGTTTATATTTTACTAGGAAAAACTATTAAATACGATACAATTTTACACAAGATATTTATTTATTTATAGAATGGATATACTTAAACCTTGCTACAACACTTATAGGCAGTGTACCTAATCGTACAGTAGTGTAGTTTTTAGTAAGTCCGGTTCGTTCCACAGGGAAATCTTTAAACAAAGCTTAACGCTATATTAGTTTACTTTTATAAAAATACAAATATATATATAAGTAATATTATTATTATTATAAAGGGGGTTTTTACCGTTTAATGACCGGTTTGTCGATTTTAAGACTTTAGTCGCAGTTAAAACCTAATAAAATAAATACAAGACTTAAATTAAAGCGTAAAGTAAATAACGATAATGAAATTGCGAATAATAAAAGTGCGATAAAATAAACTTGCGATAATTAAAAAGGACGGTAATTAAAAGTGCAATTAAATAACAATAAATAAAAGTGCGATAATTAGAAGTGCAATTAAATATAAAATAAAGGAAATTAAATATGAAATAAAAGAATTATGCTTATTTAAACTTCCGTAATCATGATGTTTGACGTGTTGATTTTAGTTTTATGCCCATGGGTTAATTGTCCTTTGTCCTGGATTATTTAATATGTCCGTCTGGTTTTTGTCCATAACAGTCCATCAGTCATAAATATAAAATGCGAGTGTCCTCATCAAATTATTCTTATACCCGAAGTTAAATATTCCAACTAATTGGGGATTCGAATTGTAACAAGGTTTTAATACTTTGTTTAATGAATACACCAGGTTATCGACTGCGTGTAAACCAAGGTTTTACTACTTTGTTAACAATTACACCAATTACCCTTGAATGTAATTTCACCCCTGTTTTAATTATTCTAGTGGCTATTAATCCATTCCCGTGTCCGGTTAAATGAACGATTATTCGTACATATAAATACCCCGCCCATCGTGTCCGATCGAGTGTATATGGTAATTTATAGTGACGCCCAATTGTAAATCTTTATATTAACATTAACAAACTATCATTTAGTTAAACAAATATAAAGCCCATTAATAGCCCATAGTCTAATTTCTACAAGTGTCGTTCTTTTGTCCAAACCCCAATTATGGTACAAAGCCCAATTACCCAATTTTAGTAATTAGCCCAACATCATGATTACTTCGTTTTAAATAAGCATAATAATAACTTAGCTACGAGACATTAATATAAAAAGGTTGAACATACTTACAATGATTAAAAATAGCGTAGCGTTACACGGACAGAATTTCGACTTACACCCTTACAATATTCGCTAACATACCCTTATTATTAGAATTATAATTAAAATTAAAATTAAAATATAAATTATATATATATATATATATATATATATATATCGTATATATGAGAGAAGAGAGAAATAGATTATATTTTGCGATCAGAATTCGGTTGCTTTTATAGGAAAAGTTGATTTTTGGGGCTCCGCGACTCGCGGTGAATTTTGCCTTCAAACTCCGCGAGTCGCGGAGGTTACTTTTACAGCTCAGAGGAGTTTGGCTCTTTGTTTACCGACGGTTTATAATATATATATAATATATATATAATTAATATAATTAATTATATATTATATTATATTTATATACATAGTTAACTTGTAATTTTTAGTCCGTTGCGTCGAGCGTTAAGAGTTGACTCTGGTCCCGGTTCCGGATTTTCGAACGTCCTTGCGTACAATTTAATATCTTGTACTTTGCGTTTTGAATCTTGTACTCTTGTAATTTCGAGACATTTCTTATCAATAATTGGAACCTTTTTGATTGTCTTTTGTACTTTTGAGCTTTTTGGTCGTTTGCGTCTTCAATTCGTCGAATCTGTCTTTTGTCTTCACCTTTTATTATTTAAACGAATATCACTTGTAAATAGAACAATTGCAACTAAAAGCTTGTCTTTCTTGAGGAATAATGCTATGAAATATATGTTCGTTTTTAGCATTATCAAATATTCCCACACTTGAGCGTTGCTTGTCCTCAAGCAATATCGTCTTGAAATACTAGAATCACTTCTTTGTTCTTCACACTTTGTACATCAGTGATTTCTATACGGCGGTATAAACAATGGTAGTAACGATATGGTTTACAGTCCCACATGACTATAAAAATTTAGATCCATTAAGGAAATTGGATCTTTATGAAAACATTTGATCTTTTGAAAATTAAATCTAGTTTTTACCCTAGATAAGTTTTCCGGGATAACCCTTTACCGGTGTTTGCAAAATATTTTTGTGGGTTTGGTGGGTTTCAGATTTGAAAATTTTAGCTCAAAACTTGCGGTTTTGTGTCACCCACTTGCTAACCTTGTATTTGGAAAGCAATACGTCCAGTTTACTTGTTCCGTATATTACCTTTCGATAAACTACCGTCCGGTTGTAAAGGAAAGCGTTGAACAAGCAACTGTTAAGGCAATGTCCCCTGACATGCTTTTAATTATGGTCTATAACGTGTCGGACGCAATTACTATCCTTGGTAGGAGCAATAGTAAAGCTCACCCTTATAATTTTTCGGTCTGGCACAAGGTCCTGTCTTTGACCATGCTATGCAACCACCGTTCTTACGGTTGACACCCGATTTAGTTCAGGTGACCTAATGAATTCCAGGTGAATTCCTAGGATTTTACGTTCAATGGTAATGAACGCATTGAAAATAGGGTTTTCAGAAAACAAATCGGTTTGTAATTTTGATCAAAATATTTTCTCGTTCAAGCTCAAGTTTAGATATCATTGAATTCCATGAGTTTGTAATTCTCAATCTTTAAGGTCAATCTCTAGGATTGAGTAATATCAGTCTTAAAAGCTGATTTTTAATCTTTAAGGAGATTATCCTTTCTGGGGATCTGATTCATTAGTCTTATCCAGCTAATTTGCATGGTGCCCCCCCATTGTACGAGATAAATCCTTCTCATGGTTAGGATAAATCTGACCACTTGGCGACCCTGTTTAATGCTGAGGTCCGTGGATTTCCTGCTGATTTTAGTGATGACTTTTCTAGATTTTTCGTCAACCTACAGCTGGTCTGGACGACAACTTCATGACCTAAATCAAGAAGCGCGTGTCTTTTTTCGGAAGACTTTACTTCCTTTTAGTGATGGAATTGATTCATCGTGTAGATCCATCTCTTCTTTTCTTTCATCGGGTAAAACAGTTTAGTTTAGTCCAAAGCAAAAGTATTTTCAGTTATTTGTTACAGATATATGTGACATATGTTTAAGATAACTTGGTAAATTTTCCCACACTTGGCTTTTATTTTCCTTTTTATCGTCTTCTATTCCATTTTAAATGAATTTTAACATTTTAGTTTGTTTCTTAATTTATGTCCTTTCCGAGGTAACAATAATTTCGGTGTTAAAACCTAGTTTTATCGTTCATAAATATGTATAAACATGATTTTGAATTCATTTAATTGAAAATTTTGAAAAATTTTACTAGAATTGGGTAGTCAGTATATAAGACTAGGGCTGTTCTTTTTTATCAGAGAGCACTAGATTCTAATACAACTACTGCTTTACTAGTATTTTTAATGGTAACCAAGTGTATAAAGTAAAAAATTTTAAAATCCGAAAGAATTTAACCCCTTCCCACACTTAAGATCTTGCAATGCCCTCATTTGCAAGAAATCAGTAACAATTTAAATTATTGAGGGTGATTTGTGTGAAAATGATTAAATTTTTACCAAAGTTTCCAATTATATTGGCGTTTGTTTGCTGAATGATAAATGGTGCACATCATTTGTTCATTCCGTCTTGTTGTTATTTCACATATATTTTGCATCTTGTCGTCAAAATTAGTTGCTTTTGCTGAACTTAATGCCAGTCTTTGAAAATGCGTTGTTTTACCCTGTTGTGTACATAAGATAAACTGCAAACATATATACATATTTTTGAAGTTTGGTATATTACCCCACATTCAAAAATTATTAAAATCTAATAATAAAAGTTAGATAATTATAAAAATGATTACAATATTAACAAAAGTATTAAACGTATCAATAATTACAAATTACAAAATAATAAAAAAAAAATAATAAGTAAACTAAGGATGATATTGGTACCAATAGGGGTTCCAGGCATAACCATAAGTGCTATAGAATGCTTCGGCAGGGTCATACGTAGGATATGGTGGCTGCATATCTATAGACCAAGGAGGGAAGATGGGTTTCGGTGTAGGAATATAGTTTCTACCTATATGTTGGCAATGAGCTATGATCTGGTTCTGATGAACTTGCCAATCTTCAAATGCTCTCTGTCTAGCATTTTCGTATTCCTGAGAAGCTATAAACCTATGCATTTCTTGCATCTCATTCCCCCCTCCTACATTACCTTGTTGCTGGTTTCTCTCCATCTGTGGATGTCTACCATGGTATCGTACTGCGGCGTTATTTCGCCTTTTCAAAACTTTCGCACCATGGTATACATTTAAACCTATAGTATCGCGGGGTTCTGGTTCTTCTACTAATAATCCCCCCCGACTTATATCCACACCGAGATATTCACCAATCAAAGTAATAAAAATACCACCTCCTATTATGCTATGTGGTCGCATCCCCCGAACCATAGCTAATAAATAATAACCCACACAATATGGTATACTTACAGCACTTTGTGGGTCTCGAATACACATATGGTAAAACAAATCATGTTCATTTACTTTTTCTTTGTTCTTACCCCTTTGTGTAATCGAATTAGCTAAAAACCTATGTATCACTCTTAATTCGGCTCTATCTATATCCAAATAAGAGTAATTTCCCCCTTTGAAACGGTGATGGCTTGTTATTTGACTCCACACACCGTGTGTATCAAAATTCTCATCTATCTTTCTACCGTTTAGTATCAATCCTCTACAATCGGCAGACGCTAACTCCTCAGGCGTATATATACGTAAAGCCTGAGCCATGTCCAGTAAAGACATGTGGCGCATCGAACCGCCTAACAAAAATCTAATAAAAGAACGATCGGTTAAACTAGCTACCTGATCATTCAACTCTATACTACATAACAATTCTTCACACCATACTTTATATACAGGTCTACGTATGGTGAATAAACATACCCAGTCATTAAAAGAAGAATTACCATACCTCTGTACAAGTAATTCCCTAATTGGCCCGGCCAATTCTACAGCTTCTAAGGGTCCCCATTCTATGACCCTCGGTACCTCAATAACCTTGGAATGAAGAGTATGCAAACCCCGTTGATATTTTGGATAATCTATCCAAAGTCTGTCAAATCTCAGGTTCGGGTGCAACTCTTCCAAGTGCATATCGGAAAAGGTCATGACTGGATGAGGTACATCCTGCTTGTAGTAGTTATCCACCTCCTGTTGTTTCAAATTCTCAGCAGGAGCATTGCGGGCTTGGGATGAAGATTCACCCCTTTCATTCTGCAAAACACATCAAACACAATTTTTGTGCATCCAAATATGCATTAGTGTCAGCAAAATCATCAATCAAAATAATTACAATGACATTATCAATTTATATCAAACTTAAGCTCATTTTCACATTTTTATCAAATCTACACTTTTTCAAATAAGCATATACGAAAATGTTCGCCAAGTTCATAAGCATTCAACTCAAATAACATGTCAAAATAATCATTACTAGCAATTAAACAAGTCTCAAATGGCATTATCTTTCAAAAATCAAGTTCATGAATTTTAGACTTGAAAAAGTCCACTTTAATTCTCAAAATCATGTTTAGGCTCAAAGTTTGGATCATTCAACTACCTAGACATGTTACACTACTTATTTTAGCAACAATTCATGACAAAAATCGGCCATAACCTGTTTATATCAAAAAGCCCTAAATTTGCTCAAGAACACAAACCCTAGATTATTCAAAATTTGAAGTTTAAGGCTTCTAATCATGTTAAACAGCATCAATCTAGGTTATACAAGCATAATACATAAACAATTTAAGCCTAATTACACTAAAAAGCATCAAAATCAAATTGGGGAAAAAATAGCTCAAGAACATCAAATTTCGGATTAAATGGTGTTTAGGTGTAGAAATTTACCATTTTTCTTGAGTAATTCTTAGATAGCATCCTTCTCAACATGATTTTAGCAAAAGATTTGGTGATTAACGGTTAAAAATTGTGATTTTGGGGGGTTTTTTTCGTGTTTTTCGGGTGCAGTTTTTCGCAGCTGTTTTTGAGTTTGTTGAGTGTGAAACTGAGCTGTTGCAGCTCTTATTTTTTTTCTGTAATCCGGTCTCTCCGCGAGTCGCGGCGAAATGCACTTCAAACTCCGCGAGTCGCGGAGTTTGTTTTTTTTTGTTTTTTTTTATTTTTATAATCATTAACTTTTGAAAACAATTAAGAAATTAATTTTAAAATTTTGTTTCCCTTATTATTTAGGACAAGGTCGTTTCGGATCGATGTCCTAGTCCGTCCTTCGACAAAATTTTAAAATTTGTCTTTTTGTAGCGATTGTTTTAAAAGCTAAGATTTTTGGGTTTTTTCAATGTTTTTGGCATACTCTAATTCAATAAGATTAAAAATAATGATAATAAAAGTTCTCGTCCCTCCCTCGGGTAAAGCAATTTCGGTTCAAAGACCTAGTCTTCAACTTACGACGAATTTTAAAAATCATATTCTTAACTTAATGAGATAAAGTAAATTTTTGTTTTTATATTCACACAAATTAAATATAAAATTCAAAATTAATATTAAAAATTCACACCAAACTTAAAATTTGAAATGCATAAAATTAAAAATTTATATTTTAAAAATTAAAAGTTCACACCAAACTTAATTTAAAAATTCATAAATTCATATCAAATTTATATTAATTTTTCAAATATTTACAATTTTAAATATATTGTTTTTACAAAGTTTACAATATTAATTTAAGATTTATATATTAATTTTAAAAATATGGTAAAAATAAAATTAAAAATCTTTTTGTCTTTTTATCCCACTTTAATCAATCAAATATTATCAAAAATATGCGCCCCTCTTTTCGGTAAAGTAATTTCGGTTCCAAGACCTAATTTAACTCATGACGAATTTTTGAAATATTTTGGGTTGATTGTTTAAAGATATTTATACCTTAAGAATAAACGTTAAATTTCGCAGTGATGTAATAAATTTTTGAATGATATCAATAATTTCGGTCGCCAAACCTAATTTTATTCAATACCAATTTAATACTTTTTAGCGAACAAATTAGCGTTTATTATCAAAAGGTTAAAAATAAAAATAAAAATAAAAACTGTACAGACATACCTGTGGAATAGATTTCTTAGTTATATGATCTATCCCATTCATAAGATAGTCGGTTAAATTGATTTTCCATGGCTACATAGGCGTAACCTCGAGCATTTAGTATCTTTTCTTCTAAACATATGAACGGTCCGTCTCTGCATAAAGTAACAAATTCGGTATTTGAATAGGTTTGATTATTGGAACATTTACCTCCATGTGACCATTTTCTGCATTTGTGACATCGTTCTAGGTGTCGTGCTCTTCTTTTCGCTGCGGATTTTGATTTTCCTTTACCAAATTGTAACTTATTATCTTCGCATCTGGATTCTTTTCTAACTCCGTCCATTCTTTCTCTGATTACTGATACTATTTCACTCGGGAGTATGTCATTATTACGTTTAGTGATCAAAGCGTGTAGCATTAGACCATGGTTTAGTTCACAGGCAGTCTTCATTTTGTAAAAACCTAAAAAAAATAAAAATTCAGAATGGGGGGAGAAGACTAGTTCTTTAGGGTCTGCTAGGGAAAGACCATTCGGGTTCCATTTTCGAGAACTACACGAAAACAGACAATCTAACTCTAACAGAAATACATATTATCCTTTAAAGACTTGATTCTCCCCACACTTAGTTAGCTGTGGTGTCGAAATTGTGATTAACTTCGTTGTCGACTTCCATCGGACCATGTATGTAATGTTTAACTCTGTGACCATTAACTTTAAATTCAATCCCATTTGAATTTATTAATTCTATCGTTCCGTATGGGAAAACTCTTTTGACTATGAATGGTCCAGACCATCTTGATTTCAATTTTCCAGGAAATAACTTGAATCGTGAATTGAAAAGAAGAACTCTGTCTCCTTCTTTAAATTCTTTTGAACTTCTGATTCTTTTATCATGCCATTTCTTCGTTCTTTCTTTATAGATTAACGAATTTTCGTATGCTTCATGTCTTAATTCTTCTAATTCGTTTAGTTGACTTAATCGTAGACGTCCGGCTTCATGTAAATCAAGATTACATGTCTTCAAAGCCCAAAATGCTTTGTGTTCAATTTCTACTCGAAGATGACATCCTTTTCCATAAACAAGTCTAAAAGGTGTGGTTCCAATTGGAGTTTTGTAGGCTGTTCTAAAAGCCCAGAGTGCATCCTCCAATTTAATGGACCATTCCTTCGGATTTGATCCTACGGTTTTCTCTAGAATACGTTTTAAAGCTCGGTTGGTATTTTCAACTTGTCCACTTGTTTGTGGATGATATGCGGTGGAGATTTTATGAGTTACTCCATATCTTTTAAGAACTTTCTCAAGTTGATTATTACAGAAATGAGTACCCCGATCACTTATTAAAGCTTTCGGTGTTCCAAACCTTGCAAAAAGACGTTTTAAAAAGTTGACTACAACTCGTGCATCGTTAGTTGGGAGAGCTTGTGCTTCCGCCCATTTAGATACATAATCAATGGCTACGAGTATATATAGATTATTATTAGATTTTGGAAATGGACCCATAAAGTCAATACCCCAAATGTCAAATACTTCACATACTTGGATGACATTTTGTGGCATTTCATCACGTTGACTTATTTTTACGGCCCTTTGACATTCATCACAGGATTTGCAAAGAAGGTGTGCGTCTTTGTAATTTGTAGGCCAATAGAATCCAGCTTCATAAACTTTTCTTGCTGTTAGTTGAGGCCCATAATGCCCTCCTGTTGGTCCTGTGTGACAATGGTTTAAAATTTTACTAGCTTCATCTCCAAATACACATCGGCGTATTATTCCATCGGGATAACTTTTAAACAGATGTGGATCTTCCCAAAAATAGTGTTTTATATCACTGAAGAATTTCTTTCGTCTTTGGTACGATAATCCTTTTTCAAGGGATCCACAAACTAAGTAGTTTGCATAGTCTGCAAACCATGGGATTTCTTTATAATCTATCTTCAATAGATATTCATCAGGAAAGTTGTCTTGTATGGCTGATTCATTTAGAACTTCTAATTCGGGATTTTCAAGACGAGAAAGATGATCAGCGGCGAGATTTTCTGCTCCTCTTTTATCTCGGATTTCAATATCAAACTCTTGTAAGAGTAAGATCCAACGGATTAATCTTGGTTTAGCATCTTGTTTTGAAAATAGGTATCTAAGAGCAGAATGGTCGGTATAGACCACCGTTTTTGCTAGAACGAGATATTATCGAAATTTATCAAAAGCAAAGACAATAGCAAGGAGTTCTTTTTCAGTAGTTGTATAGTTTGTTTGTGCTCCTTGTAATGTCTTACTAGCATAATATATAGGTTGAAATCGTTTTTCAATCCTTTGTCCTAAAACGGCTCCCATTGCAAAATCACTTGCATCGCACATTAGTTCAAATGGTAGATTCCAATTTGGTGTTATCATGGTTGGTGCATTAGTGAGTTTTTCTTTAAGAATATTAAAAGATTTGATACATTCATCTGAAAAGATGAATGGCGCATCCTTTTCTAGGAGTTTATTCATAGGAGTGGCAATTTTAGAAAAATCTTTTATGAAACGTCGGTAAAAACCGGCATGCCCTAGAAAACTCCTAACTCCTCTAACATTGGTGGGATGTGGAAGTTTAGCAATTACATCTACTTTAGCTCTATCCACTTCAATTCCTTCTTTTGAAATTTTATGTCCAAGAACGATGCCTTCTTTAACCATGAAATGGCATTTCTCCCAATTAAGTACTAGATTTGATTGTTCGCATCTAATTAGCATTCGTTCCAGATTAACTAGACATGATTTAAATGTATCACTGAAGACTGAAAAGTCATCCATGAATACTTCCATGCATTCTTCTATCATGTCATGAAAAATCGCCATCATGCATCTTTGAAAGGTTGCAGGGGCGTTACAAAGTCCAAATGGCATGCGTTTGTAAGCAAAAGTACCATAAGGGCACGTGAATGTGGTTTTCTCTTGGTCCTCGGGTGCTATTGGAATTTGAAAATATCCGGAAAATCCATCTAGAAAACAATAGTAGCTATTTCCGGCTAATCTTTCCAACATTTGATCTATGAAAGGTAAGGGAAAGTGATCTTTTCTGGTGGCGTCATTTAATTTTCTATAATTAATACATACACGCCATCCTGTTACAGTCCTAGTAGGAATAAGCTCATTTTTCTCATTTGTAATGACAGTCATGCCACCCTTCTTAGGCACGCATTGAACTGGGCTTACCCATGGACTATCAGAAATTGGATATATCAAACCTGCATCTAGCAGTTTAATAATCTCTTTCTTAACTACATCTTGCATATTAGGATTTAGTCTTCGTTGGCGTTGCACATACGTTTTATGACCTTCTTCCATAAGGATTTTATGTGTGCAATACGAAGGACTTATTCCTTTAATATCATGAATCTTCCATGCAGTGGCTGGTTTATGAGCTTTCAACACAGAAATGAGTTGTGATTTCTCATTTTCAGTAAGAGAAGACGATATTATTACAGGTAATTCAGATTCACCATGTAAATAAGCGTATTCCAAATGGTTTGGAAGTGGCTTTAACTCTAATTTCGGAGGTTCTTCTATCGATGATTTATATCGATATCTGTCTTCTTCTTTTAGCATTTGAATTTCTTCTGTTGTTGGTTCATATCCATTAGCTATAAGTGTAGCTAACATTTCAGCTTCATCAATTGGTTCATTACCTTCTCCTAAAGAACATTCTCCTGTTCCTTGTAATTCTGGAAATTCTTCTAATAATTCTGCATGTGCATCTATAGTTTGAATATAATAACATGTATCATCTGCAGATTGTGGTTGTTGCATTGCTCTATCAACTGAAAAGGTAACACTCTCATCCTCTATACTTAGGGTCAGTTTCTTACCGAACACGTCTATCATTGCTTTAGCCGTGTTTAAGAATGGTCTTCCTAATATGAGAGGAACTTGAGAATCTTCTTCCATGTCCAAAACAACAAAATCTACTGGAAATACTAAAGTACCAACTTTAACTAGCATGTTCTCCATTATCCCTCTAGGATATTTTATTGATCTATCGGCTAGTTGTATGCTTATTCTGGTTGGTTTCAATTCTCCAAGGTCTAGTTTAGCGTATAGTGAATACGGCATTAGATTTATACTAGCACCTAAGTCTGCCAATGCTTCTATTGAACTAAGACTACCCAGAAAACATGGAATTGTGAAACTTCCTGGATCAGATAGTTTTTCTGGTATCTTATTCAACAGCACTGCTGAACAATTAGCATTCATAGTAACAGCCGAGAGTTCTTCCATTTTCTTTCTATTTGAGATTAGATCTTTCAAGAATTTAGCATATCTTGGCATTCCTGAAATCACATCAATGAAAGGAAGATTTACATTTATCTGTTTAAACATATCCAAGAATTTGGATTGCTCGGCTTCAAGTTTCTCTTTCTTCATTTTACTCGGGTAAGGAAGTGGTGGTTGGTATGGTTTAACATAAGGTTTATCCTTAACTGTGTTATTTTCATTAACCTTTTCAACTACCGGTTCTTTTTCCTTATCTTGATCAGGTTGTGGTTCTTGTGGAGTAGGAATAGTTTCATCAGAAGTTACAGGTATTTCAGGTGGTTTAAGTGTTGTACCACTTCTTGTGGTAATAGCTTTAGCTGTTTCATTCCTGGGGTTAGCATTTTTATCACTAGGTAGACTTCCCGGTTTTCTTTCTCCTATTAACCTTGCTAGGTTACTTACTTCTTGTTCCAGATTTTGAATAGAAGCTTGTTGATTTCTAAATGCTTGAGCATTTTGTTCATTTGTTTGTTTTTGAGATGTGAAAAACTGCGTTTGAGTTTCAACTAGCTTCGTCATCATATCTTCTAAATTCGGCTTTTTATCATCGGTTTGTTGTGGTGGTTTGTTTTGAAAATTAGGTCTTTGCTGATTGTAAGTATTATTGGATACTTGTTGATTGCTAGGACCTTGTTGGTTGTTGTATGGAATATTTCGGTTATAATTCTGGTTTTGATTGTAAATCGGTCTTGGCGGTTGATAATTATTCTGATAATTATTTCCAGGCCTTTGGTTTATGTATGAAATATTCTCTCTTTGTTCCATTGTTAATTCAATACTGAGACAATCTTTTGTCAAATGTGGTCCTCCACACTGCTCACAACTAATTCGTATTGAGTGAATATCTTTAGTCATCTTTTCCATTCGTCTCTCCACAGCATCTATCTTTGCGGAAATGGAATCTAAGTCATGGCTAGAATCGGCTCTAGCTGCTTTAGATGATCTAACGATATCTTTTTCTTGGTGCCACTCATGTGAGTGGGAAGCAGTGTTATCAATAATTTTGTAAGCATCAGTTTCGGTTTTCTTCATAATAGAACCACCAGCTGCTATATCTATGTCTTTTCTTGTAGTGATGTCGCATCCTTGGTAAAATATTTGTACTATTTGACAGGTGTCTAAACCATGTTGCGGACATCCTCTTAATAACTTTCCATATCTTGTCCACGCCTCATATAGAGTTTCATTTGGTTTCTGTGTGAACGTAACAATTTCTGCTTGAAGTCTTACGGCTTTAGATGCAGGAAAGAATTGTTTAAGAAATTTGTCAACTAAAACGTCCCATGTATCGATCGCCCCTTCAGGTAACGATTCCAACCAATCTTTGGCTTCTCCCTTTAAAGTCCAGGGAAATAACATGAGATATATCTGTTCATCCTCTACTTCTCGGATTTTAAATAGTGTGCAGATCCTATTAAAGGTACGTAGATGTTCATTTGGATCTTCCTTCGGCGTACCACTAAATTGGCATTGATTAGTCACCATGTGTAGAATTTGTCCTTTGATTTCATAATCTGGCGCATTAATGTCTGGATGAGTAATTGCGTGACCTTGGCCAGTGCGTTTAGCTCTCATTCGGTCTTCCATACTTAAAGGTTCCAGATTTTCCATAATTGAATTTGTTGAATCGGTATCACTAGATGATTCTGATTTAATGGTTCGTTCCTCAACGATCTCTGTTTGAATGATTGGTGGCTCCGGAGGAAAGTTTAATGGTTCAGGATCTATGAACCGTTCCTGAATATTTTCCGGATTCTCAATTGTGAGGTCGGGTTCAAAAAATGGATTATCGGAAATTTGAACTGAAGTACTTGGTCTACTGGATGACGATTCTAAAGAAAAATCAACGACGGTTATATTTGCTAAATGTCTTGATCTAGTTACAGGTGGTGAACGTACAAAAGGTGGTGAACGTCTTGCTCGGTGCATTCACTGAATATCCTATTAGTTTTAAAAAGGAAAGAAAAATTATAATAAGTTATCCAACCAATTGACTTTTCTGATTTTGCCCACGTTTTGAATAGCCAAAAGATGCAGCAGAGGGGCAGGATTCGTTTGGTCTCAATATAATTGAGGACTGTTTGGCTCCAATAACCCGGTCCACGTACAAATCTAACTATTACTACGAACCAGAAAATTTTGATGTCTATCAATTTAACCACTCAAAATAAATTTTCGTAATTTTAAGAAATTTAGATAAGAAGTAGAATAAAGATCTATGTC
The DNA here is from genome assembly GCF_046630445.1 of Rutidosis leptorrhynchoides. Classification (NCBI taxonomy): domain Eukaryota; kingdom Viridiplantae; phylum Streptophyta; class Magnoliopsida; order Asterales; family Asteraceae; genus Rutidosis; species Rutidosis leptorrhynchoides. The sequence continues at coordinate 105,102,098 of NC_092338.1, read as the reverse complement.
CTAAAACTAGAATAGCGAGAAATAAGAGAGAAAAAAGAGTTCGTCGAAAAAGGTCGAAAAAGAAAAAAATGGTTGAAAAATAAAAGGTGACGGAAAAATAAAAGAAACTTATAAAAACTTAAAAATACTTGACTAACCTAACCTTATTACTACAACTAACTTAAAATTATAATCGCAAATTGAAATTACTAATTGGAATGATAATTGATACATAGTAAAAGGTGTCTAAAATTATTAAAGCTTACAAGAAAAACCAAATCCCAAATGGAAATAACTTAAAAAGAAACTAAAACTTAAAAAGGCGTCGCAAAATTCTAAAACACCTAAATCTTAGTCTAAAGAAAAAGCACTTAAGGAATTCTACGGCAAAGCCTAAAAATATAGGAGTAAAAATGACTATGGCAAAAACTAAGTTTAAAATTAAATATGAGCGAAAAAAAAAATACAAATATTACGCTACAACGATTAAAAAGGGACAAAATATAAAAATATACAAAAAGTTGTTAAAAGTACAATTTTTATAAAAATATTATTTTTATATTATTTATTTAATAAAACTACTAATTTTACAATTTAATTAAATTTATTAATACTAAATACATAAATTAAATAAAAAGTAAAAGTTAAAGTAAAATTAATTATAATAATAATAATAATTAGGGTTTAATAATAATTAATTAATAATTACCGTAATAAATGCTGAATTAGGGCTTCTGTTCGTGTGTCAGGTACCCTCCGCGAGTCGCGGTAATTAATGCAGAAAACCCCGCGAGTCGCCGGGTTCCAGAATTCAGATGACAGCTTTAAATTCGACGCGTTTTTTCTTTATTTATTTTTTTTTATTTTCTGTTTTTAATTTTTTTCTATAAATAAAAGATAGTTAATAAAACTTATATTTTTATAAATTAAAATAAGAATAAAGAAGCTTATAAAACTTAAATATTTTAAAAAAATACTTATATTTTTGTTTTTCTTTTTATATTTTTGAATAATTAACACGTATTTTTACAAAAACGAATTTTAATAAAAGTAAGCTAAAAATCTTTTTTTTTTTTTATTATTAGCGTTGCGCTTCCGGCGTTTAGAAATCTCCCCGGCAGCGGCGCCAAAAATACTTGATGTCAAAGCAGAGGGGTATAAAAAATAGTTTATATTTTACTAGGAAAAACTATTAAATACGATACAATTTTACACAAGATATTTATTTATTTATAGAATGGATATACTTAAACCTTGCTACAACACTTATAGGCAGTGTACCTAATCGTACAGTAGTGTAGTTTTTAGTAAGTCCGGTTCGTTCCACAGGGAAATCTTTAAACAAAGCTTAACGCTATATTAGTTTACTTTTATAAAAATACAAATATATATATAAGTAATATTATTATTATAAAGGGGGTTTTTACCGTTTAATGACCGGTTTGTCGATTTTAAGACTTTAGTCGCAGTTAAAACCTAATAAAATAAATACAAGACTTAAATTAAAGCGTAAAGTAAATAACGATAATGAAATTGCGAATAATAAAAGTGCGATAAAATAAACTTGCGATAATTAAAAAGGACGGTAATTAAAAGTGCAATTAAATAACAATAAATAAAAGTGCGATAATTAGAAGTGCAATTAAATATAAAATAAAGGAAATTAAATATGAAATAAAAGAATTATGCTTATTTAAACTTCCGTAATCATGATGTTTGACGTGTTGATTTTAGTTTTATGCCCATGGGTTAATTGTCCTTTGTCCTGGATTATTTAATATGTCCGTCTGGTTTTTGTCCATAACAGTCCATCAGTCATAAATATAAAATGCGAGTGTCCTCATCAAATTATTCTTATACCCGAAGTTAAATATTCCAACTAATTGGGGATTCGAATTGTAACAAGGTTTTAATACTTTGTTTAATGAATACACCAGGTTATCGACTGCGTGTAAACCAAGGTTTTACTACTTTGTTAACAATTACACCAATTACCCTTGAATGTAATTTCACCCCTGTTTTAATTATTCTAGTGGCTATTAATCCATTCCCGTGTCCGGTTAAATGAACGATTATTCGTACATATAAATACCCCGCCCATCGTGTCCGATCGAGTGTATATGGTAATTTATAGGGACGCCCAATTGTAAATCTTTATATTAACATTAACAAACTATCATTTAGTTAAACAAATATAAAGCCCATTAATAGCCCATAGTCTAATTTCCACAAGTGTCGTTCTTTTGTCCAAACCCCAATTATGGTACAAAGCCCAATTACCCAATTTTAGTAATTAGCCCAACATCATGATTACTTCGTTTTAAATAAGCATAATAATAACTTAGCTACGAGACATTAATATAAAAAGGTTGAACATACTTACAATGATTAAAAATAGCGTAGCGTTACACGGACAGAATTTCGACTTACACCCTTACAATATTCGCTAACATACCCTTATTATTAGAATTATAATTAAAATTAAAATTAAAATATAAATTATATATATATATATATATATATATATATATATATATATATATATATATATATATATATATATATATATATATATCGTATATATGAGAGAAGAGAGAAATAGATTATATTTTGCGATCAGAATTCGGTTGCTTTTATAGGAAAAGTTGATTTTTGGGGCTCCGCGACTCGCGGTGAATTTTGCCTTCAAACTCCGCGAGTTGCGGAGGTTACTTTTACAGCTCAGAGGAGTTTGGCTCTTTGTTTACCGACGGTTTATAATATATATATAATATATATATAATTAATATAATTAATTATATATTATATTATATTTATATACATAGTTAACTTGTAATTTTTAGTCCGTTGCGTCGAGCGTTAAGAGTTGACTCTGGTCCCTGTTCCGAATTTTCGAACGTCCTTGCGTACAATTTAATATCTTGTACTTTGCGTTTTGAATCTTGTACTCTTGTAATTTCGAGACGTTTCTTATCAATAATTGGAACCTTTTTGATTGTCTTTTGTACTTTTGAGCTTTTTGGTCGTTTGCGTCTTCAATTCGTCGAATATGTCTTTTGTCTTCACCTTTTATTATTTAAACGAATATCACTTGTAAATAGAACAATTGCAACTAAAAGCTTGTCTTTCTTGAGGAATAATGCTATGAAATATATGTTCGTTTTTAGTATTATCACTCACCAACATTCGTGTTGACTTTTAAACGTGTATTTCTCAGGTGCTTAGACGATGTTGCTTCCGCTGTTAGAATTGCTGTCTTGGTGTTATAGACTTGCTGTTATAGACCTACTGTGTTAGATTTCCGCTGCATTACTTAGAGACGTCTCAATTATGGAACTTTTCTTTTGCATTCGTAACTTACGTTATTTTCAAACAATGGCTTTGTAACGACCTTTGGGTCACGTACTTATGTTAACACTTCTATTCATAGGAAGCACGTTATCTTTTGTAAAACGCTATCTTTTTATGAATGCAAAACTGGTTTTCAAACAGCATATAGTGTTTGACCTTGTAATGATCCTGTTTTTGATGAACCGTACACGATGGTTTTGTACAGGGGCGTCACAACCACCACCATCACTTACTAACAACCACCACCACCAAAACCCTCCAACCGCCACCGTCACCAACACCCTTGATAGTGCTCTAAATGAACATATATTTAGGCACAATATCCTTCCAATATGTAAAGCTTTTAGTTGTAATTGTTCTATTTTTATGTAATATTCGTTTAAATAAATAAGTGCGATGACAAAAGAAGAAAATGACTATTTAAAGAGGCAAACGACCAAAAAGCTCAAAAGTACGAAGTACAATCCAAGTGGTTCAATTTATTGAATAGAAACGTCTAAAAGTTACAAGAGTACGAGCCGCGAAACGCAAAGTACAAGATATTAAATAGTACGAAAGGACGTTCGAAAATCCGGAACCGGGACATGAACCAACTTTCAACACACGACACAACGGAGCTAAAATGACAAGTCAACTAAACACATGAATATAATATAATATATAAATAATTCTTAAAATTATATATATATTATATTATATATTAAAAACCGTCGGCGAACTAAAAAACAAAGGATTGTGAGCTGGCCAGAGGGGCCATGCGATCGTATGGCTTCTGTGCTATATCCCCATACGATCGCATGGTGAACAGGAACTCAAATTTAGCCTATAAAAAGTCGGGTTCTGATCGAGCAAAAACACATCTTTTTCTTTCCCTTCTATGTAACGTATATATATATATATATATATATATATATATATATATATATATATATATATATATATATATATATATATATATATATATATATATAATTTTAATTTTAAGTTAATAATAATAAGGTTATTTTAAGAATGTTTTACGGGTTTTAAGTCGAAATTCTGTCCGTGCAACGCTACGCGATTAATCACCACTGTAAGCTATGTTCTTCCTTTTTAAATTAATGTCTCGTAACTAAGTTATTATTATGCTTATTTAAGCCAAAGTAATCGTGATGTTGGACTAAAAATTAAGATTGGGTTATTAGATTTTGTATCATAATTAAGGTTTGGACAAAAGACCGACACTTGTGGACATTGGACTATTGACTATTAATAGATAGGGGGTATTGTCTAATCGAATGACAACTCATTAGAATCTGTCGAACCTATCTTCAAGTTAGTTAATCTAATAATTATTAAAATGATTATGTATGTTCTATTTAGTGACGTTTATACGACATCTTTTACGATCATTTAATTAATTTTTTGGATTGGGTAATTGATTATTCATTCTGATCAAGTGGGTAAATTAATATTCATATCTCATTAAAACATGGGTGGATTACATACAAGGATAATTGGTGTAATTGTTAACAAAGTATTAAAATCTTGGATTACACGCAGTCGATAACCTGGTGTAATTATTAAATAAAGTATTAAAACCTTGTTACAATTCGAATCCCTAATTAGTTGGAATATTTGACTTCAGAAATAAGGTTAATTTGACAAGCATTTTATAATTATGACTGATGGACTATTATGGACAAAAAACCAGATAGGTATCAAATAAATCAGGATAAAGGACAATTAACCTGGGTAATAATTAATTAAAATCAAAACGTCAAACATCATGATTACGGAAGTTTAAATAAGCATAATACTTTTATTTCATATTTCATCGTACCTTTATTTACTGTCATTTTAATTACTGCAATTTACTTTATCGCAATTTAAATTATGTCATTTATATTATCGTCATTTATCTTTACGCTTTATTTAAAATTGACAAACCGGTCATTAAACGGTAAAACCCCCTTTTTATAATAATAATAATACTACTATATTACTAATATATATATATATATATATATATATATATATATATATATATATATATATATATATATATATATATATATATATATATATATATATATATATATATATATATATACAAATATAATTGTTTAAAAATATAGTGTACGCAATAAGCCGTCTCCATGTGGAACGAACCGGACTTACTAAAAACTACACTACTCTACGATTAGGTACACTGCCTATAAGTGTTGTAGCAAGGTTTAGGTATATTTCATATAAATAAATAAATAAAACTTGTGTAATTTGTATCGTATTTTGTAATAAAAATAATAACTATTTCGTATACGCTGCTGCAAACATCAAGTTTTTGACGCCACTGCCGGGGACTCGACGAAATGCTATATTTTTACGCTATATTTTAGTAAAACTATATTTTTGTAAAAATATATTATTTCTTATTTCATAAAAATATTTTGTATTTATAATAAGTGTTAAAAATAAAATATATATATATATATATATATATATATATATATATATATATATATATATATATATATATATATATATATATATATATATATATATATATATATATATATATATATTTTAAGACTTTATTTATAAAATTAAAAATTATTTTTATTTTTAGATTTTAAAATATAAGTTTATTCTAAATTTTATAAATATTTTGAAAAAAAAAACAAATAAATAAATAAATATTTAATAAATAGGAAACTGGGTCGAGCCTGATCAAAGCCCGAATGTTTTCTGGATTCTTGGGCCATGCGATCGCATGAGCCAGAAGCCCAATACCCATGCGACCGCATGGCTCTGTCTAACACGCCTGAAACCTTGCTGGTACGGATTAGGGTTAAGATTTATTAATTATTATTATTAATTAATTAGTAATTATGATTTATATATAATAATAATAATAATTAGTTTTAGTTTTATTTAATTTGTATTTTTAAGTTTTTCATTAGTTTTATTAATTATAAGTTAATACTTTTATAAAATAATAATATAAAATAATATTTTTGTAAAGTTGTATTTTTATCAATTTAGTTTATTTTTGTATTTTGTATTTTTCTTATTTATCGTTTAATTCGTAATTCATAATATTTATCGCTCGTAATTAGTTTTAAACTTAGTTTTTGCCGTAGTTAATTTATATTTCTAGATTTTTAAGCATTGCCGTAAAATCCCTTAAGTGCTTTTTCTTTAGATTAAGATTTAGACGCTTTAGAATTTTACGATGTCGCTTATCGCTTTAATATTTTATAGATTTTAGTGACTTTTAAGTTATTGTCATTTTGAATATAGAATTCCTTTTAAGCTTTAATACCTTTAGACGTAAGTTTTAATTTTTAGTATTTAGTACCTTTTAAGTTTTGACGCGCTACTTTCTTATTATTATTTTTTCGACATTTGTTTTTCGACCTTTTATTTTTCGACGTCTTTCGACGCGCTCTTTTTCTTTCTTATTTCTCGACGCTCTAGTTTTTAGGACATAGAATTTTCTATTTCTTCTCTAAAAATTCAAAACGAAAAATTATTTTAAGCGGTTAAATTGATAGACATCCAAAATTTTCTAGTTCGTAGTAATAGTTGGATTTGTTAGTGGCGAGTTGTGGGCTTCCGATTTAAAGGGTCCTGGCTACCTGCTGCATCTATTGGCTATTCGAAACGTGGGCAAAATCAGAAAAGTCTATTAATTTGATAGCTTATATAATTTTTATCTTTTATAACTAATAGGATATTCAGTAAATGCACCGAGAAAAACGTTCACCACCTTTCATACGTTCACCACCTGTAACTCGATCAAGACATCTAGCCAACATTGTCGCCGTTGATTTTTCTTTAGAATCGTCATCCAGTCGACCAAGTACTCCAATTCAAATTTCCGATAATCCATTTTTTGAACCCAACCTCACAATTGAGAATCCAGAAGATATTCAGGGACAATTCAGAGATCTTGAACCACTAATCATTCCTCCGGAACCACAAATTACTCATTCAGAGATTGTTGAGGAAGAAACCATTAAATCAGAATCCTCTAGTGATTCAGATTCAACAAATTCAATTATGGAAGTAACATAACCTCTAAGTATGGAAGACCGAATGAGAGCCACACGCACGGGCCAAGGTCACGCCATTATTAAGCCAGACATCAATGCGCCAGATTATAAAATCAAGGGACAAATTCTACACATGGTAACTAATCAATGCCAATATAGTGGTACGCCAAAAGAAGATCCAAATGAACATCTTCGAACATTTAATAGGATTATTCATAGTCAATGGACTCATTAAAACAGGGGTGGATTACATTCAAGGGAAATTGGTGTAATTGTTAATAAAGTATTAAAACCTTGGGTTACACGCAGTCGATAACCTGGTGTAATCATTAACAATGTATTAAGACCTTATTACTATTTAAATCCCCAATTAGTTGGAATATTTGACTTCGGGTATAAGGTTAATTTGGCGAAGACCCTCGCACTTTATAATTATGATCGATGGACTATTATGGACAAAACCAGATGGACTTATCAAATAATCCAGGACAAAGGACAATTAACCCACGATAATAAATTAAAATCAAAACGTCAAACATCATGAGTACGGAAGTTTAAATAAGCATAATATATTTTATTTTATATTTCCTCGTACTTTTATTTATTGTCATTTTAATTATTATTATTTATTTTATCGTTAGTTAAATATCGTCATTTACTTTACGCTTCGCTTAAAATATAAAATCGACAAACCAGTCATTAAACGGTAAACCCCCTTTTTATAATAATAATAATTGTAATATATATATATATATATATATATATATATATATATATATATATATATATATATATATATTGTACAAATATAGTTATTTAAAATATAGCGTAAAATAAGCCGTCTCCCTGAGGAACGAACCGGACTTACTAAAAACTATACTACTCTACGATTAGGTACACTGCCTATAGTGTTGTAGCAAGGTTTAGGTATATCTCATCTGTAAATAAATAATAAAACTTGTGTAATTTGTATCGTATTTCGTAGTAAAAAAATAATAGTATTTTGTACACCACCGCTCGCACATCAAGTTTTTGGCACCGCTGCCGGGGACTCGGCGAAACGTTATATTTTTTAAAAATATAATTAATAAAAAAGGAAAAATATATAAAACATTAAAAAGAAAAAAAATATATTTTTAAGAGTTTGTTTAAAATATATAAAATTATAAAGTATTTCTATTTCTATTTTAGTTTTTAAAATATAAGTTTATTTTATATTATATAAATATTTAATATAAATCAGAAAAAAAAATTAATTAAAATTAAAAATTGGGCCGAACCCGTCAAAGCCCAAAATCATTTCTGGAATCCAGGCCCATGCGATCGCATGAGCCGAATGTCTTAAAACCATGCGATCGCATGGTGTAGTCTGACATGCTGAAACCCTAGCATTAATTACGGAGTAGGGTTTATTATTATTATTATTATTAATTAGGGTTTTAATTTAATAATAATTTGTATTAGTTTTAATAAATTTAGTTTTAATTTAGTTTTTATATTTATAGTTTGATACTTTTATAAAATATAATATAAAAATAATATTTTTATAAAATTTGTATTTTTATCATTTTAGTTATAATTTGTATTTTTATCGTTTATTTTGTATATTTATCGTTTGTAATTAGTTTCAAATTTAGTTTTGCCGTAGTTATTTTATATTTCTAGATTTTTAGGCTTTGCCGTAAAATCCCTTAAGTGCTTTTTCTTTAGATTAAGATTTAGGCGCTTTAGAATTTTGCGACGCAGTTTATAAATTTTAGTACTAATTAAGTTATTGTCGTTTTGGATATAGAATTCCTTTAAGCTTTAATACCTTTAGACGCAACTTTTTAGATTTAATTTTTAAACTTTTAAGTTTCGACGTTTTTCTTTCTTATTTTTATTTTTCGACGTTTTTCGACTCGCTTTTTCTTTTTCATTTCTACACTCTAGTTTTTAAGACATAGAATTTTCTTTAAATTTCGACGAAAAATTATTTTAAGCAATTAAATTGATAGACATCCAAATTTTCTGGTTCGTAGTAATAGTTGGATTTGTTAGTGGCGAGTTGTGGGCTTCCGATTTAAAGGGTCCTGGCTACTGATAATGCTAAAAACGAACATATATTTCATAGCATTATTCCTCAAGAAAGACAAGCTTTTAGTTGCAATTGTTCTATTTAAAAGTGATATTCGTTTAAATAATAAAAGGTGAAGACAAAAGACAGATTCGACGAATTGAAGACGCAAATGACCAAAAAGCTCAAAAGTACAAAAGACAATCAAAGAGGTTCCAATTATTGATAAGAAACATCTCGAAATTACAAGAGTATAAGATTCAAAACGCAAAGTACAAAATATAAAATTGTACGCAAGGACGTTCGAAAATCCGGAACCGGGACCAGAGTCAACTCTCAACGCTCGACGCAACGGACTAAAAATTACAAGTTAACTATGTATATAAATATAATATAATATAATATATAATTAATTATATTAATTATATATATATTATATATATATTATAAACCGTCGGCAAGAAAGACTCCAAAAGGGACTGAGCTGTAATTTCAAACTCCACGACTCGCGGAGTTTGAAGGCAAAAATGCCGCGAGTCGCGGAGCCCCAAAAGTCGAAAATCCCTATAAAAGCAAACGAATTCTGATCGCAAAAATCACCAAAAATCCATCCATCTCTCTATCTATATCGTATATATTTATATTTATATTTTAATTTTAATTTTAATTTTAATTTTAATCCTAATAATAAGGGTATGTTAGCGAATGTTATAAGGGTGTAAGTCGAAATTATGTCCGTGTAACGCTACGCTATTTTTAATCATTGTAAGTTATGTTCAACCTTTTTATATTAATGTCTCGTAGCTAAGTTATTATTATGCTTATTTAATCCGAAGTAATCATGATGTTGGGCTAATTACTAAAATTGGGTAATTGGGCTTTGTACCATAATTGGGGTTTGGACAAAAGAACGACACTTGTAGAAATTAGACTATGGGCTATTAATGGGTTTTATATTAACTAAACAATACCTTGTTAATTTAATATACAAACTTATAATTTGACGTATTTATATATAACCACATACGCTTGACTGGGTACGGTGGGCGGGATATCTATAAATACCAATAATTATTCATTTTACCAGATACGGAACTGGATTAATAGTTAATAAACTTGTTGAAACAGGGGTGAATTACATTCAAGGGTAATTGGTGTAATTGTTAACAAAGTAGTAAAACCTTGGTTTACACGCAGTCGATAACCTGGTGTATTCATTAAACAAAGTATTAAAACCTTGTTACAATTCGGATCCCCAATTAGTTAGAATATTTGACTTCGGGAATAAGAATAATTTGACGAAGGCTTTCGCTCTTTATATTTATGACTGATGGACTATTATGGACAAATCCGTATGGACATATTAAATAATCCAGGACAAAGGATAATTAACCCATGGGCATAAAACTAAAATCAACACGTCAAACATCATGATTACGAAAGTTTAAATAAGCATAATTCTTTTATTTCATATTTAATTTCTTTTATTTTATATTTAATTGCACTTCTAATTATCGCATTTTTATTGTTATTGTATTTAATTGCACTTTTAATTATCGTACTTTTTAATTATCGCAAGTTTATTTTATCGCATTTTTATTATTCGCAATTTCATTATCGTTATTTACTTGCCGCTTTAATTTAAGTCTTGTATTTATTTTTAATATTTTACATTTGGTTTTAACTGCGACTAAAGTTTTAAAATCGACAAACCGGTCATTAAACGGTAAAAACTCCCCTTTATAATAATAATATTACTTATATATATATTTGTATTTTTATAAAAGTAAACTAATATAGCGTTAAGCTTTGTTTAAAAAGATTCCCTGTGGAACGAACCGGACTTACTAAAAACTACACTACTGTACGATTAGGTACACTGCCTATAAGTGTTGTAGCAAGGTTTAAGTATATCCATTCTCTAAATAAATAAATATCTTGTGTAAAAATGTATCGTATTTAATAGTATTTCCTTGTAAAAATATAAGCTATTTTATATACACCTCGCACGACATCAAGTTATTTTTGGCGCCGCTGCCGGGGAACTCTCTTAAACGCCGGAAGCGCAACGCTATATATAAAAAAAAAAGATTTTTAGTTAACTTTTATTAAAATTCGTTTTTGTAAAAATACGTTTTAATTATTCAAAAATATAAAAAGAAAAACAAAAATATAAGTATTTTTAAGATTTTGTTAAATATTTAAGTTTTATAAGTTTCTTTATTTTTATTTTAGTTTATAAAAATATAAGTTTTATTTAAATATCTTTTATTTATATAAAAATAGAAAACAGAAAATAAAAAAAATAAAAAAACGCTTCGAATTTTAAAAAAACTGTCATTTGAATTTCTGAACCCCGCGACTCGCGGGGTTTGGTGTTTTAAATACCGCGACTCGCGGAGATTTTCTGACAGGCGACAAAACCCTAAATTAGCATTAATTATGGGTGATTATTAATTATTATTATTATTAACCCTAGTTTTTATTATTATTATAATTAGTTTTATTTTTAGTTTTACTTTTTATTTATTTTATATTTTAGTTAATTTAGTTTAATTAATTTGTAAAATTAGTAGTTTTAATAAATAAATAATATAAAAATAATATTTTTATAAAAAATGTAATTTTTACAACTTTTTGTATATTTTTATATTTTGTCCCTTTTTAATCATTTTAGCGTAATATTTGTATTTTTCGCTCATATTTAGTTTTAAACTTAGTTTTTGCAATAGTTATTTTTACTTCTAGATTTTTAGGCTTTGCCGTAGAATTCCTTAAGTGCTTTTTCTTTAGACTAAGATTTAGGTGCTTTAGAATTTTGCGACGCCTTTTTAAGTTTTAGTTTCTTTTTAAGTTATTTCCATTTGGGATTTAGTTTTTCCTGTAAGCTTTAATATTTTTAGACGACTTTTACCTATGTATCAATTATCATTCCAATTAGTAATCTCAATTTGCGATTATAATTTTAAATTAGTTGTAGTAATAAGGTTAGGTTAGTCAAGTATTTCTAAGTTTTATAAGTTTCTTTTATTTTTCCGTCACCTTTTATTTTTCAACCATTTTTCTTTTTCGACCTTTTTCGACGAACTCTTTTTCTTTCTTATTTCTCGCTATTCTAGTTTTAGGACATAGATTTTTATTCTACTTCTTATCTAAATTTCTTAAAATTACGAAAATTTGTTTTAAGTAGTTAAATTAATAGACATCAAAATTTTCTGGTTCGTAGTAATAGTTGGATTTGTACGTGGACCGGGTTATTGGAGCCAAACAGTCCTCAATTATATTGAGACCAAATGAATCCTGCCCCTCTGCTGCATCTTTTGGCTATTCGAAACGTGGGCAAAATCAGAAAAGTCTATTGATTGGATAACTTATTATAATTTTTCTTTCCTTTTAAAAACTAATAGGATATTCAGTGAATGCACCGAGCAAGACGTTCACCACCTTTTGTACGTTCACCACCTGTAACTAGATCAAGACATTTAGCAAATATTACCACCGTTGATTTTTCTTTAGAATCGTAATCCAGTCGACCAAGTACTTCGGTTCAAATTTCCGATAATCCATTTTTTGAACCCGACCTCACAATTGAGAATCCGGAGAATATTCAGGAACGGTTTGTAGATCCTGAACCACTAAACTTTCCTCCAGAACCACCAATCATTCAAACAGAGATTGTTGAGGAACGAACCATTAAATCAGAATCCTCTAGTGATTCCGATTCAACAAATTCAATTATGGAGAATCTGGAACCTTTAAGTATGGAAGACCGAATGAGAGCTAAACGCACTGGCCAAGGTCACGCAATTACTCATCCAGACATTAATGTGCCAGATTATGAAATCAAAGGACAAATTCTACACATGGTGACTAATCAATGCCAATTTAGTGGTGCGCCGAAGGAAGATCCAAATGAACATTTACGTACCTTTAATAGGATCTGCACACTATTTAAAATAAGAGAAGTGGAGGATGAACAGATATATCTTATGTTATTTCCCTGGACTTTAAAGGGAGAAGCCAAAGATTGGTTGGAATCATTACCTGAAGGGGCGATCGATACATGGGACGTATTAGTTGACAAATTTCTTAAACAATTCTTTCCTGCATCTAAAGCCGTAAGACTTCAAGCAGAAATTATTACGTTCACACAAAAGTCGAATGAAACTCTATATGAGGCGTGGACTAGATATGGAAAGTTATTAAGAGGATGTCCGCAACATGGTTTAGACACCTGTCAAATAGTACAAATATTCTACCAAGGATGTGACATCACTACAAGAAAAGACATAGATATAGCAGCTGGTGGTTCTATTATGAAGAAAACCGAAACTGATGCTTACAAAATTATTGATAACACTGCTTCCCACTCACATGAATGGCACCAAGAAAAAGATATCGTTAGATCATCTAAAGCAGCTAGAGCCGATTCTAGCCTGACTTAGATTCCATTTCCGCAAAGATAGATGCTGTGGAAAGACGAATGGAAAAGATGACTAAAGATATTCACTCAATACGAATTAGTTGTGAGCAGTGTGGAGGACCACATTTGACCAAAGATTGTCTCGGTATTGAATTAACAATGGAACAAAGAGAGAATATTTCATACATAAACCAAAGGCTTGGAAATAATTATCAGAATAATTATCAACCGCCAAGACCAATTTACAATCAAAACCAGAATTATAACCGAAATATTCCATACAACAACCAACAAGGTCCTAGCAATCAACAAGTATCCAATAATACTTACAATCAGCAAAGACCTAATTTTCAAAACAAGCCACCACAACAAACCGATGATAAAAAGCCGAATTTAGAAGATATGATGACGAAGCTAGTTGAAACTCAAACGCAGTTTTTCACATCTCAGAAACAAACCAATGAACAAAATGCTCAAGCATTTAGAAATCAACAAGCTTCTATTCAAAATCTGGAACAAGAAGTAAGTAACCTAGCAAGGTTAATAGGTGAAAGAAAACCGGGAAGTTTACCTAGTGATACAAATGCTAACCCCCGGAATGAAACAGCTAAAGCTATTACCACAAGAAGTGGTACAACGCTTAAACCACCGGAAATACCTGTAACTTCTGATGAAGCTATTCCTACTCCACAAGAACCACAACCTGATCAAGATAAGGAAAAAGAACCGGTAGTTGAAAAGGTTAATGAAGATAACACAGTTAAGGCTAAACCTTATGTTAAACCATACCAACCACCACTTCCTTACCCGAGTAAAATGAAGAAAGAGAAACTTGAAGCCGAGCAATCCAACTTCTTGGATATGTTTAAACAGATAAATGTAAATCTTCCTTTCATTGATGTGATTTCAGGAATGCCTAGATATGCTAAATTCTTGAAAGATCTAATCTCAAATAGAAAGAAAATGGGAGAACTCTCGGCTGTTACTATGAATGCTAATTGTTCAGCAGTGCTATTGAATAAGATACCAGAAAAATTATCTGATCCAGGAAGTTTCACAATTCCATGTTTTCTGGGTAGTCTTAGTTCAATAGAAGCATTGGCAGACTTAGGTGCTAGTATAAATCTAATGCCGTATTCACTATACGCTAAACTAGACCTTGGAGAATTGAAACCAACCAGAATAAGCATACAACTAGCCGATAGATCAATAAAATATCCTAGAGGGATAATGGAGAACATGCTAGTTAAAGTTGGTACTTTAGTATTTCCAGTAGATTTTGTTGTTTTGGACATGGAAGAAGATTCTCAAGTTCCTCTCATATTAGGAAGACCATTCTTAAACACGGCTAAAGCAATGATAGACGTGTTCGGTAAGAAATTGACCCTAAGTATAGAGGATGAGAGTGTTACCTTTTCAGTTGATAGAGCAATGCAACAACCACAATCTGCAGATGATACATGTTATTATATTCAAACTATAGATGCACATGCAGAATTATTAGAAGAATTTCCAGAATTACAAGGAACAGGAGAATGTTCTTTAGGAGAAGGTAATGAACCAATTAATGAAGCTGACATGTTAGCTAAACTTATAGCTAATGGATATGAACCAACAACAGAAGAAATTCAAATGCTAAAAGAAGAAGACAGATATCGATATAAATCATCGATAGAAGAACCTCCGAAATTAGAGTTAAAGCCACTTCCAAACCATTTGGAATACGCTTATTTACATGGTGAATCTGAATTACCTGTAATAATATCGTCTTCTCTTACTGAAAATGAGAAATCACAACTCATTTCTGTGTTGAAAGCTCATAAACCAGCCATTGCATGGAAGATTCATGATATTAAAGGAATAAGTCCTTCGTATTGCACACATAAAATCCTTATGGAAGAAGGTCATAAAATGTATGTGCAACGCCAATGAAGACTAAATCCTAATATGCAAGATGTAGTTAAGAAAGAGATTATTAAACTGCTAGACGCAGGTCTAATTTATCCAATCTCTGATAGTCCATGGGTAAGCCCAGTTCAATGCGTGCCTAAGAAGGGTGGCATGACTGTCATTACAAATGAGAAAAATGAGCTTATTCCTACTAGGACTGTAACAGGATGGCGTGTGTGTATTGATTATAGAAAATTAAATGACGCCACCAGAAAAGATCACTTTCCCTTACCTTTCATTGATCAAATGTTGGAAAGATTAGCCGGAAATAGTTACTATTGTTTTCTAGATGGATTTTAAATTCCAATAGCACCCGAAGATCAAGAGAAAACCACATTCATGTGCCCTTATGGTACTTTTGCTTACAAACGCATGCCATTTGGACTTTGTAACGCCCCTGCAACCTTTCAAAGGTGTATGATGGCGATTTTTCATGACATGATAGAAGAATGCATGGAAGTATTCATGGATGACTTTTCAGTCTTCGGTGATACATTTGAATCATGTCTAGTTAATCTTGAACGAATGCTTATTAGATGCGAACAATCAAATCTAGTACTTAATTGGGAGAAATGCCATTTCATGGTTAAAGAAGGCATCGTTCTTGGACATAAAATTTCAAAAGAAGGAATTGAAGTGGATAGAGCTAAAGTAGATGTAATTGCTAAACTTCCACATCCCACCAATGTTAGAGGAGTTAGGAGTTTTCTAGGGCATGCCGGTTTTTACCGACGTTTCATAAAAGATTTTTCTAAAATTGCCACTCCTATGAATAAACTCCTAGAAAAGGATGCTCCATTCATCTTTTCAGATGAGTGTATCAAATCTTTTAATATTCTTAAAGAAAAACTTACTAATGCGCCGATCATGATAACACCAAATTGGAATCTACCATTTGAACTAATGTGCGATGCAAGTGATTTTGCAATGGGAGCCGTTTTAGGACAAAGGATTGAAAAACGATTTCAACCTATATATTATGCTAGTAAGACGTTACAAGGAGCACAAACAAACTATATAACTACTGAAAAAGAACTCCTTGCTATTGTCTTTGCTTTTGACAAATTTCGATCATATCTCGTTCTAGCAAAAACGGTGGTCTATACCGACCATTCTGCTCTTAGATACTTATTTTCAAAACAAGATGCTAAACCAAGATTAATCCGTTGGATCTTACTCTTACAAGAGTTTGATATTGAAATCCGAGATAAAAGAGGAGCAGAAAATCTCGCCGCTGATCATCTTTCTCGTCTTGAAAATCCTGAGTTAGAAGTTCTAAATGAATCGGCCATACAAGACAACTTTCCTGATGAATATCTATTGAAGATAGATTATAATGAAATCTCATGGTTTGCAGACTATGCAAACTACTTAGTTTGTGGATTCCTTGAGAAAGGATTATCGTACCAAAAACGAAAGAAATTCTTCAGTGATATAAAACACTATTTTTGGGAAGATCCACATCTGTTTAAAAGTTGTCCCGATGGAATAATACGCCGATGTGTATTTGGAGATGAAGCTAGTAAAATATTAAACCATTGTCACACAGGACCAACAGGAGGGCACTATGGGCCTCAACTAACAGCAAAAAAAGTTTATGATGCTGGATTCTATTGGCCTACAATTTAAAAAGACGCACACCTTCTTTGCAAATCCTGTAATGCTTGTCAAAGGGCCGGAAAAATAAGTCAACGTGATGAAATGCCACAAAATGTCATTCAAGTATGTGAAGTATTTGACATTTGGGGTATTGACTTTATGGGTCCATTTCCAAAATCTCATAATAATCTATATATACTCGTAGCCATTGATTATGTATCTAAATGGACGGAAGCACAAGCTCTCCCAACTAACGATGCACGAGTTGTAGTCAACTTTTTAAAACGTCTTTTTGCAAGGTTTGGAACACCGAAAGCTTTAATAAGTGATCGGGGTACTCATTTCTGTAATAATCAACTTGAGAAAGTTCATAAAAGATATGGAGTAACTCATAAAATCTCCACCGCATATCATCCACAAACAAGTGGACAAGTTGAAAATACCAACCGAGCTTTAAAACGTATTCTAGAGAAAACCGTAGGATCAAATCCAAAGGAATGGTCCATTAAATTGGAGGATGCACTCTGGGCTTTTAGAACAGCCTACAAAACTCCAATTAGAACCACACCTTTTAGACTTGTTTATGGAAAAGCATGTCATCTTCCAGTAGAAATTGAACACAAAGCATTTTGGGCTTTGAAGACATGTAATCTTGATTTACTTGAAGCCGGACGTCTACGATTAAGTCAACTAAATGAATTAGAAGAATTAAGACATGAAGCATACGAAAATTCGTTAATCTATAAAGAAAGAACGAAGAAATGGCATGATAAAAGAATCAGAAGTTCAAAAGAATTTAAAGAAGGAGACAGAGTTCTTCTTTTCAATTCACGATTCAAGCTATTTCTTGGAAAATTGAAATTAAGATGGTCTGGGCCATTCATAGTCAAAAGAGTTTTCCCATAAAGAACGATAGAATTGATAAATTCAAATGGGATTGAATTTAAAGTTAATGGTCACAGAGTTAAACATTACATACATGGTCCGATGGAAGTTGACAATGAAGTTAATCATAATTTCACCACCCAAGAAAACCTTCAAAATGAAAACATAAATATGTTATCAACAACATATGAAAAATCAAAACTGGAATATAGGGAGGATTCAAATTTGAGTGATGAAGAAGAATTCCTATACAAACCTCCCATTCCAAGAAACGAAGAAAAATGTGAACAAGAAATTCAAATAGAAATGAAAGAACCAAGGAAAGAACACCCGAAAAAGGTTTACAAACCAACTCGACTTACTAAAGCAGGAGACCCGGGTGAATTTATCATTTCTTGCTTACTTAATGATGGTGCTGTATATAATGGACTCGCAGATTTAGGAGCAAGTGCAAATATTATGCCTCTTTCCTTATACAAAAGATTAGGCATGGGTAAATTAAAACCAACCAAAATAGGTGTTCAATCATTTGACCAAACCATTAAGCACCCGGTTGGAATAGCAAATAATTTACTTGTTAACGTGGGAAGTTTGACCTTTGTTGCAAACTTCATAGTGATTAATATGGAGGAAAACCTTGATATTCCTCTAATTCTAGGTCGCCCATTTTTAGCAACCACCAAGGCATTCATTGATGTAAGAGAAGGTACAATAACACTTAGGAATGGTGATACATCGATCACCTTTGTGAACTGAAAGTTTAGATCTCCACAAACCAAAACTGTTAGACCAATAAAAATGCATAAGTGTGGGGAAGATGAAGAAACACTTAATGATGATCCAATCACAAAGAATGCCGTTGATGATACGAAATTAGATGAACCCATTTTTAACAGTTCAATGAAGAAACTTTATAAAAGGATTCGCGATGCTAAGATTAAAGGAAACTTTAAGTTATATAACCGATTAATATCCAATTTATCGTCAAAAGAAAAGGCAATGTTAGTTGAATTTGTGAAAGTTACGGAGGAAATCAACAATTGGATTGAAGTAAAAGTCAAAGATATACAAGTTGTTGATGATTCAATTGAAAATAATGTTAATCACAATTTCGACACCACAGCTGACTAAGTGTGGGGAGAATCAAAGGGATTTATGTATTTCTGTTAGAGTTAGATTGTCTGTTTTCGTGTAGTTCTCTAAAATGGAACCCGAATGGTCTTTCCCTAGCAGACCCTAAAGAACTAGTCTTCTCCCCCCATTCTGAATTTTTTATTTTTTTAGGTTTTTACAAAATGAAGACTGCCTGTGAACTAAACCATGGTCTAATGCTACACGCTTTGATCACTAAACGAAATAATGACATACTACCGAGTGAATTAGTATCAGTAATCAGAGAAAGAATGGACGGAGTTAGAAAAGAATCCAGATGCGAAGATAATAAGTTACAATTTGGTAAAGGAAAATCAAAATCCGCAGCGAAAAGAAGAGCACGACACCTAGAACGATGTCACAAATGCGGAAAATGGTCACATGGAGGTAAATGTTCAAATAATCAAACCTATTCAAACACCAAATTTGTTACTTTATGCAGAGACGGACCATTCATATGTTTAGAAGAAAAGACACTAAATGCTAGAGGTTACGCCTATGTAGCCATGGAAAACCAATTAAACCGACTATCTTATGAATGGGATAGATCATATAACTAAGAAATCTATTTCACAGGTATGTCTGTACAGTTTTTATTTTTATTTTTATTTTTATTTTTAACCTTTTGATAATAAACGCTAATTTGTTCGCTAAAAAGTATTAAATTGATATTGAATAAAATTAGGTTTGGCGACCGAAATTATTGATATCATACAAAAATTTATTACATCACTGCGAAATTTAACGTTTATTCTTAAGGTATAAATATCTTTAATCAATCAACACAAAATATTTCAAAAATTCGTCATGAGTTAAATTAGGTCTTGGAACCGAAATTACTTTACCGAAAAGAGGGGCGCATATTTTTGATAATATTTGATTGATTAAAGTGGGATAAAAAGCCAAAAAGATTTTTAATTTTATTTTTACCATGTTTTTAAAATTAATATTTAAATCTTAAATTAATATTGTAAACTTTGTAAAAACAATATATTTAAAATTGTAAATATTTGAAAAATTAATATAAGTTTGGTGTGAATTTATAATATGAATTTCTAAAATTAAGATTGGTGTGAATTTTTTATTTTATGCATTTTAAATTTTAGGTTTGGTGTGAATTTTTAATATTAATTTTGAATTTTATATTTAAATTGTGTGAATTTAAAAACAAAAATTTACTTTATCTCATTAAGTTAAAAATATGATTTTTAAAATTCGTCGTAAGTTGAAGACTAGGTCTTTGAACCGAAATTGCTTTACCCAAGGAAGGGACGAGAACTTTTATTATCATTATTTTTAATCTTATTGAATTAAAGTATGCCAAAAACATTAAAAAAAAACCCCAAAAATCTTAGCTTTTAAAACAATCGCTACAAAAAGACAAATTTTAAAATTTTGTCGAAGGACGGACTAGGACATCGATCCGAAACGACCTCGTCCTAAATAACAAAGGAAACAAAATTTTAAAATTAATTACTTAATTGTTTTAATAAGTTAAAGATTATAAAAAAAAAAAATACCAAACTCCGCGACTCGCGGAGTTTGAAGGGGAAATCTCCGCGAGTCGCGGAGGGACCGAAATACATAAAAAAAATAAAACGTAAAGAACTGCTCAGACAACACACACAACTCAAACATTGTAGCGACCCGACCAAATCATGTTTGACGGCGCCGTCTACTTAGGTCCCGTTACGTGGTCATAAGTCTTTAAAACAACGTTTGACCAAAAGATATGTCGCATTCATTTCAAATGTAAAGATTGTTCAAAGTTTACGAGAATAGTTCCACCACAAGTTACGATACAAAGTTTTAAGTACAAATGAAACTTATGCGACACAATTTAAAAGTAGTCAAAAGACGCTCCATGTATGCATATATACTCGACATCCAATGCAAGTATCAAAATAATGAGCGGAAGCATGTATCATGTATCGTTCAAGGACCTGAGAAAAACATAGAAATCTGTCAACGAAAATGTTGGTGAAATCATAGGTTTAAGTAAGTAAGTACAAGTGAACCACAAGATTTGCATCAATGAATTAATAGTAATACATTCCAAAAGTTTGTTTCACGAGCACCCAATTATCAATGCTTAACATTTCCTTCCATTGAACCCCATCACTTAGTGCTAGAACATACACTGTTTCTCGAAAATATATTTCATTCGTAAACGGTAGCGAACCATTTGAATGAGGGTTTGTCAAACCCATATGGATCCATACAACATAAGTTCTCGCTTACACCCGGCAAGTGTAACTAGTGATAATCGAATTGAGGATTTTGTTCTAAACTCGTATGTAGAATGTTTGTTTTCCTGTACTTGTGTTCACTTAGTAAAGAAATGTTTATGTTTTCTCATCCCAAATGTAAGTTCAAAAAGAGTAAAAGTGGGACTATGATCTCACCTTGAGTGCACGAGTAGTAAAGTACTTCAACAAGTAAACGTGTGCAAAGAACAATGCTAATCTTGACCTAAACAATAGGTTGTATCAATTAACCGGTTACGACACAAGCTCGGGTGAAATGTGTTCAATTAGTCCTATGGCTCGTTACGACTTGATTATTATAGCATGTGAACCACGTTGTCAAGTTTCATACAAGAATTACGTATAAAAGCATGTTAGAACGATTGCATAAACGTTTGGTTAAGTTTGACTAAAAGTCAAACTTGGTCAAAGTCAACGGGGTCGGGTCGGGTATCCGACAATTTTTCTAAGTTATATAATCATATATGAGCATGTTGGCCAAGTTTCATGTTAATCGGAGGTCCGTAGCATAGCAAACATTTTACGTCAAATGACCAAGCAAAACAGCCCATTTTAGTGTATCAGGACGGTGTCCCAAAATCAGGACGGTGTCCCAATATGAAGAGTGGGACGGCGTCCCAAAATCAGGACGGCGTCCCAAATTGAAGAGTGGGACGGCGTCCCAAAAATCAGGACGGCGTCCCAATGGGCATTCAGGTCCTGTTTGCAGAAAAACACAAGTGCACGACCCAAACTTCAAACAATCACAATTTATGATCCACAAACAATTAGAACATGTATCTTATATCACCGGAAAGCTCTTTCGACAAGGAACGCAACTAAGCACTTTTCATCAAGCAAAAACATCATATACAATAACCAAAATCCCGTCAAGTGACCAATAAAGGTTTATTTTCAAGTTTCAAGTTCATCAATTGCAATTTAAGTTTCGGGAATCCAATTTATACATATGATATGCCGTTTTGAAGGTAATGAAACGTGTAATACAACTAAACACTTATCAATAACATTAATAAGCATTCAACGCATCAAAAGTTCGTTTTAAGAGTTGTCAAACCCTAACCAAACCTCAAAATCACTAATCATGTTAATGTAAGGTTTTCATGTCAATCAACACACCAAAACGAAGCTATTGAAGTAACTAACACTTTGAACACACAAACATTAACATCTAAACACATTTCATCATCCAAAATCAAAGATTAAGCATACACTTTTCATTTTCAAGCTAGTTACACCAAAACATCAAGATCGAGCATACAAATCATATATTCATGTTATACACGAGCCATAGACACTAACTAACAACATATCAAGTCAAAAACACGAATTTGAGAAATCTAGAGTTTTAGAAATGTTACCCAAAATCGATGAAGTTAGTATCAAATCGTAGAGAATGACGAGAGGATTAAGAATATGTAGTCGGATTTGTTGTGAGCTTCCAAGATTGAATTTAGATGATGAATGAATGGAATGGGTTTGTGTGTGTGTTCTTGCTAGAGAGAAAGAGAGAGAGATGGAGATGGTTGAATGGTGGTGATTGGGGTGGACTAGGTGACCTAGTCAACTAGTTTGCCCCGTGTCAATTTTAGTCCCTCGAGTTTGTAGTCGGGTGCGAAAATTACCTAAACGGAATATGTTAAAACGCGTATTAACGGGAGATGTTATAAACATATAACGGAGTTTAAATTAGTATAACGGAAAAGAAAATGGAAAAGGCGGGATGTTACAAACATACAGCAAAATAACTGCGAAATAACCCACGAAAAACCCGAAAAAAACCCCCCAAAATCACAATTTTTAACCGTTAATCATCAAATCTTTTACTAAAATCATGTTGAGAAGGATGCTATCAAGGAATTACTCAAGAAAAACGGTAAATTTCTACACCTAAACACCATTTAATCCGAAATTAGTGTTCTTGAGCAATTTTTTTCCCAATTTGATTTTGATGCTTTTTAGTGTAATTAGGCTTAAATTGTTTATGTATTATGCTTGTATAACCTAGATTGATGCTATTTAACATGATTAGAAGCCTTAAACTTCAAAATTTGAGTAATCTAGGGTTTGTGTTCTTGAGCAAATTTGGGACTTTTTGATATAAACAGGTTATGGCCAATTTTTGTCATGAATTGTTGCTAAATTAAGTAGTGTAACATGTCTAGGTAGTTAAATGATCCAAACTTTGAGCCTAAACATGATTTTGAGAATTAAAGTGGACTTTTTCAAGTCTAAAATTCATGAACTTGATTTTTGAAAGATAATGCCTTTTGAAACTTGTTTAATTGCTAGTAATGATTATTTTGACATGTTATTTGAGTTGAATGCTTATGAACTTAACGAACATTTTCGTATATGCTTATTTGAAAAAGTGTAAATTTGATGAAAATATGAAAATGAGCTTAAGTTTGATATAAATTGATCATGTCATTGTAATTATTTTGATTGATGATTTTGCTGACACTAATGCATATTTGAATGCACAAAAATTGTGTTTGATGTGTTTTGCAGACTGAAAGGGGTGAATCTTCATCCCAAGCCCGCAATGCTCCTGCTGAGAATGCAGAACAACAGGAGGTGGATAACTACTACAAGCAGGATATACCTCATCCAGTCATGACCTTTACTGATATGCACTTGGAAGAGTTGCACCCGAACCTGAGATTTGACAGACTTTGGATAGATTATCCAAAATATCAAAGGGGTTTTCATACTCTTCATTCTAAGGTTGTTGAGGTACCGAGGGTCATAGAATGGGGACCCTTAGAAGCTGTAGAATTGGCCGGGCCAATTAGGGAATTACTTGTACAGAGGTATGGTAATTCTACTTTTAATGACTGGGTACGTTTATTCACCATGCGTAGACCTGTATATAAAGTATGGTGTGAAGAATTGTTATGTAGTATAGAGTTGAATGATCGGGTAGCTAGTTTAACCGATCGTTCTTTTATTAGATTTTTGTTAGGCGGTTCGATGCATCACATGTCTTTACTGGACATGGCTCAGGCTTTACGTATATATACGCCTGAGGAGTTAGCATCTGCCGAGTGTAGAGGGTTGATACTGAACGGTAGAAAGATAGATGAAAATTTTGATACACACGGTGTGTGGAGTCAAATGACAAGCCATCACCGTTTCAAAGGGGGAAATTACTCTTATTTGGATATAGATAGAGCCGAATTAAGAGTGATTCATAGGTTTTTAGCTAATTCGATTACACAAAGGGGTAAGAACAAGGAAAAGGTAAATGAACAGGATTTGTTTTACCATATGTGTATTCGAGACCCACAAAGTGCTGTAAGTATACCGTATTGTGTGGGTTATTATTTATCAGCTATGGTTCGTGGGATGAGACCGCATAGCATAATAGGAGGTGGTATTTTTATTACTTTGATTGGTGAATATCTCGGTGTGGATATAAGTCGGGGGGATTATTAGTAGAAGAACCAGAACCCTGAGATACTATAGGTTTAAATGTATACCATGGTGCGAAAGTTTTGAAGAGGCGAAATAACGCCGCAGTACCATACCATGGTAGACATCCACAGGTTGAGAGAAACCAACAGCAAGGTAATGTAGGAGGGGGAAATGAGATGCAACAAATGCAAAGGTTTATAGCTTCACAGGAGTACGAAAATGCTAGACAGAGAGCATTTGAAGATTGGCAAGTTCATCAGAACCAAATCATAGCTCATTGCCAACATATAGGTAGAAACTATATTCCTACACCGAAACCCATCTTCCCTCCCTGGTCTATAGAGATGCAACCACCTTATCCTACGTATAACCCTGCCGAAGCATTCTATAGCACCTATGGTAATGCTTGGAACCCCTATTGGTACCAGTATCATCCCTAGTATACTTAGTTTTATTTATTTTGTAATTTGTAATGATTGATACGTTTAATACTTTTGTTAATATTGTAATAGTTTTTATAATTGTCTAACTTTTATTCTTAGATTTTAATAATTTTTGAATGTGGGGTAATATACCAAACTTCAAAAATATGTATATATGTTTACAGTTTATCTTATGTACACAACAGGGTAAAACAACGCATTTTCAAAGACTGGCATTAAGTTCAGCAAAAGCAACTAATTTTGACGACAAGATGCAAAATATATGTGAAATAACAACAAGACGGAATGAACAAATGATGTGCACCATTTATCATTCAGCAAACAAACGCCAATATATTGGGAAACTTTGGTAAAAATTTAATCATTTTCACACAAATCACCCTCAATAATTTAAATTATTACTGATTTCTTGCAAATGAGGGCATTGCAAGATCTTAAGTGTGGGAAGGGGTTAAATTCTTTCGGATTTTAAAATTTTTTACTTTATACACTTGGTTACCATTAAAAATACTAGTAAAGCAGTAGTTGTATTAGAATCTAGTGCTCTCTGATAAAAAAAGAACAGCCCTAGTCTTATATACTGACTACCCAATTCTAGTAAAAATTTTCAAAATTTTCAATTAAATGAACTCAAAATCATGTTTATACATATTTATGAACGATAAAACTAGGTTTTAACACCGAAATTATTGTTACCTCGAAAAGGACGATAAAAAGGAAAATAAAAGCCAAGTGTGGGAAAATTTACCAAGTTATCTTAAACATATGTCACATATATCTGTAACAAATAACTGAAAATACTTTTGCTTTGGACTAAACTAAACTGTTTTACCTGATGAAAGAAAAGAAAGATGGATCTACACGATGAATCAATTCCATCATTAAAAGGAAGTAAAGTCTTCCGAAAAAGACACGCGCTTCTTGATTTAGGTCATGAAGTTGTCATCCAGACCAGCTGCAGGTTGACGAAAAATCTAGAAAAGTCATCACTAAAATCAGCAGGAAATCCACGGACCTTAGCATTAAACAGGGTCGCCAAGTGGTCAGATTTATCCTAACCATGAGAAGGATTTATCTCGTACAATGGGGGGGCACCATGCAAATTAGCTTGATAAGACTAATGAATCAGATCCCCAGAAAGGATAATCTCCTTAAAAGATCAAAAATCAGCTTTTAAGCCTGATATTACTCAATCCTTGAGATTGACCTTAAAGATTGAGAATTACAAACTCATGGAATTCAATGATATCTAAACTCGAGCTTGAACGAGAAAATATTTTGATCAAAATTACAAACCGATTTGTTTTCTGAAAACCTTATTTTCAATGCGTTCATTACCATTGAACGTAAAATCCTAGGAATTCACCTGGAATTCATTAGGTCACCTAAACTAAATCGGGTGTCAACCGTAAGAACGGTGGTTGCATAGTGGTCAAAGACAGGACCTTGTGCCAGACCGAAAAAGTATAAGGGTGAGCCTTACTATTGCTCCTACCAAGGATAGTAATTGCGTCCGACACGTTATAGACCATAATTAAAAGCATGTCAGGGGACATTGCCTTAACAGTTGCTTGTTCAACGCTTTCCTTTACAACCGGACTGTAGTTTACCAAAAGGTAATATACGGGACAAGTAAACTGGACGTGTTGCTTTCCAAATACAAGGTTAGCAAGTGGGTGACACAAAACCGCAAGTTTTGAGCTAAAATTTTCAAATCTGAAACCCACCAAACCCACAAAAATATTTTGCAAACACCAGTAAAGGGTTATTCCGGAAAACTTATCTAGGGTAAAAACTAGATTTAATTTTCAAAAGATCAAATGTTTTCATAAAGATCCAATTTCCTTAATGGATCTAAATTTTTAAAGTCATGTGGAACTGTAAACCATATCGTTACTACCATTGTTCATACCACCGTATAGAAATCACTGATGTATAAAGTGTGAAGAATAAAGAAGTGATTCTAGTATTTCAAGACGATATTGCTTGAGGACAAGCAACGCTCAAGTGTGGGAATATTTGATAATGCTAAAAACGAACATATATTTCATAGCATTATTCCTCAAGAAAGACAAGCTTTTAGTTGCAATTGTTCTATTTAAAAGTGATATTCGTTTAAATAATAAAAGGTGAAGACAAAAGACAGATTTGACGAATTGAAGACGCAAACGACCAAAAAGCTCAAAAGTACAAAAGACAATCAAAGAGGTTCCAATTATTGATAAGAAACGTCTCGAAATTACAAGAGTATAAGATTCAAAACGCAAAGTACAAAATATAAAATTGTACGCAAGGACGTTCGAAAATCCGGAACTGGGACCAGAGTCAACTCTCAACGCTCGACGCAACGGACTAAAAATTACAAGTTAACTATGTATATAAATATAATATAATATATAATTAATTATATTAATTATATATATATATTATATATATATTATAAACCGTCGGCAAGAAAGACTCCAAAAGGGACTGAGCTGTAATTTCAAACTCCGTGACTCGCGGAGTTTGAAGGCAAAAATGCCGCGAGTCGCGGAGCCCCAAAAGTCAAAAATCCCTATAAAAGCAAACGAATTCTGATCGCAAAAATCACCAAAAATCCATCCATCTCTCTATCTATATCGTATATATTTATATTTATATTTATATTTTAATTTTAATTTTAATTTTAATTTTAATCCTAATAATAAGGGTATGTTAGCGAATGTTATAAGGGTGTAAGTCGAAATTATGTCCGTGTAACGCTACGCTATTTTTAATCATTGTAAGTTATGTTCAACCTTTTTATATTAATGTCTCGTAGCTAAGTTATTATTATGCTTATTTAATCCGAAGTAATCATGATGTTGGGCTAATTACTAAAATTGGGTAATTGGGCTTTGTACCATAATTGGGGTTTGGACAAAAGAACGACACTTGTGGAAATTAGACTATGGGCTATTAATGGGTTTTATATTAACTAAACAATACCTTGTTAATTTAATATACAAACTTATAATTTGATGTATTTATATATAACCACATACGCTTGACTGGGTACGGTGGGCGGGATATCTATAAATACCAATAATTATTCATTTTACCGGATACGGAACTGGATTAATAGTTAATAAACTTGTTGAAACAAGGGTGAATTACATTCAAGGGTAATTGGTGTAATTGTTAACAAAGTAGTAAAACCTTGGTTTACACGCAGTCAATAACCTGGTGTATTCATTAAACAAAGTATTAAAACCTTGTTACAATTCGAATCCCCAATTAGTTGGAATATTTGACTTAGGGAATAAGAATAATTTGACGAAGGCTTTCGCTCTTTATATTTATGACTGATGGACTATTATGGACAAATCCGTATGGACATATTAAATAATCCAAGACAAAGGATAATTAACCCATGGGCATAAAACTAAAATCAACACGTCAAACATCATGATTACGGAAGTTTAAATAAGCATAATTCTTTTATTTCATATTTAATTTCCTTTATTTTATATTTAATTGCACTTCTAATTATCGCATTTTTATTGTTATTGTATTTAATTGCACTTTTAATTATCGTACTTTTTAATTATCGCAAGTTTATTTTATCGCATTTTTATTATTCGCAATTTCATTATCGTTATTTACTTGCCGCTTTAATTTAAGTCTTGTATTTATTTTTAATATTTTACATTTGGTTTTAACTGCGACTAAAGTTTTAAAATCGACAAACCGGTCATTAAACGGTAAAAACCCCCCCTTTATAATAATAATATTACTTATATATATATTTGTATTTTTATAAAAGTAAACTAATATAGCGTTAAGCTTTGTTTAAAAAGATTCCCTGTGGAACGAACCGGACTTACTAAAAACTACACTACTGTACGATTAGGTACACTGCCTATAAGTGTTGTAGCAAGGTTTAAGTATATCCATTCTCTAAATAAATAAATATCTTGTGTAAAAATGTATCGTATTTAATAGTATTTCCTTGTAAAAATATAAGCTATTTTATATACACCTCGCACTACATCAGCTACATGCTGCATCTATTGGCTATTCGAAACGTGGACAAAAGCAGAAAAGTCTATTAATTTGATAACTTATATAATTTTTTGTTTTGAAACTAATAAGAATAATTAGTAAATGCACCACTTTGTAGCTAAAATTTAGTAATAAGCGCATTACGGAAAATTTTGAAAATATTTTGAAAACATTCTCTGACATACGAAATCAATTTCATCAATACTCTCAAACGGGTGTTGATGACAATTCGTTCGGTCAATCTTGGATCACGAATGACGAAACAATAACTGGTTGTGAAATCTGTGGATATTATCACTCAACATGGGAATGTTATTATTACGTTCCTATGGAAAATTATGCACCCATAGAACCTGAATGGAACGATTATGAAGATTCAAATTGGGATTATTCCCAAGAATATATCCAAACTCAACAACCAGAGGACGAGGAAAATTATGTGTCTGAAAATTGTTTAGATTATATGAAATTCAAACTCGAAGAATTTGACGCTCAAAATGAACAAATGAGAGAGTTTGCAAATAGGCAAGCTGAAACTCTATCAGACTACACACCTGTTGATCTGAGGAGTATTGTACAAGAAAATCTCATATCATCGAATTTTGTTGAATTCGAGAGCTCCGAAATCACCAATTATCTCGATGATACTTTTTATTCAGTTTTACCAATTTCACAACATATAGACACATTAGCCTCTACCGACGAAATCATCGATCCATCAATGGAT
Organism: Rutidosis leptorrhynchoides; assembly: GCF_046630445.1. NCBI lineage: Eukaryota > Viridiplantae > Streptophyta > Magnoliopsida > Asterales > Asteraceae > Rutidosis > Rutidosis leptorrhynchoides. The sequence goes on along the minus strand of NC_092338.1, from coordinate 105,071,786 downwards.
GAAGAAGAAGTAAGGGTGACAAATTGGTACTCTTGGGAAAATGATAACGTTGAAAATTTTACCCCCGAGACCAAAGTGGTGGGATCGATAAAGACCGTTATAGAAGAAGAATTTGCTTTGATCCCGAAATTCACAATTCTACAACTTTCCAACCCAATATTCTCAATAGACGAGTCATCTATCGAAGATAAACTACGAGCTGTAATAGATAATGACACCTCGGATTTCACCCAATTGGGTGATAGAGGTGAAAACTTTGATCCCGAGAATAAACGAAAGGAAATGTTAGGAATTGTCCACCCTATAGAAATATATATGTCAGTGTATATTGATTCATTTGACAAAGAACCAGAAAAGAGACATATCCATTTACTAAAAGCTACACTTAAAAAAGAATTAAGTAGTGACGATCGGGTGAGTCTAAACTTTAAACCCATTGATATATTATACACCACCCGAGATGTAAATAACTGGCTCACTATTTTAATTCGTGGAACTTATTCTACCAACTTCACATGTCGTCAGCTAAGTGTGGGGAAGTCTAACCCCACTTAACGTTAAATTAGGGGTTCGGGTTAGTGAATAACTCGTTAATAAAAATGCATGATAAATTAGGGTAAAAGACACATTTTCAAAGTGTAAGACCCAAATATTTATTGTACATAATGTATTTATGGTGTACGATACGTGTATGAAGTGTACGAAGCATGTACGTGTTGTTTGCTCGAACGTCGAAGGAAACTGGACGTTGTCTAAAGTGACAAGGTGTGTATGTATCTTTTCAAACCCAAATAATATTTGAGTTGATGTTTCAAAGCCTTACTATTGGAAATAAAATCTTATTATGTTTCCAACGATATTTGATTCATCGAAAACGGAGCTACGGTCAAAAAGATATGGCCAAAACAAGTTTCTGAAAACTGACCTGAAGGTTGGAGCGGCGGTCCACCTTATGGGGCGGTGCTCCGATCGCGTCAGAAGCAATTTTCAGATTTTTAAAAGGTTTAAATGAGGGGTACTTTGGTCTTTTCAATTGGGGTCGGTTTGGGGTCATCAAGACTGATCTAGAACTCCATTGGAGCTCATTTCTCACCCACACAAACACTCTCATCTACATCTAGAGAGAGGGGAAGAGTTCTAGAGTGAGAGAGCTTGATTTGGAGTAGAAGGAGTCGAATTCTCGCCAAAGCTCGGGTTTTAAAGTTGTTCATCTCGCTTCTTGCTATGTTTTTGTAGTATTGGTAAGTTCTAACTCCGAATTTCATTTGTTAGATTTGATATTCAAGTTAGGGTTTGAGATTATTAGTTGTAAAACCCAATTGGTTGATGAAGAGGGTTTATGGAAACTTGCTATTTTGATATTTGGCGGGTTTTGGGTTGGTTAATGATTTAACCATGTTTAAGACTTGTAAATAGTGTATAATCACTAGTGTTAGTGATTATTGGTGTTTTGGAAACCATTAGGGTTCTTATGGTTGACTAATTTTGACTAGAGTCAAAATTAGGGTTTGTTGATGATTATGACTCAATTGCCGATTTAATAAGGTTTATAAACTAAAAATGGATTAAGTTGAAGCATAGAACCGAGTTAAATATGTTTTGGTGTCAAAACTTGCTAATGGCGTGATATTGACTTCTTATGGGTCAAATTAGGGTTTAAGTGTCATTTTGGGCAAGATAGGTGTTTAACACCTATGATTGGGTTTGATTGGCATATTAGGACCATTCTCACTTGTGTTAGTGATTATTGGTTAGTTTGTGCGCGGTTTGTGCTTAGAAGTGCATTTGGGTCGAAATTGCACTAGTTGTCAATTTGGGTTGATTTATATATCCACCCTAATTGTGTTACTTGTTATGTGATAAATGGATTAGGTACATTCCATCGGCGATTGCGGATTATTTGGTAGCATTCTTCAAGGCGACAAGGTGAGTGTTAATATCCTATATGCATATGTATGTGTAGGATGGGTGCGGGTCGGGTGAAGGGGTTCTCGCTTATAGAGCTCGCTTCTCGTATAGGTGGAATTGTTGGACTTGTGTATAGGTCCAATTGGCACGGTTGTGCGTTTTGGTTGACCACTTTGGCGAGGTGCACACTTTGTGTGTACGTTATCACATGGGCGTGTGATGTGGACTTATATAACCCCAATGACGAAGGGTTAATATAGTGAGTGGAATAATTATATGCGTAGGTATATAATGTATTTATTTGTTGTAGCGTGAGATGTGAAGTGTCGATGTGCTAAGACACCACATTTCACGTGACGAGTGAAGTGTCGATGTGCTAAGACACCACTCAAAGTAATGTGACGGGTGAAGTGTCGATGTGTTAAGACGCCACCCGGGGTGAAGTGTCGATGTGTTAAGACACCACCCGGAGTGAAGTTTCGATGTGCTAAGATGCCACTCCAAGAGAATAACGGGTGAAGTGCTGATGTGTTAAGGCCCCACTCGAGGTGAAGTATCGACATGTTAAGATGCCACCTCAAGTAAAATGAAGAGTGAAGTGTCGAAGTGTTAAGACACCACTCGGGGTGAAGTGTCGACATGTTAAGACGCCACCCGGGGTGAAGTATCGAAGTGTTAAGATGCCACCCGTGGGGTTAGTGTACGAAGTGTTAAGTGCACTAATGGTTGTTATGAACATCGGTGACTTGTTTCGCGAAGTCATTCCCTTGCGAAGATTTGGTTAACCATGGTTATTGTGTTGTAAGCGTAAGCAAATTATTTTATTCGAGATATATATATATATATATATATATATATATATATATATATATATATATATATATATATATATATATATATATATATATATATATATATATATATATATATATATATATATATATTGTATACATATAATGTTGTATTGTCGTGATGTAGCTAACCCTCTGGGTGTAGCTTATTGGCATTGTTCACATCGTTGTTGGTGAACTTATATTTTGTTGATGTATCTTTAGCTCGTTGCTTAGTGATCTTACGGTATGCTTAGACTAGCTTGCCTTTATGCTTGGATGCTCCGGTATGCGGTATTTGGTTTTGTGTGGCGTATCCATTTTATGCATATATATATATGTATGTAGTATATTCTCACTCACTAAGTGTTAGCTTACCCTCTCGTTGTTTACCTTTTTATATATTTGCATGGATGCGGTGGCTCGGGTAAGCGTGGGACTAGTGGACTCGCGTAGTTGCTTTAGAAGGCTTGATTTTGGATTGATTAGGATTGGGTAGCGTATCCCCAATCGCCATGCTTGGCTTTATTTTGTGTTAAAAGTCGTGTGGTCGAAAACTTAAAATTGGTACTTAAAGGGTAATTTGGGCATATGTGGGCCCGGTGTCGTAAAACCCTTTTTATTGATGGAGCGTGTTAGTTTTAACTATTATAATATATTGTGAAAACCATTTAGTCTAAATGTGTCGGGAAGTGGTCAAACATTTTCGCATTTGGGACTTTTTGGGACAGCAGCCTGTCCACGCCCTTTTGCGCGCCGCGCGGGGTCATGGCGCGCCACGCCATTTGCTGCACAAAGAAAGTTTTTTTATTCCGCGTTATTGGTTGGTTAACGGGTTGGGTTGTTGTAGTGACCCGAACTTTTCCATGTTTATATATATTAATTGAGATTGATATTTACATGATTAAATGTTTCCAACATTTTAAGCAATCAAACTTGTTAATACTTGATTAATTGAAATATGTTTCATATAGACAATTGACCACCCAAGTTGACCGGTGATTCACGAACGTTAAAACTTATAAAAACTATATGATGACATATATATGGATATATATATAGTTAACATGATACTATGATAAGTAAACATATCATTAAGTATATTAACAATGAACTACATATGTAAAAACAAGACTACTAACTTAATGATTTTTAAACGAGACATATATGTAACGATTATCGTTGTAAAGACATTTAATGTATATATATCATATTAAGAGATATTCATACATGATAATATCATGATAATATAATAATTTAAAATCTCATTTGATATTATAAACATTGGGTTAACAACATTTAACAAGATCGTTAACCTAAAGGTTTCAAAACAACACTTACATGTAACGACTAACGATGACTTAACGACTCAGTTAAAATGTATATACATGTAGTGTTTTAATATGTATTTATACACTTTTGAAAGACTTCAATACACTTATCAAAATACTTCTACTTAACAAAAATTCTTACAATTACATCCTCGTTCAGTTTCATCAACAATTCTACTCGTATGCACCCGTATTCGTACTCGTATAATACACAGCTTTTAGATGTATGTACTATTGGTATATACACTCCAATGATCAGCTCTTAGCAGCCCATGTGAGTCACCTAACACATGTGGGAACCATCATTTGGCAACTAGCATGAAATATCTCATAAAATTACAAAAATATGAGTAATCATTCATGACTTATTTACATGAAAACAAAATTACATATCCTTTATATCTAATCCATACACCAACGACCAAAAACACCTACAAACACTTTCATTCTTCAACTTTATTCATCTAATTAATCTCTCTCAAGTTCTATCTTCAAGTTCTAAGTGTTCTTCATATATTCTACAAGTTCTAGTTACATAAAATCAAGAATACTTTCAAGTTTGCTAGCTCACTTCCAATCTTGTAAGGTGATCATCCAACCTCAAGAAATCTTTGTTTCTTACAGTAGGTTATCATTCTAATACAAGATAATAATCATATTCAAACTTTGGTTCAATTTCTATAACTATAACAATCTTATTTCAAGTGATGATCTTACTTGAACTTGTTTTCGTGTCATGATTCTGCTTCAAGAACTTCGAGCCATCCAAGGATCCATTGAAGCTAGATCCATTTTTCTCTTTTCCAGTAGGTTTATCCAAGGAACTTAAGGTAGTAATGATGTTCATAACATCATTCGATTCATACATATAAAGCTATCTTATTCGAAGGTTTAAACTTGTAATCACTAGAACATAGTTTAGTTAATTCTAAACTTGTTCGCAAACAAAAGTTAATCCTTCTAACTTGACTTTTAAAATCAACTAAACACATGTTCTATATCTATATGATATGCTAACTTAATGATTTAAAACCTGGAAACACGAAAAACACCGTAAAACCGGATTTACGCCGTCGTAGTAACACCGCGGGCTATTTTGGGTTAGTTAATTAAAAACTATGATAAACTTTGATTTTAAAGTTGTTATTCTGATAAAATGATTTTTATTATGAACATGAAACTATATCCAAAAATTATGATTAAACTCAAAGTGGAAGTATGTTTTCTAAAATGGTCATCTAGACGTCGTTCTTTCGACTGAAATGACTACCTTTACAAAAACGACTTGTAACTTATTTTTCCGACTATAAACCTATACTTTTCTGTTTAGATTCATAAAATAGAGTTCAATATGAAACCATATCAATTTGATTCACTCAAAACGGATTTAAAATGAAGAAGTTATGGGTAAAACAAGATTGGATAATTTTTCTCATTTTAGCTACGTGAAAATTGGTAACAAATCTATTCCAACCAAAACTTAATCAACTTGTATTGTATATTATGTAATCTTGAGATACCATAGACACGTATACAATGTTTCGACCTATCATGTCGACACATCTATATATATTTCGGAACAACCATAGACACTCTATATGTGAATGTTGGAGTTAGCTATACAGGGTTGAGGTTGATTCCAAAATATATATAGTTTGAGTTGTGATCAATACTGAGATACGTCTACACTGGGTCGTGGATTGATTCAAGATAATATTTATCGATTTATTTCTGTACATCTAACTGTGGACAACTAGTTGTAGGTTACTAACGAGGACAGCTGACTTAATAAACTTAAAACATCAAAATATATTAAAAGTGTTGTAAATATATTTTGAACATACTTTGATATATATGTATATATTGTTATAGGTTCGTGAATCAACCAGTGGCCAAGTCTTACTTCCCGACGAAGTAAAAATCTGTGAAAGTGAGTTATAGTCCCACTTTTAAAATCTAATATTTTTGGGATGAGAATACATGCAGGTTTTATAAATGATTTACAAAATAGACACAAGTACGTGAAACTACATTCTATGGTTGAATTATCGAAATCGAATATGCCCCTTTTTATTAAGTCTGGTAATCTAAGAATTAGGGAACAGACACCCTAATTGACGCGAATCCTAAAGATAGATCTATCGGGCCCAACAAGCCCCATCCAAAGTACCGGATGCTTTAGTACTTCGAAATTTATATCATATCCGAAGGGTGTCCAGGAATGATGGGGATATTCTTATATATGCATCTTGTTAATGTCGGTTACCAGGTGTTCACCATATGAATGATTTTTATCTCTATGTATGGGATGTGTATTGAAATATGAAATCTTGTGGTCTATTATTATGATTTGATATATATAGGTTAAACCTATAACTCACCAACATTTTTGTTGACGTTTTAAGCATGTTTATTCTCAGGTGATTATTAAGAGCTTCCGCTGTCGCATACTTAAATAAGGACGAGATTTGGAGTCCATGCTTGTATGATATTGTGTAAAAACTGCATTCAAGAAACTTATTTTGTTGTAACATATTTGTATTGTAAACCATTATGTAATGGTCGTGTGTAAACATGATATTTTAGATTATCATTATTTGATAATCTACGTAAAGCTTTTTAAAACCTTTATCTATGAAATAAAGGTTATGGTTTGTTTTAAAAATGAATGCAGTCTTTGAAAAATGTCTCATATAGAGGTCAAAACCTCGCAACGAAATCAATTAATATGGAACGTTTTTAATCAATAAGAACGGGACATTTCAGTTGGTATCCGAGCGTTGGTCTTAGAGAACCAGAAAATTTGCATTAGTGTGTCTTATCAAGTTTGTTAGGATGCATTAGTGAGTCTGGACTTCGACCGTGTTTTCTTTAAAAATGATTGCTTAACATTTTTGTTGGAAACTATATATTTTTAACATATGAATATTATGTGATATATTAATCTCTTAACGTGTTTGATATTATGTGATAGATGTCTACCTCTAGAACAAGTCCCATTGACTCACCTAATAATAATGAAGAGTTAAATGTAAATTGGAATGATTCGTGGACTGATTCACAAGTTCCCGAAGAGGAACCGGAAGAGGAGTCGGAACCGGATGAAGAAGTAGAACCGGTGGGGGAAATAATAAAACGGTTAAGTAAAAGAAAATCCTCAACCAACCGACCAAGGTTAATTATGGTCAATGGTGTTTCCGCCAAGGAAGCAAAATATTGGGAGGATTACCAATTCTCCGATGAATCGGATTCTGACGAGAATTCCGATGATGTTATAGAAATTACCCCAACTGAATTTAAAAAGGCAAAAGAAAATAATAAGGGAAAGGGCATAAAAATAGAGAAATCTAATTCCAACCCCGATAAACTTTATATGTATCGTCAACCCCCGAAGTCCTTAAGTTGTAACAATGACCCGGGAACCTCTAAACCACCAGGTTTTTCTAAACCAATGTGGATAACGATAGCTCGTATTAGGGGAACATCATATATCCCTAGAAACTTGACAAAACGAACCAAAACCGAAGAAGAAGAAACAAGCGAGTCGGAATAAGATAGTTGTATTCGTGTGGTGTAATATATGTAATATAGTGTGCTTATGCTTTATGATATCTGTAAAAATTGCTTGTATTAATAAGTATTTTTTTTTTATGAATCTAACTCTTGTCTATTTTACAGTATAAAAACACAAAATGGATAGACAACCCAATATTTTAAGAGACCTACCCGGAGACATGATTGATGAAATCTTGTCTAAAGTCGGTCAGAATTCTTCGGCACAACTATTTAAGGCGAGATCAGTTTGTAAGACATTCGAAGAACGTTCCAAGAATGTCTTGGTTTATAAGAGACTTTCATTTGAAAGATGGGGGATATCACATTGGGAAACCCATAAGTTACGATGTGTTTACTTTGACGCATATATTGCGGGGAACCCAAATGCTATTTTACGCAACGGGTTAAGAAATTATTTTGACTCAATATATCCGAATATTGGACTTCGTGATTTAGAAAAAGCGGCTAACATGCAACATAAAGAAGCATGTTATGCTTACGGATTAGTAATGTTCGCTTCTCACCAAAGTGAGAACAAGAACATCGGGCTACAACTATTAAACAAAACGTTTCCACAAGTGACGGAGTCGGTAATTGGGGTAAGAAATGAGGTTTTTAGATTGTTACAGGACTGTTGGACATTACGTAACCCTCGTCCATTTGACGACGTTACAACACGCTGTCTTATCAACGGCCATAACGGTTATGTTCCACAAGACCAAGGATGGGAAGTAGTCCTAGTAAAACCAGAATGCATGACTTGTTTCTGGACGTATGAATTACGTGTCTTTATTGCCTTTGCTGAACGACTTGTGTACAAGCTAGAATATCTTCACAACTATCTTGTATCAAAGTTATTGTGTGCTATATTTCATGCTTTATGTAAAATAAGCGGTATTGTAAGTTTGTAAAATATTGTATAAAAGTTTGAACGCGAAATATTATTATAATCAGTTTTTCATATAGAATTGTAGTAGTTGAATTGTATATTAGCTACTAAGTATGAACTTAACGGGTAGGTACTACCCGAATTTAAACTTATAAAACGCTAATATGAAGAAAAAGCTTTTATAAATGAGTTCATATTATGCTACGAAATACTATTAACTACTCTTAATATTCTGTATGATTAACTTGTTCCATTTAACTATTTTGAAGGAAATGGCACCGACTACTCGACACACTGTGAATATGAATGAAGAGGAATTCCGTACTTTTCTAGCTTCAAACATAGCCGCAGTACAGGCTGCGCTACATACCAACAATAACCTTGGATCTAGCAGTACAGGAAATCATGTAGGATGCACCTACAAAGAATTCACTGCCTGCAAACCTTTGGAATTTGATGGAACCGAAGGACCGATCGGATTGAAACGGTGGACCGAGAAGGTTGAATCGGTGTTTGCCATAAGTAAGTGTACTGAAGAGGACAAAGTGAAGTACGCTACGCATACCTTCACAGGTTCTGCGTTAACATGGTGGAATACCTATCTAGAGCAAGTGGGACAAGACGATGCGTACGCACTACCGTGGTCAGCATTCAAGCACTTGATGAACGAGAAGTACCGTCCCAGAACCGAGGTCAATAAGCTCAAGACAGAACTTAGAGGGTTACGAACCCAAGGATTTGATATTACCACGTACGAAAGACGATTCACAGAATTGTGCCTATTGTGTCCGGGAGCATTCGAAGATGAGGAAGAGAAGATCGACGCGTTTGTGAAAGGATTACCGGAAAGAATCCAAGAAGATATAAGTTCACACGAGCCCGCCTCCATACAACAGGCATGTAGAATGGCTCACAAACTAGTGAACCAGATTGAAGAAAGAATTAAAGAACAGACTGCTGAAGAGGCCAATGTGAAGCAAGTCAAAAGAAAGTGGGAGGAAAACGGTGATAAGAATCACCAATACAACAACAACAGTAATTACAACAATAATCGCAACAATTATCCCAACAATCGCAACATCAATCGCAACTACAACAAACGGCCCAACAACAACAACAACAACAACAACAACAGCAGCTACAACAATCATCCCAACAACAATAATAACCGCAACAACAACAACAATCAGAAGCAGCTATGCCAAAGGTGTGAAAAGTATCACTCGGGGTTCTGCACCAAATTTTGCAACAAGTGTAAAAGAAATGGTCATAGCGCGGCGAAGTGTGATGTCTACGGACCAGGGGTTAACAGAACGAAAGGAACAAATGGTGTCGGAATGAGTAATGGCGGAGCAAGTAGTGTCGGAGCAAGTTATGCCAATGTAGTTTGTTATAAATGTGGAAAACCGGGCCACATTATTAGAAATTGCCCGAACCAGGAGAACACGAATGGACAAGGCCGCGGAAGAGTTTTCAATATTAATGCGGCAGAGGCACAGGAAGACCCGGAGCTTGTTACGGGTACGTTTCTTATTGACAATAAATCTGCTTACGTTTTATTTGATTCGGGTGCGGATAGAAGCTATATGAGTAGAGATTTTTGTGCTAAATTAAGTTGTCCATTGACGCCTTTGGATAGTAAATTTTTACTCGAATTAGCAAATGGTAAATTAATTTCAGCAGATAATATATGTCGGAATCGAGAAATTAAACTGGTTAGCGAAACATTTAAGATTGATTTGATACTAGTAGAGTTAGGGAGTTTTGATGTGATAATCGGTATGGACTGGTTGAAAGAAGTGAAAGCAGAGATCATTTGTTACAAAAATGCAATTCGCATTATACGAGAAAAAGGAAAACCCTTAATGGTGTACGGAGAAAAGGGCAACACGAAGCTACATCTTATTAGTAATTTGAAGGCACAAAAACTAATAAGAAAAGGTTGCTATGCTGTTCTAGCACACGTCGAGAAAGTACAAACTGAAGAAAAGAGCATCAATGATGTTCCCATTGCAAAAGAATTTCCCGATGTATTTCCGAAAGAATTACCGGGATTACCCCCACATCGATCCGTTGAATTTCAAATAGATCTTGTACCAGGAGCTGCACCAATAGCTCGTGCTCCTTACAGACTCGCACCCAGCGAGATGAAAGAACTACAAAGCCAATTACAAGAACTTTTAGAGCGTGGTTTCATTCGACCAAGCACATCACCGTGGGGAGCTCCTGTTTTGTTTGTCAAGAAGAAAGATGGTACATTCAGGTTGTATATCGACTACCGAGAGTTGAACAAACTTACCATCAAGAACCGCTACCCACTACCGAGAATCGATGACTTATTTGATCAACTACAAGGCTCGTCTGTTTATTCAAAGATTGACTTACGTTCCGGGTATCATCAAATGCGGGTGAAAGAAGATGATATTCCAAAGACTGCTTTCAGAACACGTTACGGTCATTACGAGTTTATGGTCATGCCGTTTGGTTTAACTAATGCACCAGCTGTGTTCATGGACCTTATGAACCGAGTGTGTGGACCATACCTTGACAAGTTTGTCATTGTTTTCATTGATGACATACTTATTTACTCAAAGAATGACCAAGAACACGGTGAACATTTGAGAAAGGTGTTAGAAGTATTGAGGAAGGAAGAATTGTACGCTAAGTTTTCAAAGTGTGCATTTTGGTTGGAAGAAGTTCAATTCCTCGGTCACATAGTGAACAAAGAAGGTATTAAGGTGGATCCGGCAAAGATAGAAACTATTGAAAAGTGGGAAACCCCGAAAACTCCAAAACACATACGCCAGTTTTTAGGACTAGCTGGTTACTACAGAAGGTTCATCCAAGACTTTTCCAGAATAGCAAAACCCTTGACTGCATTAACGCATAAAGGGAAGAAATTTGAATGGAATGATGAACAAGAGAAAGCGTTTCAGTTATTGAAGAAAAAGCTAACTACGGCACCTATATTGTCATTGCCTGAAGGGAATGATGATTTTGTGATTTATTGTGATGCATCAAAGCAAGGTCTCGGTTGTGTATTAATGCAACGAACGAAGGTGATTGCTTATGCGTCTAGACAATTGAAGATTCACGAACAAAATTATACGACGCATGATTTGGAATTAGGCGCGGTTGTTTTTGCATTAAAGACTTGGAGGCACTACTTATATGGGGTCAAAAGTATTATATATACCGACCACATAAGTCTTCAACACATATTTAATCAGAAACAACTGAATATGAGGCAGCGTAGGTGGATTGAATTATTGAATGATTACGACTTTGAGATTCGTTACCACCCGGGGAAGGCAAATGTGGTAGCCGATGCCTTGAGCAGGAAGGACAGAGAACCCATTCGAGTAAAATCTATGAATATAATGATTCATAATAACATTACTACTCAAATAAAGGAGGCGCAACAAGAAGTTTTAAAAGAGGGAAATTTAAAGGATGAAATACCCAAAGGATCGGAGAAGCATCTTAATATTCGGGAAGACGGAACCCGGTATAGGGCTGAAAGGATTTGGGTACCAAAATTTGGAGATATGAGAAAAATGGTACTTAGAGAAGCTCATAAAACCAGATACTCAATACATCCTGGAACGGGGAAGATGTACAAGGATCTCAAGAAACATTTTTGATGGCCGGGTATGAAAGCCGATGTTGCTAAATACGTAGGAGAATGTTTGACGTGTTCTAAGGTCAAAGCTGAGCATCAGAAACCATCAGGTCTACTTCAACAACCCGAAATCCCGGAATGGAAATGGGAAAACATTACAATGGATTTCATCACTAAATTGCCAAGGACTGCAAGTGGTTTTGATACTATTTGGGTAATAGTTGATCGTCTCACCAAATCAGCACACTTCCTACCAATAAGAGAAGATGACAAGATGGAGAAGTTAGCACGACTGTATTTGAAGGAAGTCGTCTCCAGACATGGAATACCAATCTCTATTATCTCTGATAGGGATGGCAGATTTATTTCAAGATTCTGGCAGACATTACAGCAAGCATTAGGAACTCGTCTAGACATGAGTACTGCCTATCATCCACAAACTGATGGGCAGAGCGAAAGGACGATACAAACGCTTGAAGACATGCTACGAGCATGTGTTATTGATTTCGGAAACAGTTGGGATCGACATCTACCGTTAGCAGAATTTTCCTACAACAACAGCTACCATTCAAGCATTGAGATGGCGCCGTTTGAAGCACTTGATGGTAGAAAGTGCAGGTCTCCGATTTGTTGGAGTGAAGTGGGGGATAGACAGATTACGGGTCCGGAGATTATACAAGAAACTACCGAGAAGATCATCCAAATTCAACAACGGTTGAAAACCGCCCAAAGTCGACAAAAGAGCTACGCTGACATTAAAAGAAAAGATATAGAATTTGAAATTGGAGAGATGGTCATGCTTAAAGTTGCACCTTGGAAAGGCGTTGTTCGATTTGGTAAACGAGGGAAATTAAATCCAAGGTATATTGGACCATTCAAGATTATTGATCGTATCGGACCAGTAGCTTACCGACTAGAGTTACCTCAACAACTCGCGGCTGTACATAACACTTTCTACGTCTCAAATTTGAAGAAATGTTTTACTAAAGAAGATCTCACTATTCCGTTAGATGAAATCCAAATCAACGAAAAACTTCAATTCATCGAAGAACCCGTTGAAATAATGGATCGTGAGGTTAAAAGACTTAAGCAAAACAAGATACCAATTGTTAAGGTTCGATGGAATGCTCGTAGAGGACCCGAGTTCACCTGGGAGCGTGAAGATCAGATGAAAAAGAAATACCCGCATCTATTTCCAGAAGATTCGTCAACACCTTCAACAGCTTAAAATTTCGGGACGAAATTTATTTAACGGGTAGGTACTGTAGTGACCCGAACTTTTCCATGTTTATATATATTAATTGAGATTGATATTTACATGATTAAATGTTTCCAACATGTTAAGCAATCAAACTTGTTAATACTTGATTAATTGAAATATGTTTCATATAGACAATTGACCACCCAAGTTGACCGGTGATTCACGAACGTTAAAACTTGTAAAAACTATATGATGACATATATATGGATATATATATAGTTAACATGCTACTATGATAAGTAAACATATCATTAATTATATTAACAATGAACTACATATGTAAAAACAAGACTACTAACTTAATGATTTTTAAACGAGACATATATGTAACGATTATCGTTGTAAAGACATTTAATGTATATATATCATATTAAGAGATATTCATACATGATAATATCATGATAATATAATAATTTAAAATCTCATTTGATATTATAAACATTGGGTTAACAACATTTAACAAGATCGTTAACCTAAAGGTTTCAAAACAACACTTACATGTAACGACTAACGATGACTTAACGACTCAGTTAAAATGTATATACATGTAGTGTTTTAATATGTATTTATACACTTTTGAAAGACTTCAATACACTTATCAAAATACTTCTACTTAACAAAAATTCTTACAATTACATCCTCGTTCAGTTTCATCAACAATTCTACTCGTATGCACCCGTATTCGTACTCGTATAATACACAGCTTTTAGATGTATGTACTATTGGTATATACACTCCAATGATCAGCTCTTAGCAGCCCATGTGAGTCACCTAACACATGTGGGAACCATCATTTGGCAACTAGCATGAAATATCTCATAAAATTACAAAAATATGAGTAATCATTCATGACTTATTTACATGAAAACAAAATTACATATCCTTTATATCTAATCCATACACCAACGACCAAAAACACCTACAAACACTTTCATTCTTCAATTTTCTTCATCTAATTAATCTCTCTCAAGTTATATCTTCAAGTTCTAAGTGTTCTTCATATATTCTACAAGTTCTAGTTACATAAAATCAAGAATACTTTCAAGTTTGCTAGCTCACTTCCAATCTTTTAAGGTGATCATCCAACCTCAAGAAATCTTTGTTTCTTACAGTAGGTTATCATTCTAATACAATGTAATAATCATATTCAAACTTTGGTTCAATTTCTATAACTATAACAATCTTATTTCAAGTGATGATCTTACTTGAACTTGTTTTCGTGTCATGATTCTGCTTCAAGAACTTCGAGTCATCCAAGGATCCATTGAAGCTAGATCCATTTTTCTCTTTTCCAGTAGGTTTATCCAAGGAACTTAAGGTAGTAATGATGTTCATAACATCATTCGATTCATACATATAAAGCTATCTTATTCGAAGGTTTAAACTTGTAATCACTAGAACATAGTTTAGTTAATTCTAAACTTGTTCGCAAACAAAAGTTAATCCTTCTAACTTGACTTTTAAAATCAACTAAACACATGTTCTATATCTATATGATATGCTAACTTAATGATTTAAAACCTGGAAACACGAAAAACACCGTAAAACCGGATTTACGCCGTCGTAGTAACACCGCGGGCTGTTTTGGGTTAGTTAATTAAAAACTATGATAAACTTTGATTTTAAAGTTGTTATTCTGATAAAATGATTTTTATTATGAACATGAAACTATATCCAAAAATTATGATTAAACTCAAAGTGGAAGTATGTTTTCTAAAATGGTCATCTAGACGTCGTTCTTTCGACTGAAATGACTACCTTTACAAAAACGACTTGTAACTTATTGTCCCGACTATAAACCTATACTTTTCTGTTTAGATTCATAAAATAGAGTTCAATATGAAACCATATCAATTTGATTCACTCAAAACGGATTTAAAATGAAGAAGTTATGGGTAAAACAAGATTGGATAATTTTTCTCATTTTAGCTACGTGAAAATTGGTAACAAATCTATTCCAACCAAAGCTTAATCAACTTGTATTGTATATTATGTAATCTTGAGATACCATAGACACGTATACAATGTTTCGACCTATCATGTCGACACATCTATATATATTTTGGAACAACCATAGACACTCTATATGTGAATGTTGGAGTTAGCTATACAGGGTTGAGGTTGATTCCAAAATATATATAGTTTGAGTTGTGATCAATACTGAGATACGTCTACACTGGGTCGTGGATTGATTCAAGATAATATTTATCGATTTATTTCTGTACATCTAACTGTGGACAACTAGTTGTAGGTTACTAACGAGGACAGCTGACTTAATAAACTTAAAACATCAAAATATATTAAAAGTGTTGTAAATATATTTTGAACATACTTTGATATATATGTATATATTGTTATAGGTTCGTGAATCAACCAGTGGCCAAGTCTTACTTCCCGACGAAGTAAAAATCTGTGAAAGTGAGTTATAGTCCCACTTTTAAAATCTAATATTTTTGGGATGAGAATACATGCAGGTTTTATAAATGATTTACAAAATAGACACAAGTACGTGAAACTACATTCTATGGTTGAATTATCGAAATCGAATATGCCCCTTTTTATTAAGTCTGGTAATCTAAGAATTAGGGAACAGACACCCTAATTGACGCGAATCCTAAAGATAGATCTATCGGGCCCAACAAGCCCCATCCAAAGTACCGGATGCTTTAGTACTTCGAAATTTATATCATATCCGAAGGGTGTCCCGGAATGATGGGGATATTCTTATATATGCATCTTGCTAATGTCGGTTACCAGGTGTTCACCATATGAATGATTTTTATCTCTATGTATGGGATGTGTATTGAAATATGAAATCTTGTGGTCTATTATTATGATTTGATATATATAGGTTAAACCTATAACTCACCAACATTTTTGTTGATGTTTTAAGCATGTTTATTCTCAGGTGATTATTAAGAGCTTCCGCTGTTGCATACTTAAATAAGGACGAGATTTGGAGTCCATGCTTGTATGATATTGTGTAAAAACTGCATTCAAGAAACTTATTTTGTTGTAACATATTTGTATTTTAAACCATTATGTAATGGTCGTGTGTAAACAGGATATTTTAGATTATCATTATTTGATAATCTACGTAAAGCTTTTTAAAACCTTTATCTATGAAATAAAGGTTATGGTTTGTTTTAAAAATGAATGCAGTCTTTGAAAAATGTCTCATATAGAGGTCAAAACCTCGCAACGAAATCAATTAATATGGAACGTTTTTAATCAATAAGAACGGGACATTTCAGTTGTTACAAGTGGTATCAGAGCATGGTCTAAGGGATTTAGGTGACTTGAGATAGGTGCCTAGACTTAGACTTTTGTGTGTGCTTAATTGTTGCGGGACTTGTAGGATTACGGGTCGGAATGGGTTCTAACTAGTGCCTTGTTTATAGGTTGACTAACGTTTATATTAGTAATACGGATATTATTAATATGCTATTGTGATGTGATAATAATTCTCGCGTGTGTTTATATCGCGTAGAATTTTGTTTGTGCTTGCATATATCATCAAGCGAGGCGGTCGTTGTACTAACGAGTCGATACGGCGTGTATGCGTAATAAGGACTTGCAAACCTTATTACGGGTGCAAATCGTGTCTAACAAGTGATGTACGACGAATGTTTAGCAAGATGGGGCAGTGTTGTGCGTGTGATTTTATACGTTCGTGGTCTAATCGCTTTGCATTCCTTAGAATGGCGACGGGAAATGGGATCAAGACGAACGACGCTGAGTTTAATGCTAGAGTTGCGGCTGCCGTTGCGGAGCAAATGAGTGCGTTTCGAGAAGAAATGGATAGGAAGTATTCTGAACTTTAGCCGATTTGTCGGAAATGCGTAATGAGTTGCGAAATTTGCAACAAGGTTCTATGGATTTAAATACTCTCAAGACGACCTTTATGGCGAAGGCTCGTTTTTGCCCGGAGTATTTGGGGAATGATCATTTGTTGATGCAGGATTTCTATCGAACCTTGAATGATGACTTGAGGAGTAAGATTAGCAGAGTTCAGGCGTAATCGTTTGCGGAGTTATTCGCCGCGGCTAGAGATTTCGAGTCGTATTCACGATCGAAGGTTGGTGAACCTTCAAGTGAGAGAAGGGTTGTTTCTTTGGGTGCTCCAAGTAAGAGGACTAAGGGTCCGAGTGTGAGCACGGGTGGTACACGAATGGGTATATCGGATTCTAATGCGTCTAGGTGTTACAATTGTGGCGTGAGGGGTCACAAGTCTTGGGAATGTTCGGTGCCAAAGGGTGATGGCACAGTATGTTTCAATTGCCAAGAAGAAGGACATCGTAAGTCCGAATGTCCCGAGTTAGCGGGGACGGGGGCGGCAAGGAAACGTTAAGGTACGTTTCGTTTTAATAAATATGTCCTTTGATTATTTATTATGTGTCGTTTGAGTTGGAGTATGTTAAATGCAAATTGTTGTGCATGTTATCGTCATGGGTGACGTTCCTAATGGAAGTACCCTATGGTGACGTTTTGATTGTTGGGCGAAGGGCGTAAGACTTGGCGTAACCAAGCATTCCTTAGTATTTGGGAAATGTTTCTACCAAGCCATGGAAATGAGTTTTGGTGTTCGGATGTTAGAGCGTGTTCGCTTTTGTGTTGAAGTTGATGAACCATGAGGTTCGACGGGTGGGATGAAACCCGAGAAATCGAGTGTTGATCTCGATGTGTGTTGGAAAAGGAGTCTACGTGACGCGAAATTAGGTGCCTCTTTTATTCCTACTAGCGTGGTGTTCGACTCCGATTGTGTTGCGGTTACATTATACTTAGGGTACCGAGGATAAACCCTTAGGTACATGAGTGACTAGGTGGAATTTGACAAACTAAAGCAATTGGATGATTCCGGGGGTATGGTTTGTGTAATTGTGTTACACTTTTCGTTCGAAGTGTTTAAGGATTGATTGAAATCCTTCGGGTGCTCAAGATTAGAGCAAGATATGGTGATGGGTCGTGTGAACCCAATTGTTGGTAAAGTCTACTTTTGATAGCATTGTACGAGTTGTGGATATGAAACATAGTTCCAAGTGGGGGACTTATACTCCCGCACGAGGGGACCTTAGGGTGAGAATTCGGATAATGCTTATGGTAGATCCGAAACTTGTGTTGGGACCTAGTTTGGTCGATTTGTGGTAGAGTACAATTTCGATTAAATTGTACTTATGATTTTGGATTTGAATTATCACAGGGGTGGTAATGTGGTAAATCCCGTTGAGAGATAAAGGACGTGTTTGGCGAGCAAGGTGAAATCCCTCGGTTAAGGGATGTGTGTGTCGGATTCTCTTTTAGAGAATTTTTGTTTTGTGCCTATGTTCGATATAGGTGGTTCTTGCTCGATTGTGTGAATGGTTAGTGGTATCCGTTAGGATTCACTATGGCGTAGCAGAGCGCGATGTTACGCTACTTGTTGTTCGAGGCCAAAAGGGCGTTGATTGGTGAAGCATGACCTTTGGGGTCCGCTGACTTCATCATGGTGTTGTTGATTGGTGAAGCATGAACTTCGGGGTCCGCTGACTTCATCATGGTATTGTTGATTGGTGAAGCATGACCTTCGGGGTCTGCTGACTTCATCATGGGTGTAGTGTTATATCGGTGAAGCATGACCGTTGACGGGGTCCACTGACTTCATCCGGTGTTGAGTGATCTATCGGTTGTTTTATACACCGATGGTGGGTTTGTAAGGACCGTGTGGTGTGATCTATCGGTTGTTTTAAACACCGATGGTGGGATCGTGATGACCATGTTGTGTGATTAGTGATTGCGATAGCCGTGTTTCGCTCACATGTTGTTACGGGTGTGACAATAGTAAATTTTGGACACCTTAGGATTAGCGTTGCCATAGTCGTTTTGAGCGCTTTTGGTTTTAGCCGTTGCTTATGATGTTAGGATAGTGGCGTATTGGTTGTATTGCGCACTACAAAGGATGTTTAGTGGTAAGAGTAATCCGTAAGGATTCATGTGGTTTGATCTTCAACGTTCGGATTGTTGGCTTTAGGTTGAGACTTGGTCGCTTTTAGCCTGGTCCTTGGTAAAGGTACACTAAGGAATTGATATCTCGGTTCGATATTGGTCGAGTTTTTTCCCGATGTGAGGGATTGAGCAAGGTTTTAGTGCTCGGTTGGTGGATTTGATAAATCGTGGGTGACGATTTAGTTGTTAAAGGTGATTCATTGGGAAGAATTGTCTAGGAAAGTTCGGATTGGGACTTATGATTGAGGACCGTTGAGTAGGTCCGGATTGGTTAAGTGGAGAAGATCACGAGGACGTGATCGAGTTTAAGTGGGGGAGAGTTGTAAGATCCAAATATTTATTGTACATAATGTATTTATGGTGTACGATACGTGTATGAAGTGTACGAAACATGTACGTGTTGTTTGCTCGAACGTCGAAGGAAACTGGACATTGTCTGAAGTGACAAGGTGTGTACGTATCTTTTCAATCCCAAATAAAGTTTGAGTTGATGTTTCAAAGCCTTACCATTGGAAAGAAAATCTTATTACGTTTCCAACGATATTTGATTCATCGAAAATAGAGCTACGGTCAAAAAGTTATGGCCAAAACAAGTTTTTGAAAACTGACCTGAAGGTTGGAGCGGCGCTCCACCTTATGGAGCGGTGTTCCGATCGCGTCAGAAGCAATATTCAGCTTTTTTAAAAGGTTTAAATGAGGGGTACTTTGGTATTTTCAATTGGGGTCGGTTTGGGGTCATCAAGACTGATCTAGAACTCCATTAGAGCTCATTTCTCACCCACACAAACACTCTCATCCACATCTAGAGAGAGAGGAAGAGTTCTAGAGTGAGAGAGCTTGATTTGGAGAAGAAGGAATCGAATTCTCGTCAAAGCTCGGGTTTTAAAGTTGTTCATCTCGCTCCTAGCTATGTTTTGGTAGTATTGGTAAGTTCTATCTCCGAAATTCATTTGTTAGATTTGATATTCAAGTTAGGGTTTGAGATTGTTAGTTGTTAAACTCATTTGGTTGATGAAGAAGGTTTATGGAAACTTGCTATTTTGATATTTGGTGGGTTTTGGGTTAGTTAATGATTTAACCATGTTTAAGACTTGTAAATGGTGTATAATCACTAGTGTTAGTGATTATTGGTGTTTTGGAAACCATTAGGGTTCTTATGGTTGACTAATTTTGACTAGAGTCAAATTAGGGTTTGTTGATGATTATGACTCAATTGCCGATTTAATACGGTTTATAAACTTAAAATAGATTAAGTTGAAGCATAGAACCGAGTTAAATATGTTTTAGTGTCAAACTTGCTAATGGCGTGATATTGACTTCTTATGGGTCAAATTAGGGTTTAAGTGTCATTTTGGGCAAGATAGGTGTTTAACACCTATGATTGGGTTTGATTGGCGTATTAGGACCATTCTCACTTGTGTTAGTGATTATTGGTTAGTTTGGGCGAGGTTTGTGCTTAGAAGTGCATTTGGGTCGAAATTGCACTAGTTGTCAATTTGGGTTGATTTGTATATCCACCCTAATTGTGTTACTTGTTATGTGATAAATGGATTAGGTACATTCCATCGGTGATTGCGGATTATTCGGTAGCATTCTTCAAGGCGACAAGGTGAGTGTTAATATCCTATATGCATATGTATGTGTGGGATGGGTGCGGGTCGGGTGAAGGGGTTCTTGCTTATAGAGCTCGCTTCTCGTATAGGTGGAATTGTTGGACTTGTGTATAGGTCCAATTGGCACGGTTGTGCGTTTTGGTTGACCACTTTGGCGAGGTGCACACTTTGTGTGTACGTTATCACATGGGCGTGTGATGTGGACTTATATAACCCCAATGACGAAGGGTTAATATAGTGAGTGGAATAATTATATGCGTAGGTATATAATGTATTTATTTGTTGTAGTATCGATGTGCTAAGATGCCACTCCAAGAGAATAACGGGTGAAGTGCCGATGTGTTAAGGCGCCACTCAAGGTGAAGTATCGACGTGTTAAGATGCCACCTCCAGTAAAATGAAGAGTGAAGTGTCGAAGTGTTAAGACACCACTCAGGGTGAAGTGTCGAAGTGTTAAGATGCCACCCGTGGGGTTAGTGTACGAAGTGTTAAGTGCACTAATGGTTGTTATGAACATCGGTGACTTGTTTCACGAAGTCATTCCCTTGCGAAGATTTGGTTAACCATGGTTATTGTGTTGTAAGCGTAAGCAAATTATGTTATTCGAGATATATATATATATGTGTATATATATATATATATATATATATATATATATATATATATATATATATATATATATATATTGCATACATATAATGTTGTATTGTCGTGATGTAGCTAACCCTCCGGGTGTAGCTTATTGGCATTGTTCACATCGTTGTTGGTGAATTTATATTTTGTTGATGTATCTTTAGCTCATTGCTTAGTGATCTTACGGTATGCTTAGACTAGCTTGCCTTTATGCTTGGATGCTCCGGTATGCGGTATTTGGTTTTGTGTGGCGTGTCCATTTTATGCATATATATGTATGTAGTATATTCTCACTCACTAAGCGTTAGCTTACCCTCTCGTTGTTTACCTTTTTATAGATTTGCATGGATGCGGTGGCTCGGGTAAGCGTGGGACTAGTGGACTCGCGTAGTTGCTTTAGAAGGCTTGCTTTTGGATTGATTAGGATTGGGTAGCGTATCCCCAATCGCCATGCTCGGCTTTATTTTGTGTTAAAAGTCGTGTGGTCGAAAACTTGAAATTGGTACTTAAAGGGTAATTTGGGCATATGTGGGCCCGGTGTCGTAAAACCCTTTTTATTGATGGAACGTGTTAGTTTTAACTATTATAATATATTGTGAAAACCGTTTAGTCTAAATATGTCGGGAAGTGGTCAAACATTTTCGCATTTGGGACTTTTTGGGACAGCAGCCTGTCCAGGCCCTTTTGCGCGTTATTGGTTGGTTAACGGGTTGGGTTGTTACACAAAGTTTAGCAAACAGTTCAGAAAAGCAACCGTTTTTGAAGAAAAACATGTGTGATAAAATAACGAAAGTAATGAACGATGAGACGTCATCAATCATTCGACTAGCTTTGCAATTCTAAAGTGGGTATTTTTAATCACTTTACTACACTAATCACCCTCATGAATTTATAATTTTAGTCTGATTTCATGCAAATGAGGGCATTGCATGATCTCAAGTGTGGGGAAGGGTTATAAATTCTCTCGGGTTTATACTTGGTTTATTTTCTAAATTTCATGAAAATTTGAAAAATTTTCAACTAAATGAATTCAAAATCATATTTATACATATTTATGAACGATAAAACTAAGTGTTAATGCCGAAATTGTCGTTATCTCGGAAAGGACATAAATTGAGAAACAACTAAATCGCTTGAATTTATTTATTAGAAATAAAAAGACACATGAAAAAAGCCAAGTGTGGGGGGAATGTACCAAGTTATTAAATTAAAAACTATCTATCACATGTTTCTGTAAAGTTATTGCAGGTGCTTTTGTTTTGGACTAAATTAACTATTTTACCCGATTTATTGTTATAAAGATGAAAGAAAGATGGATCTACACGATGAATCAATTCCATCATTAAAAGGAAGTAAAGTCTTCCGAAAAAGACACGCGCTTCTTGATTTAGGTCAAGAAGTTGTCATCTAGACCAGTTGTAGAGTCTACGAAAAACCTTGAATAGTTTTCTCGAAAATCACCTGGAAATCCACGGACCTCAGCATCAAACAGGGTCGCCAAGTGGTCAGATTTATCCTAACCATGAGAATGATATGTCTCGTAAAATGGGGAGGGCGCCGTGCAAATTAGCTTGATAAGACTAATGAATCAGACCCCAGAAAGGATAATCTCCTTAAAGATTAAAAATCAGCTTTTAAGCCTGATATTACTCAATCCTTGAGATTGACCTTAAAGATTGAGAATTACAAACTCATGGAATTCAATGATATCTAAACTCGAGCTTGAACGAGAAAATATTTTGATCAAATTAAAACCGATTTGTTTTCTAAAAACCCTATTTTCAATGCGTTCATTACCATTGAATGTAAAATCCTAAGAATTCACCTGGAATTCATTAGGTCACCTGAACCAAATCGGGTGTCAACCGTAAGAACGGTGGTTGCATAGCATGGTCGAAGACAGGACCTTGTGCCAGACCGATAAATTTATAGGTTATCTTTGCTATTGCTCCTACAAAGGATAGTAATTGCATCCGACACGTTGTAGACCATGCACATCTGCATGTTATTAGACATTGCCTTAACAGTTGCTTGTTCATCGCTTTCCTTTACAACAGGATGGTAGTTTACCGAAAGGTAATATACAGAGCAAGTAAACTGGACGTGTGCTTTCCTAATACAAGGTTAGCAAGTGGGTGACACAAAACCGCAAGTTTTGAGCTAAAATTTTAAAATCTGAAACCCACAAAACCCATAAAAACATTTTGCAACACCGGTGAAGGGTTATTCCGGAAAACTTATCTAGGGTAAAAGCTAGAATGAATTTTCACAAGACCAAATGTTTTCATAAAGATCCAATTTCCTTAAAGGATATAAATTTTCATAGTCATGTGGGAC
Source organism: Rutidosis leptorrhynchoides (assembly GCF_046630445.1). NCBI lineage: Eukaryota > Viridiplantae > Streptophyta > Magnoliopsida > Asterales > Asteraceae > Rutidosis > Rutidosis leptorrhynchoides. Next base: position 105,047,825 of record NC_092338.1, on the reverse strand, counting down.
TGTAAACCAGATCGTTACCATCATTATTTATATCGCCGTATTAAAATCACCAATGTATAAAGTGTGAGAATAAAAAAAGTGATTCGAGTGAAGTGTGATTTAATTTCAAGTTCTGTATTGCTTGAGGACAAGCAACACTCAAGTGTGGGGATATTTGATATTGCTCCAAATGAACATATATTTAGGCGCAATATCCTTCCAATATGTAAAGTTTTTAGTTGCAATTGTTCTATTTTTAAGTAATAATCGTTTAAATAAATAAGTGCGAAGACAAAAGAAGAAAATGAAGATTTGAAGACGCAAACGTCTAAAATGCTCAAACGTACAAGTTAAACTCCAAGTGGTTCAATTTATTGATGATCAACATCTAAATATTGACAAGAGTACAAGTTGCGGAACGTAAAGTACAAGATATTAAAGCATACGAAAAGACGTTCGAGAAACCGGAACCGAGACATAAACCGGCCGTAAATGTATGAGACAACGGAGCGAAAATTACAAGTTAACTATGCACAAGAATATAATATATATATATATATATATATATATATATATATATATAATTAATATAAATTATATATATAATAATAATATGTCGACAAGCAAGAAAACAAAAAATATATGAGCTGGATCTGACGGCTATGCGATCGCATGGGAAATAGGCATAAAACCCTTGCGAGTGCATGAGATTTGCACTAAAACCCCATGCACTCGCATGGGCATCAGAATCAGGAAATATGCCTATAAATACCAGGCTTCTGCTCGACGAAAAAACAACACACCATCTACATATCTCTCCCTCTGTTAATATATATATATATATATATGTATATATATATATATATATATATATATATATATATTATTTTAGTTTTATATTAGTTAGTTTGGATAATGTAAACGGTTATTTTATGGGTTTTATAGTCGGAGCTCTGTCCCTGTAACACTACGCGATTAATGATCACTGTAAGCTAAATTCTCCTTTTTAAATTAATGTCTCGTATTTAAGTTATTATTATGCTTATTTGAGCCAAAGTAATCGTGAATGTTGGCTAAATATTAAGACGGGGTTATTGGGCTTTGGACCATAATTGGAGTTTGGACAAAAGACCGACACTTGTGGAAATTGGACTATGGGCTATTAACGGGCTTTATATTCGATTAACTAAATGATATCTTGTTAATTTAATATAGAGATTTATAATTTGACGTATCTATATATAACCACATACGCTTGACTGGGTACGGTGGGCGGGATATTTATAAATAATAATGATTATTCATTTGACCTGATACGGGGATGGATTAAGTGTCAATGGACTTATTAAAACAGGGGTAGATTACATTCAAGGGAAATTGGTGTAATTGTTAATAAAGTATTAAAACCTTGAGTTACACGCAGTCGATAACCTGGTGTAATCATTAACAATGTATTAAGACCTTATTACGGTTTAAATCCCCAATTAGTTGGAATATTTGACTTCGGGTATAAGGTTAATTTGGCGAAGACCCTCGCACTTTATAATTATGACCGATGGACTATTATGGACAAAACCAGATGGACTTATCAAATAATCCAGGACAAAGGACAATTAACCCACGATAATAAATTAAAATCAAAACATCAAACATCATGAGTACGGAAGTTTAAATAAGCATAATATATTTTATTTTATATTTCCTCGTACTTTTATTTATTGTCATTTTAAATATTATTATTTATTTTATCGTTAGTTAAATATCGTCATTTACTTTACGCTTCGCTTAAAATATAAAATCGACAAACCAGTCATTAAACGGTAAACCCCCTTTTATAATAATAATAATTGTAATATATATATATATATATATATATATATATATATATATATATATATATATATATTTTGTACAAATATAGTTATTTAAAATATAGTGTAAAATAAACCGTCTCCCTGAGTAACGAACCGGACTTACTAAAAACTATCCTACTCTACGATTAGGTATACTGCCTATAGTGTTGTAGCAAGGTTTAGGTATATCTCATCTGTAAATAAATAATAAAACTTGTGTAATTTGTATCGTATTTCGTAGTAAAAAAATAATAGTATTTTGTACACCACCGCTCGCACATCAACATACGTTAAGTCTAGTTACCGGGTGCCCACGGTTAAGCATATACTTTTCATACTGATTTAAACTGCTGATTGAAGCACTGAAATCTCGTAGTCTACATTACTTTACTGATTACAAACTATAGCTCACCAACATTCGTGTTGACTTTTAAACGTGTATTTCTCAGGTGATTAGACGATGTTGCTTCCGCTGTTAGAATTGCTGTCTTGGTGTTATAGACTTGCTGTTATGGACCTGCTGTGTTAGATTTCCGCTGCATTACTTAGAGACGTCTCAATTATGGAACTTTTCTTTTGCATTCGTAACTTACGTTATTTTCAAACAATGGCTTTGTAACGACCTTTGGGCCACGTACTTATGTTAACGATTCTATTCATAGGAAGCACGTTATCTTTTGTAAAACGCTATCTTTTTATGAATGCAAAACTGGTTTTCAAACAGCATATAGTGTTTGACCTTGTAATGATCCTGTTTTTGATGAACCGTACACGATGGTTTTGTACAGGGGCGTCACAACCACCACCATCACTTACTAACAACCACCACCACCAAAACCCTCCAACCGCCACCGTCACCAACACCCTTGATAGTGCTCTAAATGAACATATATTTAGGCACAATATCCTTCCAATATGTAAAGCTTTTAGTTGTAATTGTTCTATTTTTATGTAATATTCGTTTAAATAAATAAGTGCGAAGACAAAAGAAGAAAACGACTATTTAAAGAGGCGAACGACCAAAAAGCTAAAAAGTACAAAGTACAATCCAAGTGGTTCAATTTATTGAATAGAAACGTCTAAAAGTTACAAGAGTACGAGCCGCGAAACGCAAAGTACAAGATATTAAATAGTACGAAAGGACGTTGAAAATCCGGAACCGGGACATGAACCAACTTTCAACACACGACGCAACGGAGCTAAAATGACAAGTCAACTAAACACATGAATATAATATAATATATAAATAATTCTTAAAATTATATATATATTATATTATATATTAAAAACCGTCGGCAAACTAAAAAACAAAGCATTGTGAGCTGGCCAGAGGGGCCATGCGATCGCATGGTTCCTGTGCTATATCCCCATGCGATCGCATGGTGAACAGGAACTCAAATTTAGCCTATAAAAAGTCAGGTTCTGATCGAGCAAAAACACATCTTTTTCTTTCCCTTCTATGTAACGTATATATATATATATATATATATATATATATATATATATATATATAATTGTAATTTTAAGTTAATAATAATAAGGTTATTTTAAGAATGTTTTACAGGTTTTAAGTCAAAATTCTGTCCGTGCAACGCTACGCGATTAATCACCACTGTAAGTTATGTTCTTCCTTTGTAAATTAATGTCTCGTAACTAAGTTATTATTATGCTTATTTAAGCCAAAGTAATCGTGATGTTGGACTAAAAATTAAGATTGGGTTATTAGATTTTGTAAGATAATTAAGGTTTGGACAAAAGACCGACACTTGTGGACATTGGACTATTGACTATTAATAGATAGGGGGTATTGTCTAATCGAATGACAACTCATTAGAATCTATCGAACCTATCTTCAAGTTAGTTAATCTAATAATTATTAAAATGATTATGTATGTTCTATTTAGTGACGTTTATACGACATCTTTTACGATCATTTAATTAATTTTTTGGATTGGGTAATTGATTATTCATTCTGATCAAGTGGGTAAATTAATATTCATATCTCATTCAAACATGGGTGGATTACATACAAGGATAATTGGTGTAATTGTTAACAAAGTATTAAAACCTTGGATTACACGCAGTCGATAACCTGGTGTAATTATTAAACAAAGTATTAAAACCTTGTTACAATTCGAATCCCTAATTAGTTGGAATATTTGACTTCAGAAATAAGGTTAATTTGACAAGCATTTTATAATTATGACTGATGGATTATTATAGACAAAAAAACAGATAGGTATCAAATAAATCAGGATAAAGGACAATTAACCTGGGTAATAATTAATTAAAATCAAAACGTCAAACATCATGATTACGGAAATTTAGATAGGCATAATACTTTTATTTCATATTTCATCGTACCTTTATTTACTGTCATTTTAATTACTGCAATTTACTTTATCGCAATTTAAATTATGTCATTTATATTATCGTCATTTATCTTTACGCTTTATTTAAAATCAACAAACCGGTCATTAAACGGTAAAACCCCCTTTTTATAATAATAATAATACTACTATATTACTAATATATATATATATATATATATATATATATATATATATATATATATATATATATATATATATATATATATATATATATATATATATATATATATATACAAATATAATTGTTTAAAAATATAGTGTACGCAATAAGCCGTCTCCATGTGGAACGAACCGGACTTACTAAAAACTACACTACTCTACGATTAGGTACACTGCCTATAAGTGTTGTAGCAAGGTTTAGGTATATTTCATATAAATAAATAAATAAAACTTGTGTAATTTGTATCGTATTTTGTAATAAAAATAATAACTATTTCGTATACGCTACTGCAAACATCAAGTTTTTGACGCCACTGCTGGGGACTCGACGAAATGCTATATTTTTACTCTATATTTTAGTAAAACTATATTTTTGTAAAAATATATTATTTCTTATTTCATAAAAATATTTTGTATTTATAATAAGTGTTAAAAATAAAATATATATATATATATATATTTTTAAGACTTTATTTATAAAATTAAAAATTATTTTTATTTTTAGATTTTAAAATATAAGTTTATTCTAAATTTTATAAATATTTTGTAATATTTTGAAAAAAAAACAAATAAATAAATAAATATTTAATAAATAGGAAACTGGGTCGAGCCCGATCAAAGCCCGAATGTTTTCTGGATTCTTGGGCCATGCGATTGCATGAGCCAGAAGCCCAATACCCATGCGACCGCATGGCTCTGTCTAACACGCCTGAAACCTTGCTGGTACGGATTAGGGTTAAGATTTATTAATTATTATTATTAATTAATTAGTAATTATGGTTTATATATAATAATAATTAGTTTTAGTTTTATTTAATTTGTATTTTTAAGTTTTTCATTAGTTTTATTAATTATAAGTTAATACTTTTATAAAATAATAATATAAAATAATATTTTTGTAAAGTTGTATTTTTATCAATTTAGTTTATTTTTGTATTTTGTATTTTTCTTATTTATCGTTTAATTCGTAATTCATAATATTTATCGCTCGTAATTAGTTTTAAACTTAGTTTTTGCCGTAGTTAATTTATATTTGTAGATTTTTAAGCATTGCCGTAAAATCCCTTAAGTGCTTTTTCTTTAGATTAAGATTTAGACGCTTTAGAATTTTACGACGTCGCTTATCGCTTTAATATTTTATAGATTTTAGTGACTTTTAAGTTATTGTCGTTTTGAATATAGAATTCCTTTTAAGCTTTAATACCTTTAGACGTAAGTTTTAATTTTTAGTATTTAGTACCTTTTAAGTTTCGACGCGCTACTTTCTTATTATTATTTTTTCGACATTTGTTTTTCGACCTTTTATTTTTCGACGTTTTTCAACGCGCTCTTTTTCTTTCTTATTTCTCGACGCTCTAGTTTTTAGGACATAGAATTTTCTATTTCTTCTCTAAAAATTCAAAACGAAAAATTATTTTAAGCGGTTAAATTGATAGACATCCAAAATTTTCTAGTTCGTAGTAATAGTTGGATTTGTTAGTGGCGAGTTGTGGGCTTCCGATTTAAAGGGTCCTGGCTACCTGCTGCATCTATTGGCTATTCGAAACGTGGGCAAAATCAGAAAAGTCTATTAATTTGATAGCTTATATAATTTTTATCTTTTATAACTAATAGGATATTCAGTGAATGCACCGAGAAAAACGTTCACCACCTTTCATACGTTCACCACCTGTAACTCGATCAAGACATCTAGCCAACATTGTCGCCGTTGATTTTTCTTTAGAATCGTCATCCAGTTGACCAAGTACTCCAATTCAAATTTCCGATAATCCATTTTTTGAACCCAACCTCACAATTGAGAATCCAGAAGATATTCAGGGACAATTCAGAGATCTTGAACCACTAATCATTCCTCCGGAACCACAAATTACTCATCCAGAGATTGTCGAGGAAGAAACCATTAAATCAAAATCCTCTAGTGATTCAGATTCAACAAATTCAATTATGGAAGTAACATAACCACTAAGTATGGAAGACCGAATGAGAGCCACACGCACGGGCCAAGGTCACACCATTATTAAGCCAGACATCAATGCGCCAGATTATAAAATCAAGGGACAAATTCTACACATGGTAACTAATCAATGCCAATATAGTGGTACGCCAAAAGAAGATCCAAATGAACATCTTCGAACATTTAATAGGATATGTACTCTATTCAAAATCAGAGAAGTTGAGGATTAACAGATCTATCTCATGTTATTTCCCTGGACTTTAAAGGGAGAAGCTAAAGTTTGGTTAGAATCGTTACCTGAAGGGGCGATTGATACATGGGATGTCTTAGTTGAAAAATTTCTTAAACAATTCTTTCCGGCATCTAAAGCCTTGAGCCTTCAAGGAGAAATAGTTACGTTCACACAAAAGCGAAATGAAACTCTATGTGAGGCGTGGACAAGATTTGGAAAGTTGTTAAGAGGATGTCCTCAACACGGTTTAGATACTTATCAAATAGTACAAATATTCTACCAAGGATGCGACATTGCTACACGAAAAGACATCGACATAACAGCTGGTGGTTCCATTATGAAGAAAACCGTAACCGAAGCTCACAAAATCATTGATAACATAGCATCCCACTCACATGAGTGGCATCAAGAAAAATATATTTTTCGATCATCTAAAGCGGCTAGAGCCGATTCTAGCCATGACTTTGATTCCGTTTCCGCAAAAATAGATGCTTTCGAGAGACGAATGGAAAAGATGACTAAAGATATTCACGCAATACGAATCAGTTGTGAGCAATGCGGTGGACCACACTTAACGAAAGATTGTCACATTGAGCAAACGATGGAACAACGTGAGAATGTTTCCTACATAAACCAAAGGCCGGGAAATAATTATCAAAATAATTATCAACCGCCAAGGCCAAACTTCAATCGAAATCAAAACATTCTTTACAATCCAAATGGACCTAACAATAACTCGTACAACCAACAAGGTCTGAATAACCAACCAATTCAAAACAACACTTTCAATCAAAAAAACCTAGCTTATATAAACCACTACAACAAACCAAAGAGAAAAAGCCAAATCTGGAAGAGATGATGGCAAAGCTAATGGAATCTCAAACACAATTTATTACATCTCAAACCCAAACAAATGAGAGGATTGATCAGTCATTAAGAACTCAACAAGCTTCCATTTTGAATCTAGAAAAACACATAGGTACTCTTGCTAGCATGATGAGTGAGAGGGAACAAGGAAAGCTACCGAGTAATACTGAAGTAAATCCTCGGAATGAGAATGTTAATATGGTGTCAACAAATTCTGAAAAACCAGCATCAGAAGATGGGAAGGTTTTAGATGTGAGTAACAATGAAGAAGTTACAACAACACCACCACCCGAGTATGTAAAGCCAGTGGTGGCACCATACAGACCACCCATCCCGTTTCCAAGAAAAGGAGTTGAGTATGAGCAAGTAATAGGTAATAAAGTTTGTGATACCTCTAGAAAGAAGAAGAAGAATAATAAGAAAGTACAAGAAACAAAAAACCGTAAAGATAAACCCGGTGAAGACAGTTCCACCAAAACCTACACCCATGTTGGGTGATCCGGGTGAATTTATTGTTCCTTGTCTACTTAGTGATTGTGTCATGTATGATGCACTAGCAGATTTAGGTGTGAGTGTGAGTGTTATGCCTCTTTCATTATATAAGAGATTAGGAGTAGGTGAGTTAGGTCCAACACAGATGAGTGTCCGACTCTTTGATCAAACCATTAGGCACCCAGTTGGAATTGCTGACAACCTACCCGTTCAAGTGGGTAATTTAACCTTTCTAGTCAAATTCATTGTCATTGACATAGAAGAGGACTCAAACATTCCTTAAATTTTAGGTCGACCATTCTTAGCGTCCACCGGGGCGTTATTTGATGTAAGAGAGGGTAGAATGACACTTAGTAATGATGAAAAATCGATCACCTTTGTAAGTCGAAAGTCTAAATCTCCACCAACCAAAACCGTTGAACCAACAAAAACGATTGGTAAGAACCATGTTGTTTTACTAACTCCAACGGTTGTGCTTAACAATAATAAAACGTCTAAGTGTGGTGAAAATGATGTAACACCTAATGATGACTTGATAACAAAGAACCCCGCTGTTGATACGAAATTAAATGACTCCGTTATTAACAGTTCAATGAAGAAACTTATAAAACAGATTCGCGATGCTAGAACCAAGGGGAACTTTAAGTTATGTAACCGGTTAGTATCTAATCTATCGCCTAAAGAAAAGGTGAAACTAGTTGAATTTGTGGATATTACACAGGAATTCGACCAATGGCTTAAATCAAAAGTCACAGATATGCAAGTTGATTATGGTCCAAAAGAAATTGACGATGAAGTTAATCACAATTTCGACACCACGGCTACCTAAGTGTGGGGAGATTCAGATGTGCTAAAAAAATGCTGTCTAGAGTTAGTTGTTCTGTTCTCATGTAGTTCCGAGAATGGAATCCGATTGGTCTTTTCTGCTAGCAGACACTAAAGAACTAGTTTTCTTCCCCCATTCTGAATTTTTTTTTTTTAGGTTTTGTATGAAATTTATATGCATTTTTAAATTTAAGTTTTGTGTGATTTTAAAAACAAAATTTACTTTATTTCATTAATTTTAAAAAAATGATTTCTAAAATTCGTCGTAAGTTAAAGACTAGGTCATGGAATCGAAATTGCTTTACCCGAGGGCTGGGCGACAAATTTTGTTATCATTATTTTTAATATTATTGATCTAAAGTATACCAAAAAAATTAATAAAAGCTAAGTGTGGGAAGAATTTACCAAGTTCTTTAAACACATATCACATATATTTGGTACAGATTATTGCAGTTACTTTTGTTTTGGACGATTTTAATCAGTTTTACCTAATTTACTATAATATATTTGATAGAATAGATGGGTCTACACGATGAATCAATTCCATCATTAAAAGGAAGCAAAGTCTTCTGAAAAAGACACGCGCTTCTTGATTTAGGTCAGGAAGTTGTCGTCCAGACCAGCTGTAGGTTGACGAAAAATCTAGAAAAGTCATCTCTAAAATCAGCAGGAAATCCACGGACCTCAGCATCAAACAGGGTCTCTAAGTGGTCAGACTTATCCTAACCATGAGAGGATCTGTCTCGTAAAATAGGGAGGACGTCGTGCAAATTAGCTTGATAAGACTAATGAATCAGACCCCCAAAAAGGATAATCTCCTTAAAGATTAAAAATCAGCTTTTAAGCCTGATATTACTCAATCCTTGAGATTGACTTTAAAGATTGAGAATTACAAACTCATAGAATTCAATGATATCTAAACTCGAGCATGAACGATAAAATATTTTGATCAAAATTAAAACCGATTTGTTTTCTGAAAACCTATTTTCAATGCGTTCATTGAACGTAAAATCCTAAGAATTCACCAGAATACATTAGGTCACCTGAACCAAATCAGGTGTCAACCGTAAGAACGGTGGTTGCATAGTATGGTCAAAGACATGACCTTGTGCCAGACCGAAAAACTATAGGGTGATCTTTACTATTGCTCCTACCAAGGATAGTAATTGCATCCGACACGATATAGACCATAATCAAAAGCATGTCACGGGACATTGCCTTAACAGTTGCTTGTTCAACGCTTTCCTTTACAACCGGATGGTAGTTTACCAAAAGGTAATATACGGAGCAAGTATACTGGACGTGTTGCTTTCCTAATACAAGGTTAGCAAGTGGGTGACACAAAACTGCAAGTTTTGAGCTAAAATTTTAAAATCTGAAACCCATAAAACCCACAAAAACATTATGCAAACACCGGTGAAGGGTTATTCCGGAAAACTTATCTAGGGTAAAAGCTATATTGAATTTTCAAAAGATCAAATGTTTTCATAAAGATCCAATTTCCTTAAAGGATCTAAATTTTCATAGTCATGTGGGACTGTAAACCACATCGTTACTATCATTGTTTATACCGCCGTATCAAAATCACTGATGTATAAAGTGTGAGAATAAAAAAAAGTGATTCGAGTGAAGTGTGATTTAATTTCAAGTTCTGTATTGCTTGAGGACAAGCAACGCTCAAGTGTGGGGATATTTGATAGTGCTCCAAATGAACATATATTTAGGCATAATATCCTTCCAATATGTAAAGCTTTTAGTTGCAATTGTTCTATTTTTATGTAATATTCGTTTAAATAAATAAGTGCGAAGACAAAAGAAGAAAACGACGATTTAAAGATGCAAACGACCAAAAAGCTCAAAAGTACAAAGTACAATCCAAGTGGTTCAATTTATTGATAAGAAACGTCTAAAAGTTACAAGAGTACGAGCCGCGAAACGCAAAGTACAAGATATTAAATAGTACGAAAGGACGTTCGAAAATCCGGAAGCGGGACATGAACCAACTTTCAACGCGCGATGCAACGGAGCTAAAATGACAAGTCAACTATGCACATGAATATAATATAATATGTAAATAATTCTTAAAATTATATATATATATATATATATATATATATATATATATATATATATATATATATATATATATTATATTATATATTAAAAACCGTTGGCAAACTAAAAAACAAAGGATTGTGAGCTGGCCAGAGGGGCCATGCGATCGCATGGCTTTTGTGCTATATCCCCATGTGATCGCATGGTGAACAGGAACTCAAATTTAGCCTATAAAAAGTCGGGTTCTGATCGAGCAAAAACGCATCTTTTTCTTTCCCTTCTATGTAACGTAAATATATATATATATATATATATATATATATATATATATATATATATATATATATATATATATATATATATATATATATATATATATATATATAATTTTAATTTTTAGTTAATAATAATAAGGTTATTTTAAGAATGTTTTACGGGTTTTAAGTCGAAATTCTGTCCGTCCAACGCTACGCGATTAATCACCACTGTAAGCAATGTTCTTCCTTTTTAAATTAATGTCTCGTAACTAAGTTATTATTATGCTTATTTAAGCCAAAGTAATCGTGATGTTGGACTAAAAATTAAGATTGGGTTATTAGATTTTGTACCATAATTAAGGTTTGGACAAAAGACCGACACTTGTGGACATTGGACTATTGACTATTAATAGATAGGGGGTATTGTCTAATCGAATGACAATTCATTAGAATCTGTCGAACCTATATTCAAGTTAGTTAATCTAATAATTATTAAAATGATTATGTATGTTCTATTTAGGGACGTTTATACGACATCTTTTACGATCATTTAATTAATTATTCGGATTGGGTAATTGATTATTCATTCTGATCAAGTGGGTAAATTAATATTCATATCTCATTAAAACATGGGTGGATTACATACAAGGATAATTGGTGTAATTGTTAACAAAGTATTAAAACCTTGGATTACACGCAGTCGATAACCTGGTGTAATTATTAAACAAAGTATTAAAACCTTGTTACAATTCGAATCCCTAATTAGTTGGAATATTTGACTTCGGGAATAAGGTTAATTTGACAAGCATTTTATAATTATGACCGATGGACTATTATGGATAAAAAACCAGATAGGTATCAAATAAACCAGGACAAAGGACAATTAACCTGGGTAACAATTAATTAAAATCAAAACGTCAAACATCATGATTATGGAAGTTTAAATAAGCACAATACTTTTATTTCATATTTCATCGTACCTTTATTTACTGTCATTTTAATTACTGTAATTTACTTTATCGCAATTTAAATTCTGTCATTTATATTATCGTCATTTATCTTTACGCTTTATTTAAAATCGACAAACCGGTCATTAAACGGTAAAACCCCCTTTTTATAATAATAATAATACTACTATATTACTAATATATATATATATATATATATATATATATATATATATATATATATATATATATATATACAAATATAATTGTTTAAAAATATAGTGTACGCAATAAGCCGTCTCCCTGTGGAACGAACCGGACTTACTAAAAACTACACTACTCTACGATTAGGTACACTGCCTATAAGTGTTGTAGCAAGGTTTAGGTATATTCCATATAAATAAATAAATAAAATTTGTGTAATTTGTATCGTATTTTGTAATAAAAATAATAACTATTTCGTATACGCTGCTGCAAACATCAACCCTGCAACTGCCACCACCAACCACCCACCACAACCCATTAGATAAATGATATCTTTCATAAGCAAAATGATAACATTCATGAGAAAAATGATATATTCATCAAAAAAAGATACTTCATAACATTCATCAAACAATTAACATTCATGACACAGTTATTATTCATTGGAAAACTGTTATCATTCATCAAAAAATAAGAAAAACAGTTATTATTCATCAAACTGTTTTCATTTATAGAAAACATTTATCATTCATCGAAGACAACAATTAGCATTCATTAAGATATTATCATTCATCAAACAATTATATAATATCATTCATCAAATAGTTATCACTTATGAAAATATTATCATTTATGAAACAGTTATATCATTCACCAGATAGTTATTGATATTGCTCATATACACTACATTTCTCAACGCAATATCTACCTCATTTTACTCGGTTTTGATCCTTATTGTGCTTGTAAGTGAAGAAAATGGGAAAAGTCGTGTTTTAAGTGTGATTGCAGTCTTGGGTATGAAACTGGTGCAACATTGACCAATGTGTTATGCAAAAAGTTTGAGAAAACTGCAAAGTGCTGAAAAATGTCCAAGAATGACATTCCAAAATACTGGAACGACGTTCCAAAGAGCAGAACAACATTCCAAACCGATGAAACGACGTTCCAAATACAAGAAAGGCATTTTGAGTATGAAGAACGACGTCCCATTACAAAGGAAATGAAGAAAAGTTAAACAGAGTTTGTTAGAGGAAGATTTGGGAACGACGTTCCTATTTAAAGGAACGGAGTTCCACCATCAAGAGCAAGAGAACGACGTTCCGCATTTCTAGAATGGGTTTCCACTTCTACGACCAAAGGAATGATGTTCTATATTGAGGAACGGCATTTCACCTGCGGATTCTGGGCATATTTTAAGAGGGGTATAAATAGAATGAGATTGGGTTTCATATGGGAAGAGTTAGGTTAAGTAGGATTTGGCAGCTCATTAATTAGATCTTAATTAGGGTTTTCAACCAAGTTTCATCAATTTCATCATCTACATCTAAGATTTGGGGCTAGCTCAAGATCTAAGGCTTGTAACTTTATCATCTTCGACATATAGCTTCAAGTTTTATTTTCCTAGTTTGGTATAATTTCAACTTTAATCATTCAATATGTTGTTTAGATCTTGTTTTCTTTCATTATTGTATTAGATCTAGCCTTGATTGGCTAGAATCTCATGTGTACACTTGATTATGAAGCTTGTAGGCTAAGAATTGTTCAATATTTGTGTTATGATTGTGTTTGAATGAAATTCATGAGTTGTTGATTGAGTTGTGTTGTTAGAATTAACCAAAAGAACCTTCGCTATTTATTGTTTTGGATTTTACTTTGATTATATGAGTTAACTAGTTTTTCAAAGGGATTTGATCAATGAACTAATTCATACTTCAACACTTAGGTGATTTAGACAATCAAATTGGGGATTTTAAGGGATTGGGTTCTTGGTTTGTGTGATGACCCGTCCAAATCCATTTGGACGAATACATCATTCATCAATTTCATAGTGAGGTACTGACCTCTACATGATACGTTTTGTAAACATTGCATTCTTTTGAAAATGCACACCATAAATGAATATCAAATTCCAAGGTTTTCGACATCTGATGATTTCTACATATAGACAATCACCATAAATAATAGTTTACCATAATACATCCGTTGACAATGCAGTCAAAATAAGTTACATGGTGATGATTTTGTGAATGCAAAGTTTTCTCGAATAAAGCATGTATGACTCCATGCACATAGCTTGTATAACGTATAAGCAAACATCGGAAGACTTCGAGGAACCTGAGAATAAACATGCTTAAAAGTGTCAAAACAAAGGTTGGTGAGTTGATAGTTTTAATGTTGCGCATAATCTGTATATAAAGGTGGATTACAAGATTTCAGTTGTTTCATCCAGAAACGTTTATCAAAATATTCTACAAGATTGAGCACCCTGGTAACTAAGCTTTAACGTTATAATAAGTACCCCTGTTTTAACATACATGCAACCAACATGTACAATACAAGCAATCCAACGTGTACCAAACTCAAATAGCATACGTCTGTTTTATAGTTCAGGCTAGGGTTTCTATACCTGGAACAGACGGGGATGTTAAGCCCTATGGATCTATATATAACTACTCGCGCCCACCAGTTCTTATAACTGGCAGTTACTAGTTACCAAAGCTAAGGGATTTTCGGTTCAAACTCAGTGTAGAATTTAGTATGTACTTGTATCCATTGCGTTTAAAAAAAAGTGCATGTATTCTCAGCCCAAAAATATAGAATGCAAAAGCATTTAGTAAAAAGGGAGCAAATGAAACTCACCTTAGCAGCACATAAGGTCATTCACCGAAATATGACCGAAACTCGGAATGCAAAATAACCTTAGATCTCAACCTAGAGAACATATGTTGGTCAATACATGTCTAACAAGCTAGGTCAGGTCATAGTGTATCACAATCCTAATGCTCGAGACTAACATGCAAAAGTTAACAAAAGTCATCCCAAAAGTCAACCTGACCCAATATGATCTTTAAATCTATACATGTTTATTATCATAGTATAAGTCTTGATAATTGAACGAATTTATAGTTTATCAAACTCAAAATATTATTTATTTCAGGAGTTATATTATATTTGCATTATCATGGCAATCAAAAATATTTTATTATTTCACATAGTTTTCCAATACTTGTAAAATCAGACTATAGTGTTTATAAAACTTTAAAACCTGATAAGACAGTCAACTTTGACAATTGTTCAACAAAACGAGACGTGCCTTATATAGAAATTCATTTACTCGATTAATAATATCTAAAAATCCAATTTATCAATCTCATAGACAAGTTGTTTACATATTAACTTACAGTTTCAAACACAATTTCAATTAACGTTAACCATAATTCAGTTGACCATATCTTTTTATCCGTTCATCAAAATCACGCGATTTCTAAATGAAAAGTTATTAATTTTTCGATAGCTTTCCAACGACATGCATATCAAATACCTTATATCAGTAGTATATGTATTAAATTCGTGATTCATCGTAAAACTATCTAACGACGAAATTTAGCATACAAGCATGTATAAACATATATACTCGAGCACTAGACATGAATACACTGTTAATATATAAAAGATAAGATATGAATGCTCACGTATCAATATTGTGATTCAATATTGCAGGAAAGTACGAAAACGCAACGGAGATGATAAACACTAGATTTGACTTGCGAACAATACCCACGAACATTACCCATAACTTCCATAGCTATAACTCATAGTTTCCTTAGCTTAAACCAGTTTGAAAACTTGTTTTGAAATCGTTCGAGCATACTCACGTCATAATATTTTATGTATAATACTACTAATAATAATACCAATAATAAGATTAATAATAATAATAATAATAATAATAATAATAATAATAATAATAATAATAATAATAATAATAATAATAATAATAATAATATAAATATAAATATAAATATAATACAAAGGGAGTAAGAGAGATATGTTTGTGTGTGTTTCGTGACCAGATTTAATCGAGCTTTATAGATGTGGTCTGTCCCTGGTTGTCATGCGATCGCATGGCTTTCCAGGCCATTTCCCATGCGATCGCATGGGGTGGTCTGCCAGCTCATTTGTGTTTTGTTTTCTTGTTTGTCGACATATATATATATATATATATATATATATATATATATATATATATATATATATATATATAATATACTGGTATTAATTATATATATATTATATTATATTCATGTTCATAGTAGACTTGTAATTTTAGGTCCGTTAACTTGTACGTTGACGCTCGACTTATGTCCCGGTTCCGATTTTTCGAACGTCCTTTCGTACGCTAAGAAAACTTGTACTTTACGTCTCGCGACACGTACCTTTATCAAAATATAGACTTACATTACTAATAACTATATTACCCGAAGTGTATCTTGTACGTTCGAGTGTTTTGGTCATTTCCGACTATAAATTAACGTCTTAATATATAATAATATTATTTTAAATCAAAACGTTTTATATCTAAGTTAATATTATATTTTATAACATTTGTAAAATATACATACATTTTCATTTTGAAATAGTGTTTTACTGTAGCAAAATGATTTTTACTGTAGCAAATAGTGGTTTTCGAAAACACTGTAGCTTTTCGGGTACTGTAGCAATTCAAAAATACTGTAGAAAATTAGTGTTTTACTTGTTCATCTTAAATGTTTTAGTTAACTTATCTAAATATCAATCGAATCAATAAACGAATGTTACTATCGTTTACTAAATAACTTGAAATTATATATATGTATATATCTTTATTTAATATACATAAATCAGTTTTTAAATACACATTGCAAGTTATTTATAATTAATTTTAATAATTAATATTCCAACTTATTATATATATATATATATATATATATATATATATATATATATATATATATATATATACAAATAGATGTTCGTGAATCGTCGGTCAATAGTCAAAGGTTAACTGAATATATAACATTAGTTCAAAAATTTTAAGAATCAATATTACAGACTTTGCTTATCTTGTCGAAATCATATAAAGATTAAGTTTTAAATTTGGTCAGAAATTTCCGGGTCGTTATAGTTTGGATTGATTTTCAATTGGTCCTTAGTCAAAATAGCAAAGTTTGGTTTTCTCAAGGGATCTTGATTACCAAAGGATTTTAAGGGATTTTGATCTAAGTTAAGTACTAATGGCTTTCTCATGATTCAACTCATCTTTTTAATGTAAGCTTATGGGAATTTGCAAATGTTGATTTGATTACTAGAGTTTTGGTAGGGATACTAAAGTACATTGTTTGAACATAATTTGGTCTTAACTAGTCAAAAGAACAATCTGAATGCTTTAAGTGGATTAGTCAAGTGTGAATGCTTTTAATTTTGTTATTTACAAATCATTTCTACTTACTTGCTAATATTGCAAGTGTCTTCAAAATGTTTTCAAAACAAAAAAAACCTAATCAAACTAGGACGATTATTAGTTTCAATAATTCAATTGACCTACTCTCTTGGGACGAACAAGACTTGAATGCTTACATGGAAAGTGCTATAATGATCGGGACCTAGTTGCTTGTTAGTTGTGTGTGCTTATTGTGGTATTTGAATCTAGTTATAATTAAGAGTATTTGGTGCACAACATCAAACTTTTATTTCATGCAAACATCATTGTGGGGGAGATATGTATATGGTTGATGTTCGTGTGATTTCAATACACGTACAGTATTGGACCTAGACTTCAAAGAAACAAATTCAAAGCATTACTTGTTTGACGAGTGAGCAAAGGAAAACAAAAGAGAATTCCACATCCTTGGGGGAGTAACTGAGACGTTAGGAACTTCGAAGGAGCCAAAGATATATACGGTTTAATTCGTGCACCATATATACTTTGAGAGGGGAGTTTCTCAAGTTTTTCAAGCTTACTAATCAAGGAAAGTGTTGGAGGGGAGTTATGAGAATTCGAAGAAGATCTTCTCTCACTGGCTCCAATATCAAAGACTCTAATTGAGATTAGAACTATTCTTCATTGAGGTATTAGGAGTTACGGTACTTTGAGGGGAGAAGTTCCAAGAATTCAAAGTATCTTTTCCAAACAACATGAAGTGATGCATTGATGAATGTCACATGGTTTCGCATTTCCGCTGTGCAAACTTAAAGACAATTGAAGGTAGAAGAATTCCAACATTGAAGATCTACTTCAACGGCCATGCAAGATTCGTGAGGGGAGCTACTTAGCGATAGCATGTTTCTTTCATGTAATTTTGTATGTATTTCCTATGGAGTGTTCGTTTGGAAGTATGAATACCTCATTAGGGAAGATTGTTAGGACCCTATAATGATTCAATCATACTCCTAATAGATCCTTTAGATGAGGGCTATATAAAGGATCTAGGAACTCCATATAAACTAACAATAGCCAATGTTATGTAATAAGATCAAGGAAGCCGTGGAATAGAAATTCTCATTTTCTCTCAACTTCCTTGATTACTTTGTGGCTATTCGATCCATTCATCATGTTCATGTTCATCTTAGGATCCAACATTTCCTAATTCCTTGCCATATAAACGGGTCAGAAATGTTAACTTCCCTAGCCGACTCGGGGGCAAGCATAAACTTCATGCCCTATTATCATATATGAGGTTAGGCCTTGGTGATCTTATACCCACCAAGACGGGAGTAAAATTGATTGATCAATATATTAGTCAAAGTGTGGGGAACGCCGAGGATTTAATTGTCAAGGTGGGAGAAATGGAATTCCCGGCCAATTTTGTTATTGTTGACATAAAAGAAGACCCGGTTGTACCCATTGTATTGGGTAGGCCATTCTTAGCAACCGAGGGTTCCTTGTTTAACCTAAGGGCCAGAAAGTTGACCTTAAGAGACCAAGGCAAAAGCATTAGATTTCAAAGCAAATGCACTATTTTTCCACCAATACCCAAAACCACACCAAATAGCTAGTGCGCAAGGCACTACAAGCACAACTCAAGTTGGTCCACCAACTAAGTGTGTGTGTGGGGGGGGGGGTAGAAAATGAAAGAAACCCTAAGTAAACACAAGGATGAAGTTGATCATTGACAAATCAATGCGAAAGCTATATGGGCGGGTTCGTCGAGCCACATCCAAAAAGGATGGCACTTGAGAAACCGGTTAATGTCCAATTTTTCTAAACATGAAAAAGTTAAGCTTAAGGAATTGATCATGGAGACTAAAGTGATGGATGATTGGTTGTTGTCAAAGATTGGAGATGGCTCTCATGGTGGTAGCCTCCCTAGTTCAAAGGAGGGGAAAATCTATCTCCCCGGTGTTAGTTGAACTCATAATTGGATGTGAGTTGGGTAATAGACTCGTTAAACACTTTTCACAATCTTGTACATAGCTCATTTTACAGGGGCATTTATGTAGGTTGCCTGATATTGTGTTTTAATAAATTGCTTTGGCATTTAGTTTGCATTTCATGCATATGGGTAACTAAAACTACCAAAAACAGCTTGTGAATGGGTTGGGTTATGTTTAACTTGGTCAAAAATCCGGAAACTGCATTTTTTGTTCAGGAACGACGTTCTGCAGATATGGGACAACGTTAAAAATTTGATATGTGAAATCGTACCTTAAAATAACTAGCTAAAAACTTAACAATTATCACACACTTACAGACAACTATAACCCGATCATGCAGTAATCTATAAGTAATTGACCCGTTTGTTCTACAGAGAGCAGTTTAATCAAGATCTTAACACTAATAATTATCCTAGAATTCAGTTTAAAGATTTGGTTTGTATTTCAAATCACGCAATCAACGTGAAGTAAAATGAAATGAATTAACAGTAAAGATAAAATAGTGTCCACTTGAATGATTCACTACTAATATGGATTGTTCTTGCAATTATTACCGATTATTATGTTCTAAATATAGTTGTATGACTTTTCACAAAGTTTTAATCAATCAAAGTTGGTAAACTCACATAGACTCACTTCAAGAGATTAAACTATATTCGATAGAAACTAATGAGATTTGGTTTTGGACTAAATTCACATAAAGTCCTAATTATCACAATCACTTGCAACAAGTTCACTATCATGCAATTCACTAGTCTTTCAATCACCAATTAAATTAATGAAACAATCACTTGAAATCACTTCTTTAATTGTCTAGATCACCTAAGTGTTGAAGCATAGATTGCATCTCAAATCTAACTCATATTAAATGATTAACAACCTATGTAATTGAATTAAGAACTAAGAACATGCATAAGAATGGATCTTTAACCAAACATAATCAATTTCAATCATCAAAACATTAAATTCATAAGACAGAACAATCCAATAATTGTAGTTTCACATTCAAGCAAACACCAAATTGATTTAGCCTAGCATATTAAAGTAGCAAAGAACAATCAAACAATAAAAACTAAGAGTATTCATGATTACAACGATAAACTGATAATAAAAACGAGTACCGAACGTTATGATTAACTGAATAGAAGTAAATAATGAGCAAGTCTTCAATGGTAGGGTTTAGGTCTTCAAAGAACTCTTTAATTCGTAGCTGGAAAACTGCATCTCTCCTTAGGGTTAAAAACCTCGAGTATTTATAGTTAAACAAAAAGTCACCAGTTCGAGACCGCATCACGACCACGATACCCCCATCGCGACCGGGATCAATCATCAGCATCACGACCGTGATGCCTATATCGCGACCGTGATTCACCCTTTTTCGAATTCTGTTAATCCTTGCCAACTTATTACGACCGGGACACCACCTATCACGGTCGTGATACACTCTAGACTCAACAAAACTTCATTTTCTTGCATCCAAACGTACTTTAAGCTCAAATATCACCAATACTTAGCAAGAAACCACCAAAACACTAACCTGAAGACCTCTGGAGCTATATTTATCATTTTAGCTCAATAAATAACAAAAGTCTTCACATTTCCTCAAATAAACAACAATAAAGAACCGATATCGCTATGTAAAATATGTATAATTTGAGCGATATCAATTCCCTTGTGCTATTGGTTAACCATGGTTACGTGTTGTAGTGTAGAATATTATATTATTCGGGTTATATGCTATTCTTTGTGCTAGCTTGTGGTATTAGAGATTTAGCGTTATACTTGTGATGGTATGCTATTTAAATTGCTAGCGTGTATGAGGTAATTGTGCAAGTGATTGCAAGTAAGTAGGTTATATATGTATGTGTATAATTATTGCATTCACTAAGAGTTTTGCTTACCCTCTCGTTGTTTACCTTTTTTGGCTCCGGCGTGGATAAAGGCAAGGGTATTCTTTTGGATTAGAGATCTCCCACTTGTGTTATGATAGTTTATGCTTTTGGATTTTGGCCTAGGTATGGGGTAGTTTAGTCCCAAACACCATGCTCCTTAAATGTTTGAAAGTTAAACTATTTGGGTCAAAATTGCTACATTAATGTATTTGACGGGTCGTTGGAGTCCCACAGGTCGTTGTGCCCATTTTGTTGTATAAACACTTTTATTATATGAGTCGAATATATTGTGGTGTCATTTGTACTTATGGTTGAGTGTTTGGATTGGGATGACACTTAGTAAAAATCAAAACAGCCCTTCCTAGGTATAGGAGCGTCGCTTTTGTAGAAAAAGCGCCGCTCCTGGTCAGTCTTTGGTGGAGTTTTTCTTCAGGCGGTAGAAGCTCCGCTTCTGGCGTCATAAGCGCCGCTTTTGGGTCTTCAAAAGTGCCGCATCTGGTTTGGTCCGCCGCTCCTGTACTCTAAAAAAAAAATTTGGCCAGTTTTAATAAAACAGGTTGGAGTCGTTTCAATGATGTTGGTATACTTGAACTCTCTGTGAGAGGTAATAATGATAGGCGTACTTCCGCATTGAGCACTCATGCGTATCAGGTGCTTGCACACGCGTACCGATTTAAGTCTTGCTCTAACCTTAGCTTGCGTCCAGACCCGGTGTGCCCACACGAGGTTAAGAAGGATCTAAACTTTATTAAGAAAGATAGTTAAGAAGAACCTAGACTTTATTAAGGATATCTAGGTCTAGGGTTTTGTAACGACCCGTCCTAATCCATTTGGACGAATACATTACATTTGGTTACATCGCGAGGTACTTGACCTATATATGATACGTTTTACAAACATTGCATTCACTTTTGAAAGACAAACTTTCATTACATCGAAGGTTGACAGCATGCATACCATTTCATAATTTATCCAACTATAATTGACTTAATAATAATCTTGATGAACTCAATAATCTTGATAAACTCAACGACTCGAATGCAGCGTCTTTTGAAATATGTCATGAATGACACCAAGTAATATCTCTAAAATGAGCAAATGCACAGCGGAAGATTTCTTTCATACCTGAGAATAAACATACTTTAAAGTGTCAACCAAAAGGTTGGTGAGTTCATTAGTTTATCATAATCGATCATTTTCATCATTTTAATAGACCACAAGATTTTCATTTCCATTTCTCATAAATATACGTCCCATGCATAGATACAAAAATCATTTATATGGATTGAACACCTGGTAACCGACATTAACAATATGCATATAGAATATCCCCATCATTTCGGGACACCCATCAGACATGATAAACTCGAAGTACTAAAGCATTCCAAATTCCAGAATGGGGGTTGTTAGTTCCCGTAGATCTACCTTTAGGATTCGCGTCAATTAGGGGTCAGTTCCCTAATTCTTAGGCTACCAAGCTAAAAGGGTGATATTCGATTCGATAATCCAACCATAGAATGTAATTTTCGAGTACTTGTGTCTATTTCGTCAAACATTTATAAAAGCAGCGCATGTATTCTCAGTCTCAAAAATATATATTGCAAAAGCATTTAAAAAGGAAGCAAATGAAACTCACAATATTGTATTTTGTAGTAAAAATACTTATGACGACATTGAACAATGTAAGATTGGCCTTGGATTCACGAACCTATATCAATTTTATATATTAAAACATATAATGAGCATATAATAGTATTCGACACAGTTTATATATTAATTATATAATATATTATTATTTAAATAGTAATGTATTTATTATTCCAAATGTTATATATATATATATATATATATATATATATATATATATATATATATATATATATATACGTTTTTTTATATATGAAAATAGTAAATTAAATATACTTATGATATATATAATAATCCTATTGTTATATAAATATCCTTTGTTTGTAAAAATAATAATTATAATCGTACTAAAATAATGATAATAATAATAATATAGTTGTTATAATAATAATAATAATGATAATAGTAATAATAAGAATGATGCTAATAATAATAAGGTTAAAATTTATAATCTTAATGTTAAAAATAATAATTTTATATATCTTTATACTGATCCTTATGATTTATAAACTTTGTAGTAGTATTTAATATCTTACATCAGTTTTATTTTAACATCAGGATTTATATTATGCTTGTAATCTAACTTTAATTTTATTAGCCTCTAGCTAATACTTTTAAATCTTAAGATCATCATATTAATATTAACACTAACTTGCTTAATAATAATAACAATAATAATAATAACAATAGATATAATGTCGATAATGGTCTTACTCATAATTATACTACTAATAATAACCTAAATGATAATACAAATAATAATACTTATAATAATAATAATAATAATAATAATAATAATAATAATAATAATAATAATAATAATAATAATAATAATAATAATAATAATAATAATGATAATGATGTTAATACTAAATATAATAAACCTTAGTTGTAACTATAATCATATTAACAATAAATGATACTTAATATTTGTATTAAAAATAATAATAATAATAATAAAAGTTATAATTAATACTAATAATAATAACAATAATAATAATAATAATAATAATAATAATAATAATAATAATAATAATAAAAATAACAATAATAATAATAATAATAATAAAATACTACCTTAAAGGTTTCAAAAGGCTTTCCAAAAAGAAATGCTCTAGACAGGTTTCGAACTCGCGACCTCTCACCCACCCACAAACACTCTTAGCCATCCCGCCATTTTTTGTCTTTCTGTATAATACTATAACCAGAAATATTTAACCCGCCATCATCATCTGGCCCAGTTTCCTTTTGGCCCAACTCCTCTATCCGGCCCAACATCAAATACGACCTAAAAACTGAACTCGACCTAAATAAAAATTACAGTCCAACTAGATTTTTAGTCTGTAAATAAAAAAATATGACAGCAGCATTCAATAATTCCCGGTTCACCTTCATTCTCATCGAATATCATTATCATCTCATCATCGAACGTCAATCATCATCAATACCATAATTACTGTATAATCATCATCATAATTCTATATTCTCTTCATCCATATCATCATCGGTCTCATTTCACCATCACCATTATAACACTATCATCGTCCATTATCATCTCATCATCAAAATTATCAAACCATCGAATCATGATCAACACTGCATCATAATAATCATAACTCGCCTTCACTGTTACTCATCACCATTATTTTATCTTTAATATTTATGTTTTAAACCCCACAAGATCATCGAATATTAACTTGAAGTGTAGCTGTAGCAGTCACAACACAGCAACAGCAGCGACAGAGTTAAGAGTAGTAGCGAGTTGCAGGTTATTTGTTGGTTTGAAGATGAGAGAGAGAGAGAGCAAGAAGGTAGAGAAAGAGACGGTGGTTACATCTGTAGTAGACGCTAGTGGTGGTGAGTTTGATGGTGAGGTTGATGACCGGTAGGAGGTGGTGTATTACAATGGTGGGTGGTGGTTTGTCACGTAGATGAGGAGATAGAGGTTGGTGGATAACGGTTTCAACAAAAGAGAGAATGAGAGAGAGATGAAGGGTGAAGATTTCTTTGATGATGGAAGGTGGTCGGTGGGTGGTTGTGGTGGTGGAGCTCATGGTGGTAACCGGTGGTGATCAAGGTTGGTGAGTGGTGGCGGCTAAAGTGATGATGAAGAAGAAAGTGTGATCTCTAAATGCATGTGTAATGTTTTTGTATAAATATAAGAGATATAGTTTAGTTAGGTAGATAAGAAAAGAAAACAGTAACCCTTAATAATTCACGGACTATTTAGACTGTTACTCTGCCGACAGTTTATCACGGTTGACTATATCGTGTCCATTGCTAAACAGTTAACGTATAAAAGTGTTCCTAAAAATTCCTAATTTTTAAATTAAGTCCATTTATTTATTTTGGTCATTAAATGTTTGAAACCTGATCAAAAAGGTGCGTCTAATATTTATTTTTAATTTCAAGTAATCTATACGGAGTATTAAAATTCAACTCATCAAAGTAAAAATATTTTTAATAAATCTAAACTTTACATGACTTAATTATGGACCAATATTTGATTCCAACTTCTCATAAGTTCGAGTCTTAACTTGTTTAATATCGTTCATAAAAATTGACCAGTCATTCGAGCTCGATCCCAACTAAAAATTAAATATTTTAAAATTGATAAAATAGATTCTAAATATATTTTTAATAAGCCTAAAATTTATAGAACTCATTTTCGGATCACCGTTTATTTTAAAATCATATAAGTTCGAATTAAACTTCTTTAAATAATAATCGAAACGTCCAACGAGTATTACAATCATTAAATAATTATATTTAATATACTCTATACATATATTTATATTTATTTTTATATGTATACACATTTATTTACAAATAATGGTTCGTGAATCGTCGAAACTGGTCGAAGTCAAATGATTTCATAAAACAGTTCAAAAATTTTGAGATTCAACATTACAGACTTTGCTTATCGTGTCGAAACATATAAAGATTAAGTTTAAATTTTGTCGGAAATTTCCGGGTCGTCAAAGTACCTACCCGTTAAAGAAATTTCGTCCTGAAATTTGATTGTGGTCATCATGGCTAACAATAAAAATGTTTTCATGACGAATATGAGCTGGAAAATAGAGTTTTATCATTATTGAGTAATATAGATAAAATAATTTCGATTACTCGAAGAGTACGAGTGAAGCTATCACTAAATAATGAAATGAGAAAGACATGTTTCATCATAACTTTTGACTAGTCATGGTTGAATTCTGAAATTCAAGGGATTTAAGGAAAATCCTTGTAATAAGATTTGGTTCTTCGAAAATTAAGGAGATTAGGATCTTCTTTGATTAAATGCGATAATCTGTTTCGATTGCTCTGTCGGATATTTTATTATAAATTCACCCTCTTCATTTCCTTTATATTTTGGAGTTCCATACTTTCGTTTTCTTTTCTCGACTTTAAGTCAAGCGAATAATGGTCCAGAATTCGTAGGTATGGAGTTTCGAATGAACATGGCTAATGTTCTAAGAGATTGTAATAGCACGATCTTGATTGGTTAAATTACCAAAATTCAAGAGAAAAGATAGAACTATCAAGATAATATGTTCTTGATATGTTTAGAGATTAGATAGAATGTAAGAGTTGTGTAACATAGCACATGATGACGTTATGTTCTGTGAATCATCAAGTTCCATTAGAAACTCAGCATGACTTACTGTAATATAATCACGTTGATCAAGTGTCATTATATTATACTAACTCATGCATCAATTTCCAACACTATTTCAAAATCATTCATAATTCAAACTCGAATTTTAAAGAAATTTTAGAAACTAAAGTAGTTTCCTTTATGATGTAATATAGATAGCACGAAGAGATAATTAATTTTGGACGAGAATATTTATGAAAATATCTTCAGAAATATCGAAGATATTTATGATGATATTTTATAATTTCTAAGTTCGATGGTTGATGAAGAAAGATTTTTCGCAAGATTTTAACATGAGTACGGAGCAAGATATTCGTTGAAGGTTTCATCGGATCCAGAATTACCTGGATTCTTTGAATATATGGTATGGTCCTTGTATTTGGCCTTGGTCTCCTTTATGGTTTGCTCAATCTAATTTTCAGTACCAAATTTTCTATCGAGCGTTCCTAACACTCCCTTCTTTATCATCAAACTTTTGGCCGTTTAGACCATCTACAATTTTTATGTTTCCTCTGCATTTAATGCTACCATACCTGAATCATCGGTTATCAATCCGAGGTGGTTTCAAGAGAGTTGTGTTTTTAGATGATTAAACGCCGATGGTAATATGGTGGAATATAAAAGGTTCCCTGGTAACAATAAAAGAGCACACATATATATCAAGGTTATAATAAGGTTGTTTCGAACAAAAAGTCGAAGTTGGCTTGATGGAGCAGTGACAAAACATGCTAATTTGGAAAGGGTTTGCAAAGTTATTTTGGGTAATAACAATGCCAAGGAGCTAGCACAGATATGTGTTAAACGTTTACTCAGTTTCCTAGTATTTTTAAGTGCATAACTATATGCATCAATCTTTTCTTCCGTAGATGTAGTGCGGTTGGTGCATCCTCTTGATTAAGGTGTTTTCAAGAATCATGAAAGGTTTGAACGTAGATTGTAATCGTAAAGATACAAATAAGGTTTAAGATGAAATCAAGTGGCAAACTTGAAGAAATGTTTAGTTTCATATGTTATAATCAATATTTTAATTTATTTTAATTGTCCAATGTTATTAGTCCACAGTCGATAGTCCACAGTTACCAGTCCAATAATTCATATATAGTTTAATATATAATATTCGAATTAATTAATACGTATCGTGACCCGTGTACATGTCTCAGACTCGATCACAACTCAAACTATATATATTATTTTAGAATCAACCTCAACCCTGTATAGCTAACTCAAGCATTACTACATATAGAGTGTCTATGGTTATTCCAAATAATATATATAGATGTGTCGATATGATATGTCAAAACATTGTATACGTGTCCCGATATTTAAAATGCGTAAATAACAGTATTTAAATGACGATAAATAAAGTGCGTAATTAAAATTGCGATAATTAAATTGCGATAAATAAAATGTAATAATGAATTAACAGTTAGCTAGGAACAGTTAGCTAGGATTTTGTTAGCGTGGATTCTTAACAAAATTTTTCAAAGTTAATTTGTTTGTTTCTAACAAATTTTATTTTGCCCAATGTTTTTCTTCATTATGCCACTTGTTGGATTCTGATAAGTCAAAATCCAAATATGAAATTGAATGAAAATAGATATTCTGCGGTGAACGAATACGTATATCTGTGGATGTAAGTAGGATAGTAAATGACTGTTGAATCAGATTCGCAGAATGTACAGTGTAACTTTTTAATGTGAAATCTAAATATTCCTCGGGTATTACCTACCCGTTAAAATATTTTCACCATTAATAGTTTGTACAAAAGAATTCTTAATTACAATCTTGATGAAAATATACTTGCATATATATTTTCTTCAGATGTAATCATGGATTTAATGAGTTAATATGATATTAATCTCATTTGCTTTTCGGTTTGAGCTAGAATAAGTAATCTCTAAAACTATTAGGAACCACATATTCTTCGCAGAATATTAATGAAGTTATGGATCAATACTTCATCGCTAATTATTAGGAACCACATATTCTTCGCAGAATATTATTGAAGTTATGGATCAATACTTCATCGTTAATTATTAGGAACCACATATTCTTCGCAGAATATTAATTAAGTTATGGATCAATACTTCATCGTTAATTGTTGTTGGTACTCCTTGGTATCTATGGTGCGTATGATGTTGATGTTCGAGGTAAAGATTGTGATGTTGAGGTGTGGGATGCGGATTTTGATGCTGGTGGTGGAACTGGTTATGTTGCTGGTGTTGCCGCTGGTGCTTGTAATCTTTGCACCATATTCTCCAAAGCCGTAACCCGGGCGCGAAGCACGTTGAATTCTTCTATTACACCGGGGTGATTGTCGGTTCGAACGAGCGGATAAATAAAATCTAGAATTTGGTTTAGTATATAATCATGACGAGATACTCTGGAAATGAGAGAGAAAATGGTGTTTCAGACAGGTTCGCCGGTAAGTGCATCAGATTCTTCGCTAAGAGGACAATATGGTGGATGAAAGGGATCGCCTTCTTCTTATCTCCAATGACTAAGTAGGCTACGAACCCAGCCCCAATTCATCCAGAATAGATGATGGCTCATTGGTTGGTCCATTCCGGTCACACTGCTTTCGAAGCTTGAGTGGGACTCCATGTCGGAATCTGAGGGACTTGAACTAGTGGCGAGTTCCATTTCGTACGATTGAATAAAGGATTTTTCGATATGAAATGATTTTCGGATATCGGA
Source organism: Rutidosis leptorrhynchoides (assembly GCF_046630445.1). Lineage (NCBI taxonomy): Eukaryota > Viridiplantae > Streptophyta > Magnoliopsida > Asterales > Asteraceae > Rutidosis > Rutidosis leptorrhynchoides. Next base: position 105,018,523 of record NC_092338.1, on the reverse strand, counting down.
TGATATTCTTTTTACATAGAATACCAATATATATATATATATATATATATATATATATATATATATATATATATATATATATATATATATATATATATATATATATATATATATATATATATATATATATAGGACAAAAGGTTGCGTAAATTACGGAGGGATTTGCGGAATATGTCAGGCAAGTCTACAGTAACAGATACGCTAAGACATGAATCATCAGATACGCTAAGATATGAATTTTGTCTATACACTATCGATGCATTAAATGCAGTAAGACGTGTCTAGACTAAGAATAATAAGCAGGTAATTTTCGACACGAAATGATAAGCAAAACTTTTGACATGCAGACACGGTTGAAGTCCAGACTCACTAATGCATCTAAGCAACTATCAGTTAGACACACTAATGTAAGACCTGGTTCGCTAAGACCATCGCTCTGATACCACATGTAACGACCCGTCCTAATTCATCTAGACGAATACATTACATTTGGTTACATCGCAAGGTACTTGACCTCTATATGATACGTTTTACAAACATTGCATTCGCTTTTGAAAGACAAACTTTCATTACATCGAAGGTTGACAGCATGCATACCATTTCATAATTTATCCAACTATAATTGACTTAATAATAATCTTAATGAACTCAACGACTCGAATGCAACGTCTTTTGAAATATGTCATGAATGACTCCAAGTAATATCTCTAAAATGAGCAAATGCACAGCAGATGATTTCTTTCATACCTGAGAATAAACATGTTTTAAAGTGTCAACCAAAAGGTTGGTGAGTTCATTAGTTTATCATAATCGATCATTTTCATCATTTTAATAGACCACAAGATTTTCATTTCCATTTCTCATAAATATACGTCCCATGCATAGATACAAAAATCATTCATATGGATTGAACACCTGGTAACCGACATTAACAAGATGCATATAGAATATCCCCATCATTCCGGGACACCCATCGAACATGATGAACTCGAAGTACTAAAGCATTCCAAATTCCAGAATGGGGGTTGTTAGTTCCCGTAGATCTACCTTTAGGATTCATGTCAATTAGGGGCCAGTTACCTAATTCTTAGGCTACCAAGCTAAAAGGGTGATATTCGATTCGATAATCCAACCATAGAATGTAATTTTCGAGTACTTGTGTCTATTTCGTCAAACATTTATAAAAGAAGCGCATGTATTCTCAGTCCCAAAAATATGGAGTATATTGCAAAAGCATTTAAAAATGAAACTCACAATATTGTATTTTGTAGTAAAAATACATATGACGACATTGAAAAATGTAAGATTGGCCTTGGATTCACGAACATATATCAATTTTATATATTAAAACATATAATGAGCATATAATAGTATTCGACCCAGTTTATATATTATTTATATAATATATTATTATTTAAATAGTAATGTATTTATTATTCCAAATGTTATATATATATATATATATATATATATATATATATATATATATATATATATATATATATATATATATATATATATATATATATATATATATATATATATATATATATATATATATATATATATATATATATATATGTATATATATATGTTTTTTTATATAAAAATAGTAAATTAAATATACTTATGATATATGTAATAATTTTGTTGTTATATAAATATCCTTTGTTTGTAAAAATAATAATTATAATCGTACTAAAATAATGATAATAATAATAATATAGTTGTTATAATAATAATAATAATAATAATAATAATAATAATAATAATAATAATAATAATAATAATAATAATAATAATAATAATAATAATGATAATAGTAATAATAAGAATGATACTAATAATAATAAGGTTAAAATTTATAATCTTAATGTTAAAAATAATAATTTTATATATCTTTATACTGATCCTTATGATTTATAAACTTTGTAGTAGTATTAATATCTTACATCAGTTTTATTTTAACATCAGGATTTATATTATGCTTGTAATCTAACTTTAATTTTATTAGCCACTAGCTAATACTTTTAAATCTTAAGATCATCATATTAATATTAACACTAACTTGCTTAATAATAATAACAATAATAATAATAACGATAGATATAATGTCGATAATGGTCTTACTCATAATTATACTACTAATAATAACCTAAATGATAATACTAATAATAATACTTATAATAATAATGATAATGTTAATGATGTTAATACTAAATATAATAAACCCTTAGTTGTAACTATAATCATATTAACAATAAATGATACTTAATATTTGTATTAGAAATAATAATAATAATAAAAGTTATAATTAATACTAATAATAATAATAATATTAATAATAATAATAATAATAATAAATAAAATACTACCTTAAAGGTTTCAAAAGGCTTTCCAAAAAGAAATGCTCTATACAGGGTTCGAACTCGCGACCTCTCGCCCACCCACAAACACTCTTAGCCATCCCACCATTTTTTGTGTTTCTGTATAATACTATAACCAGAAATATTTAACCCGCCATCATCATCTGACCCAGTTTCCTTTTAGCCCAACTCCCCTATCCGGCCCAACATCAAATACGACCTAAAAACTGAACTCGGCCCAGATAACAATTACAGTCCAACTAGGTTTTTAGTCTGTAAATAAAAAAAATACGACAGCAGCAATCAATAATTTCCGGTTCACCTTCATTCTCATCGAATATCATTATCATCTCATCATCGAACGTCAATCATCATCAATACCATAATTACTGTATAATCATCATCATAATTCTATATTCTCTTCATCCATATCATCATCGGTCTCATTTCACCATCACCATTATAACACTATCATCGTCCATTATCATCTCATCATCAAAATTATTAAACCATCGAATCATGATCAACACTGCATCATAATAATCGTAACTCGCCTTCACTGTTACTCATCACCATTATTTTATCTTTAATATTTATGTTTTAAACCCCACAAGATCATCGAATATTAACTTGAAGTGTAGCTGTAGCAGCCACAACACATCAACAGCAGCGACAGAGGTAAGAGTAGTAGCGAGTTGCAGGTTGTTTGTTGGTTTGAAGATGAGAGAGAGAGCAAGATGGTAGAGAAAGAGACGGTGGTTGCATCTGCAGCAGATGCCAGTGGTGGTGAGTTTGATGGTGAGGGTGATGACTGGTAGGAGGTGGTGTATTACAATGGTGGGTGGTGGTTTGTCACGTAGATGAGGAGATAGAGGTTGGTGGATAACGGTTTCAACAAAAGAGAGAATGAGAGAGAGATGAAGGGTGAAGATTTCTTTGATGATGGAAGGTGGCCGGTGGGTGGTTGCGGTGGTGGTGCTCATGGTGGTAACCGGTGGTGATCAAGGTTGGTGAGTGGTGGCGGCTAAAGTGATGATGAAGAAGAAAGTGTGATCTCTAAATGCATATGTAATTTTTTTGTATAAATATAAGAAATATAGTTTAGTTAGGTAGATAAGAAAAGAAAACAGTGACCCTTAATAATTCACGGACTATTTAGACTGTTACTCTGCCGACAGTTTATCACGGTTGACTATATCGTGTCCATTGCTAAACAGTTAACGCATAAAAGTGTTCCTAAAGATTCCTAATTTTTAAATTAAGTCCATTTATTTATTTTGGTCATTAAATGTTTGAAACCTGATCAAAAAGGTGCGTCTAATATTTATTTTTAATTTCAAGTAATCTATACGGAGTATTAAAATTCAACTCATCAAAGTAAAAATATTTTTAATAAATCTAAACTTTACATAACTTAATTATGGACCAATATTTGATTCCAACTTCTCATAAGTTCGAGTCTTAACTTGTTTAATATCGTTCATAAAAATTGACCTGTCATTCGAGCTCGATCCCAACTAAAAATTAAATATTTTTAAAATTGATAAAATAGATTCTAAATATATTTTTAATAAGCCTAAAATTTATAGAACTCATTTTCGGATCACCGTTTATTTTTAAATCATATAAGTTAGAATTAAACTTCTTTAAATAATAATCGAAACGTCCAACGAGTTTTACAATCATTAAATAATTATATTTAATATACTCTATACATATATTTATATTTATTTTTATATGTATACACATTTATTTACAAATAATGGTTCGTAAATCATCGAGACTGGTCGAAGTCAAATAATTTCATAAAACAGTTCAGAAATTTTGAGATTCAACATTACAGACTTTGCTTATCGTGTCGAAACATATAAAGATTAAGTTTAAATTTGGTCGGAAATTTCCGGGTCGTCACAGGTTTTACTATAAATACAAACTCTAACCTCATTCATTCCACAATCTCAAAAGAACCTCATAACGATCTTATACAATCTTCAACAATCCATGAGATACGGCTTTAGCCTCTCACCTAGGGTTTTACCTACACCCCGTGTAGGGTTTTCTCCTCGTCGAAGATCAGACTTCGACCTTAGCCATAACCACCCTTTCGAGATCATCATCTCGACTAGGGTTAGCAATGGTAACCGGACCAGAGTTAAAGCTGCTAATCTATAAAACCCCTCTTTCGCACTTGAAAGTACTCCTTGCTCTAGTCGCATGATAGTTGCAGGAATATGTTTGATCAGATAACTTTCTCCCACGTCCACGATTATGGCCACGACGAGTACCCAAAAACGATGCTAAATATCCACAAAGTCGATCTTGATGATGATGTTGTGTGACGACCCGGAAATTTCTGACCAAATTTAAAACTTAATCTTTAAATGATTTCGACAAGATAAGCAAGGTCTGTAATATTGATTCTCAAAATTTTTGAGCTAATGTTATATATTCAGTTAACCTTTGACTATTGACCGACGATTCACGAACATTTATTTGTAAAAAGATATATATATATATATATATATATATATATATATATATATATATATATATATATATATATATATATATACACACAATAAGTTGGAATATTAATTATTAAAATAACTTGCAATATGTATTTAAAGACTGATTTAAGTATATTAATTAAAGATATATACATATATATAATTTCAAGTTATTTAGTAAACGATAGTAACATTCGTTTATTGATTCGATTGATATTTAGATAAGTTAACTAAAACGTTTAAGATGAACAAGTAAAACACTAATTTGCTACAGTATTTTCGAATTGCTACAGTACCCGAAAAGCTACAGTGAAACACTATTTCAAAATGAAAATGTATGTATATTTTACAAATGTTATAAAATATAATATTAACTTAGATATAAAACGTTTTGATTTAAAATAATATTATTATATATTAAGACGTTAATTTATAGACGCAAATGACCAAAACACTCGAATGTACAAGATACACTTCGGGTAATATAGTTATTAGTAATGTAAGTCTATATTTTGACAAAGGTACACGTCGCGAAACGTAAAGTACAAGATTTTACAGCGTACGAAACGACGTTCGAAAAATCGGAACCGAGACATTAGTCGAGCGTCAACGTACAAGTTATCGGAATTAAAATTACAAGTCACCTATACACGAGAATATAATATAATATATATATATATATAATTAATATAAATTATATATATTATAAATATAATTATATTTAAATATTATGTTGACGAACTAGCAAACAAAAGGGAAATGAGCTGGTATCCTAGGCCATGCGATCGCATGGCCATTACACACAGAAACCATGCGATCGCATGGGGTCTGAAGGCAGGCCACTTCTATAAATTCAACGGCTTTTGCTCGAGCACACACACACAAATATCTCTCTACTCTCTCAATATATATATATATATAAATTATTATTATTATTATTATTATTATTATTATTATTATTATTATTATTAATAAGATTATTATTAATCTTAGTATTATTATTAAGTTGCATTATTATTATTAGTATTATTATTACATAAAATATTACGACGAGGTTCTGCTCGCATGTTTTCTAAAATGGGTTTTTCGAGAGGGATAGAGCTAAGGAAATTATGGGTTATAGCTATGGAAGTTATTGGGTATGGATAGAGGGTATTGCTCGTGAGTCAAACTAGTGTTTATCATCTCCGTTACGTCTACGTACTTTCCTACAATATTGAATCACAATATTGATACGTAAGCATTTATATCTTATCTTTTATATATTAATAGTGTATCCATGTCTAGTGCTCGAGTATATATGTTTATGCACGCTTGTATGCTTTAATTTTGTCTTTAGATAGTTTATGATGAATCACGAATTTGATACATATGTTATTGATATAAGGTATAAGATATGCATGTCGTTGGAAAGCTGTCGGAAAATTAATAACTTATCATTTAGAAATCGTGTGTTTTCGAGGAACGGATTAAAAGTTATGGTCAACTGAATTATGATTAACATTAATTGAAATTGCTTTTGAATCTGCAATTGATATTTAAATATTTAAATTGATAAATTGGATTTTCAAATATTACTAATCGAATAAATGAAGTTCTATATAAGGCACGTCTCGTCTTGTTGAACAATTGTCAAAGTTGACTGTCTTATCATGTTTTAAAGCTTTATAGACACTATAATCTGATTTTACAAGTATTGAAAAACTATGTGAAATAATAAAACATGTTTGATTGCCATGATAATTCAAATATAATATAGCTCCTGAAAAAAATAATGTTTTGAGTTTGATAAACTATAAATTCGTTCAATTATCAAGACTTATACTATGTTAATAAACATGTACAGATTTGAAGATCATATTGGGTCAGGTTGACTTTTGAGATGACTTTTGTTAACTTTTGCATGTCAGTCTCGAGCATTAGGATTGTGATACACTATGACCCGACCTAGCTTGTTAGACATTTATTGACCAACATATGTTCTCTAGGTTGAAATCTATGATTACTTTGCATTTCGAGTTTCGGTCACATTTCGATGAATGACCTTATGTGCTGCTAAGGTGAGTTTCAATTGCTCCCTTTTTAATTGCTTTTGCAATCTATATTTTTGGGCTGAGAATACATGCACTTTATTTTAAACGCAATGGATACAAGTACATACTAAATTCTACACCGAGTTTGAACCGAAAATCCCTTAGCTTTGGTAACTAGTAACTGCCAGTTATAAGAACTGGTGGGCGCGAGTAGTTGTATATGGATCCATAAGGCTTGACATCCCCGTCTGTTCCAGGTATAGAAACCCTAGCCTAAACCATAAAACATACTTATGCTATTTCAGTTTAGTATACGTTGGTTTGCGTGTATTGTACATGTTGGTTGCATGTATATTAAAACAGGGGTACTTATTATATATACGTTAAATTTAGTTACCAGGGTGCACAATTTTGTAGAATATTTTGATAAACGTTTCTGGATGAAACAACTGAAATCTTGTTATCCACCTTTATAAACAGATTATGCGCAACATTAAAACTATGAACTCACCAACCTTTGTGTTAACACTTTTAAGCATGTTTATTCTCAGGTTCCTAGAAGTCTTCCGCTGTTTGCTTATATGTGATGCAAGCTATGTGCATGGAGTCATACATGCTTTATTCGAGAAAACATTGCATTCACAAAATCATCACCATGTATCTTATTTTGACTGCATTATCAACGGATGTAGTATTGTAAACTATTATTTACGGTGATTGTCTATATGTAGAAATCATCAAACGTCAAAAACCTTGGAATTTGATATTCAATTATGGTGTGCCTTTTCAAAAGAATGCAATGTTTACAAAACGTATCATGTAGAGGCCAGTACCTCACTGTGAAATCGATGAATGATGTATTCGTCCAAATGGATTTGGACAGGTCATCACATTTGGACGGGTCATCACATGTTGGTATCCTTGATTTCTAACAAGTAATAGTAGCAGCCACAACGAGTAATAATCAATATGCTTCTGGGTCATCAGAGAGGAAAACATTAATTGAAGAACTCAAATCGATTGGAGAACGGAGGTTTGCGAATCGATTTGGGGCCTCTCACCGGAATCTACTTGATTTGTCGTTAGAATTGGTTGCAAGTCCGTCGCTAGAATTGGTTGTAAATCCACCTGAATCAAGTTGGGATCCACAAAATTAATTACTGCAGGCGCCTTTATGTTTGAAAGGGATCTACAAAATCCACCTGAATTAGTTTGCAAATGCTCCTTAATTAAGTACCACATGTTAATTATTAGGGTGGTTTTGATATTATAGTTATTTGAAAAATTAGGTAGGTGATGAACAAGATGAATGGGATGAGTTAAAGGAGAATAGGATATATAATTGACGAAACTACCCTCACATGTTTGGCACATGACTAGAGTTGACAAATATTTTTAACGACTTTTAGCTAGAGGGACTATCTCAGCAACTTTTGCATACCACGAGGACTATATCGACCAAAAAACCACAAAGACTAAATCAAAAATATGGGTGAAACCACAAGGACTATTTCAGCAATGATGTCCTTTGTTATGTAGTATATGTGTTACTAGTGAAATGACCCGTGGAATCACGGGTATGTTTAAACGAAGTAGTCTAATGATATGTTTTAAGTATTAAGTAAACGTAAATGTTAAAGTCACATAGTTTAATGACCCGTCGAACCACAGATTCCGATTAAGAAACTTGTCGTTCTTTTTACAAACATATTGATATACTTAACTGGTCAAAATAAATGAACTACATTTATTCTCCTACCACTTTCTTCCAGTTTGCATCACAATTATTATTTTTCTTGTCATAAGAGCTACATTACAACATTTTATTGAGACATGTGTTTCGCATACATATGTAATGTAATTAATCTCGTAAAGAGAATCCAGATTTGAATAATAATAATAATAATAATAATAATAATAATAATAATAATAATAATAATAATAATAATAATAATAATAATAATAATAATAAATTTTGCTTTAAAATTGAGTATATCTATTTCTAATAATAACTATTAGTAATAACAAATGCCTCTTTAATTTTTTTTAAAACTAAAAAAATTATATGAAAGTTGTACAATACGCTTCAAAATTTGTACATGTGTTCATGGGGTGTTTTGTAAAAGATTGTACAATTTGTTTTAAAGTTTGTACATATAGTCATGGGGGTATTTTATCATAAGTTTGTACATAATGTTTTAAATATTGTACATATAGTCATGGAGTGTTTTACTATAAGGTTGTACATAATGCTTCAAATATTGTACATGGTCATGGGGTATTTTATCACAAAATTGTACATAATGCTTCATATATTATATAATTAACATGTTAATATTTTTAGAAAGATGATCCTTACACACCACTTTTTGATCAATGTACACCTAATTACCTATTTTACCCTTAATTATACTTATAATAATAATAATAATATAAGTTCAATTCACTAGGGCCATAACTGTGATTCTATAAGACAAATGTGTATATTGATCAAAAAGTGGTGTGTGGGAATAACCTCCCATATTTTTATTGAAAATAATTAATTATTTTAATGATATTATCATGAAGGATTTAGAATTTTTTTCTTTATTTTTGAATTTTTTTAAAGTTTAGAAAATCTTTATTTTTATATGATATGATACTATAGATTATTGAACAATTTCATATACTTCCTTTTTTTTTTTTGACAACGATTGGGATTACCTGAGGGGACTAAATCACCCGTTGCGATCATCTACCGTTTCGACTATGTCGATGCAGCGATAATAACCCTGCCCCCATCACTGCCGTGGAAGAAACCTTGAAACCGATCCAAGGGCACGGTCAAGTAAAACCCCCCTCCCCTATAACCCCCGAAACGATATGGGAAATGAGTCATGGGTGGATACTTCATGACATGAAAGAAATTGTGTTTTTAATATGTAGCCAACGGGGGTCGAACTCCTGACCTCCTCTAAAAGAGGCAGACCACCAACTGCTGGACTACATCACAACTTCTTCATATACTCGTTTACATCTTCAGTTTTACATGAACCGAACTGTACATAAAAAACACTTCACATTGCTTCTACTATTATGTTTTTTGCTTATAGATATAGATATAGCAATCAACTTATAGATCAAAATTGTTGACTTAAAGTTATATGGATATAGATATAAGAATTTAATTATAAGATCATAATTATTGACGTAACATCAGTCAATAGTGACATGTAAGCTATTTTTTTATTTTTTATTTTTTGAAAACAGTGAATATTAGCTAGTACTCCGTATTCGACTATTTAAGTAGTTAAACAACAAATCTCTTCAACAAAACATTTAAATATATCTCCAATTAATAAACTTGAATTTCTAAAACTTGCCAATTCTTCTCGATTTAAATCATAATTATAACAACATAATGTATAAATAAATAAATGTTATGTGCGTGAATAACAGGCTAAAACAAATTATCGCAATATCGTGTTAGACTGAATTAATATTCTCATTTTAAAATATAGTAAGAACACTTATTAACCAGACAATAATTTGGTCAAAACAGTTATAGAAAATAAAAATGGGTACAATAGAAATTTTTTCACTCCCTAATCTTCCCTAATCTCACCTGAACTGTTGATTTCTTACTTCCAATTGTTTAAAAACTAGATACAAATCCAGCCGCGCGTTGCTACAGTGGCGGAAGCATTATTTTTTTTTACCGGAGTTGAAATTTTTTTGGACAAAATATGAAGGTTTTTGGATAAAATATGGAGGTTCTTGGGCAAAATATGGAGTTTTGTGAGCAAAATACGGAGGCTTTTGGACAAAATATAAAGACTTTGGGGGTAAAATATGGAGACTTTGAGCAAAAAATATCATTGGGGAGCAAAATCGAAAAATTCAAAATTTTTACACTCAAAATTTTATTTTTAAATTTTAATTGAGTCTATTACTTTTCATTTAATAACTGATTTTTATCGATTGTTAATGTGCTAAAGGGTTGCAACGGAAGGAATTTTTTCATTATACTCCGTAAATAGCTATATGTTTCCCATTAAATTTTTAACCCCTGGTTAGCCCAAGAAAAGTAAAAAGATTATTTCAACATACCAAATATCAATAATTTAATCTTAAAAAATTAAAATAGTTAAATCTCTTATATTCTTAATTAGAAAAATATTATAATGGCATTTTTATTTTTATTTTGTTTTGTTAAAAGGACACTTGTCAAAATACCACCCTTTTGATGACTTTCACTTAATTTAATCTCAGCCATCTAAATAAAAGTATGGCGTCATTACGTGTTTTAAGGGAAAGTTAACGATCTTAATTACCCTTATGCCCTAACTATTTACTTTCACAACGTCTCTATCCTATCCTAATGCAGATTAATAAGTGGTGGATCCCTAAAAACTGTATCTTAAATCATACGAGCTTCTCCTTCTCCTCTTCAATTTTCTTCGACTTCTTTATAACAAATCAAGTCTTCTCATATCGTCCACGGTATCCTTAAATCTGGTATGCAAAAATTGTTGCATGGTGTAAAAATCTATTTATGTTTGATTTGTTTGTTCATTTCACTAGGGTTTTTGTTTAAAATTTGATTGATTATTAATCACCGACATGATTACGAAAATTGAAGAAATCAGGGAACCGATTGATCACTACTTGAATGTTTACGACGTATTCATGGACTTGATTCCAGGAAAATAAGGTAAGTATTCATTTTATTGGGCTTTGGTTTGGTTATGTAATTCGATTTAGAATCTTGTATTAGTGTAGTCAATTAATCTCAGCCATTTAATTTAATATCCTGATGATGGCATCATTAAGGGTTCTAATCGGCAGTTAGGAATCCTAATTACTCTATTGCCCATGACATGATTATAGGTAGTTATATAAACTAGCATTATCTACATTATCGTTTTCACATTCTCTTTGCTTTTTGGTTGTATTTCTAAATGTTCATCAGATCAGATGGTGTTCAAAATGGTCCGATTAGTAGTTGTATCAATCGTAATCCTCAACATGCCTCAAGTAAGGACTATGGATAAAAGAATAATGCTTTCCTATCCTTTCCTTACATATATTGATATTTTTAACTTTTTGCAGTCTGAATTGGTTTTGCGTAAAGGATACTGAAAGAAGTTCGAATTACTTGTAAATACTTATAGTTGTAAATAATGCTTTTGAGTTTGTTTCTAAGCCGATGATTTGGAGAAAATGATTTTTCCCTTTAAATGGCAAAATGATAACAGTAGTGCGAAGAGTCAATATATATAACATATAGGCTTGTGGGCTTGTGTGGATACTATGGCATACAGGGAATTTGTTGAATTCAGTTGTACATTGTATTACTACATTGTTTGATTGATACTACAGAATCTCACAACTTTGTACTCAATAACTGATATTTACTATGTGGCTGATATTTACATATTTACTGTTACAGAATTAGTATTTTGTTTTTCTATTTCTAACAGAGGTTTTTTTTACTGCAGAATGGGACGATCATGACATTGAAGGAAAAACATGTTCCAAAAATTTTAGTTTTTTATTTTAATAGAATTACATATCGCCCCATTTATGAATATTTTATGACATGTAAGCTAAAGAAATGCACAACTTCATTTTTATATTTATCAAAAAAAAAATTATGGGGGTTTGTTAAGATATGGTATGTCACTTGATTTGTGCAATTTTTGGTATCAATGGTTCATCAGTTTAATCTATGTGGAGGTGGTACTAATGATTTATTCTAATATTAGGATTTTACTAACCATGGAGTGTGGTACCTCTGCAACGTAGCTGAAATGGACAAGATCACTGAAAGGCACAGGTCTTACGATTTACTTAGTCGCTTATTTCCATAACTACAATTTGTATCTATGAGCTATAATTGTATATGATATTTTGTTAATATCTATGTTGCAAGAAGGGTTTGTTAGGGGTGTGAAGGTGTTGCATTGGGCGCATTGCATTGAAAATTTATCAAAATAGGTTTGGGTCATGTTAAATTTTACCTAGATACAGTCACATTGATTTCATGTGCTCTAAACTCATATCTAAGATAACATATTGAGGATGTAGCATCTACATTCATACATTATTTCTTCTTCCTCAATTAAAAACCTTCTTTCACGGTCCACCATTAAAACACAAAAACTTAAATTTCTAAGACGCTTTTTTTTTCTTCGAAAAGCAAGATAAATTTATATATTCAAAATTTCCAAAATACAATGAAAGAGGCGCCGACCATACAAATGAACCTGTCAAAGCCTAAAAATACTAAAAACAAACACAATAGGGTGCGAAGGAAGCACCCTCACTATCCTAACTATCTAGATACATATGTGGATTAGAGAGCCAATCGATATTTTTGTCTTTAAGTCTACACGCGATCCATTCGAACGATTTTACTTGGATCTCATTCAATAAAGCCAGAGCATTCCAACCTTTATTTTGTTAATATAACTTACATAACCTAAACCATCATATTTATGGACATAATTGTTTAAACAACAATTATCTATAGAGCATAAATATGTTTTTATACACACCTAATTGCAAAATCGTATATACAAAGCTGTAGGCAATTGTAGAACACTCGCTGGAATGTTGCTGGAAAATTTTCTACATTTGCCGGAAAAAGCAGAATTTCAATCGTGGTTATAGGCGGCGCATGGAGGTTAGGATTCTGGCAAGATCAGATGCGTTTGGTTCGTGACTTGATTTTTGTTAATTAGTAGTGATGGTGTTTTTAAATATCTATAGAATAGATATGTGATTTATGTGCTGCCCAAAATTTTTGGTGGGCTTTGTTATTTTTGGTTTGTAAGTATGAAAGTTAGGAAAGGAATACAGAGGAGAGAGAAGGAGCGTTTTTTACTTTAAAAAAAAAGAAACGACGTAGTGTAAGTTGAAATTACAATTCTACAAATGCAAAACGAAATATCTGGTGACAATTAGTATGTAAGGACAATACCGGATGATTATAAATAACAATTAAAATAAGTGATGAAAAGCAATGATACTATGATGAAATAGGTCATTCAAAGCTTCAATTTACTTGTTTGCATGAAAGAAATAGTGATGATTTCATCCTTGTTTCCCTTTTGGCCGATTTTTAAAGCGCACACCACACTCACGTGTGTTTCTCTTCAATTGTGGGAAGAATGACCAAATTTTCAGCTTTTACTTAATATACATGTTTATGCCATTTTACAATTTCTACCTTGCTCCATTAAAAGTCTTTCAAGCAGAGTCCTTTTTACATTACACTACAAGTCTCCTGTTAACTTTCACTAACTAATATTCATTTTGTTAACTTAATAAAGTAATAACTTTTTAAATAAAATAAAACCTTAAATTTTGAAGTGTTACAGAACTCCGACCTGGTATCAGTCTATTGAGATGATTGCCACAAACAGAGAGAGTTGGATTGGTCCCAAGCTAGTAACGATGATTGGAGCTCAGTTTAAGGTGTCGAAAGTCTTCCTTTCCACGTTGTGGAAGTGCGACGTGTCCCAGGTTATTTATTCGGCGATATTTTTCAAAAGGAGTTATGGCCTAGGTAATCAATTGTTGATGGGGGATGATTGTAGTAGAAGTTTACAGTTTGAGATTGTTGATTACGTTTTTTGACAACAGAAGTTGAAATTCTCTTTATCGAAAAATGCTAGCTTGATGGTTAGAATGTGCGTATTCCAAGAAGCTTTCTTGACGGTATATACGGTAGTTTCAGTAAGTCAAAATGGTTCTCTGGTCTAGGTTCGTTCAATATCTTCAATGTGGGAGATTTGTTGGGTTGAAAATGTTAAACGAAACAAAAACGAAGAAAATTGAAGGTTGTGGATATCCCGACCGGGATAGGTGGTCCCGAACAAAATAGGTGCATCCGGACCGCGAAATTGAGACAGAAGTCGAATTGAATTTTTTTTTCCCAATCCAGACCAAAAAAATTTGTCGTATTCAACAAGTTTTTCTGTTTTGGAAAGGATTTAGTTTTTGCCATATATAATGTAACTCAAATCTCATTGTATCAGATGTAGCACCTACGAAAATACTAATAAAAACTCTCTATGTTTGGTCGTGGAGTGAACCAATCGTTTAGATTAAACGATTGGACATAACCACGCTAAATTCCTTTGTTCTTTACGTTTCTTGCACTTAAATTGTTCATTATCTTTGGGTGTTCATGTTGATTATTGTTAGTTGTCCGCTGGGTGATAACTTGGGTTATCAGGTTTTTGTTAGGGCTCACTAATTTCCCAACATGCAAGACGCTAAAGAGAGGAGAAACGAGCACATTACACCGACTTTAAAAGCTAAGAGGTCCAACTAGTATTAATTTTGCCTTCACCACTAACCCAATTAAATGAGAACATATAGAATAGAAAACAATATATTGTTTCTTCATCGTAGATGTAGCAAAGAGGACCGAATTCTAATATCTTCATAGAATCCATGTAGTTGCTGCGACAATAGCAAACAAACAATTCTTTTCCAACGACACATGTCAATCTTTAAACCATGTTATTCATTCGGATCAAACGGAGAATCTCGGTCATTGAATGTCGACCCAAATCCCTACTCTTTTCCAAATGTCATTCTCACCAAAACAAATTGGGGCTCCATGACTCGACCCTATGCGGGCACATAACGCAACGTATGTC
Source organism: Rutidosis leptorrhynchoides (assembly GCF_046630445.1). Lineage (NCBI taxonomy): Eukaryota > Viridiplantae > Streptophyta > Magnoliopsida > Asterales > Asteraceae > Rutidosis > Rutidosis leptorrhynchoides. The sequence goes on along the minus strand of NC_092338.1, from coordinate 105,002,963 downwards.
TTCAGTCTCCATCCATCTAGATGAAAAATTAAGGCGAGTAGGAAACCTATCTATCGAGACCCTTCAAATAAAAACGTTAACTTTTCGAGGCAAAAACTTTCATTCACCTTGCATTAACCGACTCACTAGGTTACTAGTGAAGGTCAATCTAACGCCTAGTGTCACCAACATTAAACCAACCGTTGTATGCTATAGACTGATGTCAGGAATTGACATTATTCCGAAGCACGATGGAACTAATATCAGAAACCAATTCGAAAAATAGGAAGTTGTACCTATACCTTCAATCGCACGATCCCACGCCCATTCTCATGCTACAAACCGATCAGACTATTTTTCAACTATTTGAGTACGTCATGACGCCCACAACTATTTTTCCTCAAATTCAAAACCAACATAAACTTGATCGCAAATGTAACTATGAATCTATTACTCCTTATAACATACATATCAAATAAATGAATAATGATATTGTAACAACACTATACTCAATAACTCTGGTTTGCAATATGTACATTTACAACTTATGATGCATTACATGTGTGTGTAACTTTGAATGCCCGTTCTAAATGTTATCTAACGCAACTAAAATCTCTTTTACTCAGTAAAATTCATCTGGTAGCTAATAACTGACATTTTTGTATAAATCTGTCTCTGAATGAACACTAGGAGATCTAGTTCGTCGGTGCTTTCGATCTTGTTGATGGTCGTTATGGTGTCTATTGATGTCGTTTTTACCATTTTTAAGGACTTCCTTCTTTGGACTCGCAATAGGAGATTTCGTGCATACAGCTGGGGCCGAGTACACAAAAGTACCAACCGGCATGTCGTTAAATACTGTTAACGGCTCGAGCGTTTCAACTATCATGCTCATGGTTGGCCTTGCTTTGGGCCTATGGCTAAGGCATTGGTAAGCTAGTTCTGCAGCCTTTTGGGCGCCGATTTCAGAGTACTGGCTTTCGAGTCTCGGGTCAAGTATACGGCAGAGTTTCCTGGATCCCCTGAGTTGAGGCCTGGCCCACTCGGCTAAGTTTTGTTCTCGATTTGGACGACTTTTGTCCATTGATTTTCGACCTGTTAAGAGCTCAACTAGTACAACTCCAAAACTATAAACATCACTCGCTGCTGTAAGGTGACCTAAAAGATCAAAAAAGACAAAAAAATATAGTAAAATGTTATGATATTGTAACATTTATTTTGTTCACATAAGTAAAAAAAAAATTGCACAAGTCAATATTGATAACAAAATTGTGTTACCTGTCATAAGGTATTCGGGAGCTGCGTAGCCATGTGTGCCCATAACTCGAGTTGAAACGTGTGAGTCGTCTCCCTCAGGGCCATCTCTTGCGAGACCAAAATCTGAGAGTTTAGCAGTGTAGTCCTGATAATCAGAATCACATTCGATTAGTGAAAAAATATAAGAAACATTTAAGCAACTAAACACTGGTGTTTTTGACATAACATGATGCTAGGTAAATATAAACTTTTTATATGCAACACATTTAATAGTTATGGCTAAAATGAACTTACAGAATCAAGCAAAATGTTGGATGCTTTGAAATCGCGATATATAACAGGGTTTTTCGCTTCGTGAAGAAATGCAAGTCCTTTTGCAGCTCCGAGAGCGATTTTCATTCGCGTCGACCATGGAAGAGAAACTGAAAATCCTGTAAATTAAACCCGACAGAAATAAGATTTAGGTTCTGTAGTAGTAAAATTATAATGAAAAGCTATATTCTATAATGATGTAAATTCAAATTCAAATCTATCTATATATCTATATATCTATATAAAAGGGAATTTATAATTAGTGAATTGTCATTACCAGCTTAATTATAGCGTATTATGCCATGTGTAAATTCCAAGTGGCATTTACTAATAAATCCGATATTTATTAAATAAAGAAATAATAGAATACGAGTATATATTACCTAAAAAGCAGGACAGTAAAGTAAATATGTAGTACCTAATTAGTAGTTGAAAAGTCGAGCCTTATCTCACCACCTTTGTCTCAAACGGCTCTCAAAGTAATCAAAAACTTATGTTCCAAGATTTTTAGTTTTATTCATTTTTTTATACCATATCTTTTTGTAGTTGAATTTTGTTGTATGCATACATATGTATATTTACTTTATTTTCCATGCATGGTGAGCAGAACACTTTCTTATTTCAATGTTTATTGGTAGCTTATAAATAAAAGATACGGAGTACTACTTATTTCATTTAATAACAACTAACATGTTATAATTATTTTTAATAGTGGTGCAACGCACAGGTTCAATACCTGGTTTTTAATATAAAATAAATGTATGCATAGTTAATTTAATCTCTAATATCATTCAGATCCATGACTTGTTAAGAATATCAATTTTATTATAGTTTAATTCTTATTGTATAGTTGGATTAACATGCAAATATAAACTAAATGACCCTTTCAAACACGACCCTCGCACTCCCATTTGCTTGCATGACTTTTTCCTTTACGCGTTACCATCACAAAACATTATTTGAAAATAAACTGGTCCTAGCTATCATTTGTGACTTTTTAGAATTCACTATATTAGACCGATTGTAACGGCGGGTTGCTCACGCCGTGGGGGCATACGTGGCAACCGGTCACGCCATCGTCGGAGCCGTAACAGTGCGTGGGTGAGGGGCGGGACCAGGGGCGTGAGGCTGAACCGTGGGCTGGCGACGGGGAAGCTTACGGGTGTGGGTGATTCTGGTTGGGCCACGTGGAGAAAGAAGAAGATATAGATATATGGAAGTAGTATTCTTCATTTGTATTAGAGGAAAATGATAGCTCAGATTCGTTATTAATGGAGATTTGAAAATGATGGAGAAAATTAACAGGAAGAAGAAAATGAAGAAGAGATAGGGTCAGATCTACTTTTTGTTTTTATTTTTTTTCAGCACAACCCCTTTAGTTTTGAAGAACTACACTTTTAACCTCCAAATTCAAACTATGTTGCTATTAACTAATACTATACATGACATCAATTCTAAAATAGGACGTAAAACATGGATAATAATTCATCATTAAAACGTTTTGTAAGATTATTTTAAATTTAATTAACCACTTTAAATTTATTTTAAATTTAAATATAAAATGCCATATCACCATTCCACTAACTCACACCACTAACCCACATCACAAATCCACATCACCACTACCTCACTCAAACCACTCACACGTCCTAGTCATCAAAAAATAACTCACGCCCTCAACCCACGCCCCCTACCGTTACGAATGGTCTTATACGGAGTATTATTGTGTGGACAAGGTTGAAAAAGACGTGAGACGGGGCCGAAACGTTAGCGACCTCAATACGTCATAACGGAAAAAACGGGGTCAAAACGGATGTTGACTAACGTTGACTTATATATATATATATATATATATATATATATATATATATATATATATATATATATATATATATATATATAAAGTTGACCTTTTTTCCCGTTTTTTTCGTCTTTGACCTTTTTTCCGTCTTTAACCGTTTTTAGCGTTGTTGACCGTTTTTTAAGCGTTGACCGTCTTTTTTGCCGTTTCAAGGCCCGTTGCGATGATACTAAGGCAAATTCGTTGCGGCGCCCGTTTCGGCCGTTTTTTACAACACTGTGTGTGGATATTATTGATATTTGTTAAAGATGTATTATTAAAGTGTTAAAATAAACCATGCAGACTTGCATGAGTGGCCATCGAGTTGTCCAATGAAGCACATCACTCGGGTTTGATTCGTGACTATGCCAAATCGATCAGAAAATGTGAATGTGACCAGAAGGTGCGCATAAAGCGTAATTCACTCGGTACCAGGTCTCGCGCTAAGCTTGATTACCGAGGTTTAGCCTCTATGGGACAGCCAATGATGTGCTCGTTCATAGGGTTTTTTTTTAAAAAAAATAAAAAAACAAATACTATATTACCGAGAAAAAACAACCGAATGTACAAAGAACCTAACGAATATACGGAATGCACAAGGCTACGAGCATATACAGATGAAAACCATATATACAAATAAAAGCCCAACAAAAACCCAAAAAGAGTTAGCCAATAGGGGCTTACTCGCTAATAAAAAAAATGTTAAAATATATAAAAGCTATTGTATCCATATTATCCAAATATCACGAGATCAATAGATTTGTCACAAGCTAACTAATCATTTCTCCGTATAGTCTAACAGAAAAAACATTATATAGGTTATATTTCAATGTCTGATTTTTAATTAATCAAGCCTTTGTTATTGTTTTATATAAATAATATTTGTATAAACGAAAATGAGCTTGTAAAATTAAGGTAATGTAGACTCACTTCGAAAGAGTTGATTTTCTAAACTTCCACGTGGCATGTACTCATAAACAAGAAGTCTATGCTCATCTTCACAACAATATCCAATCAACTTCACCAAATGTGGGTGTCTTAGTTGTCCAAGAAATATCACCTCTGTCTGTTTAATTTAAAAAATCGTTAATATTTATTAAATATTAAATATAATACTCAATAGATAATAGATACCACTAAATGAACAGAATATAAATTATAAAATAAAGTATCCAAAGTTGGCATATATATACACACCAGCCACTCTCTATGACCTTGTCCGCCTTCCAGGTCCAAAAGCTTTACAGCAACAGGTTGAGCCTTTAAACCGGGTCTAAGTTTATCATCTATGAACCCTTTGTGAACCGGTCCAAACCCACCTTCACCTAAGAAATTGCTTGAAGAAAAAGTTTGTGTGATCACTTTGAGTTCTGCTAAGGTGAAAACATACAGGTTTGATCCAGCTAGCGAATTCGATAAGTCCTCCGATAACATCGAACTACTTAAATCGTTATACGATATTCTCTTAGGTGAATTCTTTAACGCAACCGCTTCATCCTTGTTTACCGTCCCGAGTTTCTTCACAGAAACGGGTTCTTGAATCTTGAAACAATTTAACCAAGAAGAAGATTTCTTTATTGTCATTTAAGTTGCAAAGTTTTTTTTTTTTTTTTTTTTTTTTTTTTTTTAAAGTATGAAAGAATAAATAAATGTTTAGGTATTTTGGTGTTGATATTTTGGAGAGGGAAAATATGATGAAATGAAGAAATGGCTCGAGGGTAGTTTTATAAACCGAGTGTAGATATATGGGCCATAGCGATCCAAGAAAAGTCAACAAAAGTAACTATTTTTATTATTTTAATGTGGTTTTATTATTTATTATATAATTTGTTTTTTTATATAATTTATATTACTTGGCAAACGGGGACTTCCAAATATGTTTAAGGTACTGTACAATAATAACATTTGTACACAATACCACTTTAACTTTAACTGATTTGAAAAACGTAAGGGTTGAAACTTTGACTTGTTATCTTTTACTAAACACGTTAAGGTGGAATTTAAATATAGACATATGGACATAAAGGCTAGATTAATTTTCCATAATAGGTGAATTTAGCTTGATAATAAACTAACGATGTATTAATGTATATGTCTGTCTCAATGGGTCCCTTCCTGTGCTGTAGTGTACGTCGTTTTCTACTTTTTTACTTGTTTTCATTCGAATCCGTATGAAGAGTTTATAATCGACAGGCATCATTGTTCATTTTAGTTATATTAATTAATAATTAACTAGGTTTTTAGCCCGTTGATGTATGCGAGGTGTACTAGAAAATAGTATTATTTTTACAACGAAATACTATTAAATACGATACAATTTTACACAAGATATTTATTTATTTATAGAATGGATATACCTAAACCTTGCTACAACACTTATAGGCAGTGTACCTAATCGTACAGTAGTGTAGTTTTAGTAAGTCCGGTTCCTTCCACAGGGAGACTTTTAAACAAGCTTAACGCTATATTTTTAAAAATAATATTTGTAAAATTACAAAAATATATAAGTAATATTATTATTATAAAAAGGAGGTTTTTACCGTTTAATGACTGGTTTGTCGATTTTAAAACTTTAGTCGCAGTTAAAACCTAATGTAAAATATTAAATAAATAAAAGACTTAATTTAAAGCGTAAAGTAAATAACGATAATGAAATTGCGATAAAAGTGCGATAATTAAAAAGTACGACAATTAAAAGTGCAATTAAATACAATGACAATAAATAAAAGTGCGATAATTAAAAGTGCAATTAAATATGAAATAAAGAAATTATGCTTATTTAAACTTCCATAATCATGATGTTTGACGTGTTGATTTTTAGTTTATTCCCATGGGTTAATTGTTCTTTGTCCTGGATTATTCAATATGTCCATACAGATTTGTCCATAATAATCCATCAGTCATAATCATAAAATGCGGAAGTCTTCATCAAATTATCCTTATTTCCGAAGTCAAATATTCCAACTAATTGGGGATTCGAATTGTAACAAGGTCTTAATACTTTGTTTAATGAATACACCAGGTTATCGACTGCGTGTAGACCAAGGTTTTACTACTTTGTTAACAATTACACCAATTACCCTTGAATGTAATCCACCCCTGTTTCAACAAGTCTATTAACTATTAATCCAGTTCCGTGTCCGGTAAAATGAATAATTATTGGTATTTATAGATATCCCGCCCACCGTACCCAGTCAAGCGTATGTGGTTATATATACATACGTCAAATTATAAGTCTATATATTAAATCAACGAGGTATCGTTTAGTTAATATAAAACCCATTAATAGCTCATAGTCTAATTTTCACAAGTGTCGTTCTTTTATCCAAACCTCAATTATGGTACAAAGCCCAATTACCCAATTTTAAATAATTTAGTCCAACATTGTGACAACCCGGAAATTTCCAACCAAATTTAAACTTTAATCTTTATATGTTTCTGACACGATAAGCAATATTTGTTAAGTTAAATTTTAAGAATTTTAAACTATGTTCATACATTCATTCAAACTCGACCAAGTTCCAACGATTCACGAACCATTAAACGAATATGATTATATATGTATATGTGTATATATATTATAACTTGAAACGTAAACAAAATATTAGATTAAATACTTTACATGATTGTATCTGTTTCAAAATGTTTATCAATGGAATTAGAAAATAAGATCAAATGATTGAATTATCAGATATATTGAATTATGATTACAAGTCTCTGTTGAAAGGCCCACGTTGATTTGAGAAATCTTTCCATTTTAACAATATTCGGGAAATGGTAAAGTGATTTATAAATAAGAACAAATTGTCAATCATTGAGAACTAGATAAAGGATAGTGGAAGATTGAATCTCATAAAGACTCGATTGATCTATTTAGTTTCAAACGTACAAAAAACGTTTTCAGTTTAAAAAGAACTTTATTATTAAAACGTATATAACTTTTATAAATATCTAGAACCACTTTTGACAACTCATTACTTAACTAGAATGATAAAGATAACGATATTTATATTTTATTTTATTAAATATATATAACGATTTAAATTAATATTATATATATTTATACGCGTATTATACGTACATAGTTTTATACTTTTACTATACTTAAACTTTACCTTTACTTTATTTTTACTTTACTTTAACTTTAATAATTCACTTTAATAATTCATACTTTAATAATTCACTTTAATAATTCATACTTTAATAATTCACTTTAATAATTCATACTTTAATAATTCACTTTAATAATTCATACTTTAATAATTCACTTTAATAATTCAAAAATCTATTATAAATAGAATTCAATAGGTTTCATTATTTCATAGAAACTTGAAAATATTTTTCTCTAAACTCTCTCAATCGATTTACATATATATATATATATATATATATTTACTCCGTATTATTTCAAGATATTATTAGTATACATAAAATATTACGACGGAGTGCTGTCCGAGTGATTTCGAAATTGTTTTTTGAGTAGGATAGGATTAAGGAAATTATGGGTTATAGCTATGGAGGTGATTGAGTATGGTTCATGGGTATGCTCGTGAGGTCAATATAGTGTTTATCATTTCCGTTGCGTCTACGTACCTTTCCTGTAATATTGAATCTCAATATTGATACGTGAGTACTCATAATTTAACTTTTACATACTAATAGTGTATCCCTGACTAGTGCTCGAGTATTTAGGATTATGCATGCTTGTACTTTTGATATTGCCCTTAGACAGGTTAGGTTGAATCTTGAATTAGTTACACTTGCGGTTGAGATAAGGTATAAGATATGCATGTCCTTGGAAAGCTAGCGAAAAATTAAGAGCTTTTCCTTTAGATATCGAATGGTTTCGATGAACGGATTAGAAGTTATAATCAATTGAATTTTCGATATTTTTATTAAAAATGATTATTATTATCGTCGTTTTTATCGTCGTTCTAGTTTTTATCTTATTATTATCATTATTATTATCTTTATCAATAAAAGGGATTTATCATTAAAAATTGTTATTTTTTTATTTATTACTATCGTTATTATCGTTAAAGTTATAATTAGTATTATTATTATTATCCAATTATTATTATTATTATTATTATTATTATTATTATTATTATTATTATTATTAGTATTATTATTATTATTATTATCATTATTAATATATATATATATATATATCATTATTTAAAAATGGTTATTGTTATTATTATTATTACTATATTATCATTAGGATAATTATTAGTATTATCGTTAGTAATGTTATAGTAACTATCATTATTAATATTAGTGTAATTAAAACAAATATTTGTAACACCTAATTATTTTGATTACTATTATTATCATTATTATGAACACGATATAAAAGATGATTAAAAGCTATTAAACGAAACGATTAGGAATAAATGAGTAAGAGTATCATGATGAAATTAAAATATTATAAGATATTGATTTAGATAAAATTATCGTTCTTATTATTTTTTATCATTACTATTATTATTAAAAGTATCGTTAGTATTAAAACTATCATTTTAACAAAAATTATCATTTTAATAGAAATATCATTGTTACTATAAAATATAATTATTGTTATTATTTTAAATAGAATTATTATTTTTAAAGATAATATTAAAAATTATCATAAATATTAAAGTTATCATAATTAGAATTATCGTTTTATCATAATGTCATCTTAGTAATTATAAATATTGATATTTTTATAATAATAATTATTATTACAAAATAATACAACTTTTACTTACTATCATTATAGATATTATTTTATCAAATAAATATGTGATACAAACATATTTTACTACGTGTAATAACTTACTTTAATAATATCTATCATATTATCTTTATGATATTAAATGAACCCTATAAATTTTATTACTTAATATATATAAAAGTATATTTTATTATATAAATTTAATATAAAATTTTATTTATTAATAAATAAATTATATTATTTACTCTAATAAATCTTTTAAAAATATTTAAAAATATAAAATGACGATATTTAAACTATATATTAATCATGTATAGATTTTTGGAAATTATTTTGAGACAAATTTACTTTTGTTGACTTTTGCATATTAGTCTCGAGCATTAGGATTGTGGTACACTATGACTTGACCTAATTTGTTCGACAAATATTGACCAACACATAAATATATATAATTAATTTAGGTTCGTGAATCCGAGGCCAACCTTGCACTTGTTCAATGACGTTATATGTATTTTTACTACGAAATACAGTATGGTGAGTTTCATTTGCCTTTTTACCCTTTATATTTTTGGGACTGAGAATACATGCACTTTTATAAATGTTTGACGAAATAGACACAAGTAATTGAAACTACATTCTATGGTTGAATTATCGAAATCGAATATGCCCCTTTTTATTAAAGTCTGGTAATCTAAGAATTAGGGAACAGACACCCTAATTGACGCGAATCCTAAAGATAGATCTATTGGGCCTAACATACCCCATCCAAAGTACCGGATGCTTTAGTACTTCGAAATTTATATCATGTCCGAAGGAGGATTCCGGAATGATAGGGGATATTCTTATATGTATCTAGTTAATGTCGGTTACTAGGTGTTCACCATATGAATGATTATTTTTGTCTCTATGCATGGGACGTATATTTATGAGAACTGGAAATGAAATTCTTGTGGTCTATTAAAATGATGGAAATAAATGATTATGATAAACTAATGAATTCACCAACCTTTTGGTTGACACTTTAAAGCATGTTTATTCTCAGGTGTTAAAGAAATCTTCCGCTGTGCATTTGCTCATTTTAAAGATATTACTTGGAGTCTTTCATAGCATATTTCGAAGAACGTTGCATTCGAGTTATTGAGTTCATCAAAGATTATTATTAAATTAATTTATAGTTGGATAGTGGATATTATGAAATGGTATGCATGCCTGTCAATTTTCGATGTAAAGAAAGTTTGTCTTTTAAAAACGAATGCAATGTTTGTAAAATGTATCATATAGAGGTCAAATACCTCGCAATGTAATCAACTATTGTGAATCATTTATAATGTATATGAACGGGTCCTTTCAAACATCATGATTACTTCGTCTTAAATAAGCATAATAATAACTTAGCTACGAGACGTTAATTTAAAAATAACATTAACCATAACTTACAGTGATTAAAAATAGCGTAGCGTTACACGGACAGAATTTCGACTTACACCCTTACAACATTCGCTAACATACCCTTATTATTAGAAATTAAAATTAAAATTAAAATATAAAATATATATATATATATATATATATATATATATATATATATATATATATATATATATATATATATATATATATATATATATATACACGTTTATAGATAGAGAGATAGGATGGATATATATTTCAGTCGACCAGAGCGTGCTTTTATAGGAATGTGGCCTGGTACTATTCACCATGCGATCGCATGGCTTTATAACTGCCAGACCATGCGATCGCATGGCCTGCTTTTCCAGCTCACATGAGCTTGTTTCTTCTGCCGACGGTTTTTATAAATATATATAATATATAAATAATTTTAAGAATTATTTAAATATTATATTATATTTATGTGCATAGTTGACATGTAATTTTTAGTCCGTTGCGTCGAGCGTTGAGAGTTGACTTTGGTCCCGGTTTCGGATTTTCGAACGTCCTTGCGTACAATTTAATATCTTGTACTTTGCGTTTTGCGTCTTGTACTCTTGTAATTTTGAGACGTTTCTCATCAATAATTTGAACCACTTTGATTGTACTTTGTACTTTTGAGATTTTTGGTCGTTTGCGTCTTCAATTCGTCTAATCTGTTTTTTGTCTTCACCTTTTATTATTTAAACGAATATCACTTGTAAATAGAACAATTGCAACTAAAAGCTTGTCTTTCTTGAGGGATAATGCTATGAAATATATGTTCGTTTTTAGCATTATCAAATATTCATACACTTGAGCGTTGCTTGTCCTCAAGCAATATAGTCTTGAAATAAAAACATACTAGAATCACTTCTTTATTCTTCACACTTTGTACATCAGTGAATTCTATACGGCGGTATAAACAATGGTAGTAACGTTGTGGTTTACAGTCACACATGACTATAAAAATTTAGATCCTTTAAGGAAATTGGATCTTTATGAAAACATTTGATCTTTTGAAAATTTAATCTAGCTTTTACCCTAGATAAGTTTTCCGGAATAACCCTTCACCGGTGTTTGCAAATTGTTTTTGTGGGTTTGGTGGGTTTCAGATTTGAAAATTTTAGCTCAAAACTTGCGGTTTTGTGTCACCCACTTGCTAACCTTGTATTGGGAAAGCAACACGTCCAGTATACTTGCTCCGTATATTACCTTTCGGTAAACTACCGTCCGGTTGTAAAGGAAAGCGTTGAACAAGCAACTGTTAAGGCATTGTCCCCTGACATGCTTTTAATTATGGTTTATAACGTGTCGGATGCAATTACTATCCTTTGTAGGAGCAATAGTAAAGCTCACCCTATAGTTTTTTTCGGTCTGGCACAAGGTCCTGTCTTTGACCATGCTATGCAACCACCGTTCTTACGGTTGACACCCGATTTGGTTCAGGTGACCTAATGAATTCCAGGTGAATTCCTAGGATTTTACGTTCAATGATAATGAACGCATTGAAAATGGGTTTTTAGAAAACAAATCGGTTTGTAGTTTTGATCAAAATATTTTCTTGTTCAAGCTCGAGTTTAGATATCATCGAATTCCATGAGTTTGTAATTCTCAATCTTTAAGGTCAATCTCTAGGATTGAGTAATATCAGGCTTTAAAAGCTGATTTTTGATCTTTTAAGGAGATTATCCTTTCTGGGGATCTGGTTCATTAGTCTTATCCAGCTAATTTGCACGGCGCCCTCCCCATTTTACAAGACAGATCCTCTCATGGTTAGGATAAGTCTGACCACATGGCGACCCTGTTTGATGCTGAGGTCCGTGGATTTCCTGCTGATTTTAGTGATGACTTTTCTAGATTTTTCGTCAACCTACAACTGGTCTGGACGACAACTTCATGACCTAAATCAAGAAGCGCGTGTCTTTTTCGGAAGACTTTACTTCCTTTTAATGATGGAATTGATTCATCTTGTAGATCCATCTTTCTTTCAAATATATTACAGTAAATCGGGTGAAACTGATTAGTTTAGTCCAAAGCAAAAGTATTTTCAATTATTTGTTAAAAAAATATGTGACATATGTTTAAAATAACTTGGTAAATTTTTCCACACTTGGCTTTTATTTTTTTCTTTCTTTGCCTTTTTATTGTCCTCTATTCCATTTTAAATGAATTTTAACATTTTGAGTTGTTTCTCAATTTATATCCTTTCCGAGGTAACAATAATTTCGGTATTAACACCTAGTTTTATCATTCATAAATATGTATAAACATGATTTTGAATTCATTTAATTGAAAATTTTGAAAATATTACTAGAATTGGGTAGTCAGTATATAAGACTAGGGCTTTTCTTTATCATCAGAGAGCACTAGATTCTAATACAACTACTGCGTTACTAGTATTTTTAATGGTAACCAAGTGTATAAGTTAAAATTTTAAAAATCCGAAAGAATTTAACCCCTTCCCACACTTAAGATCTTGCAATGCCCTCATTTGCAAGAAATCAGTAACAATTTAAATTATTGAGGGTGTTTAGCGTAGAAAAATGATTAAATTTTACCAAAGTTTCCAAACATATTGACGTTTGTTTGCTGAATGATAAATGGTGCACATCATTTGTTCATTCCGTCTTGTTGTTACATCACATTTGTTTTTCGTTTTGTCGTCAAAAGTACTAGCTTTTGCTGAACTTAATACCAGTCTTTGAAAATGCGCTGTTTTACCCTGTTGTGTACAATTGACAATATACATACATACAAATATAAACATGCATGGTAATTTGAAATGGGACTTAAAATCCCACTTTCAAATCAAATATGAAATATTAGTACAAAATAATAAAAATATTAAACATTACATTAATGTATCACAATATCATATGTTTAAACATAAATAAATAAAAATAATAAAAAGATTAAAATCATAGAAATCACCAACAGGAACTATATCAATCTGGATAGGGGTTCCAGTTCATGTCGTCGTCCGGGTTCCATGCTTGGTGATAGGTGTACTGGTAGGCCTGGTTAGGGTCGTAGAGAGTATATGGTGGTCTCATCTCGGGCTGGTGTGGAGGATAGTAAGCGGGTCGGGTCGGAATGTAGTGATCTTGAGGTGACAGCCAGCTCATAATCTGACGCTGATGATAGTTCCATCTATCATGCTGTCGTTGCCTGGAATGCTCGTAATCATTCCGGGCTTGCCACTGCTCCATCCGACGAAATCTCTCCGCGTTTGTCATATCTACCTCATCTATATGCTGGTAGACATCAGTTATAGCCTCCCGAATGACATCCCTAATGTCATCCGCTTCCTTCATTTCCTCGTCTGAACCTCTCTCTACCTGAGGATGATTACCTTCATAGGGTACTGGCTGATTGCGTCTACTCTTTAATACCTTAGCACCCACATAAACCTTCAATCCTAAAGTCTCGACCTGTTCCCTACATTCCAAAAGTGGACCCCCTTGGTTCCTATCTACACCTAAGTACTCTCCAATGAGAGTAACAAAAATACCTCCTCCAATTATCCCCCCTTCCTGTATTCCTTCCACCATTTTAGATAAATAAAAACCAACACAGTAAGGAATATTAACAAAGCCTCTTGGGTCTCGAATACACTTTAGGTAAAATAAATCATGTAAGTCAATTTTTCCTTGTTGTGACCTCTCTGTGTAATCGAGTTAGCCAAAAATCTATGAATTATACGAAGCTCGGCTTTGTTAATATGTAAGTAAGAGTGTTTTCCTCCCAATGTAAAAACATTATAGTTTGACATACGCCTCCAGACGGCGTTCGCGTCAAAATTCCTATCTACCCTTTCACCACGATAAATCAAATTCATACAATCGGGTAGTAGCAATTCACTAGGAGTGTAAATCTGTAATGCCCTGGCCATGTTCAGCATGGACATCCTGTACATCCTACGGCTAAGTATAAACCTAAGAAAACTTCTATCATCTAACCTATCTACATCTACATTTAACGCTATAGTACTCATCAGCTCAACACACCATTCCTTATATACAGGTCTACGAATGGTGAATAGACGTTCCCAATCGGGAAAAGAAGAACTGCCATACCTTTGGATCAGATGGAGCCTAACTCGGTTAGCTAGTTGGACCCTTTCCAAAGGATCCCAATCGATTACTCTTGGCACCTCTACATTTTTCGGTAGTAGTTTGAATTTGTTACTTTGATATGATGGGTAATCTCTCCAGCTTCTATCGAATCTCGGATTAGGATGCAACGTGTGTTCAGGAATTTTTGGGTATTCTACTGGTGGATGCATCGGAAATACTGTGAAGGCATCAACAAATTGTAGCAGATCATAATAAGGTACGTGTTGATCAGGCTGTTGTTGTGGTTCCTGTTATGGTTCTTGTTCAGGCTCATATTGCATTTCAGGTTCAGGTTCTGGTTGTGGTTGTCTAGATGATGATGTTGCACCATCAGTATCTGTAAATCTCTGCAAAACACATTAAACACAAAATTTGTGCATCCAAATATGCATTAGTGTTAGCAAAATAACAAATTAACACAATTACAAGAACATGTTAAATCAAAATTAAACTTATACACATTTTCACAATTTTATAATTCTACACTTTTTCAAATAAGCCTTTATGAAAATGTATACAAAGTTTATAAGCATTTAACTCAAATAACATGTCAAAATAGTCATTACTAACAATTAAACAAGTCTCAAATGGCAATTATATCAAATTAATCAAGTTCATGAATTTTATACCTAAAAAGTCTACTTTAATTCTCAAAAATCATGTTTAGAATCAAAGTTTAGATAATTTAGCTACCTAAACATGTTATACTACTTAATTTAGCAATAATTCATGACAAAAATCGGCCATAACCTGTTTATATCAAAAAGCCCCAAATTGCTCAAGAACACAAACCCTAGATTTCTAAAATTTTTGAAGTTTTTGGCTTCAAATCATGTTAAATAGCATCAATCTAGGTTATACATGCATAAAATACTAACAATTTAACTCTAATTACACTAGAAACTAACAAAATCAAATTAGGAAAAATATAGCTCAAGAACACTAAAAATCAAATTTAAAGAGGTTTAGGGATGTAATTGTTACCTTTCTTGATAAACTTCTGAACAATTTCATGATTAGAGCGAGAAATTTGACGAATTTTGGTGAAAAATTGAGAATTTTAGAGGTGATTTGGGAGTAGGTTCGTATATGTGTGTGTGAAGTGGAGTGCAGAAACAGCTCGCTGGGACTTTTGTTCCTGGTCTAGAATTCAGCTCCATGCGATCGCATGGAGTTGCAGTGTAAACCCCATGCGATCGCATGGGGTCCGGGTACAGTGATTTTCACCTTTTTTTTTATTATATAAAACCTTATACTTAATAAAACATATAATTAAATTAAATTTAAAAAAATTGTTTTTTTTTTTAGGATGAGGGCGTTTCGGAACGATGTCCTAGTCCGTCCCTCGACAAAATTTTAAAATTTGTCAATTTTAAGCGCAGTTTTAAAAGCAAAGGTTTTTGGGTTTTTTTTAAAATGTTTTTGGCATACTTTAATTCAATAAGATTAAAAATAATGATAATAAAAGTTCTCGTCCCTCCCTTGGGTAAAGCAATTTCGGTTCAATGACCTAGTCTTCAACTTACGACGAATTTTAAAAATCATATTTTTAACTTAACGAAATAAAGTAAATTTTTGTTTTTAAATTCACACCAAACTTAAATTTAAAATGCATAAAATTGAAAATTTATATTAATAAAATTGAAAATTCACACCAAACTTTTATTATATTTTTGTTTTTATACATGCAAACTTATATTAAAAATATTAATTTTTTCAAATATTTACAAACTTAAATATATTGATTTTAAAAAGTTTACAATAATAATTTAATATTAATTTTAAAAACAAAGTAAAAATAGAATTAAAAATCTTTTTGGTCTTTTATCCCACTTTAATCAATCAAATATTATCAAAAATATACGCCCCTCTTTTCGGTAAAGTAATTTCGGTTCCATAACCTAGTTTAACTCATGACGAATTTTTGAAATATTTTGGGTTGAATGATTAAAGATATTTATACCTTAAGAATAAATGGTAAATTTCGCAGTGATGTAATAAATTTTTGTATGATATCAATAATTTCGGTCGCAAAACCTAATTTTATTGAGTATCAATTTAATACTTTATAGCGAACGATTTAGCGTTTATTATCAAAAGGTTAAAAGCAATAAAATAAAAATAAAAACTGTACAAACTTACCTGTGAGATAGAATTCTCAGTGACCTGTTTTAGCCCAATCATAAGATAGTCGGACTAATTGGTTTTTCATGGCTACATAGGCGTAACCTCGAGCATTCAACATTTTTTCTTCGAAACATATGAACGGTCCATCTCTGCATAAAGTAACGAATTCGGTATTGGAATATGTCTGATTCGTCGAGCATTTTCCTTCTTGTGACCATTTTCCGCATTTGTGACATCTTTCAAGGTGTCGTGCTCTTCTTTTCGCTGCGGATTTCGATTTTCCTTTACCAAATTGTAACTTATTATTTTTGTTCCTGGATTCTTTTCTTACTCCGTCCAATTTACCTCTGATTAATGATACCAATTCACTTGGAAGGGTGTCATTATTACGTTTAGTGATCAAAACGTGTAGCATTAGACCATGGTTTAGTTCACAGGAAGTCTTCATCTCGTAAAACCTAAAAAAAATAAAAATTCAGAATGGGGGGAGAAAACTAGTTCTTTAGGGTCTGCTAGGGAAAGACCATTCGGATTCCATTCTCGAGAACTACACGAAAACAGAAAATCTAACTCTAACAGAAATACATATTATCCTTTAAAGATTCGAACCTCCCCACACTTAGTTAGATGTGGTGTTGAAATTGTGATTATCGTTATTTTCTATTGGATCATCAACAACTTGTATATCTTTGACTTTTACTTCAATCCAGTTATTGATTTCCTCCGTAACTTTCACAAGTTCAACTAACATCGCCTTTTATTTTGGCGATAAATTGGATATTAATCGGTTACATAACTTAAAGTTTCCCTTAATCCTAGCATCGTGAATCCGTTTATAAAGTTTCTTCGTTGAACCGTTAAAAACGAGTTCATCTAATTTTTTATCATCAACGGGGTTCTTTGTGATTGGATCATCATTAAGTGTTTCTTTATCTTCCCCACACTTATTCGTTTTTATTGGTTTAACAGTTTTGGTTGGTGGAGATCTAAACTTTCGGTTCACAAAGGTGATCGATTTATCACCATCCCTAAGTGTCATTCTACCTTCTCTTACATCAATGAATGCCTCGGTGGTTGCTAAAAATGGGCGACCTAAAATTAGAGGAATATCATGGTTTTCCTCCATATTAATCACTATGAAGTTTGCAACAAATGTCAAACTTCCCACGTTAACAAGTAAATTATTTGCTATTCCAACCGGGTGTTTAATGGTTAGGTCAAATGATTGAACTCCTATTTTGGTTGGTTTTAATTTACCCATACCTAATCTTTTGTATAAGGAAAGAGGCATAATATTTGCACTTGCTCCTAAATCTGCGAGTCCATTATATACAGCACCATCATTAAGCAAGCAAGAAATGATAAATTCACCCGGGTCTCCTGCTTTAGTAAGTCGAATTGGTTTGTAAACCTTTTTCGAGTGTTCTTTTCTTGGTTCTTTCACTTCTATTTGAACTTCTTGTTCACATTTTTCTTCGTTTCTTGGAATGGGAGGTTTGTATAAGAATTCTTCTTCATCACTCCAATTTGAATCCTCCCTATTTTCCAATTTTAATTTTTCATATGTTGTTGATAACATATTTATGTTTTCATTTTGAGGGTTTTCTTGGGTGGTGAAATTATGATTGACTTCATTGTCAACTTCCATCGGACCATGTATGTAATGTTTAACTCTGTGACCATTAACTTTAAATTCAATCCCATTTGAATTTATTAACTCTATTGTTCCGTATGGGAAAACTCTTTTGACTATGAATGGTCCAGACCATCTTGATTTCAATTTTCCAGGAAATAGCTTGAATCGTGAATTGAAAAGAAGAACTCGGTCTCCTTCTTTAAATTCTTTTGAACTTCTGATTCTTTTATCAAGCCATTTCTTCGTTCTTTCTTTATAGATTAATGAATTTTCGTATGCTTCATGTCTCAATTCTTCTAATTCGTTTAATTGACTTAACCGTAGACGTCCGGCTTCATGTAAATCAAGATTACATGTCTTCAAAGCCCAAAATGCTTTGTGTTCAATTTCTACTGGAAGATGACATGCTTTTCCGTAAACGAGTTTAAAAGGTGTGGTACCAATTGGAGTTTTGTAGGCTGTTCTAAAAGCCCAGAGTGCATCCTCCAATTTCATGGACCATTCCTTCGGATTTCATCCTACAGTTTTCTCTAGAATATGTTTTAAAGCTCGGTTGGTATTTTCAACTTGTCCACTTGTTTGTGGATGATAAGCAGTGGAGATTTTATGAGTTACTCCATATCTTTTGAGAACTTTTTCAAGTTGATTATTACAAAAATGAGTACCCCGATCACTTATTAAAGCTTTCGGTATTCCAAACCTTGCAAAAAGACGTTTTAAAAAGTTGACTACAACTCGTGCATCGTTAGTTAGGAGAGCTTGTGCTTCCGCCCATTTAGATACATAATCAATGGCAACGAGAATGTAAAGATTATTATGAGATTTTGGAAATGGACCCATAAAGTCAATACCCCAAATGTCAAATACTTCACATACTTGAATGACATTTTGTGGCATTTCATCACGTTGACTTATTTTTCCGGCCCTTTGACAAGCATAACAGGATTTGCAAAGAAGGTGTGCGTCTTTGAAAATTGTAGGCCAATAGAATCCAGCATCATAAACTTTTCTTGCTGTAAGTTGAGGCCCATAATGCCCTCCTGTTAGTCCTGTGTGACAATGGTTTAAGATTTGACTAGCTTCATCTCCGAATACACATCGGCGTATTATTTCATCGGGACAACTTTTAAACAAATGTGGATCTTCCCAGAAATAGTGTTTTATGTCACTAAAGAATTTCTTTCGTTTTTGGTACGATAATCCTTTTTCAAGGAATCTACATACTAAGTAGTTTGCATAGTCTGCAAACCATGGAATTTCATTATAATCTATCTTCATTAGATATTCATCAGGAAAGTTGTCTTGTATGGCCGATTCATTTAGAACTTCTAATTCGGAATTTTCAAGACGAGAAAGATGATCAGCTGCGAGATTTTCTGCTCCCTTTTTATCTCGGATTTCAATATCGAATTCTTGTAAGAGTAAGATCCAACGGATTAATCTTGGTTTGGCATCTTGTTTCGAAAATAGGTATCTAAGAGCAGAATGGTCGGTATAGACCTCCGTTTTAGCTAGAACAAGATATGAACGAAATTTGTCAAAAGCAAAGACAATAGCAAGGAGTTCTTTTTCAGTAGTTGTGTAATTTGTTTGTGCTCCTTGTAACATCTTACTAGCATAATAAATAGGTTGAAATCATTTTTCAATCCTTTGTCCTAAAACGGCTCCCATTGCAAAATCACTTGCATCGCACATTAGTTCAAATGGTAGATTCCAATTTGGAGTTATCATGATCGGCACATTAGTGAGTTTCTCTTTAAGAATATTAAAAGATTTGATGCATTCATCTGAAAAGATGAATGGAGCATCCTTTTCTAGGAGTTTGTTCATAGGAGTCGCAATTTTAGAAAAATCTTTTATGAAACGTCGGTAAGAACCGGCATGCCCTAGAAAACTCCTAACTCCTCTAACATTGGTGGGATGTGGAAGTTTAGCAATTACATCTACTTTAGCTCTATCCACTTCAATTCCTTCCTATGAAATTTTATGACCAAGAACGATGCCTTCTTTAACCATGAAATGGCATTTCTCCCAATTAAGAACTATATTTGATTGTTCGCATCTAATAAGCATTCGTTCAAGATTAACTAGACATGATTCAAATGTATCACCGAAGACTGAAAAGTCATCCATGAAAACTTCCATGCATTCTTCTATCATGTCGTGAAAAATCGCCATCATGCACCTTTGAAAGGTTTCAGGGGCGTTGCAAAGTCCAAATGGCATGCGTTTGTAAGCAAAAGTACCATAAGGGTACGTGAATGTGGTTTTCTCTTGGTCCTCGGGTGCTATTGGAATTTGAAAATATCCCGAAAAACCATCAAGAAAACAATAGTAACTATTTCCGGCTAATCTTTCCAACATTTGATCAATGAAAGGTAAGGGAAAGTGATCTTTTCTGGTGGCGTCATTTAATTTTCTATAATCAATACAAACACGCCATCCTGTTACAGTCCTAGTAGGAATAAGCTCATTTTTTTCATTTGTGATGACAGTCATGCCACCCTTCTTAGGTACGCATTGAACTGGGCTTACCCATGGACTATCAGAAATTGGATAAATTAAACCTGCATCAAGCAGTTTAATAATTTCTTTCTTAACAACTTCTTGCATATTCGGATTTAGTCTTCGTTGGCGTTGCACATACATTTTATGACCTTCTTCCATAAGGATTTTATGTTTGCAATACGAAGGACTTATTCCTTTAATATCATGAATTTTCCATGCAATAGCTGGTTTATGAGCTTTTAACATAGAAAGGAGTTGAGATTTTTCATTTTCAGTAAGAGAAGACGATATTATTACAGGTAATTCAGATTCACCATGTAAATAAGCATATTCCAAATGGTTTGGAAGTGGTTTTAACTCTAATGTCGGTGGTTCTTCTATCGATGATTTATATCAATATCCGTCTTCTTCTTTTAGCATTTGAATTTCTTCTGTTGTTGGTTCATATCCATTAGCTATAAGTGTAGCTAACATTTCAGTTTCATCAATTGGTTCAGTTCCTTCTCCTAAAGAACATTCTCCTGTTCCTTGTAATTCTGGAAATTCTTCTAACAATTCTGCATGTGAATCTATAGTTTGAATATAATAACATGTATCATCTGCAGATTGCGGTTGTTGCATGGCTCTATCAACTGAAAAGGTAACACTCTCGTCCTCTATACTTAGGGCCAGTTTCTTACCGAACACGTCTATTATTGCTTTAGCCGTGTTTAAGAATGGTCTTCCTAATATGAGAGGAACTCGAGAATCTTCTTCCATGTCCAGAATAACAAAATCTACTGGAAATACTAAAGTACCAACTTTAACTAGCATGTTCTCCATTATCCCTCTAGGATATTTTACTGATCGATCGGCTAGTTGTATACTTATTCGTGTTGGTTTCAATTCTCAAAGGTCTAGTTTAGCGTATAGTGAATACGACATTAGATTTATACTAGCACCTAAGTCTGCCAATGCTTCTATTGAACTAAGACTACCCAGAAAACATGGAATTGTGAAACTTCCTGGATCTGATAATTTTTCTGGTATTTTATTCAACAACACTGCAGAACAATTAGCATTCATTGTAACAACCGAGAGTTCTTCCATTTTCTTTCTATTTGTGATTAGATCTTTCAGAAATTTAGCATATCTAGGCATTCCTGAAATCACATCAATGAAAGGAAGATTTACATTTATTTGTTTAAAAATATCCAAGAATTTGGATTGCTCGGCTTCAAGTCTTTCTTTTCTCATTTTACTCGGGTAAGGAAGTGGTGGTTGGTATGGTTTAACATAAGGTTTAGCCTTAACTGTGTTATCTTCATTAACCTTTTCAACTACCGGTTCTTTTTCCTTATCTTAATCAGGTTGTAGTTCTTGTGGAGTAGGAATAGCTTCATCAGAAATTACAGGTATTTCAGGTGGTTTAAGTGTCATACCACTTCTTGTTGTAATGGCTTTAGCTGTTTCATTCCGGGGGTTAGCATTTGTATCATTAGGTAAACTTCTCGGTTTTCTTTCACCTATCAACCTTGCTAGGTTGCTCACTTCTTGTTCCAAATTTTGAATAGAAGCTTGTTGATTTCTAAATGCTTGAGCATTTTGTTCATTGGTTCTGAGATGTGAAAAATTGTGTTTGAGAATCAACTAGCTTCGACATCATATCTTCTAAATTTGGCTTTTTATCATATGTTTGTGGTGGTTTATTTTGAAAATTAGGTCTTTACTGGTTGTAAGTATTATTGGATACTTGGTGATTACTAGGACCTTGTTGGTTGTTGTATGGAACATTTCGATTATAGTTCTGGTTTTGATTGTAGATGGGTCTTGGCGGTTGATAATTATTCTGATAATTATTTCCAGGCCTTTGGTTTATGTATGAAACATTCTCTCTTTGTTCCATTGTTAGTTCAATACTAAGACAATCTTTTGTCAAATGTGGTCCTCCACACTGCTCACAACTAATTCGTATTGAGTGAATATCTTTAGTCATCTTTTCCATTCGTCTCTCGACAGCATCTATCTTTGCGGAAATAGAATCTAAATCATGGCTAGAATCGGCTCTAGCTACTTTAGATGATCTAACAATATCTTTTTCTTGGTGCCACTCATGTGAGTGGGAAGCGGTGTTATCAATAATTTTATAAGCGTCAGTTGCGGTTTTCTTCATAATGGAACCACCAGCTGCTATATCGATGTCTTTTCTTGTAGTGATGTCGCATCCTTGGTAGAATATTTGTACTATTTGACAAGTGTCTAAACCGTGTTGCGGACATCCTCTTAATAACTTTCCAAATCTTGTCCACGCCTCATATAATGTTTCATTTGGCTTTTGTTTGAACGTAACAATTTCTCCTTGAAGTCTTACGACTTTAGATGCCGGAAAGAATTGTTTAAGAAATTTTTCAACTAAAACATCCCATGTATCAATCTCCCCTTCAGGTAACGATTCTAACCAATCTTTGGCTTCTCCCTTTAGAGTCCAGGAAAATAACATGAGATATATCTGTTCATCCTCCACTTCTCGGATTTTAAATAGTGTACAGATCCTGTTAAATGTACGAAGATGTTCATTTGGATCTTCCTTCGGCGCACCACTAAATTGGCATTGATTAGTTACCATGTGTAGAATTTGTCCTTTGATTTCATAATCTGGTGCATTAATGTCAGGTTGAGTAATTGCGTGACCTTGGTCAGTGCGTTTAGCTCGCATTCGGATTTTCCATACTTAGAGGTTCCAGATTCTCCATAATTGAATTTGTTGAATCTGAATCACTATAGGATTCTGATTTAATGGTTGGTTCCTCGAAAATCTCTGTTTGAATGATTGGTGGTTCCGGAGGAAAGATTAATGGTTCAGGATCTCGAAATCGTCCCTGAATATTCTCCAGATTCTCAATTGTGAGGTCGGGTTCAAAAAATGGATTATCGGAAATTTGAATTGGAGTACTTGGTTGACTGGATGACGATTCTAAAAAAAATCAACGACGACAATATTTGCTAGATGTCTTGATCGAGTTACAGGTGGTGAACGTACAAAAGGTGGTGAATGTTTTGCTCGGTGCATTCACTGAATATCCTATTAGTTATAAAAATAAGAAAAATTATATAAGTTATCAAATTAATAGACTTTTATGATTTTGCCCACGTTTCGAATAGCCAAAAGATGCAGCAGAGGGGCAGGATTCGTTTGGTCTCAATATAATTGAGTATTGTTTGGCTCCAATAACCCGGTCCACGTACAAATTCAACTATTACTACGAACCAGAAAATTTTGATGTCTATCAATTTAACCACTTAAAATAATTTTTCGTTTAGAAATTTTAGAGAAGAAATAGAAAAAAATCTATGTCCTATAAACTAGAGCGTCGAGAAATAAGAAAGAAAAAGATAGCGCGTCGAAAAACGTCGAAAAATAATAGGCGTCGAAAAATAAAAATAAGAAAGTAGCGCGTCGAAACTTAAAAAGGAACTAAAAACTAAGAATTAAAAGTTGCGTCTAAATATATTAAAGCTTACAAGAAATACTATATCTCAAATGGCAATAACTTAAAAAGGTAAAAATGGCGTCGTAAAATTCTAAAGCACCTAAATCTTAGTCTAAAGAAAAAGCACTTAAGGGATTTTACGGCAAAGCCTAAAAATCTAGAAATAAAAATAACTATGGCAAATACTATGTCTTAAAACTAATTACGAGCGAAAAAATACAAAAATTACGCTTAAAACGAATAAAAAGATACAAAATATAAAAATATACTTAAAGTTGTAAAAAGTACAATTTTTATAAAAATATTATTTTTATATTATTTATTTTATAAAACTATTTATTTTATAATTTATTAAAACTAATTAAACTAAATATACAAAATAAATAATAAAACTAAACTAATTAATTAAATAAACAACCCTAATTAGGGTTTTAATAAATAATAATAACAATAATTACGTAATGATTGCTGTTGGATGGTCAAATGTGGCGTGTTAGACAGGCCCATGCGATCGCATGGTCCTCACGTTAAAAATCCATGCGATCGCATGAATAAAGATTTCGGGCCAGGCTTTGGGCTGCTACAGTACGGGCCGAGTAAATTTTTTTTTTTTTTAGTTTTCTGTTTTATATTAATACAAAATATTTAAATAAAATTTATATTTTTACAAACAAAAAAAATAAAAATAAAGAAACTTTATAAAACTTAAATATTTAACAAACTCTTAAATATATATATATATATATATATATATATATATATATATATATATATATATATATATATTTTGTTTTTTTTTATATTTTTGAATATTTAAAACGTATTTTTACAAAAGTAAACTAAAAATTAATAAAAATCTTTTTTTTATATATATATATTTAGCATTGCGCTTTCGGCGTTTTAGCTTTTCCCGGCAGCGACGCTAAAAATACTTGATGTGTGCGAGGTATACTAGGAAATAGTATTATTTTTACAATGAAATACTATTAAATACGATACAATTTTACACAAGATATTTATTTATTTATAGAATGGATATACCTAAACCTTGCTACAACACTTATAGGCAGTGTACCTAATCGTACAGTAGTGTAGTTTTTAGTAAGTCCGGTTCGTTCTACAGGGAGACTTTTAAACAAGCTTAACGCTATATTTTTAAAAATAATATTTGTAAAAATACAAAAATATATAAGTAATATTATTATTATAAAAAGGAGGTTTTTACCGTTTAATGACCGGTTTGTCGATTTTAAAACTTTAGTCGCAGTTAAAACCTAATGTAAAATATTAAATAAATAAAAGACTTAATTTAAAGCGTAAAGTAAATAACGATAATAAAATTGCGATAAAAGTGCGATAATTAAAAAGTACGACAATTAAAAGTACAATTAAATACAATGACAATAAATAAAAGTGCGATAATTAAAAGTGCAATTAAACATGAAATAAAGGAATTATGCTTATTTAAACTTTCATAATCATGATGTTTGACGTGTTGATTTTTAGTTTATTCCCATGGGTTAATTGTTCTTAGTCATGGATTATTCAATATGTCCATACGGATTTGTCCATAATAATCCATCAGTCATAATCATAAAATGCGGAAGTCTTCGTCAAATTATCCTTATTCCCGAAGTCAAATATTCCAACTAATTGGGGATTCGAATTGTAACAAGGTCTTAATACTTTGTTTAATGAATACACCAGGTTATCGAGTGCGTGTAGACCAAGGTTTTACTACTTTGTTAACAATTACACCAATTACCCTTGAATGTAATCCACCCCTGTTTCAACAAGTCTATTAACTATTAATCCTTTTCCGTGTCCGGTAAAATGAATAATTATTGGTATTTATAGATATCCCGCCCACCGTACCCAGTCAAGCGTATATGGTTATATATACATACGTCAAATTATAAGTCTATATATTAAATCAACGAGGTATCGTTTAGTTAATATAAAACCCATTAATAGCTCATAGTCTAATTTCCACAAGTGTAGTTCTTTTATCCAAACCTCAATTATGGTACAATGCCCAATTACCCAATTTTAAATAATTTAGTCCAACATCATGATTACTTCGTCTTAAATAAGCATAATAATAACTTAGCTATGAGACGTTAATTTAAAAATAACATTAACCATAACTTACAGTGATTAAAAATAGCGTAGCGTTACACGGACAGAATTTCGACTTACACCCTTACAACATTCGCTAACATACCCTTATTATTAGAAATTAAAATTAAAATTAAAATATATATATATATATATATATATATATACACGTTTATAGATAGAGAGATAGGATGGATATATATTTCAGTCGACCAGAGCGTGCTTTTATAGGAATGTGGCCTGGTACTATTCACCATGCGATCGCATGGCTTTATAACTGCCAGGCCATGCGATTGCATGGCCTGCTTTTCCAGCTCACATGAGCTTGTTTCTTCTGCCGACGGTTTTTATAAATAAATTTAATATATAAATAATTTTAAAAATTATTTAAATATTATATTATATTTATGTGCATAGTTGACATGTAATTTTTAGTCCGTTGCTTCGAGCGTTAAGAGTTGACTTTGGTCCCAGTTCCGGATTTTTGAACGTCCTTGCGTACAATTTAATATCTTGTACTTTGCGTTTTTCGTCTTGTACTCTTGTAATTTTGAGACGTTTCTCATCAATAATTTGAACCACTTTGATTGTACTTTGTACTTTTGAGCTTTTTGGTCGTTTGCGTCTTTAATTCGTCGAATCTATCTTTTGTCTTCACCTTTTATTATTTAAACGAATATCACTTGTAAATAGAACAACTGCAACTAAAAGCTTGTCTTTCTTGAGGGATAATGCTATGAAATATATGTTCGTTTTTAGCATTATCACCCGTACGATACATGGTTTTTGAAAAATCAATTAAAAAATTAGTTTGATCAAATCAAAAATAAGTTACGTTGTTAAATTTAGAGAAGACACCTACAAATAAAAATGAGATCAATGTGTAATATCTACGTAGAAAAATGATTTTTCATACTACCATTTCATCATGTTAATCCTTATACTATCATAAGAGTATGACATGTGTCTTCCACTAATTCTCTCTCTAACTCATTATTCTTGACTTTTCATGTGTAATTATATTATATTATTGAGTAATATAATTGGTAAGATAAATTAGTAAGTTGATAAATCATTATTCATATGTAACATCCCAGGTAACACGTTCCTCGTAGCATGATATTGTCCGCTTTGCCCGTAGGCGCACAGATTTTTCTTGGCGACCACACACGACGAGCACTTTTCCAGGAGGTCACCCATCCTGGTAGTGCCCTGGCATGAGCACGCTTAACTGCAGAGTTCTCATGGGATCTGCTGCACTTGTGGTCCCAAAACGCGTCATGTTAAGAAAGGTCTCCACACCCTTATAAGGCATGCTTCGTTCCCCTCTCCAACCGATGTGGGACCGATGTAACACGGGTATTACAATCCTCCCCCCTAATAGGACACAACGTCCTCGCTGTGCACGTTTGGTCCGGGGCCTGGCTCTGATACCATATGTAACATCCCATGTAATACGTTTCCCGTAGCATGATATTATCCGCTTTGCCCGTAGGAGCACGGATTTTTCTTGGCGACCACACACGACGAGCACTTTCCCAGGAGGTCACTTATCCTGGTAGTGCCCTCGCATGAGCACGCTTAACTGCAGAGTTCTCATGGGATCTGCTGCGCTTGTGGTCCCAAAACGCGTCATGCTAGGAAAGGTCTACACACCCTTATAAGGCATGCTTCTTTCCCCTCTCCAACCGATGTGGGACGGATGTAACACGGGTGTTACATCATATATGTATATGAACTTAATTATATGAAAAACTAATTGTTACATCATATATGTATATGAACTTAATTATATGAAAAACTAATTGCAATGAAAAATTTCACAAGTTTCTCAAAAACTATTATCAGGCAAAGATTTTTTTGAAGTTTCAACAATAATTTCAATTTCATATTTTAGTTCAACTATGACAGATATAATTAAAATGTACATGTTAATTCAAAGTATGTGTCACTATTTTGCTCAAAGAAAAATACATATATCACCTAGATGTAAAAAATTCTCGAGATAAAAAATATAACGACCCGTCCTAATCTACCTGGATGATGTCTTCAACAGATGGTCCCATTGCGAGGTACTGACCTCTATGTGTCATTAACGACTCCATGTAATATCTTTAAAATAAGCAAATGAACAGCAGAAGATTTCTTTCAGACATGAGAATAAACATGTTTTAAAAGTGTCAACCAAAAGGTTGGTGAGTTCATAGGTTTATCATAAATAATAAATTTCATCATTTTGATAGACCACAAGATTTAAATACAGTACACCTATCTCGTGTACTAAACCATTTTTCATAATGCTTGGCAGAGTAGGTTCGTATCCTTTTCTCCCCCGTAGGTTGCCTCGCGATTCTTAAATAACCGTACACATATCTCGTGCACAAAAATAATACACATAACCTGTGTATAAAAATCATTCTCTCGATACATAACATTCAATTTGATTTCATTGCTCAACATGGTAACCGACCTTAACATATAATGCGCATCAATAATATCCCCAAAACAGAACATCTCGTTTGTATAATATATAAACTTCAAAGTACTAAACACCACACCCACTAGCTCTTCCGTCTAGTGAACATTCTGGGTGGGGGTGTTAAACCTGGTAGCTACCTTTAGGATTCGCGTGAATTAGGGCCATACCCGTTTCTAATTCTTAGGTTACCAAGCAATAATAATCATGGAAAATATTCACAACAATTAGTGAAAATTATAACGTCCAACTAATTCAATAATAATCCACAGAACTTCTGTCTGCATAATAATTCATTCGATGAATGTTTTGCTTGTGTCATATCGCATCAAACATTTTTAAAAGCATCTCAGTCCAAAAATATAGATTTCAATGGCATTTAATAAAGCAGTTGTAAAAACAGTGCATGTATTCTCAGTCCCAAAAATGTAAATAGTAAAAGGGAGCAAATGAACTCATCATACGATATTTTGTAGTAAAAATATGCATACGACGGAAATGAACAATGCAGTGTTGGCCTCGGATTCACGAACCTATATCAATTTTATATATATATATATATATATATATATATATATATATATATATATATATATATATATATATATATATATATATATATATATATTAATACCTATAATCGTAATTGAACAATTTCTTATATTATATATATTTAATTTGTGTATATACATTTATAATGATATATATATATATATATATATATATATATATATATATATATATATATATATATATATATATATATATATATATATATATATATATATATATATATGGTTAATATTATATTAAAAATACTTAATTTGTTATGTATGAATATCTATATAAAAATGTTAATGTGATTAATACTTACTTATATGTAATATTACTAAAAGTATATTTTTATATACAAAATGTTTATTTGGTAACATAATATCAATAATATTAATAAAAGTTGTTTTTGATTATAATGATAATACTACTAATAATAATAACTATAAAAATAATGATTTTACAAATAATAATAATACTAATATTTATTTTAATATCTATAATGATAATAATACTACTAATAATAATACTAGTACTTATGATAATAATAATAATAATAATAATAATAATAATAATAATAATAATAATAATAATAATAATAATAATAATAATAATAATAATAATAATAATAATAATAATAATGGTAATAGTAATACTACCTCAAAGAAGTATCCTTAAAAAAAATGCTCAAGTCCGGGTTTAAACCCGCGACCTCGCACTAACCCGAAAACATCCTTAACCACTCCTCTGACTTCGCTTTTTCTGATGTATTTCGTATCCGTATTTTATTTAACCCGTTTTCTATTTCTTTCTTCTTCTTCATCATAAACTCAAACCAAATCATCTAAATTTTTCATTGTCAATATTATCTTTATCAACCATAATTATCATCCTAATCTAATCACCATTGTAATCATCATAAACCCGTATCATTTATGCATCACGATATCAATTATCATTAGTTCGAACCCTCATCATTATCATCATTCAAACATAACATCATGTACATAAAATCATAATTATTAGCATCCTAAAATTATAACATCCATCATCATCTTATGTTCTATCCACCATCACACATTAGATATCGTGCTTTTAAATCATCATCATCACACCTTAAGTTTCTAATCAGACAAGGAAACAGGAAGATGAAATGAAGCTGTAACGTGATGCAAGCCTAATAACAAAAGAAGCCCAACTATAATCAGGCTAAACAAGTCCATATTAAATCACGGCCCAAGTGCCACTACAAGGATCACGGCCCAAAACATTTTCTTTAGCCCGACAATCTGTTTTAATTCAAATGTTTGATGGTATGATCTGTGATACAAATTGCCAGATATATTGGTGAAGTGACTGTCGGTGGATAAAGAAAGAAAAAATAATATCCAACGTCCCTATCATGCTGCTTCTACCTTTAAAGCTCATACACGCTTATAAAAAAAATATGGAACGTCAATTGGAATGTCCCCATGTTGTCGGCCAATAGAAGGGATTAAATAAAAAGGTATGCCAAGTGGTAACAATTATCAATATCAATCATTTCATTAAAATACACAAGCAATTGGTTATAGGCTTACAAGTGGTTTGTTTGGTTCGTACGTTTATATAAATTAGAAAACGAAAAGCATAGCTCAAAACACTTAGCAACAAAAAAAATATAGTTGCAGGGAGTTCGGTGATGGTGTTTAATAAAGGTGGCTGTGGGTGACAGGTATGGAGGTTTCATGGTGTTTGAAGGTGCAGAGAAAGTGGTTCGTTGGGTTGTTCACGAAGGAGAAGAAAAAATGAAGAGGTGGTGGTTTGGTTCGTTCTAAACAGGAAACATTAAGTGGGTTTAGTGATGAAAGTTGGCGATGGTTTTCAAGAGAAGAGAGGAGGATGGTGTCATGGTGGTGAATGGTTTCATATAACTCATGTAAGTGCATATGTACTTATATAATTAGATAGAGAGCAAGAGAATAAGAATCACACTAAGTGATTTGTGGTGTCGACAGAGTTATTCGAGCCAGGAAGAAGAAAACAAAAATATATAAATCAGAAAGTGAAGTGTAACAGATTCGTACGCTTTAACTGTTATTGACAGCTAACAAATTCGATTGAAATTGTTTTGTAGTGTTTAATTGAAGTCGTCCAAGAATCTTAAACAGGGGAAGGAAGGACAGTCGACATGTATCAAACGCAGACAGGGTTCTTCAAACAAGAAGAAGAAAACAAGAATAATAAATCAGATTATGACAGGTAACAAATTCGTACATTTTTCTGTTACTGATTTCTATTCAAATTTGTTTTATATCTGATTAATATCTAGCAATCTTTGTATCTTACTGAATTATAATATCTCATTTTGATTCTAACAAATTTTTTTCTTATTGATTTTTCTACCCGTGACCAGATTCAGAGACATGAAGAATCATTCAGGAAGGAGAAGATAGAAGTAAAAGAAAAGGAATTGAAAAACTGATAGCGATTGGAAACTGAATTAAAGATAGAAACAAATTTCAGTACGATTTGATTGTGATATTACATAAAATACGAAATTTTTCTGTATATATATATGTATATAATTGTATTTATTTATATAGCTGTATATGTATTTATATGTATATAACTGTATTTTTATATATGTATGTAGTTTTATGTGTAATTTATATTAATGAATAATACTGATTCATATCTTGTATCTGTATATATCAGTATATATATAAATCTGTTTTTATATGTCAGTATTGTTATGATAATTAAAATAATAATGTATATATGGATAGTCAAATTTGTACAAATTTTTAGTCAATTTTGTACCACTTGCATAGTATTTCTTAGTAGTATAAATACACCATGATGGTATGATTGTAAACTTGCACCATTTCATAGAATTATATGAAACACATATTTATTCTCTCTTTACTAATTTTCATAAACAAATATAATTGTATTTGGTAGTTATAAGTTCAGAATTATAACACGTTATCAGCACGAAGTGCTCCGTATAATCAAGGTTTATCTAAGCAAGCGCAAGTCACTAATCAAGGTAATAATAATAATAAAAAAAATTCTTTAACGATATCTTCTATTATTTATTAGTAAGGTAAATATTATTATCATCATAACTAACATTTATATTTTTGTTATATATGGTCGGTTATACCGCCTGAATTATATTTCTGTAATCTAACTATTATTAACTTCACTAACATTTATATTTATGTTATATATGGTCGGTTATACCGCCTGAATTATATTTTTGTAATCTAACTATTATTAACTTCACTAACATTTATATTTATGTTATATATGGTCGGTTATACCGCCTGAATTATATTTCTGTAATCTAACTTTTATTAACTTCGCTAACATTTATATTTATGTTATATATGGTCGGTTATACTTCCTGAATCATATTTCTATAATATAACTCTTATTAACTTCACTAACATTTATATTTATGTTATCTAGCATTTATATTTATGTTATCTAACATTTATGATTACTTATGCAATTAATCATTATTTATTTATACTAATGTTTATTCTTAAATTTATTATTTATACATAATATGTTTATTATATTAATCTTCATATTTATACTAAACGTATTTATACTAAATATATTTTATAGTAATCATATTTATACTAATAAAATTCTTTTATTAAAATTATTATTAATATAACGAGTGTATAACAGTCGTTAACGTCAACTAACGACATTACAACGGTCATATATACATAACGGTTGTTAACGTCAACTGACGACTTTACAATGACTATATTTTTTCAAATATAAAATAAACAACTCCGTTTTCACATTTTCACAAATCAATCTTCATTTTCTCAGATTAACACTCTCAAATTTTTTTTGTAAAAATGATTCACACAAGGATGATTTTTCCTATTGTATTGGTCATATTAACTATCATCATTATTGCTAATATACCACCGGGTGAACCTATATTCTATCCTGCCCTTGTGGTTTTATTATTTGTAATCATACCATTATTCTGTTGTTTGCTACTTATGAATTTAAAATGATTCTAATTTCATGTTGTTAGAAATTGATTATGATTATAATTTATGTTGTTCATCTTTCTGAAAATAGAAAATGTCAAACTTATCAAAGCTTGAGTTTGATGCCCTAGACGTATCGGGAACAAACTACACATCATGGGTCATGGAT
Organism: Rutidosis leptorrhynchoides; assembly: GCF_046630445.1. Lineage (NCBI taxonomy): Eukaryota > Viridiplantae > Streptophyta > Magnoliopsida > Asterales > Asteraceae > Rutidosis > Rutidosis leptorrhynchoides. The sequence goes on along the minus strand of NC_092338.1, from coordinate 104,969,250 downwards.
GTAGAAATAAATCTTGAATCATTGGGTATTCTAGAAACTTTAAAAGAAAATAATACTTGTTCTGATCAAGATAAATTAAAATCATTTTCTTTTATTCGCAAACATATTGATAATATCTTAAAACATATGTATCTCACTATCAAAGATCCACATGTTTTATGGAAAAGTATCAAGAGTAGATTCGATAATCAAAAGGAAATATTACTCCCAGCTGCGAGGGAAGAATGGAGAAATCTAAGGTTCCAAGACTTTAAAAAGGTAAGTGAATACAGCTCGGCCATGTTCAAGATCCGTTCAAAGCTTCAATTCGTGGTCAAGAAATAAGCGATGCTGATATGATGGAGAAAACTTTCTCCACAATGCATTCTGCAAACATTACTATACAAGAAAATTTAAGATTGCAGAATTACAAAACTTTTTCCAAACTTCAAACTTATCTCTTAGTTGCAGAAGTGAATAAAGAATTACTGATGAAGAATCAAGAGTCTCGTCCTACGGGTGCCTAGCATTCCCTGAAGCTAATGCTATTAATAATAACAATAATAAAAAAAGAAATGCACCTGGACGAGGATGTGGGCGAGGTCGTGGTCATATTGGCCAAAACCATCATCATGGAAATTACCATAACAATAATAAAAATCATAACTATGTTCGAAATCACCCTTATGATAATGGTCGTGGTGGTGGTCATGGTCGTAATGGTTACGGTGGTCGTGGTTGTGGACAAAGAAATAATAATTCACAAAATTATAAATTTCAACCACCATACAATCCCACAAATCATAATGTTGAAGGAAGCTCTTCAAAGAATATTGAAGATTCTTGTTATCGATGTGGTAAAATTGGCCATTGGTCTAAAAACTGTCGAACAAATCAATATTCTGTTAATCAATATCAGGAATCCCTAAAAGGAAAAGGAAAAGGAAAAGAGGCAAACCTTGTGGATGACCTTGATACAAAAATCATTGAGCCAACAAGTGACTACTTTAATGAATAAATTTCATATTATATGTCCATATCAAATAAATGGATATAGATTTACGATCTATACCATATCTACTTTATTATATGTTTCCTTATTATGTACTTTAGTTTATAACATATTTTTGGATGTAATATATTTATGAATTATGTACTCATTATTTGTTTCTCATATTTTGAAGTTCATGATGTACACTACTGGAGTGCAAAATCAGTCAAATGGTGGGGATCTTTGTATTGCAGACAGTGGTACCACACATACTATACTCAAATCTAAAAAATATTTCATTGATTTTAAAGCAACAGAAGGAACGGTACATACTATATCAGGTCTTGCGGATTTAATAAAAGGAATGGGAAAAGCAAAATTCATGTTACCAAATGGTAAAAATTTTCTGATAAAAAATGCCTTATTTTCTCCCATGTCAAAGAGAAATTTGTTAAGCTTCTCTGACATATACCAAAATGGATATGATTATCAGTCAGTGACTACAGAGAATGATAAATATTTAAGTATCACTGACAAGAAGCATGTGATTGAAAAACTATCAAGACTTAGTTTTGGTTTATATTATACATATATAAATGTACCAGAAACACACATGGTAGTTAATGAAAAGGCATGTGATCCTGTAATGATCAATCTGTGGCATGAAAGATTAGGCCATCCAGGATCAACAATGATGAAAAGAATAATTCAAAATACACATGGACATCCATTGACGGATCAAAAGATCCCTCATGATGCAATTATTCCATGTACATCATGCTCACTTGAAAAATTGATAATAAGACCATCACCTCTTAAGGTTGAAAAAGAATCACCAATGTTTCTTGAAAGAATTCAAGGTGATATATGTGGACCAATTCATCCACCATGTGGACCATTTAAATATTTCATGGTCCTAATAGACGCATCTAGTAGATGGTCTCATGTTTGTCTATTATCAAGTCGAAACATGGCATTTGCAAAATTTCTTGCTCAAATTATTAAATTGAGAGCACATTTCCCTGATTATACTATTAAAAGGGTGAGATTGGATAATGCTGATGAGTTTACATCTCAAACATTTAATGATTTTTGCATGTCTATTGGGATTGTTGTTGAACATCCTGTTGCTCATGTGCATACACAAAATGGTCTAGCCGAATCACTAATTAAACGAATACAGTTAATAGTTAGACCATTTATAATGAGAACAAAACTCCCGGTATCCGTATGGGGTCATGCAATTTTACATGCTGCATCATTAATTCGCATTAGACCAAGTGCAAGTCATACATATTCTCCCTTGTAACTTGCTTTTGGCCATCAGCCAAATATTTCCCACCTTAGAACATTTGGTTGTGCGGTTTATGTTCCTATCGCACCACCACAACGCACTAAAATGGGTCCTCAAAGAAGGATGGGAATATATGTTGGATATGAAACATCTTCAATCATAAGATATATTGAACCCATGACAGGTGATGTTTTTACAGCACGTTTTGCTGATTGTCACTTGAATGAAACATTGTTCCCTAGATTAGGGGGAGAAATAAAAAATAAAGAAAATGATGTTTCATGGTGTGAACCTCAATTAATGTATCTTGATCCTCGCACAAAAGAATGCGAGACCGAAGTTCAAAAAATAATGCATATGCAAGAACTTGCGAATAAATTGCCTGATGCATTTACAGATACGAAAAGAGTGACTAAATCATATATACCAGCAGCAAATGCTCCAGCTCGAATTGAAATTCCAAAAGCTGGCAATAATGTCACTCTTGAGTCTTTGCCACGCCAGAAACGTGGGAGACCAATTGGTTCCAAAGATAAAAATCCTCGAAAAAGAAAATCAGCTGATAATGAGGTAAAAGAAAGTGTTCAAGAAGAACCACAAATCAATACTCCTTCTGCAGAGGAGATTGATGATGTCAATACAGAATTTTCAATCAATTATGCACATTCAAAAATATTATGGAACCGAAATGAAATGAAAAATCTTGCTGAGATATTTTCATATAATGTTGCATATGACATCATGAATGATGATGATGATCCAGAACCAAAATCTGTCATGGAATGTCAAAATAGACATGATTGGGATCATTGGAAAGGAGCAATACGAGTTGAGTTTGAATCGCTCAATAAAAGAAAAGTTTTCGGATCTATCATTCTCACACCTAAAGATGTGAAACCTGTGGGATATAGATGAGTTTTTGTGCGAAAAAGAAATGAGAAAAATGAAGTTACAAGGTATAAAGCTAGACTTGTAGCTCAAGGTTTTTCTCAAAGACCAGGAATTAATTATGAGGAAACTTATTCTCCTGTCATGGATGCAATTACTTTTAGATACTTAATCAGCCTGGCAGTTTCTAAAAATTTAGAAATGCATCTGATGGATGTTGTGACTGCTTATCTATAAGGATTACTTGATAGTGATATATATATGAAGATACCTGAAGGATTTAAGGTATCAGAAGCAACCAATGCAAAACCCAAAGAAATGTACTCAATCAAGTTACAAAGGTCTTTATATGGGTTGAAACAATCGGGTCGCATGTGGTATAAACGATTAAGTGATTACTTGATAAGCAAAGAGTATACCAATAATCTTATTTGCCCATGTGTATTCATTAAGAAAACAACATCCGGATATGTGATCATAGCCATTTATGTCGATGATCTTAACATCATAGGTACAAATAAAGAGATCCATGAAGCCATTCAACTTCTAAAGAAAGAATTTGAAATGAAAGATCTGGGAAAAACCAAGTATTGCCTTGGTTTGCAGATTGAGCATATGCCTAATGGTTTACTTGTACATCAAACAACTTATACGGAAAAGATTTTAAAACGATTCAATATGGACAAGGCAAAACCATTAAGTACTCATATGGTTATTAGAACACTTAATGTTGACACTGATCCATTTCGTCCCTGTGAAGATCATGAAGATATCCTGGGACCAGAAGTATCATATCTTAGTGCAATTGGAGCTCTTATGTATCTTACAAATTGTACAAGACCTGACATTTCTTTTGCAGTTAATTTGTTGGCAAGGTTCAGCTCAGCTCCTACCAAAAGACACTGGAATGGGATCAAACACATATTTCGATACCTTCGAGGAACTACTGATTTAGGATTATTTTATTCTAACGAATCAAAACAAGATTTGGTTGGTTATGCAGATGCAGGTTATTTATCTGATCCACATAAAGCTAAATCTCAAAATGGATATGTATTCCTAAATGGAGGTACCGCAATATCATGGCGTTCTCAAAAACAAACACTTGTTGCAACATCATCAAATCATGCCGAAGTGATTGCATTACATGAAGCTACTCGGGAATGGTTTTGGTTGAGATCAATGACACAACTCATTATTGATTCTTGTGGACTAGAACGCGATAAAAGTCCAACAACTATCTATGAAGATAATGCAGCTTGCATAGCACATATGAAAGAAGGGTATATCAAAAGTGACCGAACAAAACACATACCTCCTAGATTCTTCTCATACACTCAAGATCTCATTAAGAACAACCATATTGAAATGAGATATGTTCAATCCAGCAAAAACTCTGCTGATCTTTTCACCAAAGCACTCCCAACTGCTATTTTCAGAACACACATTCACAATATTGGAATGAGACATATTCAAAAGATGTAAAAGATCAACGATGTCTACTTGAGGGGTAGACAACTCTATACTGCACTCTTTTTCCCTTAGCTAAAGTTTTTTCCCACTGGATTTTCTTTAGCAAAGGTTTTTAACGAGGCAGTAACTTATAGTTGATCTCCAAAACAAAATTTCTATCCAAGGGGGAGTGTTATGATAATTAAAATAATAATGTATATATGGATAGTCAAATTTGTACAAACTTTTAGTCAATTTTGTACCACTTGCATAGTATTTGTTAGTAGTATAAATACACCATGATGGTATGCTTGTAAACTTGCACCATTTCATAGAATTATATGAAACACATATTTATTCTCTCTTTACTAATATTTCATAAACAAATATAATTGTGTTTGGTAGTTATAAGTTCAGAATTATAACAAGTATATATTTTTTATTTACATATTATAATTAATCTCATTAATTAATAAATATAACTATAATAATAATACTCTTAATATTATAATAATAATAATAAAAAATTTTAATAATATAATAGTAATAATAATTAATGATAATGATAAATATAAGTATAAAATTTATAACAATAATATTATTAATAATAATATTAATTATAATAATACTAATATTAATAATAATAATACTATGACAATTTATATATCAATTTCATATTCATATGCTGTATATTGAAAATAACAATATTAATAATACTGGTGTTAATATTAATATTACTATTGATAATAAAATTGATAGTAATGATACTTATATTCAAATTTGTAACTAGATTTAATATATTACAATTTATTACTATTTACCAATTATATAATATATTGAATCTTTAATATTATATATATATATATATATATATATATATATATATATATATATATATATATATATATATATATATATTATGACATATAATATTACAAATTATAATTTCAATTACCATGTATATATATATATATATATATATTGATGTGCAAAACGTGGTATATGAATTGTTGTATGAAATAGTATGGAAAAATACCGATTAAAGATTGCTACACATTAACGGGCAGTGTACCCGATCGTGTAGTAGTATAGTAAATGGTAAAATCCGTGTATCGTTCCAAAGACAATATCTAAGTCAAATTAGGATTATAAACTAAATTGTGATTAACTAATAAAATTATAATTACAAGGTATTTTGGTTTGCCCTTTTACGATGGGCGAATCAAGTGATGAATAAGATTAAAAGACAATATTTTTGGTATTTTAAGTTTATGAAAGTAAAAGATAGTTTTGATATCAAATTAAGGAAATATGCTCATCTAGACTTTTTACCCTTAATGTTGAATGTTATTTAGGATTAAGATCGGATTGATTGGTTATGCACGAGAACAAATTAATTGGTTCACCAAGAGTTGTCTTGCGCAAACACTCAAACGGGATTACACGATGCAAGTGATGTTCTTGTTATCTAAGACCTCCTATTTGTAATCAACTAATTCAACTAGTTTAAAGACTTGAAGAATGATCAAGTCAATGGTGTGTTGTACATGATCCACTCCTATATCAACTAAAGGTTTAACTTAGTTCATTCCCTTGGTCCGGTTAAATGCTCAATTCACCCAACCCAAATAATTAACTAAGTGTTATAATAAGATCCCTATAAACATCACTAGATAAGGCAAATCACTAACACATGTTAATTAATGGAACTAGGTAGTTGAAAGTGTGTATAACAGATTCTAAGGAATTGGTCATTCTCCTAGACAATTACACATACTAATTAAGCTATTCCAAAGTATCTACAAGAGTCGTTCTTACATTCTTATGTAAATTAACCATTTGAACTCAACTTATCCCTTTTGGTAAAAGACGGATAAACACATGTCACTAGGTGTAAATCAATACATTAACTTAACAAGATGATGTTTCTTAATCAAATGAACATATCAACTAATTGAATCGAAAGGATTAAACTTAATAAGAATGGTTCTTGTATTCAAACATCAAACTATCGTGCATAATAACAATCAATCAATAGCAAACATTCAACATTTCGGTTATTTATCTAGATGAACATAAAATGGACTAGCCAACAATCATGCTTGAAAACTTAAACAAAACAGTAACAAAGATAGAATTCATTGTAAATACAAGATTGACCTTTTAGGAGTAATCTTGGATGATGCTCTTGAATGATCATTGATTCTTCAATGATTTGAGTGCTTAGATACACTTTGATAAGCCCAAGAATTACTATGATTCGTATATTTTAGTCTCTGAACAGAAAGGAAACTGGTGTCCCTTCAAATGAAGCTGGAAATGGAATTAAATAAGCTGAACAGTGGTTGAAAAGCGGAGTACGCCAAGCGCACCAAAGAGAGTGCGCTGCGCGCACATTCACCTACTTCACTTTTTCTTTACAGCTCGACATCGCACGTTTAAATCTGCTTTTCTGGTAAAAGTGTGCGGAGGGGTGCGCTGAGCGCACTACTGTGCGCGGCGCGCACATAGCTTGGCGCACTTTGGTTTTGGCCAAGAAATCTTCTGATCAAAATCTTGCATTGTGCGCTGCGCGCACCTTTAGTGGTGCGCTGAGCGCACCTCACTTTTCTTGGATTTCTGGTCTTGATTTCGATCTCTGAGTTGAATCATACATAATCTTCCATATTTCTTCAAGTTTACAATGATTCTAGACTATATTACAATAATATGAAATACAAACGGAAATACTATGTTTACATACGAAATAAACAACAATAGGACGTGATATTACGACTAAAGATATGACTAATTTGAGTAGTATCAAAATCCCCCATACTTAACTCTTGCTTGTCCTCAAGCAAGTCTTGTTCTAATCATTCGTATACAAAATACAAACATAAATGAATCACACGCATTATTTGAAGTACATATTACACGAATCACACGAATTATGCAAAACACACTCAAACTCACGCTATATGAAACCCATAAAACACAAATGGAATAAACACTCACACTTTTATGAACAAATATTTAGACAATTGGAATACACACTCGTTGAGGTACACACACAATTTATAAAACACACGCACACATTTGGATTATTTGGGAGAGACGAACTTCGGTGAAAGTTCTTTAAAAGTTTGGATCCTTAGGGAAAATTAGATCTTTGAGAAAATATTTTAAGATTTTGAAAATGTCAATGCTAGTTTTTAAACTAGACACGTTTTTCGGTTTTAACCTCAAATTCCGGTTGAGGGTAACTGAAAACCGAAGTCTCGGTCAGCGATTAGCAAGCTATCCGCCCCCATGATTGTAGTATCATGGAATTCTTAACCGGGCGCCCCCTGACGCGATATAAATATCGGTCTTGCATGTCAATTTGTACAATTTAGATCAAGGGTTAAAACTGCGAAGACTAAGCTATCGCGTGGGACAGATCCTGCTCCAGCTTATATACCGTAATCGGTTTTACACTGGACAGCTCCTTGGATTTACCCTACCAAGTTTATTTTCGGGTTTGAAAGTTCAAGACTTTCCCTTCCTACTGTACCTTATATCGTGAAATGATATTGGTATGAAATGACATAGTTTATGAAGTTTGCTATATCAAGTAAGGCGAAATTCGGAAGACTTTACTTCCTTTAAGGATGAACTAGATGAATCCTTTCTTTTTAGTGACTTTTATTCCTTTTATTTTCAAGCTAAAAGTACTTTAATCGTTTTAACTTTGCAAAATTTAGTAATAATAATTCGAAAAGATTAGTAAAATCCCCCATACTTGGCTTTTTTGCTAATACTTTTAGTTCAAAAATTTAAAAATTTTCATAAAATGCGACAATAAGCCAAGTTGCATTGCATATCCGAGAGAATTACCTCCTCCCCCACACTTAAGATTAAGTAAGGCCCTCATTACTTAAAATCAGAAATAATTTAAAAATTCACGAGGGCATTAGTGTGAAAAGAGTTCGAAAAACCTTGGCATAAAGCCGGAGATCGTGAAATGTAGGTGAGCGATGGCGCTGAACTTAATGCCAGCATAAGAACATCGTTCATTCCTTGATCTCTATCACAAATTCCAAATTGATTGTACTTCGCTGAACTTAATGCCAGCATCACTAAACCTTAACAATAAGAAATAAACAAACACACAAAATGAAATAGATAAAAGTGGTGTATTTAACACAACCACCACAAACGTCAATCATACAACATAAATATTCTAATTATTACACACCATTGTTTTAAAAGAAACCATTCTAAAAATTACCAAAATGTTACCAAATATTATCAAATAGGGCACATGAGCCCTCTAATTGTCACCAAAGAAGTTACCAAAAGGCCAGCCGGAGTAGGTGCCGAACCATCATTCCTAGGTCTTCCCTGCGGGTATTGCTCCTCAAAGCGTCTTTGTGCATCTTGCATGGCCGCTTGTTCCTCATATAATGGAGGACTAGGAATTCGGTTTGGGGTGTGGTAATAGGTCGGATGTTGGTAGGAGGTAGCATAATACTCTTGGGGGTTTTGCATATATAAACCAACGTTATGGCGAAGCCAATCGCCCCTGTAATTCCCCCACCTTTGGTCATACCTTATCGCCCTATTATGCTCGCGTTGTTCTTCATGATATTGGTTAAATTGTTGCCTTTGTTCCTCATATTGGTTATCCCTGTGTTGATAAACTACCCTCATATCATGAAAACTAGAAATTACTTCCTCCAACTCTTCTTCCCTTGACCTTTGTGTCCGCCTACGCCTTCGCCTTGAGCTTGTGGTAACTCTTCTTCAGTTTCAGGTTCTTCCATGCGAACCTCTTCCTCCACATCATCTCCTCCAACACTGCTACCACCCGCTTCATGATCATGGGCACGGGGCTCTACATTTACTCTCGGAACAAATGGAATAAGCTTTTGATGATTATTGTATTCCAAAAATTCTGCATTCAAATAATACGTTTTGTTCAAAGGCTTCATTGTTGTACTGTTTGGAATTAACCGAGATAAATCGACACCAAAATGCCTAGCAATTTGGGTGATGTATTGCCCACCAACAATCTGATTCAACCTTCTATCTCCCCTCGAATTATCAAGATAACCCGCCAACGTAGATGGAATGTCTACACTGCTTTTGTTGTAGATTTTGTCTACAAGAAAAACATCGAGACGTGTTACCTTATTTGTTCCATATTTTCTTGCATTAAAAGTACATGCAACTAGCCGATGAATCATTCTTTTATCTTTATCATTTATATCAGTAAACTTGCTTCGGCTAGAGGAGAATTGAGTGTCGCTCATATCGTTCCAAAACGGGCGTGGATCATAAGAATCGTCATAATACTCGGATGACCGCAAATAAGCATTGAGTTGGTCATCATCAAGTTCGACATATAAACCAAATACTCAAGCAAGCTCAAATTGACTAAGTGCCCGATCGATCCCATCTAAACGAAATCTCATGAAGTTTTGATTTGTTGGGTCCATAATGAGATCAAAACGTAAAGATGCTATGAACTCTTTGCATAATTGTGAGTATATGACATCATTGAATCTCATAATTCGTTCCCATGCCTTGATTGTTATTAACCTGCCCGTTACAATCTGGTATTTTACCTCCAACATTCTAGACACTCGATCATACTCCCGTGCTTCCACCAATGGAGCCGGGTCAAAATACCACGTTGCATCACATGATTTGTCCGCTACCCAATTATATGCACTTGCGTAATCCGGATGGTCTCGGACATAAGCTAACCAAATCCTTGGATCATTTTGGTCTGGTGATCCTTCGGGTGAAGGTTGTCATTCATTTGGTGAAGAATTTTGTTCATCTGGTGAAGAATCTTGTTCTTCACGCGATACCTGTGTGAAGGCTCTTCTTGTTGTTGATTTCCCCTTGATCTAAAGTTGTACTGCACACATAAAATATACACCAAAACAAAAGAGGCGCATAGAAAATGGTATGCGTTAGTGTGAGTTTATCATAAATCAAGTATATGTTCAAAAAAACATATAGCACATAATTATGTTAATCATTCATGTAAACATTTTCTCAAAAGATCCAAGATTAACATAACTAGTCTAGCGTTTTAAAAACCAAATTTGAACATGAGCCTCATATCATTCTCATCCCTTTAACAAACTATCACATTAGACACAAAGTAATGGAAATTTAACAATTTTCAAGTATTTATATCAATTAAGAGCCAAAACATGTTAGATTTCCAAAACATGAACCATGTCATGCTCAAAATGTGATACATACTTATGAAGTACACAAATTATCTCAAACATTCACAAACACTTAGCTAAGAACCAAATTCAACCAAATTCAAAGTCAAAATTCGGATTTAAATTCTACATAAACTCTAGAATCATAAATATACCCTAAAAACACAATGTAATATGATTTCAAGGTATACAAGGCAATTATAACAACCTAAAGCATGTTAATGTTTATAACAATTATCAATTCTAGAAAATCCACATAAATTTTTTAAACAATCTGAAAAATTAAGCATGAAATCGAAGTATTGGAAAGAAAATTAAGTGGAATCATATGAACATACCATAGGCATCTTGATTTAGGCTTTGATTTGAGAAGAATTGGTTAAAATTTGAAGAATTGAAATTAGGGTTTGGAGTGTTTTAGTGAAAGAGAGCAAATGGATCTGCAATTTTGGGTGAGGAATGAGTGAAAAACGAATGTGTGGTGTTAAAGAGGAGATAAAATCATGGACCCCACAAAAAAGTGAAACAGATCCGAGTTCTTTGGGAGAGTGCGCCAAGCGTACACCTAAGTAGTGCGCGGCTCGCACTAGTGCTCCAAGCTGAAAACCTACTGACCAAGTTTTTACAAAGTGCGCTGAGCGCATAGAGAAGAGGTGCGCGGCGCGCACTTGTTGGTTTTCAGGTATTTTCGCGTTTTGGTCAGTACAGGGAGGTTGGTAACAGATTGGTGAACGTAATGGCATTCAACAAAAATTAAAAATCACTCAAAATCATGTAATTCACACAAAAACCTATTTTTAACATTTGTGAAGGTTTTAAAAGTGAGTTGCTTCACCCGAATCTCCCCCAAACTTTAGGTAGCTTTGGGGTTGAAAATGAGTTTTACCTCATCTTCAATGTTCATGGGTCCATCAACATATAATTTGACCATGTGTCCGTTTACCTTAAACGTATCACCCTTCGCATTCCGTAATTCCACAGTTCCATATGGAAAAACCTTGTTAACAACAAATGGTCCCATCCATCGGGACTTGAGTTTTCCAGGAAAAGTTTAAATCGTGAGTTGAATAACAAAACATGATCACCCTCTTTAAAATCTTTTGGATTCTTAAGATGGTTATCGTGCCAAACTTTGGTCTTTTCCTTATATATGAGTGAGTTTTCATAGGCGTTATGTCTCAACTCATCCAACTCATTAAGTTGGTTTAAACGAAGGTTTCCTGCTTCTTCAAGATCGAGATTACATGTTTTAAGAGCCCAATGTGATTTGTGCTCTATCTCCAAAGGGAGATGACATGCCTTCCCATAGACTAGGCGGTAAGGTGTGGTTCCAATAGGAGTTTTGTAGGCGGTTCTAAATGCCCACAAAGCATCGTCAAGCTTCGTTGACCACATCTTAGGATTGGATCCAACCGTTTTCTCAAGGATCCTTTTAAGTGCCCGATTCATATTTTCATCTTGCCCACTTGTTTGTGGGTGATAAGATGTAGAAATTTTATGGGTTATCCCATAGCATTTCAACACCTTTTCTAATTGGGTGTTGCAAAAATGGGTACCACGATCACTAATTAAAGCCTTCGGGGTACCGAACCGGGCAAAAAGCTTTTTAAGAAAAGTTACAACAACTCGTGCATCGTTTGTGGGGAGAGCCTTTGCCTCAGCCCATTTTGACATGTAGTCAACGGCAACGAGTATGTATTGGTTGGAATGAGACTTTGGGAATGGTCCCATGAAATCAATGCCCCAAATATCAAAAACCTCACAAACTTGGATTATGTTTTGAGGCATTTCGTCTCTTTGACTAATCTTTCCTGCCCTTTGGCAAGAATCGCATGATTTACATATTTGGTGGGCATCCTTGAAGATGGTAGGCCAATAAAAACCGGCCTCATAGACTTTTCTCCCCGTGATTTGGGGTCCGAAATGTCCACCAGTGGGACCAAGATGACATTGGAGAAGAATTTAATTGCATTCTTCCCCGGAGACACATCGACGGATTATCCCATCGGGACACCGTTTAAAGAGATACGGGTTTTCCCAAAAATAGTATTTCAAGTCACTGAAAAATTTCTTCCGTTTTTGATGTGACATACCGATTTCTAGGAATCCACCCGTAAGATAGTTGGCTATGTCTACAAACCAAGGATTTTCTCAATTCTCATGAGATTTTCGTCAGGAAAATTATCTTGAATAACGGTCTCATGGAGAACCTCAATATTTGGGTTCTCAAGGCGAGAGAGGTGATCGGCTGCTGGGTTTTCGGCCCCCTTTTTGTCTTTAATATCAATGTAGAATTCCTGCAAAAGCAAGACCCAACGTATTAATCGGGGTTTAGCATCTTGCTTAGTAAGCAAGTACTTTAAGGCCAAGTGGTCCGTGTAGACAACCATCTTTGCTAGTACCAAGTAAGATCGGAATTTGTCAAATGAAAAGACAATTGCCAGGAGTTCCTTCTCGGTGGTAGTGTAATTAAGTTGGGCTCCTTGCAATGTTTTACTAGCATAATAAATGGGCTGGAAATGTTTTTCAATTCTTTGCCCCAAGACGGCACCAATAGCAAAGTCACTCGCATCACACATAAGTTCGAATGGAAGTGACCGATTCGGTGATATGAGAATGGGTGATTGTGTGAGCTTTGCTTTAAGAAGATTAAAGGTGTTTAGACACTCGTCCGTAAAGACAAATGGAGCGTCTTTCTCTAGAAGTTTGTTCATAGGGGTTGCAATTTTAGAAAAATCTTTAATGAATCGACGGTAAAAACCGGCGTGCCCCAGAAAACTTCTTACACCTTTCACATTCGACGGTGGTGGTAATTTGGCTATGACTTCCACTTTAGCTCTATCCACCTCCATACCTGCACAAGAAATTTTATGACCTAATACAATTCCCCCTCTTACCATAAAATGACATTTTTCCCAGTTAAGCACAAGATTAGATTCTTCACACCTAATCAACATACGCTCAAGATTATTAAGACATGAGTCAAAAGAATCACCGAAGACTGAAAATTCATCCATGAATACTTCCATAAAGTCTTCAAGCATATCATGAAAAATAGCTACCATACACCTTTAGAAGGTGGCAGGAGCATTGCATAAGCCAAAGGGCATACGTTGATTAAAGAAAGTACCATAAGGGCATGTGAAGGTGATTTTCTCTTGGTCCTCGGGTGCTATAGGGATTTGGAAATATCCTGAGAAATCGTCAAGAAAACAATAAAAGTTCTTTCCTGCTAACCTTTCCAACATCTGATCAATGTAAGGAAGGGAAAAATGGTCTTTTCGGGTAGAATCATTTAATTTTCTATAATCAATACATACCCTCCAACCCGTGACAGTCCTAGTGGAAATTAATTGGTCATTTTCGTTGGTGATAACGGTCATGCCGCCCTTTTTAGGTACACATTGGACCGGACTCACCTAAGGACTATCCGAAATTGGGTAGATAAGACCCGCATCAAGGAGTTTGACAATCTCCTTTTTAACGACTTCTTGCATATTAGGGTTCAGTCGCCTTTGTCTTTGTACACATGGCTTATAGTTATCTTCCATTAATATATTATGTGTACAATAAGAGGGACTTATACCCTTGATGTCATGAATTTTCCATGCTAGAGCCGGTTTATGTGCTTTTAACATGGAAACAAGTTTAGACTTCTCACTTACAGAGAGTTCGGATGAAATGATAACTGGGAGAGTAGAATCCTCTTGAAGGTAAGCATATTCCAAGTGACTTGGAAGTGGCTTTAGTTCCAAAACGGGAGGTTCTTCAATCGATGTTTTACATCGGTACTCATTTTCTAAATCCAACTTTCTGTATTCTTCATCATTTGGCTCATAACCGTTAGCCATCAAGGTGGTCAACATTTCCACTTCTTCCACCATGTTCTCTTCATCACCTTCCGCCAAAATGCATTCTCCTGAACCTTGCAATTCTGGAAATTCCTGCAACAACTCTGAATATGTGTCTACGGTTTGCAAATAATAACATTTATCATCAGTAGACTCGGGGTATTGCAAGGCATGGTCAACGGAAAAGGTAACCTTAATATCCTCAATGCTAAGGGTCCGCTAACTTTTTTGGTATCTTGTTCATCAAAATTGCAGAACATTTAGCATTCATGGTGACGGATGAAAGTTCCTCCATTTTCTTCCGATTAGTAAGTAAGTCTTTCAAGAACTTAGCATACTTTGGCATACCTGAAATTACATCAATAAAAGGCATATTTATGTTAATTTGTTTAAACATATCTAGAAATTTTGACCTTTCGGCTTCTAGCCTTTCTTGCTGTTGCTTCCTTGGGTATGGGAGTGGTGGTTGATATGGCTTCACTACGGGTTTCTCACGTTCTTCCTTCTCAACCACTTGTTCCGGCTCCTTAACCGGTTCATCATTTTTGTTCAACGGAACACTGAAATTAGAATCTTTGAGCATAGAAGAGGAATCTTTAGCAGTGGAATTAACCAGAGATAGCTGAGGGTTGAATTCATTGATATGCTCCAATCCCGAGTTGCGTTTCAATTGCTCAGAATCAGCATTCTCCATGGAAGGGGGATCATCAACCTTGTTGGTGTGATTTGGCACATCGTTAACCGAAGGTTCCAAAGGAGGAATATCAGGCTTCTTTGAATTCAAAGGAGGATCATTAATATCATAATCTTCAAAAGAGTCCCTTATAAATTCACCCTCCTCCATATCCCCATAGCTGATGTTATCTGAGAGATCACCCAACGAAGCAACTCCATCAACCGGTTTTTCAAAAATAGACTCACTTAGTACCTTTAGAATTGCGGGATTCCAGTCCTCGGCTTCTTTAACAAGAATAGTATATTCCTTCTTGCAAACAGGGATAATGGCCCGTTCATGAATGTAATCGAAAGAACTGGTAAGGATGCAAACACGTCCATTGCCTTTCTTATCCTCTAGGTTAGAGTCTTGAAAGCGAACCTTACCATAGTGAAATGCAATCTTATTAAAAACCTCATAATTCTATGCTTTTGCAGGCAAACCTGCAATCTCAATCCATATGGCCCGTTCTTTAATGGTGAATGTATCGGAATAAGAGCAAATCTCTGATAAAGAATTACGAACTATCAAATTTTTCCCAAAATTATCACGAGATTCAACGTTTGGAAATTCGATCCAGACCCAAGCACCACCCAGGTACTGTACAGATAACAATTCGAATCCCTCGTCATGCCACATACGATTGAGGAAAGGGATCTGTGATGGAATAGCAGCCTTACCAAACATAATAAGATGAGAGTTCTCCATATCGAGTAATTCATCCTCTTCAATGTTAATTATTTTCAAGGGTGGAGTATTACACCCACCAATTAGCGATGCATAGGAGGCACCGTTCATGTTACCACGCATAAAAGGTTTAGTAGGCCCAAAACTGGGTTTAGGGAAATCAGACGGAGAAGGATTAGTCTTTTTACCATTTCCTTTATTCGCATCAGATCGATCGAATCGAGCCAGCGCTGCGTATAAATGAAAGTTTCCCACCCAACTGTTGCATAAGGAAGAGATAATATCCTTAGGACAATTGACGTTAAGGAATCTGACGAAGCCAAATCTTGTACCCTTCTTCGTTAACTTTTTAGCAATGAAGACGTCAATGACTGTAGCAAGTTTGGTACACATATCTCGGAGGTCTTGTGTATCGAATTTGTGAGGAAAATTGGTGACAAAGATATTGGTGGCTATTTTAGCTGTGTTTTTTTGGTCGGAATTAAGAGGTCGGGACATGATGGAGATGGAAGATCGTTGATGGAGAAGTTTTCAGATCGGGTGTTATAATTATCAAAAAGGATAGTTGAACTGAGATTTACATCATTAATGTAAAATTAAAAGGAGCTGAGCAAAAGATATTAATCGATTTGGGGCTGCCGGAGGTCGTGCCGTCGATGGTGGTTCCGCCGTCCATGGTGTTTGGGGTGATCCTAATTGCAAGTATATATTCCAGCTAGATCATTTATTAATTAATTGAACTTAACTCTTGATCGTGCATATTTAAAAATTAATTTATTCATATAATTTTCATCAAAATCTGAATATTGTATTAATTAATTGAACTTCAATCTTGATATTACATATCATAAGTTCATTTTATATAATAGACATATCTTAGATGTATTCTTTCAATAGGTTGTTAAAGATCAAAGAGGCTCTCGGTTATAGTTGTAATGAGATAACTCATCAACTTTAAAATTGCACATTCAAGTCTCGTTGTAAATTATTTATAATTAATTGTATGTGTTTACAATTCTAAAAAATATGTTCTCAAAGAACATTTATAATATGTTCTCATGATTAATTAGTTACATAGTATAAATTATGAAAGTTACATTACTCTATCATGCGTGAAAATGAAAAGGAAAAAATAATACTCAATAAATACTAAATTGTGTAACAAAAAACATACAAGTATGAATATTTGTACTAGTAGGAAGGTTGAAAAAGATTTGACACAGAGTCGAGACGGTAGAGACGTTAAAACGTCGCAACAAAAAAAGGGGTCGAAATAGAAGTTGACCAACGTTGACTTTTTATAATATATCTCAAACATAAACATTTCAAACATAAATATTTCAAAGTAAATATTGATATTTGCCTTTAATTTAAAATTTTTATGTTTGAAATGTTTATTTTTGAAATTTATTTAAAAAGTGAAACGTTGGACAACATCCGTCTCGACCGTCTTGACCGTTTTTTTACCGTCTCAGCCGTTGTTGACTGTCTTTTAGCGTTGTTGACCGTTTTTAATCGTTGACCGTCTTTTTAAACTGTTTTCAGGTCCGATGTGACGGTAGCGTGGTAAAACCGTTGCGACGCCCGTTTCAGCTGTTTTTTATAACACTGACTTCTAACAGTCATTTGGTGGCGTGATAAGTTATTTCTCACGGATGTCTGTAATGTGACAAATGTAATTTAATGAAAGGAAGTAGTTGGTGAAAAGATGAGAGAGATTGTTAGGTGATGTGTTAAATATTATTGGAAGTTGTTTGAAAATGAAAATATATGAAAAAGTAAAAAATAAAAAATAAAATATGTTATTATTAGATGACTCTCAATGAAAGTGTGAAACCAATTCCAATCTCATGCCAATCAATTGGCACCATTGGGAGCTTGCCAATGCTTAGCCAATTACTTTCGTGAATGGTTTCGTCTAAATTCAGCATATTTGATCACATGCACTAGTTACTTCTTGTTGTATTTTGTGTGTTAAAACTTGTACATTGTATTTATTGATAATATATCGGGTCTATGTTAATTTGAATAAGTGTTTGATGGTTGAGATTGAAATGTGATGCGTTAGTGATGGGAAGAAAATTTGAAGAAAATGGTGATTTGACGCTGACGTAACAGTGTGTTAATTTGAAGAAGGCCGTCATGGTTAGAAATGTTCTTATAATCACACACCCCTTATAATCAAGGCTTCAAATTGGTGAAGCCAACATGCTGCGTTCGCGCACTCTCAATGAAAGTGTTAATCTTATGCTAATATCATGTCAATATTATGCCAATATTATGCAACCGTTGGGTATGCATTGTCAATCAGCTGCCAACTTGATGTGGCCAATTATTTTGTTTTCTTCAAGCTTAATTCATCATAGAAGAATGTGTTTTAATTACTTGTATTTTTGCATTTAGATTTGTATTTGTACTGGGTTTAATTAATTAATTTTTAGTAGTGGAGGAAAAGTGTGATGTTGTTAGTAATCTATGATGATTTGTGATTGAAAGGAAATGAAAAGAAAAAAGTGGCATGGCACACTGGCAGAACTTGTATCTAATATGAGACGGGGCGAAACTAATGAAAGAGAGTAAACACTAAAAAACCTTAATTTTTTAGTAAAAATCTTTTAGTATAATTTTTTTTTTCCAAATCGAACTGGGACGGATATCCCCTTTTGTCAGTGGCGGAACTTGAGCTTAAAGACAGATGGGGCGGATGCGAAAATTTTAATAAATTTTTCATTTTCAGCGGGGGTAAAGACTAATAAAAACCTTATTTTTCAGTAAATTTCCTTTTTTAGTGTAAAAAATCTTTTCCCGTTAAATCCAGGTAGATCGAATACCCCTTTAGGTTACCTTAAGCTCCGTCCTTGCCTTTTGTCTTCACAAAGTACCACCCCTGATGTTGCACTGATGCGCTCATATGATGGTGTGTTAACATAAAAAAAATGTCATGGTTGAAAATACTCTTATGACACATCAAAACCTCATGCTCTTTCCACTACAAATAGTAACTCATAGGAATATCATGATATGATATCACCATATCATAATATGTACGTACGCGTATGTATTTTACCTAAATTAAAATGGTAGTTCTAAATTGAATGAGTTTTATTAGACAAGTCAAAAACTCATAAACAGCAAATATTTATATTGCGTGTAACAATTTTTGACATTTTGCAGTTCAACAATTGACTAAGACACTGTATATAATTTTTTTATATTAATATTAATATTAATATTAATATTCATGTTAATTATTATATTGATATTGATTATTAATATATTCTAGAAGTTTTGATGGATTTCCGGTGTAATTACACTTACAGCGCGTTTGTTTTGTTTCTTATTAAGATGTCTGAATTTATATGACATGAATGTAAAAATAATTACTTTTTGTTTATATTTTATATATAACCGTCTGAATAATCGAAATTATCAAATTAATTTCTATATCGAGTAGTTACAAAACCGATTACTTCAATTGGTTGTACTCGCATTTAAATAGGAGTCACATAAATTGAACAACGTGGTTGCAAATCAGTTAACGCCTTGTTTCTTTTTTGCTACCACCTTGCTACTCTATTAATAAAAGTTTGTCTTCTACTGTCGGGAAAAAAAAAGTGATTACTAATAAATTTTTGAAGTTATGACTAAAATGTAATTTTACATTTATTTGAATTTTATCATCAAGAAGCGTTTTATTTAATAAGTTAAAAACAAACACTCAGATAACCCTTCATATTCAGATTCATTCTATTAAGTTCATTCAATTCAAATAAAATTGACGGGCTACAAGTCTCTTTCAAAAGCTCTTTCATGAAATCTATTGGTGATGGTAGGACTACTTCATTTTGGAATGATGTGTGGTGTGGTTCGGATTGCTTCAAGAATATGTTTCCAAGGTTGTACATGCTTGATAGAAATAAAGATGCCATGGTTAGAGATCGGGTTACAGCAGCATATTCATGTTTAGCGGGCTCGGTAACAGCAGCAAATGTCCACGATTCGTCTTCAGGGAGTGTTCCAGTAGCAGGTTTTTCACCTTATTCTAATGCAGTTCGTCCTCAATCAACAGCGGCCGATTCTGTCCTTTTTCTATGGGAGTGGTCTCATGTTCCCACAGGAAGGACAACCACTGAATTGCAGGAAATAACAAATCTGGTCCGTTCTATCTCTTTCGATTTTAATGCTAAAGAATCATGGAAGTGGGCTCTCGCGAACAATGGTGTATTTACAGTTAAACAGCTTTCTTCACTTCACGACAAGCAGATTCTTGGTAGCAATAATAATTCTGCCCAATGTACTTTGAGAAATAATCTGGTTCCAAAAAAAGTCGAAATTTTCGTGTGGAGAGCGTTGAAAAAAAGAATCCCGGTTCGGATAGAGCTTGATAAAAGAGGCATTGATCTCCATAGTGTCCGATGCCCTTCTTGCGACGATGGTCTTGAAACGGTAGAACACTTCTTTATCAACTGTCGTCATGCTTTGGATGTTTGGATTCGAGTTTGCAATTGGTGGAAATTAGTTTATTGTTCTCCTTCAAATATTGGCGATATCTCCCATGGAAAATCTCCTAATGTCATGACCACTCTTGGCCAAAAGATTTGGCAAGCCGTTGAGTGGGTTTGTGGTTTTTATCTATGGAAAAATCGCAATTCGTTGGTCTTTCAAAACAGAAGTTGGAGTGCTCCGATGTTATTAAGTGAAATCCAAGTTAAGTCGTTTGAATGGATCTCGTGTCGGCTCAAGGGGAAAAACATCGAATGACTAAATTGGCTCACAAATCCTTCTATGTATCTATGTTTCTAGTTTTTTAGTTTTGTTTTTTTTTCGTGCGGGTTGCATCCTTTGCACCCTTGTTTGTCTTTCGTTGGTTGCTTGGCTCGGCCTCTTCCTGTATTGGCCTAAGCTTTTGTATTCCTCTTGGTTTCTATTTTAATTCATTTCTTGCTTTAAAAAAAAAAAAAAAAAAAAAAAAAGTTCATTCAATTCAAATCAAACATGACCTTATACGCCATTAAATTCTATACTTGTATTTATATGAAATTTTCTAACATGTGTCTTAAAGCACATGATAAGAAACAATTAATAAAGCGAAATTTTCTCACATATAACACTATTTGTAGCTAAAAATACATATATAGAAATATAAGAAGTTTATTAAATACATATTATATTATAATTGAAAGTTTAAGTGAATTTAATATTATCTTATACAGCAAACGTTGATTTATTAACGACTTGACTGCCACTTAGAGCCTACATTGGATGTGCAAGATTTAAAACTCATGGAAATTTGATCATACCATTTAATGGCGTCTCTAGTTATTGAGTCGACAGCAAACGTCGATTTATGGGCGACTCGATAGACTCTTAGAGCCTAAAGTAAATTTGAGGCAGGATTTAAAATCATGGAAATTTGATTTTACCATTTTCATGGCGTCTCAATTTTATTTTTAATTTTAATCTTGGTTTATTTTTAAATTTTTTTTTTCTACTTATAGCCGGAGGTCCACTCGGAAACAATATCTCTATGCGTCAAATAGAGAGAGATGACGTTCTCTATCTTTGGGATTGTTTTTACTCTTTGTGGAGAAATTATTTGTCTTTATTCTCGGATAGAGGAAGAATTGTCTACATCTTACCTCCCACATACACCACTTATGTGGTATTGGGTTTTGTTGTTGTTGTATATTTGTTTTTTCTAAAAAAAAAAATTCTACTTATTGGTCGGAGGTCCCCATTCAGAAGCAATCTCTTTATCCTTCGAAAAGAGAAATGGAAGACTTTTTCTACTTCTTGAAGTGTATTACTCTGGACGAAAAAATGACTTCTCTTTATTCAAAGATAATGAAGAATTGTCTACATCTCACCTCTAATATTGACTTGACTTTTCTTGTTGTTGTCTACATGTACAAGTTAGAAGTTAGCCATTTCATATTTATATGATACATGATTTTGACTTCTATTGTATTTTTTTTTATTTTAGTTAGGAGTATTTCCAAAACTTGAACTTATAAAGTCAAACAGCTTTGGACGCCATTTAATGAGTATTCGTCGCTTTGGTTGACCTAACCCACGTACTCGATTTTGTCAATAAGCCGCTAAAGACTTTTTATTTTGGTTGTAAAATTCTTTTTTTAGAAAGCAATAAAATATTACTCCGTATTAATAATTAAAGGGGTTATGACAAGTATATGGGACTGCTTTTGAAACTGGGCCTAACCGAAGTGCGCTTTGCCGCAAAACAAAAACATACAAAAATATACAATTAAAATTCATAATTACATTTTTTTTTTTACTTTTTAAATTTACTCATTACTTTTTCTCTTACATACAACTTTTAAAGATAATTTTTTTTTACTATTTTATTCTTATCTATTTATAAAAGCGAACAATTAATTTATGATATTTAAAATGAAATACTAGAAAATAGATTTGCGACGAATGAAATAGTTATATAGTCTAGGGTAAAATAATCATCATGGTCATTCAAACTACTTATTTAGTACAAAAGGTAAATAATACTCCGTATTAACCATTCACAAATTACATATTACTGCATATAATCATTCTTTCATCATCTTTATTCAATTAGATTAGAACTTAATGAAAAGGAAATCGATAAACTAGAACGATTTAATATTCAAACATTAAATTAAAATAAATACTAAATAGTTTAATTAAAATAAAATCATACACAACCTTAATTTTGTAGATGGAATCGCATTAGGAGTTGGTGAAAGCTTCTAGAAGATAAATGTAAGGCCCATGTACAAATTAAAGGATGTAACGGCCATATGAGTCTATTTATTTATCAAGGGATGCTAAGTATTATTTTAAAGAATTTTTTAGCAATAACTTTTAGAGTTGTAATTAGAAAATCTCTTATATATTAATATTATATATAATTAAATAATCAACTTTTTTTATAAAAATAAAAATTACAATTACAGCTAAATACTATAACAAAGCATATCCATCGAAAAGACGAAAACCGAACAAAAATACAAATGGAGATACTAGTTTGGCTCGAAACTAAAAATTAAAGAACATAGAACATACCCGCTACCTAGAATTAATAAACCCAAGAAAAACCTATAACCCTAGAATTAATAAACCCAAGAAAAACCTATAACCACACCCGAGACAAACACGAACATAACATAATAAAACACAACGGAGAGCAATTGGATATGAGAAGGACCTATCAAATCTTGACCCATTGTTTCACCACCTAGCCATTAACTTTTTTGCAGCGCACTTCCTTTCTCGAACGCTTGTCAAACCTATAACATAAAGCATTTGGCGACATATTATCATTCAAAATGGCCGTCGAAGTGAAAGGACCCGTTCATATACATTATAAACGATTCACAATAGTTGATTACATCGCGAGGTATTTGACCTCTATATGATACATTTTACAAACACTGCATTCGTTTCTAAAAGACAAACTTTCTTTACAACGAAAGTTGACGGCATGCATACCATTTCATAATACATCCAACTATAATTGACTTAATAATAATCTTGATGAATTTCAACGACTTGAATGCAACGTCTTTCAAAATATGCCATGAATGACTCCAAGTAATATCTCTAAAATGAGCAAATGCACAGCGGAAGATTTCTTTAACACCTGAGAATAAACATGCTTTAAAGTGTCAACCAAAAGGTTGGTGAGTTCATTAGTTTATCAATAATCATTCATTTCCATCATTTTAATAGACCACACGAATTTCATATCCAATTCTCATAAATATACGTCCCAAGCATAGAGACAAAAATCATTCATATGGTGAACACCTAGTAACCGACATTAACAAGATGCATATAAGAATATCCTCTATCATTCCGGGACATCCATCGGACATGATAAAACAACATCGAAGTACTAAAGCATCCGCAACCATGGATGGGGTTCGTTAGACCCAATAGATCTATCTTTAGGATTCGCGTCAATTAGTAGATCGGTTTACTAATTCTTAGGTTACCAAGCAAAAAGGGGCATATTCGGCTTCGATCATTCACCCATATAATGTAGTTTCAATTACTTGTGTCTATTTCGTAAAACATTTATAAAAATTGCGCATGTATTCTCAGCCCAAAAATATAAAGGGTAAAAAGGCAAATGAAACTCACCTATTGTAATTCGTAGTAAAAATACATATAACGTCATTAAACTAGTGCAAGGTTGGCCTCGGATTCACGAACCTATATATATATATATATATATATATATATATATATATATATATATATATATATATATATATATATATATATATATATATATATATATATATATATATATATATATATATATATATATATATGTTGGTCAAAATTTGTCTAACAATATAGTTTAGGTCATAGTGTATCACAATCCTAATGCTCGAGACTAATATGCAAAGGTCAACAAAAGTCAATTTGACTCAAAATGATTTTCAAAATTTATACATGATTATCATATAACTTGAAATCGTCGTTTTATATTTTTAAATATTTTTAAAAGATTTATTAGAGTAAATAATATAATTCATTTATTAATAATTAAAACTTTATAAAAAAATATACTTTTATATATCTTAAGTAATAAAATTTATAAAGTTCATTTAATATCATAAAAATATTATGATAGATTTTATTAAGGTAAATATATTATTTGTATTACATATTTATTTGATAAAATAACATTGATAATAATAATAATAAGTACAAGTTGTATTATATTGTAATAATAATAATTATTATTATTATCTTATTAATAAAAATATCAATATTTATATTTACTAGAAATGATATTATGATAAAATGATAATTCTAATTATGATAACATTAATATTTACGATATTTTTTAATATTACTTTAAAATAATAATTTTATTTAAAATGATAATAATAATGATCTTTTATAATCACAATGACATTTTTATTAAAATGATAATTTTTATTAAAATGATAGTTTTAATATTATCAATACTTTTAATAATAATAGTAATGATAAAATAATAAGTACAATAATTTTATCTAAATTCATATCTTACAATATTTTAATTTCATCATGATACTCATACTCATTATTTCCTAATTGATTCATTTGATAGCTTTTAATTGTCTTTTATATCGCGTTCATTTTAATAATAACAATAGTAATCATAATAATTAAGTGTTACTAATATTAGTTTTAATTATAATAATACTAATAATAATAAATATTATGATAATATTAATACTAATAACTATTTTAATAATAATAATAATAATAATAATATTAATTATAACTTTAACGATAATAACGGAAGTAATAATAATAAAATAACAATTTTTAATGATAATACTTTCTATGGATAATGATAATAATAATGATCATAATAATAATGATATTAGTAATAATAATAATAATAATAATAATAATAATAATAATAATAATAATAATAATAATAATAATAATAATAATAATAATAATAATAATAATAATAATAATAATAATTAGATAAAAACTCGAACGACAATAATAACGACGATAATAATAATCATTTTTACAAAAATTCAATTGACTATAACTTCTAATCCGTTCATCGAATACTTTTACGACCGTTGGTGTCACTTGACGTTTGAAACGAGCTATGTACTTGGTACACGTTTAACTTTGATCATAATCGGAATATTATAACTACATAATACTAATTGTTATTTTATAATAACAATCACTTGGGTTTTTGGATGCTTAATTACGCTTAGTAATTTACTAGAGCACACTAGTTAGTCTTGTTGGACTTTCTACCTTGTTGGACTTTAGCCCACCCTACTCTTGCTAGTGGACTATTTAATTAGCCCAATTATTAATGGGTTATGACCCAATTATATGTAAGACAAATGCTCATTTATAAGAGCCAACATACTAGCATTTTTGCTTACCATTATCACTAATGTTGCATGGGATCCCAACAAAAACACCAACTTTAGACAACCATTAACCAAAAAGCAAAAGTTTGTCCCCCTTTGTCCCCCACTAAACCTACGGCCACCACCACCATGTCACACCCTCACCTCCTATAAATACCATGCTAATTCCTCACATTTCACACTTGATCTCATTTAAAATTTACACACACTTACTCTATAATTCTCTCTCTAGTCTTTCTCACTCTAAAAAGTGTAAGTTTTAAATTTTTTTCTTCTTCTTCTTCTCTTCTAAATATCGACATCATCATGCAAGGATCTAGCTTTTTAGCTTTTTGATCTTGTTATATCTTGTAGATTCAAACTTGGGTTTGAATCCTTCAAGAACATGAAAGATTCAAGCTTTCTAGCTTTGAATCTTCATTTACTTGTTAGATCTAGCTTATGATTTCTTTATTTTGTTATAAAGATCAAAACTTGTATTTATGATCTTCATGTAACTTGAAGATCTAGTCTTTTGCTTTAAGGATCTTCAAGAACACTAAAGATCCAAACTTTCTAGCTTAGGGTTTCATTATTTTGTTAAAGATCTTAGCTTTTTAGCTTATGGTCTCATTAATCTTGTAAAGATCCAAGCTTTCTAGCTTAGGGTTTTCTTAATACTTGAGATCTAAGTTATTATTGTGGATCTCACTTACTTGGAACCTTTTTGTGATTGTTGTGATGATAAAGATCAAGTCTTCATTATATCATATGATGAAGATGCATAAACTTGTGTAAAAGGACAAATGTTGAAGCTTTATTGGGTTTATGCAATAAAGAGGCAATCTTGATGTTCAAAACTTGTAGAATGATAGCTTTTACTCTTAGTTGTGTGTTGATAGTTGAAAATTGGTCAAAGTGATGCTAAAATATCAAAGAGTTGTACACTTGAAGCTTACACGCATCAATGATGAGAACCGTGATGAGCATCAAGCACCAAGAAACCCACTGGAGCACTTGTTTGCTGTTTTTTGGGGTCTGATCAGACTTCTGGAC
The DNA here is from genome assembly GCF_046630445.1 of Rutidosis leptorrhynchoides. Taxonomy (NCBI): domain Eukaryota; kingdom Viridiplantae; phylum Streptophyta; class Magnoliopsida; order Asterales; family Asteraceae; genus Rutidosis; species Rutidosis leptorrhynchoides. Next base: position 104,942,244 of record NC_092338.1, on the reverse strand, counting down.
TTCTGGAAAATTAATTTTCAGATATTTCATTTCGACTAGATGACTTTTCGTTTAGGCCTCGCCTAAATCCGATATACGGTTTAGGATTTATAGCCTTCTGAAAGTCACTACGCCTTTGTAACGTTGTGCTGAAATTTCTGACCTACTCGCACTTAAACCATCACCACAGTCAAACAAAGACGAGATAGGTTCTGAAAATTGGTCAGTGGTTAGAGGACTCACATACGGAACCTTGGCCACTGACTACGCTTCTTTTCGATTTGTATAGAGGTCGTAACAGCTGTCCAAAGTCAGCCTATTGTTTTGATCTCTATTCTTGTTAAACTTACTTTAGCTTTTATGAATGATGATGATGATGATGACACTTAAACTTAATTTATGCAATTTTAAACCTTTGGGGACAATACACTGACTTAGTAACCTTTGACTTAGGTTGAGGACCTTTTGGATCGACCAACTTACTTGTCTGGACCGACTTACTACCTGCATACTTTTCATATCGACTTTTACTGCTTATTCACTGTGAGTTATAGCATCACTTACTACTTTTTACTATTTTTGGGACTGAGAATACATGCGCTTTTTACGTTTTACATACTAGACACGAGTACTTAAACTTTATATATGCGTGGGTTACAAAACGGCACAAAGATTCCCCTTAGCTCGGTAACGTTTAATCATTGGTTTCCTAACCATGAACGCGAATCTTAGATATGGATCCATAGAGTTTGACAACCCCACTCGGTTAGTCGCGCTAGCAGATAATGGGTGTTTAATACTTCGAGGACAAATGCACTCGCCAAGTGCACTTTTAGGGGGTGATATACATACGTTAAGTCTAGTTACTGGGTGCCCACGAATAAGCATATACTTTATCTTACTGATTTGAAATACTGATTTAAACTGCTGGTTGAAGCACTGAAATCTCATGGTCTACATTACTTTACTGATTGCAAACAAACTATAGCTCACCAACATCCGTGTTGACTTTTTAAGCATGTATTTCTCAGGTGCTTAGACCTTGTTGCTTTCGCTGTTAGACTTGCTGTTATAGTCTTGGTGTATAGACTTGCTGTTACAGACTCGCTGTGTTAGACTTCCGCTGCATTACTTAGAGATGTCTCAATCATGGAACTTTTATTTTGCATTCGCAACTTATGTTATTTTGAATGATGGCTTTGTAACGACCTTTGTGTCACGTTATCGTTTGTAAAACATTTGAAGTTATCTTTTCATGAATGCAAAACTCGTTTTAAAACAGCATGTAGTATTATACCGTGTAATGGACCTGTTGTTGACGATTCGTACATAATGGTTTTGTACGGGGCGTCACATTTGGTATCAGAGCATTGGTTGTAGGGAATTAGGTTGCATTAGTGCGTCTAGACCAGGTCGAGTAGGATTCACTAATAGGACTAATCTACAACTTGCTTGTTTACCTGTTTCTGCGGAACTGCTGCATGCTACTGTATTATATTACTGTATGTTACTGCTTACTACTAGTGCATGCTACTGCTTACTTTTACTGTTATATGAACTTGTTGCATGGTACTGCCTACTTTCACTGCTATGTGAACTTATTGTATGCTGCTGCTTATTCTCGCTACTGCATGCTACTATCTGCTTTTTGCATGATACTTCTGTTGATACTGCTATTACTGCCATGCTATGTACTGTTGTAGACGCTCTAGGCTGCTGTAGTTACTATGCTTGATTACGTGCTTGCTACCCGTCTGCTTTTCGCTGTACCGACTTGGAAAAACTTTTCTTTCCTAGTTCAGATGTTTTTCTGAACCCCTTTTCTACTCGTCTAACCCTAAGGATTAGTATTGTAATCCACCTGTTACTGTCATTCCACCATTCTGGAGATCGAAACACTACTTCACGCAATCTAGGTGGAGTACCCCTCGGAGTACGTGCCCACTAAGGTTGATCCTCGAAGGAGAAGATATGCGAGGACTTTTCGGAGTAACCGCACCCCGAGCTCACCCTAATTAGCCACATACAACGTATCAACATTATAAGGATGTTCAGTTCCTGCAAGATGACTCGTATCCCGTACACTTTCATGACCGTCACTTACCTCTTCCATTCTCCACCACTACTCGACAATCTAACGACACTTCTAGACTTAGGTCCCTAACACTCATAGGCATTGGAGAAGTCAGGAAGGCATCTCCTTTCACAAGGTCAGAATGCCTTCTACTGATGCTCAGCCATACCCGAAGACTTGGGAGTCACCTCGAGACATATCATATTATTACTTGCTACACGTACAACTCGACACGAGACCCATAATGAATTTCTAGAAAGGAACCTAACGACGTTACCTGAACCCGAACATTTTGAAGAAATTTTAGGACATTTAGGCATTGATGCATGACCTACGAAACCTACGCACCCACACCGAGAAACCGTGAGATTAATTATGTAAAATCTATTTTGAGATAGCATAGACAAAGCACCGTTAGGTGGAATCGAGTAGAACTTGAAGTGATCACGTTACATTAACCATATGGAGTGATATTGGAATGAACGTACAGTTTAGTACAATATAATGACTCCAGGCCAGCGTGATTATATTGAAGTAAATCATGCAGAAGTCTCAATGCTACTATATAAGGAATATGAAGTGATTTAAAGGAAATTTTGGTAGGAACCACTTGAGTATACACATTATAGTCTGTTAGAGGTAGGAAAAGAATAACCACGTAGCCCAGATACTGTACAAGAAGGGCCTTGATTGCAGAATTGATAACCTGAAAATCTGTTATAGATATAGACACCCTGGACACTTAAGGAAAAAGTTCTCAAATAGGAAAAACTTTGGACTTACTTGCGGTAGAGCAATCGTTATCTCAGCTATGGATCCTGATTATAGTTAGGGTACATTTCTTCACAACATTTATTGTCTCGAAGTTGTTTAATACTAGAACGATAGAAACCTTATATCTAAGAGCCTTAGTGTTATGACTAATAAGCCATTAACAACCATGAGGGTTAAGTATTCTATAGGAAAAGCTAATGGTAAGCTGGCAGAGATAGAAGAATAAACTAAGGTAGTACCTTAAAATTAACAGGTGGGTCATTTGGAGATGACCTCATGCTAACAAAACTTAGAAGTTTTAAAGTAGTAGTTGGAAGGGATTAGTTACCTACGCACAAGCAGATGTTATTTGAGAAGACTGATAAAATTTTCACAGTGGTATAATAAGATTTGGTTGGAATGAAACTTAAGATTAACCCAACACCCATCAAGTTGGGAAACTTGATGAAAAAGTTGGAATGGACTTTAGGATTAACTTAATACTCATCAAGTTAGGAAGATTGATGAAATAGTTGGAACGGACTGGCTTCCAAGGATGGAAGCGAAAGTTATTTATAGTGAAAAGATTATTCGTATACCTCGCGAGAATGGCGAGCTATTACGGGGAGAGAAGTAGCCCGAAGCTGAACCTTATTAGTTGCATGACAACAACCCGAAATCCCACAATAGAAATGGGAAGTAATAACAATGGATTTCATCACGAAGCTACGAAAAATGGTAGGCGGTTAGGACACTACCTGGGTTATGGTTGACCTCCTCACCAAATCTGCTCACTTTCTAGCCATGAAAGAAACCGATACAATGGACAAACTTGCACAACGATACATAAAGGAAATTGTATCCCGTCACTTCAGCGATTCAAATTCTATATTAAAGATTACCCAAAAATCTTATTTGATACTCATTCTTACGCGACTCTGAATCCTAACTTATCCAGAGAGATTTCTTATTCGATGACAATTACACAATCATCCTTCCTACTTCGATATTAGTCATATGTAGGGGTGTTCAAAATATCCGAATCCGAAATCCGAATCCGAATTATCCGAAATCCGAATCTGAAAATATCCGAAAAATCGGATATTCGAAAATCGGATATCCGATTTTTCGGATTCGGATATCGGATGGAGTTTTTAAAATTTTCGGATATTCGGATATCCGAATATCCGAAAATTTCTAAAAAATCCGAAAAATATCCGAAATATCCGAAAAATATCCGAAATATCCGAAAATTATCCGAATATCCGGAAAATTATCCAAAAATATTCGAAGTTTTTCAAAAATATCGGATATTCGGATAATTCGATATTCGAATCCGAAATTTCGGATATCCGAAAATCGGATATCCGAAATTTCGGATTCGGATTTCGGATGGGGTTTTTCACTATCCGAATTTTCGGATATCCAAATTTCGGATATCCGAAAATGAACCCCCCTAGTCATATGAGTTCGAAATTTTCCAAAATCGATGGGTGGTTAATTCTCATCCTCATACTCTCCCATTCGTATCTCACTTATAAGCAACAACTTCACACTTAAGCATTTTTGGTCGAAGGACTTATGCCCTACTAATAGTCATCAATCACATTTAAATTCAATAATTTTCATTACCTCGTGACATTTTTGCTCAAATATCACCCAAAATTTTCAAAAATCTTTTACTCGATTCTCATCAATCTTTTTCCAACTTGTAACCTCCAAAATATGAAAATTTTGTTTGCCAAATTTTTACACACACTATTTTACTATGCGATCATCTCAAAGTTTTATAAAGATGAATTTATTTTATTTGCCATGCGTGCAAATTTTTGAAATCGTATACGTTATATAAAATAAAGTGAATAATTACTTATTTTTGATTAGTACATATGAAATTATACTTTCACTTTTACAAATCAAATCTTTTATTCAAAAGATATCTTACTTTGAATGGTACGTGTTGTACATAACCCCAGTTTACTAAGAACTTCGTTTCTTTTCTTACATTGTCAGCTAAACGATATCTATAAAATTTTCCGTTGGTTATTTTATAAAAAAAATTTCATTGCTTATTCGTATCTAAATCATCATGAAGACTTTACAACCGTCGAAACTGAGAGATTCCTGTGTGTGTGTATGTGATGAAGGCACTTACTACCACGCCATGCAGAGCCTTCAGGCATCCACTGACACTTAAACCATTCAAAATTATTGCGTTACCCCAAGGATCTTATTTACCACACCTGTTGGAGCGATGTTCTTTCTTACATAACTCTAAGTCCTGACTTATTCCAAGAGATTCTCATCTAGCGGTATTAACACCATGTGATAACCCGTCCTTATCCACCTGGACGAAGTCATCAACATTTGGTCCCATTGCGATGATCGACTCCAAGTAATATCCTTAAATTGAGCAAATGCACAGCGGAAGACTTAATTCGTACCTGAGAATAAACATGCTTAAAAGTATCAACCAAAAGGTTGGTGAGTTCATAGGTTTATCCTAACAATCATTTCAATATATTAATAGACCACAAGATTTCATAATCATAAACATAATACACTCGCAAGTGTATGTAAAGCATTCTAAGTGGTTGAGCACTTGGTAACCATACTTAACATTTAATCAACGTCGCATATTCCCTTTATTATGAAATCTCACTACACCGTACCAAGTGTAGTCTACAAAACGAAGTACTGTGCAACCGTTGAATACTGGTCGTCCAGTCCGGTTGGGGTTGTCAGGCCCGATAGATCTATCAACAGGATTCGCGTTTACAATAACACATGTAAATAGTAGTTACCAAGCTACAGGGAAGTATGCCAGTGGTACAACTCAACGTAGAATATATTTTTAAGTACTTGTGTCTATTTCGTAAACATTTATAAAAGCAGTGCATGTATTCTCAGCCCAAAAATATATATTGCAAAAGCAATTAAAAAGGGAGCAAATGAAACTCACCTAATGTATTTTGTAGTAAAAATACATATGACATCATTTATCAAATATAGGATTTGCCTCGGATTCGCGAACCTCAACTAAGTAGCTCTTAAAAAAATTTGGCCAAGCCCGGGATTGAACCCGCGACGTCCCGCTAACCCGAAAAATATCCTGAATCATTACTCCAATTGTGTTTTCCCGATTTCATCCATATGCTATATATAAATAAACCGTCTTAACTGTTTCTTCTTCTTCTTCATATATAAATTGATCAAGGCAACAACAATCATATTCTTATATCACCATATCTTCCTCAATATCATTAACTTATCATCACATCATTATTCGTACACATCATAACCACCTTTTATGTACACTATATATCATTATCATCTTAACTTAATTCTAATCTTATCAATCATCATCTCTACATCATAATCATCATCATTTCATCATCATAGTAAATTTATCCTCATCACAACCCTAATCATTATTATCTATCTTCACTTTAACATCTTCATCATCATAATCATGATCATGATCACCATCCTTTTATCATTCGATTTACCATCATCAACATACACCATCTAACATCATCTCGTTCGACTTACCAATACATATCATCATCGACCCATATTATTTTAACATCATCACTACATCATTACATTATCATAATCATCGTTATTTACAGCCTAAATGATAATGGGTATCGACCCAATATCAAAACAAGTTCTCAGTCCAACCATTGGAACATGTTCACGGCCTAACAGCAAATTAGGTAACGGCCCATGTGTGTCTCGGCCCAACAGGGAACATTGAATAACGACCCACCAACATTTAAAGATTAATTGATTGTGAGTAATTGGTTTTTAGATATTACAGTCCAATAACCGGCAAAAAAATAAATATATATATATATATATATATATATATATATATATATATATATATATATATATATATATATATATATATCAACCAATCCAAAAGTAATTGCGTAATAATATGTCCCAAGTGGGGTTTCCAGTCAAGAAGGAAAAAAAATAAAAAGGCTGGGGACAAGAACAAAAGCAGCCATGATATTTAATTAACAACTTGTACAAGTGGGGTTTGAGGGTGGGTACATCCTTGTTGGGCAGCAGGCACGAATATTACCCTTTTAAACAAATTGAAAACAGCATCAATGATTATTTGTGATAATTATTGAACAGAAACAAAAAAATGAGCGTAGATGTGTGTCTTTGATATTTGGTATTCGGGTAGAAGACTCTGGCTTTTTATAGTTGTAAGGGAAACAGGAAAATAACATGAAGTTGTGATGGTGATGGAGTTCACAAAAGTGGTTAATGGTGGTCATGGGTTTGAAAAATTAGTGGTGGTGGCGGTTGTGTGTTTTCGGACAGTGAGTGAAGAGAGGGAATGAAGAAAAGAAAAAAAAATGGTGATACATAATGGTTACGGTGGTGACAGGTTTGAAAGTGAGCCGATGGTGGTGATGAAGTGGTCGTCTAGGTGAAGTAGCCAAGGGTTGATGAATGGAAATAAGATGATGAGTTGTAGTGGTTACAAGTTGAAGGTGATTGTTGTAGTTTGGTTCTCGGCTAAACACAAGGAAAACCGAAGGTGATGATTGATGATGAGGGTGGAATTGTAGGTGTTTATTCAATGAAGATGGTCAATAGATGTGAGATCAAGAGTGTGATAAGGGTGTTCGATGATAATGGTAAGCAAGGGTGTGGTGAGATTCCTCGAGCAACAAAACCATGTTGGCGTGTTCGGTTGTGATTGTGATCGAGCAAGGTAGTTTGGGTTAGTGTAATAATGGAAGGGATGATATTACATGTACAATCTATTCTATATGTCTATATATATAAGAGATAGATTAGATGTATAATTTAGTTACAGTAAAATGAAATAATAATAAAAATATAACATGCACATTCTCAAACAACTGGTACGTGTAGATAACAACAAAAGTAAATGGAAAATTTTAAACATACAAATGGAAAGTTGGAAAGTTGTGCTGGAAAGTTAGATTAATTGAAATAAAGAATAGTGATTGAACAGTGATTGCAGTGTCCTAATTTGAATCTATTCGTATAAATAATTAAATAAATATAATAATAATTAATAAAATAAAACGTGTGTTAAAAAGAATTTAGCAGTCTTTTAATTCTATCGATAGTTTGTCACTGAATGCTATATCGTGTCCATTGCTAAACAGTTAACGTATAAAAGTGTCCCTAAAAATCCTAAATTTTTAGATTAAATATATTTAATTATTTCACTCATTAACTGTTTGAAATCGGATAAAAAAGGTTCGATAATTATTTATTTTCTGTTCCAATTTATATGTACGGAGTACTAATATTTAAACTTAAAAAGGTAAACATATTTTTAACAAATCTAACATCTTCGTAATCGTTGTTCGTGAATCGTCGGGAATGGTCGAAGGTCAATTGAATATATGAAACAGTTCAAAATTTTTGAGATCCAACCTAACAGACTTTTCTTATCGTGTTGAAATTACACTATCGTATCGAGAGTTTGGTTTAAAATTAGTCAGAATTTTCCGGGTCGTTACAGTACCTACCCGTTAAAGAAATTTCGTCCCGAAATTTGAGTGAAGTGGTCATGGCTAACAATAAAAATGTTTTCATGACCAATATAAGTTGGTAAATAGAGTTTTATCATCATTGGGTAATATGGATAAAACAATTTGATTAATCGAAGAGTACGAGTGAAGCTATCACTAAAGATTGAGATAGAGATTTAACTTTTGACGTAGTCACGGTGGATTTTCGAAATTTAAGGAATTTAAAAGAAAATCTTTGGAAATCTATAAGATCTGATTCTTCGGCGAATAAGGAAATCAGGATCTTTTTAATTAAATGCGGTCATCTGCCTGGATTGCTCTGTCGGATATTTCCATTATAAATTTACCTTTTCCATTCCATTAGTTTTCACCACTTCAATACTTTCTTTCTTAATTCACATTTCCAAAGAGTTTGAAAATGCTTAATCCAGTTCTGATCCTTGTACTTATCCTGACTATCGTATCTGTCATTTTTCTTTTCCATTTACCACCGGAGGAATCTATTCACTTCTACTATTACCTTGGGGTTATAGTGTTTTTAATTCTCCCGTGTCTTTATATGACTATACGCATTGATATACATGGTTTGTAATTCCTGTGTTTGTGATCGGCTTTACATTTTTCTTTATTTTTCGGAGCTCCATGCTCTTGTTTTCTCTTCCAGATTTCAAGTCAAGCGAAAATTTTTCCAGAATTCGTAGATATAGAGTTTCGAATGATTGTAATGTTTTAAGCAGGAAGAAACGTGATAGCATGATTTGATTTTCAAATTTATCAACATCACGGAAGATAGAACTATCAAGAATATATTCTTCTTGATATGTTCGGAGGTTATGTAGAATGAAAGAGTTATGTAACATGACACATGATGACGTTATGGTCTGTGAATCATCATGTTCCATTAGAAACCCAGCATGACTTACTGTAATATAATCACGTGGGCCAAGAGCCATTATATTATACTAACTCATGCTTCAATTCCCAACACTTCTCCACTATTCATTCATGGTTTATACTTATATTTTACAGAAGTTTCCAATATAATGAAATACAGATAACACGAAGAGGTATATAATTTCAAACGAGAATATTTATGAAAATATCTTCAGAAATATCGAAAATATTTATGATGATATTTTGGAATTGCAAAGTTCGAAAGTTGATGAAGAAAATTTTTTCGCAAGATTTTAACATGACTTCGGAGTAAGATATTCTATAAAGATTTCATCGGATTCAGAATTACCTGGATTCATGAACATAGGATTTGGTCCTTGTATTTGTCCATGGTCTCCTTCATGGTTAGCTCAATCCATTTTTTAGTACCAAATTTTCTATCGAGCGTTCCCTAACACTCCATTCTTTATCATCAACCTCTTGGCTATTTAGGCCATCTAAAATTTTACTGTTTCCTCTGCATTTAATGCAGCCATTTCTGAATCGTCGGTTATCAATCCGAGGTGATTTCAGGAGAATTGTGTTTTTAGATGATTAAACGCTGATGGTAATACGGTATAATATAAAAGGTTCCCCGATAACAATAAAGAGCACGCATATATATCAAGGTTATAATAAGGTTGTTTCGAATGGAAAGTCGAAATCGATTTGCTGAAGCTGTGACAAAATTGGCTACTTTGAAGAAGAACTGCAATGTTATTTTGGGTAATAATAACACTAAAGGAATTAGCACAGCTACGTGTTAAACGTTTACTCAGTTTTTGAGAGTTTTTCAGGTGTATAACTATATGCATCAATCTTTTCTTCCGTAGATGAAGTGCGGCTGGTTCATCCTCTCGATCGAGGTGTTTTCAAGAATCGTGAAAGGTTTGAACGCAGATTGTAATCGTCAAGATACGAATGAGGTTTAAGATGAAATCAAGTGGCAACCTTGAAGAATTATTTAGTTTCATATGTTATAATCAATATTTTAATTCATTTTAATTGTCCAATGTCATTAGTCCACATTCGATAGTCCACAGTTAACAGTCCAATAATTCATATATAATTTAATATATAATATTCGAATTAATTAATACGTATAGTGACCCGTGTACATGTCTCAGACTCGATCACAACTCAAAGTATATATATTATTGTAGAATCAACCTCAACCCTGTATAGCTAACTCCCGCATTACTGCATATAGAGTGTCTATGGTTATTCCAAATAATATATATAGATGCGTCGATATGATATGTCAAAACCTTGTATACGTGTCCCGATATTTAAAGTGCGTAAAATAAATAACAGAAATTAAATGACGATAAATTAAATGCGTAAAGTAAATAACAGAAATTAAATGACGATAAATAAAATTGCGAGAATATAAATTGCGAGAAGTAAAATGTAACCAGTTAGCTAGGAACAGTTAGCGTGGATTCTTAACAAAATTTCAATTAGTTAATTCGTTTGTTTCTAACAAATTTTATTTTGTCCAATGTTTTCTTCATTATGCCACTTGTTGGATTCTGATAGGTCAAAATCCAAATATGAAATTGAATGAAAATGGTTATTTTGTGGTGAACAGATACGTATATCGGTGGATGTAAGTAGGATAGTAAATGACTGTTGAATCAGATTCGCAGAATATATAGTGTAACTGATTGATGTGAAATCCAAATATTCCTCGGGTATTACCTACCCGTTAAAATATTTTTACGATTAACAGTTTGTACAAAAGAATTTTTAATTACAATCTTTATGAAAATATACATACATATATATTTTCTTCAGATGTAATCATGGATTTAATGAGTCAATAAGATATTAAACTCATTTGATTTACCGTTAGAACAAGAATATATAATCTCTAAAATTTTAGAGGTTACATAATTGCCATGTAAAATGAAGATAAATGATGTAGAACGATACGTAGAACGAAGATAAAGTAGATAGAACGATACGTAGAACGAAGATAATCGATGTTGAACGATATATAGAACGAAGATCATACTCGAAGTACAAGTAGTGATATTGAGGCATGTAATGTTGAGGCTTGTGTTATTGGTGGTAATGATGCCAATGCTGGTGGTACTATTGATGTCGGTGATGTTGCTGGTGCTAGTAAGTTTTGCATCATATTCTCCAACGCCATGACTCGAACGCGAAGCTCGTTGACTTCTTCTATTACTCCGGGATGATTGGCGGTCGGAACAAGCGGATGAATAAAGTTTAGAATTATAGATAGAATATAATCGTGACGAGATATTCGGGAACTGAAGGTAAAAATGGTGTTTCGAACAGGTTCGCCGGTAAGTGTTTCGGGTTCTTCGCCGAGGGTGCAGGTTGGTGGGTGAAAAGGATCGCGTTCTTCTTGTCTCCATTGGTTAAGTCGACTACGAACCCATCAGATGAATTGGGGATGGATGATTGGTTGATTCATTCTGGTGACGCTGCTTTCGGAGCTGGAGTGGGACTCCATATCGGAATCCGAGAGGCTTGAACTAGTGATGAGTTCCATTTTGCTCGGTTAGATAAAGAGTTTTTGATATGAAATGAATTTCGGATATCGGATGATATTCTAATTACATAGAATATCTATGCATAGTACAGATGATCTCATAGATTACGGAAAGAATTAAGGAAACGTGTCAGATAAAGTCTACAGTAACAGATACGCTAAGATATGAATTAGCAGATAGGCTAAGATATGAATTTTGTCTATACACTATCTATCAAATAAGTGCAGGAAGTCTTGTCTAGACTTAGGAATGATAATCAGGTAATTTTTCCACTAGGAATGATAAACAATACTTATAATATGCAGCTAAGGTCGAAGTCCAGACTCGCTAATACATACTAACGACTATCAGTTAGACACACTAATGCAAGACCTGGTTCACTAAGACCAACGCTCTGATACCACCTGTGATAACCCGTCCTTATCCACCTGGACGAAGTCATCAACATTTGGTCCCATTGCGATGATCGACTCCAAGTAATATCCTTAAATTGAGCAAATGCACAGCGGAAGACTTAATTCGTACCTGAGAATAAACATGCTTAAAAGTATCAACCAAAAGGTTGGTGAGTTCATAGGTTTATCCTAACAATCATTTCAATATATTAATAGACCACAAGATTTCATAATCATAAACATAATACACTCGCAAGTGTATGTAAAGCATTCTAAGTGGTTGAGCACTTGGTAACCATACTTAACATTTAATCAACGTCGCATATTCCCTTTATTATGAAATCTCACTACACCGTACCAAGTGTAGTCTACAAAACGAAGTACTGTGCAACCGTTGAATACTGGTCGTCCAGTCCGGTTGGGGTTGTCAGGCCCGATAGATCTATCAACAGGATTCGCGTTTACAATAACACATGTAAATAGTAGTTACCAAGCTACAGGGAAGTATGCCAGTGGTACAACTCAACGTAGAATATATTTTTAAGTACTTGTGTCTATTTCGTAAACATTTATAAAAGCAGCGCATGTATTCTCAGCCCAAAAATATATATTGCAAAAGCAATTAAAAAGAGAGCAAATGAAACTCACCTAATGTATTTTGTAGTAAAAATACATATGACGTCATTTATCAAATATAGGATTTGCCTCGGATTCGCGAACCTCAACTAAGTAGCTCTTAAAAAAATTTGGCCAAGCCCGGGATTGAACCCGCGACGTCCCGCTAACCCGAAAAATATCCTGAATCATTACTCCAATTGTGTTTTCCCGATTTCATCCATATGCTATATATAAATAAACCGTCTTAACTGTTTCTTCTTCTTCTTCATATATAAATTGATCAAGGCAACAACAATCATATTCTTATATCACCATATCTTCCTCAATATCATTAACTTATCATCACATCATTATTCGTACACATCATAACCACCTTTTATGTACACTATATATCATTATCATCTTAACTTAATTCTAATCTTATCAATCATCATCTCTACATCATAATCATCATCATTTCATCATCATAGTAAATTTATCCTCATCACAACCCTAATCATTATTATCTATCTTCACTTTAACATCTTCATCATCATAATCATGATCATGATCACCATCCTTTTATCATTCGATTTACCATCATCAACATACACCATCTAACATCATCTCGTTCGACTTACCAATACATATCATCATCGACCCATATTATTTTAACATCATCACTACATCATTACATTATCATAATCATCGTTATTTACAGCCTAAATGATAATGGGTATCGACCCAATATCAAAACAAGTTCTCAGTCCAACCATTGGAACATGTTCACGGCCTAACAGCAAATAAGGTAACGGCCCATGTGTGTCTCCGCCCAACAGGGAACATTGAATAACGACCCACCAACATTTAAAGATTAATTGATTGTGAGTAATTGGTTTTTAGATATTACAGTCCAATAACCGGCAAAAAAATAAATATATATATATATATATATATATATATATATATATATATATATATATATATATATATATATATATATATATATCAACCAATCCAAAAGTAATTGCGTAATAATATGTCCCAAGTGGGGTTTCCAGTCAAGAAGGAAAAAAAATAAAAAGGCTGGGGACAAGAACAAAAGCAGCCATGATATTTAATTAACAACTTGTACAAGTGGGGTTTGAGGGTGGGTACATCCTTGTTGGGCAGCAGGCACGAATATTACCCTTTTAAACAAATTGAAAACAGCATCAATGATTATTTGTGATAATTATTGAACAGAAACAGAAAAACGGGCGTAGATGTGTGTCTTTGATATTTGGTATTCGGGTAGAAGACTCTGGCTTTTTATAGTTGTAAGGGAAACAGGAAAATAACATAAAGTTGTGATGGTGATGGAGTTCACGAAAGTGGTTAATGGTGGTCATGGGTTTGAAAAATTAGTGGTGGTGGCGGTTGTGTGTTTTCGGACAGAGAGTGAAGAGAGGGAATGAAGAAAAGAAAAAAAATGGTGATAAATAATGGTTACGGTGGTGACAGGTTTGAAAGTGAGCCGATGGTGGTGATGAAGTGGTCGTCTAGGTGAAGTAGCCAAGGGTTGATGAATGGAAATAAGATGATGAGTTGTAGTGGTTACAAGTTGAAGGTGATTGTTGTAGTTTGGTTCTCGGCTAAACACAAGGAAAACTGAAGGTGATGATTGATGATGAGGGTGGAATTGTAGGTGTTTGTTCAATGAAGATGGTCAATAGATGTGAGATCAAGAGTGTGATAATGGTGTTCGATGATAATGGTAAGCAAGGGTGTGGTGAGATTCCTCGAGCAACAAAACCATGTTGGCGTGTTCGGTTGTGATTGTGATCGAGCAAGGTAGTTTGGGTTAGTGTAATAATGGAAGGGATGATATTACATGTACAATCTATTCTATATGTCTATATATATAAGAGATAGATTAGATGTATAATTTAGTTACAGTAAAATGAAATAATAATAAAAATATAACATGCACATTCTCAAACAACTGGTACGTGTAGATAACAACAAAAGTAAATGGAAAATTTTAAACATACAAATGGAAAGTTGGAAAGTTGTGCTGGAAAGTTAGATTAATTGAAATAAAGAATAGTGATTGAACAGTGATTGCAGTGTCCTAATTTGAATCTATTCGTATAAATAATTAAATAAATATAATAATAATCAATAAAATAAAACGTGTGTTAAAAAGAATTTAGCAGTCTTTTAATTCTATCGATAGTTTGTCACGGAATGCTATATCTCGTCCATTGCTAAACAGTTAACGTATAAAAGTGTCCCTAAAAATCCCAAATTTTTAGATTAAATATATTTAATTATTTCACTCATTAACTGTTTGAAATCGGATAAAAAAGTTTCGATAATTATTTATTTTCTGTTCCAATTTATATGTACGGAGTACTAATATTTAAACTTAAAAAGGTAAACATATTTTTAACAAATCTAACATCTTCGTAATCGTTGTTCGTGAATCGTCGAGAATGGTCGAAGGTCAATTGAATATATGAAACAGTTCAAAATTTTTGAGATCCAACCTAACAAACTTTTCTTATCGTGTTGAAATTACACTATCGTATCGAGAGTTTGGTTTAAAATTAGTCGGAATTTTCCGGGTCGTTACACACCATTAGTATTCTGACTTTAATATTAGCCATAACTTTTTTAGAATTTCGCAAAGTCAAGAAGCGATTAACTTCTCGTCCTCATGCTCTATCCTTCGTACCCCACTTTCCAGCAACGACTTCACACGTGAACATTTTTGGTCCAAAGACTTATGTCCTGATAATTATCAAAACTACATTTAATTCATTAGTTTTCATTACCTAGTAACATGTCACCCGATGATTCAAAGATTTTTCACTTGATCTTTTTCAACTCGTAACCTCTGAAATACGAAAAACTATGTTTATCAAAATTTTTACACGTTGCTTATTTGTGCGGTCCTCACGAGATTTATGGACAAATGAAAGTACTAAAAACTTTTCGATCACTCATGCGATTTATAAAATCATATATGTATGTATATGATTAAGTTAACAAATTTACCCTTACTTATTTTGGTTGTTACATACTAAGTTATACCTTCAAATTTATTTAAAAATCGCTCCTTTATTGAGTTGTTTAACTTAAGTCAAATAGTTTTGTGCAAAATGGTACGCGTTGTACATACTTCTAAATTTACTAGGAACTTCGTTCCGTTTATGTTATCACATCAAACGTTTAAAGGTTTTTCAAAACTTTCTTGGTTGATTTTATTAAAGGTTTTCATATTAGACTACACCATGTATGGATCACACTTCTTCTCGTCCCCCATTTAGGGGTGAAGCTTACTATTAAGATCTTTATTAAAAACTCTTGAGCCACTTTGGATGGCAGTTTTATAAAACTTATTAGGAAGTCTTTGTGCTCATAAAATATTCCTCTTAAGGTTAGACATGGCAAAAACGCGGGCCGATAAATCAGTTTTCTGGGAAACACTCAGTGGTCACCCTATCGTAGGAAAGGCACTAGGAGGATTTCTACTCTCAATATTTCACGGCTAATTGCAACCCTCCTCATAAACACCATCTCTATGAATCAGTATATTGAGGTATAAGAAATCATTTTTGAAATCCTTTTCACTGGGAATAAACCATCCTTTACGACCAAGGGTTCACGTATCTTCTCACCCGAGCATCCCCTTAAGTATAAGGATAAATTCAGAACGAACTGCTCGAAGGGTTCACTTTCATTCAAAGATCACACCTTTCGTGCGATTTTCTTTCGGAAATGTAATATAAGACCATTCATTATCATCATCATCAAGTTAATGACAGCTTAAAATTTATTCGAACTATTTTCTGAAGCATCGAACATCATCTCTTTTGAATAATCTTGATCAAAACATCACAAAGTTTGATGAATCATAGTAACACAGCAGTGACATTTGCATATGAACACCAAAAATTTCAAAAACGTTATCGAGTTGTTTTTAGATCCTAATTACTTCCAGAAAAATGTTATAAATAACATGTCTAACCCTCGAAATCCATTAATTGATTCAGAAACATTAAGCTGACTTCGAATTTCATGATGAACTTAACAGTTGACTTTTTGTTTATAAAGTTTGACTTCGAAATTCAAAATCAATAGGAGGAATTGGAGACTGAAAACTTACAGATAGATCAATTGGATGATTCCTAGTACTCCTGCATTACTAGATTTTGTCGATTGTTTCGAAAATTGTCTATTGGTTAACCAATTTCACGAACAGAGAAGTCGGATGAATTTTCTTTATATATTTATTTTTATTTTTCGAATAGCAGAGGGTAGTAGTATGCGAGAGATATAGAGGTTGGATTTTGAATAATTGTAGTTCAAATCAAGGAACGATTGATATGTACAGCAGCGTATACGAAATAGTTATATTTTTATTGCGAAATACTATTAAATACGATACAATTTTACACAAGTTATTTATTTATTTATAAAGTGGATATACCTAAACCATGCTACAACACTTATAGGCAGTGTACCTAATCGTACAGTAGTGTAGTTTTTAGTAAGTTCGGTTCGTTCAACAGGGATACAGTAAACAAGTTTAACGCTATAATTATTTTAACCTATAATCGTAAAAATATAAATATATATATATATATATATATATATATATATATATATATATATATATATATATATATATATATATATATATATATATATATATATATAATAAGTAGTATTATTATTATAAAAGGGGGTTTTTACCGTTTAATGACCGGTTTGTCGATTTTATGTCTTAAGTCACAATTAAAACCTAATGTAAAATATTAAAAATAAATATAACTTAATTTAAAGCGTAAAGTAAATAACGATAATTAAAGTGCGATAAATTAAAGTACGATAAATAAAATGACGGTAAATAAAATTGCAATAATTAAAAAGTACGATAATTAAAAAGTGCGATAAATAAAATGACAGTAAATAAAATTACGATGAAATATGAAATAAATGAATAATGCTTATTTAAACTTCCGTAATCATGATGTTCGACGTGTTGATTTTAGTTTATTACCATGGGTTAATTGTCCTTTGTCCCAGATTATTTGATATGTCCAACTAGTTTTTGTCCATAACAGTCCATCATTCATAAATATAAAATACGAATGTCCTCGTCAAATTATCCTTATACCCGAAGTCAAATATTCCAACTAATTGGGGACTTAAACTATAATAAGGTTTATATACATTGTTAATAATTACACCAGGTTATCGACTGTGTGCAATCCAAGGTTTTAATATTTATTAACAATTACACCAAGTGTCCTTGTATGTACTCCACCCCTGTTTTAATGAGTCCATTGACTATTAATCCATCCCCGTGTCCGGTTAAATGAATGATTATTAGTACTTATAAATATCCCGCCCATCGTGTCCGATCGAGTATATGTAGTTATTTATAATTACCTCAAATTGTAAATCTCTATATTAAATTAACGAACTATCATTCAGTTAAACAAATATAAAGCCCATTAATAGCCCATAGTCCAATTTCCACAAGTGTCGGTCTTTTGACCAAACCTCAATTATGGTACAAAGCCCAATAACCCCGTCTTTAATATTTAGTCCAACATCATGATTACTTTGATTTAAATAAGCATAATAATAACTTAGCTATTAGACATTAATTTAAAAAGGTTGAACATAACTTACAATGAGTATTAATAGCGTAGCGTTACACGGACAGAATTTCGACTTACAAACTTAAAACACTCGCCACTATAACCTTCTTATTATTAAACTTAAATTAAAATTAAAATTATAAAATATAAATATAAATATATCGTAGATAGATAGATAGAAAAAGAGGTAATGAATCGATCAGAATGCGCGGCCTTTTATAGGCCCACATTTCACTGTACAGCTCCGCGAGTGCGGAGCTTTTGTGCTTCATAGCTCCGTGAGTTTCGAGGTCTGGATTCCAGCTCATAGATTAAATCCAAAACGTGGGCTGCTGATGTGTGCGAGGTGGTGTATAAAATAGTTATATTTTTGCTACGAAAAACTATTAAATACGA
The DNA here is from genome assembly GCF_046630445.1 of Rutidosis leptorrhynchoides. NCBI lineage: Eukaryota > Viridiplantae > Streptophyta > Magnoliopsida > Asterales > Asteraceae > Rutidosis > Rutidosis leptorrhynchoides. The sequence continues at coordinate 104,923,398 of NC_092338.1, read as the reverse complement.
TACAATTTTACACAAGTTATTTATTTATTTATAGAGTGGATATACCTAAACCTTGCTACAACACTTATAGGCAGTGTACCTAATCGTACAGTAGTGTAGTTTTTAGTAAGTCCGGTTCGTACACAGGGAACTCGCCAAGTTTAACGCTATATTTTTAAAATTATATTTGTAAATAAATATATATATTGCAATTATTATTATAAAAGGGGGTTTTTACCGTTTAATGACCGGTTTTTCGATTTTAAAACTTTAGTCGCAGTTAAAACCTAATGTAAAATATTAAAAATAAATATAACTTAATTTAAAGCGTAAAGTAAATAATGATAATGAAATTGCGATAAATAAAAGTGCGATAAAATAAAATTGCGATAATTAAAGAGAACGATAATTAAAAGTGCAATTAAATAAAATAATAATAAATAAAAGTGCGATAATTAAAAGTGCAATTAAATATGAAATAAAGGAATCATGCTTATTTAAACTTCCGTAATCATGATGTTTGACATCTTGATTTTAGTTTATTACCATGGGTTAATTGTCCTTTATCCTGGATTATTCAATATGTCCGTCTGGTTTTTGTCCATAACAGTCCATCTGTCATAAATATAAAGTGCGAGTGTCCTCGTCAAATTATCCTTATATCCGAAGTCAAATATTCTAACTAATTGGGGATTTAAACTGTAACAAGGTTTTAATACTTTGTTTAATAATTACACCAGGATATCGACTGCGTGTAACCCAAGATTTTAATACTTTGTTAACAATTATGCCAAGTGTTCTTGTACATAATTCACCCATGTTTTAATAATTCCATAGACTATTAATCCATTCCCGTGTCCGGTTAAACGAACGATTATTCGTACATATAAATATCCCATCCATCGTGTCCGATCGAGTGTATATGGTTATTTATAGTTATGTCCAATTGTAAATCTTTATATTAAATTAACAAACTATCATTTAATTAAACAAATATAAAGCCCATTAATAGCCCATAGTCTAATTTCTACAAGTGTCGTTCTTTTGTCCAAACCCCAATTATGGTACAAAGCCCAATTACCCAATTTTAATATTTTAGTCCAACATCATGATTACTTCGGCTTAAATAAGCATAATAATAACTTAGCTACGAGACATTAAATTAAAAATAACATTAACCATAACTTACAGTGATTAAAAATAGCATAGCGTTACACGGACAGAATTTCGACTTACACCCTTACAATATTCGCTAACATACCCTTATTATTAGAATTTAAAATTAAAATTATAATATAAATATATATATATATATATATATATATATATATATATATATATATATATATATATATATATATATATATATATATATATATATATATATATATATATATATATATATATATATATATACGTGAGATAGATAGAGGAAATTAGAAAAAGTGTGTAAAATTCGTGCAGAATTCGATGGCTTTTATAGGACCACGTTGTACTGTAGAGTTCCGCGAGTGCGGTGGTATCCTTCACAAAAGTACCGCGAGTGCGGATGTCTGGAAACCAGCTCACATATTAGATCCAAAACGTGGGCTGCGTAAAATTATATTATATAATAATATATATAATTAATTAATTATATATTATATTTTATTCTTATGCATAGTTGACTTGTAATTTTTGGTCCGTTGCGTCGCGCACTGAAAGTTTGTTCATGTCTCGGTTCCGGATTTTTGAACGTCCTTGCGTACTATTTAATATCTTGTACTTTGGGTTTTGCGTCTTGTACTCTTGTAATTTTGAGACGTTTCTCATCAATAATTTGAACCACTTTGATTGTACTTTATACTTTTTAGCTTTTTGGTCGTTTGCGTCTTCAAATCGTCGAGTCTGTCTTTTGTCTTCACATTTTATTATTTAAACGAATATTACTTGTAAATAGAACAATTGCAACTAAAAGCTTGTCTTTCTTGAGAGATAATGCTATGAAATATATGTTCGTTTTTAGCATTATCAAATATTCCCACACTTGAGCGTTGCTTGTCCTCAAGCAATATAGTCTTGAAATAAAAATGCTAGAATCACTTCTTTATTCTTCACACTTTGTACATCAGTGAATTCTATACGGCGGTATGAACAATGGTAGTAACGTTGTGGTTTACAGTCCCATATGACTATGAAAATTTAGATCCTTAAGGAAATTGGATCTTTATGAAAACATTTGATCTTTTGAAAATTCAATCTAGTTTTTACCCTAGATAAGTTTTCCGGAATAACCCTTCACCGGTGTTTGCAAAATGTTTTGTGGGTTTGGTGGGTTTCAGATTTGAAAATTTTAGCTCAAAACTTATGGTTTTGTGTCACCCACTTGCTAACCTTGTATTGGGAAAGCAACACGTCCAGTATACTTGTTCCGTATATTACCTTTCGGTAAACTACCGTCCGGTCTTAAAGGAAAGCGTTGAACAAGCAACTGTTAAGGCAATGTCCCCTGACATGCTTTTAATTATGGTGTATAACGTGTCGGATGCAATTACTATCCTTTGTAGGAGCAAAAGTAAAGCTCACCCTATAGTTTTTCGGTCTGGGACAAGGTCCTGTCTTTGACCATGCTATGCAACCACCATTCTTACGGTTGACACCCGATTTGGTTCAGGTGACCTAATGAATTCCAGGTGAATTCCTAGAATTTTACGTTCAATGGTTTTGAACGCATTGAAAATGGGTTTTCAGAAAACAAATCGGTTTGTAATTTTGATCAAAATATTTTCTCGTTCAAGCTCGAGTTTAGATATCATCGAATTCCATGAGTTTGTAATCCTCAATCTTTAAGGTCAATCTCTAGGATTGAGTAATATCAGTCTTAAAAGCTGACTTTTGATCTTTAAGGAGATTAACCTTTCTTGGGATCTGATTCATTAGTCTTATCAAGCTAATTTGCACGGCATCCTCCCCATTTTACGAGACAGATCCTCTCATGGTTAGGATAAGTCTGACCACTTGGCGACCCTATTTGATGCTGAGGTCCGTGGATTTCCAGCTGATTTTCGAGAAAACTTTTCAAGGTTTTTCGTAAACCTACAGCTGGTCTGGACGACAACTTCATGACCTAAATCAAGAAGCGCGTTTCTTTTTCGGAAGACTTTACTTCCTTTTAATGATTAAATTGATTCATCGTGTAGATCCATCTATTCTTTCAAAGGTATTCCAATAAATCGGGTAAAACTGATTAGTTTAGTCCAAAACAAAAGTATCTTTAATTATTTGTACAAAAATATGTGACATATGTTCTAAATAACTTGGTAAATTTTCCCACACTTGGCTTTTATTTTTCTTTCTTTGCCTTTTTATTCTCCTCTATCGTTCATAAATATGTATAAACATGATTTTGAATTCATTTAACCTACAGCTGGTATAAACATGGGTAGTCAGTATATAAGACTAGGGCTGTTCTTTATTATCAGAGAGCACTAGATTCTAATACAACTACTGCGTTACTAGTATTTCTAATGGTAACCAAGTGTATAAGTCTAAAAATTTTTAAAATCCGAAAGAATTTAACCCCTTCCCACATTTAAGATCTTGCAATGCCCTCATTTGCAAGAAATCAGTACAATTTAAATTATTGAGGGTCATTAGCGTAGAAAAATGATTAAATTTTACCAAAGTTTCCAAACATATTGGCGTTTGTTTGTTTTTTTAAAATGCTTTTGGCATACTTTAGATCAATAAGATTAAAAATAATGATAATAAAATTTCTCGTCCCGCCCTCGGGTAAAGCAATTTCGGTTCAATGACCTAGTCTTCAACTCACGACGAATTTTAAAAATCATATTTTTATCTTAGTGAAATAAAGTATATATTTGTTTTTAAATTCACACCAAACTTAAATTTAAAATGCATAAAATTAAAAATTCATTTAAATATAATTAATATTTTTAATTTTACAAACTTATATTAAAAATAGTAGTTTAAAATATTTACAAACTTAAATATATTGATTTTAAAAAGTTTACAATAATAATTTAATATTAATTTTAAAAACAAAGTAAAAAATTAAAATTAAAAATCTTTTTGGTCTTTTTATTCCACTTTAATCAATCAAATATTATCAAAAATATACGCCCCTCTTTTCGGTAAAGTAATTTCGGCTTCATAACCTAGTTTTACTCATGACGAATTTTTGAAATATTTTGGGTTGATTGATTAAAGATATTTATACCTTAAGAATAAACGGTAAATTTCGCAGTGATGTAATAAATTTTTGTATGATATCAATAATTTCGGTCGCAAAACCTAATTTTATTGAGTATCAATTTAATACTTTATAGCGAACAATTTAGCGTTTAATATCAAAAGGTTAAAAGCAATAAAATAAAAATAAAAACTGTACATACTTACCTGTGAGATAGAGTTCTCAGTGACCTGTTTTAGCCCACTCATAAGATAGTTGTACTAATTGGTTTTCCATAGCTACATAGGCGTAACCTCGAGCATTCAACGTTTTTTCTTCGAAACATATGAACGGTCCATCTCTGCATAAAGTAACGAATTCGGTATTGGAATATGTCTGATCCGTCGAGCATTTTCCTTCGTGTGACCATTTTCCTCATTTGTGACATCTTTCAAGGTGTCGTGCTCTTCTTTTTGCTGCGGATTTTGATTTTTCTTTACCAAAATGTAACTTATTATTTTCGTTCCTAGATTCTTTTCTTACTCCGTCCAATTTACCTCTGATTAATGATACCAATTCACTTGGAAGGGTGTCATTATTACGTTTAGTGATCAAAGCGTGTAGCATTAGACCATGGTTTAGTTCACAGGAAGTCTTCATCTCGTAAAACTTAAAAAAAATAAAAATTCAGAATGGGGGGAGAAGACTAGTTCTTTAGGGTCTGCTAGGGAAAGACCATTCGGGTTCCATTCTCGGAATCTACACGAAAACAGAAAATCTAACTCTAACAGAAATACATATTATTCTTTAAAGACTTGATTCTCCCCACACTTAGTTAGCTGTGGTGTCGAAATTGTGATTAACTTCATCTTCAACTTCCATTGGACTATCTATGTAATGTTTAACTCTGTGACCATTAACCTTAAATTCAATCCCATTTGAATTTATTAATTCTACTGTTCCATATGAGAAAACTCTTTTGACTATAAATGGTCCAGACCATCTTGATTTCAATTTTCCAGGAAATAGCTTGAATCATGAATTGAAAAGAAGAACTCTGTCTCCTTCCTTAAATTCTTTTGATCTTCTGATTCTTTTATCATGCCATTTCTTCGTTCTTTCCTTATAGATTAACGAATTTTCGTATGCTTCATGTCTTAATTCTACTAATTCGTTTAGTTAACTTAACCGTAGACGTCCAACTTCATGTAAATCAAGATTACATGTCTTCAAAGCCCAAAATGCTTTGTGTTCAATTTCTACTGGAAGATGACATGCTTTTCCATAAACGAGTCTAAAAGGTGTGGTTCCAATTGGAGTTTTGTAGGCTGTTCTAAAAGTCCAGAGTGCATCCTCCAATTTCATGGACCATTCCTTCGGATTTGATCCTACGATTTTCTCTAGAATACGTTTTAAAGCTCGGTTGGTATTTTCAACTTGTCCACTTGTTTATGGATGATAAGCGGTGGAGATTTTATGAGTTACTCCATATCTTTTGAGAACTTTCTCAAGTTGATTATTACAAAAATGAGTACCCCGATCACTTATTAAAGCTTCTGGTGTTCCAAACCTAGCAAAAAGACGTTTTAAAAAGTTGACTACAACTCGTGCATCGTTAGTTGGGAGAGCTTGTGCTTCCGCCCATTTAGATACATAATCAATGGCAACGAGAATGTAGAGATTATTATGAGATTTTGGAAATGGACCCATAAAGTCAATACCCCAAACGTCAAATACTTCACATACTTGAATGACATTTTGTGGCATTTCATCACGTTGACTTATTTTTCCGGCCCTTTGACAAGCATCACAGGATCTGCAAAGAAGGTGTGCGTCTTTGAAAATTGTAGGCCAATAGAATCCAGCGTCGTAAACTTTTCTTGTTGTAAGTTGAGGCCCATAATGCCCTCCTGTTGGTCCTGTGTGACAATGGTTTAAGATTTTACTAGCTTCATTTCCGAATACACATCGGCGTATTATTCCATCGGGACAACTCTTAAACAAATGTGGATCTTCCCAGAAATAGTGTTTTATATCACTAAAGAATTTCTTTCGTTTTTGGTACGACAATCCTTTTTCAAGAAATCCACATACTAAGTAGTTTGCATAGTCTGCAAACCATAGAATTTTATTATAATCTATCTTCAATAGATATTCATCAGGAAAGTTGTCTTGTATGGCCGATTCATTCAGAACTTCTAATTCAGGATTTTCAAGACGAGAAAGATGATCAGCGGCGAGATTTTCTGCTCCCTTTTTGTCTCAGATTTCAATATCGAACTCTTATAAGAGTAAGATCCAACGGATTAATCTTGGTTTGGCATCTTGTTTCGAAAATAGGTATCTAAGAGCAGAATGGTCGGTATAGACCACCGTTTTAGCTAGAACGAGATATGAACGAAATTTGTCAAAAGCAAAGACAATAGCAAGGAGTTCTTTTTCAGTAGTTGTGTAATTTGTTTGTGCTCCTTGTAACGTCTTACTAGCATAATAAATAGGTTGAAATCGTTTTTCAATCCTTTGTCCTAAAACGGCTCCCATTGCAAAATCACTTGCATCGCACATAAGTTCAAACGGTAGATTCTAATTTGAAGTTATCATGATCGGTGCATTAGTGAGTTTATCTTTAAGAATATTAAAAGATTTGATTCATTCATCTGAAAAGATGAATGGAGCATCCTTTTCTAGGAGTTTATTCATAGGAGTGGCAATTTTAGAAAAATCTTTTATGAAACGTCGGTAAAAACCGGCGTGCCCTAGAAAACTCCTAACTCCTCTAACATTGGTGGGATGTGGAAGTTTAGCAATTACATCTACTTTAGCTCTATCCACTTCAATTCCTTCCTTTGAAATTTTATGTCCAAGAACGATGCCTTCTTTAACCATGAAATGGCATTTCTCCCAATTGAGAACTAGATTTGATTGTTCGCATCTAATAAGCATTCGTTCAAGATTAACAAGACATGATTCAAATGTATCACCGAAGACTGAAAAGTCATCCATAAAAACTTCCATGCATTCTTCTATCATGTCATGAAAAATCGCCATCATGCACCTTTGAAAGGTTGCAGGGGCGTTGCAAAGTCCAAATGGCATGCGTTTGTAAGCAAAAGTACCATAAGGGCACGTGAATGTGGTTTTCTCTTGATCTTTGGGTGCTATTGGAATTTGAAAATATCCGGAAAAACAATCAAGAAAACAATAGTAACTATTTCCGGCTAATCTTTCCAACATTTGATCAATAAAAGGTAAGGGAAAGTGATCTTTTCTGGTGGCGTCATTTAATTTTCTATAATCAATACAAACACGCCATCCTGTTACAGTCCTAGTAGGAATAAGCTCATTTTTTTTATTCGTGATGACAGTCATGCCACCCTTCTTAGGTACGCATTGAACTGGGCTTACCCATGGACTATCAGAGATTGGATAAATTAAACCTGCATCTAGCAGTTTAATAATTTCTTTCTTAACAACATCTTGCATATTAGGATTTAGTCTTCGTTGGCGTTGCACATACGTTTTATGGCCTTCTTCCATAAGGATTTTATGTGTACAATACGAAGGACTTATTCCTTTAATATCATGAATCTTCCATGCAATAGCAGGTTTATGAGCTTTTAGCACAGAAATAAGTTGAGATTTTTCATTTTCAGTAAGAGAAGACGATATTATTACAGGTAATTCAGATTCACCATGTAAATAAGCATATTCCAAATGGTTTGGAAGTGGCTTTAACTCTAATGTCGGTGGTTCTTCTATCGATGATTTATATCGATATCTGTCTTCCTCTTTTAGCATTTAAATTTCTTCTGTTGTTGGTTCATATCCATTAGCCATAAGTGTAGCTAACATTTCAGTTTCATCAATTGGTTCAGTACTTTCTCCTAAAGAACATTCTCCTGTTCCTTATAATTCTGGAAATTCTTCTAATAATTCTACATGTGAATCTATAGTTTGAATATAATAACATGTATCATCTGCAGATTGCGGTTGTTGCATAGCTCTATCAACTGAAAAGGTAACACTCTCGTCCTCTATACTTAGGGTCAGTTTCTTACCAAACACGTCTATTATTGCTTTAGCCGTGTTTAAGAATGGTCTTCCTAATATGAGAGGAACTTGAGAATCTTCTTCCATGTCCAGAATAACAAAATCTACTGGAAATACTAAAGTACCAACTTTAACTAGCATGTTTTCCATTATCCCTCTAGGATATTTTACTGATCTATCGGCTAGTTGTATGCTTATTCGTGTTGGTTTCAATTCTCCAAGGTCTAGTTTAGCGTATAGTGAATACGGCATTAAATTATACTAGCACCTAAATCTGCCAATGCTTCTATTGAACTAAGACTTCCCAAAAAATATGGAATTGTGAAACTTCCTGGATCTGATAATTTTTCTGGTATCTTATTCAACAGCACTGCAGAACAATTAGCATTCATAGTAATAGCTGAGAGTTCTTCCATTTTCTTTCTATTTGTGATTAGATCTTTCAGAAATTTAGCATATCTAGGCATTCCTGAAATCACATCAATGAAAGGAAGATTGACATTTATTTGTTTAAACATATCCAAGAATTTGGATTACTCGGCTTCAAGTCTTTCTTTTCTCATTTTACTTGGGTAAGGAAGTGGTGGTTGGTATGGTTTAACATAAGGTTTAGCCTTAACTGTGTTATCTTCATTAACCTTTTCAACTACCGGTTCTGTTTCCTTATCTTGTTCAGGTTGTGGTTCTTGTGGAGTAGGAATAGCTTCATCAGAAATTACAGGTATTTAAGGTGGTTTAAGTGTAATACCACTTCTTGTGGTAATGGCTTTAGCTGTTTCATTCTGGGGGTTAGCATTTGTATCACTAGGTAGACTTCCCGGTTTTTTTCACCTATCAACCTTGCTAGGTTGCTCACTTCTTGTTCCAAATTTTGATGCTTGAGCATTTTGTTCATTGGTTTGTTTCTGAGATGTGAAAAACTGTGTTTGAGATTCAACTAGCTTTGACATCATATCTTCTAAATTTGGCTTTTTATCATCGGTTTGTGGTGGTTTGTTTTGAAAAATAGGTCTTTGCTGATTGTAAGTATTATTGGATACTTGTTGATTGCTTGGACCTTGTTGGTTGTTGTATGGAACATTTCGGTTATAATTCTGGTTTTGATTGTAGTTTGGTCTTGGCGGTTGATAATTATTCTGATAATTATTTCCAGGCCTTTGGTTTATGTATGAAACATTCTCTCTTTGTTCTATTGTTAGTTCAATACTGAGACAATCTTTTGTCAAATGTGGTCCTCCACACTGTTCACAACTAATTCTTATTGAGTTAATATCTTTAGTCATCTTTTCCATTCGTCTCTCGACAACATCTATCTTTGCGGAAATGGAATCTAAGTCATGGCTAGAATCGGCTCTAGCTGCTTTAGATGATCTAACGATATCTTTTTCTTGGTGCTACTCATGTGAGTGGGAAGCAGTGTTATCAATAATTTTGTAAGCGTCAGTTGCTGTTTTCTTCATAATGGAACCACCAGCTGCTATATCTATGTCTTTTCGTGTAGTGATGTCGCATCCTTGGTAGAATATTTGTACTATTTGACAAGTGTCTAAACCATGTTGCGGACATCCTCTCAATAACTTTCCAAATCTTGTCCATGCTTCATATAGAGTTTCATTTGGCTTCTGTGTGAACGTAACAATTTCTCCTTGAAGTCTTACGGCTTTAGATGCCGGAAAGAATTGTTTAAGAAAATTTTCAACTAAAACGTCCCATGTATCAATTGCCCCTTCAGGTAACGATTCTAACCAATCTTTGGCTTCTCCCTTTAAAGTCCAGGGAAATAACATGAGATATATCTGTTCATCCTCAACTTCTCTGATTTTAAATAAAGTACAGATCCTATTAAATGTACGAAGATGTTCATTTGGATCTTCCTTCGGCGCACCACTAAATTGGCAGTGATTTGTTACCATGTGTAGGATTTGTCCTTTGATTTCATAATCTGGCGCATTAATGTCTAGTTGAGTAATTGCGTGACCTTGGCCAGTGCGTTTAGCTCGCATTCGGTCTTCCGTACTTAGAGGTTTCAGATTTTCCATAATTGAATTTGTTGAATCTGAATCACTAGAGGATTCTGATTTAATGGTTGGTTCCTCAACAATTTCTGTTTGAATGATTGGTGATTCCGGAGGAAAGATTAGTGGTTCAGGATCTATGAATTGTCCCTGAATATTCTCCGGATTCTCAATTGTGAGGTCAGGTTCAAAAAAATGGATTATCGGAAATTTGAATTGGAGTACTTGGTCGACTTGATAACGATTCTAAAGAAAAATCAACGGCGACAATATTTGCTAGATGTCTTGATCGAGTTACAGGTGGTGAACGTATAAAAGGTGGTGAACGTTTTGCTCGGTGCATTCACTGAATATCCTATTAGTTATAAAAGATAAAAATTATATATGTTATCAAATTAATAGACTTTTCTGCTTTTGCCCACGTTTCGAATAGCCAATAGATGCAGTAGGGAGCCAGAACCCTTTAAATCGGAAGCTCACAACTCAGCCACTAACAAATTCAACTATTACTACGAAGTAGAAAATTTTGGATGTCTATCAATTTAACCGCTTAAAATAATTTTTCGTTGAATTTTAAAGAAATTTTAGAGAAGAAATAGAAAATTCTAAGCCCTAAAAACTAGAGTGCCGAGAAATAAGAAAGAAAAAGAGCGCGTCGAAAAACGTCGAAAAATAAAAGGCTGAAAAATAATAGGCGTCGAAAAATAAAAAAAAGAAAGTAGCGCGTCGAAACTTAAAAGTCTAAAAACTAAGAATTAAAAGTTGCGTCTAAGTGTATTAAAGCTTAAAAGGAATTCTATATCCCAAATGGCAATAACTTAAAAAGGTACTAAAATTTAAAAACGGCGTCGTAAAATTCTAAAGCACCTAAATCTTAGTCTAAAGAAAAAGCATTTAAGGGATTTAACGGCAAAGCCTAAAAATCTAGAAATAAAAATAACTATGGCAAAAACTATGAATTAAAACTAAATACGAACGAAAAGTACAAATATTACGCGAAAACAAATAAAAAGATACAAAATATAAAAATAAACTTAAAGTTGTAAAAAAATACAATTTTTACAAAAAAATTATTTTTAAATTAATATTTTATAAAAGTATTAAATTTTATAAGTAATAAAACTAATGAAAACCTAAAAATACAAATTTAATTAACTAAAACTAATTAATATTTTAATTAAACCCTAATTAATAATAATAATTAATTAAACAACCCTAATTTCGTAATTAATGTTGTGAAGTTTGACCTGTCAGAGACCTCCGCGAGTGCGGATGCCAACTGGCAAAAAGTACCGCGAGTGCGGATACCTCAGATGCAGGTCAAAAAATTCGATAGGTTCTGTTTTTTTATTATACTTTTTATGTTTTGTTTTTTTTAATTTTCTGTTTTTATTTTATAGAAAATGTTTTATAATATAACTAAAACTTATATTTTAAATAAAAATAACTTATTAGTATTTTATAACTAAAAATACCTTCTTCTTTTTTTAAGACTTAAAGATATATATTTTTTATGTTTTTATATTTTTGATATTTAAAACTTATGCAAATATATTTTTACAAAAAATAACAAGAAAACTAATTTTTTTTTTAATAGCGTCTCGCTTCGGCGTTAAGTGTTGTTCCCCGGCAGCGGCGCCAAAAATACTTGATGTGTGCCAGGTGGTGTATAAAATAGTTATATTTTTGCTACGAAAAACTATTAAATACGATACAATTTTACACAAGTTATTTATTTATTTATAGAGTGGATATACCTAAACCTTGCTACAACACTTATAGGCAGTGTACATAATCGTACAGTAGTGTAGTTTTTAGTAAGTCCGGTTCGTCCACAGGGAACTCGCCAAGTTTAACGCTATATTTTTAAAATTATATTTGTAAATAAATATATATATATATATTGCAATTATTATTATAAAAGGGGGTTTTTACCGTTTAATGACCGGTTTGTCGATTTTAAAACTTTAGACGCAGTTAAAACCTAATGTAAAATATTAAAAATAAATATAACTTAATTTAAAGGGTAAAGTAAATAACGATAATGAAATTGCGATAAATAAAAGTGCGATAAAATAAAATTGCGATAATTAAAGAGAACGATAATTAAAAGTGCAATTAAATAAAATGACAATAAATAAAAGTGCGATAATTAAAAGTGCAATTAAATATGAAATAAAGGAATTATGCTTATTTAAACTTCCGTAATCATGATGTTTGATGTGTTGATTTTAGTTTATTACCATGGGTTAATTGTCCTTTGTCCTGGATTATTCAATATGTCCGTCTGATTTTTGTCCATAACAGTCCATCAGTCATAAATATAAAGTGCGAGTGTCCTCGTCAAATTATCCTTATATCCGAAGTCAAATATTCTAACTTATTGGGGATTTAAACTGTAACAAGGTTTTAATACTTTGTTGAATAATTACACCAGGATATCGACTGCGTGTAACCCAAGGTTTTAATACTTTGTTAACAATTACGCCAAGTGTCCTTGTACATAATTCACCCCTGTTTTAATAATTCCATAGACTATTAATCCATTCCCGTGTCCGGTTAAATGAATGATTATTCGTACATATAAATATCCCGCCCATCGTATTCGATCGAGTGTATATGGTTATTTATAAGTATGTCCAATTGTAAATCTTTATATTAAATTAACAAACTATCATTTAATTAAACAAATATAAAGCCCATTAATAGCCCATAGTCTAATTTCTACAAGTGTCGTTCTTTTGTCCAAACCTCAATTATGGTACAAAGCCCAATTACCCAATTTTAATATTTTAGTCCAACATCATGATTACTTCGGCTTAAATAAGCATAATAATAACTTAGCTACGAGACATTAAATTAAAAATAACATTAACCATAACTTACAGTGATTAAAAATAGCGTAGCGTTACACGGACAGAATTTTGACTTACACTCTTACAACATTCTCTAACATACCCTTATTATTAGAATTTAAAATTAAAATTAAAATTATAATAAATAAATAAATATATATATATATATATATATATATATATATATATATATATATATATATATATATATATATATATATATATATATATATATATACGTGAGATAGATAGAGGAAAGATTAGAAAAAGTGTGTAAAATTCGTGCAAAATTCGATGGCTTTTATAGGCCCACGTTGTACTGTAGAGTTTCGCGAGTGCGGTTGTATCCTTCACAAAAGTACCGCGAGTGCGGATGTCTGGAAACCAGCTCACATATTAGATCCAAAACGTGGGCTGCGTAAAATTATATTATATAATAATATATATAATTAATTATATATTATATTTTATTCTTATGCATAGTTGACTTGTAATTTTTGGTCCGTTGCGTCGCGCACTGAAAGTTGGTTCATGTCTCGGTTCCGGATTTTCGAACGTCCTTGCGTACTATTTAATATCTTGTACTTTGCGTTTTGCGTCTTGTACTCTTGTAATTTTGAGACGTTTCTCATCAATAATTTGAACCACTTTTATTGTACTTTGTACTTTTTAGCTTTTTGGTCGTTTGCGTCTTCAAATCGTCGAGTCTGTCTTTTGTCTTCACATTTTATTATTTAAACGAATATTACTTGTAAATAGAACAATTGCAACTAAAAGCTTGTCTTTCTTGAGAGATAATGCTATGAAATATATGTTCGTTTTTAGCATTATCAGCTGCGTTTAATTATAATATATAATAATATATATAATTAATTATATATTATATTATATTCTTGTGCATAGTTGACTTGTAATTTTTGGTCCGTTGCGTCGCGCGCTAAAATTTGGTTCATGTCTCGGTTCCGGATTTTCGAACGTCCTTGCGTACTATTTAATATCTTGTACTTTGCGTTTCACGGCTTGTACTCTTGTAATTTTTAGACGTTTCTCATCAATAATTTGAACCACTTGGATTGTACTTTGTACTTTTTAGCTTTTTAGTCATTTGCGTCTTCAATTCGTCGAATCTGTCTTTTGTCTTCACCTTTTATTATTTAAACGAATATCACTTGTAAATAGAACAATTGCAACTAAAAGCTTGTCTTTCTTGAGGGATAATGCTATGAAATATATGTTCGTTTTTAACATTATCAAATATTTCCACACTTGAGCGTTGCTTGTCCTAAAGCAATATAGAACTTGAAATTAAATCACACTTCACTCGAATCACTTTTTTTATTCTCACACTTTGTACGACAGTGATTTTAATACGGCGGTGTAAACAATGATAGTAACGATGTGGTTTATAGTCCCACATGACTTATAAAAATTTAGATCCTTTAAGGAAATTGGATCTTTATGAAAATATTTGATCTTTTGAAAATTCAAGCTAGATTTTACCCTAGACAAGTTTTCCGGAATAACCCTTCACCGGTGTTTACAAAATATTTTTGTGGGTTGCGTGGGTTTCATATTTTAAAATTTTAGCTCAAAACTTGCGGTTTTGTGTCACCCACTTACTAGCCTTGTATTAGGAAAGCACACGTCCAGTTTACTTGTCCCGTATATTACCTTTCGGTAAACGACCGTCCGGTTGTAAAGGAAAGCGATGAACAAGAAACTGTTAAGGCAATGTCTAATGACATGCAGATAATTATGGTCAAAAACGTGTCGGATGCAATTACTATCCTTTGTAGGAGAAATAGTAAAGATCACCATATATCTTTTCTGTGATGACCCGGAAATTTCCGACCAAATTTAAACTTAAATCTTTATGTGATATCAACAAGATAAGCAAAATCTGTAATGTTGAGTCTCGAAAACTTTGGAACAGCTTACATGAATGCATTTGCCCTTTTACCATTTCCGATGATTCACGAACAATTGTTTGTAAATAAATAAGTATATATAAATGTAAGTACATGTATATTAATTTGAAATTATAAAATATAATTTAAGCATTAAAATTGAATATTTAAAATAGGAAACAAAATAATTAAGTGTAAATTTAAAATGAATCTATATATAAATATATATGATTACTATGACTAAATATTATTACATGTATACTGTAATTTATAATATATATATAATTCATAAGTAGCAAATATTCAATAAAGATTATCATGTTATATATGATCATATTACAAAGATTAATAATATATAATACGAATTAAAATATAGTGGTTATATTATATTAATACTTTAATTATCATTATAAATATTAATATTAATGTCAGCATTATTAATTATGTCATATGAAATTTGATATATTTGAGTTGTTACATTATTATTAATATTATTGGCATTGTTAATAACATTATTATTATAAATGGTAGTAAAATTTTAATTTTGGTTATTACGATTTATCAAGGTAATACTCATTGTGATATAATATATGTTATATAGTGATATTACATTAAAGTGCAAGATTGAAAATAATTGTTATATTAATATTATTATCATTACTTTATAGATATTGAAACTTGTATAATTAATATTATTATTTAATACAAAAGATATATATAAAATTTCATATGTATAAATTATTATATTATAGTTATCATTAATAATATTAACATCATTATAACTAATAAGATTGTATTATCAAATTTTTTTATATTACTATTAGTAATTAAACTATTTAAAAATTATCATTTATTTCTAAGTAATAATATTATTTATCAATTATTATTATTAATTACTTTATTAATATTTATACTTGTTAAATATCAAAAGTTAAAGAATTTAATATATATATATATATATATATATAATCAATAAAGCAACTTATAAATATAATAAAAAAAATTATATACAGATACATATATATATGATATCTTACGTATTTTTTTTTTGAAACCCAAATCTGTTTACCATCTCAATCAACCCTCTAAGAATTTGTTTCTGTCTAAAAATTTCTACGCATCAACAGCAATCGGGTACCAATTTGTTATCAGTCCCTATCTCCTTTAAATTTTTTTTTTGATTATTTAATTTTGGTACCTGCTCATATACTGTCGACCCATGGTTCTCCTAAAACTCGATCAGATTTCAAGGGTTAAGAAAACTCATTCGACTTTACACATTCACTATCAATTATCACTTCCAATGAATTTTTTTTTTTTTGATAATGTAAGTGTTTCTTTTAGAATATATATCGATACCTCTGGTTTGAAACAAAAAAAATGCAAAACCATGATTTTGAAAGAAAATTATAAATGTAAAAATGCAGTTTTGTTTAAATTCATGTATCTAAACTATCTACAAATTTTTAGATTCCAATTCTTTATATTTATCAAGAATTTTTGAGTCAAAGTTTAAGACTTAAGAAGTCAAACATTATTCGTCAATTAAATTCGAGGTTTCTGCTATGTTTCAAGTCAAATTGAAGATTTGGAAAGTTTTCATAAATGATTTCTAACATACTTCGTGTTGTAACATTTGTTCAAAACGTTCTCAAAACCATAATCATTATTTTTTTTTAGCCGTGACCCAGCAGCGGTGTTCTTAATTTTTTTTTTTTTAAATACGGGTTTGCCAAATTAACTCACAATTATAGGTTATCTCTGAGTTAATATTACATCAAATAATAATTAGAGTTAGGAAAATGATTGGAATCCAGTCGTTTATGGTGGAAGAAGATGATGACACAGAAAAATAAGTTAAATATAAATGGGTTTAGTAGTATAACAGAAAAACCGGATTGGAGGAATGGTTAAGAGGGTTTGTGTGTTAGCGGGAGGTCGCAGGTTCGAGTCATGTCTCGAGCATTTCTTTTTACTTGAAGCTTTTAAGGGTATAACTCTTTTAATTTTTATTTCTATTATTATTATTATATTATTATTATTGTTATTATTATTATTGTTATTATTATTAATATTGTTATTATTATGGTATGATATAAAAGCTAGATATATTGTTGAAATTGAATTCGATATGTTAAATATTAAAAGTATAGCTATAAAAAGATGATCAAGTTTATGAATACAATGAAAAATTGTTATAGTAATATGATTATGAAAATTAAAATTAATATAGGTGATCACTAAAAAGGTTATAGAATTATCAAGTAATGAAAATGATGATATCATGATTAAATATAAATTTTGATAATGATAATCATATGTACTATCGAATTATAATTAGTAAAATTATTATTATTATTAAAATTATCATCTTGATTAAACTTAC
The DNA here is from genome assembly GCF_046630445.1 of Rutidosis leptorrhynchoides. Taxonomy (NCBI): domain Eukaryota; kingdom Viridiplantae; phylum Streptophyta; class Magnoliopsida; order Asterales; family Asteraceae; genus Rutidosis; species Rutidosis leptorrhynchoides. The sequence goes on along the minus strand of NC_092338.1, from coordinate 104,906,035 downwards.
ATTTTCTGTATTTAAAATTATTATTAATATCAAAAGTATCATTATTGTTATTATTAGTATTATAACACTTATTATTATTATTATTATTATTATTATTATTATTATTATTATTATTATTATTATTATTATTATTATTATTATCATATTTATAAATATTAAAACCATTATTATTATTATTATTATTATTATTATTATTATTATTATTATTATTATTATTATTATTATTATTATTAACATTACTAATTTATTTATTATTATAAATTTTGTCATGCAAGTATTAGTTATCATTATTATTATTATGATTATAGTTATAAATAAGAATATTATTATTATTATTAGTAAATAAGTAGTATTATAAATATTATCATTATTATTATTAATATAATCATTAGTATTATTATTATTAAACTTATTATCATTATTATCATTCTTTTAAGATTATTACTTTGTTATCACTAAAACTATCATTATTATCATAAATAGACACTTTTATATAAAAATACATTACGTTATACTTTTATTATCAAAAATATATTAGTTTAACTATATCAATTAATATATAGATATATACCAAACCTTAATATATAGTTATATAAAACATATAAACTAAATATATTAAATTTATATAAATAACATATATTATAACAAATATATTATTAATAACAAGAGTATATAAATAACTGATCGATTACGATTACGTGTGTTAATATATCCACAAATGATATAGGTTCGTGAATCCGAGGCCAACCCTGCATTGTTCAAATGTCGTCATATGTATTTTTACTACAAAATACAGTACAGTGAGTTTCATTACTCCCTTTTTAAATGCTTTTGCAATATATATTTTTGGGACTGAGAATACATGCGCTGCTTTTATAAATGTTTTACGAAATAGACACAAGTATTCGAAACTACATTATATGGTTGAATGATCGAAGCCGAATATACCCCTTTTGCTTGGTAACCTAAGAATTAGTAAACCAGTGTACTAATTGACGCGAATCCTAAAGATAGATCTACTGGGCTCAACAAACCCCATCCGTTGTAGCGGATGCTTTAGTACTTCGATGTTGTTTTATCATGTCCGAAGGATTTCCCGGAATGATAGAGGATATTCTTATATTCATCTTGTTAATGTCGGTTACCAGGTGTTCAATCCATATGAATGATATTTTTGTCTCTATGCATGAGACGTATATTTATGAGAAATGAAAATCTTGTGGTCTATTAAAATGATGAAAATGAATGATTATGATAAACTAATGAACTCACCAACCTTTTAGTTGACACTTGAAAGCATGTTTATTCTCAAGTATGAAAAAAATTTCCGATGTGCATTCGCTCATTTTAGAGATATTACTTGGAGTCGTTCATGACATATTTCAAAAGACGTTGCATTCGAGTCGTCGAGTTCATCAAGATTATTATTAAGTCAATTATAGTTGGATATATTATGAAATGGTATGCATTCCATCAACATTCGATGTGAAGAAAGTTTGTCTTTTAAAAACGAATGCAATGTTTGTAAAATGTATCATATAGAGGTCAAGTACCTCGCGATGTAATCAATTGTAATGTATTCGTCCAGATGGATTAGGACGGGTTACTACAGTTGGTATCAGAGCGGTGGTCTTAGTGAACCAGGTCTACATTAGTGTGTCTAATTGATAAGTCGTTAGGATGCATTAGTGAGTCTGGACTTCGACCGTGTCTGCATGTCAAAAGTTTTGCTTATCCTTTAGTGTCGAAAATTATTTGCTTATCATCCTTAAAGTCTAGACACGTCTTACTGCCTCTACTGCATAGACAGTGTATAGATAAATTCATATCTTAGCGTATCTGTTATTGTTACCTTTGCCCGACAGCTTCCGTAGATTCCTCCGTAACTTATGGGATTTTAGTATTATATATGCATATGTAAATTATGTATTGCAGGGTACTAATCTACATCCTATAATCTATTTCTTATCGAAAATCCTTCATCTGATCGTACAAGATGAATCCCTCAACCAGTTCGAGTCCCTCAGATTTCGATAGCTATTCTGATAGTTATTCCGACAGCTATTCCGACATGGATATCCACCTAAGCTCCAAAAGCGGTGTCACCGGAATGAATCAACCAATCATACATCCCCAATTCATCTGATGGGTTCGTAGTTGACTTAACCGATGGAGACAAGAAGAAGGCGATCCCTTCCACCCACCAACCTGCACTCTTGGCGAAGAACCTGAAGCATTCACCGGCGAACCAATCCGAAACACTATTTTCGCCCTCATTACCCGAATATCTCGCCATGATTATATACTATCTCAAATTCAAAACTTTATTCATCCGCTCTTTCCGACCGACAATCATCCCGGAATAATATAAGAAGTCAACGAACTTCACGCCCGAGTTGTAGCCTTGGAAAATATGGTACAAAACATACCAGCTTCAGCAACATCCGCACCATAGATACCAAGGAGTACCAACAGCAATAAACGATGAAGTATTGATCCATAACTTCATTGAAGAAATATTCTGCGTAGAATATGTGATTTCTAAAAGTTTTAGAGATTATTTATTTTAGCTCAAATCAAAAAGCAAATGAGATTAATATCATGTTAACTCATTAAATCCACGATTACATCTGAAGAAAATATATATGTAAGTATATTTTCATAAAGATTGTAATTAAAAATTCTTTTGTACAAACTGTTAATGGTGAAAATATTTTAACGGGTAGGTAATACCCGAGGAATATTTAGATTTCACATTAATAAGTTACACTGTACATTCTTCGAATCTGATTCAACAGTCATTTACTATTCTACTTACATCTACCGATATACGAATCCGTTCACCACAGAATAACCATTTTCATTCAATTTCATATTTGGGTTTTGACTTACCAGAATCCAACAAGTGGCATAATGAAGAAAACATTGGACAAAATAAAATTTGTTAGAAACAAACTAATTAACTTTGAGAAAATTTTTGTTAAGAATCCACGCTAACTGTTCCTAGCTAACTGATTACATTTTATTTATCGCAGTTTATTTATAGCAATTTATTTATCGCAATTTTATTTATCGTCATTTAATTTCTGTTATTTACTTTACGCACTTTATTTATCGTCATTTAATTTCTGTTATTTATTTTACGCACTTTAAATATCGGGATACGTATATAAGGTTTTGACATATCATATCGACGCATCTATATATATTATTTAGAATAACCATAGATACTCTATATGCTGTAATGATCGAGTTCGCTATACAGGGTTATGGTTGATTCGATAATAATATATATACTTTGAGTTGTGATCGAGTCTGAGACATGTACACGGGTCACGATACATATTAATTAATTCAAATATTATATTAAATTATTGAATTGCTAACTGTGGACTATCGACTGTGGACTAATGACATTGGACAATTAAAATGTATTAAAATATTGATTATAACATATGAAACTAAACAATTCTTCAAGTTTGCCACTTGATTTCATCTTAAACCTCATTTGTATCTTGAAGATTATAATCTGCGTTCATCAAACCTTTCATGAATCTTGAAAACACCTCAATCGAGAGGATGAACCAACTGCACTTCATCTACGGAAGGAAAGATTTATGCATATAGTTATGCACCTGAAAAACACTCGGAACTTGAGTAAACATTTAACACGTATCTGTGCTAGCTCCTTTGGCATTGTTATTACCGAAAATAACTTTGCAATCCCTTTCAAAGTAGCAAATTTTGTCACAGCTCCAGCAAGTCAACTTTGATTTTCATTCGGATTAGCCTTATTATAATCTTGATATATATGCGTGCTCTTTTGTTGTTATCGGGAAACCTTTTATATTCCATCATATTTCCAGCAGACGTACCAGCAACCTCGTTGTTCCTTGGCTTAAATCTCTTCGATAAATCACTATATTTATCTACTGAAGTCTTATCATGTACTCATCCGCATCTTGTAACAAGAATTGCCATACCAATTATCGGGAATCAGCAAATCTTTATTGTGAGTCTCGCAACGTTTCCACATCAACAGTTATATGTATCCATATAACATTTAGCTCTTAGAACTATGACCTTCCATTCTGAAATTCTGAAAAGTACCCAGTCTGCAAATTAATACTCTGAATTTTGAGAAGTTGAATGAAGCAACAAAAACTGTAAACGACCTCAACAGCCAAAAGTTGATGATAAAGAATTGTATGTTGGCAAAGCTCAGAAAAAGTTTGAAACTGAAAAACTGGTTGAGCAAACTACGAAGGAGTCTCTGAACAAATCACAAGGACTAAACTTGTACATTAAGAATCCTGATGATTCTGTTTCTGATGAAATCTTTAGCGAATACCTTGCTTCTGACTCCAAACTCTTGCGGACAAATTTTCTTCACCATCCTTCGATGTTAGAAATTCCAAGATATCATCGTATCTTTCATTATAAATATCCTCCATATTTCTGAAGATATTTTCATAACTATTCTTATCTGAACTCATTAATCTCTTCGTGCTATCAGTGTTACATCATATAGAAACTGTTAGTTTCTATATTCTGTAAACTTTCGAGCTTAAAATATGAATGTTATTGAAGTAGTGTTGGGAACTGATGCATGAGTTAGTATAATATAATGACACTTGATCAACGTGATTATATTACAGTAAGTCATGCTGAGTTTCTAATGAAACGTGATGTTTCACAGACCAAAACGTCATCATGTGCCATGTTACACGACTCTTACATTCTATCTAATCTCTAAACATATCAAGAACATATATTCTTGATAGTTCTATCTTTAGTGATTCTGGTAATTTAACCAATCAAGATCGTGCTATTACAAATCTCTCTTAGAATATTAGTCATGTTCATTCAAAATTCCACACCTATGGATTCTGGACCATTACTTGCGAAAAGAAAACAAAAGCATGGAGCTCCGAAATAGAAAGGGGTTATAAATCGCAGCAAATAAGAGAGAACATTAACTGTGACTGACAATATTATAGAAGATGAAAGTAGGGACTCCAAAATATAAGAGAAAATATAAAGCCCGATAACAACAAATAAATTACAAACCGTGGATATTAATACGAATAGCAATATAAAGACACGGTATAATTAAGAATAGTATCACCCCAAGGTAATTGTAGAAGTAAACAGATTTTTCTGATGGAAGATTGAAAGAAAGGATGACAGAAATGATAATTAGGAAAATATCAAGGATTAGAATTGGATTAAGCAATTTCACAATCTTTTGGATGTATGAACTAAGAAAGAAAGTATAGGAATGGTGAGAATAATGGAACGAAAGAGTTTAATTTATAATGGAAATATCAGATAGAGTAATCGAAGCAGATCACCATATTTAATTATAGAGATCTTAATTTCCTTATTCACCGAAGAATCAAATATGTTAGATTTCGAGGATTTTCTTTAAATCCCTTGAATTCCGGAATTCAACCATGTTTACGTCAACAGCTAAGGAAAATCTTATTTTCTTTAATTCATTTTTTTTGCGATAGCTTCATTCGTATTCTTAGAATAATCGAATTATATTATCATTATTATTCAATAATGATAAAACTCAAATTATCAACTCATATTCGTCATGAAAACATTTTTATCGTTAGCCATGACGACCTCGATCAAATTTCGGGACGAAATTTCTTTAACGCGTAGGTACTGTGATGACCCAGAAATTTCCGACCAAATTTAAACTTAAATCTTTATGTGATATCAACAAGATAAGCAAAATCTGTAATGTTGAGTCTCGAAAACTTTGGAACAGCTTACATGAATGCATTTGCCCTTTTACCATTTCCTATGATTCACGAACAATTGTTTGTAAATAAATAAGTATATATAAATGTAAGTACATGTATATTAATTTGAAATTATAAAATATAATTTAAGCATTAAAATTGAATATGTAAAATAGGATACAAAATAATTAAGTGTAAATTTAAAATGAATCTATATATAAATATATATGATTACTATGACTAAATATTATTACATGTATACTGTAATTTATAATATATATATATATATATATATATATATATATATATATATATATATATATATATATATATATATATATATATATATATATATATAATTAATAAGTAGCAAATATTCAATAAAGATAATCATGTTATATATGATCATATTACAAAAATTAATAATATATAATACGAATTAAAATATAGTGGTTATATTATATTAATACTTTCATTATCATTATAAATATTAATATTAATGTCAGCATTATTAATTATGTCATATGAAATTTCATATATTTGAGTTGTTACATTATTATTAATATTATTGGCATTGTTAATAACATTATTATTATAAATGGTAGTAAAATTTTAATTTTGGTTATTACGATTTATCAAGGTAATACTCATTGTGATATAATATATGTTATATAGTGATATTACATTTAAGTGCAAGATTGAAAATAATTGTTATATTAATATTATTATCATTACTTTATAGATATTGAAACTTGTATAATTAATATTATTATTTAATACAAAAGATATATATAAAATTTGATATGTATAAATTATTATATTATAGTTATCATTAATAATATTAACATCATTATAACTAATAAGATTGTATTATCAATTTTTTTATATATTACTATTAGTAATTAAACTATTTAAAAATTATCATTTATTTCTAAGTAATAATTTTATTTATCAATTATTATTATTAATTACTTTATTAATATTTATACTTGTTAAATATCAAAAGTTAAAGAATTTAATATATATATATATATATATATATATATATATATATATATATATATATATATATATATATATATATATATATATATACGCATTTTTTTTAAACCCAAATCTGTTTACCATCTCAATCAACTCTCCTAAGAATTTGTTTCTGTCTAAAAATTTCTATGCATCAACAGCAATCGGGTACCAATTTGTTATCAGTCCCTATCTGCTTTAAATTTTTAATTTTTGATTATTTAATTTTGGTACCTGCTCATATACTGTTGACCCATGGTTCTCCTAAAACTCGATCAGATTTCAAAGGTTAAGAAAACTCATTCGACTTTACACATTCACTATCAATTATCACTTCCAATGAATTTTTTTTTTTTTTTTTTGATAATGTAAGTGTTTCTTTTAGAATATATATCGATACCTCTGGTTTGAAAAAAAAAAATGCAAAACCATGATTTCGAATGAAAATTATAAATGTAAAAATGCAGTTTTGTTTGAATTCATGTATCTAAACTATCTGCAAATTTTTAGATTCCAATTCTTTATATTCATCAAGAATTTTTGAGTCAAAGTTTAAGACTTAAAAAGTCAAACATTATTCGTCAATTAAATTCGAGGTTTCTGCTATGTTTCAAGTCAAATTGAGGATTTGGAAAGTTTTCATAAATGATTTCTAACATACTTCGTGTTGTAACATTTGTTCAAAACGTTCTCAAAACCATAATCATTATTTTTTTTTTGCCGTGACCCAGCAGCGGTGTTCTTAATTTATTTTTTTTTGTTTAAATACGGGTTTGCCAAATTAACTCACAATTATATGTTATCTCTAAGTTAATATTACATCAAATAATAATTAGAGTTAGGAAAATGATTGGAATCCAGTCGTTTATGGTGGAAGAAGACGATGACACAGAAAAATAAGTTAAATATAAATGGGTTTAGTAGTATAATAGAAAAACCGGATTGGAGGAATGGTTAAGAGGGTTTGTGTGTTAGCGGGAGGTCGCGGGTTCGAGTCCTGTCTCGAGCATTTCTTTTTACTTGAAGCTTTTAAGGGTATAACTCTTTTAATTTTTATTTCTATTATTATTATTATTATATTATTATTGTTATTATTATTGTTATTATTATTAATATTGTTATTATTATGGTATGATATAAAAGCTAGATATATTGTTGAAATTGAATTCGATATGCTAAATATTAAAAGTATAGCTATAAAAAGATGATCAAGTTTATGAATACAATGAAAAATTGTTATAGTAATATGATTATGAAAATTAAAATTACTATAGGTGATCACTAAAAAGGTTATAGAATTATCAAGTAATGAAAATGATGATATCATGATTAAATATAAATTTTGATAATGATAATCATATGTACTATCGAATTATAATTAGTAAAATTATTATTATTATTAAAATTATCATCTTGATTAAACTTACATTTTCTGTATTTAAAATTATTATTAATATCAAAAGTATCATTATTGTTATTATTAGTATTATAACTCTTATTATTATTATTATCATAGTTATAAATATTAAAACCATTATTATTATTATTATTATTATTAACATTACTAATGTATTTATTATTATAAATTTTGTCATGCAAGTATTAGTTATCATTATTATTATTATGATTATAGTTATAAATAAGAATATTATTATTATTATTATTATTAGTAAATAAGTAGTATTATAAATATTATCATTATTATTATTAATATAATCATTAGTATTATTATTATTAAACTTATTGTCATTATTATCATTCTTATAAGATTATTACTTTGTTATCACTAAAACTATCAATATTATCATAAATAGATACTTTTATATAAAAATACATTACGTTATACTTTTATTATCAAAAATATATTAGTTTAACTATATCAATTAATATATAGATATATACTAAACCTTAATATAGTTATATAAAACATATAAACTAATTATATTAAATTTATATAAATAACATATATTATAACAAATATATTATTAATAACAAGAGTATATAAATAACTGATCGATTACGATTACGTGTGTTAATATATCCACAAATGATATAGGTTCGTGAATCCGAGGCCAACCCTGCATTGTTCAAATGTCGTCATATGTATTTTTACTACAAAATACAGTACAGTGAGTTTCATTACTCCCTTTTTAAATGCTTTTGCAATATATATTTTTGGGACTGAGAATACATGCGCTGCTTTTATAAATCTTTTACGAAATAGACACAAGTAATCGAAACTACATTATATGGTTGAATGATCGAAGCCGAATATGCCCCTTTTGCTTGGTAACCTAAGAATTAGTAAACCAGTCTACTAATTGACGCGGATGCTTTAGTACTTCGATGTTGTTTTATCATGTCCGAAGGATTTCCCGGAATGATAGGGGATATTCTTATATGCATCTTGTTAATGTCGGTTACCAGGTGTTCAATCCATATGAATGATATTTTTGTCTCTATGCATGGGACATATATTTATGAGAAATTAAAATCTTGTGGTCTATTAAAATGATGAAAATGAATGATTATGATAAACTAATGAACTCACCAACCTTTTGGTTGACACTTGAAAGCATGTTTATTCTCAAGTATGAAAAAAATTTCCGATGTGCATTAGCTCATTTTAGAGATATTACTTGGAGTCGTTCATGACATATTTCAAAAGACGTTGCATTCGAGTCGTCGAGTTCATCAAGATTATTATTAAGTCAATTATAGTTGGATATATTATGAAATGGTATGCATGCCGTCAACATTCGATGTGAAGAAAGTTTGTCTTTTAAAAACGAATGCAATGTTTGTAAAATGTATCATATAGAGGTCAAGTACCTCGCGATGTAATCAATTGTAATGTATTCGTCCAGATGAATTAGGACGGGTTACTACATTTTCGGTCTGGCACAAGGTCCTGTCTTCGACCATGCTATGCAACCACCGTTCTTACGGTTGACACCCGATTTGGTTCAGGTGACCTAATGAATTCCAGTGAATTCTTAGTATTTTACGTTCAATGGTAATGAACGCAATGAAAATAGGGTTTTCAGGAAAAAAATCGATTTTAATTTGATCAAAATATTTTCTCGTTCAAGCTCGAGTTTAGATATCATTGAATTCCATGAGTTTGAATTCTCAATCTTTAAGGTCAATCTCAAGGATTGAGTAATATCAGTCTTAAAAGCTGATTTTTAATCTTTAAGGAGATTATCCTTTCTGGGGGTCTGATTCATTAGTCTTATCAAGCTAATTTGCATGGCACCCTCCCCATTTTACGAGACAGATCCTCTCATGGTTAAGGATAAGTCTGACCACTTGGCGACCCTGTTTGATGCTGAGGTCCGTGGATTTCCTGCTGATTTTAGAGATGACTTTTCTAGATTTTTCGTCAACCTACAGCTGGTCTGGACGATAATTTCCTGACCTAAATCAAGAAGCGCGTGTCTTTTTCGGAAGACTTTACTTTCTTTCAATGATGGAATTGATTCATCGTGTAGATCCATCTATTCTTTCAAAGGTATTACAATAAATCGGGTAAAACTGATTAGTTTAGTCCAAAGCAAAAGTACCTGCAATAATCTGTACCAAATATGTGATATGTGTTTTAAAGAAATTGGTAAATTCTTCCCACACTTAGCTTTTATTTATTCTTTTCTTTGCCTTTTTATAATCTTCTATTCCATTTTAAATGAATTCAAGCGTTTTGGGTTGTTTCTCCATTTATGTTCTCTCTGAGGTGACAATAATTTCGGCATTAACACCTACTTTTATCGTTCATAAATATGTATAAACATGATTTTGAATTCATTTTATTGAAATTTTTTCAAATTTTCACAAAATTTGGCAAATAAACTAAGTGTAAACCCGAGAGAATTTATAACCCTTCCCCACACTTGAGACCATGCAATGCCCTCATTTGCAGGAAATCAGACTATAATTATAAATTCATGAGGGTGATTAGTGTAGAAAAGTGATTAAAAATACCGAGTTTGCAAACATATTATTTTATATCACATTTGATATTTTACGTCTTGTCATTAAAATTAGTAGCTTTTGCTGAACTTAATTTCAGTCTTTGAAAATGCGATGTTTTATCCTGTTTTGTACATAAGATAAACTACAAACATACATAATATTTTTATTATTTTTTATAAAATCTTTATTTATTAAAACAATTTAAATGAATAATTTTTTAAAATTTTGTTTCCTTTTACTTTAGGTAGTTTCGGTATGTTTCCTTTCCATTTTTTTTTTGGGTTTTTTAATTTTTTTGGTATACTTTAGATCAATAAAATTAAAAATAATGATAACAAAATTTTTCGCCCCGCCCTCGGGTAAAGCAATTTCGGTTCTATGACCTAGTCTTCAACTTACGATGAATTTTAGAAATCATTTTTTAAACTTAATGAAATAAAGTAATTTTTGTTTTTAAATTCACACAAAACTTAAATTTAAAATGCATATTAATTTCATACAAAACCTACAAAACAAAAAATTCAGAATGGAGGGAGAAAACTAGTTCTTTAGTGTCTGCTAGTGGAAAAGACCAATCGGATTCCATTCTCGGAACTACACGAGCACAGAACAATTAACTCTAGACAGCATTATTTCTTAGAACATTTGAATCTCCCCACACTTAAGTAGCTGTGGTTTTGAAATTGTGATTAACTTCATCGTCAATTTCGTTTGGACCATAATCAATTTGCATATCTATAATTTTTGCTTTAAGCCATTGGTCGGATTCTTGTGTAAAATCTACAAATTTAACTAGTTTCATCTTTTCTTTAGGCGATAGATTGGATACTAACCTGTTACATAACTTAGAGTTCCCCTTGGTTCTAGCATTGCGAATCCGTTTAATAAGTTTCTTCATTGAACTGTTAATAACGGAGTCATTTAATTTTGTATCAACAATGGGGTTCTTTGTTATCAGGTCATCATTAGGTGTTACTTCATCTTCCCCACACTTAGGCATTTTATTATTGCTAAGAACTACCGTTGGAGTTGGTAAAACAATATGGTTCTTACCAATCGTTTTTGTTGGTTCAACGGTTTTGGTTGGTGGAGATTTAGCCTTTCGACTCACAAAGGTGATCGATTTTTCATCATTACTAAGTGTCATTCTACCTTCTTTTACATCAAATAACGCCTCGGTAGACGCTAAGAATGGTCGACCCAAAATTAGAGGAATGTTTGAGTCCTCTTCTATGTCAATGACAATAAATTCGACTAGAAAGGTTAAATTACCTACTTGAACGGGTAGGTTGTCAGCAATTCCAACTGGGTGCTTAATGGTTTGATCAAAGAGTCTAACACTTATTTTCATTGGACTTAACTCACCTACTCCTAATCTCTTATATAATGAAAGAGGCATAACACTCACACTAGTACCTAAATCTGCTAGTGCATCATACATGACACAATCACTAAGTAGGCATGGAACAATAAATTCACCCGGATCACCCACCCTGGGTGGAGGTTTTGGTGGAACTGTCTTCACCGGGTTTATCTTTACGGTTTTTGTTTCTTGTACTTTCTTATTCTTCTTCTTCTTTCCAGAGGTATCACAAACTATATTACCTATTACTTTCTCATACTCAACTTCTTTTCTTGGAAACGGGATGGGTGGTTTGTATGGTACCACCACTGGCTTTACATACTCGGGTGGTGGTGGTGGCGTTGTAACTTCTTCATTGTTACTCACATCTAAAACCTTCCCATCTTCTGATGATGGTTTTTCAGAATTTGTTGACACCATATTAACATTCTCATTTCGAGGATTTACTTCAGTATTACTCTGTAGCTTTCCTTGTTCCCTCTCACTCTTCATGCTAGCAAGAGTACCTACGTGTTTTTCTAGATTCAAAATGGAAGCTTGTTGACTTCTTAATGACTGATCAAACCTCTCATTTGTTTGGGTTTGAGATGTAATAAATTGTGTTTGAGAGTCCATTAGCTTTGCCATCATTTCTTCCAGATTTGGCTTTTTCTCTTTGGTTTGTTGTGGTGGTTTATACAAGCCAGGTCTTTGTTGATTGAAAGTGTTGTTTTGAATTGGTTGGTTATTCAGACCTTGTTGGTTGTACGAGTTATTGTTGGGTCCATTTGGATTGTAAAGAATATTTTGATTTCGATTGAAGTTTGGCCTTGGCGGTTGATAATTATTTTGATAATTATTTCCCGGCCTTTGGTTCATGTAGGAAACATTCTCACGTTGTTCCATCGTTTGCTCAATGTGACAATCTTTTGTTAAGTGTGGTCCACCGCATTACTCACAACTGATTCGTATTGCGTGAATATCTTTAGTCATCTTTTCCATTCGTCTTTCGAAAGCATCTATTTTTGTGAAAACGGAATCAAAGTCATGGCTAGAATTGGCTCTAGCCGCTTTAGATGATCGAAAGATATCTTTTTCTTGATGCCACTCATGCGAGTAGGAGGCTGTGTTATCAATGATTTTGTGAGCTTCAGTTGCGATTTTCTTCATAATAGAACCACCAGCTGCTATGTCGATGTCTTTTCGTGTAGTAATGTCACATCCTTGGTAGAATATTTGTACTATTTGATAAGTATCTAAACCGTGTTGAGGACATCCTCTCAATATCTTTCCAAATCTTGTCCACGCCTCATATAAAGTTTCATTTGGCTTTTGTGTGAACGTAACAATTTCTCCTTGAAGTCTCACGGCTTTAGATGCCGGAAAGAATTGTTTAAGAAATTTTTCAACTAAGACATCCCATGTGTCAATCGCCCCTTCAGGTAATGATTCTAACCAATCTTTGGCTTCTCCCTTTAAAGTCCAGGGAAACAACATGAGATACCTCTATGATTTTGAATAGAGTACAAATCATATTAAAGGTTCGAAGATGTTCATTTAGATCTTCTTTTGGCGTACCACTATATTGGTATTGATTAGTTACCATGTGTAGAATTTGTCCTTTGATTTCATAATCTGGCGCATTAATGTCTGGCTTAATAATGGCGTGACCTTGGCCATTGCGTGTAGCTCTCATTCGATCTTCCATACTTAGAGGTTCCGTTATTTCCATATTTAAATTTGTTGAATACGAATCACTAGAGGATTCTGATTAACGGTTTGTGGTTCAGGAGGAATGGTTAGTGGTTCAGGATCTTAGAATTGTCCTTGAATATCCTCCTGGTTCTCACTTGTGAAGTCGGGTTCAAAAAATGGATTATCAGAAATTTGAATTGGAGTACTTGTTCGACTAGATGATGATTCTAAAGAAAAATCAACGGCAACAATATTGGCTAGATGTCTTGATCGAGTTACAGGTGGTGAACGTATGAAAGGTGGTGAACGTTTTGCTCAGTGCATTCACTGAATATCCTATTAGTTATAAAGATAAAAATTATATAAGTTATCAAATTAATAGACATTTCTGATTTTGCCCACGTTTCGAATAGCCAATAGATGCAGCGGGTAGCCAGGACCCTTTAAATCGGAAGCCCACAACTCGCCACTAACAAATCCAACTATTACTACGAACCAGAAAATTTTGGATGTCTATCAATTTAACCGCTTAAAATAATTTTTCTCGTCGAAATTTTGAAGAAGATAAAAATCTATGTCCTAAAAACTAGAGCGTAGAAATGAGAAAGAAAAAGAGTGCGTCGAAAAACGTCAATAATAAAAAGTCGAAAAATAAAAATAAGAAAGTAGAGCGTCGAAACTTAAAAATCTAAAAATTAGATCTAAAAAGTTGCGCCTAAAGGTATTAAAGCTTAAAATGAATTCTATATCCAAAACGGCAATAACTTAAAAGGCACTAAAATTTATAAACTGCGTCGCAAAATTTTAAAGCGTCTAAATTCTAAATCTAAAGGAAAAAGCACTTAAGGGATTTTACGGCAAAGTCTTAAAAATCTAGAAGTATAAAATACTACGGCAAAAACTAAGTTTAAAATTAAATACGAACGAAAAATGTACGAATATTTAAAAATATACAATTTATAAAAAAAAAGACAAAAAATGATAAAAATTACTTATTTTTATAAAAATATTATTTTTATATTATTATATTGTAAAATTATTAATTTATAAAACTAATTAAAACTAATAATACAAAATTAATTAAAACTAAGACTAATTAATATTTAATTAAAACCTAATCTTAATTAATTAATAATAATAATAAAACTAAAGCCCTAACTGCGTAATTATTGTTGTACTAAGTTTCAGTCTGCCAGGCTCCGCGAGTGCGGATATTTTCTGCCCAAAAGCTCCGCGAGTGCGGAGTAAAGCAGATTCAGATGATTGCAGGTCAAATTCGTGCAGGTTCAGTTTTTTTTTTTTTTTTTTTTTTTTACTTTTTTACTTGATTTTTAACTTTTTAATATATAAAAAAATATAATAAAACTTATATATTTTTCTTATTAGCTTTTATAAATATGAACCTTTTTTATTTTAAACACTTAAAAATATAGATATATATTTTTCTCTTTTTTTTATAGCGTTTCGCTTAGGCGTTTGAGTGTTCCCCGGCAGCGGCGCCAAAAATACTTGATGTGTGCAGCAGCGTATACGAAATAGTTATGTTTTTATTGCGAAATACTATTAAATACGATACAATTTTACACAAGTTATTTATTTATTTATAAAGTGGATATACCTAAACCTTGCTACAACACTTATAGGCAGTGTACCTAATCTTACAGTAGTGTAGTTTTCAGTAAGTCCGGTTCGTTCCACAGGGATACAGTAAACAAGTTTAACGCTATAATTATTTTAACCTATAATTGTAAAAATATAAATATATATATATACATATATATACATATATATATATATATACATATATATATATATATATATATATATATATATATATATATATACATATATATATATATATACATATATATATATATATATATATATATATATATATATATATATATAAATAAATAAGTAGTATTATTATTATAAAAGAGGGTTTTTACCGTTTAATGACCGGTTTGTCAATTTTATGTCTTAAGTAGCAATTAAAACCTAATGTAAAATATTAAAAATAAATATAACTTAATTTAAAGCGTAAATTAAATAACGATAATTAAAATGCGATAAATTAAAGTACGATAAATAAAATGACGGTAAATAAAATTGCGATAATTAAAAAGTACGATAATTAAAAAGTGCGATAAATAAAATGACAGTAAATAAAATTGCGATGAAATATGAAATAAAGGAATAATGCTTATTTAAACTTCCGTAATCATGATGTTCGACGTATTGATTTTAGTTTATTACCATGGGTTAATTGTCCTTTGTCCTGGATTATTTGATATGTTCATCTGGTTTTTGTCCATAACAGTCCATCAGTCATAAATATAAAATGCGAGTGTCCTCGTCAAATTATCCTTATACCCGAAGTCAAATATTCCAACTAATTGGGGACTTAAACTGTAATAAGGTTTATATACATTGTTAATGATTACACCAGGTTATCGACTGTGTGTAATCCAAGGTTTTAATATTTTATTAACAATTACACCAAGTGTCCTTGTATGTACTCCACCCCTATTTTAATGAGTCCATTGACTATTAATCCATCTCCGTGTCCGGTTAAATGAACGATTATTAGTACTTACAAATATTTCGCCCATCGTGTCCGATCGAGTGTATGTAGTTATTTATAATTACCTCAAATTGTAAATCTCTATATTAAATTAACGAACTATCATTCAGTTAAACAAATATAAAGCCCATTAATAGCCCATAGTCCAATTTCCACAAGTGTCGGTCTTTTGTTCAAATCCCAATTATGGTACAAAGCCCAATAACCCCGTCTTTAATATTTAGTCCAACATCATGATTACTTTGATTTAAATAAGCATAATAATAACTTAGCTACTAGACATTAATTTAAAAAGGTTGAACATAACTTACAATGAGTATTAATAGCGTAGCGTTACACGGACAGAATTTCGACTTACAAACTTAAAACATTCGCCACTATACCTTATTATTATTAAACTTAAATTAAAATTAAAATTATAAAATATAAATATAAATATATCGTAGATAGATAGATAGAAAAAGAGGTAATGAATCGATTAGAATGCGCGGCCTTTTATAGGCCCACGTTTCACTGTACAGCTTCGCGAGTGCGGAGCTTTTGTGCTTCACAGCTCCGCGAGTGCGGAGGTCTGAATTCCAGCTCATAGATTAAATCCAAAACGTGGGCTGCGTATAATTATAATATATAATAATATATATAATTAATTATATATTATATTATATTCTTGTGCATAGTTGACTTGTAATTTTTGGTCCGTTGCGTCGCGCGCTAAAAGTTGGTTCATGTCTCGATTCCGGATTTTCGAACGTCCTTGCGTACTATTTAATATCTTGTACTTTGCGTTTCACGGCTTGGACTCTTGTAATTTTTAGACGTTTCTCATCAATAATTTGAATCACTTGGATTGTACTTTGTACTTTTTAGCTTTTTAGTCATTTGCGTCTTCAATTCATCGAATCTGTCTTTTGTCTTCACCTTTTATTATTTAAACGAATATCACTTGTAAATAGAACAATTGCAACTAAAAGCTTGTCTTTCTTGAGGGATAATGCTATGAAATATATGTTCGTTTTTAGCATTATCAACGATCAAGTTGATATGTAGGGTTGGATCGATTGCAATCACGGGTATACAGAAGAAGGAAGAAAAATTTGTAAAGTGGAAAGGGATACCTGATAGTTCATTCGCGTAATTTATTTCTTTATAACTTATTTTGATTAATATTAATAATTACTAAATATATTTATAATAATAATAATACTTAATAATAATAATAATAATAATAATAATAATAATAATAATAATAATAATAATAATAATAATAATAATAATATTGATAAAGATAATAATAATATGTTAATAATAATTTTAAATAAAATTGATAATTTTTAGTAATAATAATAATATTAATCATAGTAATAACTAAAATCAAAATTTTACTATTAATTATAATAATAATGATAACAATAACATTAGTAATAATAATACTATATAACAATTTAAATGTATCAACTCTCATATCTATATTTTATATATTAAAAAATAAAAATATAACTAATACTGATTTTAATATTATTATTAATATTTCAATAATAATAGTGAGAGTAATGATAATATATTGATATAACAACTATATTATAACTTGTAATTATATTTAGTATATTAATCTTACATAGTATTACTTATGCAATATTTACTAATTATATAATATTTATTATATAATAACATATATTGAATAATTTAATATTTATACATTTTAATATCTTATAATATACATACAACCAAGAAAAAAATTCATATATATGTATATATACACACAATTATTTATATACCATGTTCTTACTTTCACATTAAATAATATGAAAGCTTAAATAGTTATCTTATCAAAAGTCACAAGGAAATTATTGTAAAGAATGCATTGAAAGTTAAACAGGAATCTCTACTAACCCTTGTCTAGTTCCCGTTAATTGACACATTTGTTCTTACATGTAAATTACTTTATCAAATATTCCGAATATCGTTAAAAAGAAAAGGTTTCTTAAATCAAAGTGGACCTCCCAACTGAGACTCGTAATCATACAATGTATCTGATAAATCAATCATTTGATATTATCTTCTAATTCCATCGATAAAAATATTGAAACAAATACGTTCATGTAAAGTATTATGCGTTTAATACTTTGTTAACGTTTTTAAGTTATAATATGTACACATATATATATACACACATATAATCCTATTCATTTATATAATGGTTCGTGAATCGTTGGAATTTGGTCAAAGTTAAATGAATGTACAAAGTTTAAAATTCTTGAGATTTAACTTAACAAACTTTGCTTATCGTGCCGGAATAATATAAAGATAAAGTTTAAATTTGGTCAGAAATTTCCGGGTCGTCACAGTACCTACCCGTTAAAGAAATTTCGTCTCCGAAATTTGATCGAGGTTGCCATGGATAACAATAAGGATGTTTTCATGACTTATATGAATTGGAATTTAGAGTTTTATCACCAATGAACAATATGGATAAAACAATTTGTTTACGTGGAGAATACGAGTGAAGTCATCACAAAAGAGTGAAATGAGTAAATGCAGATTTGACTTAACCGGTGACGTAGTCATAGTTGATTTCCGGTATTCAAGGGATTCTAGAGGAAATCTTCGTAATAAGATTTGGTTCTTCGGTAATTAAGGAAATTAGGATCTTCTTTGGTTAAATGCGATAATCTGTCTCGATTGCTCTGTCTGATATTTCACTATAAATCCGCCCCTTCATTTCCTTTCAACTCACACCTTCTATTCTTTCTCCCTCAACTCATACATTAAAGCATTCATCAATATGCTCCATACCATTCTAATCCTTGATATACTCCTAACTTTCATATCTGTCATTCTTCTTTTTCATCTACCACCGGAGGATTTTACTTAATTTTACTATTACCTTGGAGTTATAGTAATTTTAATTCTCCCGTGCCTTTACGTGGCAATACGTATTGATATGCACGGTTTTTAATTTATGTATTGTTGTCAAGCTTTATATTTTCTTTCATATAGTCAAGAGTCCCATACTTTTGTCTCCTCCTCCCGACTTCAAGTCAAGCGAATAATGGTCCAAAATTTGTAGGTATGAAGTTCGGAATGAACATAGTTAATGTTCTATGAATGAAAAGGTAATGGCACGATTTTGATTTGTCAAATTACCAGAATACCTCAGAAAAGACCGAATCATCAAGAAAAATATTTTCTTAATATGTTTAGAGGTTAAATAGAATACAAGAGTCGTGTAACATGGCACATGATGACGTTATGATCTGTGAATCATCATGTTTCATTTAGAAACTCAGCATGACTTACTGTAATATAATCACGTTGATCAAGTGTCATTATATTATACTAACTCATGCTTTAGTTCCCAACACTTCTTCAAAAGCATTCATATTTTAAATTCGAATTTTTTAGAATTTAAAACTAAAACAGTTTCTTTTATGATGTAACACAGATAGCGCTAAGAGATAAATTATTCCAGTTAAGAATAGTTATGAAAATATCTTTAGAAATATCAAGGATTTTTATAATGAAAGATATGATGGTATCTAAGATCGGAGGATGATGAAGAATATTGTCCCCAAGGGTTTAGAGTCAGGAGTAAGGTATTTGTTAATGATATCAGTAGATACTGAATCATTTGGATTCTTTGAAGGCAGGTTTAGTCTTTGTGATTTGTCCACAGCCTCCTTCATAGTTTTCTCAATCCGTTTTCCAGTTCCAAACCTTCTCTTTTTCTGAGCTTTGCCAACACACTATTCTTTATCATCAAACTTTTGACTGTTAAGGTCATTTACAGTTTTTGCTGCTTCATCAGCATTTTCAAAATTTTAAGATCTAGTTCGCAGTTTTGGGTGTTTTTCAGAAACTTCACATTCGAAGTATGTGAGTCTAGGAGATAGATGTTATATGTACACATATAACTGTTGGCATAGACATGCTGTGAGATTTCAAAATACTGATTACTGATTCTCGGTAATTGACGTGGTAATTCTCGTTATAATATGTGGATGAGTATATGACTAGGTTTTTAATGAACAATATAATGGTTTTTCGGAGAGACTTAAGCTGATGAGTAATGAAGTTACTGGTAAGTTTACTGATAATGTGGTGAGATATAAATGGTTCCCCGGCAACAATAAAAGAGCACGCATATATATCAAGGTTATAATAAGGTTGTTTCGAACGAAAAGTCGAAGTTGACTTGCTGGAGCTGTGATAAAATTGACTAATTTGGAAAGAGATTGCAAAGTTATTTTCGGTAATAATAACGCTAAAGGAATTAGCACAGCTACGCGTTAAACGTTTACTCAGTTTTCGAGAGTTTTCAGGTGCATAACTATACGCATCAATCTTTCTTTCTGTAGATGAAGTGCGGTTGGTTCATCATCTCGATTGAGGTGTTTTCAAGAATCATGAAAGGTTTGTACGCAGATTTTAATCGTCAAGATACAAATGAGGTTTAAAGTGAAATCAAGTGGAAAACTTGAAGAATTGTTTAGTTTCATATGTTATAATCAATATTTTAATTCATTTTAATTGTCCAATGTTGGTAGTCCACAGTTCATAGTCCACAATTAGCAGTTCAATAATTCATATATAGTTTAATATATAACATTCGAATTAATTAATACGTGTCGTGACCCATTATATACATGTCTCAGACTCAATCACAACTCAAAGTATATATATTATTTGAGAATCAAACTCAACCCTGTATAGCTAACTCAAGCATTACTGCATATAGAGTGTCTATGGGTATTCCAAAAATATATATAGATGCGTCGATATGATATGTCAAAACCTTGTATACGTGTCCCGATATTTAAAGTGCGTAAAATAAATAACAGAAATTAAATGACAATAAATAAAATTGCGAGAATTTAAATTGCGATAAATAAATTGCGATAATTAAATTACGATAAATAAAGTGCGATAAATAAAATGTAATACGGAATTAATCAGTTAGCTAGGAACAGTTAGCGTGGATTCTTATCAAAATTCTTCTCATAGTTAAATTGTTTGTTTCTAACAAATTTTATTTTTGTCCAATGTTTTCTTCATTATACCACTTGTTAGATTCTGATAAATCAAAATTCAAATATGAAATTGGATGAAAAAGGTTATTCTGTGGTGAACGGATTCGTATATTGGTGGATGTAAGTAGGATAGTAAACGACTGTTGAATCAGCTTCGAAGAATGTACAGTGTAACTTATTAATGTGAACTCTGAATATTTCTCGGGTATTACCTACCCGTTAAAATATTTTCACCATTAACAGTTTGTACAAAAGAATTTTCAATTACAATCTTTATGAAAATATATATACAAATATATTTTCTTCAGATGTAATCATGGATTTAATAAGTCAATATGATATTAGACTCATTTGATTTACCGTTAGAATAAGAATATATAATCTCTAAAACATTAGAGATTACATAATCGCCATGTTGAACGAAGATAAATGATGTCGAAGGTCATGTAGAACGATGATTATACTCGAGGTACAGAATGAGATGTTGAGGTGTGGGATGCGGATGTTGCTGTTGGTACTGTTGCTGCTGGTGCTGTTGCTGGTGCTTGTAACCTTTGCATCATATTCTCCAAAGCTACTACCCAGGCACGAAGCTCGTTGACTTCTTCTATTACACCTGGGTGGTTGTCGGTTCAAACGAGCGGATGAATAAGGTTTAGAATTTGAGATATCATATAATCATTGCGAGATATTCTGGAAATGAGAGTGAATATAGTGTTTCAGACTGATTCGCCGGTAAGTGCTTCAGGTTCTTTAACAAGAGGTGAATTCGGTTATTGGAAAGGATCGCCTTCTTTGCGTCTCTATTGATTAAGTCGGCTACGAACCCATCAGATGAATTGGGGATGGATGATTGGTTGATTCATTCTGGTGACGCTGCTTCCGGAGCTTAGGTGAAACTCCATATCAGAATCTGAGGGACTTGAACTAGTGGTGAGTTCCATTTCGTACGATTGAATAAAGGATTTTTTGATAAGAAATAGATTATAGGTAGATTAGTACCCTGCAATACATAATTTACATATGCATATTTAATACTAAAATGCCATAAGTTACGGAGGAATCTACGGAAGCTGTCAGGCAAAGGGAACAATAACAGATACGCTAAGATATGAATTAATCTATACACTATCTATGCAATAGAGGCAGTAAGATATGTCTAGAATTTTAAGGATGATAAGCAAGTAATTTTCGACACGAAATGATAAGTAAAACTTTTGACATGCAGACACGGTCGAAGTCCAGACTCACTAATGCATCTAATCAACTATCAGTTAGACACACTAATGCAAGACCTGGTTCGCTAAGACCATCGCTCTGATACCACATGTAGTGTCCCGTCCTAATCCATCTGGACGAATACATTACACTTGGTTACATCGCGAGGTACTTGACCTCTATATGATACATTTTACAAACATTGCATTCATTTTTAAAAGACAAACTTTCTTTACATCGAAAGTTAATGGCATGCATACCATTTCATAATATATCTCACTATAATTGACTTAATAATAATCTTGATGAACTCGATGACTCGAATGCAACGTCTTTTGAAATATCTCATGAATGACTCCAAGTAATATCTCTAATATGAGCAAATGCACAGCGGAAGATTTCTTTCATACCTGAGAATAAACATGCTTTAAAGTGTCAACCAAAAGGTTGGTGAGTTCATAGGTTTATCATAAATAATCATTTCCAATAATATAATAGACCACAAGATTTCCTTTATTCAATAATCATACACTCGCAAGTGTTTAAAAATCATTCATATGGATTGAACACCTGGTAACCGACATTAACATAATGCATACAGAATATCCCCAAAACAGAAATCCATCTGTATAATATAAACTCGAAGTACTAAAGCATACCATTTTCCAGTATGGGGGGAGTTAGGTCCCGTAGATCTACCTTTAGGATTCGCGTCAATTAGGGTGTCTGTTCCCTAATTCTAAGGCTACCAAGCTAAAAGGGGTGATATTCGATTTCGATAATCCAACCATAGAATGTAATTTTCGAGTACTTGTGTCTATTTCGTCAAACATTTATAAAAATAGTGCATGTATTCTCAGTCCCAAAAATATATATTGCAAAAGCATTTAAAAAGGGATTAATGAAACTCACAATACTATATTTCGTAGTAAAAATACATATGACATCATTGAACAAGTGCAAGGTTAGCCTTGGATTCACGAACCTATATCATTCATATGTATATTAAAACATATAATCGTAATCAAACAAATTTATATATTATTAATAATTGTTGTTTTAGTAAATTATATATATTAGATACATTTATTTTATATACTTTAATTAAATAATTAATATTTATTATAAAAATATTAATATAGTTATGTAATATGTATTAAGTATAGTTTTATATAACTATCAGTTATTTAATAAAATGATTTTATAAAAAAAATTGTATTATTTTATAAAAATAATAATAGTAATATTACTTAGTAATAATAATAATTATAGTAATAATAATCGTGGTAATAATGTTATTAATAATAATAATGATAATTAAAATAT
This sequence comes from Rutidosis leptorrhynchoides, assembly GCF_046630445.1. NCBI lineage: Eukaryota > Viridiplantae > Streptophyta > Magnoliopsida > Asterales > Asteraceae > Rutidosis > Rutidosis leptorrhynchoides. The sequence continues at coordinate 104,882,092 of NC_092338.1, read as the reverse complement.
TAATAATAATTATAATGATACTTATAATAGTAATAATAGTAATTATAATGATAATACTAATAATGATAATAATAATGATAATAATAATAATACTAATAATAATAATAATAATATTAATAATAATAATATTAGTTATATATGTTTTTATATATATATTTATAATTTATAATCTTTGTATATATATATATACAAATACGTACCCGCACATAAATGCATGGGATTGATAAGTTAATTACCTTAATCACATTTAAATATAATTTAACCGAGTTATAATTCTTAACAGGTTTGTACATAAAGTTATATATTATAAATAATCAAAATCAAAAAGTTTAAGGTATGGTTTATACCCTCGGGAAAACGAATGAGGAAGGTGAGTGTTCGATGGGTTTGGAGCTCGGCAACAAGAAACAACGGAAATGAACAAACAAAGAAATCCTTAACCGATCATAAATGATTTGTTGTTAACAGTTGCCTGAACGATATAGTCTATCGAGAACCAGTTCAAAGGCTCATAATTTCAGCCCGTATAATGGATTTGTGGCTCACAGTCCAACATCACAGTCCACATTTTGTTTAGTCCAATAACATTTAAAAGGAGCCCAAATATTTGCACAAGCCCAAGATGGAACCTTGGTTCTCTGAATTTCTATTACAAGCTCGACAGAAAAGAAAAAAAAAGGATCCTGTCTTCGGTTTGTCATCAACACCATTCATTATCATCATCATCAAGTTAATGACAGCTTAATATTTATTCGAACTATTTTCTGAAGCATCGAACATCATCTCTTTTGAATAATCTTGATCAAAACATCACAAAGTTTGATGAATCAGAGTAACACAGCAGCGACATTTGCATATGAACACCAAAAATTTCAAAAACGTTATCGAGTTGTTTTTAGATCCTAATTACTTTAAGAAAAATGTTATAAATAACATGTCTAACACTCGGAATCCATTAATTGATTCAGAAACATTAAGCTAACTTCGAATTTCATGATGAACTTAACAGTTGACTTTTTTGTTTATAAAGTTTGACTTCGAAATTCAAAATCAATAGGAGGAATTGGAGACTGAAAACTTACAGATAGATCAATTGGATGATTCCTAGTACTCTTGCATTACTAGATTTTGTCAATTGTTTCGAAAATTGTCTATTGGTTAACTAATTTCACGAACAGAGAAGTCGGATGAATTTTCTTTATATATTTATTTTTATTTTTCAAATAGCAGAGGGTAGTAGTATGCGAGAGATATAGAGGTTGGATTTTGAATAATTGTAGTTCAAATCAAGGAACGATCAAGTTGATATGTAGGGTTGGATCGATTGCAGTCAAGGATATACAGAAGAAGGAAGAAAAATTTGTAAAGTGGAAAGGGATACCTGATAGTTCATTCGCGTAATTTATGTCTTTATAACTTATTTTGATTAATATTAATAATTACTAAATACATTTATAATAATAATACTACTTATTAATAATAATTTTATTAATAATAATAATAATAATAATAATAATAATAATAATAATAATAATAATAATATTGATAAAGATAATAATAATATGTTAATAATAATTTTAAATAAAATTGATATTTTTTAGTAATAATAATATTAATCATAATAATAACTAAAATCAAAATTTTACTATTAATTATAATAATAATGATAACAATAACATTAGTAATAATAATACTATATAACAATTTAAATGTATCAACTCTCATATATATATTTTATATATTAAAAAATAAAAATATAACTAATACTGATTTTAATATTATTATTAATATTTCAATAATAATAGTGAAAGTAATGATAATATATTGATATAACAACTATATTATAACTTGTAATTAGATTTAGTATATTAATCTTACATAGTATTACTTATGCAATATTTACTAATTATATAATATTTATTATATAATAAAATATATTGAATAATTTAATATTTATACATTTTAATATCTTATAATATACATACAACCAAGAAAAAAAATTCATATATATATGTATATATACACACAATTATTTATATACCATGTTCTTACTTTCACATTAAATAATATGAAAGCTTAAATAGTTATCTTATCAAAAGTCACAAGGAAATTATTGTAAAGCATGCATTGAAAGTTAAACAGGAATCTCTACTAACCCTTGTCTAGTTCCCGTTAATTAACACATTTGTTCTTACATGTAAATTACTTTACCAAATATTCCGAATATCGTTAAAAAGAAAAGGTTTCTTAAATCAAAGTGGACCTCCTAACTGAGACTCGTAATCATACAATGTATCTGATAAATCAATCATTTGATATTATCTTCTAATTCCATCGATAAACATATTGAAACAAACACGTTCATGTAAAGCATTATGCATTTAATACTTTGTCAACGTTTTTAAGTTATAATATGAACACATATATATACACACATATATAATCATATTCATTTATATAATGGTTCGTGAATCGTCGGAATTTGGTCAAGGTTAAATGAATTTACAAAGTTTAAAATTTTGAGATTTAACTTAACAAACTTTGCTTATCGTGCCGGAATAATATAAAGATAAAGTTTAAATTTGGTCAAAAATTTCCGGGTCGTCACGTAACTAAAGGGATATGGTTACATGATGGAACTGTGCTCTCATTCCATCCAAGGATAAGTCCACATGCAGTATGGTAAACTGGGTGATATCCTTCATTGTTCGTTCAGACTGTCCTGAAGACACTATAAATAATTATGGCTGGCATTGCATGTAAGTCTGATTTGTCACTTTCAGCTAAAATTTCAATTCATTAAATCGAACAAACGTTTCTTAAATATCGGGTTCTTTATACCTATGGTCTCTTTCCGAAATTAAGGGATTAGTAAAATCCGTGGCTAACATTATCCAGACATTAAATCGCATGGTTGAGATCACCATGTTTTTCATTCTACTTGTCAGCTTTGTATTGCGACATAAGCGCTCAATATTTTAGAAAAGTTTGGTAACATTCATGATGCATTTCATATATCCAGCTTTTTGAAGATGCCTGTAGGGCTAAAAACATCATCTTTCCTTTTGTTGATATATATTCAGATGACATACTCATGTTAACCAAAAATGAAATCAATGTGATGATCTCTTAGGACAAGAGACTTAATCAATGACATATACCTATTCTTACGCCCAAATACCTTTCAAGGTAAACAGCTCACTTCTGAGCCCACGAGTCCCTCGTAACTTTGATACGCTCCATCTTATTCAAATAATGTACCATTGTTGGTCACTCCTCAAAATTTCGGGACGAAATTTTCTTTAACAGGTGGGTAATGTAACGACCCGGCTTTTTTGACTTGCTTTTGTGCTTTGTGCTTTCACAAAACTGCGTATTTGTGTGTACTGAGCGAGTTTATGCTCTGGGATCTTATTTCATGATAATTATTTTGGTTAATATCTTACAGCGTGCTATTAAGTGTTTAATCACTTAACTTGATCCTCAAATGCTTTTACGACATTTGGTGTCACTTGACGTTTGAAACGAGCTATGTACTTGGTACACGTTTAACTTTGGTCATAATCGGAATATTATAACTACGTAATACTAATTGTTATTTTATAATAACAATTACTTGGGTTTTTGGATGCTTAATTACGCTTAGTAATTTACTAGAATACACTAGTTAGTCTTGTTGGACTTTCTACCTTGTTGGACTTTAGCCCACCATACTCTAGCTAGTGGACTATTTAATTAGCCCAATTATTAATGGGTTATGACCCAATTATATGTAAGACAAACGCTCATTTATAAGAGCCAACATACTAGCATTTTTGCTTACCGTTATCACTAATGTTGCATGGGATCCCAACATAAGCACCAACTTTAGACAACCATTAACCAAAAAGCAAAAGTTTGTCCCCCTTTGTCCCCCACTAAACCTACGGCCACCACCACCATGTCACACCCTCACCTCCTATAAATACCATGCTAATTCCTCACATTTCACACTTGATCTCATTCACAATTTACACACACTTACTCTCTAATTCTCTCTCTAGTCTTTCTCACTCTAAAAAGTGTAAGTTTTAAATTTTCTTCGTCTTCTTCTTCTCTTCTAAATGTCGACATCATCATCATCATGCAAGGATCTAACTTTTTAGCTTTTTGATCTTGTTATATCTTGTAGATTCAAACTTGGGTTTGAATCCTTCAAGAACATGAAAGATTCAAGTTTTCTAGCTTTGAATCTTCATTTACTTGTTAGATCTAGCTTATGATTTCTTTATTTTGTTATAAAGATCAAAAGTTGTGTTTATGATCTTCATGTAACTTGAAGATCTAGTCTTTTGCTTTAAGGATCTTCAAGAACACTAAAGATCCAAGCTTTCTAGCTTAGAGTTTCATTATTTTGTTAAAGATCTTAGCTTTTTTGCTTATGGTCTCATTAATCTTGTAAAGATCCAAGCTTTCTAGCTTAGGGTTTTCTTAATACTTGAGATCTAAGTTATTGTTGTGGATCTCACTTACTTGGAACCTTTTTGTGATTGTTGTAATGTTAAAGATCAAGTCTCTATCATCTCATATGATGAAGATGCATAAACTTGTGTAAAAAGGACAAAGGTTGAAGCTTTATCGGGTTTATGCAATAAAGAGGCAATCTTGATGTTCAAAACTTGTAGAATGATAGCTTTTACTCTTAGTTGTGTGTTGATGGTTGAAACTTGGTTAAAGTGATGCTAAAACATCAAAGAGTTGTACACTTGAAGCTTACACGCATCAATGATGAGAACCGTGATGAGCATCAAACACCAAGAAACCCACCGGAGCAATTGTTTGCTGTTTTTCGGGGTATGATCAGACTTCTGGACTTCTGGAAAATTGATTTTCAGATATTTCATTTCGACTAGATGACTTTTTGTTTAGGCCTCGCCTAAATCCGATATACGGTTTAGGATTTATAGGCTTCCGAAAGTCATTACGCCTTTGTAACGTTGTGCTGAAATTTCTGACCTACTCGCACTTAAACCGTCGCCACGGTCAAACGAAGACGAGATAGGTTCTGAAAATTGGTCAGCGTTTAGAGGACTCACATACGGATCCTTGGACACTGACTACGCGTCTTTTTGATTTGTATAGAGGTCGTAATAGCTGTCCAAATTTAGCCTATTATTTTGATCTCTATTCTTGTTAAACTTACTTTAGCTTTTATGAATGATGATGATGATGATGATACTTAAACTTAATTTATGCACTTTTAAACCTTTGGAGACAATACACTGACTTAGTAACCTTTGACTTAGGTTGAGGACCTTTTGGATCGACCAACTTCCTTGTCTGGACCGACTTACTACCTCCATACTTTTCATATCGACTTTTACTGCTTATTCACTGTGAGTTATAGCATCCCTTACTACTTTTTAATATTTTTGGGACTGAGAATACATGTGTTTTTTACGTTTTACATACTAGACACATGTACTTAAACTTTATATATGTGTGGGTTACAAAACGGCACAAAGATTCCCCTTAGCTCGGTAACATTTAATCATTGGTTTCCTAACCGTGAACGCGAATCTTAGATATGGATCCATAGGGTTTGGCAACCCCACTCGGGTTAGTCGCGCTAGCAGACAACGGGTGTTTAATACTTCGAGGACAAACGCACTCGCCAAGTGCACTTTTAGGGGGTGATATACGGGTGCCCACAGATAAACATATACTTTATCAAACTGATTGGAAATACTGATTTAAACTGCTGGTTGAAGCACTAAAATCTCATGGTCTACATTACTTTAATGATTGGAAACAAACTATAGCTTACCAACATTCGTGTTGACTTTTTAAGCATGTATTTCTCAGGTGCTTAGACGTTGTTGTTTTCGCTGTTAGACTTGCTATTATAGTCTTGGTGTATAGACTTGCTGTTACAAACTCGCTATGTTAGACTTTCGCTGCATTACTTAGAGATGTCTCAATCATGGAACTTTTATTTTACATTCGCAACTTATGTTATTTTGAATGATGGCTTTGTAATGACCTTTGTGTCACGTTATCATTTGTAAAACATTTGAAGTTATCTTTTCATGAATGCAAAACTCGTTTTAAAATAGCATGTAGTATTATACCATGTAATGGACCTGTTGTTGACAATTCGTACATGATGGTTTTGTACGGAGCGTCACATAAACAAGGCAACAAGGAAACTTTGAGCGCATTACTTACGCGGTACATTTATGAGTGCCAAAAGATACCAAGTTTGAATGAAGATCAAAAAATCTCTGGGTTTTTGCATGCTATTAATCCGCAGTGACATCCAACGCTGGTGCGAGGATTGCGTAGAGATGTTCCGCTGACTTTCGCTAAAGTACAACAAGAAACATATGACTATCTCCGAGGTGGAGAGGATATCACTATCACCCCTTCATGTGGGTGGGGTAAAGACAAAAGTTGGCGGGATGACAATGATTCTTTTCGTGATGGAAATGGCGAAAATTACCGCGGTTCTGGATATTCGCGGCGAAATGATAGATTTCAAGGTCAAAATGATAACCATGGATATGGCCGTCGGGATCGCTATTCTACGCGAAAATGGAACAACGAATCTTTCAATATCATTCAGATGCTAACAAAAATGCCTAAGGAAATTTTGCTACAGGAAAGGGTTGCTAAGTCTTTTCCTGATCCGCAGCCTTTAGGGGAGAATAGCAGGCGAGATAGGTCAAAGTTTTGCGTTTTCCATGATGATTACGGACATGATACTAATCGCTGTAGAGATTTGGCGGAACTGATCGCGGAGGCATATGAGCAAGGCAAGCTGGACCATTTAATTGCACAGAGTACTGCAAGTACTGCGAATGCGATTATATTGTCCGCAGAAACCAATGCTCCGCAAGTGCCAAATGTGGATGAACGAAAAGCTCCCGCGGTGAAAAAACTTGAGGTGAAAATGGTGAGTAAGAAAGAAAATCAGCGTGGAATTCAGGTCATTAATGTGGTAGAGGTACAGGGCGAAATGTCAGTATTCCAAATATCTGCACAAATTGCAAGCTGGCAATGTCCTTCTATTGCATTTCCTCCTGCAAGCCTGACCGCGGATGTTGACAAACCGGTAGTGGTTTCATGTCGCATTGCGGATGCTGGTTTCGTGATTATGAAAGTGCACGTTGACACTGGTAGCAGTGTGGACGTAATGTATGAACAATGTTTTAGCAAATTGCTCGCAAATATTCAGGCTTTGATGAAACCTACTGCGGTTTCACTTGCTGGATTTTCAGGAGAGTCAACTTGGCCTGTTGGTCAGTTGGAATTGCAATTTGAGCTAGTTGATGATCACGATGAATCGTTAAGGTGCCAAGCATTGTTGAATCTTTATATAATGTGAAATCAGTCGCGATTATAATTTTTGGGCGCACTGCTTTGTGCATGTTTGGTGCAATCCTTTCTACTATACATGGCATGGTTAAATTTTCTGCTAATAAGGGAATTGGCACGCTAACTTCTGCGGTGTTAGAGCCATTTTGTGCTTTGATTATGGCAAGAGAAAGTGTGGGTGTTGAGAGACATTCAGTCCACCTTGAATAGTGCAAATGCTTGTAATAGAAGGCTTGTGATAGAATGCCTAGTCAAGTTTGATCAATGATTGATATGTTATTTTTATTTTCTGAAGTTTGTATTGCGGAAAAATTAGGAATAAAGCAAAGTTAGTTTAAGTGTTAGTGGTTGTTTCTATACAAAGCAAAAACACTGTGTGTGGCTACGTGTAGTGATTATTTTGCAGAATACAATTGCTTAATTTTCATAACACTGAATTAATGTTTGTGTAAATGTAATTAAGGATCCGCAGATATTTTAAACAATATGGCATGGTTTTCGTTAAACATGGCCTGCTTAATGTTATAATAATGCGAGTATGCATTGCGAGATAATACGTTTAAAACTAAGCGATGAAATTGCCACTTGTGTTAAATAATGAATGTTGCGAAAGGATAAAATTTCCTAAGTGTTTGATTTTGCTAATACTTAGATGCTTCGCAATGCTAAAAATTGCCTAAGGATCGATTTGTCGGATTTAGAAGATTCATAATGAATAAAAGATTGTTTCGCATAAGTACGCGTTTGTTATGTGCACAATAGCGAATGTGGAAATTACAAAGGGCAAGTCTAAATTATGAATATATGATAAAGTAAAGCGCTATATAAATAAGACAAGTTGCAACTGCGGAACATAGCTATTTTATTAATAAACACGCTATGCAAGCGCGCGGAATTACAAAAAACGCAATCTATAAATTGCGAGATTACAATTTACAACCTACGTAAGATGTTTTAAAGTTCGAGCACTTTAATATCTTCAAACGTAACGCCCTCGCGTTGGCTAAGCTCTACTAAAGCTGGTATGGTGACTTTCTCAACCCCCTTCTTCGCTGCAGCTAGTGCTTCGCGGGCATCATCGGTTGCACATATCTCATTTGTCATGTCTGAGGGAAGTGGTTAGGAAAGATCGTCAAGTTTGCAAAGCAGGTCATACCACTCGTAACGAGTAACGAGTTTGGATGCCTGGGCGTATGCTCGAAACTTCTCGGTTACTGGTTTTGAATCCATGATTTTGTCGCCGAGCTTGGGAAGGTATTTGATGAGTTGAGCGAATTGTTCCTCAGCATTTTCCGCTCTCTTTTTGAGTTTGGCATTTTCTTCCGCAACCTTTTTGGGTTGATCCTCAAGTTTCTGTGTTTTTCTTTGTTGAGCGTTAGCGACTGTAACCTGTTTTCATACTCATCGGATATCTAGTTGAAACGCTCAACGTTGTCGATGGCCAGGTAAATTGCGTTATAGCAATTATGGAGTCGCTGTCTTTCGGCTTGAGGATAAGTCAGTTTGCGATATTCATCTTGAGTATTTTTGGGGATGAATTTGAAGAGTTTGCGGTATAACCGGTTGGCTTGTTATGCTTCTACGGCTTCATCCGCATCCTCTTCTTCTTGATTGGATGTTTCAGCATCAGAAGGAAGGCTTAAGTCCTCATTACCGGGCTCTTCCAGAATGTCCTCGGGGATATTCCCGGTGATGTTGTGTAGCGGTCCAGGCTCACCCGTAGAGTCTAAAAGCACAACTAAAAAGAGATAAGCGAATATAATAAATTAGTGCGGTAAAAATAAAAATGCACTATGGATGATAACGCGGTTTGAAATTTACTTACTCGTTTCTTGTTCAGCAAAAGAACGACTGCATCTTTTGCGAGGAGTCGTAGCTCCCTCTGTTACTTTTTGCTTTCCGTGGTCTTCACCAGGAAGAGTAAGCGTATTGATAATAGGCTCATTAATGTGAATAATCTCGCCGTTGCCGACTTTTAAGCGACGTGCTGGTTTAATCCCATTGATGTCCGCTGACCTCATTACCATCTCAAGGTCAATCTCTGTAACATAGTACCGCAACACGTTATGCAATTCTAAGGGTAATATATGATGCGTATTTGTATAAAATAAAAAGTATAAGCAATATACCATTGTTGGCGGCGTCGACTAAAAGCGTGTTGCAATCGCCCCATAGCCAGTACATGGATACTCTGCCAATATAAAGTGGCACGTTGGAGTAGGCCCGCATAATCAAGCCCGCGTTCTTGATTGTTTTCAGTAAATCTTGCTCAAGGTCATCCGGGGTGACCTTGTCATTTATCGTTGCGTCCATTTCGGTGCACCATGCTTTGGGTATGTTGCTATCAACGTGGGCGGTGTTATTAATAAAAAAGAAGGAGTTGCGCCAGTTCCCAATGGAATCCTTGGGGGAAGCCATCACGCCATGCCGACCGCGGAAGGAATACAACCCCTTATCGTAAGGTGTAAGACTATTAAAAGAGCGAAAGGTGTTAAGTAGTGGCTGCTCATTAAGTGCCTTGCAGTGATCTCTAATAGCACAATTTTATTAATCGCGTTTGGGTGTAGTTGTGCAACTGCAACCTTGTAGTATTCGCATACACTACGAAAAAAGGGAGTAAGTAGAAGGCGTAGGTTGCCATGTGAAATGGCGGCCTCGTAGATCGTAATCATTCCCTTGGGAGGAGCATTCACTCTATCCGCCGCTGATGGAGCGGTCGGCGAAAACTGTGCAAGCAGTGGATAATATTGTTGCAAGGTTTGGATTTTAGCCTCTGTCATGTATGGCACGAAGGCGCTGGGAGTGTTGGTAGAAGATGAGGATGCCATTTGTAATAATAGGAAGATCTGGTAATGAATTGAAAAGTGTTAAGGGTTGAATCGCTTAATTGCAACGAATGCGTACAAAGTTTCGATACAAGAGTCTGATTAAAATAAGCAATTGAGGGAGAAAGTGTAAAGTTTTTTATGCGAGTTTACCAGCTATTTATAATTGAAATTAGGGCGAGGAAGTCGACAGGGTAATGATTACTCTTAAACGGCTAAAATTACCGCAACATGTAAACGGTAATTTTCTAGCCGTTACAACATTTCTGATTGGACAGCTTTGCAAAGTTACTGTTGTAATTGCGAGTTCTAATTGCTACAATTAACGGTAATAATTTAGTGGCAAAAAAATTATTAACACTTGATGCAGATATATTTTAAGTTAACATGGTTTATTTTTTAGAGTTTATCATGATGCATTTGCTTCGCGAAATGTATCATAATAAACTGGGGGGACTTGATCATATACATAGCATTGTATATGTATATTTTACTTACTAAAGGCTAAAAGTAGAAGTAACGCGAAGCATAGTCAATAAGCTTGGAACATTCGCCGAAAATAAGGATAGCGGATCTGTTTCCGCATTTGATGATGTGCAGAGCCCATCGGGTCGAGTAATTAGGCTTGGTCCATGGGTCGCGGTCAAGTCTTCCTCCTCAAACCCTAATTCCCTCTTATAAATAGAGGGGTAATCTAAGCATTTAGGGGACACATTCTACACTATGGTTTTTACCTACCACTTTTGGTAGGGTTTTTCCCTTCGCCACCAATCAGCGCCGTCCATCAGCCGGCGGTCAGCCCTTAGCCACCCTCCCGAGATCATCATCTCGGCCAGGGTTATCACGGTATCCGGACCGGAGGTTAACGTCGCTAAATCTAATAAAACCCCCTCTATTGCACTCAAGTATGTTTCTAGCCCTAGGCGGAATTATGCTTGATCAATTGGTGCTTTCATTGAGAGTTGAACATATCTTGCATTCTTTCCCTCAAACGGTTGTAAGTTTCTCTTTTATTTCATTATCTGTAAAATGATTCACTGTTGGGATTTCGTGTGTTGTTGATAGATTAAAATCTGGAAAGGCAGCGCACGAAAGAATATTATAATCATATGTGTTGATAGTAAATTAATACTCGTCTAATTAATAGACATTCAAGCAGTTCACATCCATGGTTATTATAATAATACTCTCGTCCAGAAATAGTTTTAGATTTTAAAGATTTATTTTGGTAAATTAATCTTTCAAATTGTGTCTGTTGTAATCACGAATACATATTCAAATTGTGTCGGTGTTTCAATTTTGGCTTTCAAAATCCGAAGGGCACGTATTTGACGCAATGGCTGGGTGTTTAATTCTCCAGCATATAATTTTTAATTCAAATGACTCACCAGAATTTTCGATCAACGTTCCTAAACCATACCAACCGAAATTGGTTGCGGTTCTCTCGTAGTTTATACATCGAATGGTTGAGTTTATTTGGGAATTGTCATAGCACTATTCTTGCGGTTCAGGTCATGAAGTAATATATTTATCGAAACGATTGAACACGTGAATATTTGGATGACGGAATTCGGTTACCAATTTTCGTTCATATCGATTCGCTAACATCATAATAATAAAAAATAATTCTTATATTCAGTTTCCATGTTTTTGGTCAAATGTACAAATTTCATATCTGAAGGTACAAATACCAAAGAGATCGGAATATCACGTGATTTTCGCAAACAAACCTCATATCTTTTTTAATACTAATGTACGTGTTCAACGAGATCCTTTTATTGATTAAAATTAGTTAATTGATTTGCCTAACTACCCGGATTTCTTAAGTGATTCAAATGTTAGTCTATAATTGAATTATGTAATGGGTTGGCAATGTTGGGGTTTGTTGCTAGACGTGTTCGGAAACTGCTATATAATTATATTTAGATTCCGTACACTCCACATATTTAGAATATTATTATAATCATCGAATCTGACGTCATTATGGATTTGTGAAACACATGCATCTTCAATTGGCTATCATCATTATATCCGAACGCAGCTTTTGCAGCCCTTTGCGCATTTGCACAGCCCTTTGTGCGCTCTTTGCGCGACATTTGCCCGACACATATGCTCTTTGCGCGACCTTTTGCGCAGCTTTATTCATCGATTGGCGCAACCCTTTGCGCTATTTGATTGCTTAGTTGGTTGACTTGTTTATTACTCAACTTGATTACGAGGTCATAAAAAACACAGATTGTAGCTGGCAACAGGGAAGATGGTGGTGAGATTCGATCATCTCTGTTGCATTGTTCTCATGGCAAGAATGCTTGTCTTCGTTTTATTTCAAGCGGCGGCTACGACGTCGGAGAGACGTCGGGTCCGAACTCCTTAACTATTTTGGTAAAGAATATTCGGGACAACACTTGGTATATGGCCTGTAATTTACGCAGTATTAACAATTTCGAAGATTTTTTCTAGATTAAAATAACACGCTCGTACGCGGCATCTATGTTACCATATCTACTACATTTGTTTAAAAGTAAATGTATAATACAAAATCTCATATTATAGTGTATGTTCGATTTTTGGAATGCGATAATCTGGTGCATGTTTAAATGGGAAGGCTTATTTCATTTGTAAGTATAAGCCTCACGTCATTTGCTTAATCGCAGAAACATGTATTCCCCTTGTTTTATAAAGGGTGAATTGTTCAGTATATACATCCGTACTATAATCGACGCATTTATGCTATAATATAAATACACGGTTGACCTTGAGAATACGGTTAAAAAAGAGCAGTTATCTTGTTTTCAAATTTTGAGCGTAACATTATTTATTTAAATATATGTTACTACTTCTTTTGATTCGATTACTAATGAGAATCAGGTTGTGGATGACGCCACAATTGTCATTATTGAGTCAAGTATATCAGCATGTATTTTAATACTTACTTTGACCCGCTAAGCTTGTTTTGCTATGTTATTCGGTGAAGCTTAGTTTTTGCGCATAATCGGTTTATGCACACTTTTACGCGGTCTGTTCACAGCTATTTGTGTAGTTCTTTGCTCGGTATTTCGTGCGAATATCTGCACAGTACTTTGCGTGGTTATATGTGCGGTCCAATGATTCGCACTTTGCCCATTTTGTGGGGTCCTCGGTCTACTCGTCCACTGTGCAGTTTTGCTCGGCCATTTGTGAGGTTCTTTGCTCGCCTTGTGCAACTCTTGGCGCTGCCCATTTAAATGTCTATTTGCACAACTCGCTGTGCAGCGTTTTGCGTGCACTTTGCAATAAGTCCGTGGCGGCTCTACATAAGCTCATGGCTACAGTTTATGTGTGTTGCGTTCTATGCACGATTCTTGGTGTGATACATCCTGCAGTGCTTTAAGCGGTATGTTTCGTGGACTAATTCTATTTGCTTTACATGTATTATCGAAGTAACTTCGGATCTGTAAGTTTTTCTTTTCATTAAAATAAATGATAAACACAATGCACAAGTGAACATTCTAGACTTTTTTCAAATCTGTGTTTGATTGCATTGTAGGAATATTATTTAAGCATTAGAATATATTAGTTTGCTTTATTACATTCTGTTAAATACCTACTTGTTTATCATGTTCATACGAACATAAATAACAAAATAAATACGATAGGGTATTCGTTACTTTGTCATTATTTTACACGGAATGTTTTAAACCTGCCGTCAACGATCGATGTTTTGGGTGATGGAATTTTTGGTCGGTTCTTCTTGAGCTCAAATCCAACAATTTGAACATATATAATTTCGAATCTATCCCAACGACCCCGGACAGATCGGAACACTTCCCGGCAGAAACTTCGAGCAGGCCGTAGCGTTGTTACGACTCCGAACGGATGTAACCCCTCCGAGCAGGCCGTAGCGCCTCCGGGCAGGCCGTAGCGCCTCCGAGCATGGCTGATTTTACAGCAGCCTCGCGAGGTAATTTGCAGCAGCCTTCACGACTAATTTGCAGTAACTTTCGTCACAGATGTGCAACAGCTTTCATGGCTGATTCGCTTGAAACTTAAGCGCTTTGTGCGTTTTTTTTTTGCGTGAATATATGCACAACGCTTCACGTGGTTTTTTGTGCGGCCTTTTTCTCGCCTCTTTGCATAGCTTGATTGCGGCTTGAACAGCTTTGTATGCATCCTCTTTGTGCAGCCTTTTGCACAGCCCTATGCAACCGATTAAAGTGGTTCTTTGTGTACCACTCGTTCGTCACGTGTGCGGTCCTTTGCGTAGCTCTTCGCGCATTTTTTTGCACACTATGAGATCCCATACAAAACATTATGCAAAGTCTTTTACGCATCCTAATTGCGGACATAACTTGGGTTGTCAAGATTTGAACATGTATACCCGGTTATGGAAATCCACACGAACACGTGGCTGTTATGTTTACATGACACGGTTTGCATTGTGCAATGTCAGTTACTTCACGGTAAACATTCAAAGTATGGTTAACATATGGTTTAGTTGTGTTCGCGCCTGGAAACTTATAGACGTGTTAACCACAATACAACTACATATCACGTACAATTATAATTATTATTATTCTATGGTTTGTCGGATCTCTTCGATCGAAACTAGAAACGTGCCAGAGTTTTACGCAAACAAGATCCAACGTAAAAGTTCACATCCTTGATTCTATTGTCACAGTGACTGCATAAGTGCGTCATAATTAACAATCGCCGTAACCTTGCAGTTGATCATGCTATCAATAAACACTCGGTTGAGTTACTTTGCAAATTCGATAACCTCTGCTGCGTTTTGTTTTGACCCAGGTTACATGTTTTTGTTTCATTTCTGACAATGGTGTTCCTTAACTGGATTCGGCGAGGAGTATTCGGAATAAAAGCTTGCATGTGGCTACGTTTAACGCAACATTAGCTATATATCAATTTCCAAAATCCCAACAATTTTTCCCGATTAAAACAACATGTGGGTACGCGGTTTCCATGTTGTCATATGTTGATTTTTACATGGAAATATCCACTGCACACTTGTGTTATAATCTATGGACGATGTTTGACGATGCATAGAGAAGGGCTTATTTCATTTATAAAAATATCAGCCACACATCATTTGTTAAAATAATTTAGGGCGCATCTCAAAAATTCATTTGATTCGATTACTAATGTGATACATGTTGTGGATCATGTCACAATCGTTAGTATTCTAATAGTTACACAGGTAAGCTTAACACGCTAAGCTTATTACGCACAATCCCGAGTGGGGCATCTATTAGACATAGAACGCCTCCGCTATACAATTATACAATGTCTTTATATAATACCTTTTCACGGTGCCCTTTTGCGGCGTTAATCATGAAGCATCTCTGTCTGTGTTATCTAGCTACGCTATATTAAGGCTTTGCACAGATCGCGCCATAGCGGCTCCATATAAAGTCATGGCCACAGTTTCTGTGCTTTGCACACATTGCACCATGGCGGCTCTGCGTAAGCCCATGGTCGCAGTTTATATACGCCTCCCAACACATTGCAAACCTGTTATGCACATTTTGCTTAATTTGCGCCATGGTGACTACGCGTAAGCCCTTAATCGCAGACTTATATGTGTATCTCGCACCTTGCGCCCTCGACCGCAAATTGCTGAATATGCACACATGTTGGACAAATGTGTTTAATTTTATCGTGAGAGCTTGTTGTAGCGATACTCGGTATGTTGTCAGTCATGGACCTTTCATTGTTTGATTTAACTAATCACTCTTGTCGCGTCTCTTAACCCGCATTGGGATTTAACCAAACAGGAATTTGCTTGATTGAGACTGATATGGAATAAATACGGAAATGTATATTCACACGGCTATAAATAAATATGCATAAGCTTTGGGCTGCTAATTCATTGCATATTCACATTTGGTTCGCTACAGTCTTTGCAAATTTGCATCAGCTTTTTCGGCAGCCTTCGTGGCCATTTTGCAACAGCTTTTGCGGTCAATTGGCATGGTTAATTGAACAAATATTTGTGCGCCCATTCACATGGTCATTTGCACATTGTTGTGGTCCTTTGCTCGGCGTTAACACAACACTATGTGCGCCTGTTTGCACCCCTTGCGTAGCTCTTGGTGGATCCATTAACATGGTTATTGGCGCGGTGACTCGTGTGGTGTTGCGTGTGGTCCTCTGCATGGATGTTTGCGTGTCCTTTGTGCAATAATTTTATGCATGTCGGCGCACAATCCTTTTCACGGCCCTTCGTGTGGCTCTTTGCGCGCTCATTTATGCAGTACTTCATGTAGTACTTTGTTTTTTTACGAGCCTGTTTGCGCAACTCCTTTGTGCAGCTGTTTGCACGTCCATTTTGCATCCTTTTCGCAGCTCTTTGCGGTCCCACTTGCATGATCCTTCTTGCGGCTCTGTGCACACATGGTATTATTAATCACATTATCAAAATATTAGACAATGCAGTGCGAATACGCTTCACGCAGGTCACCTCCGCTCACAAGGCATAACGTCTTCGGACACGTCATAATGCCTCCAGAGGACACTCAAATCTATTTATATTCAAAATTTGTGTTGTTATGTCCGGAGTATTGTATATCTGACTATATCTAGTACCATTTTAAGTGGGAGCACACTAAGGGAAAATCTTGCGTATAACACCTACTTCTTTACATTTTCATATGGAATATGCTTATGAAAAATTCTCATACTTTTTTTTTTATAGATAATGTAATTTAGTTAATATTTGTATGAGGTGAAGTTTTGATAAGCAACATATATCCACTTATTTATGAGTTTATATCCGCCTAAGTGCATTTGCACAGTCTAAGAGCTTTGCGCGGTTCTTTGTGAACATTTGCCTAATTTATGGTGATGATTCGCAACAACTTTCGCGGTTGATTAGCTGAAGCCTTTGCGGATGATTTTCAATAGCCTTCATTAAGATATACAATAGCCTTCACGGCTGATTTGTTGTAACCTTCGCACGTTTTGTGGTAGCCATCGCTGTTGTTCTATTGAAGCCTTCACGGCTGGTTCACAACATGTTTCACGATTAATTTGCAGCGACCCTCGGCTAATTTTTGCAATTCTTTGCACAACCCCTTACGCATACTGCTTGCGGTTTTTCGATGCTCAATTGAAGCCCTGTTCAGGCTCCATTCACATCCCATTTGTGGCTAATTTTGGAAATCACTTTTTATTGAGCGGATCTCATATCATATATGCGATATTAAAGCATGGATAAATATGAAACGTTAAAGGCGACATTCATGTTTAATTAATGCAAGATTAATACGCATGGCTATGATTAGTGAGTATGCAGATTTGATTAGTTATAACAATAGTAAAGGCTCAACTTTACATTGTGCCATGTCGAGCTACCATTTGTGCATGGCGCACGTTACTTAAGACCATGGTAGCTCTGTATAAACCCATGGTCGCATCACATTTGGCATGCGATGACGTTAAAGAGATGTAATATATAGCTAGTTGGACTTGATCACCCAAATTGTTAGCTTATGTTCTCTTATCGATCACGATATACCTCTTCTTAATATGGATTCTCGCCTACTTTCTTGCCTACAATCATCTTCATGATTGGTTTTCGGGTTTTAGCTGTATGATTAATTATACGGGTTAGCTCGGTTCGTCACATGATTACGATCATTCGACGGTATGACACAAAGTTAGGTAGATCATACTCTATCGATAGTCAAGTTACGTAAATCGTGTCCATCATCATTCGTGGTTAAGGTTAACAGGTCGGTCTCTCATGACGGTAACCTACAACCTTCACGGGGCCATTGATAAACGAACTTTATCAATGGTTGACTTAAAATTTAACCACCCCTTCGATATCATCATATCAAGCTGGGTTCAGAGAGTTAAATCCTAAGATCCTTAAACCTCACATTACTCGCAATCCCGCCAGGATTACCTACGGTTTACGAATCGAAGAGTGGAATTCTCTTGTCCTCAAAAATATATTGTTCATGGCAAGTTTTAACGCGTCGCAGATATAATAACTCTCAAATGCCAATAAATCTTTTTCGCGCATATATTTTCAATAGGTTACGCGCGGTTCCTGCCTACTTAAGGGGTGTCCTCTAGCCCCCGCGCGGCAGAAGCCTGTTTTGTTACAATGCTAGAATATAACGGCAGGTGAAGGGAATTGGTTTTCCCCTAGCCAAGCTCCACGCAGACTAGAAGGCTGCCAAGTCGACTTAAAATACGAGCATTGGTTTGCTTGTGCATATTAAATTATCCTAAGTATTGGTTTACTTGGGGAAACTCTTAAGTATAAAAACATTGGTTTGTTTTTAGTTAGCATTGCCTTACCACACAGCTAAGTGCACCCCTAGTACGTGACAGAGCAAATGATGCTGTAACTTATGAGTATAAACTTTTTTCGTGCGGACTTGCATAAGGGCTTTTTGTTAAAATATTGGTTTATTTTACAAAGCGCCCGAAATCGTGCATAAGTTTTGGTTAACTTATGCGCACATTGTGTGAATTGTCTTAATTCGCGATAATAGGCAATTACAATCAAATGCATAAATGTCCATGATTACGCTGCGTAAGCGCATGGTTACTTGATACCCCTCACAAATGTGGTAGGGATGCCTCAATATGACTCGGAGATTGGACTCCGAGTCTGAGATGTCTTGTATACAACTACAAGTTCCGATCAGCTAGTTGTTTCAAGATGTCACTTTGAGGTGTTATTTATAGTTCGCCATGACATGTTTTCACATTTCATACCAAACTAGGGGGAGTGATGGTATACTATCAGTATCCCTTCAGTTTTGTTTTTGCAACATCACTGTTTTGTGCATTGCGGATGGTAGTAAAAGTTAGCATGCTCACATCGCTGCATTGCGTTAAGCGCAAGGATGCATCGCAAGTAGTTGCGGTTAACATGCATGCGTCATATTTGGTCGTATCATGCATAATTGCAATGCGCGGGGCTGTGTCGCACATAGTTATGATGTGTGTGACGACCCGGCAATTTTCGACCAAATTTAAACTTAATTCTTATATGATTCCGACACGATAAGCAAAGTCTGTAATGTTGAGTCTCAAAAACTTTGAACTGTTTTGTATATTCAATTGACCTTCGACCATTCTCGACGATTCACGAACAACTATATATAAAAAGATACATATACATTAATTTGAAAATATTATTTGAAATAATATATGATTTAATTGTTGAAAATAAATATGAAAAATAATATGCGATGTAATGAAAACTATTATTATAAATATATAGATATATATTTATATATATAAATATGTATATAAATATTACTAGTAAATATATAAATTATATTAAATTCAATGGTTTAAAGATATATAATATATTTATTTAGTAGTTAAACTTGCTATTTAAAACTCTTTATATATAGAAAGAGAATATATTAAAAATAATTAATTTCGAGCTATATTAGTAAACGTCAGTAACACTCGGTTGACATTTCATTAGTTTTATTAATATAGATATAATACATGTTCATGATTGATTAAGATAAAGTTGGACTGTAAATTGATTACGAAGAATTTGGACTTGTTAAAAATATTTTTACTTTTTTTTAGTTTAAATATTAGTACTCTGTACATATAAATTGGAACATAAAATAAACATTCATCGAACCTTTTTGATTATGTTTCAAACAGTTAATGAGTGAAATAATTAATTATATTTAATCTAAAAGTTTGGGATTTTTAGGAACACTTTTATACGTTAACTGTTTAGCAATGGACACGATATAATCATCCGGGACAAACTGTCGGTAGAAGAAACCAAAACAACTGATGGCTATACTATTTGGTACTGTGTATGCATGAGATCACTGTGTCTATATTTTGTCTGATTACTTTCTATCATTTCTATCTATATTAGATACATACATATACATATGCTACACTTACTTACAAAGAGAAAATTTAAGAAGGTTTCCAAACCACCTTCTTCAACAACTCCACCGCCACTATACCTTCACCGGTGGCCACCCTCAACCGGCACCATGATCAACCAATTTACCATCTTGCATTCTCTTCTAAAACCGTCACCCATCTCATCACCACCCTGGTTTTATTCTTCTCCTTTCACCATGACTACCGTTCACGATGGTCACGGTTCACCATGACCACCCGCCACCATAACCCGTCACCGGCCACCCTGCAACAACCCTATCACCACCATCTACCTTCTCTCTCCCTCTCTACAACGTGTTCCCATTTTTATTCATTGTTTCCGTTAATCAACGAAGCCTAAAATTATTTTTATCCATCCATTGCAAACGGCCCATTTAGAGGCAAAGTACCATCACCACACATCATTGAACGATTGCTGGTACTAGCTGTGTTATTATCTCTGTTTCTAGTCGAACCTTGAACACCACAAAACACCCGTTTATTAACCATAGTGAACACCACCATCTTCCTCAAACTCGTCATCACCATGAAACACCAATCAAACCACCTTCAAGAAATGATGATGATGATAGCGAGTATGTTAAATTGATGATGATGATTTTAAACGAATGATGGTTATGATTTCATAAAACGATGGTGATGCTTATGATTAAAGATGACAAACTGTTAGCATAGTTTAAATTATTAAACGAACGATTCATTACAAGAATTAATCGAGTGGTTCATTGGTTGGGAGTGTGTTTAGGAAACAGAAGGTCCTGAGTTCAAACCTAGGCAACCACATTTTTTTTAAAAAAAAGAAGAGGGACTGTGGGCCGGATATCCTGTTTGCTTGGGCCGAGATTCATTTTCAGTTGGGCCATAGGAAATAGAATAAATATGAACGGGTTTGTATTAATTAATAAAAACTGAAATGGATGAGTGGGTTTAAGTGCTTAAGGGTTAACGAGAGGTTGCGGGTTCGATTCTACTCAGGGACATTTCTTTTTAGGAAAAGCTTGGAGAGGGTATACACTTTCATTTTATTTCTTTCAATATTATTATTAGTTATATTCATGTATATTATTATTATTATTATTATTATTATTATTATTATTATTATTATTATTATTATTATTATTATTATTATTATTATTATTATTATTATTATTATTATTATTATTATTATTATTGTTGTTGTTGTTGTTGTTGTTATTGTTATTATTAATTGATGTTATAGAAATCTTAGTTTTTAGTTTAGAAGTTTAACATAAAGATTTGATTATGATTAACATTAGTATTGTTATTAATATTATCACGAGTAATGAAATTGCTATAGTAATTATTATTATTAAGTATTATGTATTACTATAAAAATTATTATTTTCATTATCATTATTAATAACCTTTTCAATTTTAAAAATTAGTGTTATTAGTGTTATTATAAGATGTATTATTAAAACTAACATTAATATTAAAAGACACAATAATATTATTATCACTATTATTATTTTAATCACTACAAGTATTATTTTGGTATTATTATAGATACTATTTTACCAAACAAATGAAATATATATATATATATATATATATATATATATATATATATATATATATATATATATATATATAAATAATTAATGCATATAACATAACTATATAAGAATTGTTATTATAAAAATTTTCTATTTAAAGTAAATAAAGTAAATATATCTAACTAAACCATTAAAGAAACCTATAAGTTAATAAATATAATTATATCACTAATAATAATAACAATATATATAAATATTTATTCGATTACATTTATATATACTAATGAATACACAAATGATATAGGTTCGTGAATCCGAGGCCAATCCTGCATTGTTCAATTGTTCAATATCGTTATATGTATTTTTACTATAAAATACATTAGGTGAGTTTCATTATTCCCTTTTTATATATATATTTTGGGCTGAGAATACATGCAATGTTTTAATAACTATTTTTCAATATTTATATGCGTGAGTTTCATTTGCCCCTTTTACTCTTTATGTTTTTGGGCTGAGAATACATGCAAATGTTTTATTAACTGTTTTACAATATTTATATGCGTGAGTTTCATTTGCTCCCTTTTTAAATGCTTTTACAATATATATTTTTGGGACTGAGAATTCATGCGCTTTTCTAAATGTTTTACGGAATAGACACAAGTAACCGAAACGACATTATATGGTTGAATGATCGAAGTCGAATATGCCCCTTTTTATTAAGTCTGGTAATCTAAGAATTAGGGAACAGACACCCAAATTGACGCGAACTCTAAAGATAGATCTATCGGGCCCAACAAGCCCCATCCAAAGTACCGAATGCTTTAGTACTTCGAAATTTATATCATGTCCGAAGGAGGATCCCGAAATGATGGGGATATTCTTATATACATATTGTGAATGTCGGTTACCAGGTGTTCAATCCATATGAATGATATTTTTGTCTCTATGCATGGGACGTATGTTTATGAGAAATAGAAATATGAAATCTTGTGGTCTATTGAAATTATGAAATGATTATTTAGGTAAACTAATGAACTCACCAACCTTTTGGTTGACACTTTAAAGCATGTTTATTCTCAGGTACGAAAGAAATCTTCCGCTGTGTATTTGATCATTTTAAAGATATTACTTGGAGTCATTCATGACATATTTCAAAAGACGTTGCATTCGAGTCGTTGAGTTTATCAAGATCATTATTAAGTCAATTATAGTTGGATATATTATGAAATGGTATGCATATCTGTCAACTTTAGATGTAATGAAAGATTGTCTTTTCAAAACGAATGCAATGTTTGTAAAATGTATCATATAGAGGTCAAGTACCTCGCGATGTAATCAACTGTTGTGAATCATTTATAATCGATATGGACTTCGTTCGGATGGATTAGGACGGGTACTTTCAGTTGGTATCAGAGCGGTGGTCTTAGCGAACCATGTCTGCATTAGTGTGTCTAACTGATAATTCGTTAGGATGCATTAGTGAGTCTGGACTTCGACCGTGTCTGTATGTCATAAGTTTTGCTTATCATTTTGTGTCAAAAATTACCTGCTTATCATTCTTAGAGAATCACTTGCTTATCATTCTTAGTCTAGACACGTCTTACTGCATTGACTGCATGAATAGTGTATAGACAAAATTCATATATTAGCATATCTACTACTTCATATCTTAGCGTATCTGTTACTGTAACTTTGCCTGACAACTTCCGTAGATTCCTCGTAACTTATGGGATTTTAGTATTATATATGCATATGTAAATTATGTATTGTAGGGTACTAATCTACATCCTATAATCTATTTCTTATCGAAAAGTCCTTCATCTGATCGTACGAGATGAATCCCTCAACCAGTTCGAATTCCTCAGATTCCGACAGCTATTCCGATATGGAGTTTCACCTATCAACGTCACCAGAATGAATCAACCAATCAGTCATCCCCAATTCATTTGATGAGTTTGTAGTCGACTTAAACAATGGAGATGCGAAGAAGGCGATCCCTTCCACCAACCGAATTCACCTCTTGACAAAGAACCTGAAGCGTTTACCGGCGAACCTGTTCGAGACACCATTTTCAGTCTCATTTCCAGGGTAACTCGACAAGATTATATTCTATCCACAATTCTGAACCTTATTCATCCGCTCGTTCCGACCGACAATCATCCTGGAGTAATAAGTCAACGAACTTCACGATCGAAAAATCAATTCAGAGAATATGGTGCAAAATGTACCAGCTTAAGCAACATCACCGGCACTAACAGTACCATCAGTAACAGCAACAGTACCATCAGTAATAGCACCTGTACCATCAACAATCCATGTCTCAACATCTCATTCTGTACCTCGAGTATAATCATCGTTCTACGTATCGTTCTACATCAATTATCTTCGTTCTTCATGACAATTATGTAATCTCTAAAGTTTTATAGATTATGTACTCTAGTTCTAGCCGTAAATCTGATGTGTTTAATATCACATTGACTCATTAAATCCATGATTACATCTGAAGAAAATATATATGTATATATATTCTTTCATAAAGATTGTAATTTAAAATTCTTTCGTACAAACTGTTAATGGTGAAAATATTTTAACGGGTAGGTAATACCCGAGAAATATTTAGATTTCACTTTAATAAGTTACACTGTACATTCGACGAAGCTGATTCAACAGACATTTACTATCCTATTTGCATTCATCGATATACGAATCCGTTCACCATAGAATAACCATTTTTATTCAATTTCATATTTGGATTTTGACTTCTCAGAATCCAACAAGTGGCATAATGAAGAAAACATTGAACAAAATAAAATTTGCTAGAAACAAACGAATTAACTAATTAAAATATTGTTAAGAATCCACGCTAACTGTTCCTAGCTAACTGGTTACATTTTATTTTCCGCAATTTAATTATCGCAATTTATATTCTCGCAATTTTATTCATCGTCATTTAATTTCTGCTATTTACTTTACGCACTTTATTTATCGTCATTTATTTTCTGTTATTCATTTTACGCACTTTAAATATCGGGACACGTATACAATGTTTTGACATATCATATCGACGCATCTATATATATTATTTGGAATCACCATAGACACTCTATATGCAGTAATGATCAAGTTCTCTATACAGGGTTGAGGTTGATTCTACAATAATATATATACTTTGAGTTGTGATCGAGTCTGAGACGTATACGGGTCACGACACGTATTAATTAATTCGAATAGGATATATGAATTATTGAAATGCTAACTGTGGACTAGTAACTGTGGACTATCAACATTGGACAATTAAAATGAATTAAAATATTGATTATAACATATGAAACTAAACAATTCTTCAAGTTTGCCACTTGATTTCATCTTAAATCTCATTTGTAACTTGACGATTACAATCCGCGTTCAAACCTTTCATGATTCTTGAAAACACCTCAATCGAGAGGATGAACCAATCGCACTTCATTTACAGAAGGAAAGATTTATGCATATAGTTATGCACCTGGAAAACTCTCGGCAACTGAGTAAAAGTTTAACACGTAGCCGCGTCAGATCCTTTGGCATTTATTAGCAAAAATAACTTTGCGATCCCTTTTTAAAGTAGTCAATTTTGTCACAGCTCCAGCAAATCAACTTCGACTTTTCATTCGAAGTAGCCTTACTATAATCCTGATATATACAATTACCCTTTTGATACCGGAGAATCCTTTTATATTCCACCACATTACCAGCAAATGTACCAGCAACCTTGTCGCTCCTTAGTTTAAATCCCTCCGACAAATCACTATAATTATCTATTGAAGTCTCGTCATGTACTCATCTGCATCTTGTAACGAGAACTGCCATAACAATTACTGGGAATCAGCAATCAGTACTTTGAAAACTCACAGCATATCTACATTAACAGTTATATGTATGACATTTATCTATTAGAATTATGATCTCTCATTCTGAAATTTTGAAAAGCACTCAGTCACAAATCAATACTCTGAATGTTGAAAAAGCTGAATGAAGCAGCAGAAACCATAGACAACTGTAAACGACCTTAATCATCGAAAGTTTGATAATAAAGAATAGTATGTTGGAAAAGCTCAGAAAAGTTGGAACTGGAAAACGGATTGTGCTAACCACAAAGGAGACCAAGGACAAATACAAGGACCATAGCATATATTCAAAGAAGCTAGGTAATTCTGGATCCGATGAAACCTTCAATGAATATCTTGCTTCGTACTCATGTTAAAATCTTGCGGAAAATCTTTCTCCATCAACCATCGAACTTAGAAATTCCAAAATATCATCATCAATATCTTCGATATTTCTGAGGATATTTTCATAAATATTCTCGTCCGAAATTATATACCTCCTCGTGCTTCCTGTGTATCATTATATTGGAAACATTCAATAGAAAATTTAGTACCGAAAAGCGGATTATGCGAAACTATAGAAGAAGCCGCGGACAAATCACAAAGAATAAGTTTGACTTCAAAGAATCCAAATGATTCTGTTTCTGATGAAGTCTTTAGCGAATACCTTGCTTCCGAATCTAAACCCTTACGGATAAATCTTCTTCATCATCCATCGATATTAGAAATTCCAAGATATCATCG
This sequence comes from Rutidosis leptorrhynchoides, assembly GCF_046630445.1. Classification (NCBI taxonomy): domain Eukaryota; kingdom Viridiplantae; phylum Streptophyta; class Magnoliopsida; order Asterales; family Asteraceae; genus Rutidosis; species Rutidosis leptorrhynchoides. The sequence goes on along the minus strand of NC_092338.1, from coordinate 104,855,884 downwards.
TATCTTTCATTATAAATATCCTCCATATTTCTGAAGATATTTTCATAACTATTCTTATCTGAAATCATTAATCTCTTCCTGATATCAATGTTACATCATATAGAAACTGTTAGTTTCTATATTCTGTAGACTTTTGAGCTTATAATATGAATGTTATTAAAGTAATGTTGGGAACTGATGCATGAGTTAGTATAATATAATGACACTTGATCAACGTGATTATATTACAGTAAGTCATGCTGAGTTTCTAAATGGAACATGATGATTCACAGATTATAACGTCATCATGTGCCATGTCACATAACTCTTTCATTCTACTTAACTCCTGAACAAATCAAGAAAATGTATTCTTGATGGTTCTATCTTCCGTGATGTTGATAAATTTGAAAATCAAATCGTGCTATCACGTTCCTTCCTGCTTAGAACATTATAATCATTCGAGACTCTATATCTACAAATTCTGGACCATTAATCACTTGACTTGAAGTCAGGAAGAGAAAACAAAATCATAGAGCTTTGAAATATAAGGGAGAATATAAAGCCCGATAACAACACATAAATTACAAACCGTGTATATCAATGTTTATCGCAACATAAAGACACGGGAGAATTAAAAACATTATAATCCCGAGAGCGAAGTAGAAGAAAGCAGATTCCTCTGGTGGAAGTTGGAAAAGGAGAATGATTGTTGCGATAATAAGGATGAGGACAAGGATCAGAACTGGATTAAGCATTTTTAGAATCTTTTGGATGTATGAAACAAGAAGGAAAGTATAGGAATGGTGAGAATAATGGAACGGAAGAGTTTAATTTATAATGGAAATATCAGACAGAGTAATCGAAGCAGATCACCGCATTTAATTCGAGAGATCTTAATTTTCTTATTCGCCGAAGAATCAAATCTTTTTGATTTCGAAGATTTTCTATAAATCCCTTGAATTCCGGAATTCAACCAAGACAACGTCAAAAGCTAAGACGCACCTTATTTTCTAAATTCCACCGTGACTACGTCAAAAATTAAATCTATATCTCAATCTGTTGTGACAGCTTCATTCGTACGCTTCACCTAATCGAATCGTTTTATCTATATTAGTCAGTAATGATAAACCACCATTTATCAACTCATATTTGTCATGGAAACATTTTTATGGTTAGCCATGACCACCCCACTCAAATTTCGGGATGAAATTTCTTTAACGGGTAGGTACTGTGACGACCCGGCAATTTCCGACCAAATTTAAACTTAATTCTTATATTATTCCGACACGATAAGCAAAGTCTGTAATGTTGAGTCTCAAAAACTTTGAACTGTTTTGTATATCAATTGACCTTCGACCATTCTCGACAATTCACGAACAACTATATATAAAAAGATACATATACATTAATTTGAAAATATTATTTGAAATAATATATGATTTAATTGTTGAAAATAAATATGAAAAATAATATGCGATGTAATGAAAACTATTATTATAAATATATAGATATATATTTATATATAAATATGTATATTAATATTACTAGTAAATATATAAATTATATTAAATTCAATGGTTTAAAGATATATAATATATTTATTTAGTAGTTAAACTTGCTATTTAAAACTCTTTATATATAGAAAGAGAATATATTAAAAATAATTAATTTCGAGCTATATTAGTAAACGTCAGTAACACTCGGTTGACGTTTTGTTAGTTTTAATATAGATATAATACATGTTCATGATTGATTAAGATAAAGTTGGACTGTAAATTGATTACGAAGATTTTGGACTTGTTAAAAATATTTTTACTTTTTTTAGTTTAAATATTAGTACTCCGTACATATAAATTGGAACAGAAAATAAACATTCATCGAACCTTTTTGATTAGGTTTTAAACAGTTAATGAGTGAAATAATTAATTATATTTAATCTAAAAGTTTGGGATTTTTAGGAACACTTTTATACGTTAACTGTTTAGCAATGGACACGATATAATCATCCGGGACAAACTGTCGGTAGAAGAAACCAAAACAACAGATGGCTATACTATTTGGTACTGTGTATGCATGAGATCACTGTGTCTATATTTTGTCTGATTACTTTCTATCATTTCTATCTATATTAGATACATACATATACATATGCTACACTTACTTACAAAGAGAAAATTTAAGAAGGTATCCAAACCACCTTCTTCAACAACTCCACCGCCACTATACCTTCACCAGTGGCCACCCTCAACCGGCACCATGATCAACCAATTTACCATCTTGCATTCTCTTCTAAAACCGTCACCCATCTCATCACCACCCTGGTTTTATTCTTCTCCTTTCACCATGACTACCGTTCACCATGGTCACGGTTCACCATTGTAGTGACCCGAACTTTTCCATGTTTATATATATTAATTGAGATTGATATTTACATGATTAAATGTTTCCAACATGTTAAGCAATCAAACTTGTTAAGACTTGATTAATTGAAATATGTTTCATATAGACAATTGACCACCCAAGTTGACCGGCGATTCACGAACGTTAAAACTTGTAAAAACGACATGACGATATATATATATATGGATATACATATGGTTAACATGAGATTATGATAATTAAGTATCTCCATAAGTATATTAACAATGAGTTATATACATATAAACAAGACTACTAACTTAAGGATTCCGAAACGAGACATATATGTAACGATTATCGTTGTAACGACATTTAAATGTATATATATCATATTAAGATATATTAATATATCATAATATCATGATAATATAATAATTTAACATCTCATTAGATATAATAAACAATGGGTTAACAACATTAATTGAGATCGTTAACTTAAAGGTTTCAAAACAACACTTACATGTAATGACTAACGATGACTTAACGACTCAGTTAAAATGTATATACATGTAGTGTATTTAGATGTATTAAAATACTTTTAGAAGACTTCAAGACATATATCAAAACACTCATACTTAACGAAAATGGCTACAGTTACTTTCCCATTCTTTTCTTTCATCAAGAATTCTAGTCGTATTCTTACCCGTATTATACACAGCTTCAAAACGTACTTACTATGGGTATATACCAATAGGAACTAGCATGGGATTCCACTCTTGATTATGTCATGTATGACTAATCAATTTTAACTTCTACCATGAGCTAGTCAACTAACTAGAACTCCTTTTAACCCCACTCACCACTCACCAATTACCACTCATCATTCACTCCATTTCACTTCCAATTCTCTTTCTAATTCTCTCTCAACACACCCACACTATTATGAACGTATTTTTCCAGTAGTTAATCATCATCTTCATCAAAAATCACTTCAAGAATAAAGCTATAATCATCATAGGAAGAACACTTCAGGAACACTTCAAAAATCCCTTCAAGTTTACTAATTTACTTCCAAGCTTTCTAATCCATTCCAAGTAATCATCTAAGATCAAGAAACCTTTGTTATATACCGTAGGTTATCTTTCTTATTCAAGGTAATATTCATATTCAAACTTTGATTCAATTTCTATAACTATAAACTATCTTAATTCGAGTAAAAATCTTACTTGAACTTGTTTTTGTGTCATGATCCTACTTCAAGAACTTTCAAGCCATCCAAGATCCTTTGAAGCTAGATCATTTCTTGTCACTTCCAGTAGGTTTACCTACTAAACTTGAGGTAGTAATGATGTTCATAACATCATTCGATTCATATATATAAAACTATCTTATTCGAAGGTTTAAACTCGTAATCACTAGAACATAGTTTAGTTAATTCTAAACTTATTCGCAAACAAAAGTTAATCCTTCTAACTTGACTTTTAAAATTAACTAAACACATGTTCTATATCTATATGATATGCTAACTTAATGATTTAAAACCTGGAAACACGAAAAACACCGTAAAACCGGATTTACGCCGTCGTAGTAACACCGCGGGCTGTTTTGGGTTAGTTAATTAAAAACTATGATAAACTTTGATTTAAAAGTTGTTATTCTGAGAAAATGATTTTTATTATGAACATGAAACTATATCCAAAAATTATGGTTAAACTCAAAGTGGAAGTATGTTTTCTAAAATGGTCATCTAGACGTCGTTCTTTCGACTAAAATGACTACCTTTACAAAAACGACTTGTAACTTATTTTTTTGACTATAAACCTATACATTTTATGTTTGGATTCATTAAATAGAGTTCAATATGAAACCATATCAATTTGATTCACTCAAAACGGATTTAAAATGAAGAAGTTATGGGTAAAACAAGATTGGATAATTTTTCTCATTTTAGCTACGTGAAAATTGGTAACAAATCTATTCCAACCATAACTTAATCAACTTGTATTGTATATTATGTAATCTTGAGATACCATAGACACGTATACAATGTTTCGACCTATCATGTCAACACATCTATATATATTTCGGAACAACCATAGACACTCTATATGTGAATGTTGGAGTTAGCTATACAGGGTTGAGGTTGATTCCAAAATATGTATAGTTTGAGTTGTGATCAATACTGAGATACGTATACACTGGGTCGTGGATTGATTCAAGATAATATTTATCGATTTATTTCTGTATATCTAACTGTGGACAACTAGTTGTAGGTTACTAACGAGGACAGCTGACTTAATAAACTTAAAACATCAAAATATATTAAAAGTGTTGTAAATATATTTTGAACATACTTTGATATATATGTATATATTGTTATAGGTTCGTGAATCAACCAGTGGCCAAGTCTTACTTCCCGACGAAGTAAAAATCTGTGAAAGTGAGTTATAGTCCCACTTTTAAAATCTAATATTTTTGGGATGAGAATACATGTAGGTTTTATAAATGATTTACAAAATAGACACAAGTACGTGAAACTACATTCTATGGTTGAATTATCGAAATCGAATATGCCCCTTTTTATTAAGTCTGGTAATCTAAGAATTAGGGAACAGACACCCTAATTGACGCGAATCCTAAAGATAGATCTATTGGGCCTAACAAACCCCATCCAAAGTACCGGATGCTTTAGTAGTTTGAAATTTATATCATATCCGAAGGGTGTCCCGGAATGATGGGGATATTCTTATATATGCATCTTGTTAATGTCGGTTACCAGGTGTTCACCATATGAATGATTTTTATCTCTATGTATGGGATGTGTATTGAAATATGAAATCTTGTGGTCTATTGTTACGATTTGATATATATAGGTTAAACCTATAACTCACCAACATTTTTGTTGACGTTTAAAGCATGTTTATTCTCAGGTGAATATTAAGAGCTTCCGCTGTTGCATACTAAAATAAGGACAAGATTTGGAGTCCATGTTTGTATGATATTGTGTAAAAACTGCATTCAAGAAACTGATTTCGATGTAACATATTTGTATTGTAAACCATTATGTAATGGTCGTGTGTAAGCAGGATATTTTAGATTATCATTATTTGATAATCTACGTAAAGCTTTTTAAACCTTTATTTATGAAATAAAGGTTATGGTTTGTTTTAAAAATGAATGCAGTCTTTGAAAAACGTCTCATATAGAGGTCAAAACCTCGCAACGAAATCAATTAATATGGAACGTTTTTAATCAATAAGAACGGGACATTTCAGTTGGTATCCGAGCGTTGGTCTTAGAGAACCAGAATTTTGCATTAGTGTGTCTTATCTAGTTTGTTAGGATGCATTAGTGAGTCTGGACTTCGACCGTGTTTACTTGAAAAATGATTGCTTAACAAATTTTGTTGGAAACTATATATTTTTAACATGTGAATATTATGTGATATATTAATCTCTTAACGCGTTTGATATTATGTGATAGATGTCTACCTCTAGAACAAGTCCCATTGACTCACCTAATAATAATGAAGAGTCAAATGTAAATTGGAATGATTCGTGGACTGATTCACAAGTTCCCGAAGAGGAACCGGAAGAAGAGTCAGAACCGGAAGAAGAATCGGAACCGGAAGAAGAATCGGAACCGGATGAAGAAATAGAACCGGTGGGGGAAATAATAAAACGGTTAAGTAAAAGAAAATCCTCAACCAACTGACCAAGGTTAATTATGGTCAGTGGTGTTTCCGCCAAGGAAGCAAAATATTGGGAGGATTACCAATTCTCCGATGAATCGGATTCCGATGAGAATTCCGATGATGTTATAGAAATTACCCCAACTGAATTTAAAAAGGCAAAAGAAAATAATAAGGGAAAGGGCATAAAAATAGAGAAATCTAATTCCAACCCCGATGAACTTTATATGTATCGTCAACCCCCGAAGTCCTTAAGTTGTAACAATGACCCGGGAACCTCTAAACCACCAGGTTTTTCTAAACCAATGTGGATAACGACGGCTCGTATTAGGGGAACATCATATATCCCTAGAAACTTGGCAAAACGAACCAAAACCGAAGAAGAAGAAACAAGCGAGTCGGAATAAGATAGTTGTATTCGTGTGGTGTAATATAAGTAATATAGTGTGCTTATGCTTTATGTTATATGTAAAAATTGCTTGTATTAATAAGTATTTTTTTTTATGAATCTAACTCTTGTCTATTTTACAGTATAAAAACACAAAATGGATAGACAACCCAATATTTTAAGAGACCTACCCGGAGACATGATTGATGAAATCTTGTCTAGAGTCGGTCAGAATTCTTCGGCACAACTATTTAAGGCGAGATCAGTTTGTAAGACATTCGAAGAATGTTCCAAGAATGCCTTGGTTTATAAAAGGCTTTCGTTCGAAAGATGGGGGATATCACATTGGGAAATCCATAAGTTACGATGTGTTTACTTTGACGCATATATTGCGGGGAACCCAAATGCTATTTTACGCAATGGGTTAAGAAATTATTTTGACTCAATATATCCGAATATTGGACTTCGTGATTTAGAAAAAGCGGCTAACATGCAACATAAAGAAGCATGTTATGCTTACGGATTAGTAATGTTCGCTTCTCACCAAAGTGAGAACAAGAACATCGGGCTACAACTATTAAACAAAACGTTCCCACAAGTGACGGAGTCAGTAATTGGGGTAAGAAATGAGGTTTTTAGATTGTTACGGGACTGTTGGACATTACGTAACCCTCGTCCCTTTGACGACGTTACAACACGCTGTCTTATCAACGGCCATAACGGTTATGTTCCACAAGACCAAGGATGGGAAGTAGTCCTAGTAAAACCAGAATGCATGACTTGTTTCTGGACGTATGAATTATGTGTCTTTATTGCCTTTGCTGAACGACTTGTGTACTAGCTAGAATTATCTTCACAACCATCTTGTATCAAATTTATTGTGTGCTATATTTCATGCTATATATAAAATAAGCGGTATTGTAAGTTTGTAAAATATTGTGTAAAAGTTTGAACGCGAAATATTATTATAGTCAGTTTTTCATATAGAATTGTAGTAGTTGAATTGTATATTAGCTACTAAGTATGAACTTAACGGGTAGGTACTACCCGAATTTAAACTTATAAAACGCTAATATGAAGAAAAAGCTTTTATAAATGAGTTCATATTATGCTACGAAATACTATTAACTACTTTTAATATTCTGTATGTTTAACTTGTTCCATTTGACTATTTTGAAGGAAATGGCACCGACTACTCGACACACCGTGAATATGAATGAAGAGGAATTCCGTACTTTCCTAGCTTCAAACATAGCCGCAGTACAGGCTGCGCTACATACCAACAATAACCTTGGATCTAGCAGTACAGGAAATCGTGTAGGATGCACCTACAAAGAATTCACTGCCTGCAAACCTTTGGAATTTGATGGAACCGAAGGACCGATCGGAATGAAACGGTGGACCGAGAAGGTCGAATCGGTGTTTGCCATAAGTAAGTGTATTGAAGAGGACAAAGTGAAGTACGCTACGCATACCTTCACAGGTTCTGCGTTAACATGGTGGAATACCTATCTAGAGCAAGTGGGACAAGACGATGCGTACGCACTACCGTGGTCAGCATTCAAGCACTTGATGAACGAGAAGTACCGTCCCAGAACTGAGGTCAATAAGCTCAAGACAGAACTTAGAGGGTTACGAACCCAAGGATTTGATATTACCACGTACGAAAGACGATTCACAGAATTGTGCCTATTGTGTCCGGGAGCATTCGAAGATGAGGAAGAGAAGATCGACGCGTTTGTGAAAGGATTACCGGAAAGAATCCAAGAAGATATAAGTTCACACGAGCCCGCCACCATACAACAGGCATGTAGAATGGCTCACAAACTAGTGAACCAGATTGAAGAAAGAATTAAAGAACAGACTGCTGAAGAGGCCAATGTGAAGCAAGTCAAAAGAAAGTAGGAGGAAAACGGTGATAAGAATCACCAATACAACAACAACAGCAATTACAACAATAATCGCAACAATTATCCCAACAATCGCAACATCAATCGCAACTACAACAAACGGCCCAACAACAACAACAACAACAACAACAACAACAACAACAACAACAACAACAGCAACTACAACAATCATCCCAACAACAATAATAACCGCAACAACAACAACAATCAGAAGTAGCTATGCCAAAGGTGTGAAAAGTATCACTCGGGGTTCTGCACCAAATTTTGCAACAAGTGTAAAAGAAATGGTCATAGCGCGGTGAAGTGTGAGGTCTATGGACCAGGGGTTAATAGAACGAAAGGAACAAATGGTGTCGGAACGAGTAATGGCGGAGCAAGTAGTGTCGGAGCAAGTTATGCCAATGTAGTTTGTTATAAATGTGGAAAACCGGGCCACATTATTAGAAATTGCCCGAACCAGGAGAACACGAATGGACAAGGCCGCGGAAGAGTTTTCAATATTAATGCGGCAGAGGCACAGGAAGACACAGAGCTTGTTACGGGTACGTTTCTTATTGACAATAAATCTGCTTACGTTTTATTTGATTCGGGTGCGGATAGAAGCTATATGAGTAGAGATTTTTGTGCTAAATTAAGTTGTCCATTGACGCCTTTGGATAGTAAATTTTTACTCGAATTAGCAAATGGTAAATTAATTTCAGCAGATAATATATGTCGGAATCGAGAAATTAAACTGGCTAGCGAAACATTTAAGATTGATTTGATACCAGTAGAGTTAGGGAGTTTTGATGTGATAATCGGTATGGACTGGTTGAAAGAAGTGAAAGCAGAGATCGTTTGTTACAAAAATGCAATTCGCATTATACGAGAAAAAGGAAAACCCTTAATGGTGTACGGAGAAAAGGGCAACACGAAGCTACATCTTATTAGTAATTTGAAGGCACAAAAACTAATAAGAAAAGGTTGCTATGCTATTCTAGCACACGTCGAAAAAGTACAAACTGAAGAAAAGAGCATCAATGATGTTCCCATTGCAAAAGAATTTCCCGATGTATTTTCGAAAGAATTACCGGGATTACCCCCACATCGATCCGTTGAATTTCAAATAGATCTTGTACCAGGAGCTGCACCAATAGCTCGTGCTCCTTACAGACTCGCACCCAGCGAGATGAAAGAACTGCAAAGCCAATTACAAGAACTTTTAGAGTGTGGTTTCATTCGACCAAGCACATCACCGTGGGGAGCTCCTGTTTTGTTTGTCAAGAAGAAAGATGGTACATTCAGGTTGTGTATCGACTATCGAGAGTTGAACAAACTTACCATCAAGAACCGCTACCCACTACCGAGAATCGACGACTTATTTGATCAACTACAAGGCTCGTCTGTTTATTCAAAGATTGACTTACGTTCTGGGTATCATCAAATACGGGTGAAAGAAGATGATATTCCAAAGACTGCTTTCAGAACACGTTACGGTCATTACGAGTTTATGGTCATGCCGTTTGGTTTAACTAATGCACCAGCTGTGTTCATGGACCTTATGAACCGAGTGTGTGGACCATACCTTGACAAGTTTGTCATTGTTTTCATTGATGACATACTTATTTACTCAAAGAATGACCAAGAACACGGTGAACATTTGAGAAAGGTGTTAGAAGTATTGAGGAAGGAAGAATTGTACGCTAAGTTTTCAAAGTATGCATTTTGGTTGGAAGAAGTTCAATTCCTCGGTCACATAGTGAACAAAGAAGGTATTAAGGTGGATCCGGCAAAGATAGAAACTGTTGAAAAGTGGGAAACCCCGAAAACTCCGAAACACATACGCCAGTTTTTAGGACTAGCTGGTTACTACAGAAGGTTCATCCAAGACTTTTCCAGAATAGCAAAACCCTTGACTGCATTAACGCATAAAGGGAAGAAATTTGAATGGAATGATGAACAAGAGAAAGCGTTTCAGTTATTGAAGAAAAAGCTAACTACGACACCTATATTGTCATTGCCTGAAGGGAATGATGATTTTGTGATTTATTGTGATGCATCAAAGCAAGGTCTCGATTGTGTATTAATGCAACGAACGAAGGTGATTGCTTATGCGTCTAGACAATTGAAGATTCACGAACAAAATTATACGACGCATGATTTGGAATTAGGCGCGGTTGTTTTTGCATTAAAGACTTGGAGGCACTACTTATATGGGGTCAAAAGTATTATATATACCGACCACAAAAGTCTTCAACACATATTTAATCAGAAACAACTGAATATGAGGCAGCGTAGGTGGATTGAATTATTGAATGATTACGACTTTGAGATTCGTTACCACCCGGGGAAGGCAAATGTGGTAGCCGATGCCTTGAGCAGGAAGGACAGAGAACCCATTCGAGTAAAATCTATGAATATAATGATTCATAATAACATTACTACTCAAATAAAGGAGGCACAACAAGGAGTTTTAAAAGAGGGAAATTTAAAGGATGAAATACCCAAAGGATCGGAGAAGCATCTTAATATTCGGGAAGACGGAACCCGGTATAGGGCTGAAAGGATTTGGGTACCAAAATTTGGAGATATGAGAGAAATGGTACTTAGAGAAGCTCATAAAACCAGATACTCAATACATCCTGGAACGGGGAAGATGTACAAGGATCTCAAGAAACATTTTTGGTGGCCGGGTATGAAAGCCGATGTTGCTAAATATGTAGGAGAATGTTTGACGTGTTCTAAGGTCAAAGCTGAGCATCAGAAACCATCAGGTCTACTTCAACAACCCGAAATTCCAGAATGGAAATGGGAAAACATTACCATGGATTTCATCACTAAATTGCCAAGGACTGCAAGTGGTTTTGATACTATTTGGGTAATAGTTGATCGTCTCACCAAATCAGCACACTTCCTGCCAATAAGAGAAGATGACAAGATGGAGAAGTTAGCACGACTGTATTTGAAGGAAGTCGTCTCCAGACATGGAATACCAATCTCTATTATCTCTGATAGGGATGGCAGATTTATTTCAAGATTCTGGCAGACATTACAGCAAGCATTAGGAACTCGTCTAGACATGAGTAATGCCTATCATCCACAAACTGATGGGCAGAGCGAAAGTACGATACAAACACTTGAAGACATGCTACGAGCATGTGTTATTGAGTTCGGAAACAGTTGGGATCGACATCTATCGTTAGCAGAATTTTCCTACAACAACAGCTACCATTCAAGCATTGAGATGGCGCCGTTTGAAGCACTTTATGGTAGAAAGTGCAGGTCTCTGATTTGTTGGAGTGAAGTGGGGGATAGACAGATTACGGGTCCGGAGATTATACAAGAAACTACCGAGAAGATCATCCAAATTCAACAACGGTTGAAAACCGTCCAAAGTCGACAAAAGAGCTACGCTGACATTAAAAGAAAAGATATAGAATTTGAAATTGGAGAGATGGTCATGCTTAAAGTTGCACCTTGGAAAGGCGTTGTTCAATTTGGTAAACGAGGGAAATTAAATCCAAGGTATATTGGACCATTCAAGATTATTGATCGTGTCGGACCAGTAGCTTACCGACTTGAGTTACCTCAACAACTCGTGGCTGTACATAACACTTTCCACGTCTCGAATTTGAAGAAATGTTTTGCTAAAGAAGATCTCACTATTTCGTTAGATGAAATCCAAATCAACAAAAAACTTCAATTCATCGAAGAACCCGTCGAAATAATGGATCGTGAGGTTAAAAGACTTAAGCAAAACAAGATACCAATTGTTAAGGTTCGATGGAATGCTCGTAGAGGACCCGAGTTCACCTGGGAGCGTGAAGATCAGATGAAGAAGAAATACCCGCATCTATTTCCAGAAGATTCGTCAACACCTTCAACAGCTTAAAATTTCGGGACGAAATTTATTTAACGGGTAGGTACTGTAGTGACCCGAACTTTTCCATGTTTATATATATTAATTGAGATTGATATTTACATGATTAAATGTTTCCAACATGTTAAGCAATCAAACTTGTTAAGACTTGATTAATTGAAATATGTTTCATATAGACAATTGACCACCCAAGTTGACCGGCGATTCACGAACGTTAAAACTTGTAAAAACGACATGACGATATATATATGGATATACATATGGTTAACATGAGATTATGATAAGTAAGTATCTCCATAAGTATATTAACAATGAGTTATATACATATAAACAAGACTACTAACTTAAGGATTCCGAAACGAGACATATATGTAACGATTATCGTTGTAACGACATTTAAATGTATATATATCATATTAAGATATATTAATATATCATAATATCATGATAATATAATAATTTAACATCTCATTAGATATAATAAACAATGGGTTAACAACATTAATTGAGATCGTTAACTTAAAGGTTTCAAAACAACACTTACATGTAATGACTAACGATGACTTAACGACTCAGTTAAAATGTATATACATGTAGTGTATTTAGATGTATTAAAATACTTTTAGAAGACTTCAAGACATATATCAAAACACTCATACTTAACGAAAATGGTTACAGTTACTTTCCCATTCTTTTCTTTCATCAAGAATTCTAGTCGTATTCTTACCCGTATTATACACAGCTTCAAAACGTACTTACTATGGGTATATACCAATAGGAACTAGCATGGGATTCCACTCTTGATTATGTCATGTATGACTAATCAATTTTAACTTCTACCATGAGCTAGTCAACTAACTAGAACTCCTTTTAACCCCACTCACCACTCACCAATTACCACTCATCATTCACTCCATTTCACTTCCAATTCTCTTTCTAATTCTCTCTCAACACACCCACACTATTATGAACGTATTTTTCCAGTAGTTAATCATCATCTTCATCAAAAATCACTTCAAGAATCAAGCTATAATCATCATAGGAAGAACACTTCAGGAACACTTCAAAAATCCCTTCAAGTTTACTAATTTACTTCCAAGCTTTCTAATCCATTCCAAGTAATCATCTAAGATCAAGAAACCTTTGTTATATACAGTAGGTTATCTTTCTTTTTCAAGGTAATACTCATATTCAAACTTTGATTCAATTTCTATAACTATAAACTATCTTAATTCTAGTAAAAATCTTACTTGAACTTGTTTTTGTGTCATGATCCTACTTCAAGAACTTTCAAGCCATCCAAGATCCTTTGAAGCTAGATCATTTCTTGTCACTTCCAGTAGGTTTACCTACTAAACTTGAGGTAGTAATGATGTTCATAACATCATTCGATTCATATATATAAAACTATCTTATTCGAAGGTTTAAACTCGTAATCACTAGAACATAGTTTAGTTAATTCTAAACTTGTTCGCAAACAAAAGTTAATCCTTCTAACTTGACTTTTAAAATTAACTAAACACATGTTCTATATCTATATGATATGCTAACTTAATGATTTAAAACCTGGAAACACGAAAAACACCGTAAAACCGGATTTACGCCGTCGTAGTAACACCGCGGGCTGTTTTGGGTTAGTTAATTAAAAACTATGATAAACTTTGATTTAAAAGTTGTTATTCTGAGAAAATGATTTTTATTATGAACATGAAACTATATCCAAAAATTATGGTTAAACTCAAAGTGGAAGTATGTTTTCTAAAATGGTCATCTAGACGTCGTTCTTTCGACTGAAATGACTACCTTTACAAAAACGACTTGTAACTTATTTTTCCGACTATAAACCTATACTTTTTCTGTTTAGATTCATAAAATAGAGTTCAATATGAAACCATAGCTATTTGATTCACTCAAAACGGATTTAAAATGAAGAAGTTATGGGTAAAACAAGATTGGATAATTTTTCTCATTTTAGTTACGTGAAAATTGGTAACAAATCTATTCCAACCATAACTTAATCAACTTGTATTGTATATTATGTAATCTTGAGATACCATAGACACGTATACAATGTTTCGACCTATCATGTCGACACATCTATATATATTTCGGAACAACCATAGACACTCTATATGTGAATGTTGGAGTTAGCTATACAGGGTTGAGGTTGATTCCAAAATATATATAGTTTGAGTTGTGATCAATACTGAGATACGTATACACTGGGTCGTGGATTGATTCAAGATAATATTTATCGATTTATTTCTGTACATCTAACTGTGGACAACTAGTTGTAGGTTACTAACGAGGACAGCTGACTTAATAAACCTAAAACATCAAAATATATTAAAAGTGTTGTAAATATATTTTGAACATACTTTGATATATATGTATATATTGTTATAGGTTCGTGAATCAACCAGTGGCCAAGTCTTACTTCCCAACGAAGTAAAAATCTGTGAAAGTGAGTTATAGTTCCACTTTTAAAATCTAATATTTTTGGGATGAGAATACATGCAGGTTTTATAAATGATTTACAAAATAGACACAAGTACGTGAAACTACATTCTATGGTTGAATTATCGAAATCGAATATGCCCCTTTTTATTAAGTCTGGTAATCTAAGAATTAGGGAACAGACACCCTAATTGACGCGAATCCTAAAGATAGATCTATTGGGCCTAACAAACCCCATCCAAAGTACCGGATGCTTTAGTACTTCGAAATTTATATCATATCCGAAGGGTGTCCCGGAATGATGGGGATATTCTTATATATGCATCTTGTTAATGTCGGTTACCAGGTGTTCACCATATGAATGATTTTTATCTCTATGTATGGGATGTGTATTGAAATATGAAATCTTGTGGTCTATTGTTACGATTTGATATATATAGGTTAAACCTATAACTCACCAACATTTTTGTTGACGTTTAAAGCATGTTTATTCTCAGGTGAATATTAAGAGCTTCCGCTGTTGCATACTAAAATAAGGACAAGATTTGGAGTCCATGTTTGTATGATATTGTGTAAAAACTGCATTCAAGAAACTGATTTCGATGTAACATATTTGTATTGTAAACCATTATGTAATGGTCGTGTGTAAGCAGGATATTTTAGATTATCATTATTTGATAATCTACGTAAAGCTTTTTAAACCTTTATTTATGAAATAAAGGTTATGGTTTATTTTAAAAATGAATGCAGTCTTTGAAAAACGTCTCATATAGAGGTCAAAACCTCGCAACGAAATCAATTAATATGGAACGTTTTTAATCAATAAAAACGGGACATTTCAACCATGAACACCCGCCACCATAACCCGTCACCGGCCACCCTGCAACAACCCTATCACCACCATCTACCTTCCCTCTCCCTCTCTACAACGTGTTCCCATTTTTATTCATTGTTTCCGTTAATCAACGAAGCCTAAAATTATTTTTTATCCATCCATTGCAAACGGCCCATTTAGAGGCCAAGTACCATCACCACACATCATTGAACGATTGCTGCTACTAGCTGTGTTATTATCTCTGTTTCTAGTCGAACCTTAAACACCACAAAACACCCGTTTATTAACCATAGTGAACACCACCATCTTCCTCAAACTCGTCATCACCATGAAACACCAATCAAACCACCTTTACCATGAAACTGCCGCTGCTATTTTATGTTTTCTGTTGCAGCTGTTGCTGCTTCAGTTTCTGTCACAACCATCACAAAACCATCTTGTTCCTGTTATTCATTTTTTTTTCTTTCTGTTTTTGCTTCGGTGATAAAAGGATAAACGATGACGAGTTCAATGATAAGATGATAATGGGCGTGACGACGTACAATGAAGGAAAAGATGATGAAGGTGACGCGATGATGATGACGAGGTGATGAACAGTGATGATACGTTGAAGAAGACAATGAATAGTGAAAGAAATGATGATGATGATAGCGAGTATGTTAAATTGATGATGATGATTTTAAACGAATGATGGTTATGATGTCATAAAACGATGGTGATGCTTATGATTAAAGATGACAAACTGTTAGCATAGTTTAAATTATTAAACGAACGATTCATTACAAGAATTAATCGAGTGGTTCATTGGTTGGGAGTGTGTTTAGGAAACAGAAGGTCCTGAGTTCAAACCCAGGCAACCACATTTTTTTTTTAAAAAGAAGAGGGACTGTGGGCCGGATATCCTGTTTGCTTGGACCGAGGTTCATTTTCAGTTGGGCCGTAGGAAATAGAATAAATATAAACGGGTTCGTATTAATTAATAAAAACTGAAATGGATGAGTGGGTTTAAGTGCTTAAGGGTTAACGAGAGGTTGCGGGTTCGATTCTCTTCAGGGACATTTCTTTTTAGGAAAAGCTTGGAGAGGGTATACACTTTCTTTTTATTTCTTTCAATATTATTATTAGTTATATTCATGTATATTATTATTATTATTACTATTATTATTATTATTATTATTATTATTATTATTATTATTATTATTATTATTATTATTATTATTATTATTATTATTATTATTATTATTATTGTTATTGTTATTGTTATTATTAATTGATGTTATAGAAATCTTAGTTTTTAGTTTAGAAGTTTAACATAAAGATTTGATTATGATTAACATTAGTATTGTTATTAATATTATCACGAGTAATGAAATTGCTATAGTAATTATTATTATTAAGTATTATGTATTACTATAAAAATTATTATTTTCATTATCATTATTAATAACCTTTTCAATTTTAAAAATTACTGTTATTAGTGTTATTATAAGATGTATTATTAAAACTAACATTAATATTAAAAGACACATTAATATTATTATCACTATTATTATTTTAATCACTACAAGTATTATTTTGGTATTATTATAGATACTATTTTACCAAACAAATGAAATATATATATATATATATATATATATATATATATATATATATATATATATATATATATATATATATATATATATATATATATATATATATATATATATATATATATATATATATATATAATTAATGCATATAACATAACTATATAAGAATTGTTATTATAAAAATTTTCTATTTAAAGTAAATAAAGTAAATATATCTAACTAAACCATTAAGGAAGCCTATAAGTTAATAAATATAATTATATCACTAATAATAATAACAATATATATAAATATTTATTCGATTACATTTATATATACTAATGAATACACAAATGATATAGGTTCGTGAATCCGAGGCCAACCCTGCATTGTTCAATTGTTCAATATCGTTATATGTATTTTTACTACAAAATACATTAGGTGAGTTTCATTATTCCCTTTTTATATATATTTTTGGGCTGAGAATACATGCAATGTTTTAATAACTATTTTTCAATATTTATATGCGTGAGTTTCATTTGCCCCTTTTACTCTTTATGTTTTTGGGCTGAGAATACATGCAAATATTTTATTAACTGTTTTACAATATTTATATGCGTGAGTTTCATTTGCTCCCTTTTTAAATGCTTTTACAATATATATTTTTGGGACTGAGAATTCATGCGCTTTTATAAATGTTTTACGGAATAGACACAAGTAACCGAAACTACATTATATGGTTGAATTATCGAAGTCGAATATGCCCCTTTTTATTAAGTCTGGTAATCCAAGAATTAGGGAACAGACACCCTAATTGACGCGAACTCTAAAGATAGATCTATCGGGCCCAATAAGCCCCATCCAAAGTATCGGATGCTTTAGTACTTCGAAATTTATATCATGTCCGAAGGAGGATCCCGGAATGATGGGGATATTCTTATATACATATTGTGAATGTCGGTTACCAGGTGTTCAATCCATATGAATGATATTTTTGTCTCTATGCATGGGACGTATGTTTATGAGAAATGGAAATATGAAATCTTGTGGTCTATTGAAATTATGAAATGATTATTTAGGTAAACTAATGAACTCACCAACCTTTTGGTTGACACTTTAAAGCATGTTTATTCTCAGGTACGAAAGAAATCTTCCGCTGTGCATTTGATCATTTTAAAGATATTACTTGGAGTCATTCATGACATATTTCAAAAGACGTTACATTCGAGTCGTTGAGTTTATCAAGATCATTATTAAGTCAATTATAGTTGGATATATTATGAAATGGTATGCATGTCTGTCAACTTTAGATGTAATGAAAGATTGTCTTTTCAAAACGAATGCAATGTTTGTAAAATGTATCATATAGAGGTCAAGTACCTCGCGATGTAATCAACTGTTGTGAATCGTTTATAATCGATATGGACTTCGTCCGGATGGATTAGGACGGGTCCTTTCAATGTGTGGGCCGTACTGTGCAGGGTTCCACCCTACAGATTCCTACTCACCGCATGACCGCATGGCCTACGGAATTATTACATCGCGTCATCACATTACTATGTGGATTCGTTTTGCATTGCACTTGACTTCGTAGTCAGTGCGGGTTATGTGATGAGTTATTTGCGGTGGCATATTTGTAACTTCGATATGACATTACTATGTCACACCGAACTTGGGGGACTTGATGATGTGCGGAGCCCATCGGGCCGAGTAATTGGGCTTGGTCCATGGGCCGCGGTCAAGTCTTCCTCCTCAAACCCTAATTCCCTCTTATAAATAGAGGGGTAATCTAAGCATTTAGGGGACACATTCTACACTAGGGTTTTTACCTACCACTTTTGGTAGGGTTTTTACCTACCACTTTTGGTAGGGTTTTTCCCTTCGCCGCCAATCGGCGCCGTCCATCGGCCGGCGGTCAGCCCTTAGCCACCCTACCGAGATCATCATCTCGGCTAGGGTTATCACGGTATCCGGACCGGAGGTTAACGTCGCTAAATCTAATAAAACCCCCTCTATTGCAGTCAAGTATGTTTCTAGCCCTAGGCGGAATTATGCTTGATCAGCGTTAATAAAAGTCTGCGGTTTATTCCGCTAAATTTCCGCGGATGGTTTAGCAAACCGTAGACCGCGGATATTTCGAATACTATAAATAGAGAGCATGGCCTCTCATTTATAGGTTGTTGATTCTCTGCCATTTGCTCTAGCCTTTGTGATTTTCACTTGTGATCTTGCCTAAGGAATTTCTACATTGCGCTAAGGTGAATCATGCTAACTGACAATCAAGACCAGGTCGGGGTGGTTGATCACTTGATTGATAAAGTGAAAGACGATCATCGGGGCCCAAAATAATCATCAAACATCCCGTTCTCCATCTTATTATTGCACTCAATCCTTAATTAAGTAATAACTTGATATAGGATTGATCATCTAACATTTTAAAATTTTAATATGAATGCACCTTATTATTATACTCTAATAGCGAAGTGGAAATTTGGACATTTGGAAAGTTAAATCAAAATAAACAGGTAGACGTTAATTTGGAAATTTGGAAAATAAGTTGAAAGGATAAAGTAGGTAGAAAACTTTAGGTATCAAAGGTGTTGACAGCTAGTGAAATTGTAAGAGTACAACAAACGACTAAACGAAGGTGAATAACTTTAGCCATAACTTTATCTCCTAATTCTAATGACTTTTCACTTTATGGAGTAATTATAATAATGATAAAATATGATTTTAAGTATAGTTTAATATTAATGGGTAAATGGGTATGAAACGGAACCATGAATGTGCTTCGAATTCAAATACATCCAAAAAATCACAGTTGACTTACATATTTAATGTAAGGAATGACATTGGTCAAATGGACGAAATCATTTCATAGGAGTACATTTTTAAAACAAGTAAAATGTCCTTTCTATATCAATGATAGCTTACATATTAATCTACTGGAATTAAAAACAATATAATTACCATCCATTAATTACAAATCATTTTTTTAAAATACATGGATACTGACTTCATTACATGATTTTGAATTTATTTAGCAAATGTAAATTGACAAGTTGAGATGTATGCTATTGCTAGCCACTCTCACATGATTGAGGCTTCTATGTTCATTTCAATTGAGAAGTGCAAGTAATTTTGTGCAAATATAAGAGGTCTATCTCAGTAGGTGATCATTTTCTTTGTCACATTAAAATTAAGCTTTCATGTCTAATTATCAATCCACCTTCCTTCGTGAATTTACACATGTTGTCCCAAGCAATTCAGTGGGTACGTGTCTGATGCTAGTTAAATTTGAATGTGAAATGTTTGTAGAGATATCATGTATTAGATCTTCCTATGATGGTTACTTTTTGTTTTTTTTTTTTTTTTTTTTTTTTTTTTTGACTAAAATAACGATAACATTAAAACAAAGTCTTTTCATCAAAAAATGAAAGAGACGAACATATACAATCGGACCTAAAAACCACAAGGCTCGGACCCTAATGCTAAACATCGAAACAAAGCTAACTAAATCGGAGCCTTAATCGAAACGTGCCACAAATACAAACCCACAAAATAAACACAAACTAGAAGCTTACACAAATAAACCAAACAAATCTAACAAAGGAAGAATCAACAAATCTAACTAAACGAATAAAGATCGATTTAACTAACCGACGACCGATTTTAATAAGTGCTTGAAAGAGGATAAAGCCTGATTAATTTTGGGTAACAATCGCTTTAAGCACGTATATTATATGGATATAATTAACTATTTACTATATATATTGCATAATTTTTAACGAACGTATAAAACTAATGACTTATATATATGGACATAATTCGAGTTTATTGTTTCCTATATGTACATATTCTGTTTCCATTTTAATTAATAAAATTCTTTGTTTGCCTTAAAAAAAAAAAAAAAAACCTAATGACGTAAATATCACTAACCTTTCTATAATTTCACTCAGTAATTCCAATAGAGATAAGTACTTTTTACAGTGCCTTGGATTGAAATGTGAGAAAATTAAATTAAATGTGGTTAAACTGCCAACTTTGATCGAGAATCTGAGATCAAACATCAAGACTTATCAGTCTTAATTATGAACGACCCTATTTACATCATTATTAGATTTTGAAAAAATAATATGGACACTAGACTTTTTATTCATGAAATATATTCAATGATTTTTAAAAACATCATATCGACCATATACTTTTTTAATATTTGGTGATCATAAATACACCAAATATTCTGATGCCTACACTAAGATATCAAAATAGTGAGAAAGCATAATGGTATAATTTATTGCTGCATGATTTATTTTATGTATCCAAATATGTAGCTTATAGCTTATGGAGGGCCGGTCTTAAGATTAGTTTACTTGAACGTTTGATTATTTGATTTTTAGTGATAACCATTAGCCATATAAATTAAAGGTGATATACTTGTTGCACATAAGCAATGTTTTGCTTACAAAACTTTTGTATCTTTCAACGTTCTAATGGAATAATTCATCAATCTCATTGCATTTGTTTAAGAAGCAGGGCCGGGCCTGGGGGTGGGCGAGACGTGTGATCGCACTGAGCATCACAAGATGAGGGGCATCAATATTTAAGATCGACTATGAAATTTTTAGAAAAAATTTTAAAAAATTTAAACTATGATTAATGGAATTGCATGTTACTACATGAAGAAGAAGATAGAAAAAGAGAGAATAACTTTACGGGTTTGACACTAGTACGTAGGCTCCATTTATTTTTTGTGTTTTATATGTAATAAAATAAAATACTACCTCATTTTAATTGTGTGAATTATAGTTTATCACTTTATGGGGCCGTATTTATTTTTTTAAATTTCTCATTATTTTTATTATCATATTTCAGTATCCATTTTTTAAATCTATATAATAATATTCAAAGATCTTTACATTTCAAAGGTTAATATTTAATGAGACTATTATTCATTTATTCATCAGAATAAAATAACATTCAATAGTCTTATACTTTTGTAATAAATATTATGATAGTTGTTCACTTCGTAATTGGTACTCATTTAGTTATTATTATGATTAAATATTATAGTTATGTTGTTGTTATATAAAATTTAGTTTCAATAAGTTACTTTTAACTTAAAAGTCCTAGGGGATCAATATTACTTACAAAATATAATTAAAAAGTTAATAAAAAAAAAATTCTTGCTTTCATATCTAATATATTACTCATTAAAGTTAATAATTCAAATATAATAATTATAATTACCCTTATATACTAAAAGGCAAACCAGATTTGATCGTTTTATTCATTACTCATGTCGTCCTGATTAACTTAATTAATAACCCTTATATACTACAAGGCAAACTAGATTCGATCGTTTTATTCATTCCTCATGTCGTCCTGATTAACTTAATTAATCTCTGCTATTTTATTTCACATATCTTCTCCCTACCAACTCCACCGTCTCCTTATCTTATCTACCTTCCTCCTTTTTCACATGTTAATCGTCGTCATTATCTCCTCAAATTGGGGTAAAATTTAGGGTTTTCCTCGACGGGACCTTCATCATTATCTGATTGCTGGAGGAATGTTTTATCAGTTTATATTAGGGTTCAACCAATTAAATTTGATGTGAACCCTAATTTGTAGCTGCTATTGAAGGAAACAAAAACATTGGGGTTTTTGGCTTCCATCTTCGATGAATAGTGAGTTTCATTACCATCTTCCTTTGCTTTAATACTGAAACATCCCGCCTTTTTCCGTTAAATTTATTTTAACGCCGTCTTTTTTTTTTAAATAATATCTTTCGTTACCTAAATTCGTATCTTCCGTCGACTAGCGTTTTTAATATTTTCGTTATTTAATTATAACATCTCTCCTTTACTCAAGCGTATTTAAAATAATTTGTTCGGTTAATTCACGCACCCACTTTTAAACTCGAGGGACTAATGGTGTCAAGTGGGCAAACTAGTGACTAGGTCAACTAGTCAACCCACCTCCCCACCACTCATTCATTTCACCTCCCACCTCTCATCTTTTTCTCTCTAGTTCAAGAACACCATCTTCATCCAACTTCACTAATTCATCATCCATTTCGAATCTAGGAAGCTTGCTACAAAACAAATTACATATTCGTGATCCTCTCTTCATCCTCTTCGATTTGGTACCAATTTCACTACTTGGGGTAAAGTTTCTATAAACTCTAGATTTCTCAAATTCATTTTATAGACTTGAAATGGTGTTAGTTAGTGTCTATGACTCAAGTCTAACATGAATATGTGTTTGGTTTGCTCGATTTGTTATTTTGAGTAACTAGTTTGAATATGAAAAATGGGTGTGTTTAATCTTGAGTTTTGAGTGATTAAATGTTGTTTAAATATTAAAGTTCATGTATTAAATGTGTTACTAGCATCATTAGCTTCAATTTGATGTGTTGGTTGATTTAGAAAAGCTTCAATTGCAAAATGGTTGAATTCATGATTTTGGTTAAGGTTTGATGAACTTTAAAACGAACTTTTGACGCATTGAATGCTATGAAATATTGTTAGTAAGTGTTTAGTTGTATTGTATGTTTCATTACCTTCAAAACGGCGTATCGTATGTGTAAATTGGATTCCTGAGTCAAGAAATGCGTTTTATGAGCTTGAAACTTTGATTTTGAATATTTAACGATCATTCGACGAGGTTTTTGTTGGTTTAAATGATGAACTTGATTGATGAAATGTATTTAGTTGTATTCCTCGTCAAAATACCTTTCCAACGATATAAGATACGTGTTTTAAATGTTTACGGTTCATAAGTTATGGTTGTTTGAAGTTTGATTCGTGCTTGAGTGTTCAAAAACTGCCAGACTTGCTGAGCAGACCATCTGAGCGCCGCTCAGGGTCTTGGAGCGCCGCTCCGGGCCCCGGCTGTCCAAAAATACGCATTTTTGTTTAATTCTAACTATGCTATCACCCCCGATCAACAAGAAACTTGGCCAACATGCTTATATATGATTAAAAACCTCAGAAAAATTGTCCGAGACCCGACCCGAACGTGTTGACTTTTTCGTTGACTTTGACTTGGATCAAAGTTGACTTTTATTCAAACTTAATCAATACTCTGTTTAATCGTTATAACCTTTCGTTTACACTTATATCTTGCATGAAACTTGACAACGTGATTCACATGCTACATAATCGAGTCGTAACGAGCTATAGGACTAATTGAACACATTTCGCCCGACCTTGTGTCGTGACCGGTTAATTGATACAACTTACTTGTTTAGGTCAAGACTAAACAACTTTTATGCACACGTTTACTTTGTGAAGTACTTTTATACTCGTGCACCTGAGGTGAGATCATAGTCCCACCTTTTCAACAACTTTTACGCTTTAAACTATGGGATGAGAAACATATACGTATCATACTCTTATGCTTTGAACACAAGTACGAAAACAAACATTCCACAACGAGTTAGAACAAAAAACCTCAATTCAATTATCATTAGTTACACTTGCAGGGTGTAAACGTGAACTTATATTATGTGATCACATGGGCTTGACGAGCCTCATTCGGACGGTTCGCTACCGTCGGCGGATGAAATATATTTTCGGGTTTAGTGTATGTTCTAACACTACGTAACAGGGTACAAAACAGTTAAGTCTTGATAAATGGGTGCTCGCGAACATACTTTTGGAATGCAAACAATTTGGATAATCAACTATACAAAATCTTGTGGTTCAAAAACAACGTTTACAAATACACCTATGATTTCACCAACGTTTTTCGTTGACAGTTTTCTATATGTTTCTCATGTTCATACTTGGCTACTTGATACATGCTTCCGCACACTTTGATTACTTGCTTGGGGTCAAGCATACATGCATACACTAGTGATAGCACCTTTGGATTCAAACTTAAAGCATGCATACATATTTACGCTATTTATAGCAACCGTGATTTTCAACTAATTATGTCGCAAGTTATTTCATTTATACTTTATCACTTTTGTAAACTTAAACTTGTTGTCGAACCGTTTGGTAATTTAAAACTTTGCAAGTCATGTACGTTTCAAATGAATGCGACATAATTTTGGTCAAACGCGTCTCATTTAGGGACTATGACCACGTAACGGGACCTAAGTTAACGGCACCGTCAATGAGGATTTTGTCAGGTCGTTACAAATGGTATTAGAGCGTTGGTTGTAGAGAACTAGGATATGCATTAGTGTGTCTGACAGAGTCGTTAGGACTCATTAGTGAATCTAGACTACAACCGGATAGTTAGCCATTACATTCTAACATACATTTGCTATAGATAGCACTTGCTTGACTACTTGTGCATATATACTTGAATCTTCTTAGGTGAACTCCTAAATGGTACCAAATTTTCATTCATACGAACTCGTACTCTGCCACTTTCTGGTAACACACGTAAACTTAAGATTCATATGCGTAAGGAGGACGACGACTTCATTAGTTATACTAGTTCGGGAACTCTGTCTCCCATGTTTTTATTCATCACCATCCCAGCTTACTATCCACAAGTGTTGTAAAGTTTCCACCACTATGGCAATCACTAGCCACTACCGATGTTACACCGGTGTTCCTTACTATCTACCACTTTTTTTTATTACCACCACTACTCACCTAGAGTATTTTCATCACTACTTATCACTACGGTCATATACTACTCGTTATCGTGATTTGTTACTCTTGTCGTACCCAAAGACATTATTGTTTGATTTGAACCGCATTGACGTGAACAACCAGTTATACACTTCCCTCGGAAAACGTATCTTCAGAGTTGCACTAATTCTTTCGATTCGATACGAGTCACGTTAGAGACATTGTTACACTCGGTTCATTTTAAATCTTCATCATTACACGAACTTGGTTCTATGGAGTAATGTAGGAATGGAGGTATGAATTAGCATAATATAACGACACTCGATCAACGTGGTTATATTATGGTAAGTCATACCAAAGTTCTAATGACACGTGATGGTGATTGGACTAGATCAACCTAATCACCACCATGTGCCGTGTACATGACTTCATTTTTCTTGTTGGATATCCGAAAACTCCGAGAATTTTGATAATAACCATACCGGGGACACACCTTCGATTATTGTCGAATCATATTTATGCTTCCGAATGAATGACAAATTCTTTCAACCCCAAACATATGTACACGTGTATACTATCTCATTTTCGCACGATTTTATCAACGAACTACAATATGCTTGTCATGCTCACATCGAGGCGGAAACTTCTCTCGCATTACACTCGTACTTCCGTATAAGAAAATCTTTTATCTAATTTCAATGGAGAGAGAGACTGAAGGGATCCGTCCTAATCCATCTGGACGAATACATTACATTTGGTTACATCGCGAGGTACTTGACCTCTATATGATACATTTTACAAACATTGCATTCGTTTTTTAAAAGACAAACTTTCATTACATCGAAAGTTGACGGCATGCATACCATTTTATAATATATCCAACAATAATTGACTTAATAATAATCTAGATGAACTCAACGACTCGAATGCAACGCCTTTTGAAATATGTCATGAATGACTCCAAGTAATATCTTTAAAATGAGCAAATGCACAGCGGAAGATTTCTTTCATACCTGAGAATAAACATGCTTTCAAGTGTCAACCAAAAGGTTGGTGAGTTCATTAGTTTATCATAAACAATCATTTTCATCATTTTAATAGACCACAAGAATTTCATTTCCAGTTCTCATAAATATACGTCCCATGCATAGAGACAAAAATCATTTATATGGTGAACACCTGGTAACCGACATTAACAAGATGCATATAAGAATATCCCCTATCATTTCGGGAAATCCTTCGGACATGATATAAACAACATCAAAGTACTAAAGCATCTGGTACTTTGGATGGGGTTCGTTAGGCCCAATAGATCTATCTTTAGGATTCGCGTCAATTAGTAGATCGGTTTACTAATTCTTAGGTTACCAAGCAAAAGGGGCATATTCGGCTTCGATCATTCACCCATATAATGTAGTTTCAATTACTTGTGTCTATTTCGTAAAACATTTATAAAAATTGCGCATGTATTCTCAGCCCAAAAATATAAAAG
This sequence comes from Rutidosis leptorrhynchoides, assembly GCF_046630445.1. Classification (NCBI taxonomy): domain Eukaryota; kingdom Viridiplantae; phylum Streptophyta; class Magnoliopsida; order Asterales; family Asteraceae; genus Rutidosis; species Rutidosis leptorrhynchoides. The sequence continues at coordinate 104,828,744 of NC_092338.1, read as the reverse complement.
GGTAAAAAGGCAAATGAAACTCACTGTACTGTATTTTGTAGTAAAAATACATATGACGATATTGAACAATGCAGGGTTGGCCTCGGATTCACGAACCTATGACATTTGTATATTTATTAATATTCATAGTTGTAATTGAACACACACACACAGATATATATATATATATATATATATATATATATATATATATATATATATATATATATATATATATATATATATATATATATATATATATATATAAGTATTAGTTATATCATTTTTATATTAATAATATATATATATATATATATATATATATATATATATATATATATATATATATATATATATATATATATATGTTTTATATGTTCATTTTGTATATATACAAAAACATTAAATTTTTTTTATGTTATATGTGTTAGATATATATATTTATGTATGTATTCAATTTGTTTATCACAACAGTAGTCCTATTATATTAAGTTAATATTAGTAAAAATAAATAATGATAATATCATTAATAATATACGTAAGTTAATAATAACCCTATTAGTGATAATAACAATGATATTAATAATAGTACTTGTAACAATAATAATTTTACTGTTTATGATAGTTATGATATTAATGATTTACTAATAATAATAAAAATAACTTTGTTAAAAATGATAATATTAATAAAGACATTGTTAATAATGATACCTTTGTTTAATAATAATACTAGTTACAAAAGTGATACTAATACTAAAACAATGATAACTGGTATTATTTTCATGTTAATAATCCTAATCATAACGATAATAATAATAATACGACTATTACTGATTATAATTTATAATAATAATAATAATAACCAATATATTTATAACACCTAATAATAATAATACTAATACTTATATTAATGAAACTAATAATAACCCTAATAATAACAATCATAACAGTAATAATAATACATATATCAATATCAAAACTAATAATAGTAATAATAATACTAATGCTACTTAATGATATTATTCAATAATATCAAAAATGGTGATAATATTAATTTCTATTATTTATATTAACATGATAACAACAAATTTTAATAACAATAACACTAGTAATAATAATAACAATAATAATAATTGTGATAATAATAATAATAATAAATATATTACTACCTTTAAAAGAGTTTGTAAGTGCTTCCTAAAAAAAATGGCCACGCTTAGGATCGAACCCGAGACCTCTTGTAAACCCGCTAACACCCTTAACCAAGGCTCTGTCGCCTACATATCTGTTTTAAACCCTTTTCCATTTCCTTATATCCCGTATTTATTTTTCTATTTATTTTCTTCTTCATCTTCATCAATTTCAGTCGACCGGGGATCCATTTCACATTACAAACTCTTAAATATATTAAATTAGGATTTGAATTAATTACAAAAAACATTAGTGATTAACCAAATTAATTAAAATAGAAAATCTTTAAAAGCAAATGCTGGAACATAAGCAAAAAGAAAAAAAAAATATAAAACGCATATGAACTCATACTTTGATTTTGATTTCTGGAATGTTTTAGTCGAAACTTATAACATCAAACATGTTTCAAATCACCTCTATGAAGTTTCTGGATCATCAATTGATCATAAAACATCATAACGATTTCGAATTTCTTCATGAACAATACTTTTGACTTTTTAAACGAAACTTTGACTCGTAAAATTAGGATTCAATATAAAGAATTGAGAGTTCATCCTTTGCAGGCAGTTTAGTTGGAAGATTAATAACGCCATTGCATTAACACATTTTGAGTTTTGTTTCAAAATTGAGGTATATGAAAAATGGACAAGAACAGAGCAGGAGGTCTGCGTTCTTCCCCTTTTCTAATTAATTTCGTTAATCTTGAAAGCTATAAAGGTAATTGTAATGGTTATGTGATGGTGTAGGTCGACTAGTATCACCTAATACTGAATATGATTGAGTTTTATAACAATTAAAGATTTACAGAATTTAAATCGGGTACATAAAATATAAAAAAAGGAGAAGTTGATTGTTACTGAATGGTACAATTGAATATGATGTTTAGCAACTTGAGGGAACAAAAACAAAAGCGTTTATATTGGGATCACGATGGGAAACAGATTTTTGGGTTTATTCCAATGTATATATATATATATATATACTTTATTTTAGTTATTTGATATTTATTAATAATAATAATACATAGAAATATTAATAATAATTATCTTTATAATATAAATACTGGTTTTTAATATATAACTGCGTGTAATGGTTTATGTATATTTATATATATTCGTATATATCTAGCTATAATTATATCTTTATTTGTATATTCTTTTATTTACATTATTTATATTTATAGATTATAATTAATCTTATTATTAATAATATAATAGTAATAATAATATTTTATTATGTTAATATAAATGTTAAATACTAATAATAATACTAATTATGAAAATAATAATGTTAATAATGATAATAAACATATTAGTAATAATAATATAATAAATTAAATTATATCTAAATATTAAATTAATAATGTTCATAATATTGATATTAATATTGATATTTATTTTAATGATAATAATAAAAGTACTATTATAATGTATCAACTATATTTTAACTTGTAATTTCATATATTAATATCACAATTTTTATTTTTGTTCTATTATATAATATATATACTGAATATTTAATATTTATACATTTTAATATCTTACCATATATATATATATATATATATATATATATATATATATATTTTAATAATAAATTAATTATTTATATTTTATTATTTACAATTATTATATGTACTTACATTTATATACATATTTATTTACAAACAATTGTTCGTGAATCGTCGATAATAGTCAAAGGGTAATTGAATTTATGTAAACAGTTTCAAAATTTTTGAGACTCAACATTACAGACTTTGCTTATCGTGTCGAAATCGTATAAAGTTTAAGTTTAAATTTGGTCGGAAATTACCGGGTCGTCACAGTACCTACCAGTTAAAGAAATTTCGTCCCGAAATTTGAGTGAGGTGGTCATGGCTAACAATAAAAATGTTTTCATGACGAATATGAGTTAAAAATTAGAGTTTTATCATCATTGAATTATATAGATAAAACGATTCGATTAAGTGGAGCATACGAGTGTAGTTATCACAAAAGAGTGAAATGAGGAATTTAAGATTTGTCTTACTTTTGACGTAGTCACGTTTGAATTTAGAAAATAAGGTGCGTCTTGACTTTTGACGTTGTCTTGGTTGAATTCCGGAATTCAAGGGATATAAAGAAAATCTTCAAAATCTAAAAGATTTGATTCTTCGATGAATAAGGAAATTAAGATCTCTATACTTAAATACGGTGATCTGCCTCGATTAATCTTTCTGATATTTCCATTATAAATTAAACTTTTTCTGTTCCATTATTCTCACCATTCCTATACTTTCTTTCTTAGTTCATACATCCAAAAGATTGTGAAAATGCTTAATCCATTTCTAATCCTTGATATTTTTCTAATTATCATTTCTGTCATTCCTCTTTTCAATCTTTCTACCAGAAAAATCTGTTTACTTCTATTATTACCTTGGGGTGATACTATTCTTAATTCTACCGTGTCCTTATATTGCTATTCATATTAATATCCATGGTTTATAACCTCTGTGTTGTTATTGAGCTTTATATTTTCTCTTATATTTTGGATCTCTTTGCCTTTTTATTATCCTCTCGACCTCTAGTAAAGTGAGCAATGGTCCAGATTTCGTAAGTACGGAGTTTTCGAATGAACATAATGTACTAACCAAGAAAGAACGTAATAGTACGATTTGATTTGTCAAATTATCAGAATCATTGAGAATAGAACTATCAAGAATATACTTTCTTGATATGTTCAGAAGTTAATCAGAATGAAAGAGTTATGTAACATGACACATGATGACGTTATAATCTGTGAATCATCATGTTCCATTTAGAAACTCAGCATGACTTATTGTAATATAATCACGTTGATCAAGTGTCATTATATTATACTAACTCATGCATCAGTTCCCGACATTACTTCAATAACATTCATATTTTAAGCTCGAAAGTTTACAGAATATAGAAACTAACAGTTTCTATATGATGTAACACTGATAGCACGAAGAGATTAATGATTTCAGATAAGAATAGTTATGAAAATATCTTCAGAAATATGGAAGATATTTATAATGAAAGATACGATGATATCTTGGAATTTCTAATATCGAAGGATGGTGAAGAAAATTTGTCCGCAAGAGTTTGGAGTCAGAAGCAAGGTATTCGCTAAAGATTTCATCAGAAACAGAATCATCAGGATTCTTAATGTACAAGTTTAGTCCTTGTGATTTGTTCAGAGACTCCTTCGTAGTTTGCTCAATCAATTTATCAGTTTCAAACTTTTTCTGAGCGTTGCCAACATACAATTCTTTATCATTAACCTTTGGCTGTTGAGGTGGTTTACAGTTTTTGTTGCTTCATCCAACTTTTCAAAATTCAGAGCATTAATTCACAGACTGGGTGCTTTTTAGAATTTCAGAAAGGAAGATCATAGTTCTAAGAGATAAATGTTATATGGATACATATAACTGTTGATGTGGAAACGTTGCGAGACTCACAATACAGATTTTCTGATTTCCAGTAATTGGTATGGCAATTCTTGTTACAAGATGTGGATGAGTACATGATGAGACTTCAATAGATAAATATAGTGATTTATTGGAGAGATTTAAGCCAAGAAGCAACGAGGTTGCTGGTACGTCTACTGGTATTATGGTTGGATATAAAAAGTTCACCGGTAACAATAAAAGAGCACGCATATATATCAAGGTTATAATAAGGTTGTTTCAAACAAAAAGTCGAAGTTGACTTGCTGGTGCTGTGACAAAATTGGCTAATTTGAAAAGGAATTGCAAAGTTCTTTTCGGTAATAACAACGCCAAAGGAGCTAGAACAGATACGTGTTAAACGTTTACTCAGGTTCTGAGTGTTTTCAGATGCATAATTATATGCATAAATCTTTCCTTTCGTAGATGAAGTGCGGTTGGTTCATCCTCTCGATTGAGGTGTTTTCAAGAATCATGAAAGGTTTGAACGCAGTTTGGAATCGTCAAGATACAAATGAGGTTTAAGATGAAATCAAGTGACAAACTTGAAGAATTGTTTAGTTTCATATGTTATAATCAATATTTTAATTCATTTTAATTGTCCAATGTTATTAGTCCACAGTTGATAGTCCACAGTTAGCAATATATAATATTCAAATTAATTAATACGTGTCGTGACCCGTGTACATGTCTCAGACTCGATCACAACTCAAAGTATATATATTATTGTAGAATCAACCTCAACCCTGTATAGCTAACTCCAGCATTACTGCATAAAGAGTGCCTATGATTATTATAAATAATATATATATATGCGTCGATATGATATGTCAAAACCTTGTATACGTGTCCCGATATTTAAATGCTTAAATAACATTATTTAAATGACGATAAAAAATGCGTAAAATAAATAACAGAAATTAAATGACGATAAATAAATTGCGAGAATTAAAATTGCGATAAATTGCGATAATTAAATGTAATAAGGAAGTAACAGTTAGCAAGGAACAGTTAGCTAGGATCTTGTTAGCGTGGATTCTTAACAAATTTTTTTTTCATAAATAATTTGTTTGTTTCTAACAAATTTTATTTTTGTCCAATGTTTTCTTCATTATGCCACTTGTTCGATTCTGGTAAGTCAAAATCCAAATATGAAATTGAATGAAAATGGTTATTCTGTGGTGAACGAATTCATATATCTGTGGATGTAAGTAGGATAGTAAATGACTGTTGAATCAGATTCGAAGAATGTACAGTGTAACTTATTAATGTGAAATCTAAATATTCCTCGGGTATTACCTACCCGTTAAAATATTTTCATCATTAACAGTTTGTACGAAAGAATTTTTAATTACAATCTTTATGAAAACATATATACACATATATTTTCTTCAGATGTAATACAGATTTAATGAGTTAATATAATATTAATCTCATTTATTTTACCGTTAGAACTAGAATATATAATCTCTAAAACATTAGAGATTACATAATCGTCATGTCGAACGAAGATAAATGATGTAGAACGTCATGTAGAATGATGATTATGCTCGAGGTACAGATTATGTTGTTGAAGCGTGTGTTGTTGATGATACTGGTATTGATGTTGGTGGTACTGTTAGTGCCGTTGATGTTGCTGAAGCTGGTACTTTTTGCACCATATTTTTCAAGGCAACAACTCGGGCGCGAAGCTAGTTGATTTTATTACTCCGGGATGATTGTCGGTAGGAACGAGCGAATGAATAAGGTTTAGAATCTGACTTGTGATATAGTCGTGGAGAGATATTCGGGAAATGAGGGTGAAAATGGTGTTACGAACAGGTTCACCGGTAAGTGCTTCAGGTTCTTCATCAAGAGGTGAATTCGGTTAGTGGAAGGGATCGCCTTCTGCGCGTCTCCATTGATTAAGTCGACTACGAACCCATCAGATGAATTGAGGATGGATGATTGATTGATTCATTCTAGTGACACTGCTTTCGGAGTTTGAGTGGAAATTCATATCGGAATAGCTGTCGGAATCCGAGGGATTTGAACTAGTTGCGAGTTCCATCTCGTACGATAGAGTAAAGGATTTTTCGATAAGAAATAGATTATAGGATGTAGATTAGTACCCTGCAATACATAATTTACATATGCATATATAATACTAAAATCCCATAAGTTACGGAGGAATCTACGGAAGCTGTCAGGCAAAGGTAACAATAACAGATACGCTAAGATATGAATTTATCTATACACTGTCTATGCAATAGAGGCAGTAAGACGTGTCTAGACTCTAAGGATGATAAGCAAATAATTTTCGACACTAAATGATAAGCAAAACTTTTAACATGCAGACACGGTCGAAGTCCAGACCCACTAATGTATCTAGACAACTATCAGTTAGACACACTAATGCAAGACCTGGTTCGCTAAGACCACTGCTATGATATCAACTGAAGGGACCCATCCTAAGGCATCTGGATGAATACATTATATTTGGTTACATCGCGAGGTACTTAACCTCTATATGATACATTTTACAAACATTGCATTCGTTTTTAAAAGACAAACTTTCATTACATCGAAAGTTGATGGCATGCATACCATTTCATAATATATCCAACTATAATTGACTTAATAATAATCTTGATGAACTCAACGACTCGAATGCAACGTCTTTTGAAATATGTCATGAATGACTCCAAGTAATATCTTTAAAATGAGCAAATGCACAGCGAAAGATTTCTTTCATACCTAAGAATAAATATGCTTTCAAGTGTCAACCAAAAGGTTGGTGAGTTCATTAGTTTATCATAAACAATCATTTTCATCATTTTAATAGACCACAAGAATTTCATTTCCAGTTCTCATAAATATACGTCCCATGCATAGAGACAAAAATCATTTATATGGTGAACACCTGGTAACCGACATTAACAAGATGCATATAAGAATATCCCCTATCATTCCGGGAAATCCGTCGGACATGATATAAACAACATCGAAGTACTAAAGCATCCGGTACTTTGGATGGGGTTCGTTAGGCCCAATAGATCTATCTTTAGGATTCGCGTCAATTATTAGATCGGTTTACTAATTCTTAGGTTACCAAGCAAAAGGGGCATATTCGGCTTCGATCATTCCCCCATATAATATAGTTTCAATTACTTTTGTCTATTTATGAAAATTGCGCATGTATTCTCAGCCCAAAAATATAAAAGGGTAAAAAGGCAAATGAAACTCATTGTACTGTATTTTGTAGTAAAAATACATATGACGATATTGAACAATGCAGGGTTGGCCTCGGATTCACGAATCTATAACATTTGTATAATAATAATAATGGTAAGAATAATCAATTTAAAAATTGAAAACTACATCCAAAATTCAGAATAAAAAGAAATGCCTCAGCAGGGTCTCGAACCCGAGACCTCTCGAAAACTGACACCACCCCTTAACCATTTCTCCATATCTGTTATTCTGTATTAATACCCTTCCAGTATGTTTATAACCCGTGTATATTTTATTCCCTATTTCATCCTCATCTTCTATCAAAATCAGTTGACCGGATCAATTCAACCAAAATCAATACACAATAAAATGGTTTTTGGATTTGTAACTTAACATAATCGATATACTTGTGAATGTATTATATAAAAATAAAAAAAACAAAAAGAAAAACAGATTGAACACCTGTTACTGCTCGTCGCAGGTTTTTAAAAAAAATAAAATTGATTTTTGATTTTGGAAGCGTTTTAGACTAAACTTACAACACGAATTAGTTTTCTAAACATGTTTAGAAACTATGAGAATCGCCAATTGAATCATAACTACAACAGGTAGCTCGAATTTATTATGAACAAAATAGTTGACTTTTGTATTTCGAAGTTTGACTTCCAAAATTCGAATTCGATATGAGGAATTGGAAGATGAAAATTTACAGACACATTGACTAACTGAATTCTAATATAACTCCATTAATGGATTGTTATAAATGGTTTGAATTCGAATTTTGGACAAAAGGTAATAAGAACATGGATAACTCTGTTTACTTTCTATCTTTCTGTTTTAATTCATTTCATTTACAGTTGTATATATGATGTATGATTCGTGAATGATTAAGATGCGTAACAGATTGGATATAACAACAAAATTTAAATAAATGTTGATGGAAACAGGTAACCAAATATTGTACCAGGATTCGATTTAAAAAAAATATCAAACAAAAATACAAAAACAATATACAGTGATTCTAATTGATTTTGTTTGATTCTTTTGATTGAACTCTTAATAGGTACGATCCATAAGATAGAAAACAATTTTTCCTACAGCTTGAAAACGTTTGAGAACCAACTACGTATTTTATTTGTAATTTTTGTATATATATACGGCATTATATATTTATATACATGCGTATATGTATTTATATATATAATTGTATTTTTTTATACATATATATATATATATATATATATATATATATATATATATATATATATATATATATATATATATATATATATATGTGTGTGTGTGTGTGTGTGTGTGTGTGTGTGTGTGTGTATTTATATAGGTCTGTATTTATATTATTATATATTAAATATATCTATGTATATATATATATATATATATATATATCTATATATTAATTATATAAGGAACATAATATTAATTACACAAATATTAATATCTAATATTAATGGAATAGATAATAATAATAGAAATAATAATGTTTATAATAATAATAACATCAAAATACTTCTAAATATAATACTGATAATGATGATATTCAATAATAATAAAAATGATAACCTTTAATGATAATAATCATAATACTGTGTTAATTATAATAATTATTTAGATTGTTAATGGTAATAATATTATTAGTAATAATATTATAACAATTTATATAAAAAGTTTCATATTTGTATGTTATATTGATAATACAAATTTTGATATTAATATTGAAAATAATAATATTACTATAACATTTATTTCTAACTTGTAATTACATATAATATGTTATTATTAGAATTTATTACTTATATCATATTTACTGGTTATCTAATGTATAGAATATTTAAATTTTATATATTTTATGTATTTTACAATATACATGTGATCTTAATTGGATATTGAAGTCAAATATATTTATTTCAATAACAATTTAATTATTCTATATATTATTTATATTTTAATTCAAATGATTAAAGTATATCTTGTTAATTTTTAAAATATTATATGTATACATATATTTGTATTTGTATATATATATATATATATATATATATATATATATATATATATATATATATTTACACCCAATTGTTCGTGAATCGTCGGGAATAGTCAGAGGTCAAATGAATCCATCTAAACAGTTCAAAAATTTTAAGACTCAGACTTTGCTTATCGTGTCGAGATCATATGAAATTAGTTTAAATTTGGTCGGAAATTTCCGGGTCGCCACAGTACCTACCCGTTAAAGAAATTTCGTCCCGAAATTTGAGTGAGGTCGTCATAGCTAACAATAAAAATGTTTTCATGACGAATATGAGTTGATAAATAGAGTTTTACCATCTTTGAATAATATGAATAAAACAATTCGATTATTCGAAGAGTACGAATAAAGCTATCACAAAAGAATGAAATGAGAAAAGTAAAGTTTCATCATAACTTTTTACTAGTCATGGCTGAATTTAGGAAAATAAGGTTCGTCTTAACTTTTGACGTTGTCTCAATTGAATTCCGGAATTCATGGGATTTAAAAGAAAATATTGGAAATCTATAAGATCTAATTCTTAGGGATTTATGGAAATTACGATTTCTTTAATTAAATGCGATCATCTGCCTTGATTGCTTTGTTTGGTATTTCCACTATAAATGAACTTCTTCCGTTCCATTATTTCCCACCACTCCCATTTTCTATTCTTTAATTCATACTTCCAAATCATCAGTCAATATGCTTCTTCTAGTTTTAATTTAGGATATATTCCTGACTTTCTTATCGATCATTCTCCTTTTTCATCTACCACCAGAGGAATCTATTCATTTCTACTATTACCTTGGGGTTATAGTATTTTTCATTCTCCCGTGTCTTTATATTGCTATACACATTGATATACACAGTTTGTAATTTCTGAGTTATTGTTGGACTCTATATCTTCCCTTATATTTCGATGTCTCTACTTCTGTCTTTCTATAATCATTGACATCCACAGTTAATACTCTCTAATTTACTGTGATTTACACTCCTCTTTATACTTCGAAGCTTCATGTTTTTGTCTTCTCTTCTCGACCTTAAGTACAGTAAGTAATTGTCCAGAATTCGTAAGTATGAAGTTTCAAATGAACTTAATGTTCTAAACAAGAAGGAACATAATGACACGATTTGATTTGTCAAATTACCAGAATCACTGAGAATAGAACTGTCAAGAATATATTTTCTTGATATGTTCAGAAGTTACTCAGAATGAAAGAGCTATGTAACATGACACATGATGACATTATAATCTGTGAATCATCATGTTCCATTTAGAAACTCAGCATGACTTACTGTAATATAATCACGCTGATCAAGTGTCATTATATTATACTAACTCATGTATCATTTCCCAACATTACTTCAATTACATTCATATTTTAAGCTCTAATGTAACACTGATAGCACGAAGAGATTAATGATTTCAGATAAGAATAGTTATGAAAATATTTTCAGAAATATGGAGGATATTTATAATGAAAGATACTATGATATCTTGGAATTTCTAATATCGAAGGATGGTGAAGAAAATTTGTCCGCAAGAGTTTGGAGTCAGAAGCAAGGTATTCGCTAAAGATTTCATCAGAAACAGAATCATCAGGATTCTTAATGTACAAGTTTAGTCCTTGTGATTTGTTCAGAGACTCCTTCGCAGTTTGCTCAATCGGTTTTTCAGTTTCAGACTTTTTTTTTTTTTGAGCTTTGCCAACATACAATTCTTTATCATCAACTTTTGGTTGTTGAGGTCATTTAAAGTTTTTGGTTGCTTCATTCAACTTTTCAAAATTCAGAGTATTAATTCGCAGACTGGGTGCTTTTCAGAATTTCAGAATGGAAGGTCCATATTCTAAGAGATAAAGGTTATACATATAACTGTTGATGTAGTCATGCTGCGAGATTCAAAATACTGATTGCTAATTTTCAGTAATTGGTATGGCAATTCTCATTATAAGATACGGATAGGGTTTCGATAAAGATAATGATTTTTCGGAAGGTTAAAGATCAATGAAGTTATTGGTAAGTTTACTGTTAATGTGGTGAGTAATAAACGGTTTCTCAGTAACGATGACGAAAAGTAAACTTATATGTCAAGGTTATAATAAGGCTAAACTGAATGAAAGTCAAAGTTGATTTGCTGGAGCTGTGACAAAATTGTCTAAATTGAAAAAGAATTACAACGTTATTTTCGATAATAACAATGCCAAAAAAAAACTTGTACAGATACGTGTTAAACGTTTACTCAGGTTCCGAGTGTTTTCAGGTGTATAACTATATGCATCGATCTTTTCTCTAGTAGATGAAGTGCGGTTGGTTCATCTTCTAGATTGAGTTATTTTCAAGAATTATGAAAGGTTTGAACGTAGATTGTAATCGTCAAGATACAAATGAGGTTTAAGATGAAATCAAGTGGCAAACTTGAAGAATTGTTTAGTTTCATATGTTAAAATTAATATTTTAATTCATTTTAATTGTCCAATGTTGGTAGTCCGCAGTTTGTAGTCCACAGTTAGTAATTCAATAATTCATATACAGTTTAATATATAATATTCGAATTAATTAATATGTATCGTGACCCGTGTACCTGTCTCAGACTCGATCACAACTCAAATTATATATATTATTATAGAATCAACCTCAACCCTGTATAGCTAACTCAACCATTACTGCATATAGAGTGTCTATGGTTATTCCAAATAATATATATAGATGCGTCGATATGATATGTCAAAATCTTGTATACGTGTCCCGATATTTAAAGTGCGTAAAATAAATAACAGAAATTAAATGACGATAAATAAAATTGCGAGAATTTAAATTGTGATAATTAAATTGCGATAAATAAATTGCGATAAATAAATGTAATAAGAAATTAACAGTTAGCTAGGAACAGTTAGCTAGGAATAGTTAGCGTGAATTCTTAACAAAATTTCTCATAATTAATTTGTTTGTTTCTAACAAATTTTATTTTGTCCAATGTTTTCTTCATTATGCCACTTGTTGGATTCTGATAGGTCAAAATCCAAATATAAAATTGAATGAAAATGGTTATTCTGCGGTGAACAGATACGTATATCGGTGGTTGTAAGTAGGATAGTAAATGACTATTGAATCAGCTTCGACGAATGTACAGTGTAACTTATTAATGTGAAACTAAATATTCCTCGGGTATTACTGATGCTATGCGAGGTGGTGTATACGAAATAGTTATATATTTACTACGAAATACTTTTAAATACAATACAATTTACACAAGTTTTATTTATTTATTTATATAATATACCTAAACCTTGCTACAACACTTATAGGCAGTGTACCTAATCGTAAAATAGTGTAGTTTTTAGTAAGTCCGGTTCGTTCCGCAGGGAGCTAGCCAAGTTTAACACTATATTTTTTTACAACTATATTTGTATATATATATATATATATATATATATATATATATATATATATATATAAGTAGTAATATTATTATAAAAGGGGGTTTACCGTTTAATGACCGGTTTGTCCAATTTAAATAAAGCGTAAAGATAAATGACGATAATTAAAATGCGTAAAATAAATAACAATGACGAAATATAAAATTGCGAATAATAAAATGACAGTAATTAAAAGTATGATGAGAAATACAATAAAAGAATTATGCTTATTTAAACTTCCGTAATCATGATGTTTGACGTTTTGATTTTAATTTATTTATTTGGGTTAATTGTCCTTTGTCCTGGATTTATTTGATACCTATATGGTTTTTGTCCATAATAGTCCATCGATCATAATTATAAAATGCTCGTCAAATTAACCTTATTCCCGAAGTCAAATATTCCAACTAATTAGGGATTCGAACTGTAACAAGGTTTTAATACTTTGTCTAATGATTACACCAGGTTATCGACTGCGTGTAATCCAAGGTTTTATTACTTTGTTAACAATTACACCAATTATCCTTGTATGTAATCCACCCCTGTTTTAATGAGATATGAATATTAATTTACCCACTTGATCAGAATGAATAATCAATTACCCAACCCAAATAATTAATTAAATGATCGTAAAAGATGTCGTATAAACGTCACTAAATAGGACATAAATAATCATTTTAATAATTATTAGATTAACTAATTTGAAGATAGGTTCGACAGGTTCCAATGAGTTGTCGCTCAATTAGACAATACCCCCTATTTATTAATAGTCATAGTCCAATGTCCACAAGTGTCGGCCTTTTGTCCAAACCTTAATTATGGTACAAAATCTAATAACCCTGTCTTAATATTTAGTCTAACATCACGATTACTTTGGCTCAAATAAGCATAATAATAACTTAGTTACGAGACATTAATTTAAAAAGGAAGAACATAGCTTACAGTGGTGATTAATTGTGTAGTGTTACACGGACAGAGTTCCTACTTAAAACCCGTAAAACATTCCTTACAATAACCCAATTATTATTAAACTTAATTTAAAATTAAAATTATAATAAAAAATATAATTATGATTACAGAGGAAGAAGAAGAAAAAGGTATATATTACTCGTTCAATTCGTTGCCTTTTATAGATGTGAGCTAAATTTGGGAGCCATGCGATCGCATGGGTTCCCTTTGTTATTTTCATGCGATCGCATGGACAGGCTGGCCAGCACACATCACTTTGTTTTCTAGTTTTTCCGACGTTTTAATAAATAAATATAATATATATATAATTTTAAGAATTATTTATATATTATATTATATTTATGTGCATAGTTGACTCGTAATTTTAGCTCCGTTGCGTCGCACGTTGAGATTTGGTTCATGTCCCGGTTCCGAATTTTCGAACGTCCTTGCGTACTATTTAATATCTTGTACTTTGCGTTTTGCGGCTCGTACTCTTGTAAGTTTTAGACGTTTCTCATCAATAATTTGAACCACTTGAATTATATCTTGTACATTTGAGCTTTTTGGTCATTTGCATCTTCAAATCATTGTTTTCTTCTTTTGTCTTCGCACTTATTTATTTAAAAGAATATTACATAAAAATAGAACAATTTCAACTAAAAGCTTTACATATTGGAAGGATATTGTGCCTAAATATATGTTCATTTGGAGCACTATCAAATATCCCCACACTTGAACGTTGCTTGTCCTCAAGCAATACATAACTTGAAATAAAATCACACTTCACTCGAATCACTTTTTTTATTCTCACACTTTATACATAAGTGATTTTGATACAATGGTATACACAATGATAGTAACGATGTGGTTTACAGTCCCACATGACTATTAAAAATTTAGATCCTTTAAGGAAATTGGATCTTTATGAAAACATTTGATCTTTTGAAAATTTATTCTAGCTTTTACCCTAGATAATTTTTCCGGAATAACCTTTCACCGGTGTTTGCAAAATGTTTTTGTGGGTTTTGTGGGTTTCAGATTTTAAAATTTTAGCTCAAAACTTGCGGTTTTATGTCACCCACTTGCTAACCTTGTATTAGGAAAGCAACACGTCCAGTATACTTGTTCCGTATATTACCTTTCGGTAAACTACCGTCTGGTTATAAAGAAAAGCGTTGAACAAGTAACTGTTAAGGCAATGTCTAATGACATGCAGATGTTCATGGTCTAAAACGTGTCGGATGCAATTACTATCCTTTGTAGGAGCAATAGTAAAGATCACCCTATAATTTTTCGGTCTGGCACAAGGTCCTGTCTTCGACCATGCTATGCAACCACCGTTCTTACGGTTGACACCCGATTTGGTTCAGGTGACCTAATGAATTCCAGGTGAATTCCTAGAATTTTACATTCAATGGTAATGAACGCATTGAAAATAGGTTTTCAGAAAACAAATCGGTTTTAATTTGATCAAAATATTTTCTCGTTCAAGCTCGAGTTTAGATATCACTGAATTCCATGAGTTTGTAATTCTCAATCTTTAAAGTCAATCTCAAGGATTGAGTAATATCAGGCTTAAAAGCTGATTTTTAATCTTTAAGGAGATTATCCTTTCTGGAGGTCTGATTCATTAGTCTTATCAAGCTAATTTTCACGGCGCCCTCCCCATTTTACGAGACAGATCCTCTTATGGTTAGGATAAGTCTGACCACTTGGCGACCCTGTTTGATGCTGAGGTCCGTGGATTTCCTGCTGATTTTAGAGATGACTTTTCTAGATTTTTCGTCAACCTACAGCTGGTCTGGACGACAACTTCCTGACCTAAATCAAGAAGCGCGTGTCTTTTTCGGAAGACTTTACTTCCTTTTAATGATGGAATTGATTCATCTTGCAGATCCATCTTTCTTTCAAATATTTTACAGTAAATCTGGTAAAACTGATTAGTTTAGTCCAAAGCAAAAGTACCTGCAATAATCTTGTACAAATATGTGATATATGTTTTGACGAACTTGGTAAATTCTTCCCACAATTAGCTTTAATTTTTTAATTTTTTTTCTTTGCCTTTTTATTCTCCTCTATTCCATTTTAAATGAATTCTAACGTTTTGGGTTGTTTCTCCATTTATGTTCTCTTCGAGGTAACAATAATTTCGGCATTAACACCTAGTTTTATCGTTCATAAATATGTATAAACATGATTTTGAATTCATTTAGTTGAAAATTTTTCAAATTTTCACAAAATTTGGCAATTAAACTAAGTGTAAACCCGAGAGAATTTATAATCCTTCCCCACACTTGAGATCATGCAATGCCCTCATTTGCATGAAATCAGACTATAATTATAAATTCATGAGGGTGATTAGTATAGAAAAGTGACTAAAAATACCGAGTTTGCTGTGATGACCCGGAAATTTCTGACCAAATTTAAACCTAATCTTTATATGAATTCGACACGATAAGCAAAGTCTGTAATGTTAAGCCTCAAAATTCTTGAAGTGTTTTCATTTATGCAATTACCCTTTGACTATTCCCGACGATTCACGAACAATTGTTGTAAATAAGTATGTATATATAAATATAGGTAAATATAAATAATTGTATATATATTATAATCTGAGATAATAAAATACAATTTAATCATTGGAATTGAAATTTATATATATAAATGGTATAGATATTATATGTTGACACTTATGATATTTAAATGTAAGATGAAATAACATAATACTTGATATATATATATTTATATATATAAACATTTACATTTTCATATATACCTATATAATACAATTAATATTCAACCACATATTACATAATGAGGTATATTTATAGTAAATGTTAAGATAGTTAATATATGTTGAAATGTAATATATATATATATATATATATATATATATATATATATATATATATATATATATATATATATATATATATGATAAATGAAAATACTAAAATATAATTTTAAACACTAGAATTAACTATGTAAAAATAAGATATAAAATAATTGAGTGCAATTTAAAATGAATTTATATATAATTATAAATGATTTCCATGTATAATTATTATTATATGTAAATTGTAATAAAAATTATAAATAATAAATATTTAAGAGAAGTTATTATATAATGGATCATATGATTATTCAATATTACATAGATAATATGTATATATATATATATATATATATATATATATATATATATATATATATATATATATATATATATATATATATATATATATATATATATATATATATATATATAATGTAAGTTAAAAATATATATGTTATGATATTACTACTTTCATCCTTAAAATAAATATTACTATCATGAATTATAATATTAAGAACCAATATTATTATTAAAATTATTAATTATCTTTATCATTGAAAAATACAGTATTTCTATTTATTATTGTTATTAGTATTTGTTGTATAATATTAACAATATTATTATTATTAATGTTTATTAATAGGAATCAAATATAAAATATAAATACTGATTAAGATACATAAAAATCAGATTTATTTGTATAAACTCAGATATATACAAATACTTATACTGCTGTATATATATACATATACACGAAAACACGGTTCATGATATGTAAATAAATACAGGAAAATTGTATGCTGTTTCCAATCGTTTTCAGAACTATTAGGTGATTGTCCTTTTTATTTAACTAGTCGTACCAATCAGATATTTGAGGATAAGTTCAGTTAGCCATCTGTATCAGACTCTATTTCTTTTAACTTCTTCTTCTTGTCTCTGTATTTGAAGTCGAATATCCATTTGCTTCTTTAATATATATAACTATCGATTCCAGTGATTACAAAATACATACGACCCTCTATATCAATTTTCACTCCCAATGATTTTTAAATTCGGATAATGTTAGCATATTTTTTTTCTATCGATATCTCTGTTATTTTGTTTTACCATGAATTACCAAAACTCGATTTTGAATGATTCATCAAAATGTAAAAATGTAGAGATGTTAGGAAACTCCTATCTAAACTTTCTGTAAAATCTAAGAATCCAATTCCTCATAACAATCTCTAATTTTTCGAGTCAAACCTTCAAACTCAAAAGTCAAAATATGTGTTCATCTCCAAATTAGTAATCGTTTTAAGGATTCTGTTAAAATTAAAGACCCGGAAAGATTTTAGGAAGATTTTAAAACATAGTTCATTTAGGAATTTTGAGCCAAAACGCTTTTAAATTTGAATTATGATTTTCAGTTTATACGAATTGTTTTTATCGTCAGTTACAGCATATCTATTTTAAATCCTTTTAAAAACAAAGTAACTAGCAACAGAGGGTGACGTTATTACAATTAAAAGATATAAAAGGTTTTAATTTTGTTATGAGATTTGGAATGGAACTCTGATCAATGTAATCGTGTTGAGTGAAGAAGAGGATCATAGACAGAAATAATATTGGTATAAATAAAATCGAGTGTAGAGTTTAATCAGAAAAGTAGCAGCAGTGTGATGTTTGGGAGGTTGTGTCGGGTAGCGGGAGGTCGCGGGTTCGAGTCCCGTCATGAGCAAATATTTTTGGAAAAGCTTTAAAAGAGGGTATACACTTTTAAATTTTCAATTTAATAATTATTATTATTATTATTATTATTATTATTATTATTATTATTATTATTATTATTATTATTATTATTATTATTATTATTATTATTATTATTATTATTATTATTATTATTGTTGTTGTTGTTGTTAATATTATTATTGTTATTATTAGTTATTGTTAATACAACTAGAATTATAATTATCATAAGTATTATAATTAGTATTGTAACAAAGATATAAGTATTATTATCATTAATATTATTATTATCATTATCATTATTAATATTATTATTAGGATTATCATTACTATCAATTTTTATCATTATTATTACTTTTAAACATTTTTTTATTAACATTATTATTATCTTTAATTATTATTATTGTTTTTATCAAAACTATTATTACTTTATTATTATTTTAGTAAGTGAATGATATTTATATAAAAATATATACAAGTAAACTAATAACACAAAATAATATGTTTTAATATACTAATTAATATATTAGTATTCATATTAATATAACATAAATTATATATCATATATTATGACAAATTATAAGCAATAATGTAAGTAAATATAAATAAAAAGATAGTAATCTTAACACATTATAAAATATAAATAAATGTAGTTGATTAAATATGATCTGTGTTAATATATTATATATAACTGATATAGGTTCGTGAATTCGAGGCCAACTCTACACTTGTACATTGTCGTCATATGTATTTTTACTACAAAATACAATATGTGAGTTTCATTTGCTCCCTTTTTAATTGCTTTTGCAAATTATATTTTTGGGCTGAGAATACATGCGCTGTTTTTTTTAAATGTTTACGAAATAGACACAAGTACTTAAAAATACATTCTACGTTGAGTTATACCACTGACATATTTCCCTGTAGCTTGGTAACTACTATTTACATGGGTATTGTAAACGCGAATCCTGTTGATAGATCTATCGGGCCTGACAACCCCAACCGGGCTGGACGACCAGTATTCAACGGTTGCACAGTACTTCGTAACGATTACTACACTTGGTACGGTGTAGCGAGATTTCATAATAAAGGGAATATGCGACGTTGATTAAATGTTAAGTATGGTTACCAAGTGCTCAACCACTTAGAATGCTTTACATACACTTGCGAGTGTATTATGTTTATGATAACAGAAATCTTGTGGTCTATTAATATATTGAAATGATAATCATGATAAACCTATGAACTCACCAACCTTTTGGTTGACACTTTAAAGCATGTTTATTCTCAGGTACGAATTAAGTCTTCCGCTATGCATTTGCTCATTTTAAGGACATTACTTGGAGTCGATCATCGCAATGGGACCAAATGTTGATGACTTCGTCCAGGAGGATTAGGACGGGTTGTTTCAGTTGGTATCAGAGCTGGTTTAATGCCGTTTATTAGCGGGTTAATCGTAGAGGGGGTTCTCACAGTGTTACCTGTGATGAACCATTGGCTCTTACTCCTCGCGGTCCCTATTAGGGTTGGTTGTACGTTGCCAAGAGGCGGGCCGTAAAATCAGTGTCTGAGGTACGCTCAGTGGTCACAGGCGGTTAGCTGAGAAGGCAATGAGTGGGATGCGTCCCCAACTTTCAGTTGGTATCAGAGCGGTGGTCTTAGCGAACCGGGTCTTGCATTAATGAGTCTAACTGATAGTTGTTAGGATGCATTAGCAAGTCTGGACTTCGACCTTAGCTGCATATTATAAGTATTGTATATCATTCCTAGTAGAAAATTACCTGCTAATCATTCCTAAGTCTAGACATGACTTCCTGCACTTATTTGATAGATAGTGTACAGATAAATTCATATCTTAACGTATCTGCTAATTCATATCTTAGTGTATCTGTTACTGTAGACTTTATCTGACACGTTTCCTTAAATCCCTTCGTAATATACGGGATCTCCTGTACTATATCTAGGTATTCTATGCAATTAGAATATCATTCGATATCTGAAAATCTTTTTATATCAAAAAATCCTTTATTCACTCGTACGCAATGGAACTCACCACTAGTTCAAGTCCCTCGGATTCCGATATGGAATTTCACTACAGCTCCGAAAGTAGCGTCACCAGAATGAATCAATCAATCAGCCATCCCCAATTCATTTGATGGGTTCGTAGTCGACTTAACCAATGGAGACACGAAGAAGGCGATCCCTTCCACCAACCGAATTCACTTTTGGCGAAGAACCTGAATCACTTACCGGCGAACCTGTTCGAAACACCATTTTCACTCTCGTTGCCCGAATATCTCGTCACGATTATCTTCTATCTCAAATTCAAAACCTTATTCACTCGCCCGTTCCTATCGACAATCATCTCGGAGTAATAAGTCAACGAGTTTCGCACCCGAGTTGTAGCCTTGAAAAATATGGTGCAAAACGTACCAGCTTCAGCAACATCACTGGCACCAGCAGTATCACCAACATTAACATCCATATCCCACACCTCAACATCTCATTCTGTACCTCGAACATAATCATCGTTCTACGTATCGTTCTATCTACTTTATCTTCGTTCTACATATCGTTCTACATCAATTATCTTCGTTCTTCATGACGATTATGTAATCTCTAATGTTTTAGAGATTATGTAATCTAGTATTAACGATAAATCAAATGAGTTTAATATCTTATTGACCCATTAAATCCATGATTACATCTGAAGAAAATATATATGTATGTATATTTTCACAAAGATGGTAATTAAAAATTCTTTCGTACAAACTGTTAATGGTGAAAATATTTTAACGGGTAGGTAATACCCGAGAAATATTTAGATTTCACATTAATAAGTTACACTGTATATTCTTCCAATCTGATTCAGCAGTCATTTACTATCCTACTTACATCCACCGATATACATATCCGTTCACTACATAATAACCATTTTCATTCAATTTCATATTTGGATTTTGACCTATCAGAATATAACAAGTGGCATAATGAAGAAATCATTGGACAAAATAAAATTTGTTAGAAACAAACGAATTAACTAATTGAAATATTGTTAAGAATCCACGCTAACTGTTCCTAGCTAACTGATTACATTTTATTTATCGCAATTTAATTATCGCAATTTATATTCTCGCAATTTTATTTATCGACATTTAATTTCTGTTATTTACTTTTATGCACTTTAAATCGGGACACATGTACACAATATGTCGGATTAATTCTGAGACAATACGTTGTACACGGGTCATGATACGTATTTATTAATTCGAATATTTGGTACGTCCTAACACAATAAGTATACAATACATTTTGATAAATCCTAAGACAATACGTACACAATACGTCTTAGTTAATTCTAAGACAATACGTCTACAATACGTCTCTGGGTTGATGCAAAGACAATACGTATACAATACGTCGTGGGATAATTCTAACATTTTATATATATAAATCGATTATGGGACTATCAACATTGGACAATTAAAAATGAATTAAAATATTTATTATAACATACGAAACTTAACAATTCTTCAAGTTTGCCACTTGATTTCATCTTAAACCTCATTTGTATCTTGACAATTCCAATCTGCGTTCAAACCTTTCATGATTCTTGAAAATACCTCAATTGAGAGATTGAATCAACCGCACTTCATCTACAGAAGAAAAGATTGATGCATATAGTTATGCACTTGAAAAATCCTCGGAAACTGAGTAAAAGTTTAACACATAGTTGTGCTAATTTCTTTAGTATTATTATTACCCAAAATAACTTTGCAGTTCTTCTTCAAAGTAGCAAATTTTGTCACAGCTCCAGCAAGTCAACTTCGACTTTTCAGTCGGACTAACCTTATTATAACCTTGATATATACGTTGTCTTTTCGCCTTCATTACCAGAAATCTTTTATATTCCACCATATTACCATCAGCGTTTAATCATCTAAAAACACAATTCTCCTGAAACCACCTCAGTTTGATAACTAATTATCTAAATTCGTTAACTTTGAAAATGCTGATGAAGCAGCATGTAGTAGATGGTCTAAACGGCCAAAAGTGTGATAATAAAGAATGGAATGTTGGGAACGCTCGATAGAAAATTTAGTACCGAAAAGAGGATTATGCGAAATTATGAAGGAAGCCGTGGACAAATCACAAAGAATAAGTTTGACTTCAAAGAATCCAAATGATTCAATGCCTGCTGAAGTCTTTAGCGAATATCTTACTCCTTACTCTAAACCTTTGCGGACGATAGTCCCCATCATCCTCTGATCTTAGATATTCAAAGATATTATCGTATCTTTCATTATAAATATCCTCGATATTTCTGAATATATTTTCATAACTAATCTTATATGAAATTATCTATCTCTCAGTGCTATCCGTGTTACGTCATAAAGGAAACTATTTTAGTTTCTAAATTTCTTTAAAATTCGAATTTGAATTATGAATGAATTGTGAAGAAGTGTTGGGAACTGATGCATGAGTTAGTATAATATAATGCGCCTGGCCAACGTGATTATATTACAGTAAGTCATGCTGAGTTTCTAATGAAACGTGATAATTCACCGATTATAATGTCATCATGTGCCATGTTACAGGACTCTTTCATTCTACTTAAGCTCTAAGCATATCAAGGAAGTATTTCTTTGATATTTCTGTTCTTCCGTAATTCCAACAGTTGCTAATAATTCGTGCTAATATATTTTCTTTCTGATTAGAATATTTCCTTAAATCCCTTGAAATCCGGAATTCAACAGGGACTATGCCAAAAGTTAAGACGAACCTCTATTTACCTCATTTCACTCTTTTGTGATAGCTTCACTCATACGCTTCGAGTAACTCAATCATTTTATCAATATTACTCCATGTTGATAAAACTCTATTTTTGTCAACTTATATTCGTCATGAAAATATTTTTATTGATAGCCATGACGACCTCTATCAAATTTCGGGGACGAAATTTCTTTAACGGGTAGGTACTGTGATGACCCGGATATTTCTGACCAAATTTAAACCTAATCTTTATATGAATTCGACACGATAAGCAAAGTCTGTAATGTTGAGCCTCAAAATTCTTGAAGTGTTTTTATTTATGCAATTACCCTTTAACTATTCCCGACGATTCACGAACAATTATTGTAAATAAGTATGTATATATAAATATAGGTAAATATAAATAATTGTATATATATTATAATCTGAGATAATAAAATACAATTTAATCATTGGAATTGAAATTTATATATATAAATGGTATAGATATTATATGTTGACACTTATGATATTTAAATGTAAGATGAAATAACATAATACTTGATATATATATTTATATATATAAACATTTACATTTTCATATATACCTATATAATACAATTAATATTCAACCACATATTACATAATGAGGTATATTTATAGTAAATGTTAAGATAGTTAATATATGTTGAAATGTAATATATATATATATATATATATATATATATATATATATATATGATAAATGAAAATACTAAAATATAATTTTAAACACTCGAATTAACTATGTAAAAATAAGATATAAAATAATTGAGTGCAATTTAAAATGAATTTATATATAATTATAAATGATTTCCATGTATAATTATTATTATATGTAAATTGTAATAAAAATTATAAATAATAAATATTCAAGAGAAGTTATTATATAATGGATCATATGATTATTCAATATTACATAGATAATATGTATATATATATATATATATATATATATATATATATATATATATATATATAATGTAAGTTAAAAATAAATATGTTATGATATTACTACTTTCATCCTTAAAATAAATATTACTATCATGAATTATAATATTAAGAACCAATATTATTATTAAAATTTTTAATTATCTTTATCATTGAAAAATACAGTATTTCTATTTATTATTGTTATTAGTATTTGTTGTATAATATTAACAATATTATTATTATTAATGTTTATTAATAGGAATCAAATATAAAATATAAATACTGATTAAGATACATAAAAATCAGATTTATTTGTATAAACTCAGATATATACAAATACTTATATTGCTGTATATATATACATATACACGAAAACACGGTTCATGATATGTAAATAAATACAGGAAAATTGTATGCTGTTTCCAATCGTTTTCAGAACTATTAGGTGATTGTCCTTTTTATTTACCTAGTCGTACCAATCAGATATTTGAGGATAAGTTCAGTTAGCCATCTGTATCAGACTCTATTTATTTTAACTTCTTCTTCTTGTCTCTGTATTTGAAGTCGAATATCCATTTGCTTCTTTAATATATATAACTATCGATTCCAGTGATTACAAAATACATACGACCCTCTATATCAATTTTCACTCCCAATGATTTTTAAATTCGGATAATGTTAGCATATTTTTTTTCTATCGATATCTCTGTTATTTTGTTTTACCATGAATTACCAAAACTCGATTTTGAATGATTCATCAAAATGTAAAAATGTAGAGATGTTAGGAAACTCCTATCTAAACTTTCTGTAAAATCTCAGAATCCAATTCCTCATAACAATCTCTAATTTTTCGAGTCAAACCTTCAAACTCAAAAGTCAAAATATGTGTTCATCTCCAAATTAGTAATCGTTTTAAGGATTCTGTTAAAATTAAAGACCCGGAAAGATTTTAGGAAGATTTTAAAACATAGTTCATTTAGGAATTTTGAGCCAAAACGCTTTTAAATTTGAATTATGATTTTCAGTTTATACGAATTGTTTTTATCGTCAGTTACAGCATATCTATTTTAAATCCTTTTAAAAACAAAGTAACTAGCAACAGAGGGTGACGTTATTACAATTAAAAGATATAAAAGGTTTTAATTTTGTTATGAGATTTGGAATGGAACTCTGATCAATGTAATCGTGTTGAGTGAAGAAGAGGATCATAGACAGAAATAATATTGGTATAAATAAAATCGAGTGTAGAGTTTAATCAGAAAAGTAGCAGCAGTGTGATGTTTGGGAGGTTGTGTCGGGTAGCTGGAGGTCGCGGGTTCGAGTCCCGTCATGAGCAAATATTTTTGGAAAAGCTTTAAAAGAGGGTATACACTTTTAAATTTTCATTATTATTATTATTATTATTATTATTATTATTATTATTATTATTATTATTATTATTATTATTATTATTATTATTATTATTATTATTATTATTATTATTATTATTATCATTTTCATTATTATTATTATTGTTGTTGTTGTTGTTAATATTATTATTGTTATTATTAGTTATTGTTAATACAACTAGAATTATAATTATCATAAGTATTATAATTAGTATTGTAACAAAGATATAAGTATTATTATCATTAATATTATTATTATCATTATCATTATTAATATTATTATTAGGATTATCATTACTATCAATTTTTATCATTATTATTACTTTTAAACATTTTTTTTATTAACATTATTATTATCTTTAATTATTATTATTGTTTTTATCAAAACTATTATTACTTTATTATTATTTTTGTAAGTGAATGATATTTATATAAAAATATATACAAGTAAACTAATAACACAAAATAATATGTTTTAATATACTAATTAATATATTAGTATTCATATTAATATAACATAAATTATATATCATATATTATGACAAATTATAAGCAATAATGTAAGTAAATATAAATAAAAAGATAGTAATCTTAACACATTATAAAATATAAATAAATGTAGTTGATTAAATATGATCTGTGTTAATATATTATATATAACTGATATAGGTTCGTGAATCCGAGGCTAACCCTACACTTGTACATTGTCGTCATATGTATTTTTACTACAAAATACAATATGTGAGTTTCATTTGCTCCCTTTTTAATTGCTTTTGCAATATATATTTTTGGGCTGAGAATACATGCGCTGTTTTTTTTAAATGTTTACGAAATAAACACAAGTACTTAAAAATACATTCTACGTTGAGTTGTACCACTGACATATTTCCCTGTAGCTTGGTAACTACTATTTACATGGGTATTGTAAACGCGAATCCTGTTGATAGATCTATCGGGCCTGACAACCCCAACCGGGCTGGACGACCAGTATTCAACGGTTGCACAGTACTTCGTAACGATTACTACACTTGGTACGGTGTAGCGAGATTTCATAATAAAGGGAATATGTGACGTTGATTAAATGTTAAGTATGGTTACCAAGTGCTCAACCACTTAGAATGCTTTACATACACTTGCGAGTGTATTATGTTTATGATAACAGAAATCTTGTGGTCTATTAATATATTGAAATGATAATCATGATAAACCTATGAACTCACCAACCTTTTGGTTGACACTTTAAAGCATGTTTATTCTCAGGTACGAATTAAGTCTTCCGCTATGCATTTGCTCATTTTAAGGACATTACTTGGAGTCGATCATCGCAATGGGACCAAATGTTGATGACTTCGTCCAGGAGGATTAGGACGGGTTGTTTCATTTGCGAACATATTATTTTATATCACATTTGATATTTTGCGTCTTGTTGTCAAAATTAGTAGCTTTTGCTGAACTTTAATGTCAGTCTTTGAAAATAAGCTGTTTTACCCTGTTTTGTACATAAGATAAACTACAAACATATATATATAATATATATATATATATATATATATATATATATATATATATATATATACATATATATATATATATATACATATATATATATATATACATATATATATATATATATATATATATATATATATATATATATATATATATATATATATATATATATATATATATATATGTATATATATATATATATATTTTATAAAAACCTTTATTTATTAAAACAATTTAAATGAATAATTTTTCAAAATTTTGTTTCCTTTTACTTTAGGTAGTTTCGGTATGTTTACCTAGTCCGTCCCTCGACAAAATTTAAAATTTGTCGTTTTTAAAGCGATTGTTTTAAAAGCAAAGATTTTTGGGTTTTTTAAATTTTTTTTTTTTTTGGTATACTTTAGATCAATAAAATTAAAAATAAAGATAACAAAATTTTTCGCCCCGCCCTCGAGTAAAGCAATTTCGGTTCCATGACCTAGTCTTGAACTTACGATGAATTTTAGCAATCATTTTTTAAACTTAATGAAATAAAGTAAATTTTATTTTTAAATTCTCACAAAACTTAAATTTAAAAATGCATATTAATTTTATTCAAAACCTACAAAACAAAAATTCAAAATGGGGGGAGAAAACTAGTTCTTTAGTGTCTGCTAGTGGAAAAGACCAATCGGATTCCATTCTCGGAACTACACGAGAACAGAACAACTAACCATAGACAGCATTTTCTTTTTAGAACATCTGAATCTCCCCACACTTAGGTAGCTGTGGTGTCGAAATTGTGATTAACTTCATTGTCAATTTCTCTTGGACCATAATCAACTTGCATATCTGTGACTTTTGCTTTAAGCCATTGGTCGGATTCCTGTGTAATATCCACAAATTCAACTAGTTTTGCCTTTTCTTTAGGCGATAGATTGGATAATAACCGGTTACATAACTTAAAGTTCCCCTTGATTCTAGCATCGCGAATCCATTTAATAAGTTTCTTCATTGAACTGTTAATAACGGGGTCATTTAATTTCGCATCAACAACGGGGTTCTTTGTTATCAGGTCATCATTAGGTGTTACTTCATCTTCTCCACACTTAGGCGTTTTATTATTGCTAAACACTACCGTTGGAGTTGGTAAAACTCAATGGTTTTGGTTGGTGGAGATTTAGACTTTCAACTCACAAAGGTGATCGATTTTTCATCATTACTAAGTGTCATTCTACCCTCTCTTACATCAAATAACGCCCCGGTAGACGCTAAGAATGGTCGACCTAAAATTAGAGGAATATTTGAATCCTCTTCTATGTCAATGACAATGAATTCGACTAGAAAAGTTAAATTACCCACTTGAACGAGTAGGTTGTCAGCAATTCCAACTGGGTGCCTAATGGTTTGATCAAAGAGTCGAACGCTCATTTCCGTTGGACTTAACTCACCTACTCCTAATCTCTTATATAATGAAAGGGGCATAACACTCACACTTGCACCTAAATCTGCAAGCGCATCATACATGACACAATCACTAAGTAGAAAATGAACAATAAATTCACCCGGATCACCCACCCTGGGTGGAGGTTTTGGTGGAACTGTCTTCACCGGGTTTACTTTTACGGTTTTTGTGACGCCCCTTACAAAACCATCGTGTACGGATCATCAATCAACCGGATCATTACAAGGTCAAACACTATATGCTGTTTGAAAACCGATTTGTATTCATAAAAAGATAACGTTTTACAAAAGATGAATAGGAAACATTAACATGAGTACATGATACTAGGGTCATTACAACGATATTGTTTTGAAAATAACATAAGTTGCGAATGCAAAGTAAAAGTTCCATGCTTGAGACATCTCTAAGTAATGCAGCGGAAGTCTAACACAGCAAGTCTGTAACAGCAAGTCTATACACCGAGACTAGAACAGCAAGGCTAACAGCGGAAGCAACAACGTCTAAACACCTGAAAAATACATGCTTAAAAAGTCAACACGAATGTTGGTGAGCTATAGTTTGTTTGTATTCAGTAATGTAATGTAGGCAACGATATTTCAGTGCTTCAAACAAACGTTTCAAATCAGTAATTCAAATCAGTATGATAAAGTATATGTATAACCGTGGGCACATGGTAACTAGACTTAACATTTATAACCCCCTGAAAGTACACTTGGCGAGTGCGTATGTTCACGAAGTATTAAACACCCGTTAAATGCTAGCGCGATTAGCCCGAGTGGGGATGTCAAACCCTATGGATCCATATCTAAGATTCGCGTTCACCGGTTCAAAAACCAATGACTAAACGTTACCGTGCTAAGGGGAATGTTTATGCCGTTGTATAACCCACACACATATAAAGTTTAAGTACTCGTTCCTAGTATGTAAAACGTAAAAAGCACATGTATTCTCAGTTCCAAAATAGTTAAAGTAAAAAGGGATGCTATAACTCACAGTGATAGAAGTGGTAAAGTCGGTAATGAAAGTACGCAAGTAGTAAGTCGGTCCGAAAGGTCATCAACCAAAATCAAAGGTTACTAGGTCAGTAGGTTGTCTTTATAAATTCTAATAGTGCATAAAATAAGTTTAAGTGTCATCATCATCATCGTTCATTATCATAAAAGCTAAGTAGGTTCGACAAGAATAGAGATCGAAACAATAGGCTGACTTCAGTCAGCTGCTACGACCTCTACGTAAATCTAAAAGATGCATAGTCAGTGGCCATGGCTCCGTATATGAGTCCCCTAACAGCTGACCAGTTTTCAGAACCTAACTCGTCTTCGTTTGACCATGGTGATGGTTTAAGTGCGAGTAGGTCAGAAATTTCAGCACAACGTTAATAGGGTGTAGTGACTATCGGAGGGCCATAAATCCTAAACCGTAACTCGGATTAAGACGAGGCCTAAATGGAAAATTATCTACTCAAACCGAACTAACTGAAAATAAACTTTCCAGTAGCCCAGGTAGTATGATCAGATACGAAAAACAGTAGGTAAGTGCTCCGGTGGGGTTCTTGGTGCTTGATGCTCATCACGGTTCTCATCCTTGATGCTTGTAGCTTCAAGTGTACGACTCGTTGATGGTTTAGCATCACTTTTGACCAAGATTCACCATCAATACACAATATGTTAAGACCAAGTAAGAACACAACTCATTCATGAGTCTTAGATGGATGATGAACCAAGGTTACATCATATCCTTAGTCTTAACACAATTTCAATTCACAATAACAACTAAAGCTACAAACTTTACATCAATTCAACAAGTATAAGCACAATCCAAGTCAAATGTGATGATGGAACCCTAAGCTAGAGAGCTTGGATCCATTTCACACAAGTTACAAGGTTGCAAAGCTAGAAAGCTTGAACCTTTAAGTGTTCTTGAAGATCTTGAAGCATAAAGCTTGGATCTTGAAGATACATGAAGATTACAAACAAAAGTTTGAATCTTTTTCACAAAACAATATGATCAAAGCAAAAAGAACTTAGATCTAACAAAAAGATATGAAGATTCAAGCTAGAAAGCTTGCATCTTAATTGTTCTTGAAGATCTTGAAGCATAAAGCTTGGATCTTGAAGATGCATGAAGATTACAAACAAAAGTTTGAATTTTTATCATAAAATAGAAAGATTAAAGTATAAAAGAAGTAGATCTACAAAAGATATGAAGATTCAAGCTAGAAAGCTTGAATCTTCCATGTTCTTGAAAGATTCATGCTTGAATCAACAAGATATAAGTAAGATCAAAGCTAAAAGGAACTTTGATCTCCATATTATGATGATGATGACCACGCAATTGAAAGGAAAAGAAGAAGGAAAAGAAAACTTACAAGAAGAACTATAGAGGAAAGAAAGAAAGAACAAGTGTGTGTGAAAACCAAATGATCAAGTGTGAGGTAAATGGCTAGTATTTATAAGCAAGAATTTCACTTGGATTGATGACATGGCAAGGCCATTGTGGCCGTGATTTTTGAGAGAGGGGGAGGGGGACACCACTTTGCTTTATGGATAATGGTTGCCTAAAGTGTGTACTAATGCTAAAATCCCATGTGACAATTAGATAATCCTTATCCATTATGTTAGTATGACTCATTAATTATTTATTTATTTATTATTATAGGTCACTAGTAATAATACTTGAGCTAATTAATTGGGTCACTAGCTAGAGTAGGGTGGGCTTGAGCCCAACAAGGTAGAAAGTCCAACAAGACTAACTATTGGGCTTTAGCAATTAAATAAATAAAATTAAGCATTCAAAGGCCCAAGTAATTATTATTATAAAATAATAATTAATATTTCGCTGCCCAAATATTTCGGTTCCGACAAAAGTCAAACGTGCGCGCAGTCCGCGGTTTATTCGTAACGGCAAGTAACACAAACGGGTATAAAGCATCCGGTGGACAAGTTAAGCATTCTACATACACCAAGGCACGTTTTAAAGTATATATGAATATAAAACACGTGTGCCAAGGTTCCGGAGTAATAAAGTAACACAGTACGCACAAATACGCAGTTTCGCAAAAATACAAGGCATAAAAGCAAGTCGAAAAAGCCGGGTCGTTACAGTTTTTGTTTCTTGTACTTTCTTATTATTCTTCTTCTTTCCAGAGGTATCAAAAACTTTATTACCTATTACTTTCTTATACTCAACTCCTTTTCTTGAAAACGAGATGGGTGGTCTGTATGGTGCCACCACTGGCTTTACATACTCGGGTGGTGGTGATGGTGTAACTTCTTCATTGTTACTCACATCGAAAACCTTCCCATCTTCTGGAGCTGGTTTTTTAGAATTTGTTGACACCATATTAACATTATCATTCCGAGGATTTACTTCAGTATTGCTCGGTAGCTTTCCTTGTTCCCTCTCACTCATCATGCTAGCAAAAGTACCTACGGGTTTTTCTAGATTTAAAATGGAAGCTTGTTGAGTTCTTAATGACTGATCAAACCTCTCATTTGTTTGGGTTTGAGATGTAATAAATTGTGTTTGAGATTCCATTAGCTTTGCCATCATTTCTTCTAGATTTGGCTGTAGTGACCCGAACTTTTCCATGTTTATATATATTAATTGAGATTGATATTTACATGATTAAATGTTTCCAACATATTAAGCAATCAAACTTGTTAAGACTTGATTAATTGAAATATTTTTCATATAGACAATTGACCACCCAAGTTGACCGGTGATTCACGAACGTTAAAACTTGTAAAAACTATATGATGACATATATATGGATATATATATAGTTAACATGATACTATGATAAGTAAACATATCATTAAGTATATTAACAATGAACTACATATGTAAAAACAAGACTACTAACTTAATGATTTTTAAACGAGACATATATGTAACGATTATCGTTGTAAAGACATTTAATGTATATATATCATATTAAGAGATATTCATACATGATAATATCATGATAATATAATAATTTAAAATCTTATTTGATATTATAAACATTGGGTTAACAACATTTAACAAGATCGTTAACCTAAAGGTTTCAAAACAACACTTACATGTAACGACTAACGATGACTTAACGACTCAGTTAAAATGTATATACATGTAGTGTTTTAATATGTATTTATACACTTTTGAAAGACTTCAATACACTTATCAAAATACTTCTACTTAACAAAAATGCTTACAATTACATCCTCGTTCAGTTTCATCAACAATTCTACTCGTATGCACCCGTATTCGTACTCGTACAATACACAGCTTTTAGATGTATGTACTATTGGTATATATGTAGTGACCCGAACTTTTTCATGTTTATATATATTAATTGAGATTGATATTTACATGATTAAATGTTTCCAACATGTTAAGCAATCAAACTTGTTAAGACTTGATTAATTGAAATATGTTTCATATAGACAATTGACCACCCAAGTTGACCGGTGATTCACGAACGTTAAAACTTGTAAAAACTATATGATGACATATATATGGATATATATATATATATAGTTAACATGATACTATGATAAGTAAACATATCATTAAGTATATTAACAATGAACTACATATGTAAAAACAAGACTACTAACTTAATGATTTTTAAACGAGACATATATGTAACGATTATCGTTGTAAAGACATTTAATGTATATATATCATATTAAGAGATATTCATACATGATAATATCATGATAATATAATAATTTAAAATCTCATTTGATATTATAAACATTGGGTTAACAACATTTAACAAGATCGTTAACCTAAAGGTTTCAAAACAACACTTACATGTAACGACTAACGATGACTTAACGACTCAGTTAAAATGTATATACATGTAGTGTTTTAATATGTATTTATACACTTTTGAAAGACTTCAATACACTTATCAAAATACTTCTACTTAACAAAAATGCTTACAATTACATCCTCGTTCAGTTTCATCAACAATTCTACTCGTATGCACCCGTATTCGTACTCGTACAATACACAGCTTTTAGATGTATGTACTATTGGTATATACACTCCAATGATCAGCTCTTAGCAGCCCATGTGAGTCACCTAACACATGTGGGAACCATCATTTGGCAACTAGCATGAAATATCTCATAAAATTACAAAAATATGAGTAATCATTCATGACTTATTTACATGAAAACAAAATTACATATCCTTTATATCTAATCCATACACCAACGACTAAAAACACCTACAAACACTTTCATTCTTCAATTTTCTTCATCTAATTGATCTCTCTTAAGTTATATCTTCAAGTTCTAAGTGTTCTTCATATATTCTACAAGTTCTAGTTACATAAAATCAAGAATACTTTCAAGTTTGCTAGCTCACTTCCAATCTTGTAAGGTGATCATCCAACCTCAAGAAATCTTTGTTTCTTACAGTAGGTTATCATTCTAATACAAGGTAATAATCATATTCAAACTTTGGTTCAATTTCTATAACTATAACAATCTTATTTCAAGTGATGATCTTACTTGAACTTGTTTTCGTGTCATGATTCTGCTTCAAGAACTTCGAGCCATCCAAGGATCCGTTGAAGCTAGATCCATTTTTCTCTTTTCCAGTAGGTTTATCCAAGGAACTTAAGGTAGTAATGATGTTCATAACATCATTCGATTCATACATATAAAGCTATCTTATTCAAAGGTTTAAACTTGTAATCACTAGAACATAGTTTAGTTAATTCTAAACTTGTTCGCAAACAAAAGTTAATCCTACTAACTTGACTTTTAAAATCAACTAAACACATGTTCTATATCTATATGATATACTAACTTAATGATTTAAAACCTGGAAACACGAAAAACACCGTAAAACCGAATTTACGTCGTCGTAGTAACACCGCGGGCTGTTTTGGGTTAGTTAATTAAAAACTATGATAAACTTTGATTTAAAAGTTTTTATTCTGAGAAAATGATTTTTATTATGAACATGAAACTATATCCAAAAATTATGGTTAAACTCAAAGTGGAAGTATGTTTTCTAAAATGGTCATCTAGACGTCGTTCTTTCGACTGAAATGACTACCTTTACAAAAACGACTTGTAACTTATTTTTCTGACTATAAACCTATACTTTTTATGTTTAGATTCATAAAATAGAGTTCAATATGAAACCATAGCAATTTGATTCACTCAAAACGGATTTAAAATGAAGAAGTTATGGGTAAAACAAGATTGGATAATTTTTCTCATTTTAGCTACGTGAAAATTGGTAACAAATCTATTCCAACCATAACTTAATCAACTTGTATTGTATATTATGTAATCTTGAGATACCATAGACACGTATACAATGTTTCGACCTATCATGTCGACACATCTATATATATTTCGGAACAACCATAGACACTCTATATGTGAATGTTGGAGTTAGCTATACAGGGTTGAGGTTGATTCCAAAATATATATAGTTTGAGTTGTGATCAATACTGAGATACGTATACACTGGGTCGTGGATTGATTCAAGATAATATTTATCGATTTATTTCTGTACATCTAACTGTGGACAACTAGTTGTAGGTTACTAACGAGGACAGCTGACTTAATAAACTTAAAACATCAAAATATATTAAAAGTGTTGTAAATATATTTTGAACATACTTTGATATATATGTATATATTATTATAGGTTCGTGAATCAACCAGTGGCCAAGTCTTACTTCCCGACGAAGTAAAAATCTGTGAAAGTGAGTTATAGTCCCACTTTTAAAATCTAATATTTTTGGGATGAGAATACATGCAGGTTTTATAAATGATTTACAAAATAGACACAAGTACGTGAAACTACATTCTATGGTTGAATTATCGAAATCGAATATGCCCCTTTTTATTAAGTCTGGTAATCTAAGAATTAGGGAACAGACACCCTAATTGACGCGAATCCTAAAGATAGATCTATTGGGCCTAACAAACCCCATCCAAAGTACCGGATGCTTTAGTACTTCGAAATTTATATCATATCCGAAGGGTGTCCCGGAATGATGGGGATATTCTTATATATGCATCTTGTTAATATCGGTTACCAGGTGTTCACCATATGAATGATTTTTATCTCTATGTATGGGATGTATATTGAAATATGAAATCTTGTGGTCTATTGTTATAATTTGATATATATAGGTTAAACCTATAACTCACCAACATTTTTGTTGACGTTTAAAGCATGTTTATTCTCAGGTGAATACTAAGAGCTTCCGCTGTTGCATACTAAAATAAGGACAAGATTTGGAGTCCATGTTTGTATGATACTGTGTAAAAACTGCATTCAAGAAACTGATTTCGATGTAACATATTTGTATTGTAAACCATTATGTAATGGTCGTGTGTAAACAGGATATTTTAGATTATCATTATTTGATAATCTACGTAAAGCTTTTTAAACCTTTATTTATGAAATAAAGGTTATGGTTTGTTTTAAAATGAATGCAGTCTTTGAAAAACGTCTCATATAGAGGTCAAAACCTCGCAACGAAATCAATTAATATGGAACGTTTTTAATCAATAAGAACGGGACATTTCAGTTGGTATCCGAGCATTGGTCTTAGAGAACCAGAATTTTGCATTAGTGTGTCTTATCGAGTTTGTTAGGATGCATTAGTGAGTCTGGACTTCGACCGTGTTTACTTGAAAAATGATTGCTTAACAAATTTTGTTGGAAACTATATATTTTTAACATGTGAATATTATGTGATATATTAATCTCTTAACGCATTTGATATTATGTGATAGATGTCTACCTCTAGAACAAGTCTCATTGACTCACCTAATAATAATGAAGAGTCAAATATAAATTGGAATGATTCGTGGACTGATTCACAAGTTCCCGAAGAGGAACCGGAAGAAGAGTCGGAACCGGAAGAAGAATCGGAACCGGAAGAAGAATCGGAACCGGATGAAGAAATAGAACCGGTGGGGGAAATAATAAAACGGTTAAGTAAAAGAAAATCCTCAACCAACCGACCAAGGTTAATTATGGTCAATGGTGTTTCCGCCAAGGAAGCAAAATATTGGGAGGATTACCAATTCTCCGATGAATCGGATTCCGACGAGAATTCCGATGATGTTATAGAAATTACCCCAACTGAATTTAAAAAGGCAAAAGAAAATAATAAGGGAAAGGGCATAAAAATAGAGAAATCTAATTCCAACCCCGATGAACTTTATATGTATCGTCAACCCCCGAAGTCCTTAAGTTGTAACAATGACCCGGGAACCTCTAAACCACCAGGTTTTTCTAAACCAATGTGGAAAATTACGGCTCGTATTAGGGGAACATCATATATCCCTAGAAACTTGGCAAAACGAACCAAAACCGAAGAAGAAGAAACAAGCGAGTCGGAATAAGATAGTTGTATTCGTGTGGTGTAATATATGTAATATAGTGTGCTTATGCTTTATGATATATGTAAAAATTGCTTGTATTAATAAGTATTTTTTTATGAATCTAACTCTTGTCTATTTTACAGTATAAAAACACAAAATGGATAGACAACCCAATATTTTAAGAGACCTACCCGGAGACATGATTGATGAAATCTTGTCTAGAGTCGGTCAGAATTCTTCGGCACAACTATTTAAGGCGACATCAGTTTGTAAGACATTCGAAGAAAGTTCCAAGAATGCCTTGGTTTATAAAAGGCTTTCGTTCGAAATATGGGGGATATCACATTGGGAAATCCATAAGTTACGATGTGTTTACTTTGACGCATATATTGCGGGGAACCCAATTGCTATTTTACGCAATGGGTTAAGAAATTATTTTGACTCAATATATCCGAATATTGAACTTCGTGATTTAGAAAAAGCGGCTAGCATGCAACATAAAGAAGCATGTTATGCTTACGGATTAGTAATGTTCGCTTCTCACCAAAGTGAGAACAAGAACATCGGGCTACAACTATTAAACAAAACATTCCCACAAGTGACGGAGTCGGTAATTGGGGTAAGAAATGAGGTTTTTAGATTGTTACGGGACTGTTGGACATTACGTAACCCTCGTCCCTTTGACGACGTTACAACACGCTGTCTTATCAACGGCCATAACGGTTATGTTCCACAAGACCAAGGATGGGAAGTAATCCTAGTAAAACCAGAATGCATGACCTGTTTCTGGACGTATGAATTACGTGTCTTTATTGCCTTTGCTGAACGACTTGTGTACTAGCTAGAATTATCTTCACAACCATCTGGTATCAAATTTATTGTGTGCTATATTTCATGCTATATGTAAAATAAGCGGTATTGTAAGTTGTAAAATATTGTGTAAAAGTTTGAACGCGAACTATTATTATAATCAGTTTTTCGTATAGAATTGTAGTAGTTGAATTGTATATTAGCAACTAAGTATGAACTTAACGGGTAGGTACTACCCGAATTTAAACTTATAAAACGCTAATATGAAGAAAAAGCTTTTATAAATGAGTTCATATTATGCTACGAAATACTATTAACTACTCTTAATATTCTGTATGATTAACTTGTTCCATTTGACTATTCTGAAGGAAATGGCGCCGACTACTCGACACACCGTGAATATGAATGAAGAGGAATTCCGTACTTTTCTAGCTTCAAACATAGCCGCAGTACAGGCTGCGCTACATACCAACAATAACCTTGGATCTAGCAGTACAGGAAATCGTGTAGGATGCACCTACAAAGAATTCACTGCCTGCAAACCTTTGGAATTTGATGGAACCGAAGGACCGATCGGATTAAAACGGTGGACCGAGAAGGTCGAATCGGTGTTTGCCATAAGTAAGTGTACTGAAGAGGACAAAGTGAAGTACGCTACGCATACCTTCACAGGTTCTTCGTTAACATGGTGGAATACCTATCTAGAGCAAGTGGGACAAGACAATGCGTACGCACTACCGTGGTCAGCATTCAAGCACTTGATGAACGAGAAGTACCGTCCCAGAACCGAGGTCAATAAGCTCAAGACAGAACTTAGAGGGTTACGAACCCAAGGATTTGATATTACCACGTACGAAAGACGATTCACAGAGTTGTGCCTATTGTGTCCGGGAGCATTCGAAGATGAGGAAGAGAAGATCGACGCGTTTGTGAAAGGATTACCGGAAAGAATCCAAGAAGATATAAGTTCACA
Organism: Rutidosis leptorrhynchoides; assembly: GCF_046630445.1. Classification (NCBI taxonomy): domain Eukaryota; kingdom Viridiplantae; phylum Streptophyta; class Magnoliopsida; order Asterales; family Asteraceae; genus Rutidosis; species Rutidosis leptorrhynchoides. Next base: position 104,789,748 of record NC_092338.1, on the reverse strand, counting down.
CGAGCCCGCCTCCATACAACAGGCATGTAGAATGGCTCACAAACTAGTGAACCAGATTGAAGAAAGAATTAAAGAACAGACTGCTAAAGAGGCCAATGTGAAGCAAGTCAAAAGAAAGTGGGAGGAAAACGGTGATAAGAATCACCAATACAACAACAACAGCAATTACAACAATAATCGCAACAATTATCCCAACAATCGGAACATCAATCGCAACTACAACAAACGGCCCAACAACAACAACAACAACAACAACAACAACAGCAACTACAACAATCATCCCAACAACAATAATAACCGCAACAACAACAACAATCAGAAGCAGCTATGCCAAAGGTGTGAAAAGTATCACTCGGGGTTCTGCACCAAATTTTGCAACAAGTGTAAAAGAAATGGTCATAGCGCGGCGAAGTGTGAGGTCTACGGACCAGGGGTTAATAGAACGAAAGGAAAAAATGGTGTTGGAACGAGTAATGGCGGAGCAAGTAGTGTCGGAGCAAGTTATGCCAATGTAGTTTGTTATAAATGTGGAAAACCAGGCCACATTATTAGAAATTGCCCAAACCAGGAGAACACGAATAGACAAGGCCGCGGAAGAGTTTTCAATATTAATGCGGCAGAGGCACAGGAAGACCCGGAGCTTGTTACGGGTACGTTTCTTATTGATAATAAATCTGCTTACGTTTTATTTGATTCGGGTGCGGATAGAAGCTATATGAGTAGAGATTTTTGTGCTAAATTAAGTTGTCCATTGACGCCTTTGGATAGTAAATTTTTACTCGAATTAGCAAATGGTAAATTAATTTCAGCAGATAATATATGTCGGAATCGAGAAATTAAACTGGTTAGCGAAACATTTAAGATTGATTTGATACCAGTAGAGTTAGGGAGTTTTGATGTGATAATCGGTATGGACTGGTTGAAAGAAGTGAAAGCAGAGATCGTTTGTTACAAAAATGCAATTCGCATTATACGAGAAAAAGGAAAACCCTTAATGGTGTACGGAGAAAAGGGCAACACGAAGCTACATCTTATTAGTAATTTGAAGGCACAAAAACTAATAAGAAAAGGTTGCTATGCTTTTCTAGCACACGTCGAGAAAGTACAAACTGAAGAAAAGAGCATCAATGATGTTTCCATTGCAAAAGAATTTCCCGATGTATTTCCGAAAGAATTACCGGGATTACCCCCACATCGATCCGTTGAATTTCAAATAGATCTTGTACCAGGAGCTGCACCAATAGCTCGTGCTCCTTACAGACTCGCACCCAGCGAGATGAAAGAACTGCAAAGCCAATTACAAGAACTTTTAGAGCGTGGTTTCATTCGACCAAGCACATCACCGTGGGGAGCTCTTGTTTTGTTTGTCAAGAAGAAAGATGGTACATTCAGGTTGTGTATCGACTACCGAGAGTTGAACAAACTTACCATCAAGAACCGCTACCCACTACCGAGAATCGACGACTTATTTGATCAACTACAAGGCCCGTCTGTTTATTCAAAGATTGACTTACGTTCCGGGTATCATCAAATGCGGGTGAAAGAAGATGATATTCCAAAGACTGCTTTCAGAACACGTTACGGTCATTACGAGTTTATGGTCATGCCATTTGGTTTAACTAATGCACCAGCTGTGTTCATGGACCTTATGAACCGAGTGTGTGGACCATACCTTGACAAGTTTGTCATTGTTTTCATTGATGACATACTTATTTACTCAAAGAATGACCAAGAACACGGTGAACATTTGAGAAAGGTGTTAGAAGTATTGAGGAAGGAAGAATTGTACGCTAAATTTTCAAAGTGTGCATTTTGGTTGGAAGAAGTTCAATTCCTCGGTCACATAGTGAACAAAAAAGGTATTAAGGTGGATCCGGCAAAGATAGAAACTGTTTAAAAGTGGGAAACCCCGAAAACTCCGAAACACATACGCCAGTTTTTAGGACTAGCTGGTTACTACAGAAGGTTCATCCAAGACTTTTCCAGAATAGCAAAACCCTTGACTGCATTAACGCATAAAGGGAAGAAATTTGAATGGAAGGATGAACAAGAGAAAGCGTTTCAGTTATTGAAGAAAAAGCTAACTACGGCACCTATATTGTCATTGCCTGAAGGGAATGATGATTTTGTGATTTATTGTGACGCATCAAAGCAAGGTCTCGGTTGTGTATTAATGCAACGAACGAAGGTGATTGCTTATGCGTCTAGACAATTGAAGATTCACGAGCAAAATTATACGACGCATGATTTGGAATTAAGCGCGGTTGTTTTTGCATTAAAGACTTGGAGGCACTACTTATATGGGGTCAAAAGTATTATATATACCGACCACAAAAGTCTTCAACACATATTTAATCAGAAACAACTGAATATGAGGCAGCATAGGTGGATTGAATTGTTGAATGATTACGACTTTGAGATTCGTTACCACCCGGGGAAGGCAAATGTGGTAGCCGATGCCTTGAGCAGGAAGGACAGAGAACCCATTCGAGTAAAATCTATGAATATAATGATTCATAATAACCTTACTACTCAAATAAAGGAGGCGCAACAAGGAGTTTTAAAAGAGGGAAATTTAAAGGATGAAATACCCAAAGGATCGGAGAAGCATCTTAATATTCGGGAAGACGGAACCCGGTATAGGGCTGAAAGGATTTGGGTACCAAAATTTGGAGATATGAGAGAAATGGTACTTAGAGAAGCTCATAAAACCAGATACTCAATACATCCTGGAACGGGAAAGATGTACAAGGATCTCAAGAAACATTTTTGGTGGCCGGGTATGAAAACCGATGTTGCTAAATACGTAGGAGAATGTTTGACGTGTTCTAAGGTCAAAGCTGAGCATCAGAAACCATCAGGTCTACTTCAACAACCCGAAATCCCAGAATGGAAATGGGAAAACATTACCATGGATTTCATCACTAAATTGCCAAGGACTGCAAGTGGTTTTGATACTATTTGGGTAATAGTTGATCGTCTCACCAAATCAGCACACTTCCTGCCAATAAGAGAAGATGACAAGATGGAGAAGTTAGCACGACTGTATTTGAAGGAAGTCGTCTCCAGACAGCGAATACCAATCTCTATTATCTCTGATAGGGATGGCAGATTTATTTCAAGATTCTGGCAGACATTACAGTAAGCATTAGGAACTCGTCTAGACATGAGTACTGCCTATCATCCACAAACTGATGGGCAGAGCGAAAGGACGATACAAACGCTTGAAGACATGCTACGAGCATGTGTTATTGATTTCGGAAACAGTTGGGATCGACATCTACCGTTAGCAGAATTTTCCTACAATAACAGCTACCATTCAAGCATTGAGATGGCGCCGTTTGAAGCACTTTATGGTAGAAAGTGTAGGTCTCCGATTTGTTGGAGTGAAGTGGGGGATAGACAGATTACGGGTCCGGAGATTATACAAGAAACTACCGAGAAAAGAGCTACGCTGACATTAAAAGAAAAGATATAGAATTTGAAATTGGAGAGATGGTCATGCTTAAAGTTGCACCTTGGAAAGGCGTTGTTCGATTTGGTAAACGAGGGAAATTAAATCCAAGGTATATTGGACCATTCAAGATTATTGATCGTGTCGGACCAGTAGCTTACCGACTTGAGTTACCTCAACAACTCGCGGCTGTACATAACACTTTCCACGTCTCGAATTTGAAGAAATGTTTTGCTAAAGAAAATCTCACTATTCCGTTAGATGAAATCCAAATCAACGAAAAACTTCAATTCATCGAAGAACCCGTCGAAATAATGGATCGTGAGGTTAAAAGACTTAAGCAAAACAAGATACCAATTGTTAAGGTTCGATGGAATGCTCGTAGAGGACCTGAGTTCACCTGGGAGCGTGAAGATCAGATGAAGAAGAAATACCCGCATCTATTTCTAGAAGATTCGTCAACACCTTCAACTGTTTAAAATTTCGGGACGAAATTTATTTAACGGGTAGGTACTGTAGTGACCCGAACTTTTTCATGTTTATATATATTAATTGAGATTGATATTTACATGATTAAATGTTTCCAACATGTTAAGCAATCAAACTTGTTAAGACTTGATTAATTGAAATATGTTTCATATAGACAATTGACCACCCAAGTTGACCGGTGATTCACGAACGTTAAAACTTGTAAAAACTATATGATGACATATATATGGATATATATATATATATAGTTAACATGATACTATGATAAGTAAACATATCATTAAGTATATTAACAATGAACTACATATGTAAAAACAAGACTACTAACCTAATGATTTTTAAACGAGACATATATGTAACGATTATCGTTGTAAAGACATTTAATGTATATATATCATATTAAGAGATATTCATACATGATAATATCATGATAATATAATAATTTAAAATCTCATTTGATATTATAAACATTGGGTTAACAACATTTAACAAGATCGTTAACCTAAAGGTTTCAAAACAACACTTACATGTAACGACTAACGATGACTTAACGACTCAGTTAAAATGTATATACATGTAGTGTTTTAATATGTATTTATACACTTTTGAAAGACTTCAATACACTTATCAAAATACTTCTACTTAACAAAAATGCTTACAATTACATCCTCGTTCAGTTTCATCAACAATTCTACTCGTATGCACCCGTATTCGTACTCGTACAATACACAGCTTTTAGATGTATGTACTATTGGTATATACACTCCAATGATCAGCTCTTAGCAGCCCATGTGAGTCACCTAACACATGTGGGAACCATCATTTGGCAACTAGCATGAAATATCTCAGAAAATTACAAAAATATGAGTAATCATTCATGACTTATTTACATCAAAACAAAATTACATATCCTTTATATCTAATCCATACACCAACGACTAAAAACATCTACAAACACTTTCATTCTTCAATTTTATTCATCTAATTGATCTCTCTCAAGTTCTATCTTCAAGTTCTAAGTGTTCTTCATATATTCTACAAGTTCTAGTTACATAAAATCAAGAATACTTTCAAGTTTGCTAGCTCACTTCCAATCTTGTAAGGTGATCATCCAACCTCAAGAAATATTTGTTTCTTACAGTAGGTTATCATTCTAATACAAGGTAATAATCATATTCAAACTTTGGTTCAATTTCTATAACTATAACAATCTTATTTCAAGTGATGATCTTACTTGAACTTGTTTTCGTGTCATGATTCTGCTTCAAGAACTTCGAGCCATCCAAGGATCCGTTGAAGCTAGATCCATTTTTCTCTTTTCCAGTAGGTTTATCCAAGGAACTTAAGGTAGTAATGATGTTCATAACATCATTCGATTCATACATATAAAGCAATCTTATTCAAAGGTTTAAACTTGTAATCACTAGAACATAGTTTAGTTAATTCTAAACTTGTTCGCAAACAAAAGTTAATCCTTCTAACTTGAATTTTAAAATCAACTAAACACATGTTCTATATCTATATGATATGCTAACTTAATGATTTAAAACCTGGAAACACGAAAAACACCGTAAAATCGGATTTACGCCGTCGTAGTAACACCGCGGGCTGTTTTGGGTTAGTTAATTAAAAACTATGATAAACTTTGATTTAAAAGTTGTTATTCTGAGAAAATGATTTTTATTATGAACATGAAACTATATCCAAAAATTATGGTTAAACTCAAAGTGGAAGTATGTTTTCTAAAATGGTCATCTAGACGTCGTTCTTTCGACTGAAATGACTACCTTTACAAAAACGACTTGTAACTTATTTTTCCGACTATAAACCTATACTTTTTCTGTTTAGATTCATAAAATAGAGTTCAATATGAAACCATAGCTATTTGATTCACTCAAAACGGATTTAAAATGAAGAAGTTATGGGTAAAACAAGATTGGATAATTTTTCTCATTTTAGCTACGTGAAAATTGGTAACAAATCTATTCCAACCATAACTTAATCAACTTGTATTGTATATTATGTAATCTTGAGATACCATAGACACGTATACAATGTTTCGACCTATCATGTCGACACATCTATATATATTTCGGAACAACCATAGACACTCTATATGTGAATGTTGGAGTTAGCTATACAGGGTTGAGGTTGATTCCAAAATATATATAGTTTGAGTTGTGATCAATACTGAGATACGTATACACTGGGTCGTGGATTGATTCAAGATAATATTTATCGATTTATTTCTGTACATCTAACTGTGGACAACTAGTTGTAGGTTACTAACGAGGACAGCTGACTTAATAAACTTAAAACATCAAAATATATTAAAAGTGTTGTAAATATATTTTGAACATACTTTGATATATATGTATATATTATTATAGGTTCGTGAATCAACCAGTGGCCAAGTCTTACTTCCCGACGAAGTAAAAATCTGTGAAAGTGAGTTATAGTCCCACTTTTAAAATCTAATATTTTTGGGATGAGAATACATGCAGGTTTTATAAATGATTTACAAAATAGACACAAGTACGTGAAACTACATTCTATGGTTGAATTATCGAAATCGAATATGCCCCTTTTTATTAAGTCTGGTAATCTAAGAATTAGGGAACAGACACCCTAATTGACGCGAATCCTAAAGATAGATCTATTGGGCCTAACAAACCCCATCCAAAGTACCGGATGCTTTAGTACTTCGAAATTTATATCATATCCGAAGGGTGTCCCGGAATGATGGGGATATTCTTATATATGCATCTTGTTAATGTCGGTTACCAGGTGTTCACCATATGAATGATTTTTATCTCTATGTATGGGATGTATATTGAAATATGAAATCTTGTGGTCTATTGTTATAATTTGATATATATAGGTTAAACCTATAACTCACCAACATTTTTGTTGACGTTTAAAGCATGTTTATTCTCAGGTGAATACTAAGAGCTTCCGCTGTTGCATACTAAAATAAGGACAAGATTTGGAGTCCATGTTTGTATGATATTGTGTAAAAACTGCATTCAAGAAACTGATTTCGATGTAACATATTTGTATTGTAAACCATTATGTAATGGTCGTGTGTAAACAGGATATTTTAGATTATCATTATTTGATAATCTACGTAAAGCTTTTTAAACCTTTATTTATGAAATAAAGGTTATGGTTTGTTTTAAAATGAATGCAGTCTTTGAAAAACGTCTCATATAGAGGTCAAAACCTCGCAACGAAATCAATTAATATGGAACGTTTTTAATCAATAAGAACGGGACATTTCAATATACACTCCAATGATCAGCTCTTAGCAGCCTATGTGAGTCACCTAACACATGTGGGAACCATCATTTGGCAACTAGCATGAAATATCTCATAAAATTACAAAAATATGAGTAATCATTCATGACTTATTTACATGAAAACAAAATTACATATTCTTTATATCTAATCCATACACCAACGACCAAAAACACCTACAAACACTTTCATTCTTCAATTTTATTCATCTAATTGATCTCTCTCAAGTTCTATCTTCAAGTTCTAAGTGTTCTTCATATATTTTACAAGTTCTAGTTACATAAAATCAAGAATACTTTCAAGTTTGCTAGCTCACTTCCAATCTTGTAAGGTGATCATCCAACCTCAAGAAATCTTTGTTTCTTACAGTAGGTTATCATTCTAATACAAGGTAATAATCATATTCAAACTTTGTTTCAATTTCTATAACTATAACAATCTTATTTCAAGTGATGATCTTACTTGAACTTGTTTTCGTGTCATGATTCTGCTTCAAGAACTTCGAGCCATCCAAGGATCCGTTGAAGCTAGATCCATTTTTCTATTTTCCAGTAGATTTATCCAAGGAACTTAAGGTAGTAATGATGTTCATAACATCATTCGATTCATACATATAAAGCTATCTTATTCGAAGGTTTAAACTTGTAATCACTAGAACATAGTTTAGTTAATTCTAAACTTGTTCGCAAACAAAAGTTAATCCTTCTAACTTGACTTTTAAAATCAACTAAACACATGTTCTATATCTATATGATATGCTAATTTAATGATTTAAAACCTGAAAACACGAAAAACACCGTAAAACCGAATTTACGCCGTCGTAGTAACACCGCGGGCTGTTTTGGGTTAGTTAATTAAAAACTATGATAAACTTTGATTTAAAAGTTGTTATTCTGAGAAAATGATTTTTATTATGAACATGAAACTATATCCAAAAATTATGGTTAAACTCAAAGTGGAAGTATGTTTTCTAAAATGGTCATCTAGACGTCGTTCTTTCGACTGAAATGACTACCTTTACAAAAACGACTTGTAACTTATTTTTCCGACTATAAACCTATACTTTTTCTGTTTATATTCATAAAATAGAGTTCAATATGAAACCATATCAATTTGATTCACTCAAAACGGATTTAAAATGAAGAAGTTATGGGTAAAACAAGATTGGATAATTTTTCTCATTTTAGCTACGTGAAAATTGGTAACAAATCTATTCCAACCATAACTTAATCAACTTGTATTGTATATTATGTAATCTTGAGATACCATAGACACGTATACAATGTTTCGACCTATCATGTCGACACATCTATATATATTTCGGAACAACCATAGACACTCTATATGTGAATGTTGGAGTTAGCTATACAGGGTTGAGGTTGATTCCAAATTATATATAGTTTGAGTTGTGATCAATACTGAGATACGTATACACTGGGTCGTGGATTAATTCAAGATAATATTTATCGATTTATTTCTGTACATCTAACTGTGGACAACTAGTTGTAGGTTACTAACGAGGACAGCTGACTTAATAAACTTAAAATATCAAAATATATTAAAAGTATTGTAAATATATTTTGAACATACTTTGATATATATGTATATATTGTTATAGGTTCGTGAATCAACCAGTGGCCAAGTCTTACTTCCCGACGAAGTAAAAATCTGTGAAAGTGAGTTATAGTCCCACTTTTAAAATCTAATATTTTTGGGATGAGAATACATGCAGGTTTTATAAATGATTTACAAAATAGACACAAGTACGTGAAACTACATTCTATGGTTGAATTATCGAAATCGAATATGCCCCTTTTTATTAAGTCTGGTAATCTAAGAATTAGGGAACAGACACCCTAATTGACGCGAATCCTAAAGATAGATCTATTGGGCTTAACAAACCCCATCCAAAGTACCGGATGCTTTAGTACTTCGAAATTTATATCATATCCGAAAGGTGTCCCGGAATGATGGGGATATTCTTATATATGCATCTTGTTAATGTCGGTTACCAGGTGTTCACCATATGAATGATTTTTATCTCTATGTATGGGATGTGTATTGAAATATGAAATCTTGTGGTCTATTATTATGATTTGATATATATAGGTTAAACCTATAACTCACCAACATTTTTGTTGACGTTTTAAGCATGTTTATTCTCAGGTGATTATTAAGAGCTTCCGCTGTCGCATACTTAAATAAGGACGAGATTTGGAGTCCATGCTTGTATGATATTGTGTAAAAACTGCATTCAAGAAACTTATTTTGTTGTAACATATTTGTATTGTAAACCATTATGTAATGGTTGTGTGTAAACAGGATATTTTAGATTATCATTATTTGATAATCTACGTAAAGCTTTTTAAACCTTTATTGATGAAATAAAGGTTATGGTTTGTTTTAAAATGAATGCAGTCTTTGAAAAACGTCTCATATAGAGGTCAAAACCTCGCAACGAAATCAATTAATATGGAACGTTTTTAATCAATAAGAACGGGACATTTCAGTTGGTATCCGAGCGTTGGTCTTAGAGAACCAGAATTTTGCATTAGTGTGTCTTATTGAGTTTGTTAGGATGCGTTAGTGAGTCTGGACTTCGACCGTGTTTACTTGAAAAATGATTGCTTAACAAATTTTGTTGGAAACTATATATTTTTAACATGTGAATATTATGTGATATATTAATCTCTTAACGCGTTTGATATTATGTGATAGATGTCTACCTCTAGAACAAGTCCCATTGACTCACCTAATAATAATGAAGAGTCAAATGTAAATTGGAATGATTCATGGACTGATTCACAAGTTCCCGAAGAGGAACCGGAAGAAGAGTCAGAACCAGAAGAAGAATCGGAACCGGAAGAAGAATCGGAACCGGATGAAGAAATAGAACCGGTGGGGGAAATAATAAAACGGTTAAGTAAAAGAAAATCCTCAACCAACTGACCAAGGTTAATTATGGTCAATGGTGTTTCCGCCAAGGAAGCAAAATATTGGGAGGATTACCAATTCTCAGATGAATCGGATTCCGACGAGAATTCCGATGATGTTATAGAAATTACCCCAATTGAATTTAAAAAGGCAAAAGAAAATAATAAGGGAAAGGGCATAAAAATAGAGAAATCTAATTCCAACCCCGATGAACTTTATATGTATCGTCAACCCCCGAAGTCCTTAAGTTGTAACAATGACCCGGGAACTTCTAAACCACCAGGTTTTTCTAAACCAATGTGGATAACGACGGCTCGTATTAGGGGAACATCATATATCCCTAGAAACTTGGCAAAACGAACTAAAACCGAAGAAGAAGAAACAAGCGAGTCGGAATAAGATAGTTGTATTCGTGTGGTGTAATATATGTAATATAGTGTGCTTATGCTTTATGATATATGTAAAAATTGCTTGTATTAATAAGTATTTTTTTTATGAATCTAACTCTTGTCTATTTTACAGTATAAAACACAAAATGGATAGACAACCCAATATTTTAAGAGACCTACCCGGAGACATGATTGATGAAATCTTGTCTAGAGTCGGTCAGAATTCTTCGGCACAACTATTTAAGGCGAGATCAGTTTGTAAGACATTCGAAGAACGTTAAAAGAATGCCTTGGTTTATAAAAGGCTTTCGTTCGAAAGATGGGGGATATCACATTGGGAAATCCATAAGTTACGATGTGTTTACTTTGACGCATATATTGCGGGGAACCCAAATGCTATTTTACGCAATGGGTTAAGAAATTATTTTGACTCAATATATCCGAATATTGGACTTCGTGATTTAGAAAAAGTGGCTAACATGCAACATAAAAAGCATGTTATGCTTACGGATTAGTAATGTTCGCTTCTCACCAAAGTGAGAACAAGAACATCGGGCTACAACTATTAAACAAAACGTTTCCACAAGTGACGGAGTCGGTAATTGGGGTAAGAAATGAGGTTTTTAGATTGTTACGGGACTGTTGGACATTACGTAACCCTCGTCCCTTTGACGACGTTACAACACGCTGTCTTATCAACGGCCATAACGGTTATGTTCCACAAGACCAAGGATGGGAAGTAATCCTAGTAAAACCAGAATGCATGACTTGTTTCTGGACGTATGAATTACGTGTCTTTATTGCCTTTGCTGAACGACTTGTGTACTAGCTAGAATTATCTTCACAACCATCTTGTATCAAATTTATTGTGTGCTATATTTCATGCTATATGTAAAATAAGCGGTATTGTAAGTTTGTAAAATATTGTGTAAAAGTTTGAACGCGAAATATTATTATAATCAGTTTTTCATATAGAATTGTAGTAGTTGAATTGTATATTAGCTACTAAGTATGAACTTAACGGGTAGATACTACCCGAATTTAAACTTATAAAACGCTAATATGAAGAAAAAGCTTTTATAAATGAGTTCATATTATGCTACGAAATACTATTAACTACTCTTAATATTCTGTATGATTAACTTGTTCCATTTGACTATTTTGAAGGAAATGGCACCGACTACTCTACACACCGTGAATATGAATGAAGAGGAATTCCGTACTTTTCTAGCTTCAAACATAGCCGCAGTACAGGCTGCGCTACATACCAACAATAACCTTGGATCTAGCAGTACAGGAAATCGTGTAGGATGCACCTACAAAGAATTCACTGCCTGCAAACCTTTGGAATTTGATGGAACCGAAGGAACGATCGGATTGAAACGGTGGACCGAGAAGGTCGAATCGGTGTTTGCCATAAGTAAGTGTACTGAAGAGGACAAAGTGAAGTACGCTACGCATACCTTCACAGGTTCTGCGTTAACATGGTGGAATACCTATCTAGAGCAAGTGGGACAAGACGATGCGTACGCACTACCGTGGTCAGCATTCAAGCACTTGATGAACGAGAAGTACCGTCCCAGAACCGAGGTCAACAAACTCAAGACAGAACTTAGAGGGTTACGAACCCAAGGATTTGATATTACCACGTACAAAAGACGATTCACATAATTGTGCCTATTATGTCCGGGAGCATTCGAAGATGAGGAAGAGAAGATCGACGCGTTTGTGAAAGGATTACCGGAAAGAATCCAAGAAGATATAAGTTCACACGAGCCCGCCTCCATACAACAGGCATGTAGAATGGCTCACAAACTAGTGAACCAGATTGAAGAAAGAATTAAAGAATAGACTGCTGAAGAGGCCAATGTGAAGCAAGTCAAAAGAAAGTGGGAGGAAAACGGTGATAAGAATCACCAATACAACAACAGCAATTACAACAATAATCGCAACAATTATCCCAACAATCGCAACATCAATCGCAACTACAACAAACGGCCCAACAACAACAACAACAACAACAACAACAACAACAACAACAACAACAACAACAACAACAACAACAACAACAACAACAACAACAACAACAACAACAACAACAACAACAACAACAACAACAACAACAACAGCAACTACAACAATCATCCCAACAACAATAACAACCGCAACAACAACAACAATCAGAAGCAGCTATGCCAAAGGTGTGAAAAGTATCACTCGGGGTTCTGCACCAAATTTTGCAACAAGTGTAAAAGAAATGGTCATAGCGCGGCGAAGTGTGAGGTCTATGGACCAGGGGTTAACAGAACGAAAGGAACAAATAGTGTCGGAACGAGTAATGGCGGAGCAAGTAGTGTCGGAGCAAGTTATGCCAATGTAGTTTGTTATAAATGTGGAAAACCGGGCCACATTATTAGAAATTGCCCGAACCAGGAGAACACGAATGGACAAGGCCGCGGAAGAGTTTTCAAATTAATGCGGCAGAGGCACAAGAAGACCCGGAGCTTGTTACGGGTACGTTTCTTATTGACAATAAATCTGCTTACGTTTTATTTGATTCGGGTGCGGATAGAAGCTATATGAGTAGAGATTTTTTGTGCTAAATTAAGTTGTCCATTGACACCTTTGGATAGTAAATTTTTACTCGAATTAGCAAATGGTAAATTAATTTCAGCAGATAATATATGTCGGAATCGAGAAATTAAACTGGTTAGTGAAACATTTAAGATTGATTTGATACTAGTAGAGTTAGGGAGTTTTGATGTGATAATCGGTATGGACTGGTTGAAAGAAGTGAAAGCAGAGATCGTTTGTTACAAAAATGCAATTCGCATTATACGAGAAAAAGGAAAACCCTTAATGGTGTACGGAGAAAAGGGCAACACGAAGCTACATATTATTAGTAATTTGAAGGCACAAAAACTAATAAGAAAAGGTTGCTATGCTGTTCTAGCACACGTCGAGAAAGTACAAACTGAAGAAAAGAGCATCAATGATGTTCCCATTGCAAAAGAATTTCCCGATGTATTTCCGAAAGAATTACCGGGATTACCCCCACATCAATCCGTTGAATTTCAAATAGATCTTGTACCAGGAGCTGCACCAATAGCTCGTGCTCCTTACAGACTCGCACCCAGCGAGATGAAAGAACTGCAAAGCCAATTACAAGAACTTTTAGAGCGTGGTTTCATTCGACCAAGCACATCACCGTGGGGAGCTCCTGTTTTGTTTGTCAAGAAGAAAGATGGTACATTCAGGTTGTGTATCGACTACCGAGAGTTGAACAAACTTACCATCAAGAACCGCTACCCACTACCGCGAATCGATGACTTATTTAATCAACTACAAGGCTCGTCTGTTTATTCAAAGATTGACTTACATTCCGGGTATCATCAAATGCGGGTGAAAGAAGATGATATTCCAAAGATTGCTTTCAGAACACGTTACGGTCATTACGAGTTTATGGTCATGCCGTTTGGTTTAACTAATGCACCAGCTGTGTTCATGGACCTTATGAACCGAGTGTGTGGACCATACCTTGACAAGTTTGTCATTGTTTTCATTGATGACATACTTATTTACTCAAAGAATGACCAAGAACACGGTGAACATTTGAGAAAGGTGTTAGAAGTATTGAGGAAGGAAGAATTGTACGCTAAGTTTTCAAAGTGTGCATTTTGGTTGGAAGAAGTTCAATTCCTCGGTCACATAGTGAACAAAGAAGGTATTAAGGTGGATCCGGCAAAGATAGAAACTGTTGAAAAGTGGGAAACCCCGAAAACTCCGAAACACATACGCCAGTTTTTAGGACTAGCTGGTTACTACAGAAGGTTCATCCAAGACTTTTCCAGAATAGCAAAACCCTTGACTGCATTAACGCATAAAGGGAAGAAATTTGAATGGAAGGATGAATAAGAGAAAGCGTTTCAGTTATTGAAGAAAAAGCTAACTGCACCTATATTGTCATTGCCTGAAGGGAATGATGATTTTGTGATTTATTGTGACGCATCAAAGCAAGGTCTCGGTTGTGTATTAATGCAACGAACGAAGGTGATTGCTTATGCGTCTAGACAATTGAAGATTCACGAGCAAAATTATACGACGCATGATTTGGAATTAGGCGCGGTTGTTTTTGCATTAAAGACTTGGAGGCACTACTTATATGGGGTCAAAAGTATTATATATACCGACCACAAAAGTCTTCAACACATATTTAATCAGAAACAACTGAATATGAGGCAGCGTAGGTGGATTGAATTATTGAATGATTACGACTTTGAGATTCGTTACCACCCGGGGAAGGCAAATGTGGTAGCCGATGCCTTGAGCAGGAAGGACAGAGAACCCATTCGAGTAAAATCTATGAATATAATGATTCATAATAACCTTACTACTCAAATACAGGAGGCGCAACAAGGAGTTTTAAAAAAGGGAAATTTAAAGGATGAAATACCCAAAGGATCAGAGAAGCATCTTAATATTCGGGAAGACAGAAACCGGTATAGGGCTGAAAGGATTTGGGTACCAAAATTTGGAGATATGAGAGAAATGGTACTTAGAGAAGCTCATAAAACCAGATACTCAATACATCCTGGAACGGGGAAGATGTACAAGGATCTCAAGAAACATTTTTGGTGGCCGGGTATGAAAGCTGATGTTGCTAAATACGTAGGAGAATGTTTGACGTGTTCTAAGGTTAAAGCTGAGAATCAGAAACCATCAGGTTTACTTCAACAACCCGAAATCCCGGAATGGAAATGGGAAAACATTACCATGGATTTCATCACTAAATTGACAAGGACTGCAAGTGGTTTTGATACTATTTGGGTAATAGTTGATCGTCTCACCAAATCAGCACATTTCCTGCCAATAAGAGAAGATGACAAGATGGAGAAGTTAGCACGACTGTATTTGAAGGAAGTCGTCTCCAGACATGGAGTACCAATCTCTATTATCTCTGATAGGGATGGCAGATTTATTTCAAGATTCTGGCAGACATTACAGCAAGCATTAGGAACTCGTCTAGACATGAGTACTGCCTATCATCCACAAACTGATGGGCAGAGCGAAAGGACGATACAAACGCTTGAAGACATGCTACGAGCATGTGTTATTGATTTCGGAAACAGTTGGGATCGACATCTACCGTTAGCAGAATTTTCCTACAACAACAGCTACCATTCAAGCATTGAGATGGCGCCTTTTGAAGCACTTTATGGTAGAAAGTGCAGGTCTCCGATTTGTTAGAGTGAAGTGGGGGATAGACAGATTACGGGTCCGGAGATTATACAAGAAACTACCGAGAAGATCATCCAAATTCAACAACGGTTGAAAACCGCCCAAAGTCGACAAAAGAGCTACGCTGACATTAAAAGAAAAGATATAGAATTTGAAATTGGAGAGATGGTCATGCTTAAAGTTTCACCTTGGAAAGGCGTTGTTCGATTTGGTAAACGAGGGAAATTAAATCCAAGGTATATTGGACCATTCAAGATTATTGATCGTGTCGGACCAGTAGCTTACCGACTTGAGTTACCTCAACAACTCGCGGCTGTACATAACACTTTCCACGTCTCGAATTTGAAGAAATGTTTTGCTAAAGAAGATCTCACTATTCCGTTAGATAAAATCCAAATCAACGAAAAACTTCAATTCATCGAAGAACCCGTCGAAATAATGGATCGTGAGGTTAAAAGACTTAAGCAAAACAAGATACCAATTGTTAAGGTTCGATGGAATGCTTGTAGAGGACCCGAGTTCACCTGGGAGCGTGAAGATCAGATGAAGAAGAAATACCCGCATCTATTTCCAGAAGATTCGTCAACACCTTCAACAGCTTAAAATTTCGGGACGAAATTTATTTAACGGGTAGGTACTGTAGTGACCCGAACTTTTCCATGTTTATATATATTAATTGAGATTGATATTTACATGATTAAATGTTTCCAACATGTTAAGCAATCAAACTTGTTAAGACTTAATTAATTGAAATATGTTTCATATAGACAATTGACCACCCAAGTTGACCGGTGATTCACGAACGTTAAAACTTGTAAAAACTATATGATGACATATATATGGATATATATAGTTAACATGATACTATGATAAGTAAACATATCATTAAGTATATTAACAATGAACTACATATGTAAAAACAAGACTACTAACTTAATGATTTTTAAACGAGACATATATGTAACGATTATCGTTGTAAAGACATTTAATGTATATATATCATATTAAGAGATATTCATACATGATAATATCATGATAATATAATAATTTAAAATCTCATTTGATATTATAAACATTGGGTTAACAACATTTAACAAGATCGTTAACCTAAAGGTTTCAAAACAACACTTACATGTAACGACTAACGATGACTTAACGACTCAGTTAAAATGTATATACATGTAGTGTTTTAATATGTATTTATACACTTTTGAAAGACTTCAATACACTTATCAAAATACTTCTACTTAACAAAAATGCTTACAATTACATCCTCGTTCAGTTTCATCAACAATTCTACTCGTATGCACCCGTATTCGTACTCGTACAATACACAGCTTTTAGATGTATGTACTATTGGTATATACACTCCAATAATCAGCTCTTAGTAGCCCATGTGAGTCACCTAACACATGTGGGAACCATCATTTGGCAACTAGCATGAAATATCTCATAAAATTACAAAAATATGAGTAATCATTCATGACTTATTTACATGAAAACAAAATTACATATCCTTTATATCTAATCCATACACCAACGACCAAAAACACCTACAAACACTTTCATTCTTCAATTTTATTCATCTAATTGATCTCTCTCAAGTTCTATCTTCAAGTTCTAAGTGTTCTTCATATATTTTACAAGTTCTAGTTACATAAAATCAAGAATACTTTCAAGTTTGCTAGCTCACTTCCAATCTTGTAAGGTGATCATCCAACCTCAAGAAATCTTTGTTTCTTACAGTAGGTTATCATTCTAATACAATGTAATAATCATATTCAAACTTTGTTTCAATTTCTATAACTATAACAATCTTATTTCAAGTGATGATCTTACTTGAACTTGTTTTCGTGTCATGATTCTGCTTCAAGAACTTCGAGCCATCCAAGGATCCGTTGAAGCTAGATCCATTTTTCTCTTTTCCAGTAGATTTATCCAAGGAACTTAAGGTAGTAATGATGTTCATAACATCATTCGATTCATACATATAAAGCTATCTTATTCGAAGGTTTAAACTTGTAATCACTAGAACATAGTTTAGTTAATTCTAAACTTGTTCGCAAACAAAAGTTAATCCTTCTAACTTGACTTTTAAAATCAACTAAACACATGTTCTATATCTATATGATATGCTAACTTAATGATTTAAAACCTGGAAACACGAAAAACACCGTAAAACCGGATTTATGCCGTCGTAGTAACACCGCGGGCTGTTTTGGGTTAGTTAATTAAAAACTATGATAAACTTTGATTTAAAAGTTGTTATTCTGAGAAAATGATTTTTATTATGAACATGAAACTATATCCAAAAATTATGGTTAAACTCAAAGTGGAAGTATGTTTTCTAAAATGGTCATCTAGACGTCGTTCTTTCGACTGAAATGACTACCTTTACAAAAACGACTTGTAACTTATTTTTCCGACTATAAACCTATACTTTTTCTGTTTAGATTCATAAAATAGAGTTCAATATGAAACCATAGCAATTTGATTCACTCAAAACGGATTTAAAATGAAGAAGTTATGGGTAAAACAAGATTGGATAATTTTTCTCATTTTAGCTACGTGAAAATTGGTAACAAATCTATTCCAACCATAACTTAATCAACTTGTATTGTATATTATGTAATCTTGAGATACCATAGACACGTATACAATGTTTCGACCTATCATGTCGACACATGTATATATATTTCGGAACAACCATAGACACTCTATATGTGAATGTTGGAGTTAGCTATACAGGGTTGAGGTTGATTCCAAATTATATATAGTTTGAGTTGTGATCAATACTGAGATACGTATACATTGGGTCGTGGATTGATTCAAGATAATATTTATCGATTTATTTCTGTACATCTAACTGTGGACAACTAGTTGTAGGTTACTAACGAGGACAGCTGACTTAATAAACTTAAAATATCAAAATATATTAAAAGTATTGTAAATATATTTTGAACATACTTTGATATATATGTATATATTGTTATAGGTTCGTGAATCAACCAGTGGCCAAGTCTTACTTCCCGACGAAGTAAAAATCTGTGAAAGTGAGTTATAGTCCCACTTAAAAATCTAATATTTTTGGGATGAGAATACATGCAGGTTTTATAAATGATTTAAAAAATAGACACAAGTACGTGAAACTACATTCTATGGTTGAATTATCGAAATCGAATATGCCCCTTTTTATTAAGTCTGGTAATCTAAGAATTAGGAACAGACACCCTAATTGACGCGAATCCTAAAGATAGATCTATTGGGCTTAACAAACCCCATCCAAAGTACCGGATGCTTTAGTACTTCGAAATTTATATCATATCCGAAGGGTGTCCTGGAATGATGGGGATATTCTTATATATGCATCTTGTTAATGTCGGTTACCAGGTGTTCACCATATGAATGATTTTTATCTCTATGTATGGGATGTGTATTGAAATATGAAATCTTGTGGTCTATTATTATGATTTGATATATATAGGTTAAACCTATAACTCACCAACATTTTTGTTGACGTTTTAAGCATGTTTATTCTCAGGTGATTATTAAGAGCTTCCGCTGTCGCATACTTAAATAAGGACGAGATTTGGAGTCCATGCTTGTATGATATTGTGTAAAAACTGCATTCAAGAAACTTATTTTGTTGTAACATATTTGTATTGTAAACTATTATGTAATGGTTGTGTGTAAACAGGATATTTTAGATTATCATTATTTGATAATCTACGTAAAGCTTTTTAAACCTTTATTGATGAAATAAAGGTTATGGTTTGTTTTAAAATGAATGCAGTCTTTGAAAAACGTCTCATATAGAGGTCAAAACCTCGCAACGAAATCAATTAATATGGAACGTTTTTAATCAATATGAACGGGACATTTCATTGGCTTTTTCTCTTCGGTTTGTTGTGGTGGTTTATATAAGCTAGGTCTTTGTTGATTGAAATTGTTGTTTTGAGTTGGTTGGTTATTCAGACCTTTTTGGTTATACGAGTTATTGTTAGGTCCAATTGGATTGTAAAGAATGTTTTGATTTCGATTGAAGTTTGGCCTTGGCGGTTGATAATTATTTTGATAATTATTTCCCGGCCTTTGGTTCATGTAGGAAACATTCTCTCGTTGTTCCATCGTTTGCTCGATGTGACAATCTTTCGTTAAGTGTGGTCCACCGCATTGCTCACAACTGATTCTTATTGCGTGAATATCTTTAGTCATCTTTTCCATTCGTCTCTCGAAAGCATCTATTTTTGCGGAAACGGAATCAAAGTCATGGCTAGAATCGGCTCTAGCCGCTTTAGATGAACGAAAAATATCTTTTTCCTGGTGCCACTCATGTGAGTGGGAGGCTGTGTTATCAATAATTTTGTGAGCTTCGGTTACGGTTTTCTTCATAATGGAACCACCAGCTGTTATGTCGATGTCTTTTCGTGTAGCAATGTCGCATCCTTGGTAGAATATTTGTACTATTTGATAAGTGTCTAAACCATGTTGCGGACATCCTCTCAACAACTTTCCAAATCTTGTCCATGCCTCATATAATGTTTCATTTGGCTTTTGCGCGAACGTAACAATTTCTCCTTGAAGTCTCACGGCTTTAGATGCCGGAAAGAATTGTTTAAGAAATTTTTCAACTAAAACGTCCCATGTATCAATCGCCCCTTCAGGTAACGATTCTAACCAATCTTTGGCTTCTCCCTTTAAAGTCCAGGAATATAACATGAGATAGATTTGTCCATCCTCCACTTCTCGGATTTTAAATAGAGTACATATCCTATTAAAGGTTCGAAGATATTCGTTTGGATCTTCCTTCGGCGTACCACTATATTGGCATTGATTAGTTACCATGTGTAGGATTTGTCCTTTGATTTCATAATCTGGCACATTAATGTCTGGCTTAATAATGGCGTGACCTTGGCTCGTACGTGTGGCTCTCATTCGATCTTCCATACTTAGAGGTTCCGTTACTTCCATAATTGAAATTGTTGAATACGAATCACTAGAGGATTCTAATTTAACGGTTTGTGGTTCAGGAGGAATGATTAGTCGTTCAGGATCTTGGAATTGTCCTTGAATATCCTCCGGGTTCTTGGTAGTGAAGTCGGGTTCAAAAAATGGATTATTGGAAATTTGAATTGGAGTACTTGGTCGACTAGATGATGATTCCAAAGAAAAATCAACGACATTATTGGCTAGATGTCTTGATCGAGTTACAGGTGGTGAACGTATGAAAGGTGGTGAACGTTTTGCTCGGTGCATTCACTGAATATCCTATTAGTTATAAAAGATAAAAATTATATAAGTTATCAAATTAATAGACTTTTCTAATTTTGCCCACATTTCAAATAGCCAATAGATGCAGCAGGTAGCCAGGACCCTTTAAATCGGAAGCCCACAACTCGCCACTAACAAATCCAACTATTACTACGAACCAGAAAATTTTGGATGTCTATCAATTTAACTGCTTAAAATAATTTTTTTCGTTTTGAAATTTTAGAGAAGAAATAGAAAATTCTATGTCCTAAAAACTAGAGCGTCGAGAAATAAGAAAGAAAAAGAGCGCGTCGAAAAACGTTGAAAAATAAAAGGTCGAAAAATCAAAATAAGAAAGAAAAACGTCGAAATTTAAAAGTCTAAAAACTAAATATTAAAAGTTGCGTCTAAAGGTATTAAAGCTTAAAAGGAATTCTATATCCAAAACGGCAATAACTTCAAAGGCACTAAAATATATATAAACGGCGTTGTAAAATTCTAAAGCGCCTAAATCTTAATCTAAAGAAAAAGCACTTAAGGGATTTTACGGCAAAGTCTAAAAATCTAGAAATAAAAGTAAACTACGGCAAAAAAAAAAAAACTATATCTAAAACTAATTACGAACGATAAATATACAATTTTACGAATTAAACGATTAAAATATATAATTTATAAAAAGATATAAAAAGTGATAAAATTACAATTTTATAAAAATATTATTTTTATATTATTATTTTATAAAAGTATTAATTTTAAAACTAATTAAAACTTAAAATACAAATTAATTAATAAAACTAAAACTAATTAATAAAAACTAATTAATTAATTAAAACCCTAATTAGGGTAAAAAATAATAATTATTATTAATACTCCGTAATTAATGCTGTCGGCAGAGGTATCAGGCGTGTCAGACAGGAACATGCGATCGCATGAGTTCTACGTGTATGGGCCATGCGATCGCATGGATTCGGATTCCAGGCCAGGTCTTGGGCTGCTACAGTGTAGTTGCCCATATACTTTTAATTATTATTTTTTTCTGTTTTTAATTTATATAAAATATTTATATAAATAAAAACTTATATTTTAAAAACTACCTATTAGTTTTTGTAACTAAAAAAATACAAACTTTTTAATAAAAAAAATGTAAAAATATATAGTAATATATATATATATATATATATATATATATATATTTCTTGTTTTTATATTTTTGATATTTAAAACGTATTTTTACAAAAGTAAATTAAGACTTGATGAAAATCTTTTTTTTATAGCGTTTCGCTTCGTCTAGTCCCCGGCAGCGGCGCCAAAAACTTGATGTTATGCGATGTGGTGTATACGAAATAGTTATATATTTACTACGAAATACTATTAAATACAATACAATTTACACAAGTTTTATTTATTTATTTATGGAATATACCTAAACCTTGCTACAACACTTATAGGCAGTGTACCTAATCGTAAAATAGTGTAGGTTTTAGTAAGTCCAGTTCGTTCCACAGGGAGCTAGCCAAGTTTAACGCTATATTTTTTTACAACTATATTTGTATATATATATATATATATATATATATATATATATATATATATATATATATATATATATATATATATATATAAGTAGTAATATTATTATAAAAGGGGGGTTTACCGTTTAATGACCGGTTTGTCGAATTTAAATAAAGCGTAAAGATAAATGACGATAATTAAAATGCGTAAAATAAATAACAATGACGAAATATAAAATTGCGAATAATAAAATGACAGTATTTAAAAGTATGATGAGAAATACAATAAAAGAATTATGCTTATTTAAACTTCCGTAATCATGATGTTTGACGTTTTGATTTTAATTTATTTATCTGGGTTAATTGTCCTTTGTCCTGGATTTATTTGATACCTATCTGGTTTTTGTCCATAATAGTCCATCGGTCATAATTATAAAATGCTCGTCAAATTAACCTTATTCCCGAAGTCAAATATTCCAACTAATTAGGGATTCGAACTGTAACAAGGTTTTAATACTTTGTTTAATGATTACACCAGGTTATCGACTGCGTGTAATCCAAGATTTTATTACTTTGTTAACAATTACATCAATTATCCTTGAATGTAATCCACCCCTGTTTTAATGAGATATGAATATTAATTTACCCACTTGATCAGAATGAATAATCAATTACCCAACCCAAATAATTAATTAAATGATCGTAAAAGATGTCGTATAAACGTCACTAAATAGGACATACATAATCATTTTAATAATTATTAGATTAACTAATTTGAAGATAGGTTCGACAGGTTCCAATGAGTTGTCGCTCAATTAGAAAATACCCCCTATTTATTAATAGTCATAGTCCAATGTCCACAAGTGTCGGTCTTTTGTCCGAACCTTAATTATGGTACAAAATCTAATAACCCTGTCTTAATATTTAGTCTAACATCACGATTACTTTGGCTCAAATAAGCATAATAATAACTTAGTTACGAGACATTAATTTAAAAAGGAAGAATATAGCTTACAGTGGTGATTAATTGCGTAGCGTTACACGGGCAGAGTTCCGACTTAAAACCCGTAAAACATTCCTTACAATAACCCAATTATTATTAAACTTAATTTAAAATTAAAATTATAATTAAAAATATAATTATGATTACAGAGGAAGAAGAAGAAAAAGGTATATATTACTCGTTCAATTCGCTGCCTTTTATAGATGTGAGCTGAATTTAGGAGTCATGCGATCGCATGGGTTCCCTTTGTTATTTCCATGCGATCGCATGGACAGGCTGGCCAGCACACATCACTTTGTTTTCTAGTTTTGCCGACGTTTTAATAAATAAATATAATATATATAATTTTAAGAATTATTTATATATTATATTATATTTATGTGCATAGTTGACTCGTAATTTTAGCTCCGTTGCGTCGCGCGTTGAGAGTTGGTTCATGTCCCGGTTCCGGATTTTCGAACGTCCTTGCGTACTATTTAATATCTTGTACTTTGCGTTTTACGGCTCGTACTCTTGTAAGTTTTAGACGTTTCTCATCAATAATTTGAACCACTTAAATTATATCTTGTACATTTGAGCTTTTTGGTCATTTGCGTCTTCAAATCGTCGTTTTCTTCTTTTGTCTTCGCACTTATTTATTTAAACGAATATTACATAAAAATAGAACAATTTCAACTAAAAGCTTTACATATTGGAAGGATATTGTGCCTAAATATATGTTCATTTGGAGCACTATCAATTACCTACCCGTTAAAATATTTTCACCATTATCAGTTTGTACAAATGAATTTTTAATTACAATCTTTTTGAAAACATATATACGTATATATTTTCTTCAGATGTAATCATGGATTTAATGAGTCAATATGATATTAATCTCATTTGCTTTTTGGTTAGAACTAGAGTACATAATCTCTAAAACATTAGAGATTACATAATCATCATGTCGAACGAAGATAAATGATGTAGAACGTCATGTAGAACGATGATTATACTCGAGGCACAGAATGAGATGTTGAGACATGTGATGTCGAGACTTGGGTTGTTGGTAGTACTGGTGTTGATGTTGATGGTACTATTGGCACTAGTGATGTTGCTGAAGCTGGTAGGTTTTGCACCACATTTTCCAATTTGATTACTCGAGCGCGAAACTCGTTGACTTCTTCCATTATTTCGAGATGATTGTCAATAGGTACGAGTGAATGAATAAGGTTTAGAATCTGAGTTATGATATAGTCATGGTGAGATACTCTGAGAGAGGAAATGATGTTTCGAACAGGTTCGCCGGTATGTGTTTCAGGTTCTTCGCCAAAAGGTGAATTTGGTTGATGGAAAGGATTACCTTCTTTTTGTCTCCAATGATTAAGTAGGTTACGAACTCATCAGATGAATTGGGGATGAATGATTGGTTGATTCATTCTGGTGACACTGCTTTCGGAGCTTAGGTGAAACTCCATATCGGAATAGCTGTCGGAATCCGAGGAATTCGAACTGATTGAGGGATTCATCTTGTACGATCAGATGAGGGATTTTCGATAAGAATTAGATTATAGAATGTAGGTTAGTACCCTGCAATACATAATTTACATATGCATATATAATACTAAAATCCCATAAGTTACGGAGGATTCTACGGAAGCTGCCAGGCAAAGGTAACAATAACAGATACGTTAATATATGAATTTATCTATACACTGTCTATGCAATAGAGGCAGTAAGATGTGTCTAGACTTTAAGGATGATAAGCAAAACCTTTGACATGCAGACACGGTCGAAGTCCAGACTCACTAATGCATCTTAACAACAATCAGTTATACACACTAATGCAAGACCTGGTTCGCTAAGACCACCGCTCTGATACCACCTCTAATGACCTTTCCTAATCCATCTGGATGAATACATTACATTTGGTTACATCGCAAGGTACTTGACCTCTATATGATACATTTTACAAACATTGCATTCGTTTTTAAAAGACAAACTTTCATTACATTGAAAGTTGACAGGCATGCATACCATTTCATAATATATCCAAACTATCAATGACTTAATAATAATCTTGTTGAACTCAATGACTCGAATGCAACGTCTTTTGAAATATGTCATGAATGACTCCAAGTAATATCCTTAAAATGAGCAAATGCACAGCGGAAGATTTCTTTCATACCTGAGAATAAACATGCTTTAAAGTGTCAACCAAAAGGTTGGTGAGTTCATTAGTTTATCATAATCGATTATTTTTATTATTTTAATAGACCACAAGATTTTCATTTTCATTTATCATAAATATACGTCCCATGCATAGAGACAAAAATAATCATTCATATGGTGAACACCTGGTAACTGACATTAACAAGATGCATATAAGAATATCCCCTATTATTCCAGGAAATTCTTCGGACATGATATAAACAACATCAAAGTACTAAAGCATCCGGTACTTTGGATGGGGTTCGTTAGGCCCAATAGATCTATCTTTAGGATTCGCATCAATTAGTAGATCGGATTACTAATTCTTATGTTACCAAGCAAAAGGGGCATATTCGGCTTCGATCATTCACCCATATAATGTAGTTTAAATTACTTGTATCTATTTCGTAAAACATTTATAAAACTGCATGTATTCTCATCCCAAAATATTAGATTTTAAAAGTGGGACTATAACTCACAATACTGTATTTTATAGTAAAAATACATATGACGACATTTGAACAATGCAGGGTTGGCATCGGATTCACGAACCTATACCATTTGTATATATATATTAAAACATATAATCGTAACTGAACAAATTTATTTATTATATCTTAATTTATATTTTATATATATTTAATTTGTATATATATTCATAATAGTTAATATTTATATAGTTATATTAATATATCTATATTTATATACTTACTTGTTTTATGTTATATTTAAAAAAATCGATAATTTGTTATTTGTAAGTATTTATTTAAATAATATTAGTAGGTTATATATATATAGTTATGTGAAATTTTAATATAATCATAGTATATGTAATAAGTATATTTTATGTAAAAAATATTTATCTGCTTAAAAATGATAGTTTTTGATATTAATGATTTACTAATAATAATAACTTTATTGAAAATGCTAAGATTAACAATAATAATGATATTATTAAAAATGATACTTTTGTTTAATAATAATAATAATAATAATAATAATAATAATAATAATAATAATAATAATAATAATAATAATAATAATAATAATAATAATAATAATAATAATAATAATAACAATACTAATAGTTACAAAAGTGGTACTTACACTAATGAAAATAATGATAACTCGTATTATTTTTATAATAATAACAATAATAATTCTAATCATAATAATAATAATAATAATAATAATAATAATAATAATAATAATAATAATAATAATAATAATACGACTATTAGTGATAATAGTCATGATATTCATACTTGTATTTATAATCCTAATAAATGAAAAATTGTATCATCATACTTATATTAGTAATCATAATATTAATGATTAATTTTTCATAATACTTAATAATATTAATGATTCTAATACTTAATGATAATGATAATAATATTCATAATGATAAGTGTAATAATAACAATAAGAATAATAATCATAATAATAATACAAATAATAATAATAATAATAATAATAATAATAATAATAATAATAATAATAATAATAATAATAATAATAATAATAATAATAATAATAATGATAATAATAATAAAAATAATAATAATGGTAAGAATAATCAATTTAAAAATTGAAAACTACCTCCAAAATTCAGAATAAAAAGAAATGCCTCAGCAGGGTCTCGAACCCGAGACCTCTCGAAAACCGACACCACCCCTTAACCATTTCTCCATATCTGTTATTCTGTATTAATACCCTTCCAGTATGTTTATAACCCGTGTATATTTTATTCCCTCTTTCATCCTCATCTTCTATCAAAATCAGTCGACCGAATCAATTCAACCAAAATCAATACACAATAAAATGGTTTTTGGATTTGTAACTTAACATAATCGATATACTTGTGAATGTATTGTATAAAAATAAAAAGATTGAACCCCTGTTACTGCTCGTCGCAGGTTTTAAAAAAAAAATTTTGATTTTTGATTTCGGAAGCGTTTTAGACTAAACTTACAACATGAATTAGTTTTCTAAACATGTTTAGAAACTATGAGAATCGCCAATTGAATCATAACTGCAACAGGTAGCTCGAATTTCTTATGAACAAAATAGTTGACTTTTGTATTTCGAAGTTTGACTTCCAAAATTCGAATTCGATATGAGGAATTGGAAGATGAAAATTTACAGACACATTGACTAACTGAATTCTAATATAACTCCATTAATGGATTGTTATAAATGGTTTGAATTCGAATTTTGGCCAAAAAATAATAAGAACAGGGATAACTCTGTTTACTTTCTATCTTTCTGTTTTAATTCATTTCATTTACAGTTGTATATATGATGTATGATTCGTGAATGATTAAGATGCGTAACAGATTGGATATAACAACAAAATTTAAATAAAGGTTGATGGAAACAGGTAACCAAATATTGTACCAGGATTCGATTTAAAAAAATATCAAACAAAAATACAAAAACAATATACAATGATTCTAATTGATTTTGTTTGATTCTTTTTATTGAACTCGTAATAGGTATGATCCATGAGATAGAAAACAATTTTTCCTACAGCTTGAAAACGTTTGAGAACCAACTACGCATTTTATTTGTAATTTTTGTATATATATACGGCATTATATATTTATATACATGCGTATATGTATTTACATATATAACTGTATTTTTTATACGTATATATATATATATATATATGTGTGTATTTATATAGGTCTGTATTTATATTATTATATATTAAATATATCTATGTATATATATATATATATATATATATATATCTATATATTAATTATATAAGGAACATAATATTAATTACACAAATATTAATATCTAATATTAATGGAATAGATAATAATAATAGAAATAATAATGTTTATAATAATAATAACATCAAAATACTTCTAAATATAATACTGATAATGATGATATTCAATAATAATAAGGATGATAACCTTTAATGATAATAATCATAATACTATGTTAATTATAATAATTATTTAGATTGTTAATGGTAATAATATTATTAGTAATAATATTATAACAATTTATATAAAAAGTTTCATATTTGTATGTTATATTGATAATACAAATTTTGATATTAATATTGAAAATAATAATATTACTATAACATTTATTTCTAACTTGTAATAACATCTAATATGTTATTATTAGAATTTATTACTTATATCATATTTACTGGTTATCTAATGTATAGAATATTTAAATTTTATATATTTTATGTATTTTACAATATACATGTGATCTTAATTGGATATTGAAGTCAAATTTATTTATTTCAATAACAATTTAATTATTCTATATATTATTTATATTTTAATTCAAATGATTAAAGTATATCTTGTTAATTTTTAAAATATTATATGTATACATATATTTGTATTTGTATATATATATATATATATATATATATATATATATTTACACCCAATTGTTCATGAATCGTTGGAAATAGTCAGAGGTCAAATGAATCCATCTAAACAGTTCAAAAATTTTAAGACTCAGACTTTGCTTATCGTGTCGAGATCATATGAAATTAGTTTAAATTTGGTCGGAAATTTCCTGGTCGTCACATTTATAACACTTAATAATAATAATACTAATACTTATATTAATGAAACTAATAATAACCCTAATAATAACAATCATAACAGTAATAATAATACATATATCAATATCAAAACTAATAATAGTAATAATAATACTAATGCTACTTAATGATATTATTCAATAATATCAAAAATGGTGATAATATTAATTTCTATTATTTATATTAACATGATAACAAAAAATTTTAATAACAATAACACTGGTAATAATAATAACAACAATAATAATTGTGATAATAATAATAATAAATATATTACTACCTTTAAAAGAGTTTGTAAGTGCTTCCTAAAAAAAATGGCCACGCCTAGGATCGAACCTGAGACCACTTGTAAACCCGCTAACACCCTTAACCAAGGCTATGTCGCCTACATATCTGTTATAAACCCTTTTCCATTTCCTTATATCCCGTATTTATTTTTCTATTTATTTTCTTCTTCACTTTCATCAATTTCAGTCGACCAGGGATCCATTTCACATTACAAACTCTTAAATATATTAAATTAGGATTTGAATTAATTACAGAAAACATTTGTGATTAACCAAATTAATTAAAATAGAAAATCTTTAAAAGCAAACGCTGGAACAGAAGCAAAAAGAAAAAAAAAATATAAAACGCATATGAACTCATACTTTGATTTTGACATCTGGAATGTTTTAGTCGAAACTTATAACATCAAACATGTTTAAAATCACCTCTATGAAGTTTCTGGATCATCAATTGATCATAAAACATCATAACGATTTCGAATTTCTTCATGAGCAATACTTTTGACTTTTTAAACGAAACTTTGACTCGTAAAATTAGGATTCAATATAAAGAATTGAGAGTTTATCCTTTGCAGGCAGTTTAGTTGGAAGATTAATAATTCCATTGCATTAACACATTTTGAGTTTTGTTTCAAAATCAAGGTATATGAAAAATGGACAAGAACAGAGCAGGAGGTCTGCGTTCTTCCCCTTTTCTAATTAATTTCGTTAATCTTGAAAACTGTAAAGGTAATTGTAATGGTTATGTGATGGTGTAGGTCGACTAGTATCACCTAATACCGAATATGATTGAGTTTTATAACAATTAAAGATTTACAGAATTTAAATCGGGTACATAAAATAAAAAAAATAAAAATAGAGAAGTTGATTGTTACTGAATGGTACGATCGAATATGATGTTTAGCAACTTGAGGGACAAAACAAAAGCATTTATATTGGGATCACGATGGGAAACAGATTTTTGGGTTTATTCCAATGTATATATATATATATATATATATATATATATATATATATATATATATATATATATATATATATATATATATATATATATATATATATATATATATATATATATATACTTTATTTTAGTTATTTGATATTTATTCATAATAATAATACATAGAAATATTAATAATAATTATCTTTATAATATAGATACTGGTTTTTAATATATAACTGCATGTAATGGTTTATGCATATTTATATATATCCGTATATATATAGCTATAGTTATATCTTTATTTGTATATTCTTTTATTTACATTATTTATATTTATAGATTATAATTAATCTTATTATTAATAATATAATAGTAATAATAATATTTCATTATGTTAATATAAATGTTAAATACTAATAATAATACTAATTATGAAAATAATAATGTTAATAATTGTAGTGACCCGTCCTAATCCATCTGGATGAAGTCTTCAACAGTTGGTCTCATTGCGAGGTTCTGACCTCTATATGCCATGAACGACTCCATTTAATATGAGCAAATGCACAGCGGAAGATTTCTTTCATACCTGAGAGTAAACATGCTTTAAAGTGTCAACCAAAAGGTTGGTGAGTTCATAAGTTTATCATAAAACAATAAAATTCATCATTTTGATAGACCACAAGATTTAAATGCTGCATGGTACAAATGGGCCCGAATCCTACACCCACCTGTAATGTACATGCGATATCTTTTAAATACAGTACACCTTTCTCTTGTACGCAATCTATTTTTCATAAATCTTAGTAACCGTACACATATCTCGTGCACAAAAACTAATACACATAACCTGTGTATAAAAATCATTCTCTCGATACATAACATTCACATCAATTGGTGGCAATTATCATGTCCACATAATTCAATGGTGGCAATTATCATGTCCACATAATTCAACGGTGGCAATTATCATGTGCACATAATTCAACGGTGGCAATTATCATGTCCACATAATTCAACGGTGGCAATTATCATGTCCACATAATTCATTCGAGGAATGTTTTGCCTGTGTCTATCTCGTCAAACATTTATAAAAGCATTTCATGTATTCGCAGTTCAAAATATATTTCAAAAGCATTTAATAAAGCAGTTGTAAAAACAGCGCATGTATTCTCAGTCCCAAAAATGTAAAGAGTAAAAGGGAATCAAATGAACTCACAATATGATATTTTTTAGTAAAAATATGCATACGACTGCACTGAATAATTGTAGGGTTGGCCTCGGATTCACGAACCTATATCAAGTTTATATATTAACACATATAATCACAAAATTTTTGAGACTTAACCTAACAAACTTTGCTTATCGTGTCGAAATCATATAAAGATTAAGTTTAAATTTGGTCGGAAATTTTCGGGTCGTCACAGTACCTACCCGTTAAAGAAATTTCGTCCCGAAATTTGAGTAAGGTCGTCATGATTAACCATAAAAATGTCTTCATGACGAATATGAGTTGATAAAATAGAATTTCATTACCATAGAGCAATGTGGATAATATGATTCGATTACTCGAAGCGGGTGAGTGAAGTTATTACAAAAGAGTGAAATGAGAAATACAAGTTTCATCATAACTTTTGACTAGTCATGGTTGAATTCCGGAATTCAAGGGATTTAAACAAAATCTTCGAAATCTAAAAGATCTGATTCTTCGGGATTTAAGGGAATTAGGATCTCTTTAATTAAATGTGGTCATCTGTCTCGATTGTTACGTCCGATTTTTCTTTTATAACTAAACTCCTCCGTTCCATTATTCTCACCATTCCTATTCTTTTTTTCTTAGTTCGTACATCTAAAAGATTGTGAAAATGCTTAATCCAGTTCTAATCCTTGATATTTTTCTAATTATTATTTCTGTCATCCTTCTTTTCAATCTTCCATCAACAAAATCTGTTTACTTCTATTATTACCTTGGGGTGATACTATTCTTAATTCTACTGTGTCCTTATATTGCTATTCGTATTAATATCCACGGTTTGTAACTTCCGTGTTGTTATTGGGCTTTATATTTTCTCTTATATTTCGGAGTCCCTGCTTCCGTCTTCTATAATCATTGTCATTCACAGTTAATGCTCTCTCTTATTTGCTGCGATTTATACCCCCTTTCTATTTTCGGAGCTTCATGCTTTTGTTTTCTTTCCGCAAGTAATGGTCCAGAATTTGTAGATATGAATTTCAGAATGAACAGAGTTAATGTTCTAAGCAGGGTGGAACGTGATAGTACGATTTGATTTTCAAATTTATCAAAATTACAGAAGATAGAACTATCAAGAATATATTCTTCTTGATATGTTCGGATGTTATGTAGAATGAAAGAGTTATGTAACATGACACATGATGATGGTATAATCTACTGTGAACCATCCTCACATTTCATTAGAAACTCAGCATAACTTACTGTAATATAATCACGTTGGTCGGGCGTCATTATATTATACTAACCCATGCTTAAATTCCCAACACTTCTCCATAATTCATTCATAATTTATACTTAGATTGTACAGGGGTTTCCAATATAATGGAATACAGAAAACACGAAGAGGTAGATAATTTCGGACAAGAATATTTATGAAAATATCCTCAGAAATATCGAAGATATTTATGATGATATTTTGGAATTTCTAAGTTCGAAGGTTGATGAAGAAAAAAATTTCTGCAAGATTTTAACATGACTTCGAAGCAAGATATTCTCTAAAGATTTCATCAAATCCAGAATTACCTGGATTCTTTGAATATAGGGTTTGGTCCTTGTATTTTTCCTTGGTCTCCTTCATGGTTAGCTCAATCCATTTTTCAGTACCAAATTTTCTATCGAGCGTTCCTAACACTTCCTTCTTTATCATTAAACTTTTGGCCGTTTAGACCGTCTACAATTTTTCTGTATCCTCTGCATTTAATGCTACGATATCTGGATCATTGGTTATCAAACCAAGGGTTTTCAAGAGAATTGTGTTTTTAGATGATTAAATGCTGATGGTAGTATGGTGGAATATAAAAGGTTCTCTGGTAACAATGAATGAGCACGCATATATATCAAGGTTATAATAAGGTTGTTTCGAACGAAAAGTCGAAGTTGATTTGCTGGAGCTGTGACAAAATTTACTATTTTGAAAGGGATTACCAAATTATTTTGGGTAATAATAACACTAAAGGAATTAGCACAGCTACATGTTAAACGTTTACTCAGGTTCCGAGAGTTTTTCAGGTGCATAACTATATGCATAAATCTTTCCTTCCGTAGATGAAGTGAGGTTGGTTCATCCCCTCGATTGAGGTGTTTTCAAGAATCATGAAAGGTTTGAACGCAGATTGGAATCGTCAAGATAAATGAGGTTTAAGATGAAATCAAGTGGCAAACTTGAAGAATTGTTTAGTTTCATATGTTATAATCAATATTTTAATTCATTTTAATTGTCCAATATTATTAGTCCACAGTCGAGAGTCCACAGTTGACAGTCCAATAATTCGTATATAGTTTAATATATAATATTCGAATTAATTAATACGTATCGTGACCCGTGTACATGTCTCAGACTCGATCATAACTTAAATTATATATATTATTGTAGAATCAACGTCAACCCTGTATAGCTAACTCTATCATTACTGCATATAGAGTGTCTATGGTTATTCCAAATAATATATATAAATGCATCAATATGATATGTCAAAACCTTGTATATGTGTCCCGATATTTAAAATGCGTAAATAACAGTATTTAAATGACGATAAATAAAGTGCGTAAAATAAATAACAGAATGTGAATGACAATAAATAAAATTGCGATAAAATAAATTGCGATAATTAAATGTACAATAAGGAATTAACAGTTAGCTTGGAACAGTTAGCTAGGATTTCGTTAGCGTGAATTCTTAACAAAATTTCTCATAGTTAATTTGTTTGTTCCTAACAAATTTTATTTTGTCCAATGTTTTCTTCATTATGCCACTTGTTGGATTCTGATAAATCAAAATCCAAATATAAAATTGGATGAAAATGGTTATTATGTGGTGAACGGATTTGTATATCGGTGGATGTAAGTAGGATAGTAAATGATTGTTGAATCAGATTGGAAGAATGTACAGTGTAACTTATTAATGTGAAATTTAAATATTCCTCGGGTATTACCTACCCGTTAAAATATTTTCATCATTAACAGTTTTTGTATGAAAGAATTTTTAATTACAATCTTTATGAAAACATATATACATATATATTTCCTTCAGATGTAATCATGGATTTAATGAGTCAATATGATATTAAAATCATTTGATTTACCATTAGAACAAGAATATATAATCTCTAAAGCATTAGAGATTACATAATCACCATGTCGAACGAAGATAAAATAGATAGAACGATACGTAGTACGATGATTATACTCGAGGTACAGAATGAGGGGAATGTGGTGGATGGAAAGGATCGTTTTCTTCGCGTCTCCATCGGTTAAGTCGTCTACGAATCCATCAGATGAATTGGGGATGGCTGATTGATTGATCCATTCTGGTGACACCGCTTTTGGAGCTTAGGTGAATATCCATGTCGAAATAGCTATCGGAATAACTATTGGAATAGCTATCGAAATCTGAGGGACTCGAACTGGTTGAGGGATTCATCTCGTACGATCAGATGAAGGATTTTTGATAAGAAATAGATTATAGGATGTAGATTAGTACCCTACAATACATAATTTACATATGCATATATAATACTAAAATCCCATAAGTTACGGAGGAATCTACGAAAGCTGTCTAGACAAAGGTAACAATAACAGATACGCTAAGATATGAATTTATCTATACACTGTCCATGCAATAGAGGCAGTAAGACGTGTCTAGACCTTAAGGATGATAAGCAAATAATTTTCGACACTAAATGATAAGCAAAACTTTTGACATGCAGACACGGTCGAAGTCCAGACTCACTAATGCATCTAAACAACTACTAGTTACACACATTAATGCAAGACCGGGTTCACTAAGACCACCGCTCTGATACCACCTGTAGTGACCCGTCCTAATCCATCTGGACGAAGTCTTCAACAGTTGGTCCCATTGCGAGGTTCTGACCTCTATATGCCATGAACGAATCCATGTAATATGAGCAAATGTACAGCGGAAGATTTCTTTCATACGTGAGAATAAACATGCTTTAAAGTGTTAACCAAAAGGTTGGTGAGTTCATAAGTTTATCATAAAACAATAAAATTCATCATTTTGATAGACCACAAGATTTAAATGCTGCATGGTACAAATGGGCCCGAATCCTACACCCACATGTAATGTACATGCGATATCTTTTAAATACAGTACACCTTTCTCTTGTACACAATCCATTTTTCATAAATCTTAGTAACTGTACACATATCTCGTGCACAAAAACTAATACACATAACCTGTGTACAAAAATCATTCTCTCGATACATAACATTCACATCAATTGGTAGCAATTATCATGTCCACATTATTCAATGGTGGCAATTGTCATGTCCACATAATTCAACAGTGGCAATTATCATGTGCACATAATTCAACGGTGGCAATTATCATGTCCACATAATTCAACGGTGGCAATTATCATGTCCACATAATTCATTCGAGGAATGTTTTACCTGTGTCTATCTCGTCAAACATTTATAAAAGCATTTCATGTATTCGCAGTTCAAAATATATTTCAAAAGCATTTAATAAAGTAGTTGTAAAAACAGCGCATGTATTCTCAGTCCCAAAAATGTAAAGAGTAAAAGGGAATCAAATGAACTCACAATACGATATTTTGTAGTAAAAATATGCATACGACTGCACTGGACAATTGTAGGGTTGGCCTCGGATTCACGAACCTATATCAAGTTTATATATTAACACATATAATCACAAAATTTTTGAGACTTAACCTAACAAACTTTGCTTATCGTGTCGAAATCATATAAAGATTAAGTTTAAATTTGGTCGGAAATTTCCGGGTTGTCACAATAATGATAATAAACATATTAGTAATAATAATATAATAAATTAAATTATATCTAAATATTAAATTAACAATGTTCATAATATTGATATTAATATTGATATTTATTTTAATGATAATAATAAAAGTACTATTATAATGTATCAACTATATTTTAACTTGTAATTTCATATATTAATATCACAATTTTTATTTTTGTTCTATTATATAATATATATACTGAATATATAATATTTATACATTTTAATATCTTACCATATATATATATATATATATATATATATATATATATATATATATTTAATAATAAATTAATTATTTATATTTTATTATTTACAATTATTATATGTACTTACATTTATATACATATTTATTTACAAACAATTGTTCGTGAATCGTAGGGAATAGTCAAAGGGTAATTGAATTTATGTAAACAGTTTCAAAATTTTTGAGACTCAACATTACAGATTTTGCTTATCGTGTCGAAATCGTATAAAGTTTAAGTTTAAATTTGGTCGGAAATTTCCGGATCGTCACAGAGACTTTTCACGTTATACTAGTATTCGCCACGAGGGTGAATAGTCCTAACGAACGTTTTTAGAACCCGATAAGAAACTTGCTCTAACAAACGTTTTCGAAAACCGATAAATCTTCCGCGGCGCGAAATTCTTGAGAAACGAAAACTTGTTCAAATATACCTTAAAGAAATGTACCTCGTTTCGGATCGAGATCCTCATTTCACTTCTAGATTTCAGAGTGCCTTACAAAAAGCCTCGGGACCACGTTTAGACATGAGTACAGCACATCAACCACAAACCGACGGACCGAACAAACATACGATTCAAACCTCAGAAACCATAATATGAATTTATGTTATCGACTTCAAATTTACTTGGGAAAAGTCCTTGCCTTTAACCGAATTCTCTTACAATGATAGTTATCACACGAGTATTAACGCCACATCTTTCGAAAACTCATGTAGCTGCAATTGTCGTTTTCTTAATTGTTGAACCAAAGTAGGTGACAAGCAAACCACCGGACCCGAACTCATTCATGAAATAACCGTTATTATTGTTCAATTCTAAGAAGGACTCAAGACGGCCCGTAGTCTCCAAAAGAGCTACGCTGATGTTAGACGTAAACCTCTCGAATTCCAAGTGGGTGGCCGCGTAACGTTAATAGGCGCACCTTGAAAAGGTGTAATCCGGTTCAGGAAACGTAGAAAGCTAAATCCCCGATATTTTGATCCTTTTGAAATCTTGGAGCGTATTGGACCCGTTGCTTACCGTTTAGATCTTCCGACTCGATTAAGGTTCCGTTCATCCTACATTTCATGTATTAAACTTAAAGAATTGTCTTGCAGAACAAGAACTTGATATTCCTTTTGATGAACATATTATCGATGACAAACTTCCCTTTCTGGGAGAACCAGTTGAATTATTGAATCGTGAAATCAAACTTTAAAACAACGTAAAATCCCGACTGTCAAAGTTCGTTGAAATGCCTAAGGAAGTACCCTTACTTATTTGTAGAATTGGCAATGCGAGATCTCGAGGAAGAATCAATGACTACTACTTCCAACTAAATTTCGGGACGAAATTTCTTTTAAGGTGTAGGTAATGTAACATCCCGCCTTTTTCCGTTAAATTTATTTTAATGTCGTCTTTTTTTTAAATAATATCTTTCGTTACCTAAATTCGTATCTTCCGTCGACTAGCATTTTTAATATTTTCGTTATTTAATTATAACATATCTCGTTTACTCAAGCGTATTTAAAATAATTCGTTCGGTTAATTCACGCACCTGCTTTTAAACTCGAGGGAATAATGGTGTCAAGTGGGCAAACTAGTGACTAGGTCAACTAGTCAACCCACCTCCCCACCACTCATTCTTTTCACCTCCCACCTCTCATCTTTTTCTCTCTAGTTCAAGAACACCATCTTCATCCAACTTCACTAATTCATCATCCATTTCGAATCTAGAAAGCTTGCTACAAAACAAATTACATATTCGTGATCCTCTCTTCATCCTCTTCGACTTGGTACCAATTTCACTACTTGTGGTAAAGTTTCTATAAACTCTAGATTTCTCAAATTCATTTTATAGACTTGAAATGGTGTTAGTTAGTGTCTATGGCTCAAGTCTAACATGAATATGTGTTTGGTTTGCTCGATTTGTTATTTTGAGTAACTAGTTTGAATATGAAAAATGGGTGTGTTTAATCTTGAGTTTTGAGTGATTAAATGTTATTTAAATGTTAAAGTTCATGTATTAAATGTGTTACTAGCATCATTAGCTTCAATTTGATGTGTTGGTTGATTTAGAAAAGCTTCAATTGCAAAATGGTTGAATTCATGATTTTGGTTAGGGTTTGATGAACTTTAAAACGAACTTTTAATGCATTGAATGCTATGAAATGTTGTTAGTAAGTGTTTAGTTATATTGTATGTTTCATTACCTTCAAAACGGCGTATTGTATGTGTAAATTGGATTCCCGAGTCAAGAAATGCGTTTTATGAGCTTGAAACTTTGATTTTGAACATTTAACGATCATTTGACGAGGTTTTTGTTGTTTTAAATGATTAACTTGATTGATGAAATGTGTTTAGTTGTATTCCTCGTCAAAATACCTTTCCAACGATATAAGATACGTGTTTTGAATGTTTGCGGTTCATAAGTTATGGTTGTTTGAAGTTTGATTTGTGCTTGAGTGTTCAAAAACTGCCAGACTTGCTGAATAGACCATCTGAGCGCCGCTCAGGGTCTTGGAGCACCGCTCCAGGCCCCGGCTGTCCAAAAATACGCATTTTCGTTTAATTCTAACTATGCTAGCACCCCCGATCAACATGAAACTTGGCCAACATGCTTATATATGATTAAAAACCTCAGAAAAATTGTCCGAGACCTGACCCGAATGTGTTGACTTTTTCGTTGACTTTGACTTGGACCAAAGTTGACTTTTATTCAAACTTAACCAATACTTTGTTTAATCGTTATAACCTTTTGTTTATACTTATATCTTGCATGAAACTTGACAACGTGATTCACATGCTACATAATCGAGTCGTAACGAGCCATAGGACTAATTGAACACATTTCGCCCGACCTTGTGTCGTAACCGGTTAATTGATACAACTTACTTGTTTAGGTCAAGACTAAACAACTTTCATGCACACGTTTACTTTGTGAAGTACTTTTATACTCGTGCACCTGAGATGAGATCATAGTCCCACCTTTTCAACAACTTTTACGCTTTAAACTATGGGATGAGAAACATATACGTATCATACTCTTATGCTTTGAACACAAGTACGAAAACAAACATTCCACAGCGAGTTAGAACAAAAAGCCTCAATTCAATTATCATTAGTTACACTTGCAGGGTGTAAGCGTGAACTTATATTATGTGATCACATGGGCTTGACGAGCCTCATTCGGACGGTTCGCTACCGTCGGCGGATGAAATACATTTTCGGGTTTAGTGTATGTTCTAACACTACGTAACAGGGTGCAAAACAGTTAAGTCTTGATAATTGGGTGTTTGCGAACATACTTTTGGAATGCAAACGATTTGGATAATCAACTATACAAAATCTTGTGGTTCAAAAAACAACGTTTACAAATACACCTATGATTTCACCAACGTTTTTCGTTGACATTTTTCTATATGTTTCTCAGGTTCATACTTGGCTACTTGATACATGCTTCCGCACACTTTGATTACTTGCTTGGGGTCAAGCATACATGCATACGCTAGTGATAGCACCTTTGGATTCAAACTTAAAGCATACATACTTACGCTATTTATAGCAACCGTGATTTTCAACTAATTATGTCGCAAGTTATTTCATTTATACTTTATCACTTTTGTAAACTTAAACTTGTTGTCGAACCGTTTGGTAATTTAAAACTTTGCAAGTCATGCACGTTTCAAATGAATGCGACATAATGTTGGTCAAACGCGTCTCATTTAGAGACTATGACCATGTAACGGGACCTAAGTTAACGGCGCC
Source organism: Rutidosis leptorrhynchoides (assembly GCF_046630445.1). Taxonomy (NCBI): domain Eukaryota; kingdom Viridiplantae; phylum Streptophyta; class Magnoliopsida; order Asterales; family Asteraceae; genus Rutidosis; species Rutidosis leptorrhynchoides. The sequence continues at coordinate 104,749,137 of NC_092338.1, read as the reverse complement.
GTCAATGAGGATTTTGTCGGGTCGTTACAAATACGTGGTTGCATTTTTTCCCCAATTGTATGCTTCTGATGTTGCTAATGACGGTTGCGGTTGTCTCGACGGCTGTAACGTTCGTTTGTTTCGATACCCTAACTTGATAATGCTTCATATTCATTGTATATTTCATTTGTTAGATTGAATTATCATGTACTTACGTCCTCTTTTCGATTTTTTGATAGTGAAGCTGTCGATGGTGGTTATGGTTATGCCGACGATGGCTGTGATGATTGATGTTATTTATGGAATATTTATGACCACTCCCGTTTCTTGGCGAGGCAACACCCGGAAGGCATTTAATCAATGCAACCGTTTGTGTTTGCAGCCATGGTGGGTTTTGGAACTTCTTTTGTTCCCAAGTTCATATCTGAGCCTAACCAATATTCTGTGACGAACCGGAAATTTTTGACCAAATTTAAACTTAATCTTTATATGTTTCAACACGATAAGCAAAATCTGTAATGATAAGTCTCAAAAATTTTGAACTGTTTCATATATTCAATTGACCTTCGACCATTCCCGACGATTCACGAACCACTATTTGTAAATAGTTATGTGTGAATATATATATATATATATATATATATATATATATATATATATATATATATATATATATATATATATATATATATATATATATAATAAATAATAATTGGAAATGTAATTCGAAACATTATATGTTGTTATTAAAACGAATTATGTAAAATAAAATAAAAAAATAGAATATTATAATAATTATTATTTACAACATATCTATATATATATATATATATATATATATATATATATATATATATATATATATATATATATATATATATATATAAAGTGTAGTAAAAATAAATATTAAATGATTCTAATACTCGTTGGACGTTTCGATTACTCCGTATTATTTAGAGAAGTTTAATTCGAACTTATGTGATTTTAAAATAAACGGTGATCCGAAAATGAGTTCTATAAATTTTAGGCTTACCAAAAATGTATTTAGGAACTATTTGTTGAATTTTAAAACTTTTCATATTTTACTTGGGGTTATGAGTGAATAATTAATGTAAATTTTATTTAATAGTTAATGATCGAATTTTATACCATAATGACCAAAATAAATAAATACATTTAATTTAAAAATATGGAATTTTTTCGAAGACTTTTATCCGCCACTAATTATCAACAGGATACGAATTAATACAGTATTTTGAAAGTGTGGGCAGATATTTTTCAAATCATGATGACACTTCTAAATTAAACGTGATAATTTAGATATTTAAAGATTGACACAGTATTTGCTTTTATGACATTATATGTATTAATCAATAATCAATTAGAAGTCACCACATTATCATTTTCCTTCATCAACTCTCTTTTTATACTAATCTAACTATTGTTACTTTATATTCTTTTGTTTGTTGTTGTGAACTAAAAACACACGAATCTGCAACATATTGCTTGTTTCAATTGTGAAACCAACTCGAACCAATTCGCCAAAACACCATAACTTGAGGTTACAAGTGACGGGTTGCATTAGTTTATGGTACGGTTCAACCACAACCAACCCATATCAACGATCACCACTTCGAACATCATTACATGCTAACTTGCAGCTGCTACTGTTCTGAACTCGTTTCCGTTTTAGTTCAACATGAACATCACCCTACCACTACGGATAACCATCGCGAACCCCCTAGAACAACCACCGGCAACCAAACACCACCTCACGGCCACCACAGCTCAACCACTTGAAACCACCATCACTTGCGTTTATTTTTTTTTTTCTGTTTCTTTTTCTATTTGTCGACCACCAATATTAACTATGAACTATACCCATGAAATATCATCAACCTACTGACTATACTATGTGTTTATGTCTGACCACCCAACAACGGTTCCGACCCACAACACCAACAATATCTTCGATGACCACCATATCACCATCTTCCACAAACCCACCACCATCTTCATAAAACCCGAGCCATGATGAGACCACCACCACTTCACCATAACCGTCACCTTCACCACTTCATTATCTAGATACATACGCATACTATACATATATATATATCACCACCACCACGACTACAACAGCTGCTGAAATTGTTCTGTTTAAAAACCTCGATACCCATTTAATCACCTTATTAAACTGCCTGACGAGGTTTGTTCATCGTTTAATCAGATTAGATCCCTTAAATTATTTACTTGTTATTATAAAGTGAGTGAGGAGCACGTGTAGAAGTGGACAAGATGCAAATTTTCTTTGTTTTTAGTATGTCACGTAAAAGCTTTCTTTAAAAAAACAAGAATATCGGAATGGGGTAAAGAAGGGACGTAAAGTTGTTTAGTTTGTCACGTTTACACTGGTTTGATTACAACATAATAATAATAAATAGCGAAAAAAAAAATTATATATATATATATATATATATATATATATATATATATATATATATATATATATATATATAATAAAGGAAACAGAAACCGATCTATTTTGCTAGCTGGGACACTACATGCGTACAGGATTCTTGTTGGGCGGAAGGAGATTTGGGCTACTACATGCTAGTTGGGCTATTGAGACAATTTAGGCCTGTTTTAGTTTTCTATTTCCATTGGGCCAAACCCATCATTGTTTCAAATAAGATGATGATAAATTTTGTAATGGTTAAGTTAGTGATTAGATTAAGAAGATGATATGATGAAGTGAAGATGAGATGATTTCGATTAAAATTATGATGTTGATGATGGTTAAGATAACGATGATGATGTTGGCGATAAATAAAGGTGATGACGTGAGATGATGATTATGATTCTATGATTATGATTAAGTTGAAGTAAGGTTTGATGATGTAAATGATGAAGATGAGAGTTATGATCAACGAGTGATTAGATGATAATGGTCATAGTTGTTGTTAAGATGATGGTGAAGCATGATGATGATAAATAACTCATGATGATTATGGTATATTATTATTATTATTATTATTATTATTATTATTATTATTATTATTATTATTATTATTATTATTATTATCATCATCATCATCATCATCATCATCATCATCATCATCATCATCATCATCATCATCATCATCATCATCATTATAGTTATTAATATAAATATTAGTTTCATTATTATTATTAGTAAAATCATTATTTTTATATTTATTATTATTATTATTCATTATTATTAAAATTAACATTTTTATTTAAAAGTATCATTTTTACTAAAGTTATTATTTTATCATTAATATTAAAAGTATCATTTTTAACTCTATTATCATTATTATTATTTTTATCATTACTAATATTATTTTAGTATTATTATTATAATTTAAACAAACAAAAGATATATATATATATATATATATATATATATATATATATATATATATATATATATATATATATATATATATATATATATATATATATATATAAATATTTAATACATATAACATAACAAAATTTATATTTTTATTTATTTTAAATATATAAAATGAATATATGAAACATATAGGTTATTAATATAAAAGTGATATAACTAATATATTTATATATATATATATATATATATATATATATATATATATATATATATATATATATATATATATATATATATATTTGTTCGATTACAATTATATGTGTTAATATATACATAAATGATATAGGTTCGTGAATCCGAGGACAACCCTGCAAATTGTTCAGTTGCGTCGTATGCATATTTTTACTACAAAATATCGTATAGTGAGTTTCATTTGCTCCCTTTTTAAATGCTTTTGCAATATATATTTTTGGGACTGAGAATACATGCGCTGCTTTTATAATTGTTTTACGAAATAGACACAAGTAATCGAAACTACATTCTATGGTTGGATTATCGAATCGAATATGCCCCTTTTTAGCTTGGTAGCCTAAGAATTGGTGTTTATTATAATTGCCACCAATTGACGCGAATCCTAAAGATAGATCTATGGATCTCGACAAGTCCCATTCGGGTTACGAATGCTTTAGTACTTCGATTATCATGTCCGATGAGAGTCCCGGAGTGATGGGGATATTCTATATGCATCCTGTTAGTTCGGTTATCAAGCGTTCAATCCATATGAATGATTTTTATCTCTATGCAGTTTGCGAAATGCCTGATATGAGATGTTACTTGTGAAAAATGAAATCTTGTGGTTTATTAAAATGATGAAAATGAATGATTATGATAAACTAATGAACTCACCAACCTTTTGGTTGACACTTTAAAGTATGTTTATTCTCAGGTATGAAAGAAATCTTCCGCTGTGCATTTGCTCATTTTAGAGATATTACTTGGAGTCATTCATGAAATATTTCAAAAGACGTTGCATTCGAGTCGTTGAGTTCATCAAGATTATTATTAAGTCAATTATAGTTGGATATATTATGAAATGGTATGCATGCCGTCAACTTTCGATGAAATGAAAGTTTGTCTTTTAAAAACGAATGCAATGTTTGTAAAATGTATCATATATGTGAAGACCCGTCCGAATCCATCCGGACGAAGTCCATATCGATTATAAACAATTCACAACAGTTGATTACATCGCGAGATACTTGACCTCTATATGATACATTTTACAAACATTGCATTCGTTTTTGAAAAGACAATCTTTCATTACATCGAAAGTTGACAGGCATGCATAACATTTCATAATATATCTAATTATAATTGACTTTATAATAATCTTAATGAACTCGACGACTCGAATGCAACGTCTTTTGAAATATGCCATGAATGACTCCAAGTAATATCTATAAAATGAGCAAATGCACAGCGAAAGATTTCTTCGTACCTGAGAATAAACATGCTTTCAAGTGTCAACCAAAAGGTTGGTGAGTTCATTAGTTTATCATAAATAATCATTTCATAATTTTTAATAGACCACAAGATTTCATATTTCCAATTCTCATAAACAGACGTCCCATGCATAGAGACAAAAATATCATTCATATGGATTGAACACCTGGTAACCGACATTCACAATATGTATATAAGAATATCCCCATCATTCCGGGATCCTCCTTCGGACATGATATAAATTTCGAAGTACTAAAGCATCCGGTACTTTGAATGGAGCTTGTTGGGCCCGATAGATCTATCTTTAGAGTTCGCGTCAATTAGGGTGTCTGTTCCCTAATTCTTAGATTACCAGACTTAATAAAAAGGGGCATATTCGATTTCGATCATTCAACCATAGAATGTAGTTTCACGTACTTGTGTCTATTTTGTAAATCATTTATAAAACCTGCATGTATTCTCATCCCAAAAATATTAGATTTTAAAAGTGGGACTATAACTCACCTAATGTATTTTGTAGTAAAAATACATATGACATTAGACAAACTGAACAAAGCAGGGTTGGCCTCGGATTCACGAACCTATATCATTTGTATATATATTAAAATGTATAATCGTATTCAAACAAGTTTATATATTATAACTTGATTTATATATTATACTTATTTAGTTTGTGTATATATTTAAAATGTTTAATATTTATATATCTGGTTATATTAATATATCTCTATATATATATGGTTAGTATTATATGAAAATATTCTTAATTCGTTATATATAAGTATTTATATAATAATAATAATAACAATAATAATAATAATAATAATAATAATAATAATAATAATAATAATAATAATAATAATAATAATAATAATAATAATAATAATAATAAGGAAGCTACCTCATAAAAATTAGCCCAAAAACAAATAAGGTGACTCTGCCATGGCTCGAACCCGAGACCTCTCGAATACCCAAACAATACTTAACCCACTGATCTAGCTCAACTTTCTGATTAATTTCTCATCATAAATTTATTTAACCTGGTTTCAGTCTGATTCTTAATCTTTTTCCTCCTTCTTCCACAAAACTCAGTCGACTAAAATTCCATCCATATTCACAATATCAATTCAATTTGTAGTTTTAAAAACGCTAACTGAAGTAGAATCATATTGCTTGGATTGATTAATTAAAACAGTAAAGTATAAAAAAAAAATTAACATCACAGACCTTAACTCACGATATAAGCTCAAAATCGAATTTCAATATCTAGATTGTTTTAGATAAAACACATAACTTGAATTAGGTAGTAAAACGTTCTAAGAAGCTTTTTCAATCGTTAATTTTATTTGAAATCTCGAATCGAATTCAAATTTCCTTATGATCCAGATAGTTGACTTTTTAAGAACATAGTTTGACTCGAAAATTCGAATTCAATATCAAAAATTGGAACTTGAATCTTTCCAGATAGTTAGAATAGACAATTCTTAACAACCCTACATTATTACATTTTCTAAATTGTTTATAAATCAAAGGATTGATTAAAAGGTACAAAAACAGGGATATCGACTGAGTTTTTATAAACTTACTGCTAATTGCAGCTGTTAAAATTTCAATTGCTTATGAGTATGGATAGTTTGGATGTATGGATCAATAAGGTTGAGTAATTCAATTGATTTGTAGTAGAAATGAGTCGACTGGTTTTATTCGATCAGACAAGGTCCAAAAATAAAATAAAAAAATTAAAGGTGATACATACATCTAACTGATTTTGGAAATTTGATATCGTACTTTTGATCTTTGATAAGGATATATTTATCAATTAAGGGGACCATTTAAACAGCAAGATTGTGATTGAAAACAGATCACTTCATTTATCTGAATTGATACGATATATATATATATATATATATATATATATATATATATATATATATATATATATATATATATATATTAAATTCTATAACCTAAATTAATAATATAAGTTTATTATTAAAATCAATTAATATTATTAGTTTAATAAGAATATAAATAAAATGATAATATTTATATTACTAGTGATGATAAAAATAATGGTAGTCATAATTTTTAATTAAAGTGATAATTAATAATAATAGAGTTTATAATAATATTAATAATTTTATTAATTTTATAAATGATGCTAATAATAATATTAATAATATAAAAATATCAATTTTCGTATCTATATATCATATATTTATATTAATCATATTAATAATACTAATATTGATATTGCTATTGAAAGTAATAATAATTTTACTATAACAATTATAATTTAATTTATAATTAAACTTATTATATTAGTTATTAATATTACATATCATTAATTATGTAATATATATATAATGACATATATTAAATATTTAATATTTAAATTTTACAATATATATAGTAATCATATACACATATATATTCATTTCAATAATAACTTAATTATATTATATTACGTTTTAATTCAGATGATTAAAGTGTACTTTATTAATTTAAAATATTATATATACACTTATATATATATATATATATATATATATATATATATATATATATATATATATATATATATATATATATATATATATATATATATATATATATATATATATATATATATATATATATATATATATAAATATATACACACAATTGTTCGTGAATCGTCGAGCACAGTCAAAGGATACTTGATTACATGAATATAGTTCAAAGTTTTTGAGACTCCAACATTACAGACTTTGCTTATCGTGTCGAAAACAATTAAAGATTAAGTTTAAATTTGGTCGGAAATTCCCGGGTCGTCACAGTACCTACCCGTTAAAGAAATTTCGTCCCGAAATTTAAGTGAGGCGGTCATGGCTAATAATAAAAATGTTTTTATGACGAATATGAGTTGATAAATAGGGTTTTATCAATATTGAGTAATATAGATAAAATAATTCGATCATTCGAAGCGTACGAATGCAGCTATCACACAAGAGTGAAATGAATAAAGGTAGATTCGTTTTTAACTTTTGACGCAGTCAGGATTGAATTTAGAAAATAAGGTGCGTCTTAATTTTTGACGCCGTCTTGATTGAATTCCGGAATTCAAGGGATTTAAAAGAAAATCTTTGGAAATTTATAAGATCTGATTCTTCGGCGAATAAGGAAATTAAGATCTCTTTAATTAAATGCGATGATCTGCCTCGATTGCTCGGTCCGGTATTTCCACTATAAATGAACTTCTTTCGTTCCATTACTTCTCACCACTTCCATTTTCTATATTTTAATTCATACTTTAAAATCATCAGTCAATATGCTTCATCCAGTTTTAATTCTGGATATATTCCTGACTTTCATATCTGGCATCCTTCTTTTTAATCTTCCATCCGAAGAATCTGTTTACTTCTACTATTGCCTTGGGGTGATACTATTCCTAATTATACCGTGTATTTATATTGCTATTCGTATTAATATCCACAGTTTGTAACCTCCGATTCGTCATTGGGCTTTATATTTTCTCTTATATTTTGGAGCTCTTTGCCTTTTTATTATCCTCCCGGCCTCTAGTAAAGCGAGTAATGATCCAGAATTTGTAGATATATAGTTTCGAATGATTATAATGTTCTAGGCAGGGAGAAACTTGATAGCACGATTTGATTTGTCAAATTACCAGAATCACTGATGATAGAATTATCAAGAATATATTTTCTTGATATGTTCAGAAGTTAATCAGAATGAAAGAGTTATGTAACATGACACATGATGACGTTATAATCTGTGAATCATCATGTTCTATTTAGAAACTCAGCATGACTTACTGTAATATAATCACGTTGATCAAGTGTCATTATATTATACTAATTCATGCATCAGTTCCCAACATTACTTCAATAATATTCATATTTTAAGATCGAAAGTTTACAGAATATAGAAACTAACAGTTTCTATATGATGTAACACTGATAGCACTAAGAGATTAATGATTTCAGATAAGAATAGTTATGAAAATTTCTTCAGAAATATGGAGGATATTTATAATGAAAGATACGATAATATCTCGGAATATCTAAGATCAGAGGATGATAGAAACTATTGTCCGCAAGGGTTTAGAGTAAGGAGCAAGATATTCGCTAAAGACTTTAGCAGGCATTGAATCATTTGGATTCTTTGAAGTTAAACTTATTCTTTGTGATTTGTCCACGGATTCCTTCATAGTTTCGTATAATTCGCTTTTCAGTACTAAATTTTCTATTGAGTATTTCCAATACTCCATTCTTTATCATCAAACTTTCGACAGTTAAGGTCGTGTACAGTTTTTGCTGCTGTATTCAGCTTTTTCAGAATTTCAGAATGGAAGATCATAATTCTAAGAGATAAATGTTATATGTTTACATATAACTGTTGATGTAGACATGCTGCGAGATTTCGAAATACTGATTGCTGATTCTCAGTATTTGGTACGGCAATTCTCGTTATCAGATGCAGATGAGTAGATGACAGGATTTCAATGAATATAATAACTTTTCATAAGGTCAAAGATCAATGATGTTGCTGGTAAGTTTACTGCTAATGTAGTGAGATATAAACGGTTTTGCCGGTATTGATGACGAAAGGCAACTTTTATATCAGGGTTATTATAAGCTAATCCGAGTGAAAAGTCGAAGTTGACTTGTTGAAGCTGTGACAAAATTTACTAATTTAGAAAGAGATTGCAAAGTTATTTTGGGTAATAATAGCACTAAGAAATTTGCATAGCTACGTTTTAAACGTTTACTCAGTTGTCGAGTGTTTCTCAGGTGAATAGCTATATGCATCAATCTTTTCTTCCGTAGATGATTTGTGGTTGGTTCATCCTCTCAATTGAGGTGTTTTCAAGAATCATGAAAGGTTTGAACGCGGATTGTAATCGTCAAGATACAAATGAGGTTTAAGATGAAATCAAGTGGCAAACTTGAAGAATTGTTTAGTTTCATATGTTATAATCAGTATTTTAATTCATTTTAATTGTCCAATGTTGGCAGTCCACAGTCGATAGTCCACAGTTAACAGTCCAATAATTCATACATAGTTTAATATATAATATTCGAATTAATTAATTCATATCGTGACCTGTGTACATGTCTCAGACTCGATCACAACTCAAAGTATATATATTATTTGAGAATCAATCTCAACCCTGTATAGAGAACTAGATCATTACTGCATATAGAGTGTCTATGGTGATTCCAAATAATATATATAGATGTGTCGATATGATATGTCAAAACTTTGTATACGTGTCCCGATATTTAAAGTGCGTAAAAATAAATAACAGAAATTAAATGACGATAAATAATGTGCGTAAAGTAAATAACAGAAATTAAATGACGATAAATAAAATTGAGAGAATGTAAATTGCGATAATTAAATTGCGATAAATAAAATGTAATCAGTTAGCTAGGAATAATTAGCTAGGAACAGTTAGCGTGGATTCTTAACAAAATTACTCATAGTTAATTTGTTTGTTTCTAAGAAATTTTATTTTGTCAAATGTTTTCTTTATTATGCCACTTGTTGGATTCTGATAGGTCAAATCCAAATATGAAATTGAATGAAAATAGTTATTCTGCGGTGAACAGATACTTATATCTGTGGATGTAAGTAGGATAGTAAATGACTATTGAATCAGATTCGGTGAACGTATAATGTAACTTATTAATGTGAAATCTAAATATTCCTCGGGTATTACCTACCCGTTAAAATATTTTCACCATTAACAGTTTGTACGAAAGAATTTTTAATTACAATCTTTATGAAAATATATACATATATATTTTCTTCAGATGTAATCATGGATTTAATGAGTCAATATGATATTAAACTCATTTGATTTACCGTTAGAACAAGAATATATAATCTCTAAAACAATAGAAATTACATAATCGTCATATAGAACGAAGATAAATGATATAGAACGTCATGTAGAACGATGATTATGCTCGAGATATAGGATGAGATGTTGAGGCATGGATTATTGATGGTACTGGTACTGTTACTGGTGGTACTGTTGGTGCCGGTGATGTTGCTGAAGCTAGTACATTTTGCACCATATTCTTCAGAGCCACTACTCGAGCGCAAAGCTCATTGACTTCTTCTATTACGCCTGGATGATTGTCGGTTCGGACGAGCGGATGAATGAGGTTTAGAATTTTTAGATAGAATATAATCATGGCGAGATATTTGAGAAATGAGGGTGGAAATGGTGTTTCGGACTGGTTCGCCGGTAAGTGCTTCAGGTTCATTGCCAAGAGATAAATTCGGTTAGTGGAGGGGATCGTCTTCTGCGCGTTTCCATTGATTAAGTCGACTACGAACCCATCAGATGAATTGGGGGTGGATGATTGGTTGATTCATTCTGGTGACGTTGCTTCCGGAGTTTAGATGACTATCCATTCGGAATAACTGTCGGGATAACTGTCGGAATAGTTGTCGGAATCCGAGGGACTCGAACTAGTTGAGGGATTCATCTTGTACGATCAGATGAAGGATTTTTGATAAGGAATAGTATAGGATGTAGATTAGTACCCTGCAATACATAATTTACATATGCATATATAATACTAAAATCCCATAAGTTACGGAGAAATCTACGGAAGCTGTCAGGCAAAGATAACAATAACAGATACGCTAAGATATGAATTTTGTCTATACACTATTCATGTAGTCAATGCAGTAAAACGTGTCTAGACTAAGAATGATAAGCAAGTGATTCTCTAAGAATGATAAGCAGGTAATTTTTTTTGACACAAAAAGATAAGCAAAACTTTTGACATCCAGACACGGTCGAAGTCCAGACTCACTAATGCATCCTAACGACTTATCAGTTAGACACACTAATGCAGACATGGTTCGCTAAGACCACCGCTCTGATACCAACTGTGAAGACCCGTCCTAATCCATCCGGACGAAGTCCATATCGATTATAAACAATTCACAACAGTTGATTACATCGCAAGGTACTTGACCTCTATATGATACATTTTACAAACATTGAATTCGTTTTTGAAAAGACAATCTTTCATTACATCGAAAGTTGACAGACATGCATAACATTTCATAATATATCTAATTATAATTGACTTTATAATAATCTTGATGAACTCGACGACTCGAATGCAACGTCGTTTGAAATATGCCATGAATGACTCCAAGTAATATCTATAAAATGAGCAAATGCACAGCGGAAGATTTCTTCGTACCTGAGAATAAACATGCTTTCAAGTGTCAACCAAAAGGTTGGTGAGTTCATTAGTTTATCATAAATAATCATTTCATAATTTTTAATAGACCACAAGATTTCATATTTCCATTTCTCATAAACATACGTCCCATGCATAGAGAAAAAAATATCATTCATATGGATTGAACACCTGGTAACCGACATTCACAATATGTATATAAGAATATCCCCATCATTCCGGGATCCTCCTTCGGACATGATATAAATTTCAAAGTACTAAAGCATCCGGTACTTTGGATGGGGCTTGTTGGGCCCGATAGATCTATCTTTAGAGTTCGCGTCAATTAGGGTGTCTGTTCCCTAATTCTTAGATTACCAGACTTAATAAAAAGGGGCATATTCGATTTCGATCATTCAACCATAGAATGTAGTTTCACGTACTTGTGTCTATTTTGTAAATCATTTATAAAACCTGCATGTATTCTCATCCCAAAAATATTAGATTTTAAAAGTGGGACTATAACTCACCTAATGTACTTTGTAGTAAAAATACATATGATGACATTAGACAAACTGAACAAAGCAGGGTTGGCCTCGGATTCACGAACCTATATCATTTGTATATATATTAAAATGTATAATAGTATTCAAACAAGTTTATATATTATAACTTGATTTATATATTATACTTATTTAGTTTGTGTATATATTTAAAATGTTTAATATTTATATATCTGGTTATATTAATATATCTCTATATATATATGGTTAGTATTATATGAAAATATTCTTAATTCGTTATATATAAGTATTTATACAGCAGCAGCAGCAGCAGCCGCAGCAGCAGCCGCCAGCCGCCAGCAGCAGCAGCCGCAGCAGCCGCCGCCGCCGCAGCAGCAGCAGCAGCAGCAGCAGCAGCAACAACAACAACAGCAACAACAACAACAACAACAACAACAACAACAACAACAACAACAACAAGGAAGCTACCTCATAAAAATTAGCCCAAAAACAAATAAGGTGACTCTGCCATGGCTCGAACCCGAGACCTCTCGAATACCCAAACAATTCTTAACCCATTGATCTAGCTCAACTTTCTGATTAATTTCTCATCATAAATTTATTTAACCTGGTTTCAGTCTGATTCTTAATCTTTTTCCTCCTTCTTCCACAAAACTCAGTCGACTAAAATTCCATCCATATTCGCAATATCAATTCAATTTGTAGTTTTAAAAATGCTAACTAAAGTAGAATCATATTGCTTGGATTGATTAATTAAAACAGTAAAGTATAAAAAAAAAAATTAACATCACAGACCTTAGCTCACGATATAAGCTCAAAATCGAATTTCAATATCTAGATTGTTTTAGATAAAACACATAACTTGAATTAGGTAGTAAAACGTTCTAAGAAGCTTTTTCAATCATTAATTTTATTTGAAATCTCGAATCGAATTCAAATTTCCTTATGATCCAGATAGTTGACTTTTTAAGAACATAGTTTGACTCGAAAATTCGAATTCAATATCAAAAATTGGAACTTGAATCTTTCCAGATAGTTAGAATAGACAATTCTTAACAACCCTACATTATTACATTTTCTAAATTGTTTATAAATCAAAGGATTGATTAAAAGGTACAAAAACAGGGATATCGACTGAGTTTTTATAAACTTACTGCTAATTGCAGCTGTTAAAATTTCAATTGCTTATGAGTATGGATAGTTTGGATGTATGGATCAATAAGGTTGAGTAATTCAATTGATTTGTAGTAGAAATGAGTCGACTGGTTTTATTCGATCAGACAAGGTCCAAAAATAAAATAAAAAAATTAAAGGTGATACATACATCTAACTGATTTTGGAAATTTGATATCGTACTTTTGATCTTTGATAAGGATATATTTATCAATTAAGGGGACCATTTAAACAGCAAGATTGTGATTGAAAACAGATCACTTCATTTATCTGAATTGATACGATATATATATATATATATATATATATATATATATATATATATATAGATATATATATATATATATATATATATATATATATATATATATATATATATATATTAAATTTTATAACCTAAATTAATAATATAAGTTTATTAATAAAATCAATTAATATTATTAGTTTAATAAGAATATAAATAAAATGATAATATTTATATTACTAGTGATGATAAAAATAATGGTAGTCATAATTTTTAATTAAAGTGATAATTAATAATAACAGAGTTTATAATAATATTAATAATTTTATTAATTTTATAAATGATGCTAATAATAATATTAATAATATAAAAATATCAATTTTCGTATCTATATATTATATATTTATATTAATCATATTAATAATACTAATATTGATATTGCTATTGAAAGTAATAATAATTTTACTATAACAATTATAATTTAATTTATAATTAAACTTATTATATTAGTTATTAATATTACATATCATTAATTATGTAATATATACATAATGACATATATTAAATATTTAACATTTAAATTTTACAATATATATAGTAATCATATACACATATATATTCATTTTAATAATAACTTAATTATATTATATTACGTTTTAATTCAGATGATTAAAGTGTACTTTATTAATTTAAAATATTATATATACACTTATATTTATATAGATATATATATATATATATATATATATATATATATATATATATATATATATATATATATATATATATATATATATATATATATATATATATATATGTATATGTATAAATATATATACACAATTGTTCGTGAATCGTCGAGCACAGTCAAAGGATACTTGATTACATGAATATAGTTCAAAGTTTTTGAGACTACAACATTACAGACTTTGCTTATCGTGTCGAAAACAATTAAAGATTAAGTTTAAATTTGGTCAAAAATTCCCGGGTCGTCACAATATAGAGGTCAAGTACCTCGCAATGTAACCAAATGTAATGTATTCGTCCAGATGGATTAGGACGGGGCATTAGATATTCGGTCCTATGAAGTGAGTTTCATTTCCATCTTCCTGTGATTTAATATGTGGTTACACATTTTATTTCAATTGTATCTAATGTTGCTAAGACGGTTGTGGTTGTATTGATGGCAGTAGCGTTTGTCAGTTTTGATACCATCACTTGACAATGCTTCATATTTATCATACTTTTCATCTGTTAGATTGAATTATCATCTTCTTACGTCCTCTAATTGATTGTATGGTAATGAAGGTATCGATGGCGGTTTTGGTTGTATTGACGATGGCTGTGATGATTGGTGTTCTTTATGAGATATTTATGGTCCCTCTCATTTCTTGGCGAGGCAACACCCGGAAGGCATACAATCAATGCAACCGTTTGTGTTTGCAGCCATGGTGGGTTTTGGAACTTTTTTTGTTCCCAAATTCATATCTGAGCCTAACCAATATTTGGTCCTATGAATTAATTTTAACATTATTCATTCCCTCCGATTCGTCTGTTAGATTATTTGTTTTATTTAATTGGTGAATGAAGTATAGTTGTTGTATTACCCTTATATACCAAGAGGCATGCCATATTTGAAAGTTTTGTTCACTTCGCCTGTTGTTTTGTTGTACTTGAAATCGTTGGTGATGGTGGTTAACATCCAAACCTAAAAGTTTCATTTATCTTGATGAGTTTTGCTGCCTTTTTTGGACATGGCAGCCGCTCTGCAGAGTATTGATGCAGTCCTCGAAAATGGTACTCTCCCTGTTTATAAAGAATTACTCTATATATCAAATGGGAAATAAGGCATCTACTCCTCAAATTGTATCACTTTGTCATTTTACAATTTAAGTTATTGAAGTAATAGTGAAAGGCAAGGTGACCGTTTTCAATTTTAAATGTTGAATTTTATTCAGCCCTATGTTTTTTGTTTTAGGTTTCCTTTTAGGAGTTTTACTGCAACTCTTGGATATGGTGGTATCTCTTTTTGTAGACAGTTGAAGTACATTTATGATGTTATCTACACCCTCCGATAAGGGCGACCGAGTTTCATATAGATAAGGCTTTAGAAATGAAGGCTGTGATGATGAATATGTGGGACTTTAGTCAAGCAATGAGAAAGAAGGGATCGTAGGCGTGGCAATCTAAAGATTGCAGCCATGGCGACTCATATATTATTGCTTGATTATATATATGAATCTGAGCCTCTCGCTTATTTCCTCCCAATCTTCACCATAGTTTTGAAGCTCCTGTTACCTATAGTTTATCTGCAGAGTCGCTTATGGATCCATTGTTGTCACCTGAAGTATGTGAAAATGCAAAAGGTATATTCTTTTTTCGTTTGACCTCATAATTATTGGAAAATTTCGAATCATTTGTTCTCTTATTTGATGTGCTCGGCATATGAAAAGCTTAATTTCATATAGTAGTACATGTTAGCTTTTCAGAAGTTTAATTAAATTAAAATGTGCATGTTCAAATTGAAATTACCAAGTTGTTGGCTCTTATTTTTAGCTGAAAATGCCATGTTTGGGCTGAAATTACTTGGGAATTTAGAGTAAAGTAAATCACCTAAAACAGACCTCTGTAAATAACTCGACGACTATTTGCTAAGGCAGATTATGTTAATGGTATAGGTGTTTAATAATTCGGCCATGGCTGGCTCCGGTGATTATGACGTTTACAAATTTTTTTTTTCCGTTTGGCTAATTCGAATTTTATTTATGTTGTCGTAAACTGAAATGTGTAGTTGTAAATGATGATTTGGTGGCATCGTAAATGTCTGCTGCTCGCAGCCTGCTACACTTCCGCCAATCGAATATTTAGCACCAGCAGGTATTGCTGTGACGCAGGCCTCACAACCCCAGCTCATAATACTTATGTTTGTGGCAATGGCGTCTTCATTTTTTATTATTTGTTAATTAAATTGTTCACGTTATATATATTTTTTGATAGATTGCTCTTCGTAGTTGAATTCGTAGCCTTGCCTGCTTAGCGTTCCGCCAAAAATACATTTGCTATTAGTAGAAAGCGTCGCGGGTCGCGTCGCTGAGTCACACTAACGATGTCTCAATCAGTCACATTATTGAAAACAACCATTCTCTTGCTATGTATACTGTATCTTAGGGGCAAATGGGTACTAGGGACATGTTAAGGCGTCATAATCGTACATGAAATACTCCTGCTAATTTTTTATCCGCTGATGTTGGGACATCTGCTATCGCTACAGATTTGGCTCATTCGGTTTCCACATTCGTTGACACTTCAACAACAGATTCAGTCACACGTCTCAGGTAACAATATAATATTGTTTGCGATTTATACGCTACACCTCTTAGTATCTCATATCTTATTTATGCAATGAAGTGTTCAATTTTATTTTCAGGTTTTGATCCGGGTGATCCAGTAACATCCCAAACAATAGGCACTATACAACATACTGCCTATTTGAATTTTGGTTCTATAGCAGCCGCATCTCTTAACCCTATGCATATTACTGGGACTATATTCACTGATTATAGTGGGAGGTCAATTTTCGAAGATATATTTCACTTTCTAATCGGATTGTACTTTAAGTATCTGTTTTTATTAGTAACGTTGGTTTCAATTTTTTAAGTCTCGGAAATTTATTTTCTCGGGTCTCATTTATATTGTTATATATTGCCTTTTGTAGTTGGTGGGACTTCTTTTGCAGCAGCATCTACCTTTGCCAATGCGTGTATCCAGGTAATAATTATTATCAATATACACTATCATTTATGAATCCTAAAGTCAGTTTACATTTTTTCTGGCTAATATACCAACAACGTCATTAACCAAAATACTAAGTATACATTTTCGCAGGCAAAGTGAAGCTAACGAGCTCACCAGCGACCCATTATTACTTGAAACCCAGCGTGGCATAATAAGTACATTTCATTTATATGAATTAATTTTCGCAACGGTAAGCAGCTAAAAAAAAAAATCTGCTTCGGACCCAACATCAACTCTAAACAGGACCAGATTCGATAATCCGGAAGAAGAAAAATATAGCAACAGAAGAACACTCGCATTCTTGCTTTCGCAAAGCCCTTCAACTTTGGGAGTAAGATCATACCACTCAATCATGTCCACATGGTCATTAGCTTTGAGAATGGAGTTACTACACGTTAATTGTATGATTTATAAGAATGGTAATCTTTTTAGATTATAAGTAGCAAATTGTTAGACTATAAGTGCAACAACTGATCAACAGCTATATATTTCTTTTTTTATCTTGATTGTTTCTAATACATATTAAGGTAAACAACACACACAAGCACACACAGTACTGTGCAGCAACAACATAAAAATCTACTTAAAACACACGACACACCACACCACCAAAAACGCACAAAATGGAGCCGCAGCAACGCGCGGTCCGTCTTATTTCTAGTTTATGTTACTAAAGTCGGTTTATTTAATTCTTTATTTAGGAACACACTGAAACATCAATTTAAATGATTTATATTAAGTTTCTAGTTCTAATTTTATTGTTTAAAGCTTGAAGGGCATATTTCGATCTTTTCGCACTGAACATCAATATGGACCGGCCCGGCCCTCTTAAGAAGATTGCAAAATCTCATTCAGCTATTTAACATTGTTCTTCGTACTTACACAAATAAAAACATGGAATTCAAAATAGATGAATCACCTACTTATCTTACTATGGTGACACATGATTAGTTTCATTCAAAAACAAACATCCAAACACACAATTAATGAACTCTTCAGCTCTAGTACAATCTGGGTGCATAAAGCATCCACATAAGTTCATCCAAAGAAAGCAACATAATTAAAACACTGTTAAGAAAATATTATCGAAGTCAAAGCACGTCTAGCATCACATCAACACCGTACATAGCCCTAGACATCGGACAATGCATCCTGGATGAACTAGTGCTGCTGCCTAAAAAAAACTTTTCGAATCATTTGTTTAACACTAAGGTGGATATTCAACGACTTCAATGCAATTGTCAAATATCATTGTCAGTAACCTTGTAGCAAGAAAAGAAACAAAACTACATAAAAAAGCTTAAACAATCAAACCTCAGGCAAGTTCATACATAAATGCAGATTCAGCTTTAGATATAAGCTACAGCCTCTACAAAGTAAATAAAAAAAAAAGGTAAGATTAACATATCAGTAGAGCTGTAAAAAAGCCGAGCTACTCGCACGCTACTCTAGCTCGACTCGTTAAAAGCTCGATTCGAGCCGAGACTAAACGAGCTCGAGCCCGAGCTTGAACTTAATTTGAAGCTCGTTTAGTAAACGAGCCCGAGCTCGAGCTTCGCATCTCGTGCTCGAACAAGCTCGCGAGTCTAAACGAACTTTTCATTTATATACACCAAATATATTTTTTTAATAATATAATATATAGTTATATAATAATTACTATTTTATCAATAATAGTTGAAAATATAATAGTAAATTTTATTATATGGTGATAAAAATTACAAAAACAATGAATTTGAAATATAATAAATTAAATAATACAAAGAAATTTAAAATTATATAACTAACGAGTCAAGCTCAAGCCGAGGTAGAGGTAAAATATCAAACGAGCCGAGCTCGAGCTTACACTATTAAGCTCAAACCGAGCCGAGCTCGAGCCTGGCAGAGCTCGGGCTCAGCTCGTCTACAGCCCTACATAACAGTAACACATAATCAATACAACAACAACAACAATACCCAATCCCGCGCCAGCGAGGTATGGGGGAGGTAAGGTGTAGACAATCCTTCCTCTACCCTAAACTAGAAGAGAAGTCGTTTCTGTTACCACGAGTCGAGAGAATTCTCCACCCACGGTAAAGGAAATTCATCCCCCTCTCTACTCCAGGGTAGAGAGATTGCTTCCGTGAGGACCTCCGGCTAAAAAAAAGACACTTTTTTTTTTTTTTTTTTTAAAACTAGAAAATAGAAATTAAAAAATAAATTAAAACATACAAAGATAAATAAAAAATAATAATAATAAAAATAATAATAATAATAATAATAATAATAATAATAATAATAATAATAATAATAATAAAATATAGGGGGGACGCCATGAAAATGGTAGAATCAGATTTTCATGGGGTTTAAAGCATGCCTAAGAATCAATTTAGGCTCTGAGCGGCAGTCAAGACGCCACTAAAACGACGCTTGTCGTTGCCTCAATAAATAGAGCCAAAAGACCTTGTGGACAGCAACTCGAGGGCATGCCGGGTGGAAGTTGTTGCGCAAGCAAAGAGCCAACCACCCTTAGCAAACCAAAAACCACTCATGCACCTTTACGGTAGACACTCCCGAAACCACCCAACTAAGAGGAACCAACCAAGTTCTAGAGCAAGGGAAGTCGTCCTCAGCCATAATGGTCCCAAGATGCACCGAGCGATGCGAATCACTTGATCATACATACATGCATACATACGTACATACATACACACATACCTAAACCTACATACACACCAGACATACCTACGTAAATACATGAGACATACCTACGTACAAGTATGAAACATACCTACGTACATACATACATGCATAAAGCCACACATACAACCATACATACATAGCATAAACACCCAGTCCTACATAAACCTATTAGCAAAACATACATACATGAGTGAATATACCACACCTGCAGACAAGTAAAAAACAAGCATACATACATACCTACCTACAAATATACATACATAAAAAACAAACTCACATATAAAAACGTGTGTAACTGCATCACACCTTCATTACAAAACCTACATGCATGCATACGTACATACAAACATACAAGAACCTACGTGCATACGTACAAACAACCAAGCAAGCATGCATACATCCAAAACCAAAGATACCAAAAACATACTCATTTAATACTATTAGTAACAATACATAAAACTAATAAAAACGATAGTAATAGTAATACAAATAATAGTAATAATAATAGTTCATATAAATATTAATAGTAATAAATATTTGTAATACAAATACTAATACACTAATAATTAATAATAGTGATACAAAAAATAATAATAATAACAATAACAATACTAATAATTGTAATAGTAAGAATAATAACAGTAATAGCAGTAATAGCAGTAATAACAGTAATAACAGTAATAACAATAACAATAACAATAATAATAATAAAAGTAGCCCTACTCAACTATTCTTATTCTAGCCCTCCACGCATCCCTATCAGAAGTCATGTCCTCGGTCAACGAAAGCTCCCTCATGTCGAGTCTTAGTCTATCCATCCACCTACGAGTAGGTCTACCCCTTCTCCTTACACCATCTACCGTGAGTGCCTCAACTCTCCTAACCGGGGCAATACGTGGTCGTCTCATCACATGCCCAAACCAACGAAGTCGTTCTTCTCTTAGCTTGTCGATGATGCTACTGACTCCAAGTTTTTCCCTAAACACACCATTTGGTATCATATCTAGCATGGTTTTACCACACGTCCACCTAAGCATCCTCATTTCTGCCACCTCCATCCTTCTCTCTTAGGCCTTCGTCATTGGCCAACATTCTGATCCGTACAACATGGCAGGTCTGATTGCCACCTTGAGGAATTTTCCTTTCAATTTGAGTGGTATCTTCTTGTCGCACAAAACCCCTTTCGCTGCTCTCCACTTCAACCAACCTACCTTAATACGATGAGTCACGTCCTCATCTATCCTCCCTGATTTGTGGAGGACCGAGCCTAGATATCTAAACGACTCTTGTGGGTGCAAGATCTGGTCCCCAATGCTGATGTTCCCTCCAACATTAAGTTCATCATCAGTCCTACCGAATTCGCAACTAAGATATTCCGTCTTTTGTCTACTGATCCGTAGCCCATTTTGTTCTAGGGCTTCCCTCCATTGTTCTAGCATTCTATTAAGCTCATCCTTTGTTTCCGATACAAGCACGATATCATCGGCAAAAATCAGACACCAAGGGATGTTCTCTTGTATTCCTCGATACAGCTCGTCGAGGATCAAAGCAAAAAGGAAAGGACTAAGGGCCGATCCCTGGTGCAACCCTACTTCTATCGGGAAATACTCTGTGTTTCCCACAGGCGTCCGAACGCAGGCCTTCGCCCCATCGTACATATCCATAATAGCTCTAATATATCTACTTGGGATACCCCTAACGTTAAGGGTCTTCCAAATCAACTTTCGCGGTACGCAATCATAGGCCTTTTCCAAGTCTAAGAAGACCATCTCTAGACCCTTTTGTTTCTCCCTATACTTCTCCATAACGCTTCTTAAAATATGAATTGCCTCCATCGAAGAGCGCCCTGGCATGAAACCAAATTGGTTTTCGGAAACCGTAGTTTCGCGTCGGAGTCTAGTCTCAATCACTCTCTCCCAAAGCTTCATAGTATGACTAAGTAATTTTATGCCTCTATAATTACCACAGATTTGGGCATCCCCTTTATTTTTGTAAATGGGGATAATCTCGCTGAGTCTCCATTCCGTAGGCATTTTATAACTTCTAAGCGTCTTATTGTAAAGACACGTCAACCACCTGACACCATCCTCGCCTAGGCACCGCCACGCCTCTATTGGGATCTGGTCTGGTCCAACAGCTTTGTTTCTACCCATCTTTCGTAGTGCCGATCTTACTTCTTCCTGACTGATTCTCCTACAGAAATTGTTGTTCTGGAAATGTCCTATTCCCAAGTCCTGCGGGTCCTCTTGGCGCCCGGGTCCTTCACCCACGAAAAGAGATTGGAAATACCCTTCCCATCTTTTCCTAATTTCGTCTTCCTTTACTATGGTTTGACCGGCTTCATCCTTGATGAACTTGATGTTATCTATATCCCTCCTCCTACGCTCCCTAGCTTTAGCAATCCTGTAAATATCATTTGCTCCTTCTTTGGAGTCTAGTTTCCTATACAAAACTTCATACGCTTTATCTTTTGCACGGGCAACGGCCTTCTTAGCTTCTCTTTTAGCTTCTTTATACCTTTCTTCTGCCCTAGTTCTGTCATCACGTGTCCCGTCCCGACATGTAACGAGCTCCCTAAACCTCAGTTGCTTAAGTGCGACTTTGGTTTGAACCTCATCACTAATCCACCATGATTCTCTACAAGACTTGTGTCCTCTCGATGTCCCTACTGCCACACCTAAGGTTTCCTTGGCGACATCTCTAATAGTTGATGCGAAACTATTCCACATCTGATCTGCATCCCCATGAGAAACAGTATCCATTACTGCCTCTACTCTTTCCAAAACAGATGCTTTGAAAGTTTCGGCTTTCTCTTCATTCAGATTCTTCCAAAGGATCCTACGTTGGGTGGGTCTCCCTCTCCTAGTAACCCGTCTCTGCGGAACCAAGTCCATGACCAAAAGTCTGTGTTGAGTGGAACAGGTCCAGGTAGTCAGGGCTTTACAGTCTCTGTAGGTCCTAAGGTCCCCTTTGCGAAGCAGCAAATAATCAATCTGAGTACTATGACCTCCACTGTGGAAGGTTGCTAGCTGAGCTTCCGTCTTCCTAAAGAAAGAGTTTGCAACAACCAAATCGTGGGCAACAGCGAATTCGAGAATGGAGCGTCCTTCTTCATTTCGAACTCCGTACCCAAAGCCCCCATGGACACCCGCATATCCGTCTGAAATCGTTCCTATATGTCCATTAAGGTCTCCCCCAATAAGTAATCGATGATCAGCGGGGCAACTCCTCACAACTTCATCTAACGATTCCCAAAAGCGACTTTTTTCTTCTTCGCCTAAACCAGCATGAGGTGCGTAAGCGCAAATAACCATGTAAGACTCCTCCTGGATAACTAACCTAACCGACATAATCCTATCGCTACACCTACCCACACCCACAATATTATCCTTATGACGGGGCCCTATAAAGATCCCTACCCCGTTTCTAGCTACTCTGGAACCCGAAAACCACAACTTGTAGTCACCAATGTCAACCGCCTCTTCACCCTTCCATCTGGTCTCTTGAACACACAATATGTCCACTTTACTCTTAAGTAACGTCTCTACAAGTTCACGGGATTTGCTCGTCAAACTTCCTACATTCCAACTACCTACTCTAATCCTAACACGAAAATCTCTACCCCTTCTAGACCTAGCCGCCCCTAAGCTCGAAGGACATGACCTCACGTGACCATCACTACGACTAGAGTCTATCTTACCCTATATAATAAACAAAAGGGAAAAGGCAGAAGTGGCAATATAATATAAAAATAAAAATATAATATAATAATAACAATAACAATAATAATAATAATAATAATAATAATAATAATAATAATAATAATAATAATAATAATAATAATAATCACTAATATAATAGTATAATAATAATAGTCAAGGATATAATTAATAAACACAACTTTGAAAACCTCAAGGATATGAATACGCAAATACAGCGAAAAAGTAAAGCAGAAATATCACAGAGTATGGACTTAAGGAAAAGGGATCAGAGAGCCAAACACAGCCTTGTAAAGACAAGGAGTTTCCGGCAGGAGAGATTTCCGGCAGCAGTGATTTCCGGCAGCTCCAAGGCAGCAGACGGCGAAAATGGCGAGGTTTCTCGTTTACTACAAACTCTCGCTAGTAGATCCGTTATGTTACCTTCAGATCTGAGAATTTTGTGCCCTAATTGAAAAGGTATTGACAAGTAATTGATCGGATCCAAATTGATAAGTGGTGAAATTGTGGGTGCGTAGATCAGACGTTATGATAAATGAATAATGTGCTCCAAAAAAGGAAAGTGACAGAATATTTAAGTAACTGAGTAAAGCAAATTTGTTGTCAGCTTCCACCGGATTTGCAACAACAGTTGATTCGTCTTCCAGTTGTGGCTAATAAGGGCAGATTTATACCAATTTCTTACTTGTATAAAGATAAACTTGAGAAGACAGCTTTTCAATGTAAGCTTGCTGTGGCTAATAATGAAATTGAGGTGAGTATATATTGAACGAATATCTAATTAATATAATATATTTGATTTAAAATTAATAATTAATTTTAGTATAACAGTTAGAGAATTTAATATCAGGGAAGCAAGTGCAGCACTAATATTGATAGCAAAGTGAGCATACCACAAAAATTAATGGCAATAAGTAATAATATGAACGTAGTGTAGATAATTAATCTGTGAATTAGAAAGAGGTAAAAAGGGAGTAGAAATAACCCAGTCGAGAAAACAAGTTTTCAGATGTTCTGAGAGTCAGAAACGTCCAACCAACTAGGTGTGGAGACGGCAACAACAATAACTCCGGCAAGGTGTCAGTGGCGATGTTACACTGACCGGGAAAACAAGATTCCGACAGGGTGGCGCGTGGCGCGTGAGAGTGCTGCTGCCGTTGAGATTTGCCGGGTTTTGATCGTAAAAGAATTTCCTGTTAATCGGTGGTGGTGGTGTACTCAAAGAGACCAAGATCAGAGAGTGGCGATGTTATAATCAATCAATGTAATAATTATTTTGAGGATATAAATCACATTCACTGGGAGTGTCCAGAAAATGTCAGCAATGAACAACTCCAATGGATTCATACTGTGCACAACTCCAGTTTAATCTCCGTCACATGAATAACTATTGAGTTTATATAATGGGCATTAGGGTTCATGTTAACTTGAGGGTTAAGTTAAATTAGTCTATATATATACACTCTATGTAATGTAATACATTGTTAACCACAACTACAATACAATATTCATGATTTTACATGGTGATTAAAATCCGGCTACCAGACTCCTCATTTTTTGACACAAATCAGGCAACATCTTTCACAAAATTCCAGCTGCAAAATTCCAAATCTACTCTTTATTACTAAAAATCGCACACCACCTAACTATTTGTGCCAAATCAACAACTAACATTGTATACATTAGTTATAACTTAGCAGACAAGCACTGATACCACAGCCGCATCTACCGCATGGTTTACGGACACGGGAGTGAATAGCAACTAACGACTGATTTAGCAAGCATTGACAATTCTGAGGCAAATTATAGCGAAGGCGCGCTCTATGTCGATAATGCTACGAGACTCCCTATTCTTCATATTGGTTCATTACTAGGTGAGTCACATAACAGAGTATTCATGTCAGAGTCATTTGTTTTCAAAAAAAAAAAAAAAAAAAAAAAAAAAAACAGATAAAAAGAAATTTCAATTTAGACTCTAAGCGACAGTCAAATCGCCAATAAATCGACGCTTGCATGGTTAATTGAGAGGGAGAACTTTCTCTACTCTTGGAGTGTTTTCTCTTTGGAAAAGATTGTCTACATCTTCTCTCTCCCATACCCCACTTTTGTAGGTTTGTATTTTGTTGTTGTTGTACATAATACGGAGTAATTATGATGTAGTTGATATTCTAGCATAGTTTCGAGGTAACTTGTATTCTAGCATAAGTTTAATTTCCTTGTAAAGATCTTTTAACAAGAAAAGTTAACGCAACATTACCTCGGCTTTCTTGACATTCCAACCGAATCAGGGTGCTAAATTAGGGTTTCTCTAAAACCAATTATATTAACCTCAACACTAAGCATTTGTAAAACATTATCAATGTTGTGTCCCACTCTCGGGGGTACTATTACAATAACATTTCCTTTTAGCACCTTGGGGTTTACAGCCTATTTTTTCTTGCAACGTCCACAAATGTGCGTTAAATAAGTGTGCCCTTTTTTGGAGTCTTCCGTCATAAAATTATTCATGTTTCAACGTCGATCCAAACTCCATAGCCAAGGTTGAATAATGACCCCCTTAAACTAGTTAATGCAGATATCAATCGTCGATTGTTGTGTCATTTACGTTCACCAGTTTCATAATAACATTTCGAGCTTCTTATGTTGATGACTTTCTCAACTTTCTTATAAAGTTTGAGTTTATGGCAAATGTCGTAACCATCAAATATGTAAACACCATTGGAGAAGTAGTTGAGCAAAACCACCCTATAAGAAAGACATACTGATCACTCGAATCATCACTGAAACTCTGTGCAATGACTCATCCCTAATATTTTTGTCTCATTTTCCACTAGGATCAAGACATTGTGAGAGTTTATGTTGTAAGTAAAGGTTCTATCGATGGATGTGACCAAGGCCAAGTACTATTTGCTCGTATCATATTCGTCGTTTATAATTGTTTCTTCATAGAAAATAATTGAATCACATACGGGTGAAAGGTTGATTTGCAAAGCTTAAAAGCAAGTAATATTTATTTTTTCTACACAATATTCAACACCATATAACCAAAAGATTCTAACACAATTATTCCCCAGCCACAAATTTTTTGAATCTTAGAAATAAAAATTCTTCACCATCAGTTTCATAGTTGCGGGATGTGTTTGATGTAACTTGAGTTCACCTTCAAAGACGTTTTTTTAATATGTCAACAGATAATAATTTCTCATCTGTTTGCCACTATGAAATGAATCTCGAAGCACAAAGTCTTTATCGTCTCTAATTTAATGGACTATAATCAAATGCGTGCAGATTTCTTTAAATTCTACGTTGAACTACAAGGTATACTTTGACTTTCACATAAGTGGAATGCATACATATAAACTCAAATCTCACACTGGTTCTAAGATGGTGTATGGTTTTTTAAAATTTCGATATATTTTCGTTTTCTCGTTAGGTGATCAACAATTAGAAAAATGAGTTTAAAATTAACATGTACATTAAAACAAATTTCAATACATAGTTCCACTTGTATCCATTTTAACATCAACTTATCCTAGTGATAAACAACATACAAAATTCTAAGATTAGCTTCTATTTCAAGGTATGCATTGTTTCTCCCTCCTTTATAGTTACACTAGTATAATATATCGCTACACTTATTAGTGTGCACGGACCAAAAAACTTTTCCCGTGTGAGTTCACACCAATAAGTAAAACCCGTTCGTGTAAACAATCATAACTTTTTTGTATCTTGGGAATTTTAGTTTTAAGCAATGTTGTGGATCTGTAATAAGCTAACATCCTTTATCACCAGGGGGTAACTGGATGTAGAACATCATGTAATGATTGTTATTAATGACGTTTCTAAAGAGTGTTAGTTTTTTTATAGATATACGACACCGCTTTAAAATGAAATAATCAAGTCAAAAACGAACTATGATTGTT
Source organism: Rutidosis leptorrhynchoides (assembly GCF_046630445.1). Classification (NCBI taxonomy): domain Eukaryota; kingdom Viridiplantae; phylum Streptophyta; class Magnoliopsida; order Asterales; family Asteraceae; genus Rutidosis; species Rutidosis leptorrhynchoides. Next base: position 104,721,002 of record NC_092338.1, on the reverse strand, counting down.
TCCCCAAACGTGATTTGCTCATTAGAGTGTACCCACATGATAAAAGTTTTTTAATCTGTCAACACTAATAAGTGTAACGATATACTATACGCATATAAACACAAAGGAGAGAGAACATATGCGAAGCTTGAAGTAGAAGTTAATTCAAGAATTTTATATGTTTTCTACCATCACGATAAGTTGGTGTTGAATGTGACGTTTTTCGAAATCATAAAAAAAATACGTGTCATCTTGGGATTTGAGTATTACTTATTATGTGGCCCAGTTACGTGAAAATCAAAGTATATCCAGACAATAACATGTAATCCGGAGTGTCAACGTGAAAAAGATCAAAGAAAATTTCAATATAGTCTCTTTTAAATCCAAGACGATAAAAAATATAATCCGAATTTCATTTCATTGCGGTAAGTCAGTAACAGTATAACCAAAACGGATGAAAACTTATGTGTAGACATTTAAAATAAACCGTCATAGCAAATGAATATAAGTTACATCTAGTAGCTATACAAAATGATGGTGAAAAAAGGCTTCTCCAAGATTCGCAAGCTTTTGTAGCTGGGAACGATTAAAAAAAAGAATCATTCGAGTACGTGGTGACGAATGTTAGGTAAAAAAATACATTGTACATTGGATTTGAGATTTGGAAATCTACCATCCATCAGTATGTAGTGTGGTTAATTAATACATTGATCTAGAAAATTCAAGGAATAAACACCTAAGATGTGCACAAACATATTTCGATAGCCAACATAACCTAACTTACATCAACATAAACCCTTCCAATGTATATCCCAGGGGAAGATGATGGAAATATATAAGAAATTTGTCATTGCACTGAATTCAGAATACATTGATGATTCGAGAGATTGTGATGTCTTTAGTCGAGATCAGTTGTTGGCCACTGCTTTTTTAATGATGTCCATAAAGTCGATGATAACGACAGACACCCTAACTTAAAGTTTATAAAAAAGGAGAAGACGACATAAAAAACTACCGGATACTCGAAATATTATTCCGAAACTAATGCACGTAGATGACACATGGAATACTGATATTAACAATGGTATTAATTAGTATAAGTGGGTCAAGATTCGACCTTGGCTTTGAAGTTTAGATCGGCGTTTAAAATTTCATTTCGACGTGAACGATATTATGACTAAATAACCAAAAAATGCACACCTATTCAATGCACAATGTATAATGTCAGATTGGATTAATGACATGAACAACTTCATTAATCGCAAGAAATATAGGATAGTCATACCCAAAATCCAAAGACACCATTATGGAAATAGTGGCATTGGGGCCGGGTGATATATACAAAAATCAAAACTCTATTTATAATTATTATATATTATAGTATATGATAAGAAACATTAACTTCTATGTTTGTTTGTTTCTTTTTTCTAAACAATAGATTGCAACATTAATACTATGTTACCTTTTAATTGTTGAACGTACTCGTTTTACTTGAATATTCTTAACTTTTTTTACCGATAACATTTACTCGAGAAGTTTTACTTGGTATGGTGGATACCAAAAACTTTGAACTTTTGTAAATATGTTCAAGAAATTTTACTTGGTATAGGAGATCCTTGATTTAAAATATCACTTGCAAAGCTCAATCATTTACCATTGAACACAAACTGTGATGAACAATGATGGTTCATAACACTAATGTCTAATGGTAAACTGAAAGCTATGGTGTTGAGCCAAGATCAGAACACTACTAGTTTTTCAGCTTCAATCACATACCTTGAATCATGTAGCTCAACTCAACAATCAACAGTGGTCGTCATCAGAGTGATGATCCTTAAGCAAATTCCTTCAAAGCTTCACGATTTAGACGCTGAGTAGAGCAACTAATATGAAAAAATTACATATGGTTTGTTCCATTCGCTACCTCAAATGGAGGTGTTCTCGTCTGCCTAAAATCACTGCAGCAGCTGGGGACCACCATCGACGTTCAAAACCGAAAATCAAATTGAAATGTTTCGTACAGTGGTAAAATTAGGCACACTCGGGTACTACAGTGCTTTGAAATAGTGGTTATCGGCGTGGTAGGACGATAAGAACGAGAGAAACCGCAAAGTTGCACCTGCTGTGGGCAAGCAAGAGGACGCCGGCAGCAGCAGTAAAAAGGATCTAGGGTTTGGTGGTAGCGGCGGCGTTTCATGATGGAACTGCACCAGATGAATGAGAGGTAAAGGGTTTCAAACCCTATGAAAAAACACATGTTATGTAAATCTGTTGGGTCCTTTTGCATACACGATGGACCTGATACATCTGGGCAAATGATACGATTTGTCTAAAGCCCAATTATGATGTAGATGGGCTTAATAAACCTGAACATTTCAAATGATGAGACGATTATTATTATTATTATTATTATTATTATTATTATTATTATTATTATTATTATATTATTATTATTATTTATTATTTAATACTCACTCAGTCTCGAAAAAAAAATAGTCTGATTTGACTTTTTATTAAATTGAATTTAAAACATATATGTACTAATGAATTATCTAATTTATCATTCATTTAACCAGATCACGTGTTTTAATTGTTGTAAAGGACATCAAAAGTTGGAGTGTCCCGAGTTGTACGGGGATCAAACAAAGAAGCTAGAGAAGGCGGTGGGTCCGGCAAAGGGGCACAACTATTTGATGACTAGTGAGGAGGCAAGGAGGTCTAACGAACTTGTTTCAAGTAGTTTTGTGGTTAACTCTAAACCTGCGAAGGTGCTTTTTGATTGTGGTGCTAATCTGTATGAATGTTATAAAGAGTAAGTAATAAATTAACTGATATATTTAGTGTTAAATTTCTAATAATAAAAGGGAAAAAATGTCCTTCCACCCGTTTATACTCGAATTATATTCAAGATCATCGTCCAACGTCTTCACCACAATGACCTTGCATCCCTCCGAGGTCTTAAATTTGGTGTTCAAAATACAAAGCCTTCTTATATTTAAATTTTTCGTTCAAGTAACCGTAACATGAAAAAAAAAAATTATATTATAATCTTTAGTTGAAAACAAGAAAAACAAAAAAGACAATTGAATATGGTATTACATGCCACGTATCACATATGTAATGGTTATATAATTGGTTAATGTTTATGCCCCACAAGTAGATCTCTTAAACCCAAAGCCGACTATGTCTTTCTATATCAATTTTAAATATACACTAGTTTAGATTTACGGTTTCTCGAAGCGTGTTAATGGCTATGATGTAATGCAAAAAAAAAAAAAAAAAAAAAAAAAAAAGTTATTTGATTAAATTATATTTTTAATAGATTGATATTCATCTCACGATGATAGCATAATGGTTAGAAGGTAATGCAATGTTACACGATTTACTTCTTACAATGTTGATCGTGTGGTGGGAGCGCTGACCCTCGTAATGTGGATGGCAAATACAGAAAGAACACCTTACTTTTTTCAAAAGACGAAAATAGAGTAGTAGTAGTAGTAGTAGTAGTAGTAGTAGTAGTAGTAAAGCTCGTCTTTCTCTTTTAGTCACTCATCCTCAACAAAAGGATGCGATGAAGTAGTCACCATCTGTCACATTGGTGATCAGGGTGGACATCGTTCTTTCGTCAGTGCAGTCAGATTGGATCTGAGGCAGAATGGATAGAAGAAGAAGTCGTTCTTCTTTTTTCTACATTAGCTACTAATCACACATTTGAAACCGATATAGCTGCTTAGCCTATCTTATGTGGTTTGGACATACGGATTCGACCAGCATTCACGTGGGTGGTGAATTTAATACTCCCGTACCTACTTTTGCTTAAATAGAAAAATAATATTATTATTATTATATATTTTACTAAATAAATCTGGTTTAATATAATTATCATCATGAATCATGAATCATGAATCATGACGATGATGATGATGATGATGATGATGATATGGATGAATCAATTAATTATTCTTAAACAGTTGAGAGTTGAATGAAAGGATAAGGCATTTGCATTTCTTTCAGTTCTGACCTCATCACCAATTAAAATCGTGTGTCTTATATCCGGTTTTTCTTCCTTTATCTGTGAATAATCAGTTGTATATATAGCCCTAATCTGTATCTACATCCCATCACTTCTGTATAAATTGATCCATTTTTATTTTTTATACACTATAATAACAATAACAATAACAATAATAATAATAATGTCGATTGCTTTTGATACTAACAGTCGCATTCATAGTATTCGGATCCAATCGTTAGGGTTTCGTAAAAGTATGTGGATTCATAACTTATCGGAATCCACTAAATTCACCGGAACTAATCATTGGAATAACAGACTTCCGGCCGTTAAAGAAGAAGATTCCTCTACTTCTTCGTCAATCGGCAACAACAGCGACGCCGGAGCTGATTCCGGTGACGACGACGGCGAAGTTCAGAGCAAGGATAATTCATCCCTCGCTGGTTTAAATGATTTGGAGCAAGTTTTACCTATCAAGTATAATTACTATTATATGAACATTAATTCATTATTATTCATTTTGTTTATGCTGATTATTATATCTATTGCGTGGTATATATTTATGTAGGAAAATTACTCAGTTTAAGTTTGAAGAATGTGAATTGGTTAATTTATTTATGAAACTAATTTCTGTAATTAATAATTTCAGGAGGGGGTTATCGACGTTTTATGCCGGAAAATCGAAGTCATTCGGAAGCTTAACTTACGCTGTTTCTGTTTCGTCTATTCAAGAGATTGTCAAGCAAGAAGATGCTTACAGCAGGAAACGAAAGAACATGCTTGCTCATACTGTTTTATTGGACAAGTTTCGTAAATCGACTACTGATAGGGATGAAATTGGGGAAAGGTCGAAATTAAGAGAGGGTTTTTCGCGTCCACCATTGCCTGCTGGAATATGTAGAAGAGTATCGAATAAGAGGTCGTTAGATTCATCTCCTAAACTGTACTGCTCCTCATGCAGATCGTTGTCTTTATCTGATTTACAACAGGTTTCGAGTATCAATGGATTTTTGAATAACGAAAGTGATGAGGGGGATGAGCGTTAGGTTAAGGTCGTGTTTCTTAGATGGTTACATGGAGATGGTATATGAAAGATAGTTATATAAGGTGTTAGGGTTCTAGTAACCTGTTAATATTTTTTCCCATTTTGATGTTGAGTTGGTGTAGTTATGTCTTGTATCCGGTCGTCAAAAAGTATATGATGAACGAATACACAATTTTTTTTTATCTCAAAGGTTCAAAATGTTTTTTATTCACAAATCGTTGTTTACATATTTGTTAGCGTACAACAAAGTCCAAGACTGATTAACAAATGACGAGACAAGATTGGGATGTATTATATTAGATGATACCAACTACATCAGTGATGAAGTCAGGGTTAGTAAGGTCTTCATATCGCATTCTCTAGTCCAAATGGTTACTGCAGGGGTGAAGGATCTTCTGTTCAACCAAGTACTACCGTTAACTTATCACCTATATATGGAGCAAATTGCTAATTTTGATGCACAAAAAGGTACTGCAGTTACAGTTTATCTAGTTGCTAGTATGGTTAAGTCTTGATGCTTTCTAATTTTTGTTAGATTTAGCAATCAGTTTCTGACAACTAAACTTAAAATAATATTCAATAATTATCATTTGTGTACATACTATAACAGATTAACAGATTCAAAGTGTTGCATTATATTTTTGACGAGCATTAGTAAAAGTTTTGACGTCCCTGCACTGTTAAGCCAATGTATTTAGAAAACTTAATCCTCATTATGTAGCTTCACTTCTTTAGGGTTCTTCGTAATCTGCACAAAACATCGCACATTTCCTTGTATTATCATCTTTCTATTGTGCAGCATCATTAGCTTTTCAACTGGAGTTTGCAAATTAGGTTGTTTTGTCGTATTGTCAGGTTTACACTGTGTACTTGTTAATATTTTTGACAAATTTAGTAAATGTTATCGAAAATTAATGAATAGAATACTGCATGTTCATAGTACATACAATGTTCTTACAGAACTTAAATTAATATAAAAATGGTCTATTAAATAATTTATGAACTTGATTTGGTAAAAACTTATTTATATAATGCACGCTGTCAATGCATTTGTCGTATTCATCTTTATTCTCAATGATTTATATTGATTATGAAGGTGAACATGTTGGTCCTCTGACGTTAGAGGTATAAGTTGGGTATTACAAGGAACTGCATTTTTCTGCAACAGTGAAAGCATCGATGAAATGTTTTGGCCGAAATAATTCGCCCAAACAGAAGCCTATTCCGTTCTTGTGACTAGGTTGAGGAGGCATAAGTCAATGATGATGGGATCGAATGCCTCTTTGAAAGGAAAGAAAAAGCTCTTGTCGCAATTATGGAATCAATAGTTAACCCAAACACAGAATAGGCTGCTTTAAAAAAAGCTCTAATCCTTTCGCTCTTCCCTTCCCAACCCCGGCTAACTTTTTTCTTAACTACCTTATTCACGAACCTTTTATTCACGAACCTTTTACCCTTAAACAACGGGAGAGGATGGAAAAGTTCGACCGCCCTAAGCCAACCAGAGAAGGCGTTGGTGAGGCGACCGGAAGGCAGTTTAGTTGACTGTTAGAAAGCGAGAGTCGCTGTCGGTGCTAGTTCCCTTTCTAACAAGCTGACCGGAATAGCGGCCCTCGCTTCTAGTCCCACTTGTAGCCTGGTCGGGACTTCTTTCTCTATTGCTTGAATGCCAACCAACTTTTCTGACTCTGTCTATACTTTCACCCGCTTGAAATACCTTATCTTGCTGTAAGTCAATTAAGGTACTTTACTTGTCTCGTTAGAGAAAGGCAGCGAAGTAGAAAGCGAAGCTGGAGCCTTAGCTGCCTTGACAAAGGAAATCGAAGGTTGAGCCAAGCTACTTGTTAACTCTGGGTCCCATCCATCCTGCCAAGAACTCGAACCGCCAACTCCGTTCACTGCCTTCTCTCCAGAACTCCAGTTTGGCTTGATTACTGGAACTCAAAAGCCCTAGCTTTTCTTACCTTCTAGAACTGTAAGGGAATTTCGGTAGTGAGGAACTGTGCCTCATGTTCCCTGCCTAATCTGAAAGACTAGCTCAGGTCAGAACTCATAGCTCAAACTCAACAGCCTAGCTTCGCTACAGAACTATGATCTACGACCACCCTCTCTCATCCGAAGCCATCGTAACATAACATATGTATCAACGATTCCAAAAAAGGACAGGAAATTGGATCCATCCCTGGAGGCATAGGCATAGACGAAGAAAGCAGAAGCATAGGGGTAGATGAAAGCAGGATTGCAAGTTGAATTTTTTTTTTTTTTTTTTTATATAAATATTTTTTATATTCTATATTCCGTCTGGCTGAACTTCTTTGGTAATCTATACTCTTTGCAATCTTATTGGGAGATGTGCTTGACTATAACTAACCGCAACACCAATGTCCTTACCGTCATTGCTACTAATGATGGAGTTTGATAACCTGTTGACATATAACCCCAAAACATGACCAAACATGTAAAACAACATGAAGTTTAGATTAGATCCCACGCTGCATAACATATGCATATAATTTCAACAGGGTCAAACTACTATGCCGACCAATCTGAATATTTGATCAAACCTCCTTGTATTCTGTAAAGAAATTTTTTATTGGTCGAGTTCAATAGTTGGGGCTTATGCTCACACCCTTATTATTAGCTCATTAAACGTTTGAAGGGATGTGGGTGGAGGGAATAAGACGGTGTAAACTTTGACTTGCAACTTATTGTTGATTTTGACCAGGGGTAACATAGGAAACTGAGTTTGATTTGGACTGGATTATGCAAGTTGCAGTTCAAGTGATTGTTTGTATAATAGGTGAGTGTGTTCTAGTTGATTGTATGCAAGATGGTACATATGTTGTTTTTTTGACAACTGGACAAATAAATACATTTGGCTTGCCTTTTGATCTCGACCGTTAGGTTAAAGAAATTTTAAGTTGCCAATTTGTTAGTTCTTATCAACGTGGTTACCCCATGTCTAAAAGCGACAATGTGATGTCATCTTTCAAGATCCTTTTATTGAGACTGTGATTACTCGATCCCAGTTTATAAGTGTTTTAGGCATTCGAGGAATCATTTTTAGCTGCGGGATTTTAATTACAGAAGTCACATAAACCGTGTTAATGTTGTTTGTAATGCGTTTATTAGTTGCCAACAATCCACTTTAGTACACATGCGCGTTACAATTGCAACTGAAAACAATTCTGGCCCATTTACTAACTGTATGGGTCGACGCAAGCTATGTTTTATTTTTAGTGTATCATACGAGTAATATAAGCTTAAATAGAAGCATGTCCTGATCATTTTCCTAAGTGTACTATGTATTCAAAAATAATATAAAAGCATCTAATAATATTCTATCTAATATCTAATATGTGTGTTAAAAGTAGGTTTTTGGATCGAGACAAACTTAACTGCACAAAACATTAGATATTTGTCTTGCCATTTTGATGCACATGTTACCAACATCTGCTTGACCCGAAGTTGTTTTGCCACCTATAATGATGAGTTGTTGGCATATTTTGCAGAACTAATATGAAAGATTGAGTTCTTTTTGCACGATGGATCTTAAACAACTCTTCATGTGAAATCACTTAGCCATGTTTCACATTTTTTCATTAATGATTAATGATCAAGATGAAAATTGAATTAAGTTTTCTTAAAAAGGAGACCTACTACTAAACCATGGATCTTTCGTGGTTGAAAACAAGGATCTTTCGGATGTGGTTAAATTTGGGGTTAAAGCTACAAATAGGCTATATACTTTTCCAAATGTCCCAATGTCGCCATATACTCATTTGCGTCTCAATGTCGGCTATATACTTTCAAAAAATGTAACAATATAAATCACTGTACTTTTTTTACCTGCAACGAAAACAATTGATGGCGTGGCTTCTAAGTAGTCATGACACGTCGGTGATACATCGGAACAAAAAAATAAAAGTATATAGCCTACATCGGAACAAAATTGAAAGTATATAACCTATTTATAGCCATATAAAATGAAAGAAAATGTTAAATAATTACCTTTACCGGTTCAGCAGGTAACGGGTAACGAAATTTGACATCGGTACGCTTTTCGAAAGTATATAGCTGACAGGAAGACGCAAATGGGTATATGGGCGACACATTTGAGAAAGTATATAGCCTATATATAGTTTTAACCCTTAAATCTGTGTTCAACTCATCTAATCCTGGTGTTCTGATCTTAATTTTCAAGAGATGATAAAAACTTTGAAGCATTGTATCAAGCCTTGGATTAAGCACAAAAGGCCTTCTAAAATAAGCAGATCTTCTCAATTTTGGCGAGAATCAATGTGTTAGATATTATGATTGATAATGGGTCAACCACTGAGGTACATATGGAAGAAAGAATTAGTTTACTTTCTCAATTTGATCGGACCCTCCAGATAGAAGATATGGATCTCATTCATAAAATCATGTATTAAATGGAATAATGAAGGTGATGAAAATTCAAAATACTTTCATGGTGTGATTAATCAAAAGACAAATCAATAATCGATTCTTGGCCTTATGTTGGATGGTGAATGGGTATCTGACCCTAATCGAATTAAAAGTACTTTCTATGAAACTTATGGTTGTCTATGCCATTGTAATTATCCCTTAGCGACTTGCTAGGGATGGTTTTGTTTTATATATTATACATATTCTTTGGCCATAAAAAAAAAAAAAAATTCTCTATTTAATTCGATTCCTTATTTAACGAAACTTAACAATGATGATGATTGTAATTGGTTAGAAAGATAGGTTTCAGAGTTGGAAATTAAGAATGTTGTGTGGTCTTGTGGGAGTTGTAAAGCACCTGCACCCGATTGTTTCACCTTTTTGTTCTTGAAAACTTATCGGGACATTGTCAAATAAGATTTGATCGTGAATATTATGTGAATTACCTCGCGGTTATTTTGCAACATTCATAACTCTGGTCCCGAAAGTATTAAACCCTATGATTATCAAAGATTATCAACCTATTTCTTTAATTGAGGTTCTATATAAAATCATTTCTAAGATTCTTGTTATTCGTTTATCTAAGGTTAGTGGTAAGATTATAAGCTTGGAACAAATGCTTTTATCAAATCTCGTCAAATTCTTGACGTACCTTTAATTCTTAGTGAAGTTATGGATTGGTATAGCATGGTAACATGAAGCTAATTTTGTTCAAAGTTAATTTTGAAAAACCATATGACTCGGTAAGTTGGAGTTACCAAGATCATATGCTCATGAAGCTTGGTTTTGGTGATATTTGGCGAGGATGGATACAGATGTGTTTAGTTTCCGCTAGAACATCAGTCTTGATAAATGGAAGTCCTACTAAGAAATTTGGTTTGAAAAGTGATTTTAGAAAAGGGATCCACTTAGTCCTTTTTTATTCCTTATAATAATTTAAGGGCTGTTGATCTTACAAATGTCATGAATTTGGGTATTATTAAAGGTTGTATAGTCGGTCATTCTAACACCAAGATATCGCATTTGTTTTATGCGAATGATGCATTAATTATGTCATAGTGAAGCATTGAAGAAATGGAGAATATTATGAGGATTCTTGGCATATTTTACCATGCCACGGGCTTAAGAAAAATGTAGCTAAAGTCCAATGTAATTGGGATTCGAGCTACGAGTGAAGAAATAAATCATCTTTCTAATCAAATTGGATGTTTAAGAGGTAATTTTTCATTCATATATCTTGGTTTACCTATGGGTTTAAATATGAATTTACTTTCTAGTTGGAATGTGCTTCTTGATCAGTTTAATAAGAAGGTTAATGACTGAAAATTTAAACTTTTATCAATTGGAGGTCGTTTGACTTTGGTAAAGTCCATTTTAGGGAGCATAGGTATATATTACCTCTCCTTATTCAAATGCCCGGAAGCAATTCTCAAAAAACTGGAGAGCATGCGTAGTAGGTTCTTTTGGGGTTGTACCAAAGGAGGAAAGAAGTTAACTTGGGTGAAATGTGACATGACTCTCTCATCCCTTCCAAAAGGAGGATTGGATGTTGGTACTCTCAAGTCATTCAACCTAGCTCTCATGTTCAAATGGATGTGGAGATTTATATCTAATAATCAATCTTTATGGAAAGAAGTTATTATTTCCATTCATGGTATTTCAGGTGGTTTGGTTAGGCATTTGAATGGTAAATCTGTCATATTGTCTAATATGTTAAAGGCTTCAATTCTCAAGATAAGGGTATTATTCCCAAGTACTCGATTCGAGATAAGATTGGTAATGGTGAAAATGTTCAGTTTCGGAAAGATTGTTGAGTTGGTGATAAACCTCTTTGTGATCGTTTCAATAGATTTGTTATTTGGATCATAACCTAAATTTCTTTGTTGTTGATAAATGGGTCGATGGTCATTTGGTATTTACATAGTCACGTGATAACTTGGTTGGTAGATGCGCATCAATAATAGAGGACGTGAAAGCTATTTTTTATCCAATGTCGTGGATTCAAAATTGTGGATGGCAGGTTCAGATGCTAATTTCTCAGTCAAGTGCACAAGAGATTACATTGAAAGTATAACTCTTCCTACAATTAATATTCCTACAAGTCCTTAAATGGTGGGGGTATAATTCGGCTTTATTCGGGTATGAGGATATTTTTAATAGTACCTTCGGCTACGTAGCACATGATCACAAAAGGAACCAATGGCAAGCGGTTTGTTGGGTGGTTTGTTACATTATATGGAAGAATCGAAATGCAAAGGTGTTCAAGAATAAGCTCGAGACGGTCCCATCTTTATTTAGCGAGGTTCAAGTTCTTTCATACGATTGGATTTCACGACGTTGCAAGGGTCATATTATGGATTGGCTTCAATGGTTCTCACAACCTTAGTTTCTCTCTTTTGTTAGTTGCAATCTTTGCAATTAGCTTAGGGCGGTGTAATTTGTTTTCTCTATTTCTTTCGTGATGTATTGTGTTGTTAAGGTTGCCCAGTCAACCATGTACTATTCGTGATTGTTTAATATAAGTCCTTCTTGCTTTTCAAAAAAAAAATATTCCTACGAAATGGGCCAAAATAATTTCAAGGAAGATGTTTTGTGTAGAGAGTTGTGATGGCTAGGCTTCCAACTAGACTTAATTTGTCTAAAAGAGGTCTAGAGATCGAAGGTCTTAGTTGTCCGAGTTGTGATATTGCATTAGATATGTGGTGAAAAAATGGAGTTTGGTTAGACATGCTTCTGACTTCTATTGGATCATGGAATGAGTGGACGCAATGGTTTGATCAATGGAACGTTCCTACTAACATTAAACATCGTATATATGTGGTGGTGGCTACCTTGGCTTGGGTTTGTCAAGTTATCGAAATGGAGTCATATTTTCGAAACAATGATAGAAGAAAAGAGATCTTTTTTACCGGACTTGAAGATTTTTTTTGATTGATTATCTAGTAGAAGTAAACTTGTTTCTAATTGGAACATATGACTTTTACAACCACTGATGTAATTGTCTTTTTCTTTCTTGCTAGAGTTGATAAAAATTTACCGTTAAAAAAAAAAAACTAAACCATTATGAGGGTTGTTGCCTTTTAATATGGTTTATAGTATGAACATTTAATCAAGTTTTATTAATAGGGTTAATGGTGATAAATACAATATTGATAATTTATGACAAGTTAAAACTTGATATGAAACCTATACAAAAATAAGCAGTTTGAGTAATTATTTTATCTGGCAAACCAGCTAACCTAAAACTCGAAAACCTGCCAATAAGTTTTGGGTTAAACAAACAACAAGAATATTTTTTTAAAGTAGTTATTTTCGGATGTTTTATCTAATATAACAAACTAAATCAAAGTTTTAAATGATGGTTTATATTAATATTAAATTTGGATGAATATTAAGATTTTTTAATAATATTTGTTAGACCAAAATTATTACTTGGGTTAGTTGGCGAAGTTCGATTGTGAGTTTAAGGCCTCTTTAGATTTCTAATGCATTTATGGTTTGTAACCTCTATAAATAATATATTAATACCGTATAATAATAATAATAATAATAATAATAATAATAATAATAATAATAATAATAATAATAATAATAATATATTTCTAATGCATTCAAGTTTAAATTATAAATGTTTTGAAGAAGTGTTGGGAATTGAAGCATGAGTTAGTATAATATAATGACGTCAGGCCAACGTGATTATATTACAGTAAGTCATGCTAAATTTTTAATGGAAGATGATGATTCATAGACTTTATAATCATCATTTGCCATGTTACACAACTCTTACATTCTACTTAACCTTTGAACATATCAAGAACATATATTCTTGATAGTTCTATTCTCAGTAATTCTGGTAAATTGCCAAATCAAATAGTGATATTACGCTTAGAACAGTAGTTTCATTTGAAACTTCATACCTACAAATTATGGACCATTACTCTCTTCACTTAGAGTCGAGAAGAGAATAAAAAGGCAAAGAGCTCCGACATATAAGGGAAAATATAAAGCCCTATAACGATACCGAAATTATAAACCGTGTATATCAATACGTATTGCAAAGTAAAGACACGGGAGAATTAAAAACATTATAACCCCAAGGGAATAGTAGAAGAATACAAATTCCTCTAGTGGTAAATGAAAAAGAAGAATGACTGTATATATGGTCAATATAATAACAAGGATCAGAACTGGATTAAGCATTTTCTTAATCTTTTGGAAGTTTGAATTGAGAAATAAAGTATAGAAGTGGTAAAGATAATGAAACGGAAGAAGCTAATTTATAGCAAAATTCCAAACACAGCAATCGAGGCAATTCACTGCATTTAATCAAAGAAATCTCAAAATTCCTTAATTATCGGAGAATCAAATCTTATAGATTACGAAGATTTCCTTTAATTCCTTGAATTCCGGAAATCAACTTTAGCTATGTCAAAAGTTAAGACGAACATTTAATTTCCTCATTTCACTTTTTTACGATAGTTTCGTTTATACTCTTCCTATAATCGAATCATTAAAATTATATTATTCAAAGGAGATAAACCTCTATTTTTCAACTCATATTCATCATTCTTGTTGTAAAGAATGACGATCTATATCAAACTTCATGACTATGATTTTCATGAACTCCTCTATGTTTTGTCTGCCCTAATATTACAGCATAAACGCTCAAGGTTTTAAATGAGCTCAATACTATTCATAACACATTTCATGTGTATTGAAATGCTTGTATAGCACCATCATCCCTTTTGAGGATAACCTAGTCAAATGACACTCTTGTTAATCTTTAGATAACCACCGCATTAATGATAAAATGCACTTCGTAGAAGAACCTGTAGAAATTATGGTTCGTATGATTTAAACGCTTGAAACAAAACAATATTCTATCCGTTGGAATTCACGTAAGGCCCCGAGCATACCTCGAAACGTGAAAACCATATAAAATGTAAATATCCTCGTCTATGTACGAACAACGCCGATTGATGACAACAACTAAATTTCGGGACGAAATTTCTTTTAACGGGTAGGTACTATGACAACCCGGAAATTTCTGACTAACTTTAAATCTAACTTCGACTAGTTCCGACGACTCACGAACAATCATTTGTAAATAACTACACATTACTTTGATATATTAATATTATTATTATCCTTTTTAAACAATATATCAATAATTAATATCATTATTATCAGTATTGTTATTATGATTAAAAAAAACAATATTATTATTATCATTATTATCAAAATTATTAACATTGTTATTATTAATAATTATTATTATCATTAATGTAATTACTAATATTAATATTAATATTAATATTAGTATCATCACTATTACTAAAATTATTAAAATTATTATTAATATCATTAGTATATTAATACAATATATTATTAATAATAATACTATTATTATTTGTTATTATTATCAAAAAATTATTATTATTGATATCATTTTATTTTGAATATTAGTATTTTATTACTCTTAATAATATTAAAAGTATTATTATTTTTAATATAATTATTATTATTTGTAATTATTAATATCAATTAAAAAAATAAAATTTAAAAAGTCAAAAACAATGTACCAATAATATATATTTTTATTAAATCTACTTTCCATTTTTATTATTCATTTTATCTGCTTTTAAATTTTATATATTTAATCTCATCGTGATCCATTTTTTTTATTTCTCTGATTAATCGTGATAGATTTTTAATTATACTACTGGTTTCAGTTTTGTATGTAATCAACCACTAACATTAAATAAGTAATTAAGATTACCTGCTCCAGTATTTTATTTAGTCTGCTTTATATTTTTTTTAATTATACTGGTTACGTTTTTGTTTCTGTCGATCCATTCTTCTCTATAAACAATCAATCATATGGTGTTGTTATAAACCAGTCGACCTTCCAATATTATTATCAATCATACAATACCATTTAATTGAATAATTAAATCAGAAAAATGAAGAAAAACCCGTCAAGAACTCTGTTCTTGTTTCTTTTTAGCCAAATCTCGAATTCAAAATTTATTCCAAAATCTATTAATGCAGTCTTGTTAGGAATCAATTACTTAAACTACCTGCAAAACTCAATTTCCAATTCGTCCTATCGAATCTCAATTTTTGAGTCAAAGATTATTTCTTAAAAAGTCAAACGATTATTTTTGATCAAATTCGAGTTCGATTTTAAGTTTCAGGTCCAATTGATGATTCAGAAAGTTTATAGGAGTGATTTTAAACTTAATTCATGTTGTAATCTTGGCTAAAACACACTAAAAATCTAAAATTGATTTTATTTTTTTAAGAAACATCGACGAACAGTAGAAGCACTGAAATCTTATTTTTTTTTATTGTTTTTCCAAATACAAACATCCATAAATCGATTACTGAGGTCCAAATACAAATTAATTCAAACCTTAGATTAGTTATTATGCTTGTAATTTGAAGATGGTCGACTAGTATTTGATGAAGAAGGAGAAAAGGATAACAGAAGGTAATACGGGTTATATTAAATATAAGAGGTTTGATTCCAGAAAAACTGAAATGGTTAGATGGTTAAGTGTTAGTTGCGGGTGAGCGAGAGGTCTCGGGTTCGAATCCCATCTTGGGCATTTTTTTAGAAAGGGCTCCAAAGGTAGTTTTCTTACTATTATTATTATTATTATTATTATTATTATTATTATTATTATTATTATTATTATTATTATTATTATTATTATTATTATTATTATTAATATTATTATTATTATTATTATTATTATTATTATTATTATTGTTTTTATTATTATTATTATTATTATTATTATTATTATTATTATTATTATTATTATTATTAGTATTATTCTTATTAATATTATTATCATAAGTATTAGTATTATTATTAAAAGTATTATCGTAATCAAATATACCTTTTTATATATTATTATTGATATTATTAATATTACTAATGTTAAAGTTATTATAAACATTAATATTTAAAACATAATTATAATTAAAAAGTATCACTTTAATTAAAGTTATCAAAATTATCATTTCTAATAAAACTATCACTTTATTAAAAATTAACATTGTTATTAAAATTATAACTAAAATTTCATTTAGGTTATTATTATTATTATCGTAAAAAGATACAACTTTATATTTATTAATATTATTTTACTAAATAAATACTCGTTGTATAAAAATATATTGAAAACCTACAACAGAACTATATTTATAATTTTATAATGAACACTGCTTAATTAATTATAATAAACATATTTAATGTACTATTTTCAAATAACATATAAAAATAACATACATATATATATGAACATATATAATTTAAATAAGAAATATATTACTATAAGTAATATATTATACACAAACTGGGTTGATTAACATTATATGTTCAATATACGTGTTAATATATAAATACTTGATATAGGTTCGTGAATCCGAGGACAACTCTACACTTGTTCAGTGCCGTCATATGCATATTTACTACAAACTATCGTATCGTATCGTGAGTTTTCATAGTTTCCTTTTTATCTATATTTTTGGGCTGAGAATACATGCGCTACTTTTATAACTGTTTTTATGAAATGAATACAAATACTAAAACTGACTTTTCGTGAGTTTTCATAGTTCCCTTTTTATATATATTTTTGGGCTGAGAATACATGCAATGTTTTATATCTGTTTTACAAAATAGATACAAGTATTAAACTTAATTCTACGTGGGTTAGAATCACAAATATTCCCCTAGCTTGGTAACGTAATCTATTGGTCTCTGTACCGTAGGCGCGAATCCTATTGATAGATCTATCGGGTTTGACAACCCCGTCCGGGCTAGTCGCGCTAGTAGTCAACGGATGTTTAGTACTTCGAGGGTATTTTTCGCACTTGATTCGGTGCTCTATAGACATCAGGGGTATTCGTTATTATATTATTATTGTTAAGGCTGTTACCAGGTGCCCATGGTTGTAGAAATCTTTTTATTACACTGCGGTGTAAGATATTTATGGAAACTGAAATCTTGTGATCTATTACTATTATCAAAATCATTAATTATGACAAACCTATGAGCTCACTCAACCTCGTGTTGACTTTTTAAGCATGTTTATTCTCATGTACTTTTTGCTTACGCTGTAAAACTTTGCTGTTACATAGAAGTCAAGCCAAGCACTGGGACCAGAGTTAACATCGTCGTTAATGGTTTTTGACGGGGTGTTACAAATGATCTTCCCGATCCCGAGCCCACATAAGACCACTTATAAGACCCATCCACTTGAGCATCTTCAACCAAAATATGGATCGCACCCTATCTTCAACATCATCACTGCTATCCTGTAAACAAAATGAATTATCCGACACAATCTTCTTCATTGCCTTACCCTTATAACCATATTTCTTCACCTTGGGCTCATGAAATTTGCTCGAATGTGCAAACCAACCACAACAAAAACCTTGACACGCCTCGTCTGCATAAATATAAAACTTCCTACCCGCACTATTACCCGTAGCAACATTAGCCAAATTATCTAAAAGTGTACTAGTCGAGTCGTTAGTTGCATTCGGTTCCAAAACTTCTGCAAAGCGCCTTTTTTTACTCTTAGGTTCAAGTCCTTCTGCACTAAGGCATAACCTAACTCTTCAAAATGGACCGCATACAACCCAGAACTAGGTCGATCAATGCTACATTCCTAGTAGCAGAAGGTTTCCGAACGGAGTCCATCCCAAAACTTACCTCAATAAGCGTATTGGCTGCAGCAAGATTGGCCGGAACATGACCGTTTTCGACAATGACACCTACATCTGCAGCTGTAACACACGTTTCTACATTACAGCCCCTCGAGGGTGCAACACCACCTGCTTCCATCTCGACTGCAAGCTCAATATTCAAAGAAGTAACTCAATCCGAAAGGTACCCACCATTTAAAACCCGATCAACTAAAGAAGGGTCATTAATATCATTGACCCAAACATAAGATTTCGTACTTGCACCCGAATCAACCAAAGCAACTTCTAACAAGTCATGAATATTCTTTACCCAACTTGTTTCAACGAAAACAAACAAAGAACCTGTTATTTCTAAAAATTAAGAACTCCGCCACTGGTATTTGTACTAACATTAAAGGGGTTTTCTTTTCTTCATATTGTTCAAATTTTTTTTGAAGGGCGATTTTTTGTTCTAATTTAATATATATGTGGTTGAGATGATTTCTAGTTTTCTAAAACACAAATGTTTGCAGAGGTATCGATTTGCTCTTAATTTATTTTATAATTAATTTGGACCGTAAAGAAAAAGATGTATATGAACATAACACCAATTCACCAAAATAACATTTCTTTTGATGGACAATTAATTTTTGCCAAACAAGTTATGTGAGAAATTAAGTTATGGATATAGGAACAAATTAGCCAAAGTTGCTATGAATGTGAAAGAGAAACAGGCGCGGCGGGGGCAAGGAATGCAGGTGTAGAATTTTTTTTTTAACTGGAATGAGAAAAATAAAACAACATATCATAAAGGGTATTTTGGGTACTTAAGTAAAAATATAGTTGATTTATAAAAAATTTAAGTGGAAATATCATTTCTCAAAAAAATTGGGTCAGTTTTATTTAGTAAATTTTTTATTAAATAAAAAAGTTACTCTTTACCCCTTACACATCTAGGAAGTTACTTTTTTGCCCCTAGAAAGTTACCTTTTCCCCCCCTTAATTTACTTAAGAGTGATAATTTTTAATACTTGGCTTTGATGGTATAAATGTATAAACATGTATTACAAATCTTCTATGCATAAATTGAGTTACTGTTCATCACTTTATCTTTTAGATAAATGAATAATAATAATAATAATAATACATAATTATAATAAATCTATCTAATTCAATTCAATATAGTAGAAATTTCAATACACTAATGGTGAAATTAATCATGCATTTGTTTGTACATTATTAGGTGAAAATAAACTTTAAGTTTTATATTTTACGTATATAGCATAAATGATTGTTGATGGTGCGCCCTTTAGTCTACAAGCATAAAATAAACATTATAAGACGAAAAAAACGCTCAAAAGTTATGAAAAGAAGCACTAAAGGCAATTTTTGTATAAAGAAGTTCATCATATTCCGTTAAGAAGTACTTTGCGTAAACCTTGCATGTCATTTTTATGCTTAAGCCTTAAAAAGAACACGTAAGCATCACACATGCCACGTGTTTGTAAAGTTAAAAGTCGGTTACGCACTTTTCACAAATATCAATCACTGACAACGTGACACGTGTCTTCGAACATTTCGAGGTTCCTGTGCCTATAAATAGGACACCTGGGCCACCACTTTTTAGACACTTGAGCTTGTGACAGAGAACACACTTTCTCTCACACACAATACTTTCTTTCTCTAGAACTCGAAGACTTAGCCGCATAACGATAGACATACCAACTCAAAGTTTGGCTCCGCAAAATGGACTTAAGCCACCCAACGGTTTCCAGACTGTGATCAACGTCTACAGGGATGTTGCCCCGAGAGTAATAGTCAATCGACAATCAACCGCACTAAGGAGCTTTATACATGCACGGATACATATACATCGCTAGCAGAAAATACATATAAACAATTGTAAAAACTACTCCATATTATCTTAATGGTGTTGGTGTTAAAGAGGTCTAAGATTATGTGTTCAAGGTTAACTTGAAACAAAAATAATATTTACATATTTGTATTGATTATATGACGGTATTGTTGTTAGAAAATGCACGTAACACCCCAAAAGTTTAGGGTACATTATTGTTTATTTTGACGTATAATAACAATATTCAATCACGCGTATGTGAGTTATGGTGAGGTGGGATGTCGACAATTATTTCTCTATCCTATAATAGAAGTCGTTTATCCTCCCATGTCTAGAAAATGATTTCTCAATCCCAGAAATAAAAAGTAACACTCTCTACTCGATGGCAGAGATATTACTTTCAGAAAGACCTTCGGCCAATAAGAAATAAAAAGGAAAAGCGAACAAATAAATAAGAAAGGAGAAAAAAAGTCAATAGGTACCTCGAAGGTGCGATATGAGTTCGGGATATGAAGGACTACAACAAAGGGATGATAATGTTACCATATATATATATATATATATATATATATATATATATATATATATATATATATATATATATATATATATATATATATATATATATATAAAACACACCATAAATAGCAAAAAAAATTAGTCATATATCATTTATTAAATATTGACATATATAGCCATATAGGTAAGGAATATATATCTACAAAAATAAAAAAATACATTATAGAAAACACAAAAATTAGTAAAAACCCTACCAAAAAAGGTTCCATAGTATAATAACATAATTATAAATTTAATAAAAAAAGACTATAAAGTAACGGCAATACAAAAATAGATACAATCTAACAACTCAAGGCACCATTTTAATGTAATATAGGTTATTATAAGACTTTATGTATGTCTCTAATCTTTCTCATATGAACTCGAAATTAGATGACTCTGATATCGGCTAAAAAGTCACGTTTTCACCTCGATATTAAGGCCTAAAAATAATAAAGTTCCAAACTTTATCGCCAAAATACCCGCTTCGTCGGTTAAAATTGAAGAACAAGTAATTACAAAGATGGTGCAAAAAGAATCAAGAGAACTGGAGCTAAAACGAAGATTCTAGAGCGAAAACGGTGAAAGACAAGAAATCAAGTTACGATCCAGTGAATTCAGCAAACCAGGACAGGCCAAACGGCTTGCCAAATGGCCTGCCACTATGGAAAACAGCTTGCCACACGGTCAAGGCAAACGGGCCACTAGGCAAACGGCCTGCCAGCCTTTTGCAGGCCAATTTCACTTCTATTTAAAGGGTCTTTGTCATCGATTTTTACACACACTTCAATTCACTTCTTTTTCTCTCTTTCTACAATATTATTCATACTTTCAAGGTCTTCAACTCTGTACGGGAAATCTAGTACCCGGAGAAGAACGCCGAAGATTTTATTAGGAGTGGTCTGGAGTTTGAAGTTGTCACTTTTGTATTCAGAACTCGTTTAATCTATTGGTACTTCTATCATTTATCTTTATATAATGTTTTCCATTATTGTGCTTTGTGATATTGTTGCCATGATTAGCGAGTAGTTATCTTTAGTGTATGCTATGATGTAGTCAGTTATAATGCCAAAATAATATTATGGCTTGCGTATGTTGTCGAGATGCTTTCGATTATGCTTTAAACTCAATCGCTTTCTCAACTAATAGAACGTAGTTATTGGCTCTGTTATTGGAAAGTCGCGAACCCCGATTCAGAGTACACTATATGTGTCACCCCTTGGTAAGAGAAATTTATCGGATACAACTTAAGTTTGACTGAGGCACACCGGTTGTAGTAAGTCCACCGAGCCTTGGATTCCTACTAATGACTCTTTCGTAGTGAAATATCTAACTAGACCCCTAGTACATTGTCGGTCCTAAACCATGCTAGTGTAGTCACCAAGCATATAAACTTCGTACGTGCACGCTGAAGGACAACGGTTGTTGTAGGCTGTACCTCTGCTAAGTAAGTGTTGGTCCCTTGATAACAACAGGAGTATTGTAGAGGGGGGGGGGTGAATACAATTTCTTTTAATTAACTTAACAGTTAAACACGATTAGTATTCAAGCATGTAAATTAAATAGAGCCACAGGTAATTTTCAACGGTTATTCTTTATTGATTGAATCACGAAGAATCACAACTATCCTTGGCGGAATGATTGATACAGATTACCTAGAATATAGCTAAGAGGTAAACTAAAAGCTATTACATGTTTTTGACTCTAAATAAATAAACCCACACCACTAGTTGTTACAATAGTGGATACAATAATTTATAGTACTCCTATTAACAGTGTAATGGTTCTATTGTCCACTGGTACATAGGATGTCTGTACTTGAGGGGACAACTGCATCAGAGAGCATGCTCTTCTCTTTCCTCTTTGGTAGCTATTTGCAGGAACACCCCAATTCGGTTTGACACCACTATTTGATTAAACAAATAGAATGTTGTGTTCCCTAGGTGTTGATAAAGTATAACCCATGTCTGCACATGCGTTAAACTTCTGCATTCCCACGTGGTCTTGTAAGGTCACTTGTCAGCCGCCGACGCGTGTCCTTTTTTGTTCAACTTTGTCTTTGACTTCTGTTGAATAGTACAATTGATGTAGACCACTCGGGAAACTACTATGCTTATAATGGAGTATAGCTGTCTTGTATAGTAAGCTGCATTCCAGCTGTGCTGGTTCTTCATTGCTGAGACACTTGATATTCTTGAACTGCTGAGTACACATCCTGTGCTGATTACCTTGTGCTGGTAGACTGAGCAGCAAACTACACTCGACACAGCAATATCTGCTGTCTACACATAAACAAACTTGTGCTGGCTGAACATAACATTTTAGTGCAAATAAATTACAGTTTTGTCATAATTAAATCCTTAATTATTTTGGGGACTCAACAATCTCCCCCTATTTGATGATGACAAAACCTATGACATATAGAGAAAATACTAAAGCTAGCACAGAGGGACCTAATGAAAAATGGGCAGTAAATTTGTCCCTTTTAAGTTTATTTTTTTGATCTTTTACTGAGTTATCTATATCTTATAATTTGATATGATTTTGAAGATAAACTCATTTCACTTTCATTACAACAGAGTATATACAGTAATTACAAGAACATCATAATGAAAAATGAAATAAACAAAAGATACAATTTGAGCACTAGAGGGCTATCTATCTTTATCTTTATCTAATTCCTCTTTAGATAGCTCCTCTTGTTTGATTTTCCAGGCTTCAGGAAATAGGATAGGTATATCAGCAGGATCAAATACTGGGATATGAGGAGATAGAATGATGAGATCTCTTCTTTGCGGGCTTTCACCAGTAGATTTCTTTCCTTTAGGTTTTTGAGAAAGTACTTCTTCTACGTTTACTACTGGTGCATTCCCAAATTTTGTGGCTTTGTTGAAGAGCTCTTGGAGTTCTAGCTTCAATGTCTTTTTTGAAGGTATATCGTATGCCCGAGAGACATATTAAATCAATGTGGCTAATATGTTTTGATCCAAGTCGGGTCATACCCAATAACAAGCTTACCGACACCTTATTCATATTTGATCGTAATGATTGGATCGTTGATTAAAATACGCGACACTTGAATTTTAAGAAAAAGGTTTCTAAAATAATAACACTTGATATGTATGTATAAATTATGGAATAATTTATATGATAAGGATTTAATTATTTATAGGTTAAATAATTAATTAAGTTATGTTACATTTTATAAAATTAGTTTTATAAAATAAAGTATACATAATAAAAAAATGGAAGTTTATAAAATATGTTTTATAAAATTAGATTTTGTAAAAACAATTTTATAAAATGGAAGTTTATAAAAAAAATGTCTAGTTTTATAAGAACTATTTCTTTTATAAACTTGTGAGTGGCATTGGAGTCCATGTAGGCATGCCATTTGACTAGCCATTTGAATGGCTACTTCCTTTTTCAAGAAGCATATGGACCAAGACATTGTGCTCTACACATATATGCAATTTACATATCAAAAACAGCACAAAACACTCCCAAAAGAGCTGTTGTCTGCCGTGAGCTTTAGGGAGGAGAAAGAGGTTTATTTTCTTTGTTTTGCAAGCTCATTTTAAGTGTTAATAAATCCTAACCAAAGTACAAAGTGTTGGTATTAAGAGCTTGGGGTATTACAACTTGAGGCTTCATCTTTTGGAGCTCCGTTCATCATCATCTTCATCACTCACTACCTAGCTTGGAGAAGGTATAAACTCATTTCTTTCTTGTAGTTTGTAAGTATGTTTCACAACTTGATCCTATTTGGGATTTAACTTTACGTTAAAGTAAAACATGTTCTAAAATGGTAATTACATGGTTTTAAATCGGGTAATATACACATGCTTCCGCTTAATTTTGATTCTTAAAATGTTTCAAGTATATGTTATGAACTTATTAAATCCCAACAATGGTATCTTGAGCCGAAGTTGTTGAAATATGCTTCGAGATGGTTATTAAACCCCCTATACATTTTGCATTCTATGAACATGCATGAATGTAGAATGCAAAATTTTCAGGTTTTAGGTTGGTTGTTTGTTTGGCCGAATTTCATGGGTCCCAAAATGGGTTTTGGGTTGTTCCATGTTGTTCATATTTGGTTGTATGATGATGTTCACAATCTAAGCCTTGGCCTTGTGTTTGGTTGAATGTGGTTGATGTATTATTCAATCATTTGGTTTGTAATAATATTTATTCATTTGGTTTGTAATATTATTCATTTGGTTATGTAATTTATTTTATATTTGGCATGTAAAATAGACTAGGTAGTATTTAATTTTCTAGACAAAATGTATTAGGATATATTTTGTAACAAAATGAAGATACTAGAAGAAGAAAATAAAGAACACAAGAAGAAGCACTTGGATGCAAGATTTAGTGGGAGATGTAAAATCTCCTACTTTGTGTTTTGACCCATTAATCGGTGACATTTATTTTCGGCTAAACAAATGTCTACCAAATTGGCTTGATTGTGAACATATTTGTTTTGCATGCATGGTTGTTTTTTGTTTGATTGTGGATTTTATAATTGTATGCTACAAGTTAATCACACAAGTTAACAACAACAAAAACTACAATTTAAATGGTTAAATTAAAAATGGCTAAAAGGATTATAATAATTGGTTATTAAAACATAATAAAATGGTTTATTTTCAAAGTAATAAAATTGGTTTTATTACATGACATGAAAATGGATTTCAAATGAACCATACGCTAAATGCATGTTGGTGTATGGTATAAAAGTTTTCTCAAACTATAATTAATGAAAACTTAAAACCCTTTACACACTAGGTTAACAAGTTTAACGCCATCCTTTTGTATGACACTTAGACATATTAGGGAACTTACAATGGGATAAAGGTCACCTAACCGTTATGAGCAAACTAATATGATTAATGTAAATTTCACACGCTTGTGGGATAAAGGTCACCTAACCACTTGTATGTTAAATTTACGCGTCTATACAAGTAGGACGAATTAATTTGGGAATCATGAACTTAGGGTCACCGAAGCATGAGGAACAAATAGGAGTTGATGGGATAAATATGCCATGCAAAAGGATTGCATGATCCCATGACTTAGAAGTTGCAAAAGGATTGCAATTATCATATAATGACTACCTAGCTAAATCAAATGACGGGATAAAGGTCACCTAACCGAAATTTGGTTTACCGTTGGATTCTAAAATTTAATATATATATCAATTGGATTTAAAAGGGTATTGATTGTTAAATTAAAATTGATACTTAAACGAACTTTGTTAAATTTTGTAGATGGCCGCCAATAACAACAACATTCCAAACGCACCAATCAACTTTAATAACCTATCTTTAAGGTCCTTACTCGAAAAAGAAAAACTCAACCATACGAATTTCATGGATTGGTACCGCAATCTAAGAATTGTCCTCAAGCTTGAGGATAGGGCGTATGTGTTGGAAGACCCCATTCCCGACCAACCCGAGGAGGATGATGGTAAAGGTATGGCATATTGGGAGAAATATTGCGCCGATTCGGTGCAAGTTTCTTGCCTTATGCTTGGGACCATGGCCCCCGAACTCCAAAAGGACTTCGAGAATCATAGTGCATATGACATGATCACACAATTGAAGGAGATGTTCCTTCAACAAGCTCATATCGAGCGCTTTGAAATGGTTCGAGCGCTTCATGCATGTCGAATGGACGACTCCCAATCTGTTTCATCTTATGTCCTTAAGATGAAAAGCCTAATTGATCGATTGCACCGTCTAAACTGCAACGTGTCTAATGAATTAGCCACGGACCTTATTCTCAACTCTTTGTCAAAAAGGTTTGCACATTCGTGATGAATTACAACATGAATGGTTTGGATAAAAGCATTGGAGAATTGCATGCCATGTTTAGGATGGCCGAATCAAGCATGGGTAAAAGGACTTCGCCCGTGCTTATGATCAATGAAGGTGGGTCCAAGAATAATTCTACTTCTAAGCCAAAGGTGGCTAAGAGAAAAGGACCCGCCTACCAAGCCAAGGGCAAGGGAAAAGGGAAGATGGTTACCCCAACCAACAAAAACAAGAAGCAAAAGGTTGCCGGTCAAGCTAACCCCAAGGAAGATCTGTGCTTTAGTTGTGGTGAAATGGGTCACTGGAAACGCAACTGCCCGATCTACCTAAAGGAGTTGAAAGAAAAGAGGGATGTAGGGCAAACCTCAGGTAATGTATATATGGTATACGTTGAGCTTAGTATTACTTCTTCTAATACATGGGTATTAGACACAGGATGTGGAACTCATATTTGCAATTCTTTGCAGGGGTTCAAAAGAAGTAAACAAGATGCGGGAACAACAAGTCTCTTCATGGGAAATGGTGCAAAGGTGCACGTAGAAGCTCAAGGAGACTTTGTTTTAAAGCTACAAACTGGTTTGGAGCTTGTTTTGAAAAATGTTTTGTATGCTCCTGATTTGACTCGAAACATTATTTCTATTTCTCGTTTAAGACAATGTGGTTTTGATTTTAATTTTAATGATGATGATATCCATGTTTCTTTAAATAGTGTGTTCTATTTTAAGGTTTCACCTTTGAATGGTATTTATGAATTGGTTCATAATGACACATCATACAATAGCTCAATGTTCCATGCAAACACCAAGAAACTCAAAAGGGATTTGAGTGATTCCTACTTATGGAATTGTCGCCTTGGTCACATAAACAAGAACCGAATGCATACACTTCCAAAGAATGGACTTTCGAAATCAAATGAACTAGACTCATTTGATGTATGTGAATCTTGTTTACAAGGCAAAATGACAAAAGCACCTTTCAAAGGGACCTATGAAAGGGCTAAATACTTATTGGGGCTAATACATTCGGATGTATGTGGACCCTTTAAGCCCATGACTAGGAAAGGTGAAAGATAATTCGTCACTTTCATTGATGACTTCAGTCATTTCGGATATGTCTATTTATTAAGACACAAGGACGAAACTTTTGAAGCATTCAAAGAATATCAAAACGAAGTACAAAATCAACTCAACAAGACAATCAAGGTACTTCGTACCGATATAGGAGGTGAATACCTAAGCGATGCTTTCCAAGATCATCTTAAAAGTTATGGGATTATCTCGCAACTGACTCCTCCTGCAACACCCCAACTTAATGGAGTGTCCGAAAGGAGGAACCGAACCCTAATGGATATGGTTCGATCTATGATGGCAAGAAGCTAGTTACCTCTATCATTTTGGGGTTATTGTCTATGCTCCGCGGCTCGTATTCTAAATATGGCCCCAACCAAGAAAGTGGAACGAACTCCTCATGAGATGTGGTTTGGAAAACCTCCATCTCTATCATACTTAAAGGTATGGGGATGTGAAGCTTACCCTAAGTGTTACATCCCTAATAAGTTGAATGCTCGATCCACGAAGTGTATCTTCATAGGATATCCCAAGGATGATATGGGATACTATTTCTATGATCCATTCGAGCAAAATATATTTGTTGCTCGAAAGGCGAAATTCCTTGAAACTAAGTTCCTAATAGAAGGTAATAGTGAAAGGAAGATAGATCTTGAAGAGGTTCAAGATCAAGTAGATGATACACAATTGGTTGACACTAGCACTCAACATGAAAATGTTGAGAATGATCAAATGGATGATCAAGGTATACAAAATGTTCATAGATCTGATAGGATTAGTAATCCTCCTGAGAGATATGGATTTCTCATGGATGATTGCTATGTGGTTGATTTGGATGAACCAACCAACTACCAAGATGCTTTATCACGGATTGATAAAGATAAATGGCAAGAAGCCATGAACGCTGAGATGCAATCCATGTATGACAACCAAGTTTGGGAACTAGTTGTACAACCTACTAACTCCAGATTAGTTGATTGTAAATGGATTTTCAAGATGAAAACCGACATGCATGGAAACTTGAATACATATAAAGCTAGACTTGTAGCAAAAGGTTTCACTCAAACTCAAGGAATTAACTATGATGAAAATTTTTCACCTGTGGCAATGCTAAAGTCTATCAGGATATTATTTGCCATTGCTGCTCATTATGATTATGAGATATGGCAAATGGATGTCAAGACCGCTTTCCTAAATGGATATCTTGAGGAAGATGTCTATATGGTTCAGCCTGAAGGTTTTGTTGATCCGAAATATCCTAAGAAAGTATGTAAGTTAAAGAAATCAATCTACGGATTAAAACAAGCATCTAAAATGTGGAATCATCGTTTTAATGAGGAGGCCAAGAAATTTGGCTTCATTAAAAATGGTGATGAAGCTTGTGTATACAAGAAAGCTAGTGGGAGCACTATCATGTTCCTTGTATTATATGTGGATGATATATTATTATTTAGAAATGATATCCCGATGATGCAAGGTGAAATGTCCCGTTCTTATTGATTAAAAACGTTCCATATTAATTGATTTCGTTGCGAGGTTTTGACCTCTATATGAGACGTTTTTCAAAGACTGCATTCATTTTAAAACAAACCATAACCTTTATTTCATCAATAAAGGTTTAAAAAGCTTTATGTAGATTATCAAATAATGATAATCTAAAATATCCTGTTTACACACGACCATTACATAATGGTTTAAAATACAAATATGTTACAACAAAATAAGTTTCTTGAATGCAGTTTTTACACAATATCATACAAGCATGGACTCCAAATCTCGTCCTTATTTAAGTATGCGACAGCGGAAGCTCTTAATAATCACCTGAGAATAAACATGCTTAAAACGTCAACAAAAATGTTGGTGAGTTATAGGTTTAACCTATATATATCAAATCGTAACAATAGACCACAAGATTTCATATTTCAATACACATCCCATACATAGAGATAAAAATCATTCATATGGTGAACACCTGGTAACCGACATTAACAAGATGCATATATAAGAATATCCCCATCATTCCGGGACACCCTTCGGATATGATATAAATTTCGAAGTACTAAAGCATCCGGTACTTTGGATGGGATTTGTTAGGCCCAATAGATCTATCTTTAGGATTCGCGTCAATTAGGGTGTCTGTTCCCTAATTCTTAGATTACCAGACTTAATAAAAAGGGGCATATTCGATTTCGATAATTCAACCATAGAATGTAGTTTCACGTACTTGTGTCTATTTTGTAAATCATTTATAAAACCTGCATGTATTCTCATCCCAAAAATATTAGATTTTAAAAGTGGGACTATAACTCACTTTCACAGATTTTTACTTCATCGGGAAGTAAGACTTGGCCACTGGTTGATTCACGAACCTATAACAATATATACATATATATCAAAGTATGTTCAAAATATATTTACAACACTTTTAATATATTTTGATGTTTTAAGTTTATTAAGTCAGCTGTCCTCGTTAGTAACCTACAACTAGTTGTCCACAGTTAGATGTACAGAAATAAATCGATAAATATTATCTTGAATCAATCCATGACCCAGTGTATACGTATCTCAGTATTGATCACAACTCAAACTATATATATTTTGGAATCAACCTCAACCCTGTATAGCTAACTCCAACATTCACATATAGAGTGTCTATGGTTGTTCCGAAATATATATAGGTGTGTCGACATGATAGGTCGAAACATTGTATACATGTCTATGGTATCTCAAGATTACATAATATACAATACAAGTTGATTAAGTTATGGTTGGAATAGATTTGTTACCAATTTTCACGTAGCTAAAATGAGAAAAATTATCCAATCTTGTTTTACCCATAACTTCTTCATTTTAAATCCGTTTTGAGTGAATCAAATTGCTATGGTTTCATATTAAACTCTATTTTATGAATATAAACAGAAAAAGTATAGGTTTATATTCGGAAAAATAAGTTACAAGTCGTTTTTGTAAAGGTAGTCATTTCAGTCGAAAGAACGACGTCTAGATGACCATTTTAGAAAACATACTTCCACTTTGAGTTTAACCATAATTTTTGGATATAGTTTCATGTTCATAATAAAAATCATTTTCTCAGAATAACAACTTTTAAATCAAAGTTTATCATAGTTTTTAATTAACTAACCCAAAACAGCCCGCGGTGTTACTACGACGGCGTAAATCCGGTTTTACGGTGTTTTTCGTGTTTCCAGGTTTTAAATCATTAAGTTAGCATATCATATAGATATATAACATGTGTTTATTTGATTTTAAAAGTCAAGTTAGAAGGATTAACTTTTATTTGCGAACAAGTTTAGAATTAACTAAACTATGTTCTAGTGATTACAAGTTTAAACCTTCGAATAAGATAGCTTTATATGTATGAATCAAATGATGTTATGAACATCATTACTACCTTAAGTTCCTTGGATAAACCTACTGGAAAAGGGAAAAATGGATCTAGCTTCAACGGATCCTTGGATGGCTCGAAGTTCTTGAAGCAGAATCATGACACGAAAACAAGTTCAAGTAAGATCATCACTTGAAATAAGATTGTTATAGTTATAGAAATTGAACCAAAGTTTGAATATGATTATTACCTTGTATTAGAATGATAACATACTGTAAGAAACAAAGATTTCTTGAGGTTGGATGATCACCTTACAAGATTGGAAGTGAGCTAGCAAACTTAAAAGTATTCTTGATTTTATGTAACTAGAACTTGTAGAATTTATGAAGAACACTTAGAACTTGAAGATAGAACTTGAGAGAGATCAATTAGATGAAGAAAATTGAAGAATGAAAGTGTTTGTAGGTGTTTTTGGTCGTTGGTGTATGGATTAGATATAAAGGATATGTAATTTTGTTTTCATGTAAATAAGTCATGAATGATTACTCATATTTTTGTAATTTTATGAGATATTTCATGCTAGTTGCCAAATGATGGTTCCTATATGTGTTAGGTAACTCACATGGGCTGCTAAGAGCTGATCATTGGAGTGTATATACCAATAGTACATACATCTAAAAGCTGTGTATTGTACGAGTACGAATACGGGTGCATACGAGTAGAATTGTTGATGAAACTGAACGAGGATGTAATTGTAAGCATTTTTGTTAAGTAGAAGTATTTTGATAAGTGTATTGAAGTCTTTCAAAAGTGTATAAATACATATTAAAACACTACATGTATATACATTTTAACTGAGTCGTTAAGTCATCGTTAGTCGTTACATGTAAGTGTTGTTTTGAAACCTTTAGGTTAACGATCTTGTTAAATGTTGTTAACCCAATGTTTATAATATCAAATGAGATTTTAAATTATTATATTATCATGATATTATCATGTATGAATATCTCTTAATATGATATATATACATTAAATGTCTTTACAACGATAATCGTTACATATATGTCTCGTTTAAAAATCATTAAGTTAGTAGTCTTGTTTTTACATATGTAGTTCATTGTTAATATACTTAATGATATGTTTACTTATCATAGTATCATGTTAACTATATATATATCCATATATATGTCACCATATAGTTTTTACAAGTTTTAACGTTCGTGAATCACCGGTCAACTTGGGTGGTCAATTGTCTATTTGAAACATATTTCAATTAATCAAGTCTTAACAAGTTTGATTGCTTAACATGTTGGAAACATTTAATCATGTAAATATCAATCTCAATTAATATATATAAACATGGAAAAGTTCGGGTCACTACAGTACCTACCCGTTAAATAAATTTCGTCCCGAAATTTTAAGCTGTTGAAGGTGTTGACGAATCTTCTGGAAATAGATGCGGGTATTTCTTCTTCATCTGATCTTCACGCTCCCAGGTGAACTCGGGTCCTCTACAAGCATTCTATTTAACCTTAACAATTGGTATCTTGTTTTGCTTAAGTCTTTTAACCTCACGATCCATTATTTCGACGGGTTCTTCGATGAATTGGAGTTTTTCGTTGATTTGGATTTCATCTAACGGAATAGTGAGATCTTCTTTAGCAAAACATTTCTTCAAATTCGAGATGTGGAAAGTGTTATGTACAGCCGCGAGTAGTTGAGGTAACTCAAGTCGGTAAGCTACTGGTCCGACACGATCAATAATCTTGAATGGTCCAATATACCTTGGATTTAATTTCCCTCGTTTACCAAATCGAACAACGCCTTTCCAAGGTGCAACTTTAAGCATGACCATCTCTCCAATTTCAAATTCTATATCTTTTCTTTTAATGTCAGCGTAGCTCTTTTGTCGACTTTGGGCGGTTTTCAACCGTTGTTGAATTTGGATGATCTTCTAGGTAGTTTCTTGTATAATCTCCGGACCCGTAATCTGTCTATCCCCCACTTCACTCCAACAAATCGGAGACCTGCACTTTCTACCATAAAGTGCTTCAAACAGCGCCATCTCAATGCTTGAATGGTAGCTGTTGTTGAAGGAAAATTCTGCTAACGGTAGATGTCGATCCCAACTGTTTCCGAAATCAATAACACATGCTTGTAGCATGTCTTCAAGCGTTTGTATCGTCCTTTCGCTCTGCCCATTAGTTTGTGGATGATAGGCAGTACTCATGTCTAGACGAGTTCCTAATGCTTGCTGTAATGTCTGCCAGAATCTTGAAATAAATATGCCATCCCTATTAGAGATAATAGAGATTGGTATTCCATGTCTGGAGACGACTTCCTTCAAATACAGTCGTGCTAACTTCTCCATCTTGTCATCTTCTCTTATTGGCAGGAAGTGTGCTGATTTGGTGAGACGATCAACTATTACCCAAATAGTATCAAAACCACTTGCAGTCCTTGGCAATTTAGTGATGAAATCCATGGTAATGTTTTCCCATTTCCATTCTGGGATTTCGGGTTGTTGAAGTAGACCTGATGGTTTCTGATGCTCAGCTTTGACCTTAGAACACGTCAAACATTCTCCTACGTATTTAGCAACATCGGCTTTCATACCCGGCCACCAAAAATGTTTCTTGAGATCCTTGTACATCTTCCCCGTTCCAGGATATATTGAGTATCTGGTTTTATGAGCTTCTCTAAGTACCATTTCTCTCATATCTCCAAATTTTGGTACCCAAATCCTTTCAGCCCTATACCGGGTTCCGTCTTCCCGAATATTAAGATGCTGCTCCGATCCTTTGGGTATTTCATCCTTTAAATTTCTCTCTTTTAAAACTCCTTGTTGCGCCTCCTTTATTTGAGTAGTAAGGTTATTATGAATCATTATATTCATAGAATTTACTCGAATGGGTTCTCTGTCCTTCCTGCTCAAGGCATCGGCTACCACATTTGCCTTCCCCGGGTGGTAACGAATCTCAAAGTCGTAATCATTCAACAATTCAATCCACCTACGCTGCCTCATATTCAGTTGTTTCTGATTAAATATGTGTTGAAGACTTTTGTGGTCGGTATATATAATACTTTTGACCCCATATAAGTAGTGCCTCCAAGTCTTTAATGCAAAAACAATCGCGCCTAATTCCAAATCATGCGTCGTATAATTTTGCTCGTGAATCTTCAATTGTCTAGACGCATAAGCAATCACCTTCGTTCGTTGCATTAATACACAACCGAGACCTTGCTTTGATGCGTCACAATAAATCACAAAATCATCATTCCCTTCAGGCAATGACAATATAGGTGCCGTAGTTAGCTTTTTCTTCAATAACTGAAACGCTTTCTCTTGTTCATCCTTCCATTCAAATTTCTTCCCTTTATGCGTTAATGCAGTCAAGGGTTTTGCTATTCTGGAAAAGTCTTGGATGAACCTTCTGTAGTAACCAGCTAGTCCTAAAAACTGGCGTATGTGTTTCGGAGTTTTCGGGGTTTCCCACTTTTCAACAGTTTCTATCTTTGCCAGATCCACCTTAATACCTTTTTTGTTCACTATGTGACTGAGGAATTGAACTTCTTCCAACCAAAATGCACACTTTGAAAATTTAGCGTACAATTCTTCCTTTCTCAATACTTCTAACACCTTTCTCAAATGTTCACCGTGTTCTTGGTCATTCTTTGAGTAAATAAGTATGTCATCAATGAAAACAATGACAAACTTGTCAAGGTATGGTCCACACACTCAGTTCATAAGGTCCATGAACACAGCTGGTGCATTAGTTAAACCAAACGACATGACCATAAACTCGTAATGACCGTAACGTGTTCTGAAAGCAGTCTTTGGAATATCATCTTCTTTCACCCGCATTTGATGATACCCAGAACGTAAGTCAATCTTTGAATAAACAGACGAGCCTTGTAGTTGATCAAATAAGTCGTCGATTCTCGGTAGTGGATAGCGGTTCTTGATGGTAAGTTTGTTCAACTCTCGGTAGTCGATACACAACCTGAATGTACCATCTTTCTTCTTGACAAACAAAACAGGAGCTCCCCACGGTGATGTGCTTGGTCGAATGAAACCACACTCTAAAAGTTCTTGTAATTGGCTTTGCAGTTCTTTCATCTCGCTGGGTGCGAGTCTGTAAGGAGCACGAGCTATTGGTGCAGCTCCTGGTACAAGATCTATTTGAAATTCAACGGATCGATGTGGGGGTAATCCCGGTAATTCTTTCGGAAATACATCGGGAAATTCTTTTGTGACTGGAACATCATTGATGCTCTTTTCTTCAGTTTGTACTTTCTCGACGTGTGCTAGAACAGCAAAGCAACCTTTTCTTATTAGTTTTTGTGCCTTCAAATTACTAATAAGATGTAGCTTCGTGTTGCCCTTTTCTCCGTACACCATTAAGGGTTTTCCTTTTTCTCGTATAATGCGAATCGCATTTTTGTAACAAACGATCTCTGCTTTCACTTCTTTCAACCAGTCCATACCGATTATCACATCAAAACTTCCTAACTCTACTGGTATCAAGTCAATCTTAAATGTTTCGCTAACCAGTTTAATTTCTCGATTCCGATATATATTATCTGCTGAAATTAATTTACCATTTGCTAATTCGAGTAAAAATTTACTATCCAAAGGCGTCAATGGACAACTTAATTTAGCACAAAAATCTATACTCATATAGCTTCTATCTACACCCGAATCAAATAAAACGTAAGCAGATTTATTGTCAATAAGAAACGTACCCGTAACAAGCTCCGGGTCTTCCTGTGCCTCTGCCGCATTAATATTGAAAACTCTTCCGCGGCCTTGTCCATTCGTGTTCTCCTGGTTCGGGCAATTTCTAATAATGTGGCCCGGTTTTCCACATTTATAACAAACTACATTGGCATAACTTGCTCTGACACTACTTGCTCCGCCATTACTCGTTCCGAAACCATTTGTTCCTTTCGTTCTATTAACCCCTGGTCCGTAGACCTCACACTTCGCCGCGCTATGACCATTTCTTTTACACTTGTTGCAAAATTTGGTGCAGAACCCCGAGTGATACTTTTCACACCTTTGGCATAGCTGCTTCTGATTGTTGTTGTTGTTGCGATTATTATTGTTGTTGGGATGATTGTTGTAGTTGCTGTTGTTGTTGTTGTTGTTGTTGTTGTTGTTGTTGTTGTTGTTGTTGTTGTTGTTTGGCCGTTTGTTGTAGTTGCGATTGATGTTGCGATTGTTGGGATAATTGTTGCGATTATTGTTGTAATTGCTGTTGTTGTTGTATTGGTGATTCTTATCACCGTTTTCCTCCCACTTTCTTTTGACTTGCTTCACATTGGCCTCTTCAGCAGTCTGTTCTTTAATTCTTTCTTCAATCTGGTTCACTAGTTTGTAAGCCATTCTACATGCCTGTTGTATGGAGGCGGGCTCGTGTGAACTTATATCTTCTTGGATTCTTTCCGGTAATTCTTTCACAAACGCGTCGATCTTCTCTTCCTCATCTTCGAATGCTCCCGGACACAATAGGCACAATTCTGTGAATCATCTTTCGTACGTGGTAATATCAAATCCTTGGGTTCGTAACCCTCTAAGTTCTGTCTTGAGCTTATTGACCTCGGTTCTGGGACGGTACTTCTCGTTCATCAAGTGCTTGAATGCTGACCACGGTAGTACGTACGCATCGTCTTGTCCCACTTGCTCTAGATAGGTATTCCACCATGTAACGCAGAACCTGTGAAGGTATGCATAGCGTACTTCACTTTTTCCTCTTCAGTACACTTACTTATGGCAAACACCGATTCGACCTTCTCGGTCCACCGTTTCAATCCGATCGGTCCTTCGGTTCCATCAAATTCCAAAGGTTTACAGGCAGTGAATTCTTTGTAGGTGCATCCTACACGATTTCCTGTACTGCTAGATCCAAGGTTATTATTGGTATGTAGCGCAGCCTGTACTGCGGCTATGTTTGAAGCTAGAAAAGTACGGAATTCCTCTTCATTCATATTCACGGTGTGTCGAGTAGTCGGTGCCGTTTCCTTCAAAATAGTCAAATGGAACAAGTTAATCATACAGAATATTAAGAGTAGTTAATAGTATTTCGTAGCATAATATGAACTCATTTATAAAAGCTTTTTCTTCATATTAGCGTTTTATAAGTTTAAATTCGGGTAGTACCTACCCGTTAAGTTCATACTTAGTAGCTAATATACAATTCAACTACTACAATTCTATATGAAAAACTGATTATAATAATATTTCGCGTTCAAACTTTTATACAATATTTTACAAACTTACAATACCGCTTATTTTACATAAAGCATGAAATATAGCACACAATAACTTTGATACAAGATAGTTGTGAAGATAATTCTAGCTAGTACACAATTCGTTCAGTAAAGGCAATAAAGACACGTAATTCATACGTCCAGAAACAAGTCATGCATTCTGGTTTTACTAGGACTACTTCCCATCCGTGGTCTTGTGGAACATAACCGTTATGGCCGTTGATAAGACAGCGTGTTGTAACATCGTCAAAGGGACGAGGGTTACGTAATGTCCAACAGTCCCGTAACAATCTAAAAACCTCATTTCTTACCCCAATTACCGACTCCGTCACTTGTGGGAACGTTTTGTTTAATAGTTGTAGCCCGATGTTCTTGTTCTCACTTTGGTGAGAAGCGAACATTACTAATCCGTAAGCATAACCTGCTTCTTTATGTTGCATGTTAGCCGCTTTTTCTAAATCACGAAGTCCAATATTTGGATATATTGAGTCAAAATAATTTCTTAACCCATTGCGTAAAATAGCATTTGGGTTCCCCGCAATATATGCGTCAAAGTAAACACATCGTAACTTATGGATTTCCCAATGTGATATCCTCCATCTTTCAAACGAAAGCCTTTTATAAACCAAGGCATTCTTGGAACGTTCTTCGAATGTCTTACAAACTGATCTCGCCTTAAATAGTTGTGTCGAAGAATTCTGACCGACTCTAGACAAGATTTCATCAATCATGTCTCCGGGTAGGTCTCTTAAAATATTGGGTTGTCTATCCATTTTGTGTTTTTATACTGTAAAATAGACAAGAGTTAGATTCATAAAAAAAAAATACTTATTAATACAAGCAATTTTTACATATATCATAAAGCATAAGCACACTATATTACATATATTACACCATATGAATACAACTATCTTATTCCGACTCGCTTGTTTCTTCTTCTTCGGTTTTGGTTCGTTTTGCCAAGTTTCTAGGGATATATGATGTTCCCCTAATACGAGCCGTCGTTTTCTACATTGGTTTAGAAAAACCTGGTAGTTTAGAGGTTCCCGGGTCATTGTTACAACTTAAGGACTTCGGGGGTTGACGATACATATAAAGTTCATCGGGGTTGGAATTAGATTTCTCTATTTTTATGCCCTTTCCCTTATTATTTTCTTTTGTCTTTTTAAATTCAGTTGGGGTAATTTCTATAACATCATCGGAATTCTCGTCGGAATCCGATTCATCGGAGAATTGGTAATCCTCCCAATATTTTGCTTCCTTGGCGGAAACACCATTGACCATAATTAACCTTGGTCGGTTGGTTGAGGATTTTCTTTTACTTAACCGTTTTATTATTTCCCCCACCGGTTCTATTTCTTCATCCGGTTCCGATTCTTCTTCCAGTTCCGATTCTTCTTCCGGTTCTGACTCTTCTTCCGGTTCCTCTTCGGAAACTTGTGAATCAGTCCACGAATCATTCCAATTTACATTTGACTCTTCATTATTATTAGGTGAGTCAATGGGACTTGTTCTAGAGGTAGACATCTATCACATAATATCAAACGCGTTAAGAGATTAATATATCACATAATATTCACATGTTAAAAATATATAGTTTCCAACAAAATTTGTTAAGCAATCATTTTTCAAGTAAACACGGTCGAAGTCCAGACTCACTAGTGCATCCTAACAAACTCGATAAGACATACTAATGCAAAATTCTGGTTCTCTAAGACCAACGCTCTGATACCAACTGAAATGTCCCGTTCTTATTGATTAAAAACGTTCCATATTAATTGATTTCGTTGCGAGGTTTTGACCTCTATATGAGACGTTTTTCAAAGACTGCATTCATTTTAAAACAAATCATAACCTTTATTTCATCAATAAAGGTTTAAAAAGCTTTACGTAGATTATCAAATAATGATAATCTAAAATATCCTGTTTACACACGACCATTACATAATGGTTTACAATACAAATATGTTACAACAAAATAAGTTTCTTGAATGCAGTTTTTACACAATATCATACAAGCATGGACTCCAAATCTTGTCCTTATTTAAGTATGCGACAGCGGAAGCTCTTAATAATCACCTGAGAATAAACATGCTTAAAACGTCAACAAAAATGTTGGTGAGTTATAGGTTTAACCTATATATATCAAATCATAATAATAGATCACAAGATTTCATATTTCAATACACATCCCATACATAGAGATAAAAATCATTCATATGGTGAACACCTGGTAACCGACAT
The DNA here is from genome assembly GCF_046630445.1 of Rutidosis leptorrhynchoides. Classification (NCBI taxonomy): domain Eukaryota; kingdom Viridiplantae; phylum Streptophyta; class Magnoliopsida; order Asterales; family Asteraceae; genus Rutidosis; species Rutidosis leptorrhynchoides. Next base: position 104,681,655 of record NC_092338.1, on the reverse strand, counting down.
TAACAAAATGCATATATAAGAATATCCCCATCATTCCGGGACACCCTTCGGATATGATATAAATTTCGAAGTACTAAAGCATCTGGTACTTTGGATGGGGTTTGTTAGGCCTAATAGATCTATCTTTAGGATTCGAGTCAATTAGGGTGTCTGTTCCCTAATTCTTAGATTACCAGACTTAATAAAAAGGGGCATATTCGATTTCGATAATTCAACCATAGAATGTAGTTTCACGTACTTGTGTCTATTTTGTAAATCATTTATAAAACCTGCATGTATTCTCATCCCAAAAATATTAGATTTTAAAAGTGGGACTATAACTCACTTTCACAGATTTTTACTTCGTCGGGAAGTAAGACTTGGCCACTGGTTGATTCACGAACCTATAACAATATATACATATATATCAAAGTATGTTCAAAATATATTTACAACACTTTTAATATATTTTGATGTTTTAAGTTTATTAAGTCAGCTGTCCTCGTTAGTAACCTACAACTAGTTGTCCACAGTTAGATGTACAGAAATGAATCGATAAATATTATCTTGAATCAATCCACGACCCAGTGTATACGTATCTCAGTATTGATCACAACTCAAACTATATATATTTTGGAATCAACCTCAACCCTGTATAGCTAACTCCAACATTCACATATAGAGTGTCTATGGTTGTTCCGAAATATATATAGGTGTGTCGACATGATAGGTCGAAACATTGTATACGTGTCTATGGTATCTCAAGATTACATAATATACAATACAAGTTGATTAAGTTATGGTTGGAATAGATTTGTTACCAATTTTCACGTAGCTAAAATGAGAAAAATTATCCAATCTTGTTTTACCCATAACTTCTTCATTTTAAATCCGTTTTGAGTGAATCAAATTGCTATGGTTTCATATTGAACTCTATTTTATTAATCTAAACAGAAAAAGTATAGGTTTATAGTCGGAAAAATAAGTTACAAGTCATTTTTGTAAAGGTAGTCATTTCAGTCGAAAGAACGACGTCTAGATGACCATTTTAGAAAACATACTTTCACTTTGAGTTTAACCATAATTTTTGGATATAGTTTCATGTTCATAATAAAAATCATTTTCTCAGAATAACAACTTTTAAATCAAAGTTTATCATAGTTTTTAATTAACTAACCCAAAACAGCCCGCGGTGTTACTACGACGGCGTAAATCCGGTTTTACGGTGTTTTTCGTGTTTCCAGGTTTTAAATCATTAAGTTAGCATATCATATAGATATATAACATGTGTTTAGTTGATTTTAAAAGTCAAGTTAGAAGGATTAACTTTTATTTGCGAACAAGTTTAGAATTAACTAAACTATGTTCTAGTGATTACAAGTTTAAACCTTCGAATAAGATAGCTTTATATGTATGAATCGAATGATGTTATGAACATCATTACTACCTTAAGTTCCTTGGATAAACCTACTAGAAAATAGAAAAATGGATCTAGCTTCAACGGATCCTTGGATGGCTCGAAGTTCTTGAAGCAGAATCATGACACGAAAACAAGTTCAAGTAAGATCATCACTTGAAATAAGATTGTTATAGTTATAGAAATTGAACCAAAGTTTGAATATGATTATTACCTTGTATTATAATGATAATCTACTGTAAGAAACAAAGATTTCTTGAGGTTGGATGATCACCTTACAAGATTGGAAGTGAGCTAGCAAACTTGAAAGTATTCTTGATTTTATGTAACTAGAACTTGTAGAATTTATGAAGAACACTTAGAACTTGAAGATAGAACTTGAGAGAGATCAATTAGATGAAGAAAATTGAAGAATGAAAGTGTTTGTAGGTGTTTTTGGTCGTTGGTGTATGGATTAGATATAAAGAATATGTAATTTTATTTTCATGTAAATAAGTCATGAATGATTACTCATATTTTTGTAATTTTATGAGATATTTCATGCTAGTTGCCAAATGATGGTTCCCACTTGTGTTAGGTGACTCAAATGGGCTGCTAAGAGCTGATCATTGGAGTGTATATACTAATATTACATACATCTAAAAAGTGTGTATTGTACGAGTACGAATACGGGTGCATACGAGTAGAATTGTTGATGAAACTGAACGAGGATGTAATTGTAAGCATTTTTGTTAAGTAGAAGTATTTTGATAAGTGTATTGAAGTCTTTCAAAAGTGTATAAATACATATTAAAACACTACATGTATATACATTTTAACTGAGTCGTTAAGTCATCGTTAGTCGTTACATGTAAGTGTTGTTTTGAAACCTTTAGGTTAACGATCTTGTTAAATGTTGTTAACCCAATGTTTATAATATCAAATGAGATTTTAAATTATTATATTATCATGATATTATCATGTATGAATATCTCTTAATATGATATATATACATTAAATGTCTTTACAACGATAATCGTTACATATATGTCTCGTTTAAAAATCATTAAGTTAGTAGTCTTGTTTTTACATATGTAGTTCATTGTTAATATACTTAATGATATGTTTACTTATCATAGTATCATGTTAAATATATATATATCCATATATATGTCACCATATAGTTTTTACAAGTTTTAACGTTCGTGAATCACCGGTCAACTTGGGTGGTCAATTGTCTATATGAAACATATTTCAATTAATCAAGTCTTAACAAGTTTGATTGCTTAACATGCTGGGTCAATCATGTATGCAATGATATGTACTAGATCGGATGTGTCATGCGTGTCAAGACCCGTCCTAATCCATCCGGATGAAATCCATATCGATTATAAACGATTCACAACAGTTGATTACATTGCGAGGTACTTGACCTCTATATGATACATTTTACAAACATTGCATTCGTTTTTGAAAAGACAATCTTTCATTTCAACGAAAGTTGATGACAGGCATACCATTTCATAATATATCTAACTATAATTGATTTAATAATAATCTTGATAAACTCGATGACTCGAATGCAACGTCTTTTGAAATATGCCATGAATGACTCCAAGTAATATCTATAAAATGAGCAAATGCACAGCGAAAGATTTCTTTTGTACCTGAGAATTAACATGCTTTCAAGTGTCAACCAAAAGGTTGGTGAGTTCATTAGTTTATCATAAATAATCGTATCATAATTTTAATAGACCACAAGATTTCATATATCCGTTTCTTATAAACATACGTCCCATGCATAGAGACAAAAATTATTCATATGGATTGAACACCTGGTAACCGACATTCACAATATACATAAGAATATCCCCATCATTCCGGGATCCTCCATCGGACATGATATAAATTTCGAAGTACTAAAGCATCCGGTACATTGGATGGGGGCTTGTTAGGCCCGATAGATCTATCTTTAGAGTTCGCGTCAATTAGGGTGTTTGTTCCCTAATTCTTAGATTACCAGACTTAATAATAAGGACATATTCGATTTCGATAATTCAACCATAGAATGTAGTTTCACGTACTTGTGTCTATTTCGTAAAATATTTATAAAAGCAACGCATGTATTCTCAGTCCCAAAAATATATATTGCAAAAGCATTTAAAAAGGGATCGAATGAAACTCACACATATAAATATTGTAAAAACAGTTCATAAAGCATTTGCATGTATTCTCAGCCCAAAAACGTAAAGAGTAAAAAGGGCAAATGAAACTCACCTAATGTATTTTGTAGTAAAAATACATATGACGACATTAAACAACTGAACAATGCAGGGTTGGCCTCGGATTCACGAACCTATATCATTTGTATAATCATTAATACCTATAATTGTAATCGAACCATTTCATATATTATAACTTTTATATTCTAGTTATATGATTTGTATATATATATATTTAAAAATGGTTAATATTTATATAGTTTATATATATATATATATATATATATATATATATATATATATATATATTAAAATACGTAATTTGTTATATATGAATATTTATATAAAGATTGTTAATATAAATATTTCATACTTATAGGTAATATTATTTTTAAGTATATTTTTATATACATGATAATATATAATATTAATAATAGTAAATAAAAGTTATATTTGATTATAATTATAATAATTTTCAATGTTAATAATAATTCCAATATTGGTAATAACCATGATAATAACAATAATACTTGTAAAAATTAATTTTACTGTAAATGATGGTTATGATAATGATTTTAGTAACTACCTAATAATATTGATAACAATGAAAATAATAGTTTTAGTGATATCAAGATAATAATTTTATTAATTATAATACTTTTTATCATTTTAAGAACTTAAGGGTGTTATATCTTTATTTACATATGTAAAGCTATTTTGTTTACAATGCGCATGATCGTAGTTATATCCTAATCAAGGTCAATCTTATATTTATCTAAATACCTATCTTATTTCCGATCACAAGAATTTCCATATTTTCCAAGTTTAGTTCATAAACGTATAATACTTATTAATAATCCTAATCATAATTATACGATATATAAAAATAACAATCTTAATACTAATGATAATATCAACAATAATATTACTTAATAATAATGCTATTAATGGTAATGATATTAATACTAATAATACACTAACAATAACAATCATAATTGAAAATTTAATTTTTTTAATAATAATAAGTAGTAACTAATACTTATATTTGTAATACTAATAATAATTATAATAATAACAATAATCACACTAATAACAATAACACTAATAATAATAATAATAATAATAATAATAATAATAATAATAATAATAATAATAATAATAATAATAATAATAATAATAATAATAATAATAATAGAAATGGAATTGGAATTAAAAGTGTATACCCTCTAAAAAATGCTCCAAGTGGGACTCGAACCCGTGACCACCCGCAACCCCGCAACACTCATTAACCATTGAACCATAACTATTTTTCTGTTCTATAATCCTTTTGATAAGTTATAACCCGTATATGTTTTTGTATCTTCTTCCTCTTCACAATTTTGATTCGACCAAATACCATTCCATCCAAAACATAACCGTGAACCTCAGTAGCATTTTAGGATTTGGACATGAATCGTAATCAATTTGTTTTGAATACTTTTGAAAAAAAAAAAATATGTACAGCCCACTGTGTTCGTCGCTGAAACTAAAAAAAAAAATGACTTTTCAAACGGCAACGAATTTGATAAAGGTTATAACACGAATTTGTTTTCAAATCATTTATAGAAACTAATGGATTCGTCAATTGATCCAAAACCATTAACTAGAATTCGAATTTTTATAAAGAACGATTCAGTTGACTTTTTCAATCTAAACTTTGACCTCGAAATTCTTGATTGATAAAACGAATTGAGATGTAAAAATTTGCAGAGAGTTTGAGTACAAGATTCCTAACAATCCTGCATTTATAATTTTTGAAATAAAAATTAAATTCGAGTTTTGGTAATAAAGTAGAATAACTGAGGTACGAGTAGAAAAAGAAAGAAGAAAAAAAAATATCTCAGTTTTAATTCATCCCTCTCTTCAAGTCATATGAACAATAATTGTTTTGTAGCCTCGACATATAATCATGGATCAGCAGTAGGAAGAATTTAGAAAGCAGGTTAAAACAAAAAAATATACGCGTGTTAAATATATCTGTTTCTATGTATATATTATTTTGATTTTAATAATTAATAATTTTATTAATAATAATAATAATTATAATAATAAATAACAACAATACTGATATATATATATATATATATATATATATATATATATACACACATATATGTATTTAACGAAAATATATACATATATCCATATATGTCTATTTGTATATTAATTATATAAAGAAACAATATAATATAAACATTATTATTTATCATTAATTTTTATTATTAAGAGTGAAACTAATAGTAATAATAGATTTAATAATAATAATATTAATAACAATACTTGTACATCTCGAGCTTCATATATTTTGTATATTTAAATCATATTATTAATAATACAAATGTTATTATTAACATTTACAATGACAGTTGAGTTAATAGTATAACCTTTACATTTTTAACATACACCTAATAATAAATATGTACATAAATCATTTGTTATATTTAATAACAACTTAATTGTTATTATATCGATTACTATTTTACAATTTATATCTTATATTATATCTACTTATTATATATCTTATGACCACATTTCTTAGATATTGAATATTTATATATTATAATATAATACCAATTATTAATAGCAATTCATATTTATATACATATAGTTTCATACTAATATCGTATACCTGTTTATATATATATACTTATCTATTTATAAAAAAAATGGTTCGTGAATCGTCGGGAAAGGTCAAGGGTTAAATGATTTCATATACTAGTTCAAAAATTTTGAGACTTGTCCTAGCAGACTATGCTTATCGTATCGAAAATATATAAAGTTTAAGTTTAAATTTGGTCGGAAATTCCCGGGTCATCACAGTACCTACCCGTTAAAGAAATTTCGTCCCGAAATTTGAGTGAGGTGGTCATGGCTAACAATAAAAATGTTTTCATGATGAATATGAGTTGATAAATTGAGTTTTATCACTGTTGAGTAATATGGATAAGATAATTCGATTACTCGAAGAGTACGAGTGAAGTTATTACTAAAGAGTGAAATAGGAAGTAAAGATTCATTCTTGACTTTTGATAGAGTCATGATTGAATTTAGAAAATAGGATGCGTCTTATCTTTTGACGTTGTCTTGATTGAATTCCGGAATTTAAGGGATTTGAAGAAAATCTTCGAAATCTAAAAGATTTGATTCTTCTGCGAATAAGGAAATTTAGATTTCTATAATTAAATACGGTGATTTGCCTCGATTCCTCTGTCTGATATTTTCACTATAAATTTTACCTTTTTCGTTCCATTAATCTTCACCACTTCAATACTCAATTCCCAAATTCAAAAGATCATGAAATGCTTAATCCAGTTCTGATCCTTGTCCTTATCCTGATTATCGCAACAATCATTCTCCTTTTCCAACTTCCACCGGAGGAATCCGTTTATTTCTACCATGCTTTAGGGATTATTGTATTTATAATCCTCCCGTGTCTTTATATTGCTATACGCACTGATATCCACGGTTTGTAATTTCGGTGTTGTTGTTGGACTTTATATTTTCTCTTATATTTTGAAGCTCTTTGCCTTTTTATTATTCTTCCGACCTCTAGTAAAGCGAGTAATGCTCCAGAATTCGTAAGTATGGAATTTCGAATAAACATTGTGTTCCAAATAAGAACTAATGTATTAGCACGATTTGATTTATCAAATTACCAGAATCACTGAGAATAGAACTATCAAGAAAATACTTTATTGATATGTTTAGAAGTTAAGCATAATGAAAGAGTTATGTAACATGGCATGTGATGACGTTAGGATCTGTGAATCATCATGTCCCATTAGAAATCAGCATGACTTACTGTAATATAATCACGTTGATCAAGTGTCATTATATTATACTAACTCATGCATCAGTTCCCAACATTACTTCAATAACATTCATATTTTAAGCTCGAAAGTTTACAGAATGTAGAAACTAACAGTTTCTATATGATGTAATACTGATAGCACGAAGAGATTAATGATTTCAGATAAGAATAATTATAAAAATATCTCAGAAATATGGAGGATATTTATAATGAAAGATACGATAATATCTTTGAATATCTAAGATCAGAGAATGATGGAGACTATTTTCTGCAAGGGTTTAGAGTAACGAGCAAGATATTCGCTAAAGACTTCAGCAGACATTGAATCATTTAGATTTTTTGAAGTCAAAATTATTCTTTGTGATTTGTCCATGGCTTTCTTCATAGTTTCGCATAATCTGCTTTTCGGTACTAAATTTTCTATTGAATATTTCCAATATAATGATACACAGGAAGCACGATGAGGTATATAATTTTGAACGAGAATATTTATGAAAATATCCTCAAAGATATCGGAGATATTGATGATGATATTTTGGAATTTCTAAGTTCGATGGTTGATGGAGAAAGATTTTCCGCAAGATTTTAACATGACTTCGGAGCAAGATATTCTCTAAAGATTTCATCGGATTCAGAATTACCTGGATTCTTTGAATATAGAGTTTGGTCCTTGTATTTGTCCTTGGTCTCCTTCGTGGTTAGATCAATCCGTTTTCCAGTTCCAACTTTTCTGAGCTTTTCCAACATACTATTCTTTATCATCAAACTCCTGATAATTAAGGTCGTTTACCGTTGTCTATGATTTCTGCTGCTTCATTCAGCTTTTTCAACATTCAGAATATTGATTTGTAGACTGAGTGCTTTTCAGAATTTCATAATGAAAGATCATAACTCTAAGAGATAAACGTTATACATATAACTGTTGATGTGGATATGCTGTGAGTTTTCAAAGTACTGATTGCTGATTCCCGGTAATTGGTATGGCAGTTCTTGTTACAAGATGCGGATGAGTATATGAATAGGTTTTAACGAACAACTATAATGGTTCTTCGGAGAGACTTAAACCAATGAGTAATGAAGTTGCTGGTAAGTCTGCTGGTAATATGGTAGAATATGAAAGGTTCCCCGGTAATAATAAAAGAGCACGCATATACATCAAGGTTATAATAAGGTTGTTTCGTACGAAAAGTCGAGGTTGTCTTGCTGGAGCTGTGACAAAACTGGCTATCTCGAACAGTAGATGCAAAGTTATTTTCGGTAATAATAACGCTAAAGGAATTAGCACAGCTACGTGTTAAACGTTTACTCAGGTTCCGAGTGTTTTCAGGTGTATAACTATATGCATCAATCTTTTCTCCCGTAAATGAAGTGCGGTTGGTTCATCCTCTCGGTTGAGGTGTTTTCAAGGATCATGTAGGGTTTGAACGCAGAATGTAATCGTGAAGATACAAATGATGTTTAAGATGAAATCAAGTGGCAACTTGAAGAATTGTTTAGTTGCATATGTTATAATCAATATTTTAATTCATTTTAATTATCCAATGTAATTAGTCCACAGTCGATAGTCTACAGTTGACAGTCCAATAATTCATATAAAGTTTAATATATAATATTCGAATTAATTAATACGTGTCGTGACCCGTATACATCTCAGACTCGATCACAACTCAAACTATATATATTATTGTAGAATCAACCTCAACCCTGTATAGAGAACTCGATCATTACTGCATATAGAGTGTCTATGGTGATTCCAAATAATATATATGGATGCGTCGATATGATATGTCAAAACCTTGTATACGTGTCCCGATATTTAAACTGCGTAAAATAAATAACAGAAAATTAAATAACGATAAATAAAGTGCGTAAAGTAAATAACAGAAATTTAATGACGATAAATAAAATTGCGAGAATGTAAATTGCGATAAAATAAATTGCGATAAATAAAATGTAATCAGTTAGCTAGGAACAGTTAGCTAGGATTTTGTTAGCGTGGATTCTTAACAAAATTTCTCATAGTTAATTTATTTGTTTCTAACAAATTTTATTTTGTACAATGTTTTCTTCATTATGCCACTTGTCGAATTCTGATAGGTCAAAATCCAAATATTAAGTTGAATGAAAATGGTTATTCTGTGATGAACGGATTCGTATAGCTGTGGTTGCAAGTAGGATAGTAAATGACTGTTGAATCAAATTCGAAGAATGTACAGTGTAACTTATTAATGTGAAATCTAAATATTCCTAGGGTACTACCTACCCGTTAAAATATTTTCACCATTAACAGTTTGTACAAGAGAATTTTTAATTACAATCTTTATGAAAACATATATACATATATATTTTCTTCAGATGTATTCATGGATTTAATGAGTTAATATGATATTAAACTCATTTGCTTTTCGGTTGGAACTAGAATAAATAATCTCTAAAACTTTAGAGATTACATATTCGCCATGTCGAACGAAGATAAATGAGGTAGAACGATACGTAGAACGAAGATCATACTCAAAGTATAGATGATGATATTGAAACATGGATTGTTAATGGTACTGGTGCTGTTATTGATTATACTGTTGGTGCCGGTGATGTTGCTGAAGCTGGTACATTTTGCACCATATTCTCCGAATTGATTATTCGAGCGCGAAGTTCGTTGACTCATTACTCCAGGAAGATTGTCGGTCGGAACGAGTGGATGAATAAGGTTCAGAATTGTGGATAGAATATAATCTTGTCGAGTTACCCTGGAAATGAGACTGAAAATGGTGTCTCGAACAGGTTCTCCGGTAAACGCTTCAGGTTCATCGCCAAGAGGTGATTGTGGTGGGTGGAAGGGATCGCCTTCTTCTTGCCTCCAGTGATTTAGTATATTACTAACCCATCCCCAATTAATCCAAAATAGATGATGGGAAATTGGTTGATCCATTCCAGCCACGCACGCTTTCGGAGCTCGTGTGGAAGTCCATATCGGCATAGCTGTCGGAATAACTATCGAAATAGCTATCAGAATCTGAGGGACTTAAACTGGTTGAGGGATTTCATCTCGTACGATCAGCTGAAGGATTTTCAATAAGAAACAGATTATAGGATGTAGATTAGTACCCTGCAATACATAAGTTACAAATGCATATATAATACTAAAATCCCATAATTTACGGAGGAATATACGGAGTATGTCAGACAGAGTTTACAGTAATAGATATGCTAAGATATGAATTAGCGGATACGCTAAGATATGAGTTTTGTCTATACACTATTTATGCAATCAATGCAATAAGATGTGTCTAGGCTAAGAATGATAAGTAGGTAATTTTGTAAGGATGATAAGCAGATGATTTCCGACACAAAATGATAAGCAAAATTTTTGACATGCAGCCACGGTCGAAGTCCAGACTCACTAATGCATCCTAACGACTATCAGTTAGACACACTAATGCAAGACCTGGTTCGCTAAGACCAACGCTCTGATACCAACTGTCAAGACCCATCCTAATCCATCTGGACGAAGTCCATATCGATTATAAACGATTCACAACAGTTGATTACATTGCGAGGTACTTGACCTCTATATGATACATTTTACAAACATTGCATTCGTTTTTGAAAAGACAATCTTTCATTTCAACGAAAGTTGACGACAGGCATACCATTTCATAATATATCTAACTATAATTGATTTAATAATAATCTTGATGAACTCGATGACTCGAATGCAACGTCTTTTGAAATATGCCATGAATGACTCCAAGTAATATCTATAAAATGAGCAAATGCACAGCGGAAGATTTCTTTCGTACCTGAGAATAAACATGCTTTCAAGTGTCAACCAAAAGGTTGGTGAGTTCAATAGTTTATCATAAATAATTGTATCATAATTTTAATAGACCACAAGATTTCATATATCCGTTTCTTATAAACATACGTCCCATGCATAGAGACAAAAATCATTCATATGGATTGAACACCTGGTAACCGACATTCACAATATACATATAAGAATATCCCCATCATTCTGGGATCCTCCATCGGACATGATATAAATTTCGAAGTACTAAAGCATCCGGTACTTTGGATGGGGCTTGTTGGGCCCGATAGATCTATCTTTAGAGTTCGCGTCAATTAGGGTGTCTGTTCCCTAATTCTTAGATTACCAGACTTAATAATAAGGGCATATTCGATTTCGATAATTCAACCATAGAATGTAGTTTCATGTACTTGTGTCTATTTCGTAAAATATTTATAAAAGCAACGCATGTATTCTCAGTCCCAAAAATATATATTGCAAAAGCATTTAAAAAGGGATCGAATGAAACTCACACATATAAATATTGTAAAAACAGTTCATAAAGCATTTGCATGTATTCTCAGCCCAAAAACGTAAAGAGTAAAAAGGGCAAATGAAACTCACCTAATGTATTTTATAGTAAAAATACATATGATGACATTAAACAACTGTAACAATGCAGGGTTGGCCTCGGATTCACGAACCTATATCATTTGTATAATCATTAATACCTATAATTGTAATCGAACCATTTCATATATTATAACTTTTATATTCTAGTTATATGATTTGTATATATATATATTTAAAAATGGTTAATATTTATATAGTTTTATATATATATATATATATATATATATATATATATATATATATATATATATATATATATATATATATATATATATATATATATATATATATATATATATATATATATATATATATTAAAATACGTAATTTGTTATATATGAATATTTATATAAAGATTGTTAATATAAATATTTCATACTTATAGGTAATATTATTTTTAAGTATATTTTTATATACATGATAATATATAATATTAATAATAGTAAATAAAAGTTATATTTGATTATAATTATAATAATTTTCAATGTTAATAATAATTCCAATATTGGTAATAACCATGATAATTGAAATGTCCCGTTCTTATTGATTAAAAACGTTCCATATTAATTGATTTCGTTGCGAGGTTTTGACCTCTATATGAGACGTTTTTCAAAGACTGCATTCATTTTAAAACAAACCATAACCTTTATTTCATCAATAAAGGTTTAAAAAGCTTTACGTAGATTATCAAATAATGATAATCTAAAATATCCTGTTTACACACGACCATTACATAATGGTTTACAATACAAATATGTTACAACAAAATAAGTTTCTTGAATGCAGTTTTTACACAATATCATACAAGCATGGACTCCAAATCTCGTCCTTATTTAAGTATGCGACAGCGGAAGCTCTTAATAATCACCTGAGAATAAACATGCTTAAAACGTCAACATAAATGTTGGTGAGTTATAGGTTTAACCTATATATATCAAATCATAATAATAGACCACAAGATTTCATATTTCAATACACATCCCATACATAGAGATAAAAATCATTCATATGGTGAACACCTGGTAACCGACATTAACAAGATGCATATATAAGAATATCCCCATCATTCCGGGACACCCTTCGGATATGATATAAATTTCGAAGTACTAAAGCATCCGGTTCTTTGGATGGGGTTTGTTAGGCCCAATAGATCTATCTTTAGGATTCGCGTCAATTAGGGTGTCTGTTCTCTAATTCTTAGATTACCAGACTTAATAAAAAGGGGCATATTCGATTTCGATAATTCAACCATAGAATGTAGTTTCACGTACTTGTGTCTATTTTGTAAATCATTTATAAAACCTGCATGTATTCTCATCCCAAAAATATTAGATTTTAAAAGTGGGACTATAACTCACTTTCACAGATTTTTACTTCGTCGGGAAGTAAGACTTGGCCACTGGTTGATTCACGAACCTATAACAATATATACATATATATCAAAGTATGTTCAAAATATATTTACAACACTTTTAATATATTTTGATGTTTTAAGTTTATTAAGTCAGCTGTCCTCGTTAGTAACCTACAACTAGTTGTCCACAGTTAGATGTACAGAAATAAATCGATAAATATTATCTTGAATCAATCCACGACCCAGTGTATACGTATCTCAGTATTGATCACAACTCAAACTATATATATTTTGGAATCAACCTCAACCCTGTATAGCTAACTCCAACATTCACATATAGAGTGTCTATGGTTGTTCCGAAATATATATAGATGTGTCGACATGATAGGTCGAAACATTGTATACGTTTCTATGGTATCTCAAGATTACATAATATACAATACAAGTTGATTAAGTTATGGTTGGAATAGATTTGTTACCAATTTTCACGTAGCTAAAATGAGAAAAATTATCCAATCTTGTTTTACCCATAACTTCTTCATTTTAAATCCGTTTTGAGTGAATCAAATTGCTATGGTTTTATATTGAACTCTATTTTATGAATCTAAACAGAAAAAGTATAGGTTTATAGTCGGAAAAATAAGTTACAAGTCGTTTTTGTAAATGTAGTCATTTCAGTCGAAAGAACGACGTCTAGATGACCATTTTAGAAAACATACTTCCACTTTGAGTTTAACCATAATTTTTGGATATAGTTTCATGTTCATAATAAAAATCATTTTCTCAGAATAACAACTTTTAAATCAAAGTTTATCATAGTTTTTAATTAACTAACCCAAAACAGCCCGCGGTGTTACTACGACGGCGTAAATCCGGTTTTACGGTGTTTTTCGTGTTTCCAGGTTTTAAATCATTAAGTTAGCATATCATATAGATATAGAACATGTGTTTAGTTGATTTTAAAAGTCAAGTTAGAAGGATTAACTTTTGTTTGCGAACAAGTTTAGAATTAACTAAACTATGTTCTAGTGATTACAAGTTTAAACCTTCGAATAAGATAGCTTTATATGTATGAATCGAATGATGTTATGAACATCATTACTACCTTAAGTTCCTTGGATAAACCTACTGGAAAAGAGAAAAATGGATCTAGCTTCAACGGATCCTTGGATGGCTCGAAGTTCTTGAAGCAGAATCATGACACGAAAACAAGTTCAAGTAAGATCATCACTTGAAATAAGATTGTTATAGTTATAGAAATTGAACCAAAGTTTGAATATGATTATTACCTTGTATTATAATGATAACCTACTGTAAGAAACAAAGATTTCTTGAGGTTGGATGATCACCTTACAAGATTGGAAGTGAGCTAGCAAACTTGAAAGTATTCTTGATTTTATGTAACTAGAACTTGTAAAATATATGAAGAACACTTAGAACTTGAAGATAGAACTTGAGAGAGATCAATTAGATGAATAAAATTGAAGAATGAAAGTGTTTGTAGGTGTTTTTGGTCGTTGGTGTATGGATTAGATATAAAGGATATGTAATTTTGTTTTCATGTAAATAAGTCATGAATGATTACTCATATTTTTGTAATTTTATGAGATATTTCTTGCTAGTTGCCAAATGATGGTTCCCACATGTGTTAGGTGACTCACATGGGCTGCTAAGAGCTGATCATAGTACATACATCTAAAAGCTGTGTATTGTACGAGTACGAATACGGGTGCATACGAGTAGAATTGTTGATGAAACTGAACGAGGATGTAATTGTAAGCATTTTTGTTAAGTAGAAGTATTTTGATAAGTGTCTTGAAGTCTTTCAAAAGTGTATGAATACATATTAAAACACTACATGTATATACATTTTAACTGAGTCGTTAAGTCATCGTTAGTCGTTACATGTAAATGTTGTTTTGAAACCTTTAGGTTAACGATCTTGTTAAATGTTGTTAACCCAATGTTTATAATATCAAAAGAGATTTTAAATTATTATATTATCATGATATTATGATGTACGAATATCTCTTAATATGATATATATACATTAAATGTCGTTACAACGATAATCGTTACATATATGTCTCGTTTCAAAATCATTAAGTTAGTAGTCTTGTTTTTACATATGTAGTTCATTGTTAATATACTTAATGATATGTTTACTTATCATAATATCATGTTAACTATATATATAACCATATATATGTCATCATATAGTTTTTACAAGTTTTAACGTTCGTGAATCACCGGTCAACTTGGGTAGTCAATTGTCTATATGAAACCTATTTCAATTAATCAAGTCTTAACAAGTTTGATTGCTTAATATGTTGGAAACATTTAATCATGTAAATATCAATCTCAATTAACATATATAAACATGGAAAAGTTCGGGTCACTACAGTACCTACCCGTTAAATAAATTTCGTCCCGAAATTTTAAGCTGTTGAAGGTGTTGACGAATCTTCTGGAAAGAGATGCGGGTATTTCTTCTTCATCTGATCTTCACGCTCCCAGGTGAACTCGGGTCCTCTGCGAGCATTCCATCGAACCTTAACAATTGGTATCTTGTTTTGCTTAAGTCTTTTAACCTCACGATCCATTATTTCGACGGGTTCTTCGATGAATTGAAGTTTTTCGTTGATTTGGATTTCATCTAACGGAATAGTGAGATCTTCTTTAGCAAAACATTTCTTCAAATTCGAGACGTGGAAAGTGTTATGTACAGCCGTGAGTTGTTGAGGTAACTCAAGTCGGTAAGCTACTGGTCCGACACGATCAATAATCTTGAATGGTCCAATATACCTTGGATTTAATTTCCCTCGTTTACCAAATCGAACAACGCCTTTCCAAGGTGCAACTTTAAGCATGACCATCTCTCCAATTTCAAATTCTATATCTTTTCTTTTAATGTCAGCGTAGCTCTTTTGTCAGCTTTGGGCGGTTTTCAACCGTTGTTGAATTTGGATGATCTTCTCGGTAGTTTCTTGTATAATCTCCGGACCCGTAATCTGTCTATCCCCCACTTCACTCCAACAAATCGGAGACCTGCACTTTCTACCATAAAGTGCTTCAAACGGCGCCATATCAATGCTTGAATGGTAGCTGTTGTTGTAGGAAAATTCTGCTAACGGTAGATGTCGATCCCAACTGTTTTCGAAATCAATAACACATGCTCGTAGCATGTCTTCAAGCGTTTGTATCGTCCTTTCACTCTGCCCATCAGTTTGTGGATGATAGGCAGTACTCATGTCTAGACGAGTTCCTAATGCTTGCTGTAATGTCTGCCAGAATCTTGAAATAAATCTGCCATCCCTATCAGAGATAATAGAGATTGGTATTCCATGTCTGGAGATGACTTCCTTCAAATACAGTCGTGCTAACTTCTCCATCTTGTCATCTTCTCTTATTGGCAGGAAGTGTGCTGATTTGGTGAGACGATCAACTATTACCCAAATAGTATCAAAACCACTTGCAGTCCTTGGCAATTTAGTGATGAAATCCATGGTAATGTTTTCCCATTTCCATTCTGGGATTTCGGGTTGTTGAAGTAGACCTGATGGTTTCTGATGCTCAGCTTTGACCTTAGAACACGTCAAACATTCTCCTACGTATTTAGCAACATCGGCTTTCATACCCGGCCACCAAAAATGTTTCTTGAGATCCTTGTACATCTTCCCCGTTCCAGGATGTATTGAGTATCTGGTTTTATGAGCTTCTCTAAGTACCATTTCTCTCATATCTCCAAATTTTGGTACCCAAATCCTTTCAGCCCTATACCGGGTTCCGTCTTTCCGAATATTAAGATGCTTCTCCGATCCTTTGGGTATTTCATCCTTTAAATTTCCCTCTTTTAAAACTCCTTGTTGCGCCTCCTTTATTTGAGTAGTAAGGTTATTATGAATCATTATATTCATAGATTTTACTCGAATGGGTTCTCTATCCTTCCTGCTCAAGGCATCGGCTACCACATTTGCCTTCCCCGGGTGGTAACGAATCTCAAAATCGTAATCATTCAATAATTCAATCCACCTACGCTGCCTCATATTCAGTTGTTTCTGATTAAATATGTGTTGAAGACTTTTGTGGTCGGTATATATAATACTTTTGACCCCATATAAGTAGTGCCTCCAAGTCTTTAATGCAAAAACAACCGCGCCTAATTCCAAATCATGCGTCGTATAATTTTGTTCGTGAATCTTCAATTGTCTAGACGCATAAGCAATCACCTTCGTTCGTTGCATTAATACACAACCGAGACCTTGCTTTGATGCGTCACAATAAATCACAAAATCATCATTCCCTTCAGGCAATGACAATATAGGTGCCGTAGTTAGCTTTTTCTTCAATAACTGAAACGCTTTCTCTTGTTCATCATTCCATTCAAATTTCTTCCCTTTATGCGTTAATGCAGTCAAGGGTTTTGCTATTCTGGAAAAGTCTTGGATGAACCTTCTGTAGTAACCAGCTAGTCCTAAAAACTGGCGTATGTGTTTCGGAGTTTTCGGGGTTTCCCACTTTTCAACAGTTTCTATCTTTGCCGGATCCACCTTAATACCTTCTTTGTTCACTATGTGACCGAGGAATTGAACTTCTTCCAACCAAAATGCACACTTTGAAAACTTAGCGTACAATTCTTCCTTCCTCAATACTTCTAACACCTTTCTCAAATGTTCACCGTGTTCTTGGTCATTCTTTGAGTAAATAAGTATGTCATCAATGAAAACAATGACAAACTTGTCAAGGTATGGTCCACACACTCGGTTCATAAGGTCCATGAACACAGCTGGTGCATTAGTTAAACCAAACGGCATGACCATAAACTCGTAATGACCGTAACGTGTTCTAAAAGCAGTCTTTGGAATATCATCTTCTTTCACCCGCATTTGATGATAACCGGAACGTAAGTCAATCTTTGAATAAACAGACGAGCCTTGTAGTTGATCAAATAAGTCGTCGATTCTCGGTAGTGGGTAGCGATTCTTGATGGTAAGTTTGTTCAACTCTCGGTAGTCGATACACAACCTGAATGTACCATCTTTCTTCTTGACAAACAAAACAGGAGCTCCCCACGGTGATGTGCTTGGTCGAATGAAACCACGCTCTAAAAGTTCTTGTAATTGGCTTTGCAGTTCTTTCATTTCGCTGGGTGCGAGTCTGTAAGGAGCACGAGCTATTGGTGCAGCTCCTGGTACAAGATCTATTTGAAATTCAACGGATCGATGTGGGGGTAATCCCGGTAATTCTTTCAGAAATACATCGGGAAATTCTTTTGCAATGGGAACATCATTGATGCTCTTTTCTTCAGTTTGTACTTTCTCGACGTGTGCTAGAATAGCATAGCAACCTTTTCTTATTAGTTTTTGTGCCTTCAAATTACTAATAAGATGTAGCTTCGTGTTGCCCTTTTCTCCGTACACCATTAAGGGTTTTCCTTTTTCTCGTATAATGTGAATTGTATTTTTGTAACAGACGATCTCTGCTTTCACTTCTTTCAACCAGTCCATACCGATTATCACATCAAAACTCCCTAACTCTACTGGTATCAAATCAATCTTAAATGTTTCGCTAACCAGTTTAATTTCTCGATTCTGACATATATTATCTGCTGAAATTAATTTACCATTTGCTAATTCGAGTAAAAATTTACTATCCAAAGGCGTCAATGGACAACTTAATTTAGCACAAAAATCTCTACTCATATAGCTTCTATCCGCACCCGAATCAAATAAAACGTAAGCAGATTTATTGTCAATAAGAAACGTACCCGTAACAAGCTCCGGGTCTTCCTGTGCCTCTGCCGCATTAATACTGAAAACTCTTCCGCGGCCTTGTCCATTCGTGTTCTCCTGGTTCGGGCAATTTCTAATAATGTGGCCCGGTTTTCCACATTTATAACAAACTACATTGGCATAACTGGCTCCGACACTACTTGCTCCGCCATTACTCGTTCCGACACCATTTGTTCCTTTCGTTCTATTAACCCCTGGTCCGTAAACCTCACACTTCGCCGCGCTATGACCATTTCTTTTACACTTGTTGCAAAATTTGGTGCAGAACCCCGAGTGATACTTTTCACACCTTTGGCATAGCTGCTTCTGATTGTTGTTGTTGTTGCGGTTATTATTGTTGTTGGGATGATTGTTGTAGTTGCTGTTGCTGTTGCTGTTGTTGTTGTTGTTGTTGTTGGGCCGTTTGTTGTAGTGGCGATTGATGTTGCGATTGTTGGGATAATTGTTGCGATTATTGTTGTAATTGCTGTTGTTGTTGTATTGGTGATTCTTATCACCGTTATCCTCCCACTTTCTTTTGACTTGCTTCACATTGGCCTCTTCAGCAGTCTGTTCTTTAATTCTTTCTTCAATCTGGTTCACTAGTTTGTGAGCCATTCTACATGCCTGTTGTATAGAGGCAGGCTCGTGTGAACTTATATCTTCTTGGATTCTTTCCGGTAATCCTTTCACAAATGCGTCGATCTTCTCTTCCTCATCTTCGAATGCTCCCGGACACAATAGGCACAATTCTGTGAATCGTCTTTCGTACGTGGTAATATCAAATCCTTGGGTTCGTAACCCTCTAAGTTCTGTCTTGAGCTTATTGACCTCGGTTCTGGGACGGTACTTCTCGTTCATCAAGTGCTTGAATGCTGACCACGGTAGTGCGTACGCATCGTCTTGTCCCACTTGCTCTAGATAGGTATTCCACCATGTTAACGCAGAACCTGTGAAGGTATGCGTAGCGTACTTCACTTTGTCCTCTTCAGTACACTTACTTATGGCAAACACCGATTCGACCTTCTCGGTCCACCGTTTCAATCCGATCGGTCCTTCGGTTCCATCAAATTCCAAAGGTTTGCAGGCAGTGAATTCTTTGTAGGTGCATCCTACACGATTTCCTGTACTGCTAGATCCAAGGTTATTGTTGGTATGTAGCGCAGCCTGTACTGCGGCTATGTTTGAAGCTAGAAAAGTACGGAATTCCTCTTCATTCATATTCATGGTGTGTCGAGTAGTCGGTGCCATTTCCTTCAAAAAAGTCAAATGGAACAAGTTAATCATACAGAATATTAAGAGTAGTTAATAGTATTTCGTAGCATAATATGAACTCATTTATAAAAGATTTTTCTTCATATTAGCGTTTTATAAGTTTAAATTCGGGTAGTACCTACCCGTTAAGTTCATACTTAGTAGCTAATATACAATTCAACTACTACAATTCTATATGAAAAACTGATTATAATAATATTTCGCGTTCAAACTTTTATACAATATTTTACAAACTTACAATACCGCTTATTTTACATAAAGCATGAAATATAGCACACAATAACTTTGATACAAGATAGTTGTGAAGATAATTCTAGCTAGTACACAAGTCGTTCAGAAAAGGCAATAAAGACACGTAATTCATACGTCCAGAAACAAGTCATGCATTCTGGTTTTACTAGGACTACTTCCCATCCTTGGTCTTGTGGAACATAAATGTTATGGCCGTTGATAAGACAGCGTGTTGTAACGTCGTCAAAGGGACGAGGGTTACGTAATGTCCAACAGTCCCGTAACAATCTAAAAACCTCATTTCTTACCCCAATTACCGACTCCGTCACTTGTGGAAACATTTTGTTTAATAGTTGTAGCCCGATGTTCTTGTTCTCACTTTGGTGAGAAGCGAACATTACTAATCCGTAAGCATAACATGCTTCTTTATGTTGCATGTTAGCCGCTTTTTCTAAATCACGAAGTCCAATATTCGGATATATTGAGTCAAAATAATTTCTTAACCCGTTGCGTAAAATAGCATTTGGGTTCCCCGCAATATATGCGTCAAAGTAAACACATCGTAACTTATGGGTTTCCCAATGTGATATCCCCCATCTTTCAAACGAAAGTCTCTTATAAACCAAGACATTCTTGGAACGTTCTTCGAATGTCTTACAAACTGATCTCGCCTTAAATAGTTGTGCCGAAGAATTCTGGCCGACTCTAGACAAGATTTCATCAATCATGTCTCCGGGTAGGTCTCTTAAAATATTGGGTTGTCTATCCATTTTGTGTTTTTAAACTGTAAAATAGACAAAAGTTAGATTCATAAAAAAAATACTTATTAATACAAGCAATTTTTACATATATCATAAAGCATAAGAACACTATATTACATATATTACACCACACGAATACAACTATCTTATTCCGACTCGCTTGTTTCTTCTTCTTCGGTTTTGGTTCGTTTTGCCAAGTTTCTAGGGATATATGATGTTCCCCTAATACGAGCCGTCGTTGTCCACATTGGTTTAGAAAAACCTGGTGGTTTAGAGGTTCCCGGGTCATTGTTACAACTTAAGGACTTCGGGGGTTGACGATACATATAAAGTTCATCGGGGTTGGAATTAGATTTCTCTATTTTTATGCCCTTTCCCTTATTATTTTCTTTTGCCTTTTTAAATTCAGTTGGGGTAATTTCTATAACATCATTGGAATTCTCGTCGGAATCCGATTCATCGGAGAATTGGTAATCCTCCCAATATTTTGCTTCCTTGGCGGAAACACCATTAACCATAATTAACCTTGGTCGGTTGGTTGAGGATTCTCTTTTACTTAACCGTTTTATTATTTCCCCCACCGGTTCCGATTCTTCTTCCGGTTCCGATTCTTCTTCCGGTTTCGATTCTTCTTCCGGTTCCGACTCTTCTTCCGGTTCCTCTTCGGGAACTTGTGAATCAGTCCACGAATCATTCCAATTTATATTTGACTCTTCATTATTATTAGGTGAGTCAATGGGACTTGTTCTAGAGGTAGACATCTATCACATAATATCAAACACGTTAAGAGATTAATATATCACATAATATTCATATGTTAAAAATATATAGTTTCCAACAAAAATGTTAAGCAATCATTTTTAAAGAAAACACGGTCGAAGTCCAGAATCACTAATGCATCCTAACAAACTCGATAAGACACACTAATGTAAATTTTCTGGTTCTCTAAGACCAACGCTCGGATACCAACTGTAATATCCCGTTCTTATTGATTAAAAACGTTCCATATTAATTGATTTCGTTGCGAGGTTTTGACCTCTATATGAGACGTTTTTCAAAGACTGCATTCATTTTAAAACAAACCATAACCTTTATTTCATCAATAAAGGTTTAAAAAGCTTTACGTAGATTATCAAATAATGATAATCTAAAATATCCTGTTTACACACGACCATTACATAATGGTTTACAATACAAATATGTTACAACAAAATAAGTTTCTTGAATGCAGTTTTTACACAATATCATACAAGCATGGACTCCAAATCTCGTCCTTATTTAAGTATGCGACAGCGGAAGCTCTTAATAATCACCTGAGAATAAACATGCTTAAAACGTCAACAAAAATGTTGGTGAGTTATAGGTTTAACCTATATATATCAAATCATAATAATAGACCACAAGATTTCATATTTCAATACACATCCCATACATAGAGATAAAAATCATTCATATGGTGAACACCTGGTAACCGACATTAACAAGATGCATATATAAGAATATCCCCATCATTCCGGGACACCCTTCGGATATGATATAAATTTCGAAGTACTAAAGCATCCGGTTCTTTGGATGGGGTTTGTTAGGCCCAATAGATCTATCTTTAGGATTCGCGTCAATTAGGGTGTCTGTTCTCTAATTCTTAGATTACCAGA
Source organism: Rutidosis leptorrhynchoides (assembly GCF_046630445.1). Classification (NCBI taxonomy): domain Eukaryota; kingdom Viridiplantae; phylum Streptophyta; class Magnoliopsida; order Asterales; family Asteraceae; genus Rutidosis; species Rutidosis leptorrhynchoides. The sequence continues at coordinate 104,658,741 of NC_092338.1, read as the reverse complement.
CTTAATAAAAAGGGGCATATTCGATTTTGATAATTCAACCATAGAATGTAGTTTCACGTACTTGTGTCTATTTTGTAAATCATTTATAAAACCTGCATGTATTCTCATCCCAAAAATATTAGATTTTAAAAGTGGGACTATAACTCACTTTCACAGATTTTTACTTCGTCGGGAAGTAAGACTTGGCCACTGGTTGATTCACGAACCTATAACAATATATACATATATATCAAAGTATGTTCAAAATATATTTACAACACTTTTAATATATTTTGATGTTTTAAGTTTATTAAGTCAGCTGTCCTCGTTAGTAACCTACAACTAGTTGTCCACAGTTAGATGTACAGAAATAAATCGATAAATATTATCTTGAATCAATCCACGACCCAGTGTATACGTATCTCAGTATTGATCACAACTCAAACTATATATATTTTGGAATCAACCTCAACCCTGTATAGCTAACTCCAACATTCACATATAGAGTGTCTATGGTTGTTCCGAAATATATATAGATGTGTCGACATGATAGGTCGAAACATTGTATACGTTTCTATGGTATCTCAAGATTACATAATATACAATACAAGTTGATTAAGTTATGGTTGGAATAGATTTGTTACCAATTTTCACGTAGCTAAAATGAGAAAAATTATCCAATCTTGTTTTACCCATAACTTCTTCATTTTAAATCCGTTTTGAGTGAATCAAATTGCTATGGTTTTATATTGAACTCTATTTTATGAATCTAAACAGAAAAAGTATAGGTTTATAGTCAGAAAAATAAGTTACAAGTCGTTTTTGTAAATGTAGTCATTTCAGTCGAAAGAACGACGTCTAGATGACCATTTTAGAAAACATACTTCCACTTTGAGTTTAACCATAATTTTTGGATATAGTTTCATGTTCATAATAAAAATCATTTTCTCAGAATAACAACTTTTAAATCAAAGTTTATCATAGTTTTTAATTAACTAACCCAAAACAGCCCGCGGTGTTACTACGACGGCGTAAATCCGGTTTTACGGTGTTTTTCGTGTTTCCAGGTTTTAAATCATTAAGTTAGCATATCATATAGATATAGAACATGTGTTTAGTTGATTTTAAAAGTCAAGTTAGAAGGATTAACTTTTGTTTGCGAACAAGTTTAGAATTAACTAAACTATGTTCTAGTGATTACAAGTTTAAACCTTCGAATAAGATAGCTTTATATGTATGAATCGAATGATGTTATGAACATCATTACTACCTTAAGTTCCTTGGATAAACCTACTGGAAAAGAGAAAAATGGATCTAGCTTCAACGGATCCTTGGATGGCTCGAAGTTCTTGAAGCAGAATCATGACACGAAAACAAGTTCAAGTAAGATCATCACTTGAAATAAGATTGTTATAGTTATAGAAATTGAACCAAAGTTTGAATATGATTATTACCTTGTATTAGAATGATAACCTACTGTAAGAAACAAAGATTTCTTGAGGTTGGATGATCACCTTACAAGATTGGAAGTGAGCTAGCAAACTTGAAAGTATTCTTGATTTTATGTAACTAGAACTTGTAAAATATATGAAGAACACTTAGAACTTGAAGATAGAACTTGAGAGAGATCAATTAGATGAATAAAATTGAAGAATGAAAGTGTTTGTAGGTGTTTTTGGTCGTTGGTGTATGGATTAGATATAAAGGATATGTAATTTTGTTTTCATGTAAATAAGTCATGAATGATTACTCATATTTTTGTAATTTTATGAGATATTTCTTGCTAGTTGCCAAATGATGGTTCCCACATGTGTTAGGTGACTCACATGGGCTGCTAAGAGCTGATCATAGTACATACATCTAAAAGCTGTGTATTGTACGAGTACGAATACGGGTGCATACGAGTAGAATTGTTGATGAAACTGAACGAGGATGTAATTGTAAGCATTTTTGTTAAGTAGAAGTATTTTGATAAGTGTCTTGAAGTCTTTCAAAAGTGTATGAATACATATTAAAACACTACATGTATATACATTTTAACTGAGTCGTTAAGTCATCGTTAGTCGTTACATGTAAATGTTGTTTTGAAACCTTTAGGTTAACGATCTTGTTAAATGTTGTTAACCCAATGTTTATAATATCAAAAGAGATTTTAAATTATTATATTATCATGATATTATGATGTACGAATATCTCTTAATATGATATATATACATTAAATGTCGTTACAACGATAATCGTTACATATATGTCTCGTTTCAAAATCATTAAGTTAGTAGTCTTGTTTTTACATATGTAGTTCATTGTTAATATACTTAATGATATGTTTACTTATCATAATATCATGTTAACTATATATATAACCATATATATGTCATCATATAGTTTTTACAAGTTTTAACGTTCGTGAATCACCGGTCAACTTGGGTAGTCAATTGTCTATATGAAACCTATTTCAATTAATCAAGTCTTAACAAGTTTGATTGCTTAATATGTTGGAAACATTTAATCATGTAAATATCAATCTCAATTAACATATATAAACATGGAAAAGTTCGGGTCACTACAATAATAACAATAATACTTGTAAAAATTAATTTTAGTGTAAATGATGGTTATGATAATGATTTTAGTAACTACCTAATAATATTGATAACAATGAAAATAATAGTTTTAGTGATATCAAGATAATAATTTTATTAATTATAATACTTTTTATCATTTTAAGAACTTAAGGCTGTTATATCTTTATTTACATATGTAAAGCTATTTTGTTTACAATGCGCACGATCGTAGTTATATCCTAATCAAGGTCAATCTTATATTTATCTAAATACCTATCTTATTTTCGATCACAAGAATTTCCATATTTTCCAAGTTTAGTTCATAAACATATAATACTTATTAATAATCCTAATCATAATTATACGATATATAAAAATAACAATCTTAATACTAATGATAATATCAACAATAATATTACTTAATAATAATGCTATTAATGGTAATGATATTAATATTAATAATACACTAACAATAACAATCATAATTGAAAATTTAATTTTTTTTAATAATAATAAGTAGTAACTAATACTTATATTTGTAATACTAATAATAATTATAATAATAACAATAATTACACTAATAACAATAACACTAACAATAATAATAATAATAATAATAATAATAATAATAATAATAATAATAATAATAATAATAATAATAATAATAATAATAATAATAATAATAGAAATGGAATTGGAATTAAAAGTGTATACCCTCTAAAAAATGCTCCAAGTGGGACTCGAACCCGTGACCACCCGCAACCCCACAACACTCATTAACCATTGAACCATAACTATTTTTATGTTCTATAATCCTTTTGATAAGTTATAACCCGTATATGTTTTTGTATCTTCTTCCTCTTCACAATTTTGATTCGACCAAATACCATTCCATCCAAAACATAACCGTGAACCTCAGTAGCAATTTAGGATTTGGACGTGAATCGTAATCAATTTGTTTTGAATACTTTTGAAAAAAAAAATATGTACAGCCCACTGTGTTCGTCGCTGAAACTAAAAAAAAAATTTGATTTTTTAAACGGCAACGAATTTGATAAAGGTTATAACACGAATTTGTTTTCAAATCATTTATAGAAACTAATGGATTCGTCAATTGATCCAAAACCATTAACTAGAATTCGAATTTTTATAAAGAATGATTCAGTTGACTTTTTCAATCTAAACTTTTACCTCGAAATTCTTGATTGATAAAACGAATTGAGATGTAAAAATTTGTAGAGAGTTTGAGTACAAGATTCCTAACAATCCTGCATTTATAATTTTTGAAATAAAAATCAAATTCGAGTTTTGGTAATAAAGTAGAATAACTGAGGTACAAGTAGAAAAAGAAAGAAGAAAAAAAAATATCTCAGTTTTAATTCATCCCTCTCTTCAAGTCATATGAACAATAATTGTTTTGTAGCCTCGATATATAATCACAGATCAGCAGTAGGAAGAATTTAGAAAGCAGGTTAAAACAAAAAAATATACGCGTGTTAAATATATCTGTTTCTATGTATATATTATTTTGATTTTAATAATTAATAATTTTATTAATAATAATAATAATTATAATAATAAATAACAACAATACTGATATATATATATATATATATATATATTTAACGAAAATATATACATATATCCATATATGTCTATTTGTATATTAATTATATAAAGAAACAATATAATATAAACATTATTATTTATCATTAATTTTTATTATTAAGAGTGAAACTAATAGTAATAATAGATTTAATAATAATAATATTAATAACAATACTTGTACATCTCGAGCTTCATATATTTTGTATATTTCAATCATATTATTAATAATACAAATGTTATTATTAACATTTACAATGACAGTTGAGTTAATAGTATAACCTTTACATTTTTAACATACACCTAATAATAAATATGTACATAAATCATTTGTTATATTTAATAACAACTTAATTGTTATTATATCGATTACTATTTTACAATTTATATCTTATATTATATCTACTTATTATATATCTTATGACCACATTTCTTAGATATTGAATATTTATATATTATAATATAATACCAATTATTAATAACAATTCATATTTATATACATATAGTTTCATAATAATATCGTATACCTGTTTATATATATATATATATATACTTATCTATTTAAAAAAAAAGGTTCGTGAATCGTCGGGAAAGGTCAAGGGTTAAATGATTTCATATACTAGTTCAAAAATTTTGAGACTCGTCCTAGCAGAATATGCTTATCGTATCGGAAATATATAAAGTTTAAGTTTAAATTTGGTCAGAAATTCCCGAGTCATCACAATGCGCTCTTAGCTTGACAAGTAGATACCAGAATAACCCTGGAAATAGTCATTGGATTGCGGTTAAAATTATATTGAAATACCTCAGGAGGACTAAGGATATGTTTCTTATATACGGGTCTGGTGAGGAGAAACTCGCCGTAAAAGGTTACGTAGATGCGAGTTTCCAAACAGATCGAGATGATTCTCGATCACAATCCGGTTATGTCTTCGTCTTAAATGGAGGTGCAGTCTCTTGGAAGAATTCAAAATAGGATGTTGTTACATTATCCACTATAGAGTCGGAGTACATTGCCGCCTCATTGGCAGCTCAGGAAGCTGCATGGATGAAGAAATTCATCGACGACTTAGGAGTAGTCCCTTCCATTCAGGACCCTCTTGAGATCTTTTGTGACAACGAGGGTGCGATTGCTCAAATCAAAGAACCTCGTGCTCACCAAAAGACCTGTCACATTGAGCGGAGATTCAACTACATAAGGGATGAAGTTGAAAAGGGAAAGATATGTATTCGCAAAGTTCACACAGATCTTAATATAGCGGATCCACTCACGAAGCTCTTACATGGAACAAAACATCAAGGACATGTTTGTGCATTAGGGCTTCGATATTCTAGTGATTGGTTATGATTTGTTTTAAGTATTGTAATAGAACGAAGTTGTTCAAACTCATTAATATAACTATGATGTTAATTTATTTTGAGTCAAGCTCCTATTTTACATATTTTATCCATGAATAAGCTATTATTCTAAATTCCGTAGTCGATCACATTTGTGGGAACAAATGTAAGGTTTAGACTATTATGAACTTGGATTGGTATACATTCGCAGGCTGAATGTGGGACAAGGTTGCTACCAAGGTTCATAGATATTTGTAGGATACAAATATTGGAAGACCCGCTCTCAAGATTTACTGAATGGAGCCTTTGTGGTTGATCACATGTAATCTTGAGTAAAGGTGAATATCATTGTATCCTCTGACCTGAGATACATATTGGGTTCGGATATTCTCTAAGTATTGTACCTTGATTCTTTCCTTCGCTATTCTGAAATATGGTAGTTCATAAGGAAGAGCTCAGGTGTAATACAAAGTATATATCTAAGACGTATGTAGTCAAGATGGAATTTTTCCCTCTTATTCGTTGAGAGTCAGATGTCTAAGGCCTGATAAAGTTAAATCTAGAAGAGAGTGATCACTATGTGTCTCTTGGATTTAACATGACATCTAGGATGAAAGGATAAATGAAAGATTCACCTATTCATATTCGAGATGGGAACTCGAAAGGGATGATGTTATTGAATGGCACAAAGTCATAACATATTGGGGGTGATGGACGGTCGTTAGGTGGTATCCATCACTTGCATTAATTTCTTATGTTTCTCGTGCAAGTGGGAGATTGAAGGTATTTCGTATACCCGAGAGACATATTAAATCAATGTGGCTAATATATTTTGATCCAAGTCGGGTCATACCCAATAACAAGCTTACCGACACCTTATTCGTATTCGATCGTAACGATTGGATCGTTGATTAAAATACGCGACACTTGAATTTTAAGAAAAAGGTTTCTAAAATAATAACACTTGATATGTATGTATAAATTATGGAATAATTTTATATGATAAGGATTTAATTATTTATAGGTTAAATATTTAATTAAGTTATGTTACATTTTATAAAATTGGTTTTATAAAATAAAGTATACATAATAAAAAAATGGAAGTTTATAAAATATGTTTTATAAAATTAGATTTTCTAAAAACAATTTTATAAAATGGAAGTTTATAAAAAAATGTCTAGTTTTATAAGAACTATTTCTTTTATAAACTTGTGAGTGGCATTGGAGTCCATGTAGGCATGCCATTTGACTAGCCATTTGAATGGCTACTTCCTTTTTCAAGAAGCATATGGACTAAGACATTGTGCTCTACACATACATGCAATTTACATATCAAAAACTGCACAAAACACTCCCAAAAGAGCTGCTGTCTACCGTGAGCTTTAGGGAGGAGAAAGAGGTTCATTTTCTTTGTTTTGCAAGCTCATTTTAAGTGTTAATAAATCCTAACCAAAGTACAAAGTGTTGGTATTAAGAACTTGGGGTATTACAACTTGAGGCTTCATCTTTTGGAGCTCCATTCATCATCATCTTCATCACTCACTACCTAGCTTGGAGAAGGTATAAACTCCTTTCTTTCTTGTAGTTTGTAAGTATGTTTCACAACTTGATCCTATTTGGGATTTAACTTTAAAAGGTTAAAGTATAACATGTTCTAAAATGGTAATTACATGGTTTTAAATCGGGTAATATACACATGCTTCCGCTTAAATTTGATTCTTAAAATGTTTCAAGTATATGTTATGAACTTGTTAAATCCCAACATTTTTAATACCACTTTCAGCTTTACCAATGAAGTACTCCAATATCTCCATCCATTCACTAAATCCTAAGGATCGTAACTCATCATAATTTATCCTTTCTTGAACATTATTCTCCCTGCTGACATTGAAAGCTCTTTTTGAGCCTCTGTGTACTTTGATGATCTTGCTGGGATTTGATCTTCTGTTCATCACATCACCGTACCTGCGCTTATAATAATGATCAGATAGTTCTATGGTTCAGGAAGTTTCTATAGGAGCAATAGCAGGTGCTTTCTCAGCAGCTTCTAGTTCATCAAGGGCCTTATCTTGTTCCTTGACAATGGCTTTAGCTAATTTGAGGGACTCAGCCTCTTGCTTTCTATCAGCAGCCAATTCGTCTTCTACTTCCTGAAGCCTTAACCTCTCAGCGAGTTCAGCATCAGCAGCCTCCCTTCTTTGCCTTTCAGCTTCTAAGCCCAACAGATAATCATCGGCAGTAATTTTCAGGGACTTTGCTGTTTCAATCATCTTTCTACCCTCTTCAGTTCTAAGGGCAGCACGATACTGCCTTAGATCCATACCCAGCCGGCGAGCCTCTTGAAATTGAGCTTTCTCCTTATCAGTAGAGAGCCTTTGACCACTGTTATTTAAGTATACATCAATTTCAATGCCATAAGTCAAGGCAGTGATGTAGAATGGCTGATCAAGAGGATGATGCATCAATCTAACTTGGCGTATCCTTTCATTAATAGCTGCTTGTCTTTGCTCAAGCAATTCTGGTACAGTGATCTCTAGCCTGTAAGCCTCTCTTTCATCTGGATTCATTCTAAATAGATCTGGCTCACCACGGGCAACTGAATCATCTTCCCAAGATCTGTGTTTACCATGACATTTTGGGGAAGATGGAGGATACATGATTGATTCATCTATGCCAGATGAACTCACTGGAAACTGATTAACACGATTATCCTGTGTTCTGTTAAAATAAGTGAGGGTCTGGGGAGAGATAGGTGATTGACCAAATAAGTGATCTTTTCTACCTCAGACTGTAAAGTCAGCAGGATTAACCGTATCATCATCTTGATTAGCACCCAGCACATCCACCTTTGCTGGGTCTTTAACACTTGTTTCACCCAGCAGCACACTACTGGCTGGGTCTTCATTCACAGCACTCCTTGCTGTGTCTTCAGTACCAGCTGACTGATTAGTATCAGCTGGCATAACTGCCATAGTATCTTCATCAGCTGCCTTAAATAGGGGTCCTTTCCTTAGGGGCTGGTTGTCCCTAGGAGCAGATTTCACCCTTTATTTGTCAATTGGCTTGGGTTTAGCTTATGGTTTTTGTGTTGATACTGGTTCTTGTGGTGGCAGATAGGAACAATAGTAAGATGCTCCCCCTGAACATCAACATCTGCTGGCTATTGTTGTGTAGCTGGCTGAGTAGACGATACTGGTCGAGAAGATGAGCTGGTTTCTAACATTGCATCTAGCCATTTCATAAATACATCAGCTCTAACTCCTCCTGACTCAGTAGAAGCTAAATAGTCTTTCATTTCTTCAGGAGTCATCTTCTTTATTCTATCTGCTCGCTCAGCATACAACTTGGCTTTCTTTTTATCATACTTGATCATGAACTTAGCATTTCTTTTCAGGGTAGCCCTTTTATATTCAACAATGCTGATCAGATCATCATCAATTTCACGCTTATCAGGTATGAGGGTTCGTCTACGCTCAATTTTAAGTCATTTTAGAGCTGCATAGGCCCCAAACTTAGCGTTGAAAGCAGCATCTAATTCCTACTGTCTCTTCTGATGTCTCTTCATTTTTCTTTTCATTTTACGTTCAATGGTTTGAGAGACAACAAAAGATTCAGCAACAGCCAATTCAGAAATGTCACTGGCTTACTGTCAGGACCAATATCATCCACTGATGTGACAGACATACTAGGTTGAGATTCACTAGCTGCCTGTACACCAGCTTCAGTATGAGCGTTGCTGGGCTTAGTGCCAGTACCATCACCACCATCATCACCATCTCTCCTTTGCTGTTTAGGAGCCTTTTCATGCTCATGCTCCCCCTCAGATTGTTTTCTCTTTTTAGACTTCTTTCTAGACTTATTCTCCCCCTTTTGTCATCAGCAGGGGCAGAAGGGTGAGCAGGGGAGACCTGTGCATCAAGATCACTATCTGACTGAGGAACAAAGAAAGCAAAATTGTTCCAGTCAGCATCAGCAGGAGAAAGATGGGCACCAGGATCTACGCCATATTGTCTTAGGCAGAGGTTGGAAGTTCGAACTTCATTTCTAGCAACACTCATGGCCATTTGTTGGACATCAGCCCTAACATCAGCTTGAAGAGAAGCCATTCGTTGCATTACCTCCACCATTTGAACATAAGCTGAGGCAGGAATCATAGTAGCCATTTGCTATTCCTGCGAATCCAATCTCTCTGACAATACCCTATTCTCCTCATTAAGAAAGAGAATTCTGCGATTAGCAGCATCCAAATCAGCTTGAAGACGAGCAATATCCTCAGTATACTCATCGTGAGAGATGATTTGCTTCTTTAAATCCTCCTCCTCTTCATGTTGTTTGAAAATGGCTTCCACCGCAAGATCTGCAAAGGCACATACTTATTTGAGCTGGGCTTCAATGGATGAAGTTGTAACTTGCCCAGCTTTTTGTATGGCTTCAGTCATTCTATCAACAATGGCAGAGCGGATGGTGTTTTGTAAATCTGGTGTAACTTCAGCTAATGTCTTATAGACAGCCAAAGTGGAGATGGCAGCCACCTCATCAGCATTAAACTTAGTATAGCTGGTGGAGGGACGATCACTAGCAGCTAACACAGGAGTACCTCCATGGGGTGGTGGAGGTGGAAGGTCAGATTCTGACTCGTCACCATGATCACCATCATTTTTACCTTCACCCGAAGGTTTAAAACTACTGGTATCCTTGTCAGCATCATTATTAGCATCATCAGTGAGATCCACTAGTTTATCTTTGGAGCCAGTCACATTATCATGAATGACTGGCTCTTCCTTACCAGTACCTTTATCAGCATCACCATCAGGTGAAGAAGATGATGAGGAAGAAGTTGATGACTTAGAAGGTACTGGCGAATCAGGAAGTTTTTGCATGATAAATTTACCAGTAGTGGGATCTGTGATGAACTCGAGAGGCCTCCATGTACCAGGCCATGGAGAAGCAGCTGGAGCCATACCAAAATAATGATAGTATGGCTGCTCATTGATCTGTTCTAAAGTGTCCAGCCTCTCATATACCTCTTCTCTTGCTGGTCGATCAAGCTGAGACAGCATTTCAGACAGCTCTTCTCTAAGTAGTTTACTGGCTAACACCAGAGCACTTTGGGTATCAATAGTCAGCTGATCTACCAGTAAGGCAACTCTGGGAGTGATGGATGCTCCCCGATAGATGAAGTTAGGTACAACTTCATCAGGATCTGGTACCTGGCACACATATGGCTTCTTCTCAGCAGAAGCAGTAGCCTGAGACGAATCAATAGTGGCAGTAGCAGAGGTACCAGCATCCAAAATGAGTTCCGTAGAACTAGTAGCAGCAGTAGGTGACTGTGCAGTAGGTGAAGAAGCAGCATCTGCAGCACCTCTAAAGAAAGTATCCGGTGTTGAATCAGAAACCTGTAGATTACCATCGGGATCCACAGTAATAAATTGTCTCGATTGAAGATCAGAAACATCCGGAATACTAATAGAACCAGTGACATGTGCAGAATAGGCAGCATTTACTGCAATAAGCTCATCAGTAAGCACTACATCATCCTGGTCACCACCTGTAGTAATTTCCTCAGTAACAGCAGTTGGAGGAGTAACGATGGTCGAACCAGTAACATCGAGATTAAGAACCTCCTTAACAATATTATCAATAACTTTTTCAAGTGCAGGAAGAGGTTATGTTATCATCTCATCAACCACTTCAGAATCAGTGGTTGAAGTAGTAATACCGGAGACAATAGGAGGAGCAGCAAAAATATCAGCAGTAGTTAACTCCTCATTAACAGTAAGGTTAGTGGAACCAGTAGCCACAATATCTCCAGTAGTACCAGCAGCAGTAGAGGTAACAGTACTAGCATCAGCACCACCAGTAGACAAATCAGTAGCACCAACACCAGTAGCAGAAGCAGAGAGCTCATCAGTAGAAACATTAACATCCTTTTCTTACTCCCCCTCTGCCTGTTCATCTACCCTGCTAAGAACTGAAACAAAAGAACATTTTATGTTAACAACTGTAGAACCAAATAAATTTGACTCAACAATTGCATCTGTTGTTGGTCTCTGAGACAGACTGGTGGTTTAGTCAGCCCTTTGATTGAGACAGAGTTAGGTATCTATAAGTGCAGCTGTGACTCTGCTGACTCATTGGCAACACATGTTGACCCAGATAATGTAAGAGTTCTGGCTGGTAGTGATGTAGGAGTGAGACTCTTATCATGATCCAAGTAACATATTGGCTGTGCAGTATCCTGAGCTGGTTCAACAAGATGAGGACCCAACTCAAGTCTGCTTTAGGGGTCAGTTATGTGCTCTGCTGGTTGTACTGTCAGCAGAGGATATAGCATTAAGTTCAATTTAGAAATATGTTGAACTGTCTGGTTAGAAGAGTATGGGTTGCTACTCTTCTTAACACTAGTTTTAAAACCAGTCAGCTTGGGAGCCAAGGTTATACCTTTAACTCCACTTTCATTTTTCAAGTCAGCAGTTAAAATATTTTCAATTAAGTCAGAATTTTCTGCTGTTTGGTCTAGAAATGCACCAGGTTCCATAGCCACATCCTTTGCAGGAGCAGCAGTTGAGACTAGTGCAATCTCCCCTGTGGTTTTCTTGGAGCCAGCCTTTACACATTTGGATTTGCCTGTTACCAAGAAATAGATGAGCAACGGATTCCAATACTAGAATTGGGTAGTCAGTATATAAGACTAGGGCTGTTCTTTATTATCATAGAGCACTAGATTCTAATACAACTACTAATTTACCAGTATGTGAGACGGTGGCTGTTCTAGTTGAGGTAGCTGGCTGCTTCCAACGCGTAGCTGGCTTACACTGAGGACCCTCCCCCTCAGCTGGTGCAACACCAGAGGCAGTCGATTGGTGAGCTCCACCCCGAGCAGCAAGATACTCGAGCATGCCTGGTGTTAAACCAGTATATGGAGCAGCAGGCGCATCTTTTGGCATACCCCCTTGTTTTAGAGGCAGGTCGTATGATTGATCACCAATCTGCTGGTAAGCTTCACCCAGCTCATTTTCAAAGACCAGGCTTAAGAACCTTGGAAAGGGGATTAAATGTGTTCGTTTAGGTGCTTGCACCATCTCCCTTAGCCCCAAATTAATTTTCCCAGCATAATCAATGTTTCTGTTGAACAACAAACCATGACCAATTTTAAGCTCAAAATCTGAGTACTGGTCAAAACTTCCTGATTTCTGGCTGATGCACTGGGTCACCAGCCCAAAGAAGTAGTACCAAAGAGGTGGCATATGCTTCCTCAAAGGTGTATGAGCTATTGGTTGAGAAAACCCAATGATTTCTAGCACCTCCCGTCTGAATACATCGCTGATTGGTGAATCGACAAACGGTCCATCTGGTAATTGAAGGGCACGGCTGATGGCCTCAACGGTGATGGAGCAAGTTAGGGTTTCGGTTACCATGCCACGAATACATGGAACATTCTGGAGAGTGGTGGCAGTGGTGGCAGTATACCAAAATCTTGCCAAGCAGGCAGCATATAAGTGTGAAGGTACACCGGTGATAGCTCTAGCCAGAGGGGATTGCCGGATGTAGTCGATTAGCGTTTCATAACCCATATTGGCTTTTGATTTAGGAATAGAGAGTGAATGAGCAGCATTGCCTCTTGATAGGTGAATAGTCGTGTGTTCAGGTGCATTAGCAGCCCTAACCAGATTTGGGTGGAGATTGAACAGTGGTCCTTGAACAACCTGTTCCTCCGGTGCCGGTTGTGGTTGTTGATCAGGTTGTTGTACCGGTTGTTGTTGCTGTTGTTGTTCCTCTGGCTGGTTTTCATAATGTGGTGATTGTGGTTGGTCTGCCATTGATGATAGGTAAAGATGAAGATATGAAGTTGTGAAAGTTGGAAGATTGGAAGATTTTGAGAGAAAAGAATGTGTGATTTTTAATAATGAATAACCGAAGGTTATTATGGAAGATAAAACACTCTTTTATCCGTTCTGATTGGGTGAAAAAGTGCAGGAGAGAGAAAATGGCAACTGTCATCTGCAAGCGCATGGGCAGATGTGACAGACTGGCACATTTTCGAGGGGACACAGACTGTTGACATGACGTATATACGGCTTGAACACTCATACCTCCCATTCAGCATTAAATGCAGCATGTTTTAATTCAAAATTGATTTAAAGACCACAAAATAAGTTTTGTATTAAATACAAAATACTTTGTTACATGTAATATGTCATGAATTTAATTTAAATCATTGGGAGTAAATGAGTTTCAGTTTTAAGGAATCATTTAATTTTGTGAGCTATTTATTATTTCATTTAAACATTTTGAGTAACCAAAGTATAAAAGACCTTGTTGTGCTGAGTGTTTGACATGTAGGCAGTAAGTTAATAAATGTGACTTACTGGTTTGCCCTACATGTTGTAGAGCCATCACACCAACAAAATTGTCTTTTATTTAAAGTTTAAGCATACCCAGCTCAGAGATGAGATAGTTAAAACGTTTCTCATCTAAGGGCTTTGTGAATATATCTGCTAACTGCTGGTCTGTTGAAATAAAATGTAGCTCCACATCTCCTTTTTGAACATGATCCCTTATGAAATGATATCAAACGTCAATGTGCTTCGTCCTTGAATGCATCACAGGATTTTTGGTGATAGCAATTGCACTTGTATTGTCACAGTAGATTGGAGTCTTTGTAACATGAACACCATAGTCCTTCAGCTAGCTTTGCATCCATAGTACTTGAGCAGTACAACTACCAGCAGAAACGTATTCTGCCTTAGCAGTAGATGTGGACACAGTATTTTGCTTTTTGCTCGTCCAGCTGACTAGCCTACCACCCAGTAACTGGCAACCACCAGTAGTACTTTTCCTGTCTATTTTACACCCTGCGAAGTCAGCATCTGAATACCCAATTAGCTCAAAATTCTGGTCTTTGGGATACCAAAGACCACGTTTAGCAGTACCTTTCAGGTACCTAAATATCCTTTTTACTGCTAGCAAGTGTGACTCTTTAGGATCCGCTTGATATCTGGCATAGAGACATGTGGCAAACATAATATCTGGTCTGCTGGCTGTAAGATAAAGTAGGGATCCAATCATACCTCTATATTCAGTGATATTGACTGGTTCACCATTGGGATCAGCATCTATTTTAATAGATGCTGCCATTGGGGTCCTGATAATGCTAAAAACGAACATATATTTCATAGCATTATCCTTCAAGAAAGACAAGCTTTTAGTTGCAATTGTTCTATTTACAAGTGATATTCGTTTAAATAATAAAAGGTGAAGACAAAAGACAAATTCGACGATTTGAAGACGCAAACGATCAAAAAGCTAAAAAGTACAAAGTACAATCCAAGTGGTTCAAATTATTGATGAGAAACGTCTAAAAATGACAAGAGTACAAGCCGTAAAACGAAAAGTACAAGATATTAAATCGTACAAAAAGGCGTTCGAAAATGCGGAACCGAGACATGAACCAACTATCAACGTGCGATGCAACGGACCAAAAATTACAAGTCAACTATGCACGAGAATATAATATAATATATAATTAATTATATATATATTATATATTATATTTATCCGCAGCCCACGTTTTGGATTTGATCAATGAGCTGGAATCCAAAGCTCCGCGACTGCAGAGCTATGAAGAACAAAAATACCGCACTCGCGGAGCACACAGTGATCAAGTGGGCCTATAAAAGGCAGCGCATTCAGCTCGATTCATCATTCCTTTTCCTTCTTTCTATCTACGTAAAATTTATATATATATAATTTTAATTTTAATTTTAATTTAAAGTTTAATAATAATAAGGTTATGTTGGCGAATGTTTTAAGTTTGTAAGTCAAAATTCTGTCCGTGTAACGCTACGCTATTAATAATCATTGTAAGTTATGTTCAACCTTTTTAAATTAATGTCTCGTAGCTAAGTTATTATTATGCTTATTTAAGCCGAAGTAATCATGATATTGGACTAAATATTAAAGACGGGGTTATTGGGCTTTGGACCATAATTGGGGTTTGGACAAAAGATGACACTTGTGGAAATTGGACTATGGACTATTAATGGGCTTTATATTTATTTAACTGAATGATAGTTCGTTAATTTAATATAGAGATTTACAATTGGAAGCAATTATAAATAACCACATACACTCAATCGGATACGATGGGCGGGATATTTATAAATACTAATAATCGTTCATTTAACCGGACACTGGGATGGATTAATAGTCAATGGACTCATTAAAACAGGGGTGGATTACATATAAGGACACTTGGTGTAATTGTTAATAAAGTATTAAAACCTTGGATTGCACACAGTCGATAACCTGGTGTAATCATTAACAATGTATTAAAACCTTATTACAGTTTAAGTCCCCAATTAGTTGGAATATTTGACTTTGGGTATAAGGATAATTTGACGAGGACACTCTCACTTTATATTTATGACTGATGGACTGTTATGAACAAAAACCAGATGGACATATCGAATAATCCAGGACGAAGAACAATTAACCCATGGTAATAAACTAAAATCAACACGTCAAACATCATGATTACGGAAGTTTAAATAAGCATAATTCCCTTATTTTATATCTCATCGCACTTTTATTTACTGTCATTTTATTTATTGCACTTTTAATTATCGTACTTTCAATTATCGCATTTTTATTTATCGTCATTTACTTTACGCTTTAAATTAAGTCATTTGTATATTTAATATTTTACATTAGGTTTTAATTGCGACTTAAGACATAAAATCGACAAACCGGTCATTAAACGGTAAAAACTCCCCTTTTATAATAATAATAATATTACTTATATATATATTGATACAAATATAGTTTAAAATAAATATAGCGTTAAAATCAGCTAGCTCCCTGCGGAACGAACCGGACATACTAAAAACTACACTACTCTACGATTAGGTACACTGCCTATAAGTGTTGTAGCAAGGTTTAGGTATATCCATTCTATAAATAAATAACTTGTGTAAAATTGTATCGTATTTAATAGTATTTCGCAACAAAAATATAACTATTTCGTATTCACCTCGCAAAACATCAAGTATTTTTGGCGCCGCTGCCGGGGAACGCCGAAGCGAAACGCTATAAAAAATTTAGTTTTTAAGTTACTTTTGTAAAAATATATGTTTATAAGTTTTTAATATTAAAAAAACAAAAATATAAAAACATAAAAAAGAAAATCTATATCTACATTTTTAAGTTTAGTTAAAATTAAAAAGTTTATATTTTTGTTTATTGTTAAAAGTTATAAAAAAAACTAATAAGTAAATTTTTTTTATTCAAATTATTTTATTTCTATAAATTAAAATTCAGAAAAAAAGATATTAAAAACTAAACCTGTCGAACGAATTTGAGCCTGCTACTCATCTGAATCTGCAACCTCCGCACATGCGGAGCTTTTTGGCATAAAAAATCCGCACTCGCGGAGCCGTCTGACACGCCTGACCTGGTACCTCATTTATTACGAAATTAGGGTTACAAATTAATTATTATTAATTATAATTAGGGTTTATATTTAATATTAAATAGTTTTAGTTTTTAATTAAATTTGTATTTTTAAAGTTTTAATTAGTTTTATTAATTTATAAAATTAATACTTTTATAAAATAATAATATAAAAATAATATTTTTATAAAAATTGTATTGTTATAACTTTAGTTTTAAAATTTTGTATCTTTTTAATTGTTTATTCGTATATTGTATATTTTATCGTTCGTAATTAGTTTTAAGTTTAGTATTTTTGCCGTAGCTATTTTTATTTCTAGATTTTTAGGCTTTTTCGTAAAATTCCTTAAGTACTTTTTCTTTAAGACTAAGATTTAGGTGCTTTAGAATTTTGCGACGCTATTTATAAATTTTAGTACTCTTTAAGTTTCGACGCGCTACTTTCTTATTATTATTTTTCGATGCTTATTTTTCAACTTCTTCTTTTTCGACGCACTTTTTCTTTTTCATTTCGACGCTCTAGTTTTTAGGACATAGATTTTATCTTCTTTAAACTTCAACGAAAAAAATTATTTTAAGCGGTTAAATTGATAGACATCCAAAATTTTCTGGTTCGTAGTAATAGTTGGATTTGTTAGTGGTGAGTTGTGGGCTTCCGATTTAAAGGGTCCTGACTACCTGCTGCATCTATTGGCTATTCGAAACGTGGGCAAAATCAGAAAAGTCTATTAATTTGATAACTTATATAATTTTTTTTATAACTAATAGGATATTCAGTGAATGCATCGAGCAAAACGTTCACCACCTTTCATACGTTCACCACCTGTAACTCGATCAAGACATCTAGTCAATATTGTCGCCGTTGATTTTTCTTTAGAATCATCATCTAGTCGACCAAGTACTCCAATTCAAATTTTCGATAATCCATTTTTTGAACCCGACCTCACAATTGAGAACCCGGAGGATATTCAAGGACAATTCAGAGATCCTGAACCACTAATCATTCCTCCTGAACCACAAATCACTCATCCAGAGATTGTCAAGGAAGAAACCATTAAGTCAGAATCCTCTAGTGATTCAGATTCAACAATTTTAATCATGGAAAATCTGGAACCTCTAAGTATGGAAGATCGAATGAGGGCTAAACGCACTGGCCAAGGTCACGCAATTACTCAACCAGACATTAATGCGCCAGATTATGAAATCAAAGGACAAATCCTACACATGGTAACTAATCAATGCCAATTTAGTGGTGCGCTGAAGGAAGATCCAAATGAACATCTTCGAACCTTTAATAAGATCTGTACACTATTCAAAATTAGAGAAGTTGAGGATGAACAGATTTATCTCATGTTATTTCCCTGGACCTAAAGGGAGAAGCCAAAGACTTGTTAGAATCGTTACCTGAAGGGGCGATTGATACATGGGATGTTTTAGCTGAAAAATTTCTTAAACAATTCTTTCTGGCATCTAAAGCTGTGAGACTTTAAGGAGAAATTGTTACGTTCACGCAAAAGCCAAATGAAACTCTATATGAGGCGTGGACAAGATTTGGAAAGTTGTTGAGAGGATGTCCTCAACATGGTTTAGACACTTATCAAATAGTACAAATATTCTATCAAGGATGCGATATTACTACACGAAAAGACATCGACATAGCAGCTGGTGGTTCCATTATGAAGAAAACCGCAACTGAAGCTTACAAAATTATTGATAACACTGCTTCCCACTCACATGAGTGGCATCAAGAAAAAGACATCGTTAGATCATCTAAAGCGGCTAGAGCCGATTCTAGCCATGACTTTGATTCCATTTCCGCAAAGTTAGATGCTTTCGAGAGACGAATGGAAAAGATGACTAAAGATATTCACGCAATACGCATTAGTTGTGAGCAGTGTGGAGGACCACATTTGACAAAAGATTGTCTCAGTATTGAACAAACAATGGAACAAAGAGAGAATGTATCATACATAAACCAAAGGCCTGAAAATAATTATCAGAATAATTATCAACCGCCAAGACCAAACTACAATCAAAATCAGAATTATAACCGAAATGTTCCATACAATAACCAACAAGGTCCTAGCAATCAACAAGTATCTAATAATACTTACAACCAGCAAAGACCTATTTTTCAAAATAAATCGCCACAAACCGATGATAAAAAGCCAAATTTAGAAGATATGATGTCGAAGCTAGTTGACTCTCAAACTCAATTTTTCACATCTCAGAAACAAACCAATGAACAAAATGCTCAAGCATTTAGAAATTAACAAGCTTCTATCCAAAATCTGGAACAAGAAGTAAGCAACCTAGCAAGGTTGATAGGTGAAAGAAAACCGGGAAGTCTACCTAGCGATACAAATGCTAATCCCCGGAATGAAACAGCTAAAGCCATTATCACAAGAAGTGGTATTACACTTAAACCACCTGAAATACCGGTAATTTATGATGACTATATTCCTACTCCACAAGAAACACAATCTGATCAAGAAAAGGAAACAGAACTGGTAGTTGAAAAGGTTAATGAAGATAACACAGTTAAGGCTAAGCCTTATGTTAAACCATACCAACCACCACTTTCTTACTCGAGTAAAATGATAAAAGAAAGACTTGAAGCCGAGCAATCCAAATTCTTGGATATGTTTAAACAAATAAATGTCAATCTTCCTTTCATTGATGTAATTTCAGGAATGCCAAGATATGCTAAATTCTTGAAAGATCTAATCACAAATAGAAAGAAAATGGAAGAACTCTCGGCTATTACTATGAATGCTAATTGTTCTGCAGTGCTGTTGAATAAGCTACCAGAAACACTCTCAGATCCAGAAAGTTTCACAATTCCATGTTTTCTGGGTAGTCTTAGTTCAATAGAAGCATTGGCAGATTTAGGTGCTAGTATAAATTTAATGCCATATTCACTATACGCTAAACTAGACCTCAGAGAATTGAAACCAACACGAATAAGCATACAACTAGCAGATCGATCAGTAAAATATCCTAGAGGGATAATGGAGAACATGCTAGTTAAAGTTGGTACTTTAGTATTTCCAGTAGATTTTGTTATTCTGGACATGGAAGAAGATTCTATAGTTCCTCTCATATTAGGAAGACCATTCTTAAACACGGCTAAAGTAATAATAGACGTGTTCGGTAAGAAACTGACCCTAAGTATAGAGGACGAGAGTGTTACCTTTTCTGTTGATAGAGCCATGCAACAACCGCAATCTGCAGATGATACATGTTATTATATTCAAACTATAGATTCACATGCACAATTGTTAGAAGAATTTCCAGAATTACAAGGAACATGAGAATGTTCTTCAGGAGAAGGAACTGAACCAATTGATGAAGTTGAAATATTAGCTACACTTACGGCTAATAAATATGAACCAACAACAGAAGAACTTCAAATGTTAAAAGAAGAAGACAGATATCGATACAAATCATCGATAGAAGAACCACCAATATTAGAGTTAAAGCCACTTCTAAACCATTTGGAATATGCTTATTTACATGGTGAATCTGAATTACCTGTAATAATATCGTCTTCTCTTACTGAAAATGAAAAATCTCAACTCATTTTTGTGCTAAAAGCTCATAAACCAGCTATTGCATGGAAGATTCATGACATTAAAGGCATAAGTCCTTCGTATTGTACACATAAAATCCTTATAGAAGAAGGTCATAAAACATATGTGCAACGCCAACGAAGACTAAATCCTAATATGCAAGATGTTGTTAAGAAAGAAATTATTAAACTGCTAGATGCAGGTTTAATTTATCCAATCTCTGATAGTCCATGGGTAAGCCCAGTTCAATGCGTACCTAAGAAGGGTGGCATGACTGTCATCACAAATGAAAAAAATGAGCTTATTCCCACTAGGACTGTAACAGGATGGCGTGTTTGTATTGATTATAGAAAATTAAATGACGCCACCAAAAAAGATAACTTTCCCTTACCTTTCATTGATCAAATGTTGGAAAGATTAGCCAGGAATAGTTACTATTGTTTTCTTGACGGTTTCTCCGGATACTTTCAAATTCCAATAGCACCCGAGGACCAAGAGAAAACCACACTCACGTGCCCTTATGGTACTTTTGCTTACAAACGCATGCCATTTGGACTTTGCAACGCCCCTGTAACCTTTCAAAGGTGCATGATGGTGATTTTTCACGACATGATAGAAGAATGCATGGAAGTTTTCATGGATGACTTTTCAGTCTTCGGTGATACATCTGAATCATGTCTAGTTAATCTTGAACGAATACTTATTAGATGCGAACAATCAAATCTAGTACTTAATTAGGAGAAATGTCATTTCATGGTTAGAGAAGGCATCGTTCTTGGTCATAAAATTTCAAAGGAAGGAATTGAAGTGGATAGAGCTAAAGTAGATGTAATTGCTAAACTTTCACATCCCACCAATCTTAGAGGAGTTAGGAGTTTTCTAGGGCATGTGATAATGCTAAAAACGAACACATAATTCATAGCATTATTCCTCAAGAAAGACAAGCTTTTAGTTGCAATTGTTCTATTTACAAGTGATATTCATTTAAATATTAAAAGGTGAAGACAAAAGGCAGATTCGACGATTTAAAGACGCAAACGACCAAAAAGCTCAAAAGTACAAAGTACGATCCAAGAGGTTCAATTTATTGATGAGAAGCGTCTAGAAATGACAAAAGTACAGGTTACAAAACGAAAAGTACAAGATATTAAATTGTACGCAAGGACGTTCGAAAATCCGGAACCGGGACCTAAGTCAACTTTCAATGCACGACGCAACGGAGTGAAAATTACAAGTCAACTATGCATATAAATATAATATAATATATAAATAATTCTTAAAATTATATATATATTATATTTATTTATTAAAAAAATCCGTCGGCAAGCTAGGAGCCAAACTTGGATGAGCTGTAATCCACTACTCCGCGATCGCGGAGATGTGAAGGAGAAACCCTTTGAGATCGCGGAGCACACCAAAACTGAAATGGGGCCTATAAAAGGCAACGCATTCGATCGATATTTTACACTTCTTTTTCTTTTCATAATACGTAAAGATATATATATATATATATATATATATATATATATATATATATATATATATATATATATATATATATATATATATATATATTATAATTTTAATTTTAATTCTAATAATAAGGGTATGTTAGCGAATGTTGTAAGGGTGTAAGTCGAAATTCTGTCCGTGTAACACTACGCTATTAATAAATCACTGTAAGTTATGTTTAAATTATTTTCATTAATGTCTCGTAGCTAAGTTATTATTATGCTTATTTAAGCCGAAGTAATCGTGATGTTAGACTAAATATTAAAATTGGGTAATTGGGCTTTGTACCATAATTGGGGTTTGAACAAAAGAACGACACTTGTAGAAATTAGACTATAGGCTATTAATGGGCTTTATATTAACTAAATGATACCTCGTTAATTTAATATATAGACTTATAATTTGACATATTTATATATAACCACATACGCTTTACTGGGTACGGTGGGCGGGATATCTATAAATACCAATAATTATTCATTTTTCCGGACACGGAACTGGATTAATAGTTAATAGACTTGTTGAAACATAGGTGGATTACATTCAAGGGTAATTGGTGTAATTGTTAACAAAGTAGTAAAACCTTGGTTTACACGCAGTCGATAACCTGGTGTATTCATTAAACAAAGTATTAAGACCTTGTTACAATTCGAATCCCCAATTAGTTGGAATATTTGACTTCGGGAATAAGAATAATTTGACGAAGACTTTTGCACTTTATGATTATGACTGATGGACTATTATGGACAAATCCGTATGGACATATCGAATAATCCAGGACAAAGGACAATTAACCTATGAGAATAAACTAAAAACAACACGTTGAACATCATGATTACGGAAGTTTAAATAAGCATAATTCTTTATATTTCATATTTAATTGCACTTTTAATTATCGAACTTTTATTTATTGTCATTTTATTTAATTGCATTTTTAATTATCGTACTCTTTAATTATCGCAATTTTATTTTATCGCACTTTTATTATCGTAATTTACTTTACGCTTTAAATTAATTTATATTTATTTTTAATATTTTACATTAAGTTTTAACTGCGACTAAAGTTTTAAAATCGACAAACCGGTCATTAAACGGTAAAAATCCCCTTTTTATAATAATAATACTACTTATATATATTTTTGTATTTTTACAAATATAAGTTAAAAATATAGCGTTAAGCTTGTTTAAAGATCCTTGTGGAACTAACCGGACTTACTAAAAACTACACTACTGTACGATTAGGTACACTGCCTATAAGTGTTGTAGCAAGGTTTAGGTATATCCACTCTATAAATAAATATATAACTTGTGTAAAATTGTATCGTATTTAATAGTATTTCCTAGTAAAAATTAATAGTATTTTGTACCCTTTCGCTTTAACACCAAGTATTTTGGCGCCGCTGTCGGGGAATGCTTAAACGCCGGAAGCGAAACGCTATATATATATAAAAAAAAATAATTAAAACTGAGAATTGGGCCGAAACCCGTCGAAGCCCAACACTGTTTTTAATTAAATATTAAATTGGGCCGAACTGTTTTAGCCCAATTTTTAATCTGGTAAAATTGCACTCCGCGATCTCGGAGGAGACAAGCCACAAAGCTACGAGATCGCGTAGCACACCCTGACACGCCTGGTCAAACCCTAATTCTGCATTAATTACGGAGTATTATTTATTATTATTATTAAAACCCTAATTAGGGTTTAATTTTAAATTAATTAGTTTTAGTTTTTATTATTAATTTGTATTTTTAATTTAATTAGTTTTATTAATATATAAAATTAATAGTTTTATAAAATAAATAATATAAAAATAATATTTTTATAAAAATTGTACTTTTTACAACTTTAAGTTTATTTTTATATTTTGTATCTTTTTATTCATTTTAGCGTAATTTTTGTATTTTTCGTATTTAGTTCTAAGACGTAGTTTTTGCCATAGTTATTTTTATTTCTAGATTTTTTAGGCTTTGCCGTAAAATCTCTTAAGTGCTTTTTCTTTAGACTAAGATTTAGGTGCTTTAAGAATTTTGCGACGCCGTTTTATAAAATTTAGTACCTTTTTAAGTTTTTGCCATTTTGGATATAGTATTCCTTTTAAGCTTTAATATTTTTAGACGCAACTTTTAATTCTTAGTTTTTAGATTTTTTAAGTTTCGACGCGCTACTTTCTTATTTTTATTTTTCGACGCCTATTATTTTTTCGACGTTTTTCGACGCACTCTTTTTCTTTCTTATTTCTCGACGCTCTAGTTTATAGGACATAGAATTTTTTTTCCTATTTCTTCTCTAAAATTTCAAAACGAAAAATTATTTTAAGTGGTTAAATTGATAGACATCAAAATTTTCTGGTTCGTAGTAATAGTTGGATTTGTACGTGGACCGCGTTATTGGAGCCAAACAGTACTCAATTATATTGAGACCAAACGAATACTGCCCCTCTGCTGCATCTTTTGGCTATTCGAAACGTGGACAAAATCAGAAAAGTCTATTAATTTGATAACTTATATAATTTTTCTTATTTTTATAACTAATAGGATATTCAGTGAATGCACCGAGCCAAACGATCACCACATTTTGTACGTTCACCACCTGTAACTCGATCAAGACATCTAGCAAATTTTGTCGCCGTTGATTTTTCTTTAGAATCGTCATCCACTCGACCAAGTACTCCAATTCAAATTTTCGATAATCCATTTTTTGAACCCGACCTCACAATTGAGAATCCGGAGAATATTCAGGGACGATTTCAAGATCCTGAACCATTAATCTTTCCTCCGAAACCACCAATCATTCAAACGGAGATTGTCGAGGAACAACCCATTAAATCAGAATCCTCTAGTGATTCAGATTCAACAAATTCAATCATGAAAAATCTGGAACCTCTAAGTATGGAAGACCGAATGCGAGCTAAACGCACTGGCCAAGGTCACGCAATTACTCAACCTGACATTAATGCGCCAGATTATGAAATCAAGGGACAAATCCTACACATGGTGACTAATCAATGCCAATTTTGTGGTGCGCCGAAGGAAGATCCAAACGAACATCTACGTACCTTTAATAGGATCTGCACTCTATTCAAAATCAGAGAAGTGGAGGATGAACAGATCTATCTCATGTTATTTCCCTGGACTTTAAAGGGAGAAGCCAAAGATTGGTTAGAATCGTTACCTAAACAATTCTTAAACAATTCTTTCCGGCATCTAAAGCCGTGAGACTTCAAGGAGAAATTGTTACGTTCACACAAAAGCCAAACGAAACTCTGTATGAGGCGTGGACAAGATTTGGAAAGTTATTAAGAGGATGTCCGCAACATTGTTTAGACACTTGTCAAATAGTACAAATATTCTACCAAGGATGCGACATCACTACAAGAAAAGACATCGATATAGCAGCTGGTGGTTCCATTATGAAGAAAACAGCAACTGATGCTTACAAAATTATTGATAACACTGCTTCCCACTCACATGAGTGGCACCAAGAAAAAGATATCGTTAGATCATCTAAAGCAGCTAGAGCCGATTCTAGCCATGACTTAGATTTCATTTCCGCAAAGATAGATGTTGTCGAGAGACGAATGGAAAACATGACTAAAGATATCCACTCAATAAGAATTAGTTGTGAGCAGTGTGGAGGACCACATTTAATAAAAGATTGTCTCAGTATTGAACTAACAATGGAACAAAGAGAGAATGTTTCATACATAAATCAAAGGCCTGGAAATAATTTTCAGAATAATTATCAACCTCCAAGACCAATCTACAATCAAAATCAGAATTATAACCGAAATGTTCCATACAACAACTAACAAGGTCCAAGCAATCAACAAGTATCCAATAATACTTACAATCAACAAAGACCTATTTTTCAAAATAAACCACCACAAACCGATGATAAAAAGCCAAATTTAGAAGACATGATGTCAAAGCTAGTTGAATCTCAAACTCAGTTTTTCACATCTTAGAAATAAACCAATGAACAAAATGCTCAAGCATTTAGAAATCAACAATCTTCTATTCAAAATCTGAAACAAGAAGTAAGTAACCTAGCAAGATTGATAGGTGAAAGAAAATCGAGAAGTCTACCTAGTGATACTAATGCTAACCCCCAGAATGAAACAGCTAAAGCCATTACCACAAGAAGTGGTATTACACTTAAACCACCTGAAATACCTGTAATTTCTGATGATGCTATTCCTACTCCACAAGAACCACAACCTGAGCAAGAAAAGGAAACAGAACCGGTAGTTGAAAAGGTTAATGAAGATAACACAGTTAAAGCTAAACCTTATGTTAAACCATACCAACCACCACTTCCTTACCCGAGTAAAATGAGAAAAGAGAGACTTGAAGCCGAGCAATCCAAATTCTTGGATATGTTTAAACAGATAAATGTTAATCTTCCTTTCATTGATGTGATTTCAGGAATGCCTAGATATGCTAAATTCTTGAAAGATCTAATCACTAATAGAAAGAAAATGGAAGAACTCTCAGCTGTTACAATGAATGCTAATTGTTCTGTAGTACTATTGAATAAGATACCAGAAAAATTATCTGATCCAGGAAGTTCACAATTCCATGTTTTCTGGGAAGTCTTAGTCCAATAGAAGCATTGGCAGACTTAGGTGCTAGTATAAATCTAATGCCGTATTCATTATACACTAAACTAGACCTTGGAGAATTGAAACCAACACGAATAAGTATACAACTAGCTGATCGATCAGTAAAATATCCTAGAGGGATAATGGAGAACATGCTAGTTGAAGTTGGTACTTTAGTATTTCCATTAGATTTTGTTATTCTGGACATGGAAGAAGATTCTCGAGTTCCTCTCATATTAGGAAGACCATTCTTAAACACGGCCAAAGCAATAATAGACGTGTTTGGTAAGAAACTGACCCTAAGTATAGAGGACGAGAGTGTTACCTTTTCTGTAGATAGAGCCATGCAACAACCGCAATCTGCAGATAATACATGTTATTATATTCAAACTATAGAATCACATGCAGAATTGTTAGAAGAATTTCCAGAATTACAAGGAACAGGAGAATGTTCTTTAGGAGAAGGAACTGAACCAATTGATGAAACTGAAATATTAGCTACACTTATGGCTAATGGATATGAACCAACAACAGAAGAAATTCAAATGTTAAAAGAAGAAGATAGATATCGATATAAATCATCGATAGAAGAACCACTGACATTAGAGTTAAAGCCACTTCCAAACCATTTGGAATATGCTTATTTACATGGTGAATCTGAATTACCTGTAATAATATCATCTTCTCTTACTGAAAATGAAAAATCTCAACTCATTTCTGTGCTAAAAGCTCATAAACCAGCTATTACATGGAAAATTCATGATATTAAAGGAATAAGCCCTTCGTATTGCACACATAAAATCCTTATGGAAGAAGGTCATAAAACATATGTGCAATGCCAACGAAGACTAAAGCCTAATATGCAAGATGTTGTTAAGAAAGAAATTATTAAACTGCTAGATGCAGGTTTAATTTATCCAATCTCTGATAGTCCATGGGTAAGCCCAGTTCAATGCGTACCTAAGAAGGGTGGCATGACTGTCATCACAAATGAGAAAAATGAGCTTATTCCTACTAGGACTGTAACAGGATGGCGTGTTTGTATTGATTATAGAAAATTAAATGACGCCACCAGAAAAGATCACTTTCCCTTACCTTTCATTGATCAAATGTTGGAAAGATTAGCCGAAAATAGTTACTATTGTTTTCTTGATGGCTTTTCCGAATATTTTCAAATTCCAATAGCACCAGAGGACCAAGAGAAAACCACATTCACGTGCCCTTATGGTACTTTTGTGACAACCCGGAAATTTCCAACCAAATTTAAACTTTAATCTTTATATATTTCCGACACGATAAGCAATATTTGTTAAGTTAAATTTCAAGAATTTTAAACTATGTTCATACATTCATTCAACCTCGACCAAGTTCCAACAATTCACGAACCATTAAACGAATATGATTATATATGTATATGTGTATATATATTATAACTTGAAACGTAAACAAAATATTAGATTAAATACTTTATATGATTGTATCTATTTCAAAATGTTTATCAATGGAATTAGAAGATAAGATCAAATGATTGAATTATCAGATATATTGAATTATGATTACAAGTCTCTGTTGAAAGGCCCACGTTGATTTGAGAAATCTTTCCATTTTAACAATATTTGGAAAATGGTAAAGTGATTTATAAATAAGAACAAATTGTCAATCATTGAGAACTAGACAAAGGATAGTGGAAGATTGAATCTCATAAAGACTCGATTGATCTATTTAGTTTTAAACGTACAAAAACGTTTTCAGTTTAAAAAGAACTTTATTATTAAAACGTATATAACTTTTATAAATATCTAGAACCACTTTTGAGAACTCATTACTTAACTAGTATGATAAAGATAACGATATTTATATTTTATTTTATTAAATATATATAACGTTTAAATTAATATTATATATATATTTATATGCGTATTATACGTACATAGTTTTATACTTTTACTATACTTAAACTTTACCTCTACTTTATTTTTACTTTACTTTAACTTTAATAATTCACTTTAATAATTCATACTTTAATAATTTACTTTAATAATTCATACTTTAATAATTCACTTTAATAATTCATACTTTAATAATTCACTTTAATAATTCAAAAATCTATTATAAATAGAATTCAATAGGTTTCATTATTTCATAGAAACTTGAAAATATTTTTCTCTAAACTCTCTCAATCGATTTACATATATATATATTTACTCCGTATTATTTCAAGATATTATTAGTATATATAAAATATTACGACGGAGTGCTGTCCGAGTGATTTCGAAATTGTTTTTCGAGTAGGATAGGATTAAGGAAATTATGGGTTATAGCTATGGAGGTGATTGAGTATGGTTCATGGGTATGCTCGTGAGGTCAATATAGTGTTTATCATTTTCGTTGCGTCTACGTACCTTTCCTGCAATATTGAATCTCAATATTGATACGTGAGTACTCATAATTCAACTTTTACATACTAATAGTGTATCCCTGACTAGTGCTCGAGTATTTAGGATTATGCATGCTTGTACTTTTGATATTGCCCTTAGACAGGTTAGGATGAATCTTGAATTAGTTACACTTGCGGTTGAGATAAGGTATAAGATATGCATGTCCTTGGAAAGCTAGCGAAAAATTAAGAACTTTTTCTTTAGATATCGAATGGTTTCGATGAACGGATTAGAAGTTATAATCAATTGAATTTTCGATATTTTTATTAAAAATGATTATTATTATCGTCGTTTTTATCGTCGTTCTAGTTTTATCTTATTATTATTATCTTTATCAATAAAAGAGATTTATCATTAAAAATTGTTATTTTTTTTATTATTACTATCGTTATTATCGTTAAAGTTATAATTAGTATTATTATTATTATCCAATTATTATTATTATTATTATTATTATTATTATTATTATTATTATTATTATTATTATTATTATTATTAGTATTATTATTATTATTATCATTATTAATATATATATATATATATATATATATATATATATATATCATTATTTAAAAATGGTTATTGTTATTGTTATTATTATTATTACTATATTATCATTAAGATAATTATTAGTATTATCGTTAATAATATTATAGTAACTATCATTATTAATATTAGTGTAATTAAAACAAATATTTGTAACACCTAATTATTTTGATTACTATTATTATCATTATTATGAACACGATATAAAAGACGATTAAAAGCTATTAAACGAAGCGATTAGGAAATAATGAGTAAGAGTATCATGATGAAATTAAAATATTATAAGATATTGATTTAGATAAAATTATCGTTCTTATTATTTTTATCATTACTATTATTATTAAAAGTATCGTTAGTATTAAAACTATCATTTTAACAAAAATTATCATTTTAATAGAAATGTCATTGTTACTATAAAATATCATTATTATTATTATTATTTTAAATAGAATTATTATTTTAAAGATAATATTAAAAATTATCGTAAATATTAAAGTTATCATAATTAGAATTATCGTTTTATCATAATGTCATCTTAGTAATTATAAATATTGATATTTTTATAATAATTATTATTATTACAAAATAATACAACTTTTACTTACTATCATTATAGATGTTATTTTATCAAATAAATATGTGATACAAATATATTTTACTACGTGTAATAACTTACTTTAATAATACCTATCATATTATCTTTGTGATATTAAATAAACCCTATAAATTTTATTACTTAATATATATAAAAGTATATTTTATTATATAAATTTAATATAAAATTTTATTTATTAATAAATAAATTATATTATTTACTCTAATAAATCTTTTAAAAATATTTAAAAATATAAAATGACGATATTTAAACTATATATTAATCATGTATAGATTTTTGGAAATTATTTTGAGTCAAATTTACTTTTGTTGACTTTTGCATATTAGTCTCGAGCATTAGGATTGTGGTACACTATGACTTGACCTAATTTGTTAGACAAATATTGACCAACACATAAATATATATAATTAATTTAGGTTCGTGAATCCGAGGCCAACCTTGCACTTGTTCAATGACGTTAAATGTATTTTTACTACAAAATACAGTATAGTGAGTTTCATTTGCCTTTTTACCCTTTATATTTTTGGGACTGAGAATACATGCGCTTTTATAAATGTTTGACGAAATAGACACAAGTAGTTGAAACTACATTCTATGGTTGAATTATCGAAATCGAATATGCCCCTTTTTATTAAAGTCTGGTAATCTAAGAATTAGGGAACAGACACCCTAATTGACGCGAATCTTAAAGATAGATCTATTGGGCCTAACAAACCCCATCCAAAGTACCGGATGCTTTAGTACTTCGAAATTTATATCATGTCTGAAGGAGGATCCCGGAATGATAGGGGATATTCTTATATGTATCTAGTTAATGTCGGTTACCAGGTGTTCACCATATGAATGATTATTTTTGTCTCTATGCATGAGACGTATATTTATGAGAACTGGAAATGAAATTCTTGTGGTCTATTAAAATGATGGAAATAAATGATTATGGTAAACTAATGAACTCACCAACCTTTTGGTTGACACTTTAAAGCAATGTTTATTCTCAGGTGTTAAAGAAATCTTCCGCTGTGCTGATGTTATGCGAGGAGTATATAAAATAGCTTTATATTTTACAAGGAAATACTATTAAATACGATACAATTTTATACAAGATATTTATTTATTTATAGAATGGATATACTTAAACCTTGCTACAACACTTATAGGCAGTGTACCTAATCGTACAGTAGTGTAGTTTTTAGTAAGTCCGGTTCGTTCCACAGGGAAAATCTTTAAACAAAGCTTAACGATATATTAGTTTACTTTTATAAAAATACAAATATATATATAAGTAATATTATTATTATAAAGGAGGGTTTTTACCGTTTAATGACCGGTTTGTCAATTTTAAAACTTTAGTCGCAGTTAAAACAAAATGTAAAATATTAAATAAATAAAAGACTTAATTTAAAGCATAAAGTAAATAACGATAATGAAATTGCGAATAATAAAAGTGCGATAAAATAAACTTGCGATAATTAAAAAGTACGATAATTAAAAGTGCAATTAAATACAATAACAATAAATAAAATGCAATAATTAGAAGTGCAATTAAATATAAAATAAAGGAAATTAAATATGAAATAAAATAATTATGCTTATTTAAACTTCCGTAATCATGATGTTTGACGTGTTGATTTTAGTTTTATGCCCATGGGTTAATTGTCCTTTGTCCTGGATTATTTAATATGTCCGTCTGGTTTTTGTCCATAACAGTCCATCAGTCATAAATATAAAGTGCGAGTGTCCTCGTCAAATTATTCTTATACCCGAAGTCAAATATTCCAACTAATTGGGGACTTAAACTGTAACAATATTTTATTACTTTGTTTAATAATTACACCAGGATGTCGACTGAGTGTAACCCAAGGTTTTAATATTTTGTTAACAATTATGCCAAGTGTCCTTGTACATAATTTCACACCTGTTTTAATAATTCTAGTGGCTATTAATCCATTCTCGTGTCCGGTTAAATGAACGATTATTCGTACATATAAATACCCCACCCATCGTGTCCGATCGAGTGTATATGGTAATTTATGGGTACGTCCAATTATAAATCTTTATATTAAAATTAACAAACTATCATTTAGTTAAACAAATATAAAGCCCATTAATAGCCCATAGTCTAATTTCCACAAGTGTCGTTCTTTTGTCCAAACCCCAATTATGGTACAAAGCCCAATTACCCAATTTTAGTAATTAGCCCAACATCATGATTACTTCGAATTAAATAAGCATAATAATAACTTAGCTACGAGACATTAAATTAAAAAGGTTGAACATAACTTACAATGATTAAAAATAGCGTAGCGTTACACGGACAGAATTTCGACTTACACCCTTACAACATTCACTAACATACCCTTATTATTAGGATTAAAATTAAAATTAAAATTAAAATATAAATTATAAATATAAATATTACGTATAGATAGATAGAGAGAGATTGAAATCTCTATTTTTGCGATCAAACTGCGTTTGCTTTTATAGGCGGTTTCAGAATTTGGGGCTCCGCGACTCGCGGCAATTTATGCCTTCAAACTCCGCGAGTCGCGGAGTTTGATTTTCCAGCTCACCAAATTTGGAGTCTTTCTTTGCCGACGAATTTTTAATATATTATAATATTTAAATAATTATAAGAATTATTTAAATATTATATTATATTTATGTGCATAGTTGACTCGTAATTTTTAGTCCGTTGCGTCGAGCGTTGAGAGTTGACTCTGGTCCCGGTTCCAGATTTTCGAACGTCCTTGCGTACAATTTAATATCTTGTACTTTGCGTTTTGAATCTTGTACTCTTGTAATTTCGAGACGTTTCTTATCAATAATTGGAACCTCTTTGATTGTATTTTGTACTTTTGAGCTTTTTGGTCGTTTGCGTCTTCAATTCGTCGAATCTGTCTTTTGTCTTCACCTTTTATTATTTAAACGAATATCACTTGTAAATAGAACAATTGCAACTAAAAGCTTGTCTTTCTTGAGGAATAATGCTATGAAATATATGTTCGTTTTTAGCATTATCAAATATTCCCACACTTGAGCGTTGCTTGTCCTCAAGCAATATAGTCTTGAAATACTAGAATCACTACTTTATTCTTCACACTTTGTACATCAGTGATTTCTATACGGCGGTATAAACAATGGTAGTAACGATATGGTTTACAGTCCCACATGACTATAAAAATTTAGATTCATTAAGGAAATTGGATCTTTATGAAAACATTTGATCTTTTGAAAATTAAATCTAGTTTTTACCCTAGATAAGTTTTCTGGAATAACCCTTCACCGGTGTTTGCAAATTATTTTTGTGGGTTTGGTGGGTTTCATATTTGAAAATTTTAGCTCAAAACTTATGGTTTTGTGTCACCCACTTGCTAACCTTGTATTAGGAAAGCAACACGTCCAGTTTACTTGTCCCGTATATTACCTTTCGGTAAACTACCATCCGGTTGTAAAGGAAAGCGTTGAACAAGCAACTGTTAAGGCAATGTCCCCTGACATGCTTTTAATTATGGTCTATAACGTGTCGGACGCAATTACTATCCTTGGTAGGAGCAATAGTAAAGCTCACCCTTATGCTTTTTTGGTCTGGCACAAGGTCCTGTCTTTGACCATGCTATGCAACCACCGTTCTTACGGTTGACACCCGATTTGGTTCAGGTGACCTAATGAATTCCAGGTGAATTCCTAGGATTTTACGTTCAATGGTAATGAACGCATTGAAAATGGGTTTTTAGAAAACAAATCGGTTTGTAATTTTGATCAAAATATTTTCTCGTTCAGGCTCGAGTTTAGATATCATTGAATTCCATGAGTTTGTAATTCTCAATCTTTAAGGTCAATCTCAAGGATTGAGTAATATCAGGCTTAAAAGCTGATTTTTGATCTTTTAAGGAGATTATCCTTTCTGGGGATCTGATTCATTAGTCTTATCCAGCTAATTTGCACGGTGCCCCCCCATTGTACGAGATAAATCCTTCTCATGGTTAGGATAAATCTGACCACTTGGCGACCCTGTTTTATGCTGAGGTCCGTGGATTTCCTGCTGATTTTAGTGATGACTTTTCTAGATTTTTGGTCAACCTACAGCTGGTCTGGACGACAACTTCATGACCTAAATCAAGAAGCGGGTTTCTTTTTCGGAAGACTTTACTTCCTTTTAATGATGGAATTGATTCATCGTGTAGATCCATCTTTCTTACAGTAAATCAGGTAAAACTTTTTAGTTTAGTCCAAAGCAAAAGTATTTTCAATTATTTGTACAAAAATATGTGATATATGTTTAAAATAACTTGGTAAATTTTCCCACACTTGGCTTTTATTTTCTTTTATTTGCCTTTTTATTGTCCTCTATTCCATTTTAAATGAATTCTAACATTTTGGTTTGTTTCTCAATTTATGTCCTTTCCAAGGTAACAATAATTTCGGTGTTAACACCTAGTTTTATCATTCATAAATATGTATAAACATGATTTTGAGTTCATTTAGTTGAAAATTTTGAAAAATTTTACTAGAAGTGGGTAGTCAGTATATAAGACTAGGGTTGTTCTTTATTATCAGAGAGCACTAGATTCTAATACAACTACTGCTTTACTAGTATTTTTAATGGTAACCAAGTGTATAAAGTAAAAATTTTAAAATCCGAAAGAATTTAACCCCTTCCCACACTTAAGATCTTGCAATGCCCTCATTTGCAAGAAATCAGTAACAATTTAAATTATTGAGGGTGATTAGCGTAGAAATGATTAAATTTTACCAAAGTTTCCAAACATATTTGTGTTTGTGTTGAATGATAAATGGTGCACATCATTTGTTCATTCCGTCTTGTTGTTATATCACATTTATTTTGCATCTTGTCGTCAAAATTAGTTGTTTTTGCTGAACTTAATGCCAGTCTTTGAAAATGCGTTGTTTTACCCTGTTGTGTACATAAGATAAACTGCAAACATATATACATATTTTTGAAGTTTGGTATATTACCCCACGTTCAAAAATTATTAAAATCTAATAATAAAAGTTAGAAAATTATAAAAACTATTACAATATTAACATAAGTATTAAATGTATCAACATTACAAATTATAAAATAAATAAAACTAAATAGACTAGGGATGATACTGATACCAGTAGGGGTTCCATGCATAACCATAGGTGTTATAAAATGCTTTGGCTGGGTTATACGTAGGATACGGTGGTTGGATCTCTATAGACCAGGGAGGAAATACGGGCGATGGAGTAGGAATATAGTTTCTACCTATTTGTTGGCAATAAGCTATGATTTGATTTTGATGAACTTGTCAATCTTCAAATGCTCGATGTCTAGCATTTTCGTACTCTTGTGAAGCTATAAACCTTTGCATTTCTGTCATTTCATTTCCCCCTCCCACATTACCTGGCTGTTGGTTTCTCTCAACCTGTGGATGTCTACCATTATATCGTACTGCGGCGTTATTTCGCCTCTTCAAAACCTTCGCACCATGGTATACATTTAAACCTATTGTATCGCGGGGTTCTGGTTCTTCGACTAATAATCCCCCCCGACTTATATCCACACCGAGATATTCAGCAATCAAAGTAATAAATATACCACCTCCTATTATGCTATGCGGTCTCATCCCCCTAACCATAGCTGATAAATAATAACCCACACAATAAGGTATACTTACAGTGCTTTGTGGGTCTCGAATACACATATGGTAAAACAAATCATGTTCATTTACCTTTTCCTTATTCTTACCTCTTTGTGTAATCAAATTAGCTAAAAACCTATGAATTACTCTTAACTCTGCTCTATCTATATCCAAATAAGAGTAATTTCCCCCTTTAAATCGGTGATGGCTAGTCATTTGACTCCATACACCATGCGTATCAAAATTTTCGTCTATCTTTCTACCATTTAGTATCAACCCTCTACAATCGGCAGATGCTAACTCCTCAGGCGTATATATACGTAAAGCCTGAGCCATGTCTAGTAAAGACATGTGGCGCATCGAACCTCCTAACAAAAATCTAATAAAAGATCGATCGGTTAAACTAGCTACCCGATCATTTAATTCTATACTACACAACAATTCTTCACACCATACTTTATATACAGGTCTACGCATGTTTAATAACCGTACCCAATCGTTAAAAGTAGAATTACCATACCTCTGTGCAAGTAATTCCCTAATTGGCCCGGCCAATTCTACAGCTTCTAATGGTCCCCATTCTATGACCCTAGGTACTTCAACAGCTTTAGAATGAAGAGTATGCAAACCCCTTTGGTATTTTGGATAATCTATCCAAAGTCTGTCAAATCTCAGGTTCGGGTGCAAATCTTCCAAGTGCATATCAGAAAATGTCATTACTGGATGAGGAATATCTTGTTTGTAGTAGTTATCCACCTCCTGTTGTTCCGTATTCTCAGCAGGAGCATTGCGAGCTTGGGATGAAGATTCACCCCTTTCAGTCTGCAAAACACATCAAACACAATTTTTGAGCATCCAAATATGCATTAGTGTCAGCAAAATCATCAATCAAAATAATTACAATGACATGATCAATTTATATCAAACTTAAGCTCATTTTCATATTTTCATCAAATCTACACTTTTTCAAATATGCGTATACGAAAATGTTCGCCAAGTTCATAAGCATTCAACTCAAATAACATGTCAAAATAATCATCACTAGCAATTAAACAAGTTTCAAATGGCATTATCTCTTAAAAATCAAGTTCATGAATTTTAGACTTGAAAAAGTCCACTTTAATTCTCAAAATCATGTTTAGGCTCAAAGTTTGGATCATTTAACTACCTAAACATGTTACACTACTTAATTTAGCAACAATTCATGACAAAAATCGGCCATAACCTGTTTATATCAAAAAGCCCCAAATTTGCTCAAGAACACAAACCCTAGATTACTCAAAATTTGAAGTTTAAGGCTTCTAATCATGTTAAATAGCATCAATCTAGGTTATTCAAGCATAATACATAAACAATTTAAACATAATTACACTAAAAAGCATCAAAATCAAATTGGGTATAAAATTGCTCAAGAACACTAATTTTCGGATTAAATGGTGTTTAGGTGTAGAAATTTACCGTTTTTCTTGAGTAATTCCTTGATAGCATCCTTCTCAACATGATTTTAGTAAAAGATTTGATGATTAACGGTCAAAAATTGCGAATTTGGTGTGTGTTTTTTGGGCTTTTTCGGGTTTATTTCGCAGTTTATGTG
The DNA here is from genome assembly GCF_046630445.1 of Rutidosis leptorrhynchoides. NCBI lineage: Eukaryota > Viridiplantae > Streptophyta > Magnoliopsida > Asterales > Asteraceae > Rutidosis > Rutidosis leptorrhynchoides. The sequence goes on along the minus strand of NC_092338.1, from coordinate 104,621,295 downwards.
GTGTGGGGATGGGGACTGATCAGTTCAGCTCGTTTTATTTTTTTTCTGGGTTTTGGATCCTCCGCGACTTGCGGTGTTTTTACCCTTCAAACTCCGCGAGTCGCGGAGTTTGTACTTTTTTTTAAACATCTTATACTAATTAAAACAATTAAGTAATTAATTTTAATTACTTAATTGTTTTAATTAGCGGATCGATGTCCTAGTCCGTCCATCGACAAAATTTTAAAATTTGTCTTTTTGTAGCGATTGTTTTAAAAGCTAAGATTTTTGGGTTTTTTTTTAATGTTTTTGGCATACTTTAATTCAATAAGATTAAAAATAATGATAATAAAAGTTCTCGTTCCTCCCTCGGATAAAGCAATTTCGGTTCAAAGACCTAGTCTTCAACTTACGACGAATTTTAAAAATCATATTTTTAACTTAATGAGATAAAGTAAATTTTTGTTTTTAAATTCACACCAACTTAAATTAAAAATACATAAAATTCAAAATTAATATTAAAAATTCACACTAAACTTAAAATTTGAAATGCATAAAATTAAAAATTCTTATTTTAAAAATTAAAAATTCACACCAAACTTAATTTAAAAATTCATATTATAAAATCACACCAAACTTATATTATATTTTTCAAATATTTACAATTTTAAATATATTGATTTTACAAAGTTTATAATATTAATTTAAGATTTATATATTAATTTTAAAAACATGGTAAAAATAAAATTAAAAATCTTTTTGGCTTTTTATCCCACTTTAATCAATCAAATATTATCAAAAATATGCGCCCCTCTTTTCGGTAAAGTAATTTCGGTTCCATGACCTAATTTAACTCATGACGAATTTTTGAAATATTTTGGGTTGATTGATTAAAGATATTTATACCTTAAAAATAAACGTTAAATTTCGCCGTGATGTAATAAATTTTTGAATGATATCAATAATTTCGGTCGCCAAACCTAATTTTATTCAATACCAATTTAATACTTTATAGCGAACAAATTAGCGTTTATTATCAAAAGGTTAAAAATAAAAATAAAAATAAAAACTGTACAGACTTACCTGTGAGATAGTATTCTTAGTTATACGATCTATCCCACTCATAAGATAGGCGGTTTAATTGGTTTTCCATAGCTACATAGGCGTAACCTCGAGCATTCAGTGTTTTTTCTTCTAAACATATGAACGGTCCGTCTCTGCATAAAGTAACAAATTCGGTATTTGAATAGGTTTGATTATTTGAACATTTAACTCCATGTGACCATTTTCCGCATTTGTGACATCTTTCTAGGTGTCGTGCTCTTCTTTTCGCTGCGGATTTTGTTTTTCCTTTACCAAATTGTAACTTATTATCTTCGCATCTGGATTCTTTTCTTACTCCGTCCAATCTTTCTCTGATTACTGATACTATTTCACTCGGTAGTGTGTCATTATTACGTTTAGTGATCAAAGCGTGTAGCATTAGACCATGGTTTAGTTCACAGGCAGTCTTCATTTCCTAAATAAAATAAAAATTCAGAATGGGGGGAGAAGACTAGTTCTTTAGGGTCTGCTAGAAAAAGACCATTCGGGTTCCATTTTCGAGAACTACACGAAAACAGACAATCTAACTCTAACAGAAATACATAAAATCCTTTAAAGATTTGATTCTCCCCACACTTAGTTAGCTGTGGTATCGAAATTATGATTAACTTCGTTGTCAACTTCCATTGGACTATCTATGTAGTGTTTAACTCTGTGACCATTAACTTTAAATTCAATCCCATTTGAATTTATTAATTCTATTGTTCCGTATGGGAAAACTCTTTTGACTATGAATGGTCCAGACCATCTTGATTTCAATTTTCCAGGAAATAGGTTGAATCGTGAATTGAAAAGAAGAACTCTGTCTCCTTCTTTAAATTCTTTTAAACTTCAGATTCTTTTATCATGCCATTTCTTCGTTCTTTCCTTATAGATTAACGAATTTTCGTATGCTTCATGTCTTAATTCTTCTAATTCGTTTAGTTGACTTAATCGTAGACATCCAGCTTCATGTATATCAAGATTACATGTCTTCAAAGCCCAAAATGCTTTGTGTTCAATTTCTACTGGAAGATGACATGCTTTTCCGTAAACGAGTCTAAAAGGTGTGGTTCCAATTGGAGTTTTGTAGGCTGTTCTAAAAGCCCAGAGTGCATCCTCCAATTTAATGGACCATTCCTTCGGATTTGATCCTACGGTTTTCTCTAGAATACGTTTTAAAGCTCGGTTGGTATTTTCAACTTGTCCACTTGTTTGTGGATGATAAGCAGTGGAGATTTTATGAGTTACTCCATATCTTTTAAGAACTTTCTCAAGTTGATTGTTACAGAAATGAGTACCCCGATCACTTATTAAAGCTTTCAGTGTTCCAAACCTTGCAAAAAGACGTTTTAAAAAGTTGACTACAACTCGTGCATCATTAGTTGGGAGAGCTTGTGCTTCCGCCAATTTAGATACATAATCAATGGCTACGAGAATATAGAGATTATTATGAGATTTTTGAAATGGACCCATAAAGTCAATACCCCAAATGTCAAATACTTCACATACTTGGATGACATTTTGTGGCATTTCATCACGTTGACTTATTTTTTCGGCCCTTTGACAAGCATCACAGGATTTGCAAAGAAGGTGTGCGTCTTTGTAAATTATAGGCCAATAGAATCCAGCTTCATAAACTTTTCTTGCTGTTAGTTGAGGCCCATAATGCCCTCCTGTTGGTCCTGTGTAACAATGGTTTAAGATTTTACTAGCTTCATTTCCAAATACACATCGGCGTATTATTCCATCGGGACAAATTTTAAATAGATGTGGATCTTCCCAGAAATAGTGTTTTATATCACTGAAGAATTTCTTTCGTTTTTGGTACGACAATCCTTTTTCAAGGAATCCACAAACTAAGTAGTTTGCATAGTCTGCAAACCATGGGATTTCATTATAATCTATCTTCAATAGATATTCATCAGGAAAGTTGTCTTGTATGGCCGATTCATTTAGAACTTCTAATTCGGGATTTTCAAGACGAGAAAGATGATCAGCGGCGAGATTTTATGCTCCTCTTTTATCACGGATTTCAATATCGAACTCTTGTAAGAGTAAGATCCAATGGATTAATCTTGGTTTAGCATCTTGTTTTGAAAATAGGTATCTAAGAGCAGAATGGTCTGTATAGACCACCGTTTTAGCTAGAACGAGATATGATCGAAATTTGTCAAAAGCAAAGACAATAGCAAGGAGTTCTTTTTCAGTAGTTGTATAATTTGTTTGTGCTCCTTGTAACGTCTTACTAGCGTAATAAATAGGTTGAAATCGTTTTTCAATCCTTTGTCCTAAAACGGCTCCCATTGCAAAATCACTTGCATCGCACATTAGTTCAAATGGTAGATTCCAATTTGGTGTTATCATGATCGGTGCATTAGTGAGTTTCTCTTTAAGAATATTAAAAGATTTGATACATTCATCTGCAAAGATGAATGGAGCATCCTTTTCTATGAGTTTATTCATAGGAGTGGAAATTTTAGAAAAATCTTTTATGAAACGTCGGTAAAAACCGGCATGCCCTAGAAAACTCCTAACTCCTCTAACATTGGTGGGATGTGGAAGTTTAGCAATTACATCTACTTTAGCTCTATCCACTTCAATTCCTTCCTTTGAGATTTTATGTCCAAGAACGATGCCTGCTTTAACCATGAAATGGCATTTCTCCCAATTAAGAACTAGATTTGATTGTTCGCATCTAATAAGCATTCGTTTAAGATTAGCTAGACATATTTCAAATGTATCACCGAAGACTGAAAAGTCATCCATGAAAACTTCCATGCATTCTTCTATCATGTCGTGAAAAATCGCCATCATACACCTTTGAAAGGTTGCAGGGGCGTTGCAAAGTCCAAATAGCATGCATTTGTAAGCAAAAGTACCATAAGGGCACGTGAATGTAGTTTTCTCTTGATCTTCGGGTGCTATTGGAATTTAAAAATATCCGGAAAATCCATCTAGAAAACAATAGTAACTATTTCCGGCTAATCTTTCCAACATTTGATCAATGAAAGGTAAGGGAAAGTGATCTTTTCTGGTGGCGTCATTTAATTTTCTATAATCAATACATACACGCCATCCTGTTACAGTCCTAGTAGGAATAAGCTCATTTTTTTCATTTGTAATGACAGTCATGCCACCCTTCTTAGGCACGCATTGAACTGGGCTTACCCATGGACTATCAGAAATTGGATATATTAAACCTGCATCTAGCAGTTTAATAATTTCTTTCTTAACTACGTCTTGCATATTAGAATTTAGTCTTCGTTGGCGTTGCACATACGTTTTATGACCTTCTTCCATAAGGATTTTATGTGTGCAATACGAAGGACTTATTCCTTTAATATCATGAATCTTCCATGCAATAGCTGGTTTATGAGCTTTCAACACAGAAATGAGTTGTGATTTCTCATTTTCAGTAAGAGAAGACGATATTATTACAGGTAATTCAGATTCACCATGTAAATAAGCGTATTCCAAATGGTTTGGAAGTGGCTTTAACTCTAATTTCTGAGGTTCTTCTATTGATGATTTATATCGATATCTGTCTTCTTCTTTTAGCATTTGAATTTCTTCTGTTGTTGGTTCATATCCATTAGCTATTAGTGTAGCTAACATTTCAGCTTCATCAATTTGTTCAGTACTTTCTCCTAAAGAACATTCTCCTGTTCCTTGTAATTCTGGAAATTCTTCTAATAATTCTGCATATGCATCTATAGTTTGAATATAATAACATGTATCATATGCAGATTGTGGTTGTTGCATTGCTCTATCAACTGAAAAGGTAACACTCTCGTCCTCTATACTTAGGGTCAATTTCTTACCGAACACGTCTATCATTGCTTTAGCCGTGTTTAAGAATGGTCTTCCTAATATGAGAGGAACTTGAGAATCTTCTTCCATGTCCAGAACAACAAAATCTACTGGAAATACTAAAGTACCAACTTTAACTAGCATGTTCTCCATTATCCCTCTAGGATATTTTATTGATCTATCGGCTAGTTGCATACTTATTCTGGTTGGTTTCAATTCTCCAAGGTCTAGTTTAGCGTATAGTGAATACGGCATTAGATTTATACTAGCACCTAAGTCTGCTAATGCTTCTATTGAACTAAGACTACCCAGAAAACATGGAATTGTGAAACTTCCTGGATCAGATAATTTTTCTGGTATCTTATTCAACAGCACTGCTGAACAATTAGCATTCATAGTAACAGCCGAGAGTTCTTCTATTTTCTTTCTATTTGAGATTAGATCTTTCAAGAATTTAGCATATCTAGGCATTCCTGAAATCACATCAATGAAAGGAAGATTTACATTTATCTGTTTAAACATATCCAAGAATTTGGATTGCTCGGCTTCAAGTTTCTCTTTCTTCATTTTACTCGGGTAAGGAAGTGGTGGTTGGTATGGTTTAACATAAGGTTTAGCCTTAACTGTGTTATCTTCATTAACCTTTTCAACTACCGGTTCTTTTTCCTTATCTTGATCAGGGTGTGGTTCTTGTGGAGTAGGAATAGCTTCATCAGAAGTTACAGGTATTTCAGGTGGTTTAAGTGTTGTACCACTTCTTGTGGTAATGGCTTTAGCTGTTTCATTCCGGGGGTTAGCATTTGTATCACTAGGTAGACTTCCCGGTTTTCTTTCACCTATTAATCTTGCTAGGTTACTTACTTCTTGTTCTAAGTTTTGAATAGAAGCTTGTTGATTTCTAAATGCTTGAGCATTTTGTTCATTGGTTTGTTTTTAAGATGTGAAAAACTGCATTTGAGTTTCAACTAGCTTCGTCATCATATCTTCTAAATTCGGCTTTTTATCATCGGGTTGTGGTGGTTTGTTTTGAAAATTAGGTCTTTGCTGATTGTAAGTATTATTGGATACTTGTTGATTGCTAGGACCTTGTTGGTTGTTGTATGGAATATTTAGGTTATAGTTCTGGTTTTGATTGTAAATCGGTCTTGGCGGTTGATAATTATTCTGATAATTATTTCCAGGCCTTTGGTTTATGTATGAAATATTCTCTCTTTGTTCCATTGTTAATTCAATACTGAGACAATCTTTTGTCAAATGTGGTCCTCCACACTGCTCACAACTAATTCGTATTGAGTGAATATCCTTAGTCATCTTTTCCATTCGTCTCTCGACAGCATCTATCTTTGCGGAAATGGAATCTAAGTCATGGCTAGAATCGGCTCTAGCTGCTTTAGATGATCTAACGATATCTTTTTTCTTGGTGCCACTCATGTGAGTCGGAAGCAGTGTTATCAATAATTTTATAAGCAACAGTTTCGGTTTTCTTCATAATGGAACCACCAGCTGCTATATCGATGTCTTTCCTTGTAGTGATATCGCATCCATGGTAGAATATTTGTACTATTTGACAGGTGTCTAAACCATGTTGCGGACATCCTCTTAATAACTTTCCAAATCTTGTCCACGCCTCATATAGAGTTTCATTTGGTTTCTGTGTGAACGTAACAATTTCTCCTTGAAGTCTTATGGCTTTAGATGCCGGAAAGAATTGTTTAAGAAATTTTTCAACTAAAACGTCCCATGTATCAATCGCCCCTTCAGGTAACGATTCCAACCAATCTTTGGCTTCTCCCTTTAAAGTCCAGGGAAATAACATGAGATATATCGGTTCATCCTCAACTTCTCTTATTTTAAATAGAGTGTAGATCCTATTAAAGGTACGTAGATGTTCATTTGGATCTTCCTTCGGCGCACCACTAAATTGGCATTGATTAGTCACCATGTGTAGGATTTGTCCTTTGATTTCATAATCTGGCGCATTAATGTCAGGATGAGTAATTGCGTGACCTTGGCCAGTACGTTTAGCTCTCATTCGGTCTTCCATACTTAAAGGTTCTAGATTCTCCATAATTGAATTTGTTGAATCGGAATCACTAGAGGATTCTGATTTAATGGTTCGTTCCTCAACAATCTCTGTTTGAATGATTGGTGGTTCCGGAGGAAAGTTTAATGGTTCAGGATCTATGAATCGTCCCTGAATATTCTCCGGATTCTCAATTGTGAGGTCGGGTTCAAAAAATGGATTATCGGAAATTTGAACTGAAGTACTTGGTCGACTGGATGACGATTCTAAAGAAAAATCAACGGCGGTAATATTTGCTAAATGTCTTGATCGAGTTACAGGTGGTGAACGTACAAAAGGTGGTGAACGTCTTGCTCGGTGCATTCACTTAATATCCTATTAGTTTTTAAAAAGGAAAGAAAAATTATATAAGTCATCCAATTAATAGACTTTTCTGATTTTGCCCACGTTTCGAATAGCCAAAAGATGCAGCAGAGGGGCAGGATTCGTTTGGTCTCAATATAATTGAGGACTATTTGGCTCCAATAACCCGGTCCACCTACAAATCCAACTATTACTACGAACCAGAAAATTTTGATGTCTATCAATTTAACCACTTAAAATAAGTTTTTGTAATTTTAAGAAATTTAGATAAGAAGTAGAATAAAAATCTATGTCCTAAAACTAGAATAGCGAGAAATAAGAAAGAAAAAGAGCGTGTCGGAAAAAGATCGAAAAATAAAAATAAGAAAGAAAAAGAGTGACTTATAGAACTTAAAAACACTCGACTAACCCAACCTTATTACTATCACTAACTTAAAATTACAATCGCAAATTGAGATTACTAATTGGAATGATAATTGATACATAGGTAAAAGGCGTCTAAAAATATTAAAGCTTACAAGTAAAACTATATCCCAAATGGAAATAACTTAAAAAGAGGTACTAAAACTTAAAAAGGCGTCGTAAAATTCTAAAGCACCTAAATCTTAGTCTAAAGAAAAAGCACTTAAGGAATTTTACGACAAAGTCTAAAAATCTAGAAATAAAAATATAACTATGGCAAAAACTATATCTTAAAACTAAATACGAGCGAAAAATACAAATATTACGCTAAAATAATTAAAAAGGGACAAAATATAAAAATATACAAAAAGTTGTAAAAAGTACAATTTTTATAAAAATATTATTTTTATATTATTTATTTTATTAAACTATTAATTTTATATTTTAATTAAACTAATTTAACTAAAAAACAATTTAATTTAAAAACTTAAAACTAATTATAATAATAAATAAGTAATTAGGGTTAATAATAATAATAATTAATAATTACTCCGTAATTAATGCTGATTAGGGTTTCTATCATGTGTGTCAGGGAGGCTCCGCGAGTTGCGGTATTCGAAGCTGCAAACTCCGCGAGTCGCGGGGTTCCAAAATTCAACTCAGGTACAGGATTTAATTCGATGTTTTTTTTTATGTTTTAATAAAAACAAAATATTTAAATAAAACTTATATTTTTATAAAATAAAAATAAAGAAACTTTACAAAACTTAAATATTTAACAAATTCTTAAAAATATTTATATTTTTTTTTCTTTTTATGTTTTCGAATAATTAAAAACGTATTTTTACAAAAGTGAATTTTAATAAAAGTAAACTAAAAATAATTTTTTTTTTTTTAAATTGAGCGTTACGCTTCCTGCTTTTAAGCTAGATTGTCCCCGGCAGCTGCGCCAAAAATATACTTGATGTTATGCGAGGTGTATATAAAATAGCTTTATATTTTACAAGAAAATACTATTAAATACGATACAATTTTACACAAGATATTTATTTATTTATAGAATGGATATACTTAAACTTTGCTACAACACTTATAGGCAGTGTACCTAATCGTACAGTAGTGTAGTTTTTAGTAAGTCCGATTCGTTCCACAGGGAAAATCTTTAAACAAAGCTTAACGCTATATTAGTTTACTTTTATAAAAATACAAATATATATATAAGTAATATTATTATTATAAAGGGGGGTTTTTACCGTTTAATGACCGGTTTGTCGATTTTAAAACTTTAGTCGCAGTTAAAACAAAATGTAAAATATTAAATAAATAAAAGACTTAATTTAAAGCATAAAGTAAATAACGATAATGAAATTGCGAATAATAAAAGTGCGATAAAATAAACTTGCGATAATTAAAAAGTACGATAATTAAAAGTGCAATTAAATACAATAACAATAAATAAAATGCGCTAATTAGAAGTGCAATTAAATATAAAATAAAGGAAATTAAATATGAAATAAAATAATTATGCTTATTTAAACTTCCGTAATCATGATGTTTGACGTGTTGATTTTAGTTTTATGCACATGGGTTAATTGTCCTTTGTCCTGGATTATTTAATATGTCCGTCTGGTTTTTGTCCATAACAGTCCATCAGTCATAAATATAAAGTGCGAGTGTCCTCGTCAAATTATTCTTATACCCGAAGTCAAATATTCCAACTAATTGGGGACTTAAACTGTAACAATATTTTATTACTTTGTTTAATAATTACACCAGGATGTCGACTGAGTGTAACCCAAGGTTTTAATATTTTGTTAACAATTATGCCAAGTGTCCTTGTACATAATTTCACCCCTGTTTTAATAATTCTAGTGGCTATTAATCCATTCCCGTGTCCGGTTAAATGAACGATTATTCGTATATATAAATACCCCGCCCATCGTGTCCGATCGAGTGTATATGGTAATTTATGGGTACGTCCAATTATAAATCTTTATATTAAAATTAACAAACTATCATTTAGTTAAACAAATATAAAGCCCATTAATAGCCCATAGTCTAATTTCCACAAGTGTCGTTCTTTTGTCTAAACCCCAATTATGGTACAAAGCCCAATTACCCAATTTTAGTAATTAGCCCAACATCATGATTACTTCGAATTAAATAAGCATAATAATAACTTAGCTACGAGACATTAAATTAAAAAGGTTGAACATAACTTACAATGATTAAAAATAGCGTAGCGTTACACGGACAGAATTTCGACTTACACCCTTACAACATTCACTAACATACCCTTATTATTAGGATTAAAATTAAAATTAAAATATAAATTATAAATATAAATATTACGTATAGATAGATAGAGAGAGATTGAATTCTCTATTTTTGCGATCAAACTGCATTTGCTTTTATAGGCGGTTTCAGAATTTGGGGCTCCGTGACTCGCGGCAATTTATGCCTTCAAACTCCGCGAGTCGCGGAGTTTGATTTTCCAGCTCACCAACTTTGGAGTCTTTCTTTGCCGACGAATTTTTAATATATTATAATATTTAAATAATTATAAGAATTATTTAAATATTATATTATATTTATGTGCATAGTTGACTCGTAATTTTTAGTCCGTTGTATCGAGCGTTGAGAGTTGACTCTGGTCCCGGTTCCGGATTTTCGAACGTCCTTGCGTACAATTTAATATCTTGTACTTTGCGTTTTGAATCTTGTACTCTTGTAATTTCGAGACGTTTCTTATCAATAATTGGAACCTCTTTGATTGTATTTTGTACTTTTGAGCTTTTTGGTCGTTTGCGTCTTCAATTCGTCGAATCTGTCTTTTGTCTTCACTTTTATTATTTAAACGAATATCACTTGTAAATAGAACAATTGCAACTAAAAGCTTGTCTTTCTTGAGGAATAATGCTATGAAATATATGTTCGTTTTTAGCATTATCATGTGCATTTGCTCATTTTAAAGATATTACTTGGAGTCTTTCATAGCATATTTCGAAGAACGTTGCATTCGATTCATTGAGTTCATCAAAGATTATTATTAAATCAATTTATAGTTGGATAGTGGATATTATGAAATGGTATGCATGCCTGTCAATTTTCGATGTAAAGAAAGTTTGTCTTTTAAAAACGAATGCAATGTTTGTAAAATGTATCATATAGAGGTCAAATACCTCGCAATGTAATCAACTATTGTGAATCGTTTATAATGTATATGAACGAGTTCTTTCAGTTGGTATCAGAGCGGTGGTGTTAGCGAACCAGGTCTGCATTAGTGTGTCTAACTGATAAGTCGTTAGGATGCATTAGTGTGTCTGGACTTCGACCGTGTCTGCATGTCAAAAGTTTTGCTTATCATTGTTAGTCGGAAATCATCTGCTTATGATCCTTAGGAAATTACCTACTTATCATTATTAGTGTAGACACGTCTTGCTATATTAATTAAATGAGTAGTGTATAGACAAAATTCATATCTTAGCGTATCTGCTAAATCATATCTTATCATATCTGTTACTTTAAACTTTGCCTGACATATTCCGCAAATTCCTCCGTAATCTATGAAATCTTTTGTTCTATATCTATGGATATTCTATGTAATTAGAATACCATTCGATAACCGAAAATCATTTCATATCGAAAAATCCTTATTCAATCATACGAAATGGAATTCATCATTAATTCAAGTTCCTCGGATTCCGAAACGAAATCCCACTCCAGCTCCGAAAGTAGTGTGACCGGAATGGATCAACCAATTAGCCATCATCTATTCTGGATGAATTGGGGATGGGTTCGTAGCCTCCATAATCATTGGAGACAAGAAGAAGGTGATCCCTTCCATACACCACATTGCCCTCTTGGCGAAGAACCTGAAGCACTTACCGGCGAACCTATTTGAGACACCATTTTCTCTCTCATTTCCAGGGTATCTCGTCACGATTACATACTACATCAAATTTTAGATTTTATTTATCCGCTCGTCCGAACCGACAATTACCCCGGTGTAATAGAAGAAGTGAATGAGCTTCGCGCTCGGGTAGTGGCTTTAGAGAATATGGTGCAAAGGTTACAAACACCAGCAGCAGCACCAGCAGCATAACCAGTACCACCATCATCAACGCCAACAGTACCATTACCACCTCCAACCACAATCGCGTCGTAAACCTCAACTTCACAATCTTTCCCACGAGCATCAACATCATACGCTCTCTAGATACCAAGAGATACCACCAACAACAAACGATGAAGTGTTGATTCATAACTTTATTGGAGAAACATTTTGCAATGATTATATAATCTATAAAGTCTTAGAGATTATCTATTCTAACCCTAACCAAAAATCAGATGAGTGAACCAAAATGATAGAAGGAAGAGTAGAAACCCTGACAAGAATGATGCGTGATTCACAAGCTAGACTTGTTTTACCAATAGCATCAACAGTACCGTAGCATCACCAGCACCATCAGTATCGTCAGCTTCATCAGCCCTAGCAACACCTATAACATCACAAGCTCCAACAGTTCAAGAATCACCATGGACATTATTATAAATCAACAACATGTATGTCATATCAACAAGATATGAAGTATTAACTCATTTCCACTGAAGGATTTATATGTATATCTTATATATATAAATTTCCAAACCTTAATAAATCTTTCCGTACTAAGCTATTATGTGTGAATCTTAACTACGCGGTTAATTCATATTACAAATATGTAATAATGTACGTCCTTCACCCACAACTTAACCAGCATTAACTACAATCTCTGTCTCAATTCAACAAATTCCAATTTCTAATAAATCAAGTATATATTTGATTTTACACTTTCATCATCGATGTAACCGAAACTTTTCAGATAACATCATTCGTACTTTGCGAAGTTCACAAGAATTTAACAAAAACCAACATCACACTTCAACAAATAACGAAGTATTGATTCATAATTTCAATATTATTGAAGAATTACTTATGTAATCTCTAAAGCCTTCAAGGGATTATTCAATTCTGGTTTCAACCATAAATCGAATGAGTTTAATTTAGTATTGACTCATTGAAATCTATGTTACATCTGAAGAGAATATATACATATATATTTTCATAAAGACTGTAATAAAATTCTTTTGTACAAAATATTAATTGTGAAATTTTTTAACGGGTAGGTAATACCCGAGATATATATATATATATATATATATATATATATATATATATATATATATATATATATATTCACAATTAATATGTTACATTCTTCGAATCTGATTAAGCAAATTATCAACTATACTTCTTACTTTCACAATAATATACATTCTTTCATAGCAATCAAAACAACAATACTCATTCAAACCCAATTACATATTCTGATTTTGGAACCTCGGAATTCAATACGAAATATAACCGGTACCATCACTTTTAGATTCTTACATCTTTCAAAACTATACTTTGACTTCAAAACTGTGTTAAAACATCAAATGTATATTAACGATTACAATCTGTGTTCAAACCCTTCAAAAATTTCTGAAGACACTTCAAATAATGAGCAATCGAGATGATGATTCAACCACATATTACCCACAGTTACGTACTTAAAAAGCTCTCGAAACCAAAGTCATAATTCAACACAGATCTGTGTCAGATCTTTTGGCATTTATTAGCAAAAATAACTTTGCAATTCCTTTTTAAAGTAGCAAATTCTATCACAGCTCCAGCAAGACAACTACGTTTTTTTCATTCGGAGTAGCCTTATCATAATCTTGATATATATGATTACCCTTTTGTTACCGGAGAACCTTTCATGTTTCACCACATTAGCCATAAACTTAATCACAACTTCACTGATCTTTGACCTTCCGAAGAATCATTATAATTACCGAAACCACATCATTTACTTATTCGCATCTTGTAATGAGAATTTCCATACGAATCATCGGGAATTAGCAATCAGTATTTTAAAATCTCGCAGCATGTCTACGCCAACAGTTATATGTGTATATATAACGTCTATCTTCTGGACTTAATTTGAATGTGAAGTTTCTGAAAAACACTCCAAACTACGAATTGGTTCTCTGAAAATGGAAAAATGCTGATGAAGCAGCAAAAACTATAAACGACTTTAACAGTAAAAGTTTGATGATAATGAAGAAGTGTTCTGGCAAAGCGCAGAAAAAAAAAAGAAGTCTTGGAATTGGAAACCGGATTGTGCAAAGTATGAAGGAGGCTGTGGACAAATCACAAAGACTAAACCTGACTTCAAAGGATCCAAATGATTCAGTACCTACTGAAGTCATTAACGAATACCTTGCTCCTGACTCTAAACCTCTGCGGACAATATTCTTCATCATCCTCTGATATTAGAAATTCTAAGATATCATCGTATCTTTTATTATAAATATCCTCTATATTTCCGAAGATATTTTCTTAATTATTCTTATCTGAAATCATTTACCTCTTCGCGCTATCTGTATTACATCATAAAAGAAACTATTTTAGTTTCTAAATTCTGAAACATTCGAGTTTAAAATAAGAATATTTTGAAGTAGTGTTGGGAACTGAAGCATGAATTAGTATAATATAATGACACTTGATCAACGTGATTATATTACAGTAAGTCATGCTGAGTTTCTAAATGGAACGTGATGATTCACAAACTATACCGTCATCATGTGCCAGGTTACATGACTCTTGTATTCTACTTAATCTCTAAAATATCAAGAAAATATTTCTTGATGATTCGTCTTTTTCCGAGGTATTCTGGTAATTTGACAAGTCAAGATCGCGTCATTACAATTTCCTTCCTAGAACATTAACAATGTTCATTCCGAAATTCATATCTGTGAATTATGGACCATTACAAGCGGTGCTTAATCGCAAGAAGAAGAAACGAAAGGACAAAACTCCGAAATAGAAATTGGGGTATAAATTGCAGGAAATAAAAGAGAGCATTAACTGTGAATGATAATGATTATTGAAGACAGAAGCAGAGACTTTGAAATATAAGGGAACATATAAAGCCCAACGATAAACCAGAAATTATAAACCATATATATCGATGCATATAGCAATATAAAGACACGGGAGAACTAGAAACACTATAAACCCAAGAGTATAGTAGAAGTAAATAGATTCTTCCGGCGGTAGATGAAAAATAAGAATGACCGATATGAAAGTTAGAAGTATATCGAGAATCAGAACTGGATGGAGCATATTGATGAATACTTTAAAATATGAGTTGAGGGGGAAAGAATAGAAGGTGATGAAACATGACTAGGAACTTAGAAATTAACAGATTTAACTCACACAATGGCGGAATAAGTGAATCAAACCCTCTAGTGAATAAGTTAAGTTTTTTTTTTTTTTTTGATTAATTTAGTCAAACCACAACTAAATCAAGTGTGATTAGATCAACACCTAGAGCTATTATTCACCACCTGGGTGATTTGTACTGAGAGAGAATTGGAGGACCTCACTAGATCTGAGTGTGTGTAACAAATGAGAGGCTTAACCTAAAATGAAGAACATAAGACTTTATATACCCCTGCTGTTGACTCACCCATACGATTCATTCATCACACGTACGAGTTGGCTTCATCAGCCGTACGGGTGATCACTCACTCGTGTCTACTCATTTAAGTTGTAATTATGACTTAGCTCAGCATCAGCCGTGCATATGAGCCTGTCAGCCGAACTAGTGAGGCTTCACTCGTACGTCTGACTAAGTCTAACATAGTCAAACATCTAAATCTCGTTCCTGCAGTTCCTGTAACCACATACAAACATGGATAGGATAATAACGAGCAATCATGGTGGCCTGTAAACTGTTGTACCTGCAATGGACGTGGGTAGATGTCTAGGGACTTGCATAAAATGCATCAACAAAAGGTGTGAGTTGTAAGAAAACGAAGGAGGTGAATTTATAAGAAAATCTCCGACAGAACAATTAAAATGGACGATCGCATTTAAAGCGGATCCTAATTCCCTTGATTACCGGAGAGTCAAATCTTATTAAGAAGATTTTCTTCAAATCCTTTGAAATCTGGGAATCAATCATATCTACGTCAAATGATAAGATGAATCTACACTTACTCATTTCACTCTTCTATGTTAGCTTCATTCGTACTATTCATATAAATGGATTGTTTATCCAAATTATTCGCTGATGATAAAACTCTAATTTTCAGCCCGTATGCATCATGAAAACATACTTATTATCATTTACGACCTTTCCACTCAAATTTCGGGACGAAATTTCTTTAACGGGTAGGTACTGTGACAACCCGGAAATTTCCAACCAAATTTAAACTTTAATCTTATATGTTTCCGACACTATAAGCAATATTTGTTAAGTTAAATTTCAAGAATTTTAAACTATGTTCATACATTCATCCAACCTCGACCAAGTTCCAACGATTCACGAACCATTAAACGAATATGATTATATATGTATATGTGTATATATATTATAACTTGAAACGTAAACAAAATATTAGATTAAATACTTTATATGATTGTATCTATTTCAAAATGTTTATCAATAGAATTAGAAGATAAGATCAAATGATTGAATTATCAGATATATTGAATTATGATTACAAGTCTCTGTTGAAAGGCCCACGTTGATTTGAGAAATCTTTCCATTTTAACAATATTCGAAAAATGGTAAAGTGATTTATAAATAAGAACAAATTGTCAATCATTGAGAACTAGACAAAGGATAGTGGAAGATTGAATCTCATAAAGACTCGATTGATCTATTTAGTTTCAAACGTACAAAAACGTTTTCAGTTTAAAAAGAACTTTATTATTAAAACGTATATAACTTTTATAAATATCTAGAACCACTTTTGAGAACTCATTACTTAACTAGTATGATAAAGATAACGATATTTATATTTTATTTTATTAAATATATATAACGTTTAAATTAATATTATATATATTTATATGCGTATTATACGTACATAGTTTTATACTTTTACTATACTTAAACTTTACCTCTACTTTATTTTTACTTTACTTTAACTTTAATAATTCACTTTAATAATTCATACTTTAATAATTCACTTTAATAATTCATACTTTAATAATTCACTTTAATAATTCATACTTTAATAATTCACTTTAATAATTCATACTTTAATAATTCACTTTAATAATTCAAAAATCTATTATAAATAGAATTCAATAGGTTTCATTATTTCATAGAAACTTGAAAATATTTTTCTCTAAACTCTCTCAATCGATTTACATATATATATATATATATATATATATATATATATATATATATATATATATATATATATATATATATATATATATATATATATATATATATATATATATTTACTCCGTATTATTTCAAGATATTATTAGTATACATAAAATATTACGACGGAGTGCTGTCCGAGTGATTTCGAAATTGTTTTTCGAGTAGGATAGGATTAAGGAAATTATGGGTTATAGCTATGGAGGTGATTGAGTATGGTTTATGGGTATGTTCGTGAGGTCAATATAGTGTTTATCATTTTCGTTGCGTCTACGTACCTTTCCTGCAATATTGAATCTCAATATTGATACGTGAGTACTCATAATTCAACTTTTACATACTAATAGTGTATCCCTGACTAGTGCTTGAGTATTTAGGATTATGCATGCTCGTACTTTTGATATTGCCCTTAGACAGGTTAGAATGAATCTTGAATTAGTTACACTTGCGGTTGAGATAAGGTATAAGATATGCATGTCCTTGGAAAGCTAGCGAAAAATTAAGAACTTTTCCTTTAGATATCGAATGGTTTCGATGAACGGATTAGAAGTTATAATCAATTGAATTTTCGATATTTTTATTAAAAATGATTATTATTATCGTTGTTTTTATCGTCGTTCTAGTTTTATCTTATTATTATTATCTTTATCAATAAAAGGGATTTATCATTAAAAATTGTTATTTTTTTTATTATTACTATCGTTATTATCGTTAAAGTTATAATTAGTATTATTATTATCCAATTATTATTATTATTATTATTATTATTAGTATTATTATTATTATTATCATTATTAATATATATATATCATTATTTAAAAATGGTTATTGTTATTGTTATTATTATTATTACTATATTATCATTAAGATAATTATTAGTATTATCATTAATAATGTTATAGTAACTATCATTATTAATATTAGTGTAATTAAAACAAATATTTGTAACACCTAATTATTTTGGTTACTATTATTATCATTATTATGAACACGATATAAAATATGATTAAAAGCTATTAAACGAAGCGATTAGGAAATAATGAGTAAGAGTATCATGATGAAATTAAAATATTATAAGATATTGATTTAGATAAAATTATCGTTCTTATTATTTTTATCATTACTATTATTATTAAAAGTATCGTTAGTAATAAAACTATCATTTTAACAAAAATTATCATTTTAATAGAAATGTCATTGTTACTATAAAATATCATTATTATTATTATTATTATTTTAAATAGAATTATTATTTTAAAGATAATATTAAAAATTATCGTAAATATTAAAGTTATCATAATTAGAATTATCGTTTTATCATAATGTCATCTTAGTAATTATAAATATTGATATTTTTATAATAATAATTATTATTACAAAATAATACAACTTTTACTTACTATCATTATAGATATTATTTTATCAAATAAATATGTGATACAAACATATTTTACTACGTGTAATAACTTACTTTAATAATACCTATCATATTATCTTTATGATATTAAATGAACTCTATAAATTTTATTACTTAATATATATATAAAAGTATATTTTATTATATAAATTTAATATAAAATTTTATTTATTAATAAATAAATTATATTATTTACTCTAATAAATCTTTTAAAAATATTTAAAAATATAAAACGACGATATTTAAACTATATATTAATCATGTATAGATTTTTGGAAATTATTTTGAGTCAAATTTACTTTTGTTGACTTTTGTATATTAGTCTCGAGCATTAGGATTGTGGTACACTATGACTTGACCTAATTTGTTAGACAAATATTGACCAACACATAAATATATATAATTAATTTAGGTTCGTGAATCCGAGGCCAACCTTGCACTTGTTCAATGACGTTATATGTCTTTTTACTACAAAATACAGTATGGTGAGTTTCATTTGCCTTTTTACCCTTTATATTTTTGGGACTGAGAATACATGCGCTTTTATAAATGTTTGACGAAATAGACACAAGTAGTTGAAACTACATTCTATGGTTGAATTATCGAAATCGAATATGCCCCTTTTTATTAAAGTCTGGTAATCTAAGAATTAGGGAACAGACACCCTAATTGACGCGAATCTTAAAGATAGATCTATTGGGCCTAACAAACCCCATTTAAAGTACCGGATGCTTTAGTACTTCGAAATTTATATCATGTCCGAAGGAGGATCCCGGAATGATAGGGGATATTCTTATATGTATCTAGTTAATGTCGGTTACCAGGTGTTCACCATATGAATGATTATTTTTGTCTCTATGCATGGGACGTATATTTATGAGAACTGGAAATGAAATTCTTGTGGTCTATTAAAATGATGGAAATAAATGATTATGGTAAACTAATGAACTCACCAACCTTTTGGTTGACACTTTAAAGCAATGTTTATTCTCAGGTGTTAAAGAAATCTTCCGCTGTGCATTTGCTCATTTTAAAGATATTACTTGGAGTCTTTCATAGCATATTTCGAAGAACGTTGCATTCGATTCATTGAGTTCATCAAAGATTATTATTAAATCAATTTATAGTTGGATAGTGGATATTATGAAATGGTATGCATGCCTGTCAATTTTCGAGATAAAGAAAGTTTGTCTTTTAAAAACGAATGCAATGTTTGTAAAATGTATCATATAGAGGTCAAATACCTCGCAATGTAATCAACTATTGTGAATCGTTTATAATGTATATGAACGGGTCCTTTCAACTTTTGCTTACAAACGCATGCCATTTGGACTTTGCAACGCCCCTGCAACCTTTCAAAGGTGCATGATGGCGATTTTTCACGACATGATAGAAGAATACATGGAAGTTTTCATGGATGACTTTTCAGTCTTCGGTGATACATTTGAATCATGTCTAGTTAATCTTGAACGAATGCTTATTAGATGC
The DNA here is from genome assembly GCF_046630445.1 of Rutidosis leptorrhynchoides. Classification (NCBI taxonomy): domain Eukaryota; kingdom Viridiplantae; phylum Streptophyta; class Magnoliopsida; order Asterales; family Asteraceae; genus Rutidosis; species Rutidosis leptorrhynchoides. The sequence continues at coordinate 104,601,452 of NC_092338.1, read as the reverse complement.
GAACAATCAAATCTAGTACTTAATTGGGAGAAATGTCATTTCATGGTTAAAGAAGGCATCGTTCTTGGTCATAAAATTTCAAAGGAAGGAATTGAAGTGGATAGAGCTAAAGTAGATGTAATTGCTAAACTTCCACATCCCACCAATGTTAGAGGAGTTTGGAGTTTTCTAGGGCATGCCGGTTTTTACCGACGTTTCATAAAGGATTTTTCTAAAATTGCCACTCCTATGAATAAACTCCTAAAAAAGGATGCTCCATTCATCTTTTCAGATGAATGCATCAAATCTTTTAATATTCTTAAAGAAAAACTCACTAATGCGCCGATCATGATAACTCCAAATTGGAATCTACCGTTTGAACTAATGTGCGATGCAAGTGATTTTGCAATGAGAGCCGTTTTAGGACAAAGGATTGAAATACGATTTCAACCTATTTATTATGCTAGTAAGACGTTACAAGGAGCACAAAAAAATTACACAACTACTGAAAAAGAACTCCTTGCTATTGTCTTTGCTTTTGAAAAATTTCGTTCATATCTCGTTATAGCTAAAACGGTAGTCTATACCGACCATTCTGCTCTCAGATACCTATTTTTGAAACAAGATGCCAAACCAAGATTAATCCGTTGGATCTTACTCTTACAAAAGTTCGATATTGAAATCCGAGACAAAAAGGGAGCAGAAAATCTCGTCGCTGATCATCTTTCTCGTCATGAAAATCCTGAATTAGAAGTTCTAAATGAATCGGCCATACAAGACAACTTTCCTGATGAATATCTATTGAAGATAGATTATAATGAAATTCCATGGTTTGCAGACTATGCAAACTATTTAGTATGTGGATTCCTTGAAAAAGGATTGTCGTACCAAAAACGAAAGAAATTCTTTAGTGATATAAAATACTATTTCTGGGAAGATCCACATTTGTTTAAAAGTTGTCCCGATGGAATAATACGCCGATGTGTATTCGGAGATGAAACTAGTAAAATATTAAACCATTGTCACACAGGACCAACAGGAGGGCATTATGGGCCTCAGCTCACAGCAAGAAAAGTTTACGATGCTGGATTCTATTGGCCTACAATTTTCAAAGACGCACACCTTCTTTGCAAATCCTGCGATGCTTGTCAAAGGGCCGGAAAAATAAGTCAACGTGATGAAATGCCAAAAAATGTCATTCAAGTATGTGAAGTATTTGACATTTGGGGTATTGACTTTATGGGTCCATTTTCAAAATCTCATAATAATCTCTATATTCTCGTTGCCATTGATTATGTATTTAAATGGGCGGAAGCACAAGCTCTCCCGACTAACGATGCACGAGTTGTAGTCAACTTTTTAAAACGTCTTTTTGCTATGTTTGGAACACCGAAAGCTTTAATAAGTGATCGGGGTACTCATTTTTGTAACAATCAACTTGAGAAAGTTCTTAAAAGATATGGAGTAACTCATAAAATCTCCACCGCTTATCATCCACAAACAAGTGAACAAGTTGAAAATACCAACCGAGCTTTAAAACGTATTCTAGAGAAAACTGTAGGATCAAATCCAAAGGAATGGTCCATGAAATTGGAGGATGCACTCTGGGCTTTTAGAACAGCCTACAAAACTCCAATTGGAACCACACCTTTTAAACTCGTTTACGGAAAAGCATGTCATCTTCCAGTAGAAATTGAACACGAAGCATTTTGGGCTTTGAAGACATGTAATCTTGATTTACATGAAGCCGGACATCTACGATTAAGTCAACTAAACGAATTAGAAGAATTAAGACTTGAGGCATATGAAAATTCGTTAATCTATAAAGAAAGAACGAAGAAATGGCATGATAAAAGAATCAGAAGTTCAAAAGAATTTAAAGAAGGAGACAGAGTTCTTCTTTTCAATTCACGATTCAAGCTATTTCCTGGAAAATTGAAATCAAGATGGTCTGGACCATTCATAGTCAAAAGAGTTTTCCCATACGGAACAATAGAGTTAATAAATTCAAATGGAATTGAATTTAAAGTTAATGGTCACAGAGTTAAACATTACATACATGGTCCGATGGAAGTTGACAATGAAGTCAATCATAATTTCACCACCCAAGAAAACCTTCAAAATGAAAACTTACATATGTTATCAACAACATATGAAAAATCAAAATTGGAAAATAGGGAGGATTCAAATTGGAGTGATGAAAAAGAATTCTTATACAAACTTCCCATTCCAAGAAACGAAGAAAAATGTGAACAAGAAGTTCAAATAGAAGTGAAAGAACCAAGAAAAGAACACCCGAAAAAGGTTTACAAACCAACTCGACTTACTAAAGCAGGAGACCCGGGTGAATTTATCATTTCTTGCTTGCTTAATGATGGTGCTCTATATAATGGACTCGCAGATTTAGGAGCAAGTGCAAATATTATGCCTCTTTCCTTATACAAAAGATTAGGTATGGGTAAATTAAAACCAACCAAAATAGGTGTTCAATCATTTGACCTAACCATTAAACATCCGGTTGGAATAGCAAATAATTTACTTGTTAACGTGGGAAGTTTGGCATTCATTGATGTACGAGAAGGTAGAATGACACTTAGGGATGGTGATACATCGATCACCTTTGTGAACCGAAAGTTTAGATCTCCACCAATCAAAACTGTTAAACCAATAAAAAAGCATAAGTGTGGGGAAGATGAAGAAACACTTAATGATGATCCGATCACAAAGAACCCCGTTGATGATAAGAAATTAGATGAACCCGTTTTTAACAGTTCAACGAAGAAACTTTATAAACGGATTCACGATGCTAAGATTAAGGGAAACTTTAAGTTATGTAACCGATTAATATCCAATTTATCACCAAAAGAAAAGGCGATCTTAGTTGAATTTGTGAAAGTTACGGAGGAAATCAACAAATGAATTGAAGTAAAAGTCAAAGATATTCAAGTTGTTGATGATCCAATTGAAAATAACGTTAATCACAATTTCAACTAAGTGTGGGGAGGTTCGAATCTTTTTAGGGTAATATGTATTTCTGTTAGAGTTAGATTTTCTGTTTTCGTGTAGTTCTCGAGAATGGAATCCGAATGGTCTTTCCCCAGCAGACCCTAAAGAACTAGTCTTCTCCCCCCATTCTGAATTTTTATTTTTTTTTTAGGTTTTACGAGATGAAGACTTCCTGTGAATTAAACCATGGTCTAATACTACACGCTTTGATCACTAAACATAATAATGACACCCTTCCAAGTGAATTGGTATCATTAATCAGAGGTAAATTGGACGGAGTAAGAAAAGAATCCAGGAACGAAAATAATAAGTTACATTTTGGTAAAGGAAAATCAAAATCCGCAGCGAAAAGAAGAGCTCGACACCTTGAAAGATGTCACAAATGCGGAAAATGGTCACACGAAGAAAAATGTTCGACGAATCAGACATATTCCAATACCGAATTCGTTACTTTATGCAGAGATGGACCGTTCATATGTTTCGAAGAAAAAACGTTGAATGCTCGAGGTTATGCCTATGTAGCTATGGAAAATCAATTAGTCCGACTATCTTATGAGTGGGCTAAAACAGGTCACTGAGAATTCCATTTCACAGGTAAGTATGTACAGTTTTTGTTTTTATTTTATTGCTTTTAACCTTTTGATATTAAACAATAAAATTGTTCGCTATAAAGTATTAAATTGGTATTCAATAAAATTAGGTTTTGCGACCGAAATTATTGATATCATACAAAAATTTATTACATCACTGTGAAATACCGTTTATTCTTATGGTATAAATATCTTTAATCAATCAACCCAAAATATTTCAAAAATTCGTCAGGAGTAAAACTAGGTAGTATAAGCGAAATTACTTTACCGAAAAGAGGGGCGTATATTTTTGATAATATTTGATTAATTAAAGTGGGATAAAAGACCAAAAAGATTTTTAATTTTTAATTTTACTATGTTTTTAGATTTAATATATAAATATTAAATTAATATTGTAAAACTTTTAAAATCAATAGATTTAAGTTTGTAAATATTTGAAAAAATTAATATTTTTTATAAGTTTGTATGTATAAAAACAAAATTATAATATAAATTTGGTGTGAATTTTTTTTAAAATTTTAATAATATGAATTTTTAATTTTATGCATTTTAAATTTAAGTTTGGTGTGAATTTAAAAACAAAAATTTACTTTATTTCGCTAAGTTAAAAATTGATTTCTAAAAATTCGTCGTGAGTTGAAGACTAGGTCGTTGAACCGAAATTGCTCTACCCAAGGGAGGGACGAGAATTTTTATTATCATTATTTTTAATCTTGTTGAATTAAAGTATGCCAAAAACATTAAAAAACCCAAAAATCTTTGCTTTTAAAACTGAGCTTTGAATTGACAAATTTTAAAATTTTGTCGAGGGACGGACTAGGACAACGATCCGAAACGCCCTCATCCTAAAAAGAAACAAAATTTTAATTTTTAATTAATTATATGTTTTATTAGTATAAGATTTTTTATAAAAAAAAAAAGGAACTTCGAGATCGCGGAGCCAGGAGGCTATCCCCCTTCGAGATTGCGAAGTAACAGAAATCCAGAAAGGATAAACTAGTCGACAGACCAGTTTCTACACACACACACCACACATATTCTGCGAAAAACACACGAAAAAAAGCACCCCAAAATCGCCATTTTGCACCGTTTTTCATCAAATTTGTTGCTAAAAATTGATGTGAAGATTCCTACCTAGATCCCTTTTAAGAAGAATGGTAATTTCTACACCCCTAACACTCTTAAATTGGAATTTTTTGTGTTCTTGAGCTATTTTTTTAATTTGATTTTTGTTAATTTTTAGTGCAATTAGTGTTAAATTGTTGATATATTATGCATGTATAACCTAGATTGATGCTATTTAACATGATTTGAAGCCAAAAACTTCAAAAAATTTAGGAATCTAGGGTTTGTGTTCTTGAGCAATTTGAGGCTTTTTGATATAAACAGGTTATGGCCGATTTTTGTCATAAATTATTGCTAAATTAAGTAGTGTATCATGTTTAGGTAGCTAAATGATCAATACTTTGATCCTAAACATGATTTTTGAGAATTAAAGTGGACTTTTTAAGTCTAAAATTCATGAACTTGATTAATTTGATATAAAAGCCATTTGAAACTTGTTTAATTGCCAGTAATGATTATTTTGACATGTTATTTAAGTAGAATGCTTATAAACTTGGTAAACATTTTCATATATGCTTATTTAAAAAAGTGTAGAATTGTTAAAAATATGAAAATGAGCATGAGTTTAATATGGATTAAACATGTCATGTTAGTTATTTTTAATTGTTATTTTGCTAATACCAATGCATTTTTGGATGCACAATTTTTTTTGTTTAATGTGTTTAGCAGAATGAACGAGGTGAATCTTCATCCGCGCCACAAAATTTGAATACTTATAATGAAAGTGACGAGGATCAAGATCTCAGTGAACAATATAAACAGAATCAACCGCATCCTTTAATTTCATTGTCGCGATCAGTTGAAGCAAATCTACACCCTAACTTACGATTTGACAGATTTTGGATAGACTATCCAAAATATCAGAGGAACTTGAGCATTCTTTATCCCAAAGATGTTGAAGTGTCCAGGGTGATAGATTGGGCACCATTAGAAACAGTGGGATTGGCCGAGCTAATAAGAGAATTACTTACACAAAGGTATGGTAATTCTACTTTCAATGATTGGATTAATCTATTCACTATATGTAGACATGTGTATAAGGAATGGTGCGTTGAGTTAGTAAGTACTATTGAACTAAATGATGAAGTAACTAGTTTAACGGATAGAAGTTTTATTAGATTTTTATTAGGAGGTGTGATGCGCCGTATGTCTTTATTAGATATGGCTGAAGCTTTGTGTATTTATACGGCTGAAGAATTATTAACTAATGATTGTAGACAGTTGATAAGTAATGGTAGAAGGGTTGATTATGATTTTGATAAGAATGAGTTGTGGAGTATAATGACTAGCCATAATCGTTTTCGTGGAGGTCATTATTCTTATACTGATATACATAGAGCTGAGCTTAGGGTAATCCATAGATTCATTTCCAACTCTATTACACAAAGGGGTAGAAATAAAGATAAAGTGACTGAAGATGATTTATTTTATCTGATGTGTATTAGAGACCCACAGAGCTTTGTAAATATTCCTTATTGTGTGGGCTATTATTTATCGGATATGATAAAGGGAATGCGAAACAATAGTATTATAGGAGGTGGTATTTTTGTGACTTTAATTGCCGAGTACCTCAGTGTGGATATTACTCGGGGAAGGGAGTTAGTACAAGTACCCATTTCTCGTGATCGGATTGATATGCGGGAATATGCTGGTGCAAAGGTTTTGTTGAAAAGAAATAATGTTGCACTTCCATATCAAGGGAATCATCCACGGGTAGAAAGAGGTCAACAACAAGGTAATGTGGGAGGAGGAAACCAAATGACCGATATACAAAGAATAATATCCCAAAATGAATACCAACGGCCTATGCAACAAGAGTATCAGGCTTGGCAATATCATCAAGAATATATCAAAGCCTATTTAGCCTCCCAAGGTAGGAACTACATTCCTACTGAGCCAGTCCATTTTCCTCCGTGGACCGAGGACACGAGACCACCTTTTCCTACCTATGACCCATTTCAAGCATATCAAGATAGATACAATGAACCATGGAACCCCTACTGGTTTCAGAATCAACCCTAGTTTACTTAGTCTTATTTATCTTATTTATTTGTAATGTTGCTATATTTAATACTTATGTTGGTATTGTATTAGTTTTTATAATTTTCTAACTTTTATTATTATATTTTAATAATTTTTGAATGTAGGGTAATATACCAAACTTCAAAAATATGTATATATGTTTGCAGTTTATCTTATGTACACAACAGGGTAAAACAATGCATTTTCAAAGACTGGCATTAAGTTCAGCAAAAGCTACTAATTTTGACATCAAGATGCAAAATAAATGTGATGAAACAACAAACGGAATGAACAAATGATGTGCACCATTTATCATTCAACAAACAAACGCCAATATGTTTGGAAACTTTGGTAAAATTTAATCATTTTTCTACGCTAATCACCCTCAATAATTTAAATTGTTACTGATTTCTTGCAAATGAGGGCATTGCAAGATCTTAAGTGTGGGAAAGGGTTAAATTCTTTCAGATTTTAAAAATTTTAACTTATACAATTAGTTACCATTAAAAATACTAGTAACGCAGTAGTTGTATTAGAATCTAGTGCACTCTGATGATAAAGAACAGCCCTAGTCTTATATACTAACTACCCAATTCTAGTAAAAATTTTAAAATTTTCAATTAAATGAATTCAAAATACTGTTTATACATATTTATGAACGATAAAACTAGGTGTTAATACCGAAATTATTGTTACCTCGGAAAGGACATAAATTGAGAAACAAACCAAAATGTTAGAATTCATTTAAAATGGAATAGAGGACAATAAAAAAAAAATAAAAGCCAAGTGTGGGAAAAATTACCAAGTTTTTTAAAAAACATATATCACATATTTTGTACAAAGATACTTTTGTTTTGGACAAAATTAACCATTTTACCCGATTTATTGTAATACTTTTGAAAGAAAGATGGATCTACACGATGAATCAATTCCATCATTAAAAGAAAGTAAAGTCTTCTGAAAAAGAAACGCGCTTCTTGATTTAGGTCATGAAGTTGTCTTCCAGACCAGCTATATGTTGACGAAAAATCTAGAAAAGTCATCTCTAAAATCAGCAGGAAATCCACGGACCTCAGCATCAAACAGGGTCGCCAAGTGGTCAGACTTATCCTAACCATGAGAGGATCTGTCTCGTAAAATGGGAGGGCGCTGTGCAAATTAGCTTGATAAGACTAATGAATCAGATCCCCAGAAAGGATAATCTCCTTAAAGATCAAAAATCAGCTTTTAAGCCTGATATTACTCAATCCTTGAGATTGACCTTAAAGATTGAGAATTACAAACTCATGGAATTCGATGATATCTAAACTCGAGCTTGAACGAGAAAATATTTTGATCAAAAATAAAACCGATTTGTTTTCTGAAAACCGATTTGTTTTCTGAAAACCCATTTTCAATGCGTTCATTACCATTGAACGTAAAATCCTGAAAATTCACCTGGAATTCATTAGGTCACCTGAACCAAATCGGGTATCAACCGTAAGAACGGTGGTTGCATAGTATGGTCGAAGACAGGACCTTGTGCCAGACCAAAAAACTATAGGGTGAGCTTTACTATTACTCATACAAAGGATAGTAATTGAAATGCCCCGTCCTAATCCATCCGGACAAAGCCCACATCGATTACAAACGATTCACAATAGTTGATTACATCGCGAGGTTCTTGACCTCTATATGATACATTTTACAAACATTGCATTTGTTTTGAAAAGACAAACTTCCTTACATCGAAAATTGACGATATGCATACCATTTTATAATATATCTAATTATAATTATCTTAATAATAATCTTGATGAACTCGACGACTCGAATGCAACTTCTTTTGAAATATGTCATGAATGACTCCAAATAATATCTTTAAAGTGAGCATATGCACAGCGGAAGATTTCTTCTATACCTGAGAATAAACATGCTTTAAAGTGTCAACCAAAAGGTTGGTGAGTTCATTAGTTTAACATAAATAATCATTTTCATCATTTTAATAGACCACAAGATTTCATATTTTCATTTATCATAATCATACGTCCCATGCATAGAGACAAAAATATCATTCATATGGATTGAACACCTGGTAATCGACATTCACAATATGCATATAAGAATATCCCCATCATTCCGGGATGCTCCTTCGGACATGATATAAATTTCGAAGTACTAAAGCATCCGGTACTTTGGACGGGGCTTGTTGGGCCCGATAGATCTATCTTTAGAGTTCGCGTCAATTAGGGTGTCTGTTCCCTAATTCTTAGATTACCAGACTAAAAAGGGGCATATTCGGTTTAATAATCCAACCATAGAATGTAGTTTCGATCACTTGTGTCTATTTCGTAAAGCATTTATAAAAGCAGTGCATGTATTCTCAGTCCCAAAAATATATATTGCAAAAGCATTTAAAAAGGGAGCAAATGAAACTCACCTAATGTATTTTGTAGTAAAAATACATAGAACGACATTTAAAATTGAACAATGCAGGGGTTAGCCTCGGATTCACGAACCTATATCATTTATAAATTTATTAATACACATAATCGTAGTCGAGCAAATTATTTATTATATCTTAATTTAGTTTGCATATATTTTCAATTTGATTAAAATCTATATAGTTGTAATAATATATCCATATTTATTTATATACATTTTAGTGTTATATTTAAAATCCTTGTTTTGATATATGTATGTATTTAAATATTATAAGTAAGTTTGATTTATATAGTTATGTGAAATATTGGTGTATTATAGTATATGTAATAAGTATATTATATGTACAAAATATTTATTTGCTTACAAAGATAGTTTTTGATAATAATAATAATAATGATAGTAAATATATTACTTTTAATAATTATACTAGTTCTAACAAGAACGGCAGGTTAAAATAAAGTTAATTTAGTAATAATGGTAATAATAATAATACTAAAACTGATAATAATAATAATCATAATCTTAATGATAATAATAACTGTAACTGTATTTATAATTATAATTATGATAATAATAATAGGTAACTAATACTTATTAACAACATTAATAATAATAATTATAATAATTATAACAATAATAATAACAATAACAATAATCATAACCATAATATTAATAATAATAATAATTATAATATTAATAATAACAATAGTGATAATAATTCTCTTAAAATCATTTTAATATTATTAATAATAATAATTAGAATAGTAATAATATTACTTATAACACTTTTATAAATGATACTAATGTAAAATGTATATTGATAATAATAATAATCATGATATCAATAATAATAAGCATAACAATAACAATAATAATAATAATATTAATAAATATAGTTATTAATAGTAATAATAATTGGAGGGTTACAACCTTTGAAGGAAACTTTTAAAAAACAAATTCGCCACTTGAGAGACTCGAACTCGCGACCTCTAGTACACTCGCAAACACTCTAGACCCTTGGGCTGTTGCCCATTTTCTGAAATAACCTCACATTTAATTTCTTTTAACCCTTCTCTGCTTTCATCCTTCATCTTCATCTTCTTACAGGATCAATCGACTACATTATTTTCTTTTTAAAATCAAATTAACAATTATTTTCAGTTACACATATTACATCTATTAATATATGTATATAAACGTGTTTCTAATTAATCAAGAAAAAGAGCGAACGAAAAAAAAATAAAAAAAATAAACATCTGCTGTACGTCGCAGTTTAAAAAAAAAAATAGATTGTAAAAAGGAGAGCGTTTTAGATAAATCTTTCAACACAATTTGTGTTTTAAATCATTCTTAAAAACTTTATACCTTGTCAATTTAATCCAAAACACAGAAACGCCTTCGAATTTTACCAAATTAAATCGTTTGACTTTTTGACATCAAATCTTTGACTTCGAAAATTAAACATCAAATGAAGGAATTTAGGATCGAAAACTTACAGAAAGATCAAATAGATGATTCCTAATATGTTTGTATTTTTAGATTTGGTTTATTGGTTTGGGATGAAGCTGTTGGATACAATGGTTCACGCAGAGAATAACCGAAGTTGTTCTTATTTTCTTTGGGTTCCCATTTTGATTAACAACAGACAGTAGCAGTATATACAAATGATAAGATGATTAATGGAATAATTTGAGCAGTAAACATTGTACGATCGGTTGTTGGCTAGCGAAGGTGGTCGACCGAAACAGCTCATCAACAGAAGATGAAGAAGAAAAAATAAAATAAAACAGATGGGATGGATAACTACTCTGTGTATGAACTATCTGCCTTTTAGAATTTATAATTTCTCTTAATAATTAATAACTCTAAATATATAATAATAATAATAATAATAGTTTCTAAATAAAAAGAGTAATAAAAATACTGCTATAATAATAATAATAATAATAATATTAATAATAAGATTAGTGGAAGTTTTAATATAAAGATAAGTGTACTAATAATTAATAGTAGTGATGCCAATAACTACATAATGATATTAATAATATTAATGTTTATATTTATATATATATCAAATGGTATATCTATATGTTATATATTTAATATAATGATGTTAAAAGTACTAATATTGATATTAATCTTGAAAGTGATAATAATCTTATTTTTAGTAACTATATTTTTAATTTATAATATAATTTAATATCTTAATATTATTTATTATTAATTATGTAATATAATATATTATATAATAACATATATTGAATATTTAATAGTTATACGTTATATATATATATATTTTTTATTATTATGTAATAGTATTTACATATTAGTTACATCATATATATGTAAATATGAATATCTAACTAATGATTTATATATATAATTATTATGTATCTATTTACTATATTACATTAGTTCATAATAAAGATAAATATTATACATTTCAACAAATAATATTTATATCTTTTATATTACCATATACATATAATAATGAGTATGTATGTATAGTTATTCACATTTACATTTCTGTTTACGTTTAAAGGTTCGTGAATCGTCATTAATTGTCAAAGGTCAAATGAATCTATGTAAACAGTTCGAGAATTTTTGAAACTCAACATTACAGATTTTGCTTATCGTGTCGGAAACATATAAAGATTAAGTTTAAATTTGGTCAGAAATTCCCGGGTCATCACAGTACCTACCAGTTAAAGAAATTTCGTCCCGAAATTTGAGTGAGGTCGTCATGGCTAACAATAAATATGTTTTCATGACAAATATGAGTTGATAAATTGAGTTTTATCATTATTGACTAATATAGATAAAACGATTTGATTAGATGAAGTGTACGAATGAAGCTGTCACAACAGATTGAGATAGAGATTTAACTTTTGACGTAGTCATGGTAGAAATTAGAAAATAAGGTGCGTCTTAGCTTTTGACGTTGTCTTGGTTGAATTCCGGAATTCAAGCGATATAGAGAAAATCTTAAAAATCTAAAAGATTTGATTCTTCGACGAATAAAGAAATTAAGATCTCTATAATTAATACGGTGATCAGTCTCGATTACTCCGTCTGGTATTCCCATTATAAATTAAACTTTTCCATTCTATTATTCTCACCATTTCTATACTTTCTTTCTTATTTCATACATCCAAAAGATTGTGAAAATGTTTAATCCCGTTCTAATCCTTGATTTTTTTTTTTTTTTTTCTAATTATCATTTCTGTCATCCTTCTTTTCAGTCTTTCACCAGAAAAATCTGTTTACTTCTACTATTACCTTGGGTGATACTATTCTTAATTATACCATGCCTTTATATTATTATTCGTATTAATATCCACGGTTTGTAATTTCTGTGTTGTTGTTGAGTTTTATATCTTCCCTTATATTTCGATGTCCTTGCTTCTGTCTCCTATAATCGTTGTCATCCACAGTTAATGCTCTCTCCTATTTGCTACGATTTATACCCCCTTTCTATTTCGGAGCTTCATGCTTTTGTTTCCTTTTCGTAAGTAACGGTCCAGAATTCATAGGTGGGGAGTTTCGAATGAGCTTAATGTTCTAAACAAGAAAGAACGTAATAGCACGATTTGATTTGTCAAATTACCAGAATTATTGAGAATAGAACTATCAAGAATATATTATCTTGATGTATTCAGAAGTTAATCAGAATGAAAGAGTTATGTAACATGACACATGATGATGTTATAATCTGTGAATCATCATGTTCCATTTAGAAACTCAGCATGACTTACTGTAATATAATCACGTTGATCAAGTGTCATTATATTATACTAACTCATGTATCAGTTCCCAACACTACTTCAAAAACATTCATATTTAGACTCGAATTTTATAGAAAGATAGAAACTAAAACAGTTTCTTTTATGATGTATAATAGATAGTCCGAGGAGATAAATAATTTCGGACGAAAATATTTATGAAAATATCCTCAGAAATATTGAAGATATTTATGATGATATTTTGGAATTTCTAAGTTCGATGATTGATGAAGAAAGATTTTCCGCAGGATTTTAACATGAGTACGGAGCCAGATATTCGTTGAAGGTTTCATCGGATCCAGAATTACCTGGGTTCTATGAATTTAGGGTATGTTACTTGTATTTCTCCTTGGTTTCCTTCGTGGTTAGCTCAATCCGTTTTCCAGTTTCAACGTTTCTGAGCTTTTCCAACATACTATTGTTTATCATCAAACTTTCGATGATTATGGTCGTTTACGGTTATCTACAGTTTCTGCTGCTTCATTCAGCTTTTTCAACATTCAGAGTATTGATTTGTGACTGAGTGCTTTTTAGAATTTCAGAATGAGAGATCATTATTCCAAGAGATAAATGTCATATATATAACTGTTGATGTAGGTATGTTGTGAGTTTTCAAAGTACTGATAGCTGATTCCCAGTAGTTGATATGGCAGTTCTCGTTACAAGATGCGGATGAGTATATGATGGGGTTTCAATGAAGAAATATAATGATTTATCGGAGAGATTTAAACCAAGAAGCAACGAGGTTGCTGGTACGTCTGTTAGTAATATGGTAAAATATGAAAGGTTCCCTGGTAACAATAAAAGAACATACATAATAATCATGGTGATAATAAGGTTGTTTCGAACGAAAAGTCAAAGTTGATTTGCTGAAGCTGTGACAAAATTTGCTACCTTGAAAAGGGATTGCAAAGTTATATTTTTTTTTTGCTAATAAATGCCAAAGGATCTGATTCGGCTACGTGTTAAACTTTTACTCAGTTGTCGAGAGTTTCTCAGGTGCATAACTATATGCACAAATCTTTCCTTCCGTAGATGAAGTGCGGTTGATTCATCCTCTCGATTGAGGTATTTTCAAGAATCATAAAAGGTTTGAACGCAGAATGAAATCGTGAAGATACAAATGATGTTTAAGACGAATTCAAGTGGCAGACTTGAAGAATTGTTTAGTTTCATATGTTTTAATCAATATTTTAGTTCATTTTAATCGTTCAATGTTGGTAGTCATCAGTTGATAGTCCACAGTTGACAGCCCAATAATTCATATATAGTTTAATATATAAAATTTGAATTAATTAATACGTGTCGTGACCCGTATACGTCTCAGACTCGATCACAACTCAAAGTGTATATATATTTTGGAATTAACCTCAACCCTATATAGCTAACTCCAACATTTGCATATAGAGTGCCTATGGTTGTTCTAAAATATATATATATAGATGGGTCGATATGATATGTCAAAACATTGTATACGTGTCCCGATATTTAAAGTGCGTAAAATAAATAACAGAAATTAAATGACTATAAATAAAATTGCGATAAATTAAAATGTGATCAGTTAGCTAGGAACAGTTAGCTGGAATAGTTAGCATGGTTTCTTAACAAAATTCCATATTGTTAATTAGTCTGTTTCTAATCAATTTTTATTGTGTCCATTATTTCTTCATTATGCCACTTGTTGGATTTTGGGAAGTAAAAATCTAAATATGAAATTGAATTTGAATGAAAATGGTTATTCTGTGGTGAACGGATACGGATACCGGTGGATGTAAGTAGGATAGTGAATAACTATGGAATCAGATTCGAAGAATATACAGTGTAACTTATTAATGTGAAATTTAAATATTCCTCGGGTATTACCTACCCGTTAAAATATTTTCACCATTAACAGTTTGTACAAAAGAATTTTAAATTACAACCTTTATGAAAACATATTTACATATATATTTTCTTTAGATGTAATCATGGATTTAACGAGTCAATATGATATTAAACTCATTTAATTTACCATTAGAGCAAGAATATATAATCTCTAAAACATTAGAGATTACATAATCTCCATGAAGAACGGAGATAATTGATGTATAACGATATGTAGAACGATGATTATACTCGAGGTATATAATGAGATGTTGAGGCATGGATTGTTGATGGTACTGGTGCTGTTACTGATTGTACTGTTGGTGCCGGTGATGTTGCTGAAGCTGGTACATTTTGTACCATATTCTCCAGATTGACTACTCGAGTGCGAAATTCGTTGACTTCTCCTATTATTCCAAGATGATTGTCGGTCGGAACGAGCAGATGAATAGGGTTTAGAATTGTGGATAGAATATGATCTTGTCGAGTTACCCTGGAAATGAGACTGAAAATGGTGTCTCGAACAGGTTCGCCGGTAAACGCTTCAGGTTCATTGTCAAGAGGTGAATTCGGTTGGTGGAAGGGATTACCTTCTGCGCGTTTCCATTAATTAAGTTGACTACGAACCCATCAGATGAATTGATAATGGCTGATTGGTTGATTCATGCTGGTGACGCTGTTTTCGGAGCTTAGGTGAACATCTATGTCGGAATAGCTGTCGGAATAACTATCGGAATAGCTATCGGAATCTGAGGGACTCGAATTAGTTGAAGAATTCATCTCGTACGATTAGATGAAGGATTTTCGATAAGAAATATATTATAGGATGTAGATTAGTACCCTGCAATACATAATTTACATATACATGTATAATACAAAAATTCCATAAGTTACGGAGGAATCTACGGAAGTTGTCAGGCAAAGTTACAGTAACAGATACGCTAAGATATAAAGTATCAGATACGCTAAGATATGAATTTTGTCTATACACTATTCATGCAGTCAATGCAGTAAAACGTGTCTAGACTAAGATTGGTAAGCAGGTAATTTTTGACACAAAATGATAAGCAAAACTTTTGACATTCAGACACGGTCGAAGTCCAGACTCACTAATGCATCCTAACGACTTATTAGTTAGACACACTAATGCAGACTTGGTTCGCTAAGACCACTGCTCTGATACCAACTGAAATGCCCCGTCCTAATCCATCCGGACAAAGTCCACATCGATTACAAACGATTCACAATAGTTGATTACATCGCGAGGTTCTTGACCTCTATATGATACATTTTACAAACATTGCATTTGTTTTGAAAAGACAAACTTCCTTACATCGAAAATTGACGATATGCATACCATTTTATAATATATCTAATTATAATTATCTTAATAATAATCTTGATGAACTCGACGACTCGAATGCAACTTCTTTTGAAATATGTCATGAATGACTCCAAATAATATCTTTAAAGTGAGCATATGCACAGCGGAAGATTTCTTCCATACCTGAGAATAAACATGCTTTAAAGTGTCAACCAAAAGGTTGGTGAGTTCATTAGTTTAACATAAATAATCATTTTCATCATTTTAATAGACCACAAGATTTCATATTTTCATTTATCATAATCATACGTCCCATGCATAGAGACAAAAATATCATTCATATGGATTGAACACCTGGTAATCGACATTCACAATATGCATATAAGAATATCCCCATCATTCCGGGATCCTCTTTCGGACATGATATAAATTTCGAAGTACTAAAGCATCTGGTACTTTGGACGGGGCTTGTTGGGCCCGATAGATCTATCTTTAGAGTTCACGTCAATTAGGGTATCTGTTCCCTAATTCTTAGATTACCAGACTAAAAAGGGGCATATTCGGTTTAATAATCCAACCATAGAATGTAGTTTCGATCACTTGTGTCTATTTCGTAAAGCATTTATAAAAGCAGTGCATGTATTCTCAGTCCCAAAAATATATATTGCAAAAGCATTTAAAAAGGGAGCAAATGAAACTCACCTAATGTATTTTGTAGTAAAAATACATAGAACGACATTTAAAATTGAACAATGCAGGGGTTGGCCTCGGATTCACGAACCTATATCATTTGTAAATTTATTAATACACATAATCGTAGTCGAGCAAATTATTTATTATATCTTAATTTAGTTTGCATATATTTTCAATTTGATTAAAATCTATATAGTTGTAATAATATATCCATATTTATTTATATACATTTTAGTGTTATATTTAAAATCCTTGTTTTGATATATGTATGTATTTAAATATTATAAGTAAGTTTGATTTATATAGTTATGTGAAATATTGGTGTATTATAGTATATGTAATAAGTATATTATATGTACAAAATATTTATTTGCTTACGAAGATAGTTTTTGATAATAATAATAATAATAATGATAGTAAATATATTACTTTTAATAATTATACTAGTTCTAACAAGAACGGCAGGTTAAAATAAAGTTAATTTAGTAATAATGGTAATAATAATAATAATACTAAAACTGATAATAATAATCATAATCTTAATGATAATAATAACTGTAACTGTATTTATAATTATAATTATGATAATAATAATACTTAACTAATACTTATTAACAACATTAATAATAATAATAATAATAATTATTATAACAATAATAATAACAATAATCATAATCATAATATTAATAATAATAATAATAATTATAATATTAATAATAACAATAGTGATAATAATTCTCTTAAAATCATTTTAATATTATTAATAATAATAATTAGAATAGTAATAATATTACTTATAACACTTTTATAAATGATACTAATGTAAAATGTATATTGATAATAATAATAATCATGATATCAATAATAATAAGCATAACAATAACAATAATAATAATAATAATAATATTAATAAATATAGTTATTAATAGTAATAATAATTGGAGGGTTACAACCTTTGAAGGAAACTTTTAAAAAATAAATTTGCCACTTGAGAGACTCGAACTCGCGACCTCTAGTACACTCGCAAACACTCTAGACCCTTGGGCTGTTGCCCATTTTCTGAAATAACCTCACATTTAATTTCTTTTAACCCTTCTCTGCTTTCATCCTTCATCTTCATCTTCTTACAGGATCAATCGACTACATTATTTTCTTTTTAAAATCAAATTAACAATTATTTTCAGTTACACATATTACATCTATTAATATATGTATATAAACGTGTTTCTAATTAATCAAGAAAAAGAGCGAACGAAAAAAAAATAAAAAAAATAAACATCTGCTGTACGTCGCAGTTTAAAAAAAAAATAATAGATTCTAAAAAGGAGAGCGTTTTAGATAAATCTTTCAACACAATTTGTGTTTTAAATCATTCTTAAAAACTTTATACCTTGTCAATTTAATCCAAAACACAGAAACGCCTTCGAATTTTACCAAATTAAATCGTTTGACTTTTTGACATCAAATCTTTGACTTCGAAAATTAAACATCAAATGAAGGAATTTAGGATCGAAAACTTACAGAAAGATCAAATAGATGATTCCTAATATGTTTGTATTTTTAGATTTGGTTTATTGGTTTGGGATGAAGCTGTTGGATACAATGGTTCACGCAGAGAACAACCGAAGTTGTTCTTATTTTCTTTGGGTTCCCATTTTGATTAGCAACAGACAGTAGTAGTATATACAAATGATAAGATGATTAATGGAATAATTTGAGCAGTAAACATTGTACGATCGGTTGTTGGCTAGCGAAGGTGGTCGACCGAAACAGCTCATCAACAGAAGATGAAGAAGAAAAAATAAAATAAAACAGATGGGATGGATAACTACTCTGTGTATGAACTATCTGCCTTTTAGAATTTATAATTTCTCTTAATAATTAATAACTCTAAATATATAATAATAATAATAATAGTTTCTAAATAAAAAGAGTAATAAAAATACTGCTATAATAATAATAATAATAATAATAATAATAATAATAATAATATTAATAATAATAAGATTAGTGGAAGTTTTAATATAAAGATAAGTGTACTAATAATTAATAGTAGTGATGCCAATAACTACATAATGATATTAATAATATTAATGTTTATATTTATATATATATATCAAATGGTATATCTATATGTTATATATTTAATATAATGATGTTAAAAGTACTAATATTGATATTAATCTTGAAAGTGATAATAATCTTATTTTTAGTAACTATATTTTTAATTTATAATATAATTTAATATCTTAATATTATTTATTATTAATTATGTAATATAATATATTATATAATAACATATATTGAATATTTAATAGTTATACGTTATATATATATATTATTATTATTATGTAATTGTATTTACATATTAGTTACATCATATATATGTAAATATGAATATCTAACTAATGATTTATATATATAATTATTATGTATCTATTTACTATATTACATTAGTTCATAATAAAGATAAATATTATACATTTCAACAAATAATATTTATATCTTTTATATTACCATATACATATAATAATGAGTATGTATGTATAGTTATTCACATTTACATTTCTGTTTACATTTAAAGGTTCGTGAATCGTCATTAATTGTCAAAGGTCAAATGAATCTATGTAAACAGTTCGAGAATTTTTGAAACTCAACATTACAGATTTTGCTTATCGTGTCGGAAACATATAAAGATTAAGTTTAAATTTGGTCAGAAATTCCCGGGTCATCACAGTAATTGCATCCGACACGTTATAGACCATAATTAAAAGCATGTCAGGGGACATTGCCTTAACAGTTGCTTGTTCAACGCTTTCCTTTACAACCGGACGGTAGTTTACCGAAAGGTAATATACAGAGCAAGTATACTGGACGTGTTGCTTTCCCAATACAAGGTTAGCAACTGGGTGACACAAAACCGCAAATTTTGAGCTAAAATTTTCAAATCTGAAACTCACCAAACCCACAAAAACAATTTGCAAACACCGGTGAAGGGTTATTCCGGAAAACTTATCTAGGGTAAAAGCTAGATTGAATTTTCAAAAAGATCAAATGTTTTCATAAAGATCCAATTTACTTAAGGATCTAAATTTTCATAGTCATGTGGGACTGTAAACCACAACGTTACTATCATTGTTCATACCGCTGTATAGAAATCACTGATGTACAAAGTGTGAAGAATAAAGAAGTGATTCTAGTATTTTTATTTCAAGAATATATTGCTTGAGGACACGCAACGCTCAAGTGTGGGAATATTTGATAATGCTAAAAACGAACACATAATTCATAGCATTATTCCTCAAGAAAGACAAGCTTTTAGTTGCAATTGTTCTATTTACAAGTGATATTCATTTAAATATTAAAAGGTGAAGACAAAAGGCAGATTCGATGATTTAAAGATGCAAACAACCAAAAAGCTCAAAAGTACAAAGTACGATCCAAGAGGTTCAATTTATTGATGAGAATCATCTAGAAATGACAAAAGTACAAGTTACAAAACGAAAAGTACAAGATATTAAATTGTACGCAAGGACGTTCGAAAATCCAGAACCGGGACCTAAGTCAACTTTCAATGCACGATGCAACGGAGCGAAAATTACAAGTCAACTATGCATATAAATATAATATAATATATAAATAATTCTTAAAATTATATATATATTATATTTATTTATTAAAAAAATCCGTCGGCAAGCTAGGAGCCAAACTTGGATGAGCTGTAATCCACTACTCCGCGATCGCGGAGATGTGAAGGAGAAACCCTTTGAGATCGCGAAGCACACCAAAACTGAAATGGGGCCTATAAAAGGCAACGCATTCGATCGATATTTTACACTTCTTTTTCTTTTCATCATACGTAAAGATATATATATATATATATATATATATATATATTATAATTTTAATATATATATATATATATATATATATATATATATATATATATATATATATGTATATATATATATTATAATTTTAATTTTAATTTTAATTTTAATTCTAATAATAAGGGTATGTTAGCGAATGTTGTAAGGGTGTAAGTCGAAATTCTGTCCGTGTAACACTACGCTATTAATAAATCAATGTAAGTTATGTTTAAATTATTTTCATTAATGTCTCGTAGCTAAGTTATTATTATGCTTATTTAAGCCTAAGTAATCGTGATGTTAGACTAAATATTAAAATTGGGTAATTGGGCTTTGTACCATAATTGGGGTTTGAACAAAAGAAAGACACTTGTAGAAATTAGACTATAGGCTATTAATGGGCTTTATATTAACTAAATGATACCTCGTTAATTTAATATATAGACTTATAATTTGACGTATTTATATATAACCACATACGCTTGACTGGGTACGGTGGGCGGGATATCTATAAATACCAATAATTATTCATTTTACCGGACACGGAACTGGATTAATAGTTAATAGACTTGTTGAAACAGGGGTGGATTACATTCAAGGGTAATTGGTGTAATTGTTAACAAAGTAGTAAAACCTTGGTTTACAAGCAGTCGATAACCTGGTGTATTCATTAAACAAAGTATTAAGACCTTGTTACAATTCGAATCCCCAATTAGTTGGAATATTTGACTTCGGAAATAAGAATAATTTGACGAAGACTTTTTCACTTTATGATTATGACTGATGGACTATTATGGACAAATCCGTATGGACATATCGAATAATCCAGGACAAAGGACAATTAACCCATGAGAATAAACTAAAAACAACACGTTGAACATCATGATTACGGAAGTTTAAATAAGCATAATTTTTTATATTTCATATTTAATAGCACTTTTAATTATCGCACTTTTATTTATTGTCATTTTATTTAATTTCATTTTTAATTATCGTACTCTTTAATTATCGCAATTTTATTTTATCGCACTTTTATTATTGTAATTTACTTTACGCTTTAAATTAAGTTATATTTATTTTTAATATTTTACATTAAGTTTTAACTGCGACTAAAGTTTTAAAATCGACAAACCGGTCATTAAACGGTAAAAACCCCCTTTTTATAATAATAATAATAATACTACTTATATATATTTTTGTATTTTTACAAATATAAGTTAAAAATATAGCGTTAAGCTTGTTTAAAGATCCCTGTGGAACGAACCGGACTTACTAAAAACTACACTACTGTACGATTAGGTACACTGCCAATAAGTGTTGTAGCAAGGTTTAGGTATATCCACTCTATAAATAAATAAATAACTTGTGTAAAATTGTATCGTATTTAATAGTATTTCCTAGTAAAAATTAATAGTATTTTGTACCCCTTCGCTTTAACACCAGCATGCCGGTTTTTACCGACGTTTCATAAAATACTTTTCTAAAATTGCCACTCCTATGAATAAACTCCTAGAAAAGGATGCTCCATTATCTCTTCAGATGAATGCATCAAATCTTTTAATATTCTTAAAGAAAAACTCACTAATGCGCCGATCATGATAACTCCAAATTGGAATCTACCGTTTGAACTCATGTGCGATGCAAGTGATTTCGCAATGGGAGCCGTTTTAGGACAAAGGATTGAAAAACGATTTCAACATATTTATTACGCTAGTAAGATGTTACAAGGATCACAAACGAATTACACAACTACTGAAAAAGAACTCCTTGCTATTGTCTTTGTTTTTGACAAATTTCATTCATATCTCGTTCTAGCTAAAACGGTGGTCTATACCGACCATTTTGCTCTTAGATACCTATTTTCAAAACAAGATGCTAATCCACGATTAATCCATTAGATCTTACTCTTACAAGAGTTCAATATTGAAATCCGAGACAAAAAGGGAGCAGAAAATCTCGCCGCTGATCATCTTTCTCGTCTTGAAAATCCTGAATTAGAAGTTCTAAATGAATCGGCCATACATGACAACTTTTTTGATGAATATCTTTTAAAGATTGATTATAATGAAATTCCATGGTTTACAGACTATGCAAACTACTTAGTATGTGGATTCCTTGAAAAAGGGTTGTTATACCAAAAACGAAAGAAATTCTTTAGTGATATAAAACACTATTTTTGGGAAGATCCATATTTGTTTAAAAGTTGTCCTGATAGAATAATATGTCGATGCGTATTCGGAGATGAAGCTAATCAAATCTTAAACCATTGTCACACAGGACCAACATGAGGGCATTATGGGCCTCAACTCACAGCAAGAAAAGTTTATGACGCTGGATTCTATTGGCCTACAATTTTCAAAGACGCACACCTTCTTTGTAAATCCTGTGATGCTTGTCAAAGGGCCGGAAAAATAAGTCAACGTGATCAAATGCCACAAAATGTCATTCAAGTATGTGAAGTATTTGACGTTTGGAGTATTGACTTTATGGGTCCATTTCCAAAATCTCATAATAATCTCTACATTCTCGTTGCCATTGATTATGTATCTAAATGGGTGGAAGCACAAGCTCTCCCAACTAATGATGCACGAGTTGTAGTCAACTTCTTAAAACGTCTTTTTGCTAGGTCCGGAACACTGAAAGCTTTAATAAGTGATCGGGGTACTCATTTTTGTAATAATCAACTTGAGAAAGTTCTCAAAAGATATGGAGTAACTCATAAAATCTCAACCGCTTATCATCCACAAACGAGTGGACAAGTTGAAAATACCAACCGAGCATTAAAATGTATTCTAGAGAAAACTGTAGGATCAAATCCAAAGGAATGGTCCATGAAATTGGAGGATGCACTCTGGGCTTTTAGAACAGCCTAAAAAACTCCAATTGGTACCACACCTTTTAGACTTGTTTACGGAAAAGCATGTCATCTTCCAGTAGAAATTGAGCACGAAGCATTTTAAGCTTTGAAGACGTGTAATCTTGATTTACATGAAGCCGGACGTCTACGATTAAGTCAATTAAACGAATTAGAAGAATTGAGACATGATGCATATGAAAATTCGTTAATCTATAAGGAAAGAACGAAGAAATGGCATGATAAAAGAATCAGAAGTTCAAAAGAATTTAAGGAAGGAGACAGAGTTCTTCTTTTCAATTCACGATTCAAGCTATTTCCTGGAAAATTAAAATCAAGATGGTCTGGACCATTCATAGTTAAAAGAGTTTTCCTATACGGAATAGTAGAATTAATAAAATCAAATGGGATTGAATTTAAGGTTAATGGTCACAGAGTTAAACATTACATAGATAATCCAATGGAAGTTGAAGATGAAGTTAATCACAATTTCGACACCACAACTAACTAAGTGTGGGAAGATTCAAATCTTTTATGGATAATATATATTTCTGTTAGAGTTAAATTTTCTGTTTTCGTGTAGTTTCCGAAAATGGAATCCGAATGATCTTTACCTAGCAGACCCTAAAGAACTAGTCTTCTCCCCCTATTCTGAATTTTTATTTTTTTTAGGTTTTACGAGATGAAGAATTCCTTTGATTTGAACCGTGGTCTAATGCTACACGCTTTGATTACTAAACGTAATAATGACACACTCCCGAGTGAAGTGGTATCCTTCATAACAGGCAAAATGGACGAAGTAAGGAGAGAACTCAGGAACAATCATAAGAAGATACATTTTGGTAAAGGAAAATCAAAATTCGCAACAAAAAGAAGAGCATGACATCTTGAAAGATGTCATAAATGCGGAAAATGGTCACACGAAGGTAAATGTTCGAACAATCAAACATATTCATATACCGAATTTGTTACTCTATGCAGAGAAGGACCGTTCATATGTTTAGAAGAAAAGTTATTGAAAAATCGAGGTTACGCTTACGTAGCTATGGAAAACCAAATCACACAACTCTCCTATGAGTCGGCTAAAGCAGGTCACTGAGAATTCTTTCTCACAGGTAAGTATGTACAGTTTTGATTTTTTTTTATTTATTACTTTAACCTTTTGCTAATAAACGTTGAATCGTTCGCTATAAAGTATTAAATTGGTATTCAATAAAATTAGGTATGCGAAACCGAAATTATTGATATCATACAAAAATTTATTACATCACTGCGAAATTTACCGTTTATTCATAAGGTATAAATATCTTTAATCAATCAATCCAAAATATTTCAAAAATTCGTCAGGAGTAAAACTAGGTAATGTGACGATCGCTCCAAGTCCATATGGACGACCACGTCATTCATCGATTTCATTGCGAGGTATTTGACCTCTATATGATACGTTTTGTAAACATTGCATTATTTTGAAAAGGCACACCATAAATGAATATTTAAATTAAAGGTTTTCGACATCTGATGATTTCTACATATAGACAATCACCATAAATAATAGTTTACAACAGTACTTCCGTTGACAATGCAGTCAAAATAAGATACATGGTGATGATTTGGTGAATGCAACGTTTCCTTGAAAAATATACCATGTAAGACTACATGTACATAGCTTGTCTAACATATAAGCAAACAGCGGAAGACTTCTAGGGAACCTGAGAATAAACATGCTAACAAGTGTCAACACAAAGGTTGGTGAGTTCATAGTTTTAATGTTTCGTATAATCTGTATATAAAGGTGGATCACAAGATTTCAGTTGTTTCATCCAGAAACGTTTATCAAAATATTCTACGAAGTTGAGCACCCTGGTAACTAAACTTTAACGTTATAATAAGTACCCCTGTTTTAACATACATGCAACCAACATGTACAATACACGCAATCCAACATGTACTAAACTCAAATAGCATACGTCTGTTTTATAGTTCAGGCTAGGGTTTCTATACCTGGAACAGAAGGGGATGTCAAGCCCTATGGATCCATATACAACTACTCGCGCCCACCAATTCTTATAACTGGCAGTTACTAGTTACCAAAGCCAAGGGATTTTTAGTTCAAACTCAGTGTAGAATTTAGTATGTACTTGTATCCATTGTTTAAAATAAAGTGCATGTATTCTCAGCCCAAAAATATAGATTGCAAAAGCAATTAAAAAAGGAGCAAATGAAACTCACCTTAGCAGCACATAAAGTCGTTCACCAAAATGTGACCGAAACTCGGATTACCAAATAACCGTAGATCTCAACCTAGAGAACATATGTTGGTCAATAAATGTCTATCAAGCTAGGTCAGGTCATAGTGTATCACAATCCTAATGCTCGAGATCGACATACAAAAGTTATCCAAAGTCATTTCAAAAAGTCAATTTTGACAGTTGTTTAACAAAATGAGACGTACCTTATATAAGGATTCATTTACTCGATTGGTAATATTCAAAAATCCAATTTATCAATCTCGTAAACAAGTTGTTTAAATCTTAATTGCAGATTCAAAATCAATTTCAATTAACGTCAATCATAATTCAGTTGATCATATCTTTTAATCCGTTCATCGAAACTATTCGATATCTAAATGAAAAGTCATTGATTTTTCGCCAGCTTTCTAAAAACATGCATATCATATACCTTTTACCAGTAATATATGTATTTAATTCGTGATTCATCATAAACTGTTTAACGACGAAATTTAGCATACAAGCATGTATAAATATATATACTCGAACACTAGACATGGATACACAATTAATATATAAAAGATAAAATATGAGTGCTTACGTATCAATATTGAGATTCAATATTGTAGGAAAGTATGTAGATGCAACGGAGATGATAAACACTAGGTTTGATTCACAAATATACCCATGAACATTACCCATAACCTCCATAGCTATAACTCATATTTTCCTTAGCTCAATCCGCTTGAAAACCCATTTTGAAAGTGACACACTCATGACTTCGTCGTAGTATTTTATGTATAATACTACTAATTAAAAATAATAATCTTAATAATAATAATATTAATCTTAATAATATATATATATATATATATATATATATATATATATATATATATATATATATATATATATACGAGTGTAATATGTATGTGTGCAAAACTGGAATGAATTCGACTGAATTTATAGATGTGGCCTGAATTCCAACCCCATGCGATCGCATGGTTTTTGGGCATCAAGGCCATGCGATCGCAAGGCCCTCTGATCCAGCTCACAAACTTTTGTTTTCTTATTTGTCGACATATTTATTTATTAATATATAATATATATAATTTATATTAATTAATTATATATTATATTATATTCTCGTGCATAGTTGACTTGAAATTTTTGTTCCGATGTCTCGTACGTTGTCACTTGACTTATGCCCCGATTCCGGTTTCTCGAATGCATTTTCGTGTGCTTAGAAAACTATCACTTTACGTTTCGTGACTCGTACCTTTGTCAAAATATAGTCTTAAATTATCAACAAACTATACCACTCAAAGTATATCTTAATCTTTTGAGTGTTTTGGTCATTTACTTCTATAAATCATTGTCTCGTTATTTATTAATATAATAGTATTTATCAAACGTTTCATAACCAAGTTAATATCTATTTTCAATATTTATAAACACGTCTTAAAATACATATCGCAATTTATTCATATATCTAGTTCTAACAGTTAATATTTCTTATTATTGTATATGTCCAAATTACGTTATTTAAACAAACACTTTACCATTTATTCCGAATACCGTTAAACATGAGTGATTTCCCAAATCAACGTGGACCTCTGATAATGCTAAAAACGAACATATATTTCATAGCATTATTCCTCAAGAAAGACAAGCTTTTAGTTGCAATTGTTCTATTTACAAGTGATATTCGTTTAAATAATAAAAGGTGAAGACAAAAGATAGATTCGACGAATTGAAGACGCAAACGATCAAAAAGCTCAAAAGTACAAAAGACAATCAAAGAGGTTCCAATTATTGATAAGAAACGTCTCAAAATTACAAGAGTACAAGATTCAAAACGCAAAGTACAAGATATTAAATTGTACGCAAGGACGTTCGAAAATCCAGAACCGGGACATGAGTCAACTCTCAACGCTCGACGCAACGGATTAAAAATTACAAGTCAACTATGCACATAAATATAATATAATATTTAAATAATTCTTATAATTATTTATGTATTATATAATATATTATAAACCGTCGGCAAGAAAGGCTCCAAACTTGTGTGAGCTGTAAAAGCAAACTCCGCGAGTTGCGGAGTTTGCAGTGCAAAAATTACGCGAGTCGCGGAGCCCCAAAATTAGAAACTGCCTATAAAGCTCGCGCATTCTGATCGTAAAAATAAAACATATATATCCATCTCTCTATCTATATACGTAATATTTATATTTTAATTTTAATTTTAATTTTAATCCTAATAATAAGGGTATGTTAGCGAATGTTGTAAGGGTGTAAGTCGAAATTCTGTCCGTGTAACGCTACGCTATTTTTAATCATTGTAAGTTATGTTCAACCTTTTTAATTTAATGTCTCGTAGCTAAGTTATTATTATGCTTATTTAAAACAAAGTAATCATGATGTTGGGCTAATTACTAAAATTGGGTAATTGGGCTTTGTACCATAATTGGGGTTTGGACAAAAGAACGACACTTGTGGAAATTAGACTATGGGCTATTAATGGGCTTTATATTTGTTTAACTAAATGATAGTTTGTTAATGTTAATATAAAGATTTACAATTGGGCGTCCCTATAAATTACCATATACACTCGATCGGACACGATGGGCGGGGTATTTATATGTACGAATAATCGTTCATTTAACCGGACATGGGAATGGATTAATAGCCACTAGAATAATTAAAACAGGGGTGAAATTATGTACAAGGACACTTGGTATAATTGATAACAAAATATTAAAACCTTGGGTTACACTCAGTCGACATCCTGGTGTAATTATTAAACAAAGTATTAAAATCTTGTTACAGTTTAAGTCCCCAATTAGTTGGAATATTTAACTTCGGGTATAAGAATAATTTGACGAGGACACTCGCACTTTATATTTATGACTGATGGACTGTTATGGACAAAAACCAGACGGACATATTAAATAATCCAGGACAAAGGACAATTAACCCATGGGCATAAAACTAAAATCAACACGTCAAACATCATGATTACGGAAGTTTAAATAAGCATAATTCATTTATTTCATATTTAATTTCCTTTATTTTATATTTAATTGCACTTCTAATTATCGCATTTTTATTGTTATTGTATTTAATTGCACTTTTAATTATCGTACTTTTTAATTATCGCAAGTTTATTTTATCACACTTTTATTAATCGCAATTTCATTATCGTTATTTACTTTACGCTTTAAATTAAGTCTTGTATTTATTTATTATTTTACATTTGGTTTTAACTGCGACTAAAGTTTTAAAATCGACAAACCGGTCATTAAACGGTAAAAACCCCCCTTTATAATAATAATATTACTTATATATATATTTGTATTTTTACAAAAGTAAACTAATATAGCGTTAAGCTTTGTTTAAAGATTTTCCCTGTGGAACGAACCGAACTTACTAAAAACTACACTACTGTACGATTAGGTACACTGCCTATAAGTGTTGTAGCAAGGTTTAAGTATATCCATTCTCTAAATAAATAAATATCTTGTGTAAAATTGTATCGTATTTAATAGTATTTTCTGCTAAAAATTAATAGTATTTTATACCCCTCTGCTCAAATATCAACCTCATAATAGAAACTCGTAATAATATTATAATTTTTAAGGGACTTAATAAATATCTTTTAATTCAATCGTTTGGCATAATCTTCTAATTCCGTAGTTAAATATATCAATCAGATAATCAAACCAATAAGTTTAATGCACAGTATCATTTTCTTAACACTTTGTTATGTTTTCAAGTTATAGTATATATATATATATATATATATATATATATATATATATATATATATATATATGTATCTATTTACATATAATTGTTCGCGAATTGTTGAGAACAATCGAAGAGTATTTGAATAGTTTAAAATTTTGAGATTCAACTTCATAGACTTTGCTTATAGTGTCGAAAACGTTAAATCATTTAAAGATAAAGTTTAAATTTGGTAAAAATTTCCGGGTTGTCACAGGTAAAATAGCCGAAATTACTTTACCCAAAAGAGGGGCGTATATTTTTGATAATATTTGATTGATTAAAGTGGATAAAAGACCAAAAAGATTTTTTTTTTAACCTTGTTTTTAAAATTAATATATAAATATTAAATTATTATTGTAAATTTTTAAAATCAATATATTTAAGTTTATAAATATTTAAAAAAAACCAGTATTTTTAATATAAGTTTGTAAAACTAATATATATAAATATTAATAATATTTATATGAAATCTTATACATTTTAAATTTAAGTTTGGTGAGAATTTAAAAACAAAATTTACTTTATTTCATTAAGTTAAAAATTTGATATTTAAAATTCGTCGTGAGTTGAAGACTAGGTTATGGAACCGAAATTGCTTTACCCAAGGGCGGGACGAGAAATTTTGTTATCATTATTTTTAATCTTATTGAATTAAAGTATGCCAAAAACATTTAAAAAACCCAAAAATCTTTGCTTTTAAAACAATCGCTTTAAAATGACAAATTTTAATATTTTGTCGAGGGACGGACTAGGTAAACGTACCGAAACAACCTCGTCCTAAAAAAAAGGAAAACTAAATTTTAAATTTAATTAATTGTTTTATTATTATAGATTTTATAAAAAAAAGGGAAATCCCCAGTCGCGGAGTTTTTGTGGTACCCACATCCGCACTCGCGGAGGTTCTAAAAACCAGACCAGGATATATCTGGTCGAGACATACCAGTCCACACACAAACACATTTTTTTCTGCGAAAAACACACACAAACCCTCTCAAAATCATGATTTTTCACCGTTAATCATCAAATTTCTTGCTAAAATCACGATGAGGAGATTCTTCCCAAGAAGTTACTCAAGGAAATCGGTAATTTCTACATCTAAACACTCTTTAATCCGAATTTTTAGCGTTCTTGAGCAAAAATATACCTAATTTGATTTTGATGATTTCTAGTTTGATTGTGCTTAAATTGATTGTATATTATGCTTGTATAACCTAGATTGATGCTATTTAACATGATTAGAAGCCTTAAACTTCAAATTTTGAGTAATCTAGGGTTTGTGTTCTTGAGCAAAATTGGGGCTTTTTGATATAGACAGGTTATGGCCGAATTTTGTTGTTGGTTTATGCTAAACTAAGTAGTGTAACATGTTTAGGTTGCTAAATGATCAAAACTTTGATCCTAAACATGATTTTTGAGTATTAAAGTGGACTTTTTGAGTCAAAAATGCATGAACTCGATTTAATTGATATGAATGTCATGTGGAACTTGTTTAATTGCTATAATGATTATTTTTGACATGTTTTAGAAAATGAATGCTAAGAAAC
This sequence comes from Rutidosis leptorrhynchoides, assembly GCF_046630445.1. Classification (NCBI taxonomy): domain Eukaryota; kingdom Viridiplantae; phylum Streptophyta; class Magnoliopsida; order Asterales; family Asteraceae; genus Rutidosis; species Rutidosis leptorrhynchoides. Next base: position 104,570,360 of record NC_092338.1, on the reverse strand, counting down.
ATTGTATACATTTTCATATATGTTTATTTGTAAAAGTGTAGAATTGTTAATATTATGAAAATGCGTATAAAGTTTAATATGGATTAAACATGTCATTATGATTGTTTTGATTAATGATTTTGCTAACACTAATGCATATTTGGATGTACAAAAATTGTGTTTAATGTGTTTTGCAGACTGAAAGGGGTAAATCTTCATCCCAGGCTCGCAATGCTCCTCCTAATGCAGATGAGCAGGAGATTAACGTCCAATACAGACAAAATATACCTCATCAAGTCATTTCATTTTCAAATATCACTGAGGCAAATTTACACCCAAACTTGAGGTTTGACAGATTTTGGATAGACTATCCAAAATATCATAGGAACTTACACACCCTTCAGTCTAATGATGTTGAAGTACCCAGGGTAATAGATTGGGAACCGTTAGAAGCAGTGGGATTGGCCGATCCAATCATAGAATTACTTACACAAAGGTATGGTAATTCTACTTTTAGTGATTGGGAACGTTTGTTCAATATACGTAGGCCTGTATATAGAGAATGGTGTGTGGAATTATTATGTAGTATTGAAATAAATGATCGGGTAACTACCTTAACCGATCGGAGCTTTATTAGATTTTTATTAGGAGGTGAGATGCGCCATATGTCTCTAATAGATATGGCTCAGGCTTTACGTATATATACGCCTGAAGAACTAGCATGTACTGATTGTCAAAGGTTGATAGTTAATGGTAGGAGGGTTGATGAAAATTTTGATATGAATGGAATATGGAGTATAATGACTAGCCATAACCGATTTCGAGGGGGATCTTACTCTTATATTGATATTGATAGAGCTGAGTTAAGAGTGATCCACAGGTTTTTAGCAAACTCGATTACACAGCGAGGTAGGAACAAATAAAAGGTAAATGAACAAGATTTATTTTACCACATGTGTATTCAAGACCCACAGAGCGCTGTAAGTATACCTTATTGTGTGGGTAATTATTTATCGGCTATGGTTAGGGGTATGCGGCCTAATAGTATAATAATAGGTGGTATCTTTATTACTTTAATTGATGAGCATCTCGGTGTGGATAGAAGTCGGGGGGATTATTAATGGCAGAACCAGAACCCCATGATAGAATAGATTTACGCGTGTATCATGGTGCTAAGGTTTTAAAGAAACGACATAACGCTGCAGCACCATATGATGGCAATCATCCACAGGTCGAAAGAGATCAGCAGCAAGGTAATGCGGGAGGGGGGAATCAGATGACAGAAATGCAAATTTTTATGGCTCAACATGAGTATGAAATGGCTAGACAACGAGCATTTCAAGATTGGCAGTATCATCAAAGCCAAATCATAAGTCATTGTGCATACTTAAATACAAACTACATTCCTACTCCAATGTCCGTATTTCCTCCATGGACTATACAGACCCGACCACCGTACTCTACATATGACCCAGCTCAAGCATTCTACAACACTTACGGCTATGAATGGAATCCCTACTGGAACCATCCTCATCAACCCTAATTTTCTTTTATGCCTATTTTTATTTATTTGGTAAGTTGTAATTGTATACTTTTAATACTTCTTTTGATACTATAATAGTTTTTATAATTTTCTAACTTTTATTATTAGATTTTAATAATTTTTGAATGTGGGGTGATATACCCAACTTCAAAAATATGTATATATATGTTTGTAGTTTATCTCATGTACAAAACAGGGTAAAACAGCGCATTTTCAAAGACTGGCATTAAGTTCAGCAAAAGCAATTAATTTTGACGACAAGATGCAAAATATATGTGAAATAACAACAGACGGAATGAACAAATGAAGTGCACCATTTATCATTCAAAACAAACGCCAATATGTTTGGAAACTTTGGTAAAATTTTAATTGTTTTTCTACGCTAATTACCCTCAATAATTTAAATTGTTACTGATTTGTTGCAAATGAGGGCATTGTAAGATCTTAAGTGTGGAAAGTGGTTAAATTCGTTCGGATTTTTAAAAATTTTAATTTAAACACTTGGTTACCATTAAAAATACTAGTAACGCAGTAGTTGTATTAGAATCTAGTGCTCTCTGATAATAAAGAACAGCCCTAGTCTTATATACTGACAACCCACTTCTAGTAAAAATTTTAAAATTTTTTAACTAAATGAATTCAAAATCATGTTTATACATATTTATGAACGATAAAACTAGGTATTAACACCGAAATTGTCGTTATCTCATAAAAGACATAAATTAAGAAACAACCTAAAACGCTTGAATTCAATTAAAAATGGAATAGAGGAAAATAAAAAGGTAAAGAAAGGAAAATAAAAGCCAAGTGTGGGAAAAATTTACCAAATTATTCAAATTACATATATCACATATTTTTGTACAAATAATTGAAGATACTTTTGTTTTGAACGATTTAATCAGTTTTACCCGATTTTTTTTATAATATATTTGAAATAAATGTGCCACTTGATTTAAAAGGAAGTAAAGTCTTCCGAGAAAAAGACACGCGCTTCTTGATTTAGGTCAGGAAGTTGTCGTCCAGACCAGTTGTAGAGTTTACGAAAAACCTTGAAAAGTTTTCTCGAAAATCAGCTGGAAATCCACGGACCTCAGCATCAAATAGGGTCTCTAAGTGGTCAGACTTATTCTAACCATGAGAGGATCTGTCACGTACAATGGGGGGCACCGTGCAAATTAGCTTATAAGACTAATGAATCAGATCCCCAGAATGGATAATCTCCTTAAAGATAAAAAAAATCAGCTTTTAAGCTTGATATTACTCAATCCTTGAGATTGACCTTAAAGATTGAGAATTCAAACTCATAGAATTCGATGATATCTAAACTCGAGCTTGAACGAGAAAATATTTTGATCAAATTACAAACCGATTTGTTTTCTGAAACCCTATTTTCAATGCGTTCATTAAACGTAAAATCCTAAGAATTCACCGGAATTCATTAGGTCACCTGAACCAAATCGGTTGTCAACCGTAAGAACGGTGGTTGCATAGCATGGTTGAAGATAGGACCTTGTGCCAGACCGAAAAACTAAAGGGTGATCTTTACTATTGCTCCTACAAAGGATAGTAATTGCATCCGACACGATATAGACCATAATCAAAAGCATGTCACGGGACATTGCCTTAACAGTTGCTTGTTCAACGCTTTCCTTTACAATCGGATGGTAGTTTACCGAAAGGTAATATACGGAGCAAGTATACTGGACGTGTTGCTTTCCTAATACAAGGTTAGAAAGTGGGTGACACAAAACCATAAGTTTTGATCTAAAATTTTCAAATCTGAAACCCACAAAACCCACAAAAACATTTTGCAAACACCGGTGAAGGGTTATTCCGGAAAACTTATCTAGGGTAAAAGCTAGATTGAATTTTTAAAAAGATCAATTGTTTTCATAAAGATCCAATTTCCTAAAAAGATCTAAATTTTTATACTCATGTGGGACTGTAAACCACATCGTTACTATCATTGTTCATACTGCCATATTAAAATCACTGATGTACAAAGTGTGAAGAATAAAGAAGTGATTCTAGCAAAGTTATATTCAAGTTCTATATTGCTTGAGGACAAGCAACGCTCAAGTGTGGGAATATTTGATAATGCTAAAAACGAACATATATTTCATAGCATTATCCTTCTAGAAAGACAAGCTTTTAGTTGCATTTGTTCTATTTACAAGTGATATTCGTTTAAATAATAAAAGGTGAAGATAAAAGACAGATTCGACGATTTGAAGGCGCAAACGACCAAAAAGCTAAAAAGTACAAAGTACAATCCAAGTGGTTCAAATTATTGATGAGAAACGTCTAAAAATGACAAGAGTACAAGCCGTGAAATACAAAGTACAAGATATTAAATCGTACAAAAAGGCGTTCAAAAATCCGAAACCGAGACATGAACCAACTATCAACGTGCGATGCAACAGACCAAAAATTACAAGTCAACTATGCACGAGAATATAATATAATACATAATTAATTATATATATTATATTTATCCGCAGCCCACGTTTTGGATTTGATCAATGAGCTGGAATCTAAAGCTCCGCGACTGCGGAGCTATGAAGAACAAAAATACCGCACTCGCGGAGCACACAGTGATCAAGTGGGCCTATAAAAGGCCGCGCATTCTGCTCGATTCATCATTCCTTTTCCTTCTTTCTATCTACGTAATATATATATATATATATATATATATATATATATATAATTTTAATTTTAATTTTAATTTAAAGTTTAATAATAGTAAGGTTATGTTGGCGAATGTTTTAAGTTTGTAAGTCGAAATTCTGTCCGTGTAACGCTACGCTATTAATAATCATTGTAAGTTATGTCCAACCTTTTTAAATTAATGTCTCGTAGCTAAGTTATTATTATGCTTATTTAAGCCGAAGTAATCATGATATTGGACTAAATATTAAAGACAAGGTTATTGGGCTTTGGACCATAATTGAGGTTTGGACAAAAGACGACACTTGTGGAAATTGGACTATGGACTATTAATGGGCTTTATATTTGTTTAACTGAATGATAGTTCGTTAATTTAATATAGAGATTTACAATTTGAAGTAATTATAAATAACCACATACACTCAATTGGATACGATGGGTGAGATATTTATAAATACTAATAATCATTCATTTAACCAGACACGGGGATGGATTAATAGTCAATGGACTCATTAAAATAGGGGTGGATTACATACAAGGACACTTAGTGTAATTGTTAATAAAGTATTAAAACCTTGGATTGCACACAGTCGATAACCTGGTGTAATCATTAACAATGTATTAAAACCTTATTACAGTTTAAGTCCCCAATTAGTTGGAATATTTGACTTTGGGTATAAGGATAATTTGACGAGGACACTCGCACTTTTTATTTATGACTGATGGACTGTTATGGACAAAAATCAGATGAACATATCGAATAATCCAGGACAAAGGACAATTAACCCATGGTAATAAACTAAAATCAACACGTCAAACATCATGATTACGGAAGTTTAAATAAGCATAATTCCTTTATTTTATATCTCATCGCACTTTTATTTACTGTCATTTTATTTACTGCACTTTTAATTATCGTACTTTCAATTATCGCATTTTTATTTATCGTCATTTACTTTACTCTTTAAATTAAGTCATTTGTATATTTAATATTTTACATTAGGTTTTAATTGCGACTTAAGACATAAAATTGACAAACCGGTCATTAAACGGTAAAAAACCCCCTTTTATAATAATAATAATATTACTTATATATATATATATATATATATATATATATATATATATATATATATATATATATATATATATATATATGTATATATATATATATATATACAAATATAGTTAAAATAAATATAGCATTAAACTCAGCTAGCTCCCTGCGGAACGAACCGGACTTACTAAAAACTACACTACTCTACGATTATGTACACTACCTATAAGTGTTGTAGCAAGGTTTAGGTATATCCATTCTATATATAAATAAATAACTTATGTAAAATTGTATCGTATTTAATAGTATTTCGCAATAAAAATATAACTATTTCGTATACACCTCGCAAAACATCAGGTCCCTATATCCTTTAAACAGGTCAGACCAAATTTCTTTAACATATCTTTGATATATTTATCCTGACTTATAAAAATTCCATCATCAAGTTGTTTAATTTGCAATCCTATAAAGTATTGCAAATCTCTTTGTAAGCTCATTTCATATGTCTTTGACATAAGTTTCGAAAAATCTTGACAATGTTTCTCATTTTTAGATCCATAAATAATATCATCCACATATATCTATACCAGTAAGAGATCACCATCTGTCTCTTTTGAGAACAGAGTGGTATCAATTGTTCCAAATTTAAAACCTATACCAGTGAGATGCACATGAAGTGTCTCATAACATGCTCTTGGTGCCTGTTTGAGGCCATAAAGAGGTTTGTCTAGCTTGTAGACATGGTCTGGATATTTACTGCTTACAAAACCAGGAGGCTGTTTGAAATAAACTTTTTCTTGCAGCTTCCCATTTAGAAATGCAGATTTAACATCTATCTGGAATACCCTAAAGTTCATCTTAGCAGCATATGCCAAGAACAATCTGATAGCTTCCATCCTAGCCACTGGAGCATATGTCTCTCCATAATCCAATCCTTCTTCCTGTTTGAATCCTTGAGCTACCAATCTAGCTTTGTTTCTGATCATAATCCCATCTTCATCCATCTTGTTCTTGAAAACCCACTTGGTACCAATGATCTTCTTAGTTTCATCATCAGGTTTAGGTACTAATGTCCAAACCTTATTCCTATCAAACAGGGAGATCTCTTCTTGCATAGCTCCTGCCCAGCTTGGATCTTTGATTGCTTCATCAGGACATGTAGATTCAATGGTAGACACAAAATTTACATGCATACAAAAGTTGTTGGTTGCATGTCTTCTTGTTTTAACACCACTAGCTAGATTACCAATAATTTGCTCAATTAGATGCTCTTTTGTCCATATAGTGTTATGAACAGGTGAGCTTGTCGTGGAACACACAACTTCTTGATCATCAGCTGGTTCAAAGGTATGAGCAGCAGTTGGAGACAGCTGTTCATTATTAATGTAACCAGTACCAACTTATGATCCTTCAGAACCAGTAGACCTATGCTCAAGTTGTATGACTTCAGTAGAGCCAGTAGGTCTACTTGGTTTAGACATAGATGGAACAGAGTGTTCCATCTCATCATCGGAGAACCCAGCAACATGGATTGGTGAGGGATTTGCAGCTGGTTCTTCTTCATCATCAAGAGCTTGCTGAGTAGGCTCTTCAAACAACAACTCTTCATCTTCTTGACTGGAAGATGAAGCTGGGGCAGTTTCATCAAATGTAACATTAATTGATTCTTCAAAACAACCCCTTATTTTATTGAAAACCCTATATGCCTTTGACATGTTGGAATATCCCAAGAATATACCTTCATCAGCCTTAGCATCAAACTTGCCTAGCTGATCCCTATTATTTAGAATGAAACAGGGAGTGCCAAATACATGAAGAAATGCAATTGAGGGTCTTCTTCCTTTGAGAACTTCATAAGCAGTTTTCTGATGTCTTTTCACAATTAAAGATCTATTTTGGGTAAAACATGCAGTGTTTACAGCTTCTGCCCAATATGAATTTTTCAGCCCAGACTCGGCTAACATAGATCTTGCTGCTTCAATGAGAGTTCTGTTTCTTCTTTCTGCAACACCATTCTGTTGAGGTGTTCTCACAGCAGAAAAGTTCTGTGAAATACCTTTGTCAGCACAAAATTCTTCTAATGTAGCATTTCTGAATTCTGTACCATGATCACTTCTTAGCTGTTTCACCAGTTGTCCATTTAAAAGCTCCATTCTTTTGATAAAATTGATAATTTCATCAGCAGCTTCACTCTTTTGCTTCAAAAAGAATACCCAGGTGTATCTGGAATATTCATCAACAATAACCAGTGTATACTTCTTCCCACTACAGCTGGCCACATTAACAGGACCAAATAGATCCATATGAAGTAAATGAAATGGTTTCTCAACAGATGAGATTTGCTTTGATTTGAATGAGGCATGGTGATGTTTTCCCTTTTTACAGTCAGGACACAATCTGTCCTTTACATATGACATAGTGGGTAGCCCAGACACCAAAATTCTACTGGATAATTTGTGAATGTCTTTGAAGTTGAGATGTGAGAGTCTCTTGTGCCATAACCACTTCAGGTTGTCTGCTTCCTTTGAATAGAAACAAGTATCAGTTGTTGTGACTGCTGTGTTCATGTCAATTTGATACATGTTTTCATGACGTTTTGCAGTCAGCAGTGGCTTCCCTGTCTTATCAAAAATAGTGCCAATTTTCCTTCTGAATTGGACTATCTTATTCTTACTTGTCAGTTGGCTTATGCTGAGTAAATTATATTTAAGCCCAACGACATATGCAACATTTGAGAATGTGACATTCCCATTTGTCAAAGTACCAAAACCCTTTGTGTAACCCAACGAATTATCTCCATACGAAACAACAGGACCATCCTTTTCTTGATAGTTCATCAGCAGGGACTTACATCTGGTCATATGTCTCGAACAACCACTATCGAGATACCAGATTTGCTTGTTTTGAATGCCCTACACAGTAGCTAAGAGATTAGTTCTTTTTGAGAACCCATCCAAGGATGGGTTCTGGAAGGGTCATCTTTGATGATCTCTTCCTATCTGCTGGTTTGCTTGAAGAAGCAGCAGTAGATGGGGTTAGGGTTAGAGTACACCGGTTGGCTAAGTGAAACTTGCTGCCACATTTGTAGCATTTTCTCACATTTGGTATCGGTGACTAGTCATACACTGAGTAAATGAGTGCAGTAAGATCGGTTCGACTTTTGGTTACTGCCTCAATTAGCTGGTCAAGCTTGACTGTCATAATCTCAGTGATAGATAACTCATCATTCGAGTCCACTTTTGCTTTTCCCTTAAGGGTAGCTTTCTTCTTAGAACCAGTACCATAGTCATGGCGTATTGCTTTGCCTTTTTCACTTGACAAGCCAGCGTGGGAAGTTACTAGCTTGTCTACTGAAGCTGATGAGCTAGAAGAAGTTTTACCTGCTGCCTTGGACTTGCCAGTATTTCGTTTGACTGGCTTGTCTACAGCTACTGTTGACCAGTAAGTTTGTCATCAGCTGGCTCAGCACAATTAGAACTCGAACACGAAGGGGAATCAGTTGGTTTAATTTTTCTTAGATTATTTTCAGTGATTTCCCTTTTAATACGTCTTTCTTTTAGAGTCATGTAGTAGATGCTTGAGGGGTCAGTAGTCTCATCAATTGAGGTACTGCTTCTCTTGCTCTAACTTCATCCTCCAAAATCTCTTTCATGGCAGGTGGTGGGGACACAGCAGGTCTAACAAACTTATTTGTCAAGACCTTTTTACCCTTAACTATCTTGGCAAAAGTATTTGGCAAGACAGCTTCAGGATCAGTTTCAAGAATTGGGTCCATGAAAGTAACTTCTGCAATAGCAGCATCAGCAGCATAGTCACCAGCAAAGAAAGCTTCAACTTGGGCAGGCACCTGCTCATTAACACACTTGGTTGTGCGTTGAGCAGATGTACACCACGAAGCGACAACCTTTTTAAGATTATCCAGCTGGTTCTTGACTTCTGCTGCCTCAACGTGAAGAGACTTTAAAGCAGAGTTTTGTTTTTCAAGTTTGGAAATATCATCTTTCAAGATTTTAATTTCATCATTTTTGCTTTTAAGTTTCTCATTTAAAGATTTGTTGTCAGTTTTCAAAACTTCTTCACGTTTGCTGCCTCTACATAAGTCAACTCTTAGGTAGTCAAACATTTCGGCTTTTTCATCATCAGTATAAGTTCGAAAATTATCAACCTTATACATCATTTCAGTTTTCCATTGAGGTGAATCTCTTTTCTAATCAGCTTCCCTCATATCAGCCAAAAACTTACTACCACTATCATCCTCATCAGACTCTTTGACCTCCTTGGCCATTAAACACAGCTTTTTATCAGAAGCATAACCAACACCATCTTCATCAGTATCACTATCAGAGGATGACGACGAGCTGGTTTCATCCCAATCATGATGCTCAGCAACTAGAACCTTTTCTGCCTTTTTACCCTTTTTATCAGTCTTAGCACTTTCCTTCATCTGAGCTTTCATAGCTTTGTACTTGTTCTTGTACTTATCAGCTTTTGAGAAAGAGTTAGCATGTGAAGTTGAAGGTTTCCTGGACATGCATTCAGCAGCAAAATGTCCAACCTTCCCACAATTATAACACTCAGATTTAGGACCCTTGACTGACTTGCTGCTATACCTAGCACTCGGTTTCTTACTCCCTTTGTATGACTTGCTGGTTCTATTACGATTGAACATTTTGAACTATCTAGCCAGCAAAGCCATACCTTCAGCAAACCCTTCTACATCACTTTCATCATCACTGCTTTCTTCAGACCCAGTACCACTATCCACATCACTCTCAGCTGTCTCTTCTTCTGCCAACAACTTTTGAACCAGTAAAGCCTTTTGAGCTTTCTTTTTAGCAGCAGCAATAAGAGCAGTATCATCTGTCTTAGAAGATTTTGAAGTGGTGGGGGCAGACCTAAAGTTTTCTTTTAAGTTAAGTTCAAATTTAGCCTCTGCTTTCTCATGGTTCCATAGTGAACTGTAGAGAGAAGACATGTTAAAGTTCTTTAAGGTCTGAGTGGTTCTTAAAGGGTCAGTAACAGATTTCCATTTAGTAGGCAGTGAATCAATGAATTTGTTTACTTGTTCAAATTCCGTATAGGTGACATTCAAAGTGATCAGGTCTGCAATCAAGGAGTTAAACCTAATAAAGGTTTGCTTAAGGGTTTCATTCTTATAGGCAAAGAACATTTCATATTCTCTTTTCAAAGTAATCATTCTGTTCTGCCTTACTTCTCCCATACCCTCATAGGTGACATCTAGATAGTCCAACATAAGCTTGACATTTGCTTTTCCCCTAATCAGTTTGAACAGTGGGTTAGGAAAAGTTATAACTAACAGAGTTCTGATTTTAGGGTCAAGTCCAACACGACTTTTATCCTCAGCATCCCATTTAGAAGGAGTGAGAATAACCTCTCTGCCAGGAACAGCAAGAGTGTCAGCTGTAGCTGGAGCACTACCAATAGTCTCAGTGGAAACAAATGGACCATCTATGGCAATACCAGGCATGGGTGGGTCAATAGACTCAAGGTGAAGCATGAATCTTGCCTTCCAAGTTTCATACTCATCTTCATCAAATTTAGATGGTCTATTGGATGAGCCATTTTTAAGGTAAGCTGTATTTGAATATGCAGCCATGAGAGAATTTAGATCCAAGATATTAATTATCAAGACTGAAGCTCTGATACCAGTTATTGGTCCCTTGATAACAACAGGAGTATTGTAGAGGGGAGGTGAATACAATTTCTTTTAATTAACTTAACAGTTAAACACGATTAGTATTCAAGCATGTAAATTAAATAGAGTCACAGGTAATTTTCAACGGTTATTCTTTATTGATTGAATCACAAAGAATCACAACTATCCTTGGCGAAATGATAGTTGGTTGATACAGATTACCTAGAATATAGCTAAGAGGTAAACTAAAAGCTATTACATGTTTTTGACTCTAAATAAATAAACCCATAGCACTAGTTGTTACAATAGTGGATACAACAATTTATAGTACTCCTATTAACAGTGTAATGGATCTATTGTCCACTGGTACATAGGATGTCTGTACTTGTGGGGACAACTGCATCAGAGAGCATGCTCTCCTCTTTCGTCTTTGGTAGCTATTTGCAGGAACACCCCAATTCAGTTTGGCACCACTATTTGATTAAACAAATAGAATGTTGTATTCCCTAGGTGTTAACAAAGTATAACCCATGTCTGCACATGCGTTAAACTTCTGCATTCCCACGTGGTCTTGTAAGGTCACTTGTCAGCCGCCGACGCGTGTCCTTTTCTCTTCAACTTTGTCTTTGACTTCTGTTGAATAGTACAATTGATGTAGACCACTCGGGAAACTACTATGCTTATAATGGAGCATAGCTATCTTGTATAGTAAGCTGCATTCCAGCTGTGCTGTGAAAGGACCCGACCTAATCTATTTGGATGAAGTCTTCAACAGTTGGTTCCATTGCGAGGTTCTGACCTCTATATGCCATGAACGACTCCATGTAATATGAGCAAATGCACAGCAGAAGATTTTTTTCATACCTGAGAATAAACATGCTTTAAAGTGTCAACCAAAAGGTTGGTGAGTTCATTAGTTTAACATAAATAATCATTTCCATCATTTTAATAGACCACAAGATTTTCATTTTCAGTTCTCATAAATATACGTCCCATGCATAGAGACAAAAATAATCATTCATATGGATTGAACACCTAGTAACTGACATTAACAAGATGCATATAAGAATATCCCCTATCATTCCGGGAAATCCTTCGGACATGATAAAAACGAATTCGAAGTACTAAAGCATCCGGTACTTTGGATGGGGTTCGTTAGGCCCAATAGATCTATCTTTAGGATTCGCGTCAATTAGTAGATCGGTTTACTAATTCTTAGGCTACCAAGCAAAAAGGGGCATATTCGGCTTCGATCATTCAACCATATAATGTAGTTTCGGTTACTTGTGTATATTTCGTAAAACATTTATAAAAATTGCGCATGTATTCTCAGCCCAAAAATATAAAGGGTAAAAAGGCAAATGAAACTCACAATACTGTATTTTGTAGTAAAAATACATATGACGACCTTGAATAATGCAGGGTTGGCCTCGGATTCACGAACCTATATCATTTGTATATTTATTAATACACATAATCGTAATCGAACATATATATATACCTATATATATATATATATTATTAATGATAAAATTTTTGTATTAATAACTTATATATATTTTATTATTTAATTAAATGTATTTATTTTGTATATAAAATATTAATATAATTAAGGTATGTATATTAGATATACTTTTATGTAATTACTCTTTTGTTTACAAAATACTAGTTATAATAACTTTAGAGTAATTATGCTGATAATAATAATAATTTTCATGGTACTAATAATATTAATGATAGTGTTAATAATAGTTTTTATAAAAATATAAATTTATAGTAATGATACTTTTATTAATAATTATATTAATTTTCAATAACAATAGTACTTGTTAATGATTTTCATGTTAATGAAAGTGCTAACACTAATAATAATACTTATATCAATATTATTAATACTAAAAATTTTAAAATGATACTAATACTAATATTAATGAAAATACTAATAAGTTTTATTATTTTCAAAATAATAATAATAATAATAATAATATCCATATTCATGAAAATCATAACCTTCGTGTCAAGTTTCTTTGATAACAACTATAGTTTCTTATAACATTAGTTTGTATTTATAATCATAACTTTTACATGTGTTCGTATAACTATAACTAATTTCTATAATCTTTATCCTATTATCTTTTATATTTATGTTATTAATATGTTTAATATCCTTGAAATCATAATAATAATACTAATATTAATAATACAATAATAATACTAACAACAACGATAATATTAATAGTGATCATATTAATAATTTATAATTAATAATAATTGTAAATGATAACTAATACTTAAATGACAAAATTATAATACTAATTACATTAATAATGTTAATAACAATTATAATAATAATCATAATCACAATAATAACTAATAATAATAATGATAGAAATAAAATTAAGTGTGTATACCCCTTTAAAAGCTTTTTCTAAAAAGAAAAGTCCTGGATTGGGCTCGAACTCGTGACCTCTCGCTCATCAAACACCTCACCAAACCATCTCGCCATATCCATTTATCTGAATTTCTATCCTTCTAAATTTTTATAACTCGTTATTATTCTGTTCCCCTTCATCTTCACAGTCATTCGATCAAAATAAATTCCATAACCATAAAATTGAATTATCAATTTAATTTAAGTTTTAAAATCGAAACAGAAACATTTAAACGTGTTTGAATTTATTGAAAACAGAATAATAAAAAAATATATAACAAATATAAATAACCTGTATTTATTTATCCCTCTTCTTCATTTTTTTTTAAAAAAATCGACCCAGATCAACTAATGTTTTTAACAAGTTTTAAAATTCGAATTAGAGAGTGTAAACGAAACTAAAAGGTTAGTGATTGACTGAACTAGTTAAAACAGGAGAAGAAAAAAAATACAAATAAAGAAAAAAGAAACCGTAGCAGCATCTGTAACTCTCACGAAGAACAAAAAAATTGAATTCCAATTTTTAAGTTGTTTTAACAAAAGATTTCTACACAAAATATTTTGCAAATCATTTCTAGAATCTTTCTCAAACATCAATTTAGTTTAAAACATAACAGAACTTTCGAATTTCACCAAAAACAAATTCGTTGACTTTTGAATTCAAACCTTTAACCTCGAAATTGGAAATCAATCGAGGGAATTGATACGTGCAAATTTACAGATAGTTATAATGGATGCCTCCTAACACATCTGCGTTAATAGATTTTTGAAGTTGATCCGAAAATGGATTATGGATTAAAATGGGTTTACGAATAAAATAAAAAAAATTGATCTATTGCAGTGGTTTTCTTTTTGATTACACGAACAGCAGAATCTGTATAACGTACAAGTAATTGATTTATATTACATCAATAAATGATTGAATGTTGTTTATAGTGATGATGGATCGATAAGTCACGGGCGAGAAAGAGAGCAGAGACAAGAAGAAAAAAAATAAGATAATAATGATATGATTCAACTCCTTTCGCGTATTTATCTGTTTTCTCTTTTTTTTTATACAATATATTTAATATTAATATTAATATTAATAACTATAATTCATAATTATAATATTGATATATAATAAATTATATTACAATTATATTTATACTAATACTAAATATTTTTTTAATGGTAGTAATAATTAATAATACTATAATAATCATAATAATAATAATAAATGATAATAATACTAAAAAATCATAAAAATGATAATAATAATAATAATAATATTAATAATAATAATATAATAACTTTTTCATTTAAAATTTTATATATATATATATATTTTATATTAGAAATAGTAATATTACTAACACAAATATTAATATCAATAAAATTAATGACGATAATATTGATATAACAATTATATTTCAACTTGCAATTAAATCTAATATAATACCATTTATTATTTATGTAATATTATATTATATGATGACATTTACAGAATAGTTATTATTTATATATTTTATATATATTTAATATAAATCATATATAGATTCATAATAACATATATAATTATATATATCTATTTATTTTAACAATAGCTTAATTATTCTAAGTATTATTTTACATTTTAGTTTTCAATTAAATAGAATATAGTTTACTAATTCAAAATATTATATATATATATATATATATTGAGACGACCCGACCCAATCCATAGGGACGAATACAATAACATATGATAACATTGCGAGGTACTTGACCTCTATATGATACATTTTACAAACGTTGCATTTATTCTTAAAAGGCAAACTATCATTACATCAATATTTGACATTTTCGTCTAACATTTCATAATATCCAAATGACCTAATCTGTCATTTACTTATTTATATTCTCTATTGAACTCCAATGACTCGAATGCAACGTCTTTGTATCATGGCTTAAAAGGTCCCAAGTAGTATCCTTAACATGAGCTAATGCACAGCAGAAGACTTAATTCATACCTGAGAATAACATGCTTTAAAACGTCAACATAAAGTTGGTGAGATATATAGGTTTGATGCTAGTAGCGTTATAACAATGGAACACAAGATTTCATATATAAACATTTTAATAAAAATATTCTAAGTGGTTGAGCACTTGGTAACCATACTTAACAATTAATCACGTCGCATATTCCCTTTAATATGAAATCTTACTACACTGTACCAAGTGTAGTCACGAAACGAAGTACTGTGCAACCGTTGAATACTGGTCGTCCAGTCCGGTTGGGGTTGTCAGGCCCGATAGATCTATCAACAGGATTCGCGTTTACAATACCGCTGTAAATATTAGTTACCAAGTTACAGGGAAGTATGCAAGTGGTACAACTCAACGTAGAATATATTTTTCAGTTACTTGTGTCCATAGCGTAAATCATAAAATACATGTATTCTCATCCCGAAATATTTAGAGTTTAAAAGTGGGACTATATACTCACTTTTGTCTTGAAGATATGTAATTTCGACTTGGTCTCCGATTGATATCACGAACCTATCCATATATAATATATCAATACATTTTCTTTTTAAACAATCATCACATATATATACTTATAATACTTTTAATACTTTTAATAATTCCTTAGTCCGTAGTTAGCAGTCCGATGTTAGTAATTCAATTTTAATGGTTCATATTTAGTTGTTTAATAAACCCCCAATGAAATAAATAAAACCCCCATCGTATATGTATTGGTCGAGATTAATCTTGACCCATGGTACCGGTGTTGTCAAATGACGTGTTGCGTACATAAAGTACCGGTGTTGTCAAATGACGTGTTGCGTACAATCATGGGATCTTATGATTAATCTTCTCGTATTGTTTACGGGTGATCCTGAACCATATAAAATTAAATTATGAGTACATATGTATAAAATATCATGTTACTTTAGGAAGATGTGATTTATTTAATTTTCTCCAATTATTTTCGTGGCTAAACTAGTCTTGGATATCCGATTTTGTTTTGGTCATAATTTCTTCGTTACAACTCCGTTTTCGTTGATTCAACTTTCCACTTCCTTGGATCGAGTCCCTCTTTAAGAATATGAACTGTAAATACCTTAGTTTGTATTCGAAATTATAGGTCATAGGTCAAATTTTGGTGAAACTTATGAAGTTAATCATTTTTGTTACAAAAACATCATTTAATGACCATTTTTCTAAAAATACTTATACTATGAATTAAATCATGAAATTTTTATGTGTTAACATATTCATAAGAAATATCATTTTTCCAGAATATAAACCTCCAATTCAAAGTTCAAGATGGTTTTTAATTATCCAACCCAAAACAGCCCCCGGTTACACTCCGACGTCATAAAAACAGTTTTTTTAAGGTATTCTTTGAAAAACCAAGTTATACCTTGTTAAATTAGCATATATTTAAGTTATATTACAGGTCTTGAAGTATTTTAAAAGTTAAGTTAGAAGGATCTATTTAGTTTGCAAACAAGTTTGAAATCATTCAAACTATGTTTTTGTTGTTAAAATTGTATACCATACAATAAGATAGCTATATATATATATGAATCGAATAAGGTTATGAACAAAGTTACTACCTCAAGTTACTTGGACAAGATTGCTGTAAAAGAGGAGTAAAAACCTAGAACCAAAAGAGTGATGAAATTGGATGAAAGATTGGAAGCAACTTAAGACATAAACTTGAATTGAAAGTTGTATTTTTGTAGTGTTTTTGTTGATCTTTTTATGGTGGTGTTTAAGGTGATTCTTGAGAGGATTTTTGCTGGAGTTCTTAGAGAGACATGAGGCTAGTAAGTGTGTGTGTTTAGCTAGAGAAATGATGTTCCAAAAATTGAAAATGGATGCATGTATTTATGGTGGTGTAAAAGGTGTATTAATTTGTAATTTTGTGAAAAGATCTTTTAATCATGTGAAATTGTCATACTAAATAACAAAAGTAGTTACCTTATACATAAGGCATGAACAAGGGCTGGTTGGTGGTGATTTGATGTGTATATACCAATAGTAAATACGTATAGAAGCTAGGTATGATACGAGTACATATACTCTAGATATACGTATAGAAATCTTGTGAAAAATGGAATGAGGATTCAAATATAGCTATCTTTTGTAAATATACTTATATTGTTTTATGTATTTAAGTCTTTAAAAGTGATTAAATACATTATATATACGATATATGTATAAACATTATAGGTCGTAAGTATTTATGTCAAATAACGTTACGTATAGTTATCGTTTTGAAAGCTTAAGTTAGTAGTTTCAAAATATACTTATAACTTATTGTTATTAATACAAAATGAGATATTTAAACATCCTTAAATCATGTTAAATATGTATATATACATATATATACACAAACGTATAATTAACATATATTGTATAGTTCGTGATATCATCGGTCAAACTAGACGGTTAAACGTTATGTAAAACTCTTTTCAAAATCATAAATCTCAACAATTTAGATTGCTTATCATGTTGGTAAGTTTTAATTTATGTAAATATTAATCTTATAAGTGTAAAACGATCGGAAAAATCCGGGTCGTTACAGTACCCACCCGTTAAAGAAATTTCGTCCCGAAATTTGGTAGAGGTTGTCATAAATAACAATAGGAATGTTTTTATGACGAATATGAGGTATTAATAGAGTTTTATCATTATTGGAAGATATGGATAAAACGATTCGGTCATGTGAAGCGCACGAGTGAAGCTATCACAAAAGAATGAAATGAGTGAATATAGAATTGTTTTAACCGATGTCGAGATTAGGATTGATTTCCAGAATTTAAGGGATTTAAAGAAAATCTTATGTAATAAGATTTGGTTCTTCGATGATTTAGAAAACAGGATCTCCTTTGATTTAATGCGATAATCTGTTTCGATTTCTTTGTCGGATATTTCACTATAAATCCACCTCCTTCCCTTTCTTACTTCCATACCTCACATCTCTTACTCTTCCTCCTCTAATTCATACCTTAAGGTATCCTTTAAAATGCTTCATCCCGTTCTGATTTTTGTTATACTTCTAACTTTCATATCTTTCATTCTTCTCTTTCATCTACCGCTAGAAGAATCTATTCACTTTTATGATTTTCTTGGAATTATAATGTTTCTAATTCTCCCGTGTCTTTACGTCGCCATACGTATTGATACACACGGTTTGTAGTTTCTGGGTGGTTATTGGGTTTGATATCTTTCCTTATATTTCGATGCTCCTGCTTCTGTTTTCCATAATCATTGTCATCCATAGTTAATACTCTCTCCTATTTGCTGTAATCTATACCCCAATTTCTATTTTGGGACTTTGTCCCTTCGTTTCTTCTTCCCGTCCTTGAGTCAAGCGATCAATAGTTCGAAATTCGTAGGTATAAAATTCGGAATGAACATAGCTAATGCTCTAAGAAAGGAATGGTAATGGCACGATTTTGATTTGTCAAATTACCAGAATATCCAGGAAAATAGAACTATCAAGATGATTTGTTCTTAATATGTTTCGGAATTGGATAGAATGTAAAAGTCGTGTAACATGGCACATGATGACGGTACTGTGAATCATCATATTCCATTAGAAACTTAACATGACTTACTGTAATATAATGAAGTTGATCAAGTTTCATTATATTATACTAGTTCATGTATCAGTTCCCAACACTGCTTCAGAACATTCCTATTTTAAACTTGAAGGATTTAGAAACTAACACAGTTTCCTTTATATTGTAACGGAGATATTACAGAGAGATAAATGATTTCAGATAAGGATAGTGGTGAAAATATCTTCAGAAATATTGAGGATATTTATAATGAAAGATATGATAATATCTTGGAATTTCTAATGTCGAAGGATGATGATGAAGATTGACCCGTAAGGGTTTAGATTCAGAAGCAAGGTGTTTGCTACAGAATCGTCATAATTCTTTATGTACAAGTTTAGTCCTTGTAACTTGTTCAGAGTCTCCTTCATGGTTTGTTCAATCCGGTTTTCAGTACCAATTTTCTATCGAGCGTTCCTAACACTTCCTTCTTTTATCATCAACATTTGGTCATTAAGACCTTCTACAACATGCTTCTTCGTCAGTATTTTCAAAGTTATCGGATCTGGGTCATTGGTTATCAAACCAAGATGGTTTAAGGAGAATTGTATTTTTAGATGATTAAACGCTGATGGTAATATGATGGAATATAAAAGGTTCTCCGGTAACGATGGCGAAAGAACAACGTATATATATATATCGAGATTGTAATAAGAGTAGTCTTACTGAGATATCGAAGTGGAGCTGTGACAAAATTAGTTAATTGAAAAGGAATCGCGTGATTGTTTTTGCTAATGGATGATAATGAATTCGATGCGGATACGTTTTAACTATAACTTCGAGTTCAAAAATTTTTAGGTGCATAACTGTATGCATAAATCTTTATTCCGTAGACGAGGTGTGGCTGGTTGAACTTCTCAATCGAGATGTTTTCAAGAATCATGAAAAGTTGTGAATGCGAATTGTAATCGTCAAGATACAAATGAGGTTTAAAATAGAATCAAGTGGCAAACTTGAAGGATTGTTTAGTTTCATATGTAATAATCATCATTTTAACTCATTTTTAATTGTCCAAAGTTAGCAGTCCAATAGTCCGATTGTCCAATGGTTCAATAAATTCATATATGAACTAAATATATAATATTCGAATTACTTAATACGTATCGTGACCCGTGTACTGGTCTCGGTGTCGATCACAACTCAAAGTATATATATATTTTGGAATCAACTCCGACCCTGTATAGCCAACTCCCACCTTCACATATAGAGTGTCTATGGTTGTTCCGAAATATATATATATAGATGGATCAATATGATAAGTCGAAACCTTGTATACGTGTCCCGTTATTTAAAATGTGTAAAATATATATCATGACCCATTATACAACGTGTTGTCTCAGAATTAATCCGACGTGTTGTTGTACATGTGTCCCGACGGTATGTAAAGTACAGAAATTAAAATTGCAAGAATGTAAATTGCGATAAATTAAATATTAATCAGTTAGCTGGGAACAGTTAGCCGGAACAGTTAGCGTGTAATCCTATCACAATTTCAATTAATTAATTCATCTGTTTCTAACAATTTTTATTTTGCCAATGTTTCTTCATTATGCCACTTGTTGGATTCGGATAGGTAAAAATCCAAATATGAAATTTAAATAGAAATGGTTAATCTGGGGTGAACGGATACGTATATCGGTAATTGTAAGTAGGATAATAAATGATCGTTGAATCAGATTCGAAGAATGTACAGTGTAACTTGTTAATGTGAATTCTAAATATTCCTTGGGTACTACCCACCCGTTAAAATATTTTCATCATTAACAGTTTGTACGAATGAAATTTTTAATTACAATCTTTATGAAAATATATTTGCATATATATTTTCTTCGGAGGTAACTATGAATTTAATGAGTCAATAAAATATTCAACTCATTTGATTTATCGTTATTACTAGATTACATAATCTCCAAAACATTAGAGATTACATAATCGTCATGTCGAACGAAGAACGATACGTAAAGAAGAGGTAATCGGTGTAGAATGATATGTAGAACAAAGATCATATTCGAAGTTCAGATGATGATGTTGAGGTACGTGGTGCGGATGTGATTGTTGGTGGTGGTAATGATACGGTTGGTGTTGATGCTGATGATGTCGTTGACGTCGATGATGCTACTGGTACTAAAGATTGCGAGGTTGATGTTGTTAACGGTACTGGTTATGCTGCTGGTGCTGCTGCTGGTGTTTGTAACCTTCGCACCGTGTTCTCCAAAGCCGTCACACGAGCGCGAAGTTCGTTAATTTCTGCTAGTACACCAGGATGATTGGCGGTTGGAGTGAGCGAATGAACAAGATCCGAAATATGGGATAGGATATAATCGTGACGAGATACTCGAGAAATGAGAGAGGAAATGGTTTCTCGAACAGGTTCGCCGGTAAGTGCTTCAGGTTCATCGCCAATGGGGCAATTCGGTGGGTGAAAGGGATCACCTTCTTCTTGTCTCCAATAATTTAGTATACTACGAACCCATCCCCAATTCATCCAGAATAGATGATGAGAAATTGGTTGATTCATTCCAGTGACGCTGCCTTCGGAGCCCGAATGGAAATCCATATCAGCGTAGCTGTCGGAGTCGGAGGAATTCGAACTGGACGCGGAGTTCATCTTGTACAGTCGGGGAAATGAATTTTTGGTTTGGAATAGATTATAGGAGTTGGGTTTGGTATTCTTCAATACATAATTTACATATGTATTTATAATACTCAAAATCCCGTGAATTACGGAGAATCTTTGAAATTCGTCAGGCAATGTCTATAGCAACAGATACGCTAGGATACGAATTTTGTCTATACACTATCGATGCACCAAATGCAGTAAGACGTGTCTAGACTTAAGAATACTAAGCAGGCAATTCTTAAGGATGATAAGCAGATGATTTTCGACTAGATATGATAAGCAAAACTTTTGACATGTAGACACGGTCAAAGTCCAGACTCACTAATGCATCCTAACAACTACCAGTTAGACACACTAATGCAAGGCCTGGTTCGCTAAGACCAATGCTCTGATACCACATGAGACGACCCGACCCAATCCATAGGGACGAATACAATAACATATGATAACATTGCGAGGTACTTGACCTCTATATGATACATTTTACAAACGTTGCATTTATTCTTAAAAGGCAAACTATCATTACATCAATATTTGACATTTTCGTCTAACATTTCATAATATCCAAATGACCTAATCTGTCATTTACTTATTTATATTCTCTATTGAACTCCAATGACTCGAATGCAACGTCTTTGTATCATGGCTTAAAAGGTCCCAAGTAGTATCCTTAACATGAGCTAATGCACAGCAGAAGACTTAATTCATACCTGAGAATAACATGCTTTAAAACGTCAACATAAAGTTGGTGAGATATATAGGTTTGATGCTAGTAGCGTTATAACAATGGAACACAAGATTTCATATATAAACATTTTAATAAAAATATTCTAAGTGGTTGAGCACTTGGTAACCATACTTAACAATTAATCACGTCGCATATTCCCTTTAATATGAAATCTTACTACACTGTACCAAGTGTAGTCACGAAACGAAGTACTGTGCAACCGTTGAATACTGGTCGTCCAGTCCGGTTGGGGTTGTCAGGCCCGATAGATCTATCAACAGGATTCGCGTTTACAATACCGCTGTAAATATTAGTTACCAAGTTACAGGGAAGTATGCCAGTGGTACAACTCAACGTAGAATATATTTTTCAGTTACTTGTGTCCATAGCGTAAATCATAAAATACATGTATTCTCATCCCGAAATATTTAGAGTTTAAAAGTGGGACTATATACTCACTTTTGTCTTGAAGATATGTAATTTCGACTTGGTCTCCGAATGATATCACGAACCTATCCATATATAATATATCAATACATTTTCTTTTTAAACAATCATCACATATATATACTTATAATACTTTTAATACTTTTAATAATTCCTTAGTCCGTAGTTAGCAGTCCGATGTTAGTAATTCAATTTTAATGGTTCATATTTAGTTGTTTAATAAACCCCCAATGAAATAAATAAAACCCCCATCGTATATGTATTGGTCGAGATTAATCTTGACCCATGGTACCGGTGTTGTCAAATGACGTGTTGCGTACATAAAGTACCGGTGTTGTCAAATGACGTGTTGCGTACAATCATGGGATCTTATGATTAATCTTCTCGTATTGTTTACGGGTGATCCTGAACCATATAAAATTAAATTATGAGTACATATGTATAAAATATCATGTTACTTTAGGAAGATGTGATTTATTTAATTTTCTCCAATTATTTTCGTGGCTAAACTAGTCTTGGATATCCGATTTTGTTTTGGTCATAATTTCTTCGTTACAACTCCGTTTTCGTTGATTCAACTTTCCACTTCCTTGGATCGAGTCCCTCTTTAAGAATATGAACTGTAAATACCTTAGTTTGTATTCGAAATCATAGGTCATAGGTCAAATTTTGGTGAAACTTATGAAGTTAATCATTTTTGTTACAAAAACATCATTTAATGACCATTTTTCTAAAAATACTTATACTATGAATTAAATCATGAAATTTTTATGTGTTAACATATTCATAAGAAATATCATTTTTCCAGAATATAAACCTCCAATTCAAAGTTCAAGATGGTTTTTAATTATCCAACCCAAAACAGCCCCCGGTTACACTCCGACGTCATAAAAACAGTTTTTTTAAGGTATTCTTTGAAAAACCAAGTTATACCTTGTTAAATTAGCATATATTTAAGTTATATTACAGGTCTTGAAGTATTTTAAAAGTTAAGTTAGAAGGATCTATTTAGTTTGCAAACAAGTTTGAAATCATTCAAACTATGTTTTTGTTGTTAAAATTGTATACCATACAATAAGATAGCTATATATATATATGAATCGAATAAGGTTATGAACAAAGTTACTACCTCAAGTTACTTGGACAAGATTGCTGTAAAAGAGGAGTAAAAACCTAGAACCAAAAGAGTGATGAAATTGGATGAAAGATTGGAAGCAACTTAAGACATAAACTTGAATTGAAAGTTGTATTTTTGTAGTGTTTTTGTTGATCTTTTTATGGTGGTGTTTAAGGTGATTCTTGAGAGGATTTTTGCTGGAGTTCTTAGAGAGACATGAGGCTAGTAAGTGTGTGTGTTTAGCTAGAGAAATGATGTTCCAAAAATTGAAAATGGATGCATGTATTTATGGTGGTGTAAAAGGTGTATTAATTTGTAATTTTGTGAAAAGATCTTTTAATCATGTGAAATTGTCATACTAAATAACAAAAGTAGTTACCTTATACATAAGGCATGAACAAGGGCTGGTTGGTGGTGATTTGATGTGTATATACCAATAGTAAATACGTATAGAAGCTAGGTATGATACGAGTACATATACTCTAGATATACGTATAGAAATCTTGTGAAAAATGGAATGAGGATTCAAATATAGCTATCTTTTGTAAATATACTTATATTGTTTTATGTATTTAAGTCTTTAAAAGTGATTAAATACATTATATATACGATATATGTATAAACATTATAGGTCGTAAGTATTTATGTCAAATAACGTTACGTATAGTTATCGTTTTGAAAGCTTAAGTTAGTAGTTTCAAAATATACTTATAACTTATTGTTATTAATACAAAATGAGATATTTAAACATCCTTAAATCATGTTAAATATGTATATATACATATATATACACAAACGTATAATTAACATATATTGTATAGTTCGTGATATCATCGGTCAAACTAGACGGTTAAACGTTATGTAAAACTCTTTTCAAAATCATAAATCTCAACAATTTAGATTGCTTATCATGTTGGTAAGTTTTAATTTATGTAAATATTAATCTTATAAGTGTAAAACGATCGGAAAAATCCGGGTCGTTACATATATATATATATATATATATATATATATATATATATATATATATATATATATATATATATATATATATATATATATATACACTTATTTTTATTTATATAATATATAAACATCTTTATTTACAACAAATGTTATTGAATCGTCGGGAATAGTCAAAGTCAAATGCATTCATGAAAATAGTTCAAACATTATGAGACTCAGTTTAATAGACTTTGCTTATCGTGTCGAAATCATATAAGATTAAGTTTAAATTTGGTCGGAAATTCCCGGGTCATCACATGCTGGTTCTTCATTGCTGAGACACTTGATATTCTTGAACTGCTGAGTACACATCCTGTGCTGATTGAAGAACACTGTCTACCTTGTGCTGGTAGACTGAGCAGCAAACTACACTCGACACAGCAATATCTGATGTCTATACATAAACAAACTTGTGCTTGCTGCACATAACATTTTAGTGCAAATAAATTACAGTTTTGTCATAATTAAATCCTTAATTATTTTGGGGACTCAACAGTAAGGCTATGGAACCCGGTCAGTGCTGATTAGTACACTTCACCATAACGCGGTCTCAAGCATTGCACCCCCCTTGAGGGATTCTAAGTTAATTAAGGAACTATTTGTTTAAACACATAAAGGATTGGACCGTTAGGATAACCGAACGTGTTCATGGAAGTCAAAATCGTCTTGGACATGGTGTTCTTTATGGTTGAACTCTTTTTAAGGGTCTAACTACCTTTTAAACCCAATCATTAACGAAAGCATCAAAGCACATCACGTCTCTCGGATACGGCAAACCCTATATTCTATTATGGTTAAGAAAGTTTAGACCTTTGTGGAATGTTAATACGTCACCCAACCGAGTCGCTCAATTGGATAAGCCGTGAACGTGTATGCCTGTAGTCAGACTGCACGGGCGTCGGGGGTAAGGGACGTTGCCGTCGATTCAGAATCTTCAAGCCTATCGCATTACCCAGTGACATGTCTTACGACAGGGGCGTTTATGACCAGTGTAATGAATACAAGGTCAATACCTATTCATGAGCCAGCATTCCATAATCTCGGCAAAGTAACTGGCAAAATCATAGTATGCACTTGTTTTAACCTTATCTGAATTACAAACTTTATTGCATTTACTTTACTTGTCTTATAAACTAGAAAACTTAAAATTAGGTAACAAACTACTCCTTCACCTTAGAATTATCTTAAACTTTAACTATATGTTCGATTCTACTAATACCTCAAAAATACGACCCTGAGACATACTTCCCTTACTCATAATAAGGAGTAGTACGATTTAGGCCCCGCTAAATATAAATTTAAAACTATTGATCGCTACCCTGATTAGCTGATTATGACACTGTGCGACCTGACGACACCGCACGAATAAAACCGTCCGTTTTGACCATGTCATTGTGGCCATATCAGACTCAAAACCCGAATACTTGTAACTCGAACCCGAACAAATGAGTAAACAACAAATCAAAAATTAGAAAGAGGGTGGAATGTTCAACATTTCAAGATGGAATGCGTTGCATTCCCCCGACGAACATACTTTTTACAAAATTATAACTTTGAGGGACTAGTTACATAAAGTTCTGAATTTTTCTAGCTTGGAATTTCGGGTATATTGTAGATCATTTGTTGTCAAACATCGAGAATCGCTAATGGCAGTCCAAGTTCATTCTTCATAAACTGTATGGATGTGGGCCTTGCCCTCTAATGAGAAATCATAGTCAAACATTTTCACACTAAACTCTTCAACCTCTCTCGAATTTTTATTAGAAAGAGGAGTATAAAACAAACCGAAAAAGACGAAATAAGCTCAAAGATTAGAGTATTTTGTGTTCATCAACTTCTTTTATTGTTGAGTTAGCTAAGGATTTGAGAATTAGGGGTGTAGAAACCGTATTAAGGTATAACATCTTTATGTTGATTTTATGTAAAATTGATCAATGCTACAACCGTTGTTTAATTCTTCATTGCTCGCCGTGATTTTTATGTTAGTGATCTCCAAATGAGACAATGTTGAACCAATGAGATGATAGCTCAACGGTAATGCTCATTCTTGTGCATGATATACGAAGTACGTGATCTGGGTTCAAATCTCATATAGGGGTTCTTCAGTTCAAAATACTTGGCCCAGATTGGAATATGTATTGTGGGTTTCCTCCTGGTAGGTGTGCCAGATATGATCGGGTTAGTGTATTCACATGTGTTGGACCATGTAGTGATTCCTAATAAAGAAGTGATATGTACACAACCATTTTTTACACATACACAACCATTTTTTACACATCACCCTTACTAATATGATGTTAAAAAATGAGATTGTGTTGGATACTATTGCTTATAGTGTCTACTTAATTCTCGTATTTCAACAAAAAAATAAGTAAACAACAAGAAGGATGACACAAAGGAATAAAAACCTTGAAATCTGACCTTTCAATCACTAACTTAAATTATATTTTATTAAACTACTTTGAAATTACACGAAATAATAGTAACTAGATTGGTGGTCCGCGCGTTGCGGCGGGTTTCATGCATTCAAAGAGAATCATTACTTTGTAGCTACAATATTTACATCGTTTATAGTTACTCGATTGGTATTAGTTACAAAAGTAGTTTACGAAATCTGCAGAAGCGGGTTGCAACTTTTCAATCAACCAAAGTGGCTCTCCTAATGTTGGACCATCTATTGGAGTCTCAAATTCACGTTTTTCAGGGCGAGGTTCGCTTTATATTTAACACCAGTATTCTCAGGTGTCCATCTGCTAGCACTTGGGTCCGTGTCGTCAAGCTTCTCTACTTTAGGCACCTACAAAGTAAACTCATACGTATTTATTTTTGTATGTTGACAACAAATACACTTGTTCCTTAGTGTTATGTTCATTAATTCCGGAAGGAATCATACCTTCAACGTAATTGGTGTATTGAGTTGGAGCTTAGAATCATCTTAATGTTATTATTCCGTTTACTTAGGAGTGAGTTGGTTTGGATAATGTTATACTCCTAAGTTTTAAAGGGTCAAAATGGTTAAATCCACCCAAAAAGGAAAGGGGTTTAAGTGGTCAAAATTAGCCTAAAGTGTGTTTTAATTTAAATGCATATAACCTACCATAACCTTTAAAAAGTAGTTAAATAATTAATAAAAAAATTTTTAACTAACCTTCAAAAGGATCATAAAAGATGCTCTGTTCATTGAAGTTAGGATGAAGAGCTAACAAACCAGGCAACTTATCAAAATCATACAAAGCCGTATTTTTTCAGAAAAATCTTTTGTTACAGTGAACCATGCATTTTTCTTGAATTTAACTTCCAAATTCGATATTGCTGATTCATCCAAACCGAAACGAACGAATACAGGAAAAGACGTCCCACAGCTTCAACAAACTTGGTAATACCAATATCAGATTCAAGAACAGTAACATCAGGAGCTACAAACTTTTTAAGGTACCGAACAAATAAGTCTGCTTTTCATGGGCCGTGATAATCAGTCAAAATTAAACCAACCCAGTTATAAGGTGTTGTTTTGTGTATGCGTACTCGATGTTGTACTTGATGTTACTTAATAGTCCAACAGCTTGTAATGTTCCACGTTAGCCACCATTTAAAGCATGTTAGACTTGATAACCCGAAACAAATCCTATATCGTTTTAAAACTTGTTGACTCTAGCTTTTTATCTCAGTTATTAGTAGTTGTTTTTCAAAACTTAATTACATTCGACTTATGACCACGCAAAGTAGGCGTGAGAGTCATTTTGACGCTTATCCCCAAAAATGATATAAAATTAGTTGACGGCCCAAATTCTTATCCACCTGACCTGAGTGATCAAAAATCATTACACAACACCTAAATCACATTCTAAACGTGTTTATAACTTAAAATTTTCAGAGTTAGGCAAACGGGTCAAATTAATCACCTATACATCCAGCTGGGTCAACACTTGCACGTTAACCAAATTACTACCAAAACCCTTTTTTAAAAACCCAAAAAGTTCCCAGTTAATTTAATATGACGTAATAGATGTACTCAAATCAACAAATGGTCCTGATGACCAAAACGGCTCAAAGCGTCCAAATGGACAACCAATCCAGTATTACCCATAGCCTCCATTCACTATCAATTCCATTTCAAATTCAACTACTAAACTTATTAACACGTTTAAATCATCATTTTAACTCTTACCTTAAGTTCATATAGCTTCTTCGGGAATGTCGTGCAATAATAGTAGTACCATTCTTACATTAGTCGTAAGCCACAAAGAGATGTCAGTTGCTCCATGCTGTCAATAATAAAGACAGTTAATCATTTATATGACTATGTGACACACTTCAGTAGTTAAGACATCATGTATGGCAACAAACATTATATGCACATATAATGAAACTCGATGATGCTAAAGCAGTTATGACCCATAGTAGAAGAAAGATAACATGTGCTTTCATTATTTGTTTTGAGAAAACTTTGCATTTGTATACACTGGTTATGTTTTGTTGTAAAGTTAACAAAATTACGAACATTACATAAGCGGTATCAACTATATTACACACGTATATATAATCAGCTCACCTCATAATCAGCTCGAATAATCCAAACATCCATATGAGCTTCAAGATTTGAACAAAAAACCCATATGTATTTCAGTAGACCCGTATTTAATGTCACATAAAGTAAAAAATTTAGCAAAATATATAAATAAATAAGACAAAAAAGAAGTGAAAAAACATACAGAAACCCTGGATTTGAAGTTTATCCTGAAAATATATACAATTTCTATCTTCTTGCTCGAGAATGGGGGCGCGCGTTGCCGCGCTGTTTTGCAACCGGTTTTGTACCAAGATCCGTACTATTTTATTACGGAGTACATGTTTTTTATATGAATACTATACACATAACAACAATAATAGGAGGTCCAGTTAATTTGGTAGCCGACTTGTTGGCTTCTGTATAACTTTAATACGTGTTTTTTTTGCTGGATAAGGTGTTCGTTTCTATCATCACCAATAGCCAGCCGTGGCGACGTCAGAATCATTGTCAACAATAGCAGCTGCCGCAACAGTGGCAGACGCAACAGTAACAAATGCGGCTGGTAGTTGCTGGAAATCGATAAAAAATTTATTATATCAGTTCTATACTTGAGTAAAAATCATCATTTATGTATTATGAGATAGATAAAGTTAGGTAATATAGTTGTATGCTAATTAGCTTCTTGTATCTAAATATACAATAGAAATAGATTGAGAAAGAAGAACTAAAATTTATTCCAAAAGGAAAACTTACAGATTCAATCCAGTGATAGAATGTTTTGCTTCTAACACGTTCCCGACATGTCTCACGATTGGAAAAAATGGAAATCCATTCTCACCAATAAATCTTCACTTCAACGGTTTTGTGTCATTGTTAACCTCAGCTATCAACTTTAATAGAAAATTAGAATCTATCCCCCATACCCCTAAATATTGTTCTGTATGTGTATTTATGAAAATGGAAACCAATCCATAAGCAAGAAATATCATTCCTTTAGCATTCAGATCGTGTCATTGTATAAAAGATAACATGTGCCACCATGTGGGAACAGTTATATACCTTTTTGAATAATTGTTTATGCCAACCTTTCTATCATGCAAAATCTGCATCATGTTGGACACATCTTGCAAGACCTGCACATAGAGTTGTTGTGGACACATCTTTCAACTCATGTTAACTACGAATTAAACATATATTACAACAAAACTGAAATCAGAATTATACAGTAATGAAACATACCTGTAGCTAAACACCATGTAGTAAAAAGAAAAACTTTGACAAAAAATGGAAAACATAACAAATGTAGGCAGGTAAAAATCGGGCTCAGTTATGTGGGTAAGTTCTATCAAGAGAACACGGTAGGACATGGCTGCGATGTATAGGTTGCTTCTCCATGACATGGCTGCAACCCGTAGGTTGCCTCGCCGATACATGACTTCAACCTATATGTTGCCCCGCCAATTTACAAAAAGCATCACATGTTTATCATCATAGCCCCTACTTTCGTTAAAAATACCAAGGCAAAACCATCTTCGCGTCAGACAATGGAATACGTAAACGAAAATGCCCTAGAAAATTATGTGAAAGGACAAATGAATCCAAAGGAAACATTAACTGAAAAGGTAGCAGTAGGCACTTTTTTAATTAGTATCTTAAAACAATTTAACGCATTGTTACGGTAGGATGTTAAAAGATAAGGGCTCAGGTATGTATATCAATAAAGCAACATAAAATGAGTTGCCATGGCTGCAACATATGTTACCCCGGCAGGTTACAACTCATTATTTTTATTACACCGTTTAGGTCCTTATGTTCTTCATCATAGCCCATTTAGGTGATACATTTAATATTTCCAGCCATTAGAAAAGGGATCGTGATGGCTGCAACTATTATGTTGCCATGCCAAGTTATGACGAAACCCTTTTCTATTGTGAGGTTGAAGTAATAAGCGTTCATTGTCACAACTAAGGCCAATAAGCATCGGCAACTATAGTTGCAACACATACATTTGATCACCATGGCTGCAACTCTTATGGTGCCGAGCCAAGATGTGACCCAAATATTTCCGGTTAGTATAGAGCCTCGAATGCTACACAACAAACACGGTCCTGGCAGCAAACAATACACATCATTTTAGTAACATACATACAGCGGATAACTGACTAAAACACCATTGAAAACAACCATCTACCGTAATTTATCAGCACACTTACAACGACAAAGGCAACCACCAATTACGGTCGATGGACTATATTACCATAGCAACAGTAACACATATGCAAACTGAAAAGAATAATGGTAGCACTAAATGATTCTTTTCTTTCAATCACTATAACAAAGCAAATAGGCAAAAAAATCTTTGAATTTTTTAACAGTATAACCCAAGTCTGCAATTTAATCCTACAACAATATCATCCAACTACACACTTCTGACCAACAATTTCAATAACATAATCTTGTTTGACAAATTAGATTACAGCAGTAAATTATCTTTTATATATGTCTGAGGCAAAAAAAATGATGAAAATGAAACCCTAAAAAGCATCAAATAGCAAACAACATCTTACCGTCGTCAAGATCGATGAAGGGGAAAAAACCCTGATAGAAATTCGATGGCATAAACCCCAAAAAATAACAAACGCTTAACAAATGGCCATCAAAGATAACAAACATCAAAACCCTAAAAAGCATCAAATAGCAAACAAAAACTTACCGTCGTCAACAACGATTGAGGGAAGAGGTCAAAGATAATAAACCATCAGAGATGCAGACGGTTGAAATAGAAAAGGAACGTGGTTTAAAAAAAACGAAGGATAAACTTTTAGCAGATGAAAAATCGCCAGAAGGAGCTGAAGCATCAAAGAGACAACCATCGCCAGAAGCTTCTGGCAACTCTGGATAGGAGGACACCGTTTTAGAATAGAACCAATATGGGTGGGGTCAGGTGGTTACTATTAATGCAGGGTATTGACCAATCACAAAGTGACACCATTTACCACAATTTATATATATATAAATTAAACTACTTTGAAATTACACGAAACAAAACTATTATTTAAAAGCGTTCCAACTTGACTGCCAGGACACACCATTCTTCGGACGCATGTATTACATTGGAACTTGGAAGCATGTGTTACCTTTTTACTCATCACATCAGATACGGAGTAGTATCTTTAATACTTACTCCGTATTTAATTAATTTAATTATTATTTTTCCTATAATATTTTATACATCAATATATTATGCGTTGTATACTATATATCCACTAGGTTAAAAATATCAACTTGCTTTTTACACACATTTTTAGTAAATTATAGTAATTTCATTCTCCACAAATCAAAACTTTTCGGTCGTCAAAATAACATATCCGATTGGTTGGAATAAAAAGTAAAAACTTGATATGAAATGTCCCAAAATAGTAACGTGGACATATGTGGTGAGACGTATTAAGTTATTAATTATATTATAAAATTAGACGTATTATATTATATTATATTATATTATATATTAGAAATAGGTTTGAATTCGTGTTCTTAAGGTAAATATATGTATCTGTATATATATACATATATATATATATATATATATATATATATATATATATATATATATATATATATATATATATATATGATACCATTCTGTAACACCCCAGCTTAACATGACCACAATATTGTCCGCTTTGCCCGCAGGCGCACGGCTTTTTCTTGGCGACCACACACGAGAAGCACTTTCCCAGGAGGTCACCCATCCTGGTAGTGCTCTCGCCCGAGCACGCTTAACCACAGCGTACTCGCACTTCTACTCAGCCTGTGATCCCAAAACGCGTTGTGTCATTTAAGCGTGAGTATTACCTTATAATCCCATGATCACTCATGTTCGTGGGCGATGTGGGATTTGCCTAGGGTGTTACATTCACCCCCCTTAGGGACTCATCGTCCTCGATGAGGTTTGCCCCACCACCCCCAACGGCACATGAGTGGCTCTGATACCATTCTGAAATGTCCCGTTCTTATTGATTAAAAACGTTCCATATTAATTGATTTCGTTGCGAGGTTTTGACCTCTATTTGAGACGTTTTTCAAAGACTGCATTCATTTTAAAACAAACCATAACCTTTATTTCATCAATAAAGGTTTAAAAAGCTTTACGTAGATTATCAAATAATGATAATCTAAAATATCCTGTTTACACACGACCATTACATAATGGTTTACAATACAAATATGTTACAACAAAATAAGTTTCTTGAATGCAGTTTTTACACAATATCATACAAGCATGGACTCCAAATCTCGTCCTTATTTAAGTATGCGACAGCGGAAGCTCTTAATAATCACCTGAGAATAAACATGCTTAAAACGTCAACAAAAATGTTGGTGAGTTATAGTCCCACTTTTAAAATCTATTATTTTTGGGATGAGAATACATGCAGGTTTTATAAATGATTTACAAAATAGACACAAGTACGTGAAACTACATTCTATGGTTGAATTATCGAAATCGAATATGCCCCTTTTTATTAAGTCTGGTAATCTAAGAATTTGAGAACAGACACCCTAATTGACGCGAATCCTAAAGATAGGTCTATTGGGCCTAGCAAACCCCATCCAAAGTACCGGATGCTTTAGTACTTCGAAATTTATATCATATCCGAAGGGTGTCCCGAAAATGATGGGGATATTCATATATATGCATCTTGTTAATGTCGGTTACCAGGTGTTCACCATATGAATGATTTTTATCTCTATGTATGGGATGTGAATTGAAATATGAAATCTTGTGGTCAATTTATATATATATATATATATATATATATATATATATATATATATATATATATAATATGATAATGAAGATGATGATATACAAATAAGTAAACAATAATCTCCATTCACTAGGTGTCGAAATTATAAAGTGTAAGGGATTACAAGATTGAGAGCGTGTGTTCAAGGTGTTAGTGTAGGTGTAGAAAATGAGGGAAGTCTATTTGTTTAAGCTAGATATATGAATTTATACTTGGTCACAATAACAACAAATCTCATCTATTTGAGACCTAACATATACTATTATTTTTAAAACATATTCTTGTATTTTTCAAAATATATTAGTATTATTATTATTATGATATTATAATAAAATAATAAAAATAAGGAATTTGCTAACGACAGTTCCAAGGGCTGTCATCAAGATGCATAAAAACTTGTACATGACGATTACATTTGACTTTAATTTGACAATATTGAATTGTACAAGCTCTTTATGCACCTTAACGACAACCTTAAAAGCTATTGTTAGCATTTTTCTAAAAATAAATATCACAGAGTATATATATATATATATATATATATATATATATATATATATGGGCAGGATCAATGGGGAAGTAACCAATCGGGGGGAAGCAATTTTTTTTTTTTCGTTTTTTTTGGAATTTTTTTTTCAGCATCAAGATCACACGAAAATATGAACATTTAGAAAAGACACTTCGTGATGAATGTTATTATTTAGGCGGGAGAACGATCGACAAAAATAACATTCAAGATAATATTGTTCGTGAAAAATGTGAACGTTTTTTTTCTTCATGTTTTGTGAAGTAAAATTTAGCCCGATTTAGGGTTTAGGGTTTGGTATTTTGGGTTTATTCCATAAACCCAAAACACCAAACCCAAAACTCTAAACTGTTCGTGTTAAAAACTCAATCTAAATCCTAAATCTAAACCCTAAACCCTAAATTTCTAAACCCTAATATCTAAACCCTAATATCTAAACCCTAATACCTAAAACCTCAACATACGCTCGAAAAAACACGATAATTGTTATATATTACTTATTCGAGCGTTTTCCCGCCAAAATAAAAACATTTATCAGAAAGTATCTTTATTAAATGTTCATATTTTCATCCAATCTATAATGTTCGTGAACAAAGTTTTTTCAAAAAACGAAAAAAAAACTTTGCTTCCCCCCGCTTCCCCCCGATTGGTTACTTCCCTCTTGATCCTACCACTATATATATATATATATATATATATATATATATATATATATATATATATATATATATATATATATATATATATATATATATATATATATATATATATATATATATATATATATATATATATATATAGGGGTAGGATCAATGGGGAAGTAACCAATCGGGGGGAAGCGGGGGGAAGCAAAATATTTTTTTTTCGTTTTTTTTGATATTTTTTTCCCGGCATCAAGATCACACAAAAATATGAACATTTAGAAGAGACACTTCGTGACGAATGTTATTATTTAGGCGGAAAAACGATCGACAAAACTAACATTCAAGATAATATTGTTCGTGAAGAATATGAACGTTTTTTTTTCATGTTTTGTGAAGTAAAATTTAGCCCGATTTAGAGTTTAGGGTTTATGGTTTAGGGTTTAGGGTTTGGTGTTTTGGGTTTATTCCATAAACCCAAAACACCAAACCCTAAACCCTAAACTCTAAACCGTTCGTGTTAAAAACTCAATCTAAATTCTAAATCTAAACCCTAAATCTAAACCCTAAACTCTAAATTTCTAAACCCTAATATCTAAACCCTATAAACCCTAATATCTAAACCCTAATATCTAAACCCCAATAGCTAAAACCACAAAATACGCTCGAAAAACACGATAATTGTTATATATTACTTCTTCGAGCGTTTTCCAGCCAAAATAAAAACATTTATCGCAAAGTGTCTCTACTAAATGTTCATATTTTCATCTCATCTATAATGTTCGTGAACAAAGTTTTTTCAAAAAACGAAAAAAAAAAAGTTTTTGCTTCCCCCGCTTCCCCCCGAATGGTTACTTCACTCTTGATCCTACCACTATATATATATATATATATATATATATATATATATATATATATATATATATATATATATATATATATATATATATATATATATTGTTGGAGGTTTTATTAAATTCTTTCGTGTAGGGTAAAATAATCGATAGCCGGATAAATCACTGAATCGTGGTATCACTTTCTGAAAGTAATTATTCGACCCTTATAGCCTGGGTTACACGAATATCACTTTGGGATAAGACAGAGATTAAATTCTTGTTTTGGCAGAAACAAGAATTCCTTTTGCAGAAGAATATTTTGGTGTTCGTAACTTGTATATATTTCTCATGCATATTGGTTAATATATTTATATACACCCTTAATAATGAAAGAGTCTTTTATTAAAATCAATTGGCCGATTGATTAATAAAAGTATCTTCTATAATATTCAAAAGTGGTTACAGGAAGAATATTTCTATAAACAAATATTATCACTTCCATCATTAAAGTAAAAGTTGTTACTTTTACAATAAACAAATATTATATTTTACAACTATCAAAGCATGAGTGATCACTTTATAATAAACAAGTATTATTCCTTCAACCACTAAAACAAAAGTGGGTGCAAGAATAATTCTTCCGTAATCACTCAAAATTGTGTTAAGTGTTTTCTTACTGCTGTCTCTTAAGAACCAGCACTGCAAAAGGACCAGCAGCGCAAAAAATCAGCAAACAGGACCAGCAGCGCAAAAGTCAGCATACAGGACCAGCAGCGCAAAAGTCAGCATACAGGACCAGCAGCGCAGAGGAACCAGCAAACAGGACCAGCTGCGCAGAACAACCAGCACAGGGATCAGCTGCGCAGAACAACCAGCACAGGGACCAGCTGCGCAGAACAACCAGCACAGGGACCAGCTGCGCAGAACAACCAGCACAGGGACCAGCAATGCAGAACAACCAGCACAAGGACCAGCAATGCAGAACAACCAGCACAAAACACTTAGCCAAATTTCAGCTTACTAAGAAAACTTAGTACTGAAAACACTTAGTCAAATTTCAGGTAGACCAAGTCATGATAGTAAATAATGGAAAACCACTTTTGGGTTCGGGTAATCTATCACTTAATGGGTGTACACTCCGTACCTCCAAACCCATTTACAAGTGTAGATTAAAACCCAAAATTACACTAAATTTACAACAATCCTCCCCAATTTAGTGCAATTCGTTTCATGAGAATTAAACAAATTAAAACAAAACTCATGCATAAATGAAAATATCTTGAAGATTGAATTTTCACCTTAGTACATTACACATTCCAAATATTCGAGAATCGGGGTGTTCTAAGAATTGAACCCTTCAACCCATTTGAATAACTGAAAATAACATACACATAAGTTTTCAAATACTCTAAAGCTATCCTGACACTTTACAAGCCATGTGTCCATATCCATTCATGAATGTATCTAAAGCAAAAGTCCAAGCTTTGTTGAAGCGGCAAAACTTCACATTCACATAGGTAGTTCATTTCAGTCATGCACCTGCTATTGCACTTTTTCAAATAAACCATTAAGAAGCTAAACTTCATCCTCACCTTCAACAGGTCCGAGTACATACCTTACCTTGGGATGATACAAAATTTTGTACTCCAAATTTCTAAGTATAAGCCTTCCACATTGAATTCAACTTCTAATTTTCATCAGAAGGGAATTGGGTATCTTATAATTAGAAATTTATGTAGACTTTAAACCCATCCCCACAACAGACTTGTTCACCAAGTCTCTTGCCAATCCCTTCATCAAGTGATCAGCTAAATTCTGTTGTGACCTCACGAACAATATAGAAATCACCCCATTCATGATGAGTTCACGAATCATGCTATGTCTGACACCTAAGTGTCTAGACTTTCCATTGTACATCTGGCTATAAGCCTTTGCCAATGTCGCAGCACTATCACAATGGATAGACATGGGTGCTATAGGTTTAGGCCATAATGGTATCTCATGGATCAAGTTTCTAAGCCATTCTGCTTCTTTACCAGCAGCAGCTAAAGCAACAAACTCAGATTCCATCGTTGAGTTGGTAATACATGTCTGCTTCTTAGAAGCCCATGAAATAGCACCTCCCCCAAGCAAGAACACCCAACCACTCGTTGAAGAATGATCTTCAATATTGGTTATCCAACTCGCATCAGAATATCCTTCTATTACCGAAGGAAACCCATTATAAGATAAACTATAGTCCATAGTTTTCTTCAAGTACTTCAGTACCCGCCTAATTGCTTGCCAGTGATGAGTACTAGGATTACTAGTATATCTACTCAGTTTTCCCACAGCAAAAGCAATATCCGGCCTTGTACAAGTCATGGCGTACATCAAACAGCCAATCACCTGAGAATACTCAAGTTGTGATACAGCTTCACCTTGATTAGGCATAAGCTTCTCACTTGGATCAACAGGGGTACTCACAGGATTACATTCAAAGCAATTGAACTTTTTCAACACCTTCTCAATATAATGAGATTGACAAATCGAAATTCCTTTGCTTTCACGTTTGATCCTAATGCCAAGGATAACGTCAGCCTCCCCCATATCTTTCATGGAGAATTTTGATGACAAAAATTCTTTTGTTAAATCAACCTGACTTTGGTCAGTCCCAAAGATTAACATGTCATCAACATATAGACAAATTATAACTCCTTTACCAGAATCATCAAATTTACTATATACACATTTATCTGCTTGGTTTAATTTAAAACCACTAGATAAAATCACTTCATCAAACTTTTGATGCCATTGCTTAGGTGCTTGTTTCAAACCATATAAGGATTTCACAAGTTTGCACACCTTGCCTTCATTTCCTGGCATGACAAAGCCCTGAGGTTGGTTCATATAAACCTCCTCATCCAATTCACCATTCAAGAATGCTGTCTTCACATCCATCTGGTGAATAACTAGATTGTGAATCGTAGCCAAAGCAATCAGCAGTCTAATGGTAGTGATACGTGCCACGGGAGCATAAGTATCAAAATAGTCAATTCCAGACTTTTGTCTAAAGCCTTGAATGACTAACCTTGCCTTGAACTTTTCAATAGTTCCATCCACCTTCATCTTCTTTTTGAAAATCCATTTGCAACCCAAAGGTTTTCAACCAGGAGGTAGATCAGCTAACACCCAAGTGTTATTGCCCATGATAGAATCTATCTCATCATTAATTGCCTCTTTCCAGAATGCAACATCCTGAGACCTCATTGCTTCATCATATGTTTTAGGATCATCATCAACATTGAAACAATACGAATATTGGGTAGAAACATCATCCCTAGAACCTTCAACTAAGTATAGTTGAAAATCTGGTCCAAATGATTTAGGTTTCCTTTTTCTTTTGCTTTTCCGAAGCTCAAGTGACTGATCAACGGCCTTTTCAGAGACTTCATCATTACAATCCTTATTGATTCCATTGTTACTTGGAATCATATCTTTTGGTCTAGGTATAGATGAAAATCGATTTTCATCAAAGATTGCATCCCTTGAATCAATCACGGAATTGATTGAGACAAACTCATTAGGCTCTATTACATAGAACCTATATGCCTTGGAATGTTCAACATATCCAACAAATATGCAATCTATACCTCTTTCACCTAAACTTTTCTTCTTGGGATCAGGTAGTCTTACAACCGCCCTACAGCCCCATACCCGAAGATAATTCAAGTTAGGTTTCCTTTTATTCCAAAGTTCATAAGGTGTAATCTTGTTTCTTTTGTTAGGAACTCTATTAAGCAAATAACAAGCTGTTAACATAGCTTCCCCCCAAAATCCTTCACTTAAACCCGAATAGGATAACATGGAATTAACCATTTCCTTAAGGACCCTATTCTTCCTTTCAGATATACCATTTTGTTGTGGAGTATAAGGAGCTGTGGTCTCATGGATAATACCAACGGATTGGAAATACGATTGGTCAATGTATTCACCTCCCCTATCTGTTCTAAGTCTTTTAATCAAAGCCTTTTGTTGTAATTCTACTTCAGTTTTAAATATTTTAAATTTATCTAATGCTTCATCCTTAGTATGTAACAAATAAACATAGCAAAATCTAGAAGCATCATCAATAAAAGTCACAAAATATTTCTTGTTCCCTAAAGTAGGAGTAGCATGCAAATCACATAAATCACTATGTATTAATTCCAAAATTTCAGTATCACGATGTACATTTTGAAATGGTTTCTTAGTGATCTTTGTTAACATACACGTTTTACACTTTTCATTGTTCATGTCAAAAGCCGGTATTAATCCATCTTTAGACATATCTTGCATTCTTTTAAAGTGTATATGTCCTAGTCTAGCATGCCAAAGTGTAGAATTATTTATGCTAGAAGTAGATATAAAAGCAAAATTAACATTTAAGTGATTAATGTTAAGTCTAAACATTCTATTGCATAAATAACCAAAACCAACAAACATACCATGTTTTGACAAAACAAACTTATCAGATTCAATCACTTGTTTATAACCACAACAATTTAACACACTAATGGAAATCAAATTTTTTCTTATTTTTGGTACATGCAAAACATCAAACAAACAAATAGTTTTTCCAGAACTAAAACACAAATCCACACTTCCACGTCCATGAACAGAGGCTGTTGACTCATTTCCCATATGAAGAATTGATACATCAGTCACGGACTCGTAAGTCTTGAACCAAAATCTATCCTTGCATACATGGGTGGTGGCTCCCGAGTCAACCCACCACGCGACATCATCATCATGCACAAAATAAGCCTCAGATATATATGAAACATAATAATTCTCATTTGAATTATTAAATATATTCTGACCTTTCGAGTTGTGGTTGTTTAAACCATTTCCCGAACTGCTTGTGCTAGATCCTTTGGCATTATTATTACCAAAAATAACCTTGCAATCCTTTTTCATGTGTCCAGTTTTACCACACTTCCAACAAGTCAATTTAGACTTCTTGTTCGGAATAGCCTTGTTATAACCTTGATGTTTACGTTTGCCCTTTTTGTCATTATTACTAGTGAACTTTTTATGTTCCACCATATTGACAACAGACGTACCAGCAACTTCGTTGCTCTTTGGCTTGTCATTATCCTGCAACCTGAGGGATTCCTCAATACGCAGATGACTACCCAACTCAACAAGAGTTAACTCCTCCTTCTTATGTTTCAAAGAATGTTTAAATTCTTTCCAAGATGGAGGTAGTTTATCAATTATGCTTGAGACTTGAATAGACTCATCCATGTTCATCTTATGTTGTGTGAATTGACCAAGTATACGAATGAGCTCATTGTATTGTTCCAAGACCGGTCTAGAATCGACCATCTTGTAATTATTAAAATTACTCACAAGGAACTTTTTACTAGAAGCATCCTCAGACATATACTTGGTTTCTAAACAGTCCCATAGTTCTTTAGAAGATTCAACATTTAGGTAAATATCAAAAAGGGAATCAGCCATACCATTGAGGATTAAACCTCTAGCGATGTAGTCATCGTTCTCCCACTTGCACCTTTTCCGAATTTGTTCAATAGTGGCATCATCACCATGATTTTCAGGAATTGGTGTGCTGAGTACGTACACCACACTCATGCTGCTCAGAAAGAAGTGCATCTTCTTTTGCCATCTCCTAAAATCAATTCCCTCAAACTTATCAAGTTTGGAGAAATTCGCCGTCATGTGTTTCATCGTAGTCGCCATCGATTATAACGAATAATTACTTTCGATTGTTGGAGGTTTTATTAAATTCTTTCGTGTAGGGTAAAATAATCGATAGCCGGATAAATCACTGAATCGTGGTATCACTTTCCGAAAGTAATTATTCGACCCTTATAGCCTGGGTTACACGAATATCACTTTGGGATAAGACAGAGATTAAATTCTTGTTTTGGCAGAAACAAGAATTCCTTTTGCAGAAGAATATTTTGGTGTTCGTAACTTGTATATATTTCTCATGCATATTGGTTAATATATTTATATACACCCTTAATAATGAAAGAGTCTTTTATTAAAATCAATTGGCCGATTGATTAATAAAAGTATCTTCTATAATATTCAAAAGTGGTTACAGGAAGAATATTTCTATAAACAAATATTATCACTTCCATCATTAAAGTAAAAGTTGTTACTTTTACAATAAACAAATATTATATTTTACAACTATCAAAGCATGAGTGATCACTTTATAATAAACAAGTATTATTCCTTCAACCACTAAAACAAAAGTGGGTGCAAGAATAATTCTTCCGTAATCACTCAAAATTGTGTTAAGTGTTTTCTTACTGCTGTCTCTTAAGAACCAGCACTGCAAAAGGACCAGCAGCGCAAAAAATCAGCAAACAGGACCAACAGCGCAAAAGTCAGCATACAGGACCAGCAGCGCAAAAGTCAGCATACAGGACCAGCAGCGCAAAAGTCAGCAAACAGGACCAGCTGCGCAGAACAACCAGCACAGGGACCAGCTGCGCAGAACAACCAGCACAGGGACCAGCTGCGCAGAACAACCAGCACAGGGACCAGCTGCGCAAAACAACCAGCACAGGGACCAGCAATGCAGAACAACCAGCACAAGGACCAGCAATGCAGAACAACCAGCACAAAACACTTAGCCAAATTTCAGCTTACTAAGAAAACTTAGTACTGAAAACACTTAGTCAAATTTCAGGTAGACCAAGTCATGATAGTAAATAATGAAAAACCACTTTTAGGTTCGGGTAATCTATCACTTAATGGGTGTACACTCCGTACCTCCAAACCCATTTACAAGTGTAGATTAAAACCCAAAATTACACTAAATTTACAACATATATATATATATATATATATATATATTTTCAAATATTGTATTATGAAAAAAGTTATGATCTTTAGTTAAATTGAGATGCCAAAAAGGTAATGTAACATACTCGGTATGATTTTTTTTTTCTTTTTAAGAATGATATCACATTTTAAGTTGTTTAAAAATACTTTTTTCCGTTGGTATATAACGAATTATCAAATTAAAAGTTGCTTGTATAGTGAACATGTACTCTTTGCACACACAGGATGACAGGATCCAATAATTTCGTTTTAAGAGTATTCATCCATAATTTAAAATATTTGATAAATATAATTGTTTTCTCACAAAAATAAAAGATAATACTATCTTTTAAACAACGTAAAAAGTACTATTTTCTTTGTTGAAAATTTTCAACTCTACGTTACATTTTTGA
Organism: Rutidosis leptorrhynchoides; assembly: GCF_046630445.1. Taxonomy (NCBI): domain Eukaryota; kingdom Viridiplantae; phylum Streptophyta; class Magnoliopsida; order Asterales; family Asteraceae; genus Rutidosis; species Rutidosis leptorrhynchoides. Next base: position 104,526,958 of record NC_092338.1, on the reverse strand, counting down.
ATCCTTTGACTTAAATTTTAATATAGTATAAGCCACACGTAAACAAAATAGATCTTAGAAACTTGATATCAAATGATAATTAGTTCGATAACTACAATATTATGTTTGTTAAACCAAGTTATCAAAATACTAATTTTAAATTACTATTATTATATTAATATAATAAAATATAAATTAATTAAATAATATTAAATGCTTCATTAATTAATTAATTAGTGTTATGTTATAGTGCAAGTTGTTTTCTTGTTGACTGCAAACATAAAAATCAGGTTCATTTTTTTTCTTCTTTCTTTGATATGGTCGCCTGACCTGAACAAACTCCTGTGTAAAATACAAAGCTATACGTATATTCACAATTTCACATACATATACATACATGTATATCTGTATCTATCATAATTAACAACGAGTTTTCAGGTGAGTGCTTACGTTTACTTGCTTAATTGCTTCAATTAATAACCTGCTTAATTACATCATGACTACTTCTTTATGTTAAATTGACAGTATTCACCCTCAATTATGTGCTCCTTGTTGTTAATTGTTGTTTGATTCTGGTCATCGTACTGTTGAATCAGTTTTTTATTAATCATAACTTTTTGTATGATCAAAGTATAATTTTATTTTTACTGGCCGTATATGTTGAAATTTAGGGTATTTAATATCTAGGTTTTGTGTATGCAAGTTGTATAAGTTTCATATAAAAGAAAGATAGCTAATAACTTTAACTTATATGTTGATTATAGTAGAAGCTGAGTTAGGGTGCTCTTAATTTGATTGAATTTTGGAGTTTAAAATTTTGAGCAAAGCCATATGGTTCAATTAATTATTAAAATTATGAATTTTTTTTATTTATTATAATTGGAGATGAAGTTGCGAAAATCGGTTCAGTTGTAAACGTAATCACATGTTCTCGTGTCAAAGAAAGCTTTAAGTGATGTAATGTTTAATGATTTAAGTGATGTAATGCTTAATTGGTGATGGCATTTTTGTACAGATAAATAGTTTTTCTGGTTTGGCTGAAAAAAAGGGATTGCGCTCATGGAAAAGAATGAAGATTTGGATGATAGTCCGGGTTGGAGTGCTTCATTTTTCACGCAAACTACCGAGGATGTTGCCCGAGCTGTTCGGGCTGCAACGACACGGCCTTCAGTTGTATACTCATCGAAAGAGGACAGTGGTGGACATCTTCAAAAGCTTCAAAATCAAGTTTTTAGAGCTCTGAGAGGCTTATCGGGCCCTACCGAAGAAAGAAGAATCTACAACCCGGAAGTTTTAACCACCCAAAAACGTCAATGGGCAAGCTTCCAGTTACAGTCCCTGGTATGTTCCTCTCTTGCGCAGACTTGAACAATATCGTTTGTTTGGTTTTCTAGGGTTGGGTGTTCTTACATACTTTACTTCGCTTTAGTGGAGGCCGTCATTGTTTATATAATTTTGGAATATTTCAGCATCGCAGGATATTGAAAGAACCAACAAGGCTGTTCGAGAGCATGGTAGTAGTTGGACTTCATCCAAATTGTGAGATTCAGTCACTTGAGGAAAAGTACGTCGGCCGAAAATTCAAAGGTTCGGGAAGTCTTCGAAGTACAGTTCACGATCATCAACTCGAAAGTATCGAGCCTCAGGTGCTGCCCTCGACTCCACACACAATGTGTTAACTTTTCTTTAAAAAAATAAATAATAATATGATTTTTTACTTTGCTTCCAGGTTCTGTTTGCGTACCCTCCAGATAAACAGCTACCTATAAAGTATAAGGATCTCCTTTCGTTCTGCTTTCCTGGTGGACTGGAGGTTAGGCACGCTAGTTTGTTATTTAACCGAAACAGTTGTATTTATATGAAAAAGTTTATAATTGTGATTTCAGGTTAATGCCGTTGAAAGAACTCCGTCTATGAGTGAACTTAATGAAATACTTCTTGGGCAGGTACATGTTATACCGAGTCCATTTACTATATTAGTTGGTTATTTTCCCATCCAGAATCGTTTGAAAGCCTCATATTATGGGTTTGGTCTTCCTACTCTTAATCGATGAACTCTATATTTTTGAATGATAAACTTGTTGAACAATGATAACTTTGTGAGGATTATTTTATTATTTACGCGATATTTATAGCGAAACAAGGAAATGAGGAATATAGAAACCATAACTTCAAATGTATTAACCTTTGCATAGTTTTAACTTCAAATATCATTTGCTAAAATGTTGGTAATTATGCAGGAACACCTTAAACAAAGTGACCTCGCCTTTATATTCAGGTTACAGGTAATTCACATTCCCCTACACTTAATCTTTTCGGGCATATTTATGTTAGCTCTTGAACTTTTTGTACTTTTTAACTGGTTTTTGTTAACTTTCTAGTCAATTGATTGATGAGCTATTAATTTAGATCGAGTATACTACTTGTAGACCTTTCATCACTTGTCAAGAAATAAAAAATGAAATAAAAAGGTTCCACTTGAACGCTGAAACAAATACAAAATTCATTCTTATATCACTACATTTTGTTGGGTTCTGAATTATAACGTTACATAGGGTGCAGATGATTCAATTATGTATGGCTGCTGTCTAGTAGCTGATGAATTGGTGCAAAAACCATCCAGATTAATATCTATGATGTCAGATGGACAATCTGTTCGCCCAGGACTGAACCGTCACATTTTAACAACTCGGCGATGTTACTGTATTCTTTCAAGGCTTCCATTTTTTGATCTTCACTTTGGTGTATTGAATAGGTTTGTCAAACATAAGTATATAAAAAAAATAAATGTGTACATATTATAATTATAATTATATTTTTTATTTGATAGAACACTGATATTGCATAATTTGTAATATTTTTATTAGCATCTCGACCGAAGAAAGGTTGGAACGGTTAAGACAAAGTATTAGCGGCTTAGATCTCGAGTCTCCTGTTGTGTATGATCAAGAATTATATGTAGAAGACAAAACAAGTGGAGTTTCAGCTGAACTAAATGAAACCACAGAGACTGTTCAGTTAAGCAGTTACAATTCGGTTACTGAAACAGTCATAGATGGTCAATCCCATAAGGAAGAATCTCAATCTTCAGATAAAAGTGCCAGTGATGTATTTAATGATCCTGAAGCAATAATGGTTTCATCTAAGCAAGAAACTATTTTAGCTGAACCAATCTCTAATTTTTGTGATAGTCCCGTTTCTGATATAACCGACAACAATCAGCCAACTCAAAGACATATACGAGATGCATTTTTGCCTCTTTTACGTTTTCAGCATGATGATAGCTCAGATTCTTCCCCAAGGTATTCTTGCATCTATTAATATCTTTGAATATCCACACCATGCAGTTGCAGCACTCAGAATTAGTCGTTTTTTGCAACTCGGGGAGTACTCGGTCAAACTCGGGATTGCTCGGAAAGTTAGTCAAAACTCAGTCAAAATCGGTCAAAGTCAAACTTGCTCAACATCCGAGTACTCCGCGAGTTACCGAGTACTCCAAGTAGCGATTTTTGCAACCTTGACACCATGTGATATTCTGATCCTGTTCTATAATTAGTTCGAAGTGTGTTGCAATTGCATATGCGAAATCACCTGGTTGTATAGTTGGTGAATGTTAGTATTTTATATATGTTTTCATTGACGTTGATATGTTTGTATATAATATAATAATTTATGCTGTTTGAATATATATAAAGAATGGTTCTTTGGAAACTTAGTAGGATTCTGATATTTCCTAAATTTTGATGCAGTTTTCAGGGCTCACCTAGTGAAGATAAAAGCTTTAGGAGTGAGCTCGATTCAGCAGAAACTGATGATACATCATTCTCTAGTCAAGAAGATAGCGAACATGATGAGATTCTTGATTGGGCCAAGGTATATTCATTTATAGATCCTGAATTGAATTCTCAAAGTGTTAAAAATATCATTTTTTCTCTAAAATACAAAATATTTGCAGACGAATGGTCATGGATCGTTACAGATAGTATGCGAGTACTACCGATTACGTCTACCTGCAAAAGGCTCAACAGTCAAGTTCCACCCGTTGGAGCACCTTCATCCTTTGGAATTTTATAGACCTGATGAGACAGTTTTACATATTGCTGACTCAACGATTGATTTGACGTCATGCAGTACAAATTTTGAAATCGTAGAGGTAGATTACAAAATTATTTTTGTCAGATCTCATTTGTTTTATTTTCTATTAGCTTTGCTACATCACTATTAAGATTTTTTTAATGTAGGCTCACAGTGCAATTGCAGTGGAAGAGGAGGCAGCTGCTATGTCAGTTTGGGCAATTGCATGTCTATGCGCCTCCTTGCGTCTTGAGCATGTATATATAATCCCTATTCAAATATACGTTTTTTAAATGGTTAAATATTCTCAAATTTAACGTGTTCTTTCTGTTTTCACATTCTTTTTCGTTCTGTGTATTTAGTTTGATTTCTGTCTGTCTTCAGTACTTATTATGTGTTCCCATTGTCTTTTATCTTCCACAGATCTTGACAATATTTGCAGGTGCTTTGTTGGAGAAGCAAATTGTGTTCGTATGCTCTAATCTGGTACAAATTATCACCAAGTGCAAGTAGCTTTTTTGAGATTGATTTCTGAGTTGTCCTATTTATATTCTGATTTAATTATGTGAACTGATGCTCCGTTTCAAGTTTACTAACTGTGGTCCAGTTTTAGAAATGCACAAAACCATTACTATTAATTCATCTGAACTTTTTGTTAATTTAGTTTTTTAATGCTTCATGTTGAGACTCCAGCTTTGGGATATGTGATGTATACAGAGTAAAGATGACAATGTAGTTAATATTGGAGTAGTAGTTAATATATGTACTTATAAATGGTTGATTCGGATTATGTTTAACGGGTCAAATGGGTAAGTGTGAAAATTTGCTTGGCAAAAAATGGGTCAAACGGGTTGAAAGTCGCTCAAAATGTTTAATGGATAATGTATTAGTAGTTAATGTTGGAGTAGTAGCATTTGTTATCCTATATGATAAACCGGTTGTTTCAACTTCTAAGTTTTGGATTAAAGTGTTTTGGGTCAGCCAATGGGGCTTTGCCTCATTGGTCACCATGTTAACATGGTGTTCGAGGAGACCAGGGTTCGAGTCTCGGGGGGGGGGGGATTTTCGTGAATTAACTTCGTGAGCTAACCACTAACATTGCCTTTCAAAAAAAAAAAAAAAAAAAAAAAAAAAAAAAAAAAAAAAAAAAAAAAAAAAAGTGTTTTGGGTCAACACAACCCATCCAATTTTCCACCTCTAGCTTAAAGTTGTAGTTTATCTTAACTTCGAATTCGTTGCATCTGCAGGGAATATTGTCTGCTTCAGTCCTGTCAATTATCCCCCTGATTCGTCCCTACCACTGGCAGAGCTTTTTAATGCCGGTACTGGCCCTAACATTCGTTACTGGTTCAAATGCACACTTCCTCTACGGCTTTTAAGTTATTATAAGAATAAAAGTTTCAATTTTTATATCAAGTTTAATTTTTTGTAACTTCGTGTATGTACCTTGTAGGTTTTGCCAAATGACATGCTGGATTTCTTGGATGCACCTGTTCCATTTGTTGTAAGTTCTCACCCACGTAATATTTCCTCGTTTCTTCTAATTGCTTGCTAATCCTAACATTACCTTTTTTGTTATAACGTAAAAATGTATATATTGAAGTAGTTAGTTAATGTGGTTATCCGTTCTTTAGTCTAACTGTATTTTGAACAGGTTGGTGTGCAGTACAAAACAGTTGAAGTACAATCCAAATCAGCTAATGTTATTTTTGTTGATGCAAACAAGAACCAGGTAAGTCTTCTCAGAACTAATGTTTATGAAATCAATTTGCAAAACCCATCATGTTTTTCATGTTAATGTTAAAGATGTTGATAATGGGTGCATTATATGCAGGTGAAATCATCTTCGCTACCACATTTACCCCGGCACAAGGAGTTATATGCAGCCTTAAGTCCATACCACTCTCAGCTTGTGGGTGAAAGTTATCTAGGCAAAAAAAGACAAGTTTATGATTGCACCGATGTGCAGGTATATTTTCAATCTTCTAAATCTATTTAATTGTGGTTTGTTAGCTTACTCCTTTAGTACTTTTATTTATGATTTAAGTTCAATAAAATGAATGAAATGACTCCGTTTATTGTTGACACAGGTTGAAGCTGCAAAGGGATTTCTCAGAGTATTAAGATCTTACTTGGATTCTCTTTGCTCCAACTTACGTTCTCACACAATTACAAATGTTCAGTCCAATGATGATAAGGTCCTTTTTGCCACTTGTTTCATTAATGCTATAATTTTTACTAATTTTAAGTGGTGTAAGCGCATCGTTTTGCATGTATCTTACACTCATTCAATTGGACCCCAGGTATCTTTGTTGTTAAAGGAAAGTTTTATTGACTCCTTTCCTAGTCGTGATCGACCTTTTATGAAGGTGCGCTTGTTGATTTTTATATATGATTCTATGAACAGTTTATATAACTTCATGATTGGCTGATGATTTTCATAGTCTTAAATTAACTACTAATTTGGACTATTTCTTTAGTTTTGTATTTTATTTTTTAAGCATACTAACATGTGCTATTTTATTAATTTATCTGGCAGCTTTTCGTAGAGACACAACTCTTCTCTGTACATACAGATCTGGTCTTATCTTTTTTCCAGAAGGATTAGTACCATCATTCAAGCTTGGAATATATTGGAATGTATAATTATAGGAAATTAATACAAGTTCTGGAACATATTGTTTTCACCAAGTTTAAAAATAATATATGCGTTTGTTTTTATACCTTTGCAATGTATACATGTGTATTTTATATTAAATCGAAGTTCAGGTCTAATCAACTGGATCTGGTCTAGCGGTATCCAAGGTGCCCCATCAACCAAGTTTTCAAGTTCCAAACAAGGGTGAATTATCTTCTAGTTTATCGCTAAAAAAAAAAACTATATTTTGATCTTATGTTGGTAACCTTGACTTGTTTATTTATTTTTTCTTTTTTGAAAGGACCATCTTGGTGTATCAAGGATCTTAGTTGCATATTGCGAAGGGACTCATTCATGACTCAATCTGGTAATCACTCATTTCATTCCCTTATACAAAAGAAATTAATTTTACTAAAGTAGCTGTTTCAGAGCTCACAGTTTCATTACCAATGAGCTTCTATACCCGTGCCTTTGATACTCGGGCCCGCCATGTGGAAGACTTTGTGAAGCCTCTCACATGATTGGGTTTCCGGTTGAGTTGATAGCCTGGCATAAGCCCTTCGGGAGTGGGTTGGGGCCAGCGTGGCCTTACCGATCTAATCGTTTTGTGAAAAGCTCCTAATATTATTATTAATCAAATCAAATATGAAACGAAATGGGGTATACCTGATGATGTCATCAGTTATGTAGAAATGGGAACTGAAAAGTGGGCCCTGTTAGTGAGGTTAAAAAATGTAGCATGAGTTTGGGTGGTAAGAAATTTTGGGACTTTAATTAGAGACCACCAGAGTGAGTAGTGCAGATGTCAGTGGAGTCATGAATGTGACTTTACAAACTTTTGTGCTGCTGTGTGTTGAAAGAAATAATTGAGTCTTTGTCCACTCTGCAACCTATTGCTTTGAGAAGCTTTAGAAACAGGTAAGTTATTCAATAAATGCACCTGAGAGATTTTATTAGATGAACATACATATTACATATTACATATTACATATTACATATTACATATTACATATTTACATATACACATTAAATAAATGTGGTTTATGCGTTAGGTACTTTGTCTTTAGGTTCAGATTTTGGTCGGTGTTGTTTTGTTGTTTTTTTTCTTTTTGTTAGGTGTTGCGTTGTTTGGTCTATAGCTTGTATTGTTAGTGTTTTTTACTCCACTATGAGCCTGAAAAATTTCCTTTTACACACCTCAAATTACATTTTCAATCCCTCAACTAAGGGCTTGTTTACTTACCACTTAATGGTTTGTCTTCGTACAACTCTTAATTCAGTAAGTAAAATTGTTGTTTTTTTGTCACTTGATCTGCCACTTAATATGAAAATTGATCTGTTTTCAGGAGACATGAAATCAAACACCCCTCCAGAATAAGAGGCAAATTCAGAAGAAAAAAAAAAGTAAACAGCCCCTAAGTCATACTTTTTGAAAGCTTCCCCTCCCCAAAACGACATGCAAAATTCCATATTTAAAACACAAAACTACAATCCATGCTTTCACTTGGTTTGTTTTGTGGTGGTTTAGGTTTGGTTCATTCATTTTTGATGAAACTTCCACGTTTTGATATAGTGCGCGTGAAAATCATCCTTCATAGAATAAGATTTAATGGTCAATCGAGATTAATTTTGCATTTGTGGTCCTATTAACACTGCATTACTGTGTGTATCTAGAGAGTTTATGTTTCTTTAGGTTACAAAGTGCATGTGTGCTGGTCAAATTAAGTTTAAATGCATTTTGTGGTCCTAATCAGTATCCACAGTAGCATAGTTTTCGGATGAGATCTTTACCAGAAGGAACAAATTTCATGGCATAAAGTACAAGTATTTGAAGCATAATTGATATGTAGTTTAAGATTGGTGGGGTTGGGAAGAGGGAATGGAGGTGGTGGTAGTGGTTGTGGATTTGCAGAAGAAACAGCACTATAAATTAATGATGGGATCAGTTTCTTAATATTTTTCTGGAGGTAGCAGAATAAAGTACGAATTCCTGCTTCTGCACGTCTTACATTATGGATTGTGCTTGAGATTTTGTGGTCTTTAAATGGACCTTTAGACTATTTCACATGTGTGATGGCATCAAATTTCATAATTAAAACTTGTTAGGGTCATGAAAAGTGCTAGTATATGTTTTATATGAATTTTGTGCATTTGTTAGACTATATTTATATATCTGGAAATCATGGTTACAAATAGTGGCAGAGCTAGCATTTATCGATAGAGGGACAATTTCTTTAATTTCTTCTACTACGTTTTGAGGGGACGAAAAATCGAAAATATAAGATGTCAATAGTCCCCTTAAAAGTTTCTCAAAGATACTTTCTAACTCTTCGAGTCCATCGTTGTATTTCCGTCATTAGGTTCGATTATTCAAAATCTTTGGTGTGGTAGTAGTATTTAAACATGAAATATTTCCGCAAGTGGAATGTTGCCTTGATCATCTTATTGGAGGGAATTGTTTAAAAAGGGTAAATAGATAAGGTTTTCTGACTATTCGGGGTGACTATTTGGGGAAGAGAAATATTCTTACGCGGAAGTATGCTGTCTAATCAGGTTATTAAGTTATCATTGTTGGAGTGCAAACCAAAGTCTCACATCGGATATGAGAAGAAACAAATGTGTGTATATAAGTCTAGGGCACCTCCCTCTATTACCACTTAGTTTTAAGTACTAAGGTACACTTGGTCTTATGTTAGAGCATGTTGTTTGGGCTATTTGATTCTATCCGTTTCTGACAATTTCCCAATTTTTCTGATCACCTTAATATGTTGTGAGGTTTATAGGTTGGATCTCTTGTGAGAGGATATGATCCCAAGTACCTAGTCAAAAACTTAAAATAGTGTCTCCAATATGTAAATTATATCGTCAATACCAACATGTAACTAGTCAAATTGTGTCCCCATAAAATGCAACACCAAACACTATGTTATGCTACTAGGGTGAAACAGACCCTTTTCATAAAGACCACTTTAGTTTAGAACCAAGTGGATGTAGTGATGTGGTGTAATGTACAAGTTATCAAAGCATAAAAGTTGGCTGCTCTAAGTGGACCACTTTGGGTGATAGGGGATGGTGGGATTAATCCAAAACAAGAAAGGTTAGATTGTAGGTGGATTCGTTCTCTTATTGTTTACAGTACACTGTAAAAATAAACCGAGATGGAAAAGTAAAAGTAAAGAAGTAAAGAAAATCGTACAATCAATGGTTCTCTATGAACTTCCACCTTTTTACTGTCACTGATATTTGGTATATCTTCTTTCTATACATAGTAGGTCTGCAATGTACAGTTGTACGTTGGGTCACAACAGTGGTACTCTTTTTTCCATTTACAACAACAAGCATGACTTTTGAACTTTTTTATATTTGATAATTTAATGTACTTGACAAAAGATTAAGCACATAATTCTTTTAATTTTTTTTTTTGTGATCCTTACACCACCATTAAACCATCACAAGATAGCTCAGTGGTTGGAGCCTTAAATTTCTTGCAAGAGATCTCAGGTTCGAATCCCGTCTATGATGAATATTTAGTGATGGGTTGTAAACAACCAGAGAGTTCATACTGAGTTGCGTACATCAGAGTATGGGGTCAGATTAGTTGCCTTCTCGGGTAGCTTGAAAAGAAAAAATCTTCTACCTTTTATCTTTTATCTTAGACCACCATTAATATTAACCCTGACTGTGAAGTGATGATCCATTTGACTGACGTCCTTTTCATCATGGGTAACGTCCTGTTAAAGGCGTCAACCCACCTCCCAACTCACATGACACCTCATGACACCTCGTCTTTTGGGCGTCACTTTTGTGTGGCTCACGCCATGTAAAAGCGGTCTTCGTATGCTTCTCAGGTCATATTTACTATAAACACCCGAAACATAGTTCAAGATTTACATATTAATTATTACCCACAATAATCATCAGATTTGCTAGCGAAGATAGGTGTAACATGCTCACGTTTTAAGATGTGTGCGAGCAACTAATTACTTTCGAAAAGTGTGTAACTATAAATATGCTTAATCACTGTTACATTTATATCCACTTGTGGCAATTATAACTCGTTTATCTAAAGCTATTCATTTTAGATGTTAAATGAGTCAAAACACTTGAACAAGTAATATTTAGAAAGGAATAGATAATGAACTCTAAAGACCGTCTACAACTCTAAAGACCGTCTAAAAGCTGTCGATACCTTTAATAAATTAAAAACATCTTTTAATATTAATCGAATAAAATAGAAGTCTCAGGTGCATTACTATTACTATATTAACTATTAGACAAAAATGATGAATAGTATCAGGAGCATTTTTGTCATTTTCACCTTTTTTTTTAATTAAATTCCATTTCACCAAAAAAATCCCACACTTTGTTCAAAGATTAAAATCGCTCCCCCAAACAGGGAGTTAAGTGTCAAATCAACATTTTCATAAAAAATTCTTAAATAAACTCCACCCAAATATTCAACGGGTCATATCTTCTCGCTCGCAACGAGGTAAATTTTTCCGGCACCATCGTTAAACTCGAAATAATTTTACGAACACAATGTCACTAACTATACGCAAAACGGATTCTTTTTAAAAAACGCTAAATATTTGGGGTACTTTTCATACACGTTGATTTTTCACTCGCAGGCTCCGTAACTATTTTTATCTATTAACAAACACATATGGGTCTTATTATTATTTTTTAATTATTTAGTGATTTTTTGAATATATCTCAGTAAATCTTCTACTCTTAAATCAAACGAAGTGTTAATATAAGATAACGGCTTAATTGCGTTAAATTTTTAAAAGTCAACAATCTCATAGCGAAAAGCGGAGATACACATATATTGTTAATTTAAAATAACATTTAAATCTTTGACGGGTTACACCTTTTAGTTCGACTCGAGTTGCGCTTCAATGACATCATCGTTAACCACGAAATAATTTTACAAACTAAACGTAATAAAATACATTGAAAACCGAACTCCCGGCACGAAGCGAGGGTTCGAAAACTAGTTAAATACAAATCACACAAGTAATAAATGTAATTCTGACTTAAAAATAATTACTATTACTATTACTATCTAAAAGACAAAACTCTGTAGCACTATTCATCAATAGTAATCAAGGTTATTTTTGTCATTTCACCTTTTTTTTTGTCTCCAACGATAAAAGAAGCAACTTTCGTAAAAGAACCAACTCTTTAATGTTACCAAAAGATGTCGGAAAAAATTCTTTTTTACAAAAAAAAATCAACTACCTTTTTTTTTCTCAACGATAAAAGAGGCAACTTTCATAAAATGAACAACTGTGATGCCCCGTACAAAACCATCGTGTACGAATCATCAACAACAGGATCATTACAAGGTCAAATATTATATGCTGTTTCAAAATAAGTTTGCATTCATGAATAAAGGTGACGTTTTAACCAACGTAAAATGTTTAACATCCGAAAGTATGCTTCTACGAATAGCAAGCAAAAATAATAGTACGTGACCCATAGGTCGTTACAAATACATAGTTTCAAAAATAACATTGTTTGAATGCAAATTAAACGTTTCATGCGGTGACATCTCTAATAAGCGCAGCGGGTGTCTACAAAGCATGACTAGTACAGCGGAAGCAAGCAAACCTTAAGCACCTGAGAAAAACATGCTTAAAAACGTCAACACAAAGGTTGATGAGCTATAGTTTAAGTATAACAGTAATGTAAGGTAGGCCACGAGATTTCAGTGCTTCAAACAGCGTTTCAAAACAGTATGAAAAGTATATGTATAACCGTGGGCACTTGGTAACTAACTTAACGTAAATAACACCCCCTAAAAGTACACTTGGTGAGTGCGTATGTTTACGAAGTATTAAACACCCGTTAAATGCTAGCGCTACTAGCCCGAGTGGGGATGTCAAACCCTATGGATCCATATCTAAGATTCGCGTTCACCGGTTCAAAGACCAATGACTAAACGTTACCGAGCTAAGGGAAAAGTTTATGTCGTTGTATAACCCACACATATATAAAGTTTAAGTACTCGTGCCTAGTATGTAAAACGTAAAATGCGCATGTATTCTCAGTTCACAAAATAGTTAAAGTAAAAAGGGATGCTATAACTCACAGTGGAAAGTAGTAAAAGTCGATACGTGGGAAATATTAAGCAAATGGTTGGTCCGAAAGGTCCTCAACCTAAGTCAAAAGTTACTAAGTCGGTAAATCGTTCTCAAAGGTTTAAAAGTATGTAAATTAGGTCTTAAGTACCATCATCATTCATCATTAAACAAGAAGTGTAAAGTAAGTTTTATTCAAGAATAGAGTTTGAAATAAAGGCTGACTTCGTTCAGTCGCCACGACCTCTATACAAACTGAAATGGGGTGAGACCAGTGGCCATGGATCCGTATATGAGTCCCCTAGAGGCTGACCAATTTCCAGAACCAAACTCGTCTTCGTTTGACCGTGGTGACGGTTTAAGTGCGAGTAGGTCAGAAATTTCAGCACAACGTTAATAGGGTGTAGTGACTTTCGGGAGGCCATAGATCCTAAACCGTAACTCGGATTAAGACGAGGTCTAAACGGAAAATCATCTAATCGAACCGAACTAACTGAAAATCAACTTTCCAGTAGCCCAGGTGAAATGTCCCGTTCTTATTGATTAAAAACGTTCCATATTAATTGATTTCGTTGCGAGGTTTTGACCTCTATATGAGACGTTTTTCAAAGACTGCATTCATTTTAAAACAAACCATAACCTTTATTTCATCAATAAAGGTTTAAAAAGCTTTACGTAGATTATCAAATAATGATAATCTAAAATATCCTGTTTACACACGACCATTACATAATGGTTTACAATACAAATATGTTACAACAAAATAAGTTTCTTGAATGCAGTTTTTACACAATATCATACAAGCATGGACTCCAAATCTCGTCCTTATTTAAGTATGCGACAGCGGAAGCTCTTAATAATCACCTGAGAATAAACATGCTTAAAACGTCAACAAAAATGTTGGTGAGTTATAGGTTTAACCTATATATATCAAATCATAATAATAGACCACAAGATTTCATATTTCAATACACATCCCATACATAGAGATAAAAATCATTCATATGGTGAACACCTGGTAACCGACATTAACAAGATGCATATATAAGAATATCCCCATCATTCCGGGACACCCTTCGGATATGATATAAATTTCGAAGTACTAAAGCATCCGGTACTTTGGATGGGGCTTGTTGGGCCCGATAGATCTATCTTTAGGATTCGCGTCAATTAGGGTGTCTGTTCCCTAATTCTTAGATTACCAGACTTAATAAAAAGGGGCATATTCGATTTCGATAATTCAACCATAGAATGTAGTTTCACGTACTTGTGTCTATTTTGTAAATCATTTATAAAACCTGCATGTATTCTCATCCCAAAAATATTAGATTTTAAAAGTGGGACTATAACTCACTTTCACAGATTTTTACTTCGTCGGGAAGTAAGACTTGGCCACTGGTTGATTCACGAACCTATAACAATATATACATATATATCAAAGTATGTTCAAAATATATTTACAACACTTTTAATATATTTTGATGTTTTAAGTTTATTAAGTCAGCTGTCCTCGTTAGTAACCTACAACTAGTTGTCCACAGTTAGATGTACAGAAATAAATCGATAAATATTATCTTGAATCAATCCACGACCCAGTGTATACGTATCTCAGTATTGATCACAACTCAAACTATATATATTTTAGAATCAACCTCAACCCTGTATAGCTAACTCCAACATTCACATATAGAGTGTCTATGGTTGTTCCGAAATATATATAGATGTGTCGACATGATAGGTCGAAACATTGTATACGTGTCTATGGTATCTCAAGATTACATAATATACAATACAAGTTGATTAAGTTATGGTTGGAATAGATTTGTTACCAATTTTCACGTAGCTAAAATGAGAAAAATTATCCAATCATGTTTTACCCATAACTTCTTCATTTTAAATCCGTTTTGAGTGAATCAAATTGCTATGGTTTCATATTGAACTCTATTTTATGAATCTAAACAGAAAAGTATAGGTTTATAGTCGGAAAAATAAGTTACAAGTCATTTTTGTAAAGGTAGTCATTTCAGTCGAAAGAACGACGTCTAGATGACCATTTTAGAAAACATACTTCCACTTTGAGTTTAACCATAATTTTTGGATATAGTTTCATGTTCATAATAAAAATAATTTTCTCAGAATAACAACTTTTAAATCAAAGTTTATCATAGTTTTTAATTAACTAACCCAAAACAGCCCGCGGTGTTACTACGACGGCGTAAATCCGGTTTTACGGTGTTTTTCGTGTTTCCAGGTTTTAAATCATTAAGTTAGCATATCATATAGATATAGAACATGTGTTTAGTTGATTTTAAAAGTCAAGTTAGAAGGATTAATTTTTGTTTGCGAACAAGTTTAGAATTAACTAAACTATGTTCTAGTGATTACAAGTTTAAACCTTCGAATAAGATAGCTTTATATGTATGAATCGAATGATGTTATGAACATCATTACTACCTTAAGTTCCTTGGATAAACCTACTGGAAAAGAGAAAAATGGATCTAGCTTCAATGGATCCTTGGATGGCTCGAAGTTCTTGAAGCAAAATCATGACACGAAAACAAGTTCAAGTAAGATCATCACTTGAAATAAGATTGTTATAGTTATAGAAATTGAACCAAAGTTTGAATATGATTATTACCTTGTATTAGAATGATAACCTACTGTAAGAAACAAAGATTTCTTGAGTTGGATGATCACCTTACAAGATTGAAAGTGAGCTAGCAAACTTGAAAGTATTCTTGATTTTATGAAACTAGAACTTTTGGAATTTATGAAGAACACTTAGAACTTGAAGATAGAACTTGAGAGAGATCAATTAGATGAAGAAAATTGAAGAATGAAAGTGTTTTTAGGTGTTTTTGGTCGTTGGTGTATGGATTAGATATAAAGGATATGTAATTTTGTTTTCATGTAAATAAGTCATGAATGATTACTCATATTTTTGTAATTTTATGAGATATTTCATGCTAGTTACCAAATGATGGTTCCCACATGTGTTAGGTGACTCACATGGGCTGCTAAGAGCTGATCATTGGAGTGTATATACTAATAGTACATACATCTAAAAGTTGTGTATTGTACGAGTACGAATACGGGTGCATACGAGTAGAATTGTTGATGAAACTGAACGAGGATGTAATTGTAAGCATTTTTGTTAAGTAGAAGTATTTTGATAAGTGTCTTGAAGTCTTTCAAAAGTGTATGAATACATATTAAAACACTACATGTATATACATTTTAACTGAGTCGTTAAGTCATCGTTAGTCGTTACATGTAAATGTTGTTTTGAAACTTTTAGGTTAACGATCTTGTTAAATGTTGTTAACCCAATGTTTATAATATCAAAAGAGATTTTAAATTATTATATTATCATGATATTATGATGTACGAATATCTCTTAATATGATATATATACATTAAATGTCGTTACAACGATAATCGTTACATATATGTCTCGTTTCAAAATCATTAAGTTAGTAGTCTTGTTTTTACATATGTAGTTCATTGTTAATATACTTAATGATATGTTTACTTATCATAATATCATGTTAACTATATATATAACCATATATATGTCATCATATAGTTTTTACAAGTTTTAACGTTCGTGAATCACCGGTCAACTTGGGTGGTCAATTGTCTATATGAAACCTATTTCAATTAATCAAGTCTTAACAAGTTTGATTGCTTAACATGTTGGAAACATTTAATCATGTAAATATCAATCTCAATTAATATATATAAACATGGAAAAGTTCGGGTCACTACACCAGGTAGTCTGATCAGTTCCAGAAACAGTAAGTAAAGGTGTTCCGGTGGGTTCTTGGTGCTTGATGCTCATCCCGGTTCTCATCCTTGATGCGTATAGCTTCAAGTGTACAACTCGTTGATGTGTTTGCATCATCTTAACCAAGTTTTGACCATCATAACACTAGTGTAAATCTAAGATATGTAGCACAACTCACTTAAGAGTTGTATGTAGTTTGATGAACCAAAGTTACATCAAGATCTTAGATCCGACACATACATGAGTTCTACTAGTAATATTAAGCTACAAACTTGAAAGTAAACTAAATAAACAAGATCTTAAGTTGTAGAACATAGTTCTTAGTTAGATCTTGAAGATCCTAGACCCAAAAGTCTAGATCTAAAGTTCTTAAGTTAAACCCTAAGTTATAAGACTTGGATCTTTACTTTAACAAAACCATAAGTTATGAAACTTAGATTTTCAACTTGAAAAATGTATGTAAGCTTGTAAGCTCTTATTTACAACAAAATTAGAAGACCATAAGTTATATAAACTTAGATCCAACATAAGTATATGAAGTTATAACTAGAAAGTTATACTTCTGATGTGTGCAGAGGTGTATACGAAATAGTTATATTTTTATTGCGAAATACTATTAAATATGATACAATTTTACACAAGTTATTTATTTATTTATAGAGTGGATATACCTAAACCTTGCTACAACACTTATAGGCAGTGTACCTAATCGTACAGTAGTGTAGTTTTTAGTAAGTCCGGTTCGTCCACAGGGAACTAGCCAAGTTTAACGCTATATTTTTAAAAATAAATTTGTGTATATATATATATATATATATATATATATATATATATATAAGGGGATTTTACCGTTTAATGACCGGTTTGTCGATTTTAAATAAAGCGTGATGTGTCAAGACGTAACCTTTAAAATGTAGACAATATGCTTAATAATTAACACATAATACAGGCAACTAAAACTCGATCATGCAGTAACTAGCAAGTAAATTGACCAGTTCGATCCACAGGGAGAAGTTTGTTTTAACGACTTTAACAACGATTAATTATTCTAAAAGGGGGGTTTGTGTTTGAAATTGTATTTTCGTTTAACGAAACAGTAAATAAATATAATGAATAACAAGAATGAGAATGCGGTGTTTACTTCTATGCTAGATAAATGACAGGGATTGTTCTTTTATAATTAAAACCGTTATGTTATAGTTACAATAGAGCAGTTTATATCAATTTCACAATTTCTATAAACTTAAGAGCTATGTTTAATCAACAAGATTCTTTCGTGGTTGAATTCACATAAAACCTAGTTTACTAAGATCACTCTAAGTAAACTACATGATTGTATTATCCTAAATATCGTTCAATTAACATCCTATACTCACATATAGGTGGCTAGATCACTAGGTGTTGAAGTATAAGCTATGGTCTTTGATAAACTCACATAAACCAAGTCATAACTTACATAATTGAACTAGGATACAAGGATGATTACAACAATGGATCTTTTGAAAGAACATGGTGATTTAGATTGATTAACTAACTAGATCCAACCCGGTTAAACTCACGTGAAACCTAAATTACAACAATCACTTGAGGTAATTTCATAACTATGTTGCCTTGGAACTTATTCAATTACCGAATTAAACACATAACAAAATCATTTAAGTTTATGCATCTAATCGTCTAGATTACTAAGTGTATTGAAGTATAGATTGCTTTCCTAGTTAACTCACATTAATAGGTTTGCAATCTATATAATTGAAGTAATGAACTAAGCAAGCATAACAATGGTTCTTGTAGTTGGACTAGATGATTTAATCAATCAAACATATATATAACTAGCATAACATCAAAGTATAGAACAATCCCAAGCCATAAATCTTACATTGAAGCAAATACACAAGGCTTTTAGCCAGACATAATCATAGTAGAACTAATGAAACAGTAAATACAAGTTGAATTCATGTTTAAAAGATATAGAACAATAATACCAATAGTGATGAATGATCCTAGCTTAATCTTGATGTTGAAAGAGTGGAGATTGACTTGTAGCCTTCCTTGAACCTTGAAAATCGTATTAGAACTGAGGGAAAACGTAGTAGTGAAGGTGTATGAAGTATGTAACCAAAAGGCTCCATTAAATAGGCTCAAAAGTTAAGTAAAATGGCCAGAAATTGACCAGATGCGCCGCATCTCTTTACGTTCAGTAGATTCCAGCTCGATTCTGCACTCAGGACTGTCGGCAGGGGACCAGATGCGCCGCATCTGGCATAGATGCGCCACATCTGGCTTGGATGCGCCGCATCCCTCTCAGATGCGCCGCATCTGAGGCTGTTTTGGTCCAGAAGTCTTTATGCTCCGCATCTGAAATTGTTGGGAGTTATTTGGTGCAGAGATGCGCCGCATCTAAGAGAGATGCGCCGCATTTGGACCTGTTTCGGTGGTTTCGGGCTGTTTTACGCGTTCAATCTTCGTTTTATCTCGGTTTTCGCAGTTGGACTTCATTTATTCATTCACAATGGACTTTTACAAATATACACGAATTACAATACATACGTACAACAATTACATACAAATGGAACAACTTTGGATCGAAATAACGACAATAAACATGTATGATTTTGGCGTTATCAAAATCCCCACACTTAAACCTTGCTTGTCCTCAAGCAAGACTTACAAGAAATCGAAATTTACTACAGTAAACACACTTATTTAATTGAGAACACAAAAATGGGAATCACACTCACTCGATATAGTACACAAGATACACAAATTATTTTGGAACACAATAACTCACGCTATATGGAACACACACTCGGGTCACAATATATACACACTCACACTTTTTATTTCACACACGAATCAAACTCACGCGTTTTGAATATACACAACCCTTTGGAGTACACACGCTTTTATTTATTTCACAATGTAATACACACACTTTTAGTACACACACGAAATGAAATCACACCAAAGTCGAAAGGTGGGTTTTAAAGTCCACATTTCTTAAAAATTTGGATCCTTAGGGAAATTGGGACCTTTGCGAAAAACCTTTTATATTTTGAAAATTAGACATGTTAGTTTTTACACTAGCAAGTTTTCCGGTTTTAACCTCAAAGTCCGGTTGAGGGTAACTGAAAAGCGAAGCCTCAGTCGGCGCTTAGCAAGCTACTCGCCCCCATGATTGAAGTATCATGGAACTTGAAACCGGATGTCCTAAAAAATGGTTTTACACAATATAGTTCATAAAATAGCATAAGTTTTTAGAAGAAACTATATCATGTCCAAATATCATCGGTGAACCATGTGTTTGCACACCTCAATTTGTTATGGCATATGTATGTTGACCGCGGTCAATATAGATGCAGTTGATCTTTACGGAGATCATCCATATGGGGATTAGATTCATTAGTCTTAAAAGCTAATTTGCAATGTGCCCCCCATTGTACGAGACAGATCCATCTCATAGTTAGGATAAGTCTGACCACCAAAAACCCTGTTTGATGCTGAGGTGAGGTGGATTTCCAGCCGATGATAGAGATGACTTTTCAAGATTTTTCGTCAACCTACAGCTGTTCTGGACTACATCTTCTAACATAAGTTAGCAAGTGTGTCATATTGGAAGACTTGACTTCCTTCACAATCATTACATATATGAGCATTGGATTAGATTGTTAGAACAACAAATTACTTGATGATTCTTTTTCATTCAGAATGTGGTATAACATGATGATTATATCTTTTATATGACTACTAGTTTTATGATTTTTAACAAAATAAAATCAATCATTTGGTTGTTTCTTAATTTGTTTTGTGATAATAATTTCGGTGTATACACCTAGTTTTAAAATCTACAAATTTTAAACAAAATTTGAATTTATGAAGATAAAAGTTTAAAAATTTTCACCATTTTAAGTCTTTTTTAACCAAAATCAAAAACCCGAAAGAATTTATAACTTCCTCCACACACTTGAGTTCATGTATCGCCCTCGTTACATGAAATCAGAAAAATTTAAATTCGAGAGGGTTAAAGATTGTAATAGAGTTTATTACTTTCAAGGTTTAAAACCGAAGTTCACGGGATGATGGCGCTGAACTGAATGCCAGCATAAGAACATCATCCTCTGCTTGCTACCACAATTCATTCATTAATCAAGTATGTGCCGAACTTACTGCCAGTATTTGAAAATCGCAGCAATTAGCACGATGCTCACCTGTTCAAACCAAACATACGATTCACACAAATAAATGGGGGTGTACTCCATGTACTAAAAACCCCACTTTTAATTATCTAAATTATTCAAATTACAATCATCCAAAATATTATTAAGTTATTACACACCAAACATAAAGATAAATTGTTTTTGAAACAAACCAACATCAATCAAATCTTTCACAAACTTCTAGAATAATCACGTCAACTTCAGAAGAATCCCCAAAAAAGAGTTACTTGGGCTAGCTCCTCCTTCATTTTGGTTTCCCACGTCATCGTCCTGAAATATTGAAGGGTTGTACCCCTGATAAGTTTCTTGAGCAGGGACGACAACAGTGTCTTCATTAGGCGGGTTAGGGGGAAGAGGATAAGGTGCAGGGTATGGATCACCCATTCGAACCCATGGTTCGTATGCAGGCCAAGGAGAGGGGGTATAGTTAGCGGGATCTGCAGCGTATGACACAGTCTGTTCATGTATCCAGTTAAGTTGATTTTGCTCCCCCGCTTGAGTGTACCACGTTCGATCATTCCCTACATCAATGTAATGTTGCATCTCCCTGTTACCTGTATCGTAGTGATCAATTACCTTTTGGGTATTTCGATCATTATGGAGTCGCAAATCTGAAAATTGTCGCGCCATGTAAGCCTCCCAATCATTTCCCGTACCCGAACTACTTCCAACATTCGGCTGTGGATCTGGTTGCGTTTGTGGTTGTTGCGGTTGCCTGTTCTCGGTATCCACATACCTAGTTAGAAGGCCGTTCGACCCCCTCGTCAAAATGTTTGCCCTTGTATAGCTTACTCTATCAAAGGCAATCATATGTTTCTCCTCTAACCCACTTGTATTGATACGAAAATGTTGGGCAATCCTGGTTACAAAATGGCCTCCCATGATTGGTGTAATCTTTTTCCTTTCTTCGAGAAGGAAAGTGAGAATCATTCGTGGAATATGAACATGGGAGTGATCCATTATCGCGTGAATGAACCAGATATCCAAGTTGGTAACTTTTTCGCTACTGTCTTTTCGACAGTTTATGGTACTTGAAATGAATCTTTGGACGCATCGATGCTCGTAGGTACATAGCTTGCTACAAGTCTACTTGCTTGCACTATATGCGCTATTGCTCATGTCCACCCATGCTTCTGAATGATTAAAAGAGGAATCACAGTATATAGCCTGATTAAAGTAATTTTGCATCAATTGGTGTGGCAACCCTTCATAGATATCCAACGCCTTTACAAATTGTAGTAGTGTTAATGTCCGGTCTTGTCCTCCAAGACGAAATCTCATAAAGGTACCGGATGTCGGTGACGTGTAATCAACCCTAAGTGAACCAACGAATTCTTTGACTAAAAGTGGGTACACTCTTTCTTGCATTCTGAACAGGTTTTCCCATGCATATATTCGATGGCCTTGATACGTTACTCGGAAAAGGTTGCGAAAATGTTGATATTCACCGGCTTCTTCTAATGGTGTCCAATCGATATATTTCCCCGGATATACGTCTTTGTGTAGAAGTTCCTTCATCCGTTCATGATATTCCGGATGCCTCAAAACTGCATTGATCCATGGATCCGGAGTGGTTAATCTACGGACATTTAATTGCCGGTTGTCAATATCCATTTCTTCTTCCTCAACAACATTTTCCTCCTCACTTGTTTCCTGATCTATAATTGCCGGGGCTTTTTGCTTCTTTGATTTTGGGTTTGATGATGATGCTCTAGTCTACAAAAACACAACAAAACCAAACAAACAAAACAACAAACCAAGTTGATTAGCGTTAAAGTTATTCAAAACATCTTTCATATTGCACAAGCCAAAACCATGTAGAACACGTTATATCGTACGCATTACATAAACTCTCATGTCAAACATAATTCTATCATGGATGTACTTATCTCATTTTTAACAAACATGTACTAGTATGACTCATAATCTTTATCACTTCATAAGTTCAATCATATCTAGCATAATTAGTTTCACCAAAACAAGTATATGAAACCATTATCATTCATCAATAAGTATGTCAAACAATATGCAATCAATGGTTATCATACATTTAGACACTAAAGTTGACTCAAGTCAACAATTTCATCAGAAAGCCTAAGCATACAATCCTTAACTTCCGCAAATAAAACTTTTCAATTCGAACAAACACTAAGTTAAGGCATATATGAGTTTAGCATAATCAATGAATTGCTTTAATTCCACTTAGAACACTCACTAGTCAACAAAAGTCAAAATCCCCAAATTAAGAACCCTAAAATTCAATGATTTGTGTAATCGTGTAATTCAACTAAGGTTCATGTGGATTTGCTAATGTATACTAGTAATTAAACTCTAAAACATCCCAATTTAAACAAGTAATGGTCATTCTTTCGAAATCCCCAAATTCATGAAGAACCCTAATTTCTAAAGTAAAACTTTGAGCAATTAATCATGAAATTCGACATGAATAAGGATTAGTAACAATAATACAAGCATATAATGACTAAAACATGAAGATTTAAACATCCCCACACTTAGAACAAGCTAAATCTGAATTTTGAGAATGAAGAACACAAGAACCATGAAGAAATGAAGATTAATCTTACCTTTCTCATGTTGATAGACGGATTAGATGCTCAAAGATGGGTTTAATCGGTTGATTTAGTGTTTAGAGATGGAATCCTTGAGAGAAAATGAGATGAAGTTCGGAGTTTTAGGTGAAAAAATGAGTAAAATTGATAAACTCCCGTATTTGTGAAAAAAAATTAGCCAGACTCCCACATTCAGACACAGATGCAGAGCATCTGGAGCAGATGCGGCGCATCTGAAGCAGATGCGGCGCATCTGGTGGCCCAAATGCTGCGCATGACCAATTCTCGGCGCATCAAAAACTGTCGGGATTTTTCTTGTGTTCAGATGCGGCGCATCCAGCCTAGATGCAGCGCATCTAACCCTGTTTCATCAGTTTTTGATGCTTTTTCGCGTTTTATGCATTGCGGAAGGTCCGTAAACAACTTGGTTCGTACTAAAGCTCGAACAATCACTCAAATCACTCAAAACAATCAATCCTAAGAAACGAGACGCACGAATGGAACTATTTACAATTTGTGAAGTTTATTAGCGAGTCGTTCACGCGACTCCTTCCCAAGCTAATTAGCGTTGGGGGAGAAAGTGATGTCATCTTGAACCGTGGTATCAACTCCATCAAAATAGAGTTTTAATCGATGACTATTCACTTTAAAAGTATTTCCGTTTCCAAACAACTCAACATATCCCGATGGAAATGCTTGTTTCACCAAATATGGTCCCGTCCATCGGGACTTCAACTTTCCGGGAGAAAATTTAAACCGTGAGTTAAAAACCAAAACCTTATCACCGGTTTTAAACTCTTTCACTTCTTTCAATCGAGGATCATGCCACCTTTTCGTTTTCTCCTTATACGAGCTTGAATTCTCGTACGCTTCTAACCTCAATTCTTCCAATCCATGGATTTGCATGAATCGGTTTTCACCAGCCTTTTCCATGTCTAAATTACAAAGCTTCAATGCCCAGTATGCTCTATGTTCCACTTCAACCGGAAGATGGCACGCTTTACCATATACAAGTCTAAATGGTGTGGTACCGATTGGTGTTTTAAAAGCAATCCTAAAGGCCCACAACGCATCATCTAACTTGCGTTGCCAAATCTTAGGATGTTATCAACCGTCTTCTCAAGTATGCGTTTCAAGGCACGATTTGTGTTCTCCACTTGACCACTCGTTTGCGGGTGGTACGGAGTAGAGAAACGATGAGTTACGCCATACTTCTTCAACACCTTTTCAAGAAGGTTGTTGGCAAAATGTGTTCCTCGATCGGATATGAGCGCCTTTAGGATTCCAAAGCGCGAGAAGAGATTTTTCAAGAAGTTCACCACCACCCTAGCATCATTCGTAGGTAAAGCTTTCGCTTCAGCCCACTTAGATACATAGTCAACGGCTACTAGGATGTACTTGCACTTATAGGAACTTGGAAATGGTCCCATGAAATCGATACCCCAAATATCAAAGATTTCACAAACGTGGACGCCGGTTTGAGGCATCTCATCCTTTTTTGTGATGTTACCCGTTCGTTGGCATGCATTACAATTTCGAACGAAATTATGGGCATCTTTAAAGATCGTGGGCCAATAAAAGCCCGAGTCAAGGATTTTTCTTGCGGTGTGGTTGGTCTGAAATGACCGCCGGTGGGCCCTTGATGGCAATGCTCAAAAATTTGTTGAGCCTCTTTTCCGTACACACAACGGCGAATCATTTGATCCGCACCAACACGAAATAAGTCGGGGTGTTCCCAGAAATAGGACTTCAAATCCGCAAAGAATTTATTCTTTTGTTGATAAGAAAGTCCTTTTTGAAGAATGCCTGAAGCAATATAGTTTGCAAAATGGGCAAACCATGGGATTTCAGATTCCTTGTCAACCCTCATTAAAGATTCGTCAGGAAATGTGTCCTTGATGATTGTATCATCGAGTTTTTCTAATTCGGGGTTTTCAAGTCGGGATAAGTGGTCGGCGGCTAGATTCTCGGCTCCTTTCTTGTCACGTATCTCAATGTCAAACTCTTGAAGTAAAAGAACCCAACGTATGAGATGATGCTTTGCATCTAGTTTCGAGAATAAGTACCTAAGGGCCGAATGGTCCGTGTAAACAATGGTTTTGGACAACACCAAATATGACCGAAATTTATCAAACGCATAAACAACCGCCAGGAGCTCCTTTTCCGTGGTGGTATAATTAATTTGAGCTCCCGTTAGAGTTTTGCTCGCATAATAAATTGGGCGAAAATGATTATCGGGACGTTGTCCTAAAACAGCACCTAAGGCATAGTCGCTTGCGTCACACATTAACTCAAAAGGCATACTCCAATCCGAAGATACGATAATGGGAGCTTGTGTGAGTTTTGACTTTAGAATGGAGAATGCATTCTCGCAATTAGAATCAAAGTCAAATGGAGCATCCTTTTCAAGAAGTTTGGTCATTGGGCGGGCGATTTTAGAAAAATCTTTGATAAATCGTCTGTAGAATCCCGTGTGACCAAGAAAGCTTCTAATGGCCTTGACATTCGTCAGTATAGGTAGCTTAGAGATAACTTCAATTTTAGCTTTATCTACCTCTATTCCCGCACGATATCTTGTGACCAAGTACAATGCCCTCCTTCACCATGAAGTGGCATTTTTCCCAATTCAGGACCAAATTTGCTTTCTCACATCGGATAAGCATACGTTCAAGGTTAAAAAGACACGATTCAAAGGAGTCTCCAAACACGAAAAAGTCATCCATGAAGACTTCCATACAATCCTCTACCATATCATCAAA
This sequence comes from Rutidosis leptorrhynchoides, assembly GCF_046630445.1. NCBI lineage: Eukaryota > Viridiplantae > Streptophyta > Magnoliopsida > Asterales > Asteraceae > Rutidosis > Rutidosis leptorrhynchoides. Next base: position 104,500,851 of record NC_092338.1, on the reverse strand, counting down.
AATTGTCATCATGCACCTTTGAAAGGTTCCGGGTGCATTGCATAAACCAAATGGCATGCGGCGATACGCAAAGGTCCCGAAAGGACAAGTGAATGTGGTCTTTTCTTGGTCGTTGGGATCAATTGGAATTTGGAAGTAACCGGAGAAACCATCTAGAAAACAATAGTATTCTTTCCCCGCTAATCGTTCAATCATTTGATCAATAAAAGGCAACGGGAAATGATCCTTTCTAGTGGCATCATTGAGACGTCTGTAATCAATACAGACTCTCCAGCCGGTAACCGTTCTAGTTGGAACGAGTTCGTCCTTTTCATTTACAATAACGGTTGTACCCCCCTTTTTGGGTACTACTTGTACTGGACTAACCCAAGGACTATCGGAGATGGGGTAAATTAACCCGGCGTCAAGAAGCTTGACTACCTCCTTTTTAACAACCTCTTTCATGTTGGGATTTAGCCTACGTTGTCTTTGTACTACTGGTTTGTGTTGGGATTTAACAAGTTCCATAATGTTTAAAACATTTTATGAATCAAATTAAAGCGGAAGCAAGAATATATTACCAATTGAACTTGTTAATCTTTAACCATTTAAATTTAAATCCCAATTAGGATCAAGTTGTGAAACATACTTACAAACTACAAGTAAGAAAGGAGATTATACCTTCTCCAAGCTAGGTAGTAAATGATGATGATGAATGGAGCTCCAAAAGTATGAAACCTCAAGTTGTTATACCCCAAACTTTGCACCAACACCTTGCACTTTGGTTAGGATTTATTATCACTTGAATTAAACTTGCAAAAACCAAAATTAGAAACCCTTTTCTTCCTCTATATCCCACGGCCTGGACAGCAGCAAAGAGAGGATTTTGTGCAGTTTTTCTTGATGTATTTTTGATGTATGTGCATGTGTCTAAGTGACTTTGAGTTAAGGAACATGTTTATAGATTGATGCAAAAGCATGGCCAACTAAAGAAAGGAATCTCTAGCATGTGCACTTGACTCCCAATGCCACTTCCAACTTGTTTATAAAAAATAAGTTTTATAAAAGAATTAGTTTTATAAAACCATTTTTATAAACCTCCATATATGGATATATTTATATTTATATACATTTTATATAAAACCAAATTATATAAAATGTTACATAAATTTATTAATTATTTAACCTATAAATAATTAAATCCATAATATATAAATTATTCCATAATTTATATATATATATATATATATATATATATATATATATATATATATATATATATATATATATATATATATACACACACATCAAGTAATATTTCAGAAAACCTTTTTTCTTAAAGTTCAAGTGTCGCGTATTTAATCAATGATCCAATCGTTAAGAATAAATACGTATAAGGTGTCGATAAGCTTGTTATTGGGTATGACTCGACTTGGATCAAAACATATTAGCCACGTTAATTTAATATGTCTCTCGTACATACGAAATACCTTCAGTTTGAAGTCATTCTCAAGGAGAATTTTATGTGTACAATAAGACGGGTTTATTCCTGGAATGTCGGTCGTTTTCCAGGCTATAGCCTTTTTATGGGTTTTCAAAACAGAGATTAACCTATCCTTCTCGTTACCGGAAAGATGTAAAGCAATAATTACCGGTAATTGAGATGTACCTTCGAGATAAGCATACTCCGAGTGTTTGGGTAGCTCCTTAAGCTCTAGTACGGGTGGTTCTTCCAAGGAATTCTTTATTCGGAATCTATCTTTATTTTCGATATCTTCAAATGATTCCTCTTCCTTGGGAATTTCTTCTTCTATGGTCTCATCATCCGTGACCACCTTCATCAACCCATCAAAATCCTCATCAATATTGAAATATTCACTTTCACTTACCGGGGCAACCCCCGAGGTATCAATTTCAAGTAGCTCCTGCAATTCATCCTCAACGCAAAGATTTATAACATCAATTTGAAAACAAGAGTCATCGGTGGAAGTGGGTCTTTTCATGGCTTTGTCAATATGACAAATTATTCTCTCGTTTCCCACACCTAGACTTAATTGTTCTTTTTAGACATTAATGATAGCATCTGCGGTGTTAAGGAAAGGACGTCCTAAAATGATAGGAACTTTTGTGTCCTCTTGCATTTCTAGAATAACAAAGTCGACGGGAAAGATAAGTGAGCCAACTTTTACAAGAATATCCTCGGCTATACCTATGGGAGTATCAAATGATTGATTTGCTAATCGAATACCCATCAGGGTTGGTTTCAAGTCTCCTAAGTCAAGTTTCAAATATAATGAGTAAGGCATTAGGTTAACACTTGCACCTAGGTCGGCTAGTGCATCGTACACTACCGAATCACCCATCATACATGGAATGATAAAACTACCCGGATCTCCCAATTTTGGAGGTACATTTTACTTTTTCAAGATGGCCGAACACTCCTCATGGAGGAATGTGGCAGAAACTTCGTGGTATTTACCCTTCGAGGATATGAGATCTTTCAAAAACTTCCTGTAATGGGGCATACCCTTAAGAACCTCCGCGAGTGGCATGTTAATGCTGATTTGCTTGATCATATCCGCAAATTTCTGATATTGGCTCGCGAGTCTGTCTTTCTTCAATGCTTTTGGATATGGAATAGGTGCCTTGTACACCTTCACTGGTGGTTTTTCACTTTTCTTCGATATGACCTCTGGGGGATCATCTTTCTCTTGTTCTTTCTCAACATGCTCATCTACATCAACAGGTTCCTGCAAAACAGAAGGAGACAAAGGAACTTCTGGGGATTTAAGAGTCTCCGGGTTAGTGGTTAAACCACTTCTAGTAGTTATAGCATTTACATGCTCATTCCTTGTTTGATTGTTACTGGGATTCACTTGAGTATTTGAGGGGAGAGCACCAGGTGGTCTCTCTGCTAGCAACTGTGAGATCCTTCCAACATCCCTTTCTAAATTCTGAATCGTAGCTTGTTGATTTCGAATTTGCTGAGTTTGAAGTTCCGCATTTTGCTCGTGCTTAACCATAAAATCTCTCAAAAGATCTTCTAAACCGGATTTCTTCTCGGGTTGTGGTTGTATAAGTGCTTGTGGTTGTGGTTGTGGTTGATTGTGTTGGAAATTATTTTGGTAATTTCGTGGAGGTTGATTATGATTGTTTAGATGATTGTAACCTGGTGGTGCATTTCTTTGATTTTGATTTTGGAAATTCCGGTTAGTTTGGTAACCTGAATTTCCTCCGTGGTAATTGTTGTTTGAACTTGAAGGTCCTCCTATTTGATAACTGTTGACAGGAGGATATTTCCGGTTCATTGCTTCAACCGCTGGAAAGTCGTCAAAATTCATTTCACCTTTACGCAAGTAACCTAAGAAATTTGCTTGCTCTTCCATTGTCGTTTGGTCGCAATCTCGAGTGAGATGGGGACCTTGGCACAATTCACACCCTACCCTGATAGCGTGCATTTCTTTGGTTACCTTCTCAATTTGCCTTGCTTGATTTGCCAATTGAACTTTTAATGCAGCGATTTCATCGTTGCTTTCGACATTAGCAACCGTTGATAATCTAGAGAACTCCATCTCTTGATGCCAATTGTGAGAATGGGCTGCTATATCGGCAATTATTGTGTGAGCTTCTTCGGGCATTTTTTTCATGATTGATCCTCCTGCTGCAACATCTATATCCTTTCGGGTAGCCACATTGACTCCTTTATAGAATATCTGGACCTTTTGAAATGTATTCAACCCGTGTTGAGGACATACCCTAAGCATTTTATTGAATCGGTCCAAGCTTCATAAAGAGTCTCATTTGACATTTGCTTGAAGTGATTTATATCACTTTGCAATTTTGCTGCTTTTGAAGCAGGGAAGAATTCTGACAAAAACTTGTCCATCATGTCATTCCAATCTTCAATATAACCTTCTGGTAATGAGTCTAGCCAATCTCTTGCATCATCCTTTAGGGACCATGGAAAGATTTTTAAACATGCAACTTCATCGGTGACATCTTTGATTTTGAAAAGCTTGCAAATGCTTACAAACTTACGAAGATGCTCGTTAGCATCCTCATTTGGGGCTCCACCGAATTAGCATGTATTAGTCACCATGTGGAGAAATTGGCCCTTTATTTCAAAACCATCAGTCATCGTAGGTTGAATAATTGCGTGGCCCTGACCTGTTCTTGTTGCCTTCATTAATGCATCCATCGTTTGATTTGTAGCAGTCATCTCTTCCTCTTCTTTAATAACTGGCTCGATGATTGGTTGAACAATTGGTTCAGAGTTAGAATCTAATGAAAGTGATTCTAAACCCTGAGCAAGAGATTCTACTTCTTGAGCTCTTAAGCGTTCGTGAAGTTCTCTTTCAGGTTCAGGATATGAAGGAATTAAATTAGAGTTGGAAGAACGTAGATTCATGCACTAATACCTATCCTGCAATCACAACACCACAAACAAACCAATTGCAAAAACACAAGCTTACAATAGGAAGTAACTTTTCTAGGAATTGAATTCCTACAAAAGGATCGAATAATTCAAAGTTTATTCAAAGAATTAGTTTTATAAAACCATTTTTATGAACCTCCATATACGGATATATATGTATATACATTTTATATAAAACCAAATTATATAAAATGTTACATAAATTTATTAATTATTTAACCTATAAATAATTAAATCCATAATATATAAATTATTCCATAATTTATATATATATATATATATATATATATATATATATATATATATATATATATATATATATATATATATATATATATATATATATGTACACATCAAGTAATATTTCAGAAAACCTTTTTTCTTAAAGTTCAAGTGTCGCGTATTTAATCAATGATCCAATCGTTAAGAATAAATACGTATAAGGTGTCGATAAGCTTGGTATTGGGTATGACCCGACTTGGATCAAAACATATTAGCCACGTTAATTTAATATGTCTCTCGGGCATACGAAATACCTTCAATCTCCCACTTGCACAAGAAACATAAGAAATTAATGCAAGTGATGGATACCACCTAACGACCGTCCATCACCCCCAATATGTTATGACTTTGTGCCATTCAATAACATCATCTCTTACGAGTTCCATCTCGAATATGAATAGGTGAATCTTTCATTATATCCTTTTGTCCTAGATGTCATGTTAAATTCAAGAGATACAGAGTGATCACTCTCTTCTAGATTTAATTTTATCAGGCCTTAGATATCTGACTCTCAACGAATAAGAGGGACAAATTCCATCTTGACTACATACGTCCTAAATATACACCTTGCATTATACCTGAGCTCTTCCTTATGAACTACCATGTTTCAGAATAGTGAAGGAAAGAATCAAGGCACAATACTTGGTAAATATCCGAATCCAATATGTATCTCAGGTCAGAGGATATAATGATATTCGCCTTTACTCAAGATTACATGTGATCAACCACAAAGGCTCCATTTAGTAAATCTTGAGGGCGGGTCTCCCAATATTTGTATCCCACAAATATCTATGAACCTTGGTTGCAACCTTGCCCCACATTCATCCCGTGAATGTATACCAATCCAAGTTCATAATAGTCTAAACCTCACACTTGTTCCCACAAATGTGATCGACTACGGAATTTAGAATAATTACTTATTCATGGATAAAATATGCAAAATAGGAACATAACTCAAAATAAATACCATAATTATATTAATGAATTTAAACAATTTCGTTCCGATACAATACTTAAAACAGATCATGACCAATCACTAGAATATCGAAGCCCTAATGCACAAACATGTCCTGTATGTTTTGCTCCATGTAAGAGCTTCGTGAGAGGATCCGCTATGTTAAGATCTGTATGAACTTTTCGAATACATATCTTTCCCTTTTCAACTTCATCCCTTATGTAGTTGAATCTCCGCTCAATGTGACGGGTCTTTTGGTGAGCACGAGGTTCCTTGATTTGAGCAATTGCACCCTCGTTGTCACAAAAGATTTCAAGAGGGTCCTGAATGGAAGGGACTACTCCTAAGTCGTCAATAAATTTCTTCATCCATGCAGCTTCCTGAGCTGCCAATGAGGCGGCAATGTACTCCGACTCTGTAGTGGATAATGCAACAACATCCTGTTTTGAACTCTTCCAAGAGACCGCACCCCCATTTAATGTGAAGACATAACCGGATTGTGATCGAGAATCATCTCGATCAGTTTGGAAACTCGCGTCCACGTAACCTTTTACAGCGAGTTCCTCCTCACCAGACCCATATATTAGAAACATATCCTTAGTCCTCCTAAGGTATTTCAATATACTTTTAACAGCAATCCAATGACTGTTTCCTGCGTTATTCTGGTATCTACTTGTCAGGCTAAGAGCGCATGACACATCCGGTCTAGTGCATATCATTGCATACATGATTGACCCAGTGGCAGACGCATATGGGACTTTCTTCATTCTCTCCTGTTCATCTTTCGTGGTGGGGCACTGAGATGAACTGAGAAGTGTTCCCTTTTGAATAGGTACCAAACCTTTCTTAGAGTTCTCCATCTTGAACCTTTTCAAGATCTTTTCAATGTATGCACTTTGATTCAAACCTATCAGTTTCTTGGATCTATCCCTGTAGATCCCAATCCCCAAAACGTATTGTGCTTCTCCAAGATCCTTAATGGAGAAGCATTTACTTAGCCAAGTTTTAAACCTTCCATTGCCGGAATATCATTTCCAAATAACAATATATCATCTACATATAGTACAAGGAACATGATTGTGCTCCCACTAGCTTTCTTGTATACACAAGCTTCACCACCATTTTTTAATGAAGCCAAATTTCTTGGCCTCCTCATTAAAACGATGATTCCACATTCTAGATGCTTGTTTCAATCCGTAGATTGACTTCTTTAACTTGCATACCTTTTTAGGATATTTCGGATCAACAAAACCTTCAGGCTGAACCATATAGACATCTTCCTCAAGATGTCCATTTAGGAAAGCGGTCTTGACATCCATTTGCCATATTTCATAATCATAATGAGCAGCAATGGTAAGTAATATCCTAATAGACTTTAGCATTGCCACAGGCGAAAAAGTTTCATCATAGTCAACCCCTTGAGTTTGAGTGAAACCTTTTGCTACAAGTCTAGCTTTATATGTATCCAAATTTCCATGTATGTCGGTTTTCATTTTGAAAAGCCATTTACAATCAACTAGCCTTGAGCCAGTAGGTTGTTCAACAAGTTCCCAAACTTGGTTGTCATACATGGATTGCATCTCAGCGTTCATGGCTTCCTGCCATTTATCTTTATCAATCCTTGATAAAGCATCTTGGTAGTTTGTTGGTTCATCCAAATCAACCACATAGCAACCATCCATGAGAAACCCATATCTCTCAGGAGGATTACTAATCCTACCAGATCTGCGAATGTCTTGTGTATTTTGATCATCCATTTGATCACTCTCAACATTTTCATGTTGCGTGCTAGTGTCAACCAATTGTGTATCATCTACTTGATCTTGAACCTCTTCAAGATCTATCTTCCTTTCACTATTTCCTTCCATTAGGAACTTAGTTTCAAGGAATTCAGCCTTTCGAGCAACAAATACATTTTGCTCGGTTGGATCATAGAAATAGTATCCCATATCATCCTTGGGATATCCTATGAAGATACACTTCGTGGATCGAGCATTCTACTTATTAGGGACGTAACACTTAGGATAAGCTTCACATCCCCATACCTTTAAGTATGATAGAGATGGAGGTTTTCTAAACCACATCTCATGACGAGTTCGTTCCACTTTCTTGGTTGGGGCCATATTTAGAATACGAGCCGCGGAGCATAGACAATAACCCCAAAATGATATAGGCAACGAGCTTCTAGCCATCATAGATCGAACCATATCCATTAGGGTTCGGTTCCTCCTTTTGAAAACTCCATTAAGTTGGGGTGTTCCAGGAGGAGTGAGTTGCGAGATAATCCCACAACTTTTAAGATGATCTTGGAAAGTATCGCTTAGGTATTCACCTCCTCTATCTGTACGAAGTACCTTGATTGTCTTATTGAGTTGATTTTATACTTCGTTTTGATATTCCTTGAATGCCTTAAAAGTTTCGTCCTTATGTCTTAACAAGTAGACATATCCGAAACGACTGAAGTCATCTATGAAAGTAACGAAGTATCTTTCACCATTCCTAGTCATGGGCATAAAGGGTCCACATACATCCGAATGTATCAATCCCAATAAGTCCTTAACCCTTTCATAGGTCCCTTTGAAAGGTGCTTTAGTCATTTTGCCTTGTAAACAAGATTCACATACATCAAACGAGTCTAGTTTATTTGATTTCAAAAGTCCATCCTTTTGAAGTGTATGCATTCGATTCTTGTTTATGTGACCAAGGCGACAATGCCATAAGTAGGAATCACTCAAATCCCTTTTGAGTTTCTTGGTGTTTGCATGGAACATTGAGCTATTGAATGATGTGTCATCATGAACCAATTCATAAATACCATTCAAAGGTGAAGCCTTAAAATAGAACACATTATCTAAATAAACATGGATATCATCATTAATGAAATTAAGATTAAAACCATATTGTTTCAAACGGGATACAGAAATAATGTTTCGTGATAAATCGGGTGCATACAAAACATTTTTCAAAGTAAGCTCCAAACCACTTGAAAGCTTTAACACAAAGTCTCCTTGAGCTTTCACTTGCACCCTTGCTCCATTTCCATGAAGAGACTTGTTGTTCCCGCATCTTGATTACTTCTTTTGAACCCCTGCAAAGAATTGCAAATATGAGTTCCACATCCTGTGTCTAATACCCATGTATTAGAAGAAGTAATACTAAGCTCAACGTATACCATATATACATTACCTGAGGTTTGCCCTGCATCCCTCTTTTCTTTCAACTCCTTTAGGTAGACCGGGCAGTTGCGTTTCCAGTGACCCATTTCACCGCAACCAAAGCACGGATCTTCCTTGGGGTTAGCTTTACCTGCAACCTTTTGCTTCTTGTTATTGTTGGTTGGGGTAACCATCTTCCCCTTTCCCTTGCCCTTGCCTTGGTAGGCGGGTCCTCTCTTCTTAGCCACCTTCGGCTTAGAAGTGTTATTGTTTTTGGACCCGCCTTCATTGATCGTAAACACGGGTGAAGCCCTTTTACCCATGCTTGCTTCTGTCGTCTTAAGCATGGCATGTAATTCGCCAATGCTTTTATCCCAACCATTCATGTTGTAATTCGTTACAAATGTGTCAAACCTTTTTGACAATGAGTTGAGAATAAGGTCTGTGGCTAATTCATTAGACACGTTGCAATTTAGACGGTTTGCTCGATCAATTAGGCTTTTCATCTTAAGGACATAAGATGAAACGGATTGGGAGTCGTCCATCCGACATGCATGAAGCGCTCGGACCGTTTCAAAGCGCTCGACACGAGCTTGTTGAAGGAACATCTCCTTCAACTGTGTGATCATGTCATATGCACTATGATGCTCGAAGTCCTTTTGGAGTTCGGGTATCATAGTCCCAAGCATGAGTCAAGAAACTTGCAACGAATCGGTGCAATATTTCTCCCAATAGGCCATGCCTTACGTATCATCCTCGTCCGGTTGATCGGGAATGGGGTCTTCCAACACATACGCCCTATCCTCTAGTTTGAGGACAATTCTTAGATTGCGAAATCAATCCATGAAGTTCGTATGGTTGAGTTTTTCCTTTTCGAGGATTGACCTCAACGATAGGTTGTTAAAGTTGATTGGTGCGTTTGGAATGTTGTTGTTATTGGCGGCCATCTACAAAATTTAACAAAGTTGTTTAAGTATCAATTTTAATTTAACAATCAATACCCTTTAAATCCAATATTTATTAAATTTTAGAAACCTACGGTAAACCAAATTTCGGTTAGGTGACCTTTATCCCGTCATTTGATTTAGCTAGGTAGTCATTATATGACAATTGCAATCCTTTTGCAACTTCTAAGTTATGGAATCATGCAATCCTTTTGCATGGCATATTTATTCCATCAACGCCTATTTGTTCCTCATGCTTCGGTGACCCTAAGTTCATGATTCCCAAATCAAGTCGTCCTACTTGTGTAAACGTGTAAATTTAACATACAAGTGGTTAGGTGACCTTTATCCCACAAGTGTGCGAAATTCACCTTAATCATATTAGTTTGCTCATAACGGTTAGGTGACCTTTATCCCATCATGAGTTCCCTAATATTTTTAAGTGTTGCACAAAAGGGTGTCGTTTAACTTGTTTACCTTGTTAATTAAAGGGAATTTAAGTTTTCGTTAATTCTAGTTTGAGAAAACTTTTACACCATACACCAACATGCATTTAGTGTATGGTTTGTATGAAAATCCATCTTCATGTCTTGTAATTAAGCTAATTACATGATTTGATACAAACCATTTTATATGTGTTTTAATAACCAATTATTATGTGTTCTTAACAACCATTTATTAAAGTCCTTTTGCCATTTCAATTTAACCATTTAAATTGTCGTTTTGCATGTTGTTAATAACGTCTAATCTAACCAATTAAATTTTAGTTTGTTTGTTGTTAACTTGTGTGATTAATTTGTAGCAACCAAACATACAATCTATAATCAAACAACAAAACAACCACACATGCAAAATAATATGTTCACAATCTAGCCTTTTGGTGGACATTTGTTTAGCCAAAAACAAATGTCACCGGTTAATGGGTCATAACACAAAGTAGGAGATTTAACATCTCCCACTAAATCTTGCATCCAAATGCATGTGTTCTTCTTTTGCTCCAGCTTTTGCATCTTCATACTCTTTACAAAAAATATATCCTAATACATTTTTCTCTAGAAAATGAAAATACAACCTAATCTATTTTACATACCAAATATAAAATAAATTACATAACCAAATGAATAAATAAATTACATGCCAAAAGAATAATTATTATTACATACCAAATGAATGAATAATCAACCAAACAAGCATGCAACCAAACACAAGGTCAAGGCTAAGATTGTGAACAACAACATGCAACCAAATATGACCAAAATGGAAGACCCAAAAACCCATTTTGGGTCCCAAACAATTCGGCCAAAAAAAACACACCCACCCTAAACATATAATTTTTTGCATTTTACAATCATGCATGTACATAAAATGGAAAATATATAGTGAGTTTAATAACCATCTCGAAGCATATTTCAACAACTTCGGCTCTAGATACCATTGTTGGGATTTAACAAGTTCCATAATATTTAAAACATTTTATGAATCAAATTAAAGCGGAAGCAAGAATATATTACCAATTGAACTTGTTAATCTTTAACCATTTAAAGTTAAATCCCAATTAGGATCAAGTTGTGAAACATACTTACAAACTACAAGTAAGAAAGGAGATTATACCTTCTCCAAGCTAGGTAGTAAATGATGAAGATGAATGGAGCTCCAAAAGTATGAAACCTCAAGTTGTTATACCCCAAACTTTGCACCAACACCTTGCACTTTGGTTAGGATTTATTATCACTTGAATTAAACTTGCAAAAACCAAAATTAGAAACCCTTTTCTTCCTCTATATCCCACGGCCTGGACAGCAGCAAAGAGCGGATTTTGTGCAGTTTTTCTTGATGTATTTTTGATGTATGTGCATGTGTCTAAGTGACTTTGAGTCAAGGAACATGTTTATAGATTGATGCAAAAGCATGGCCAACTAAAGAAAGGAATCTCTAGCATGTGCACTTGACTCTCAATGCCACTTCCAACTTGTTTATAAAAAATAAGTTTTATAAAAGAATTAGTTTTATAAAACCATTTTTATAAACCTCCATATATGGATATATTTATATTTATATACATTTTATATAAAACCAAATTATATAAAATGTTACATAAATTTATTAATTATTTAACCTATAAATAATTAAATCCATAATATATAAATTATTCCATAATTTATATATATATATATATATATATATGTACACATCAAGTAATATTTCAGAAAACCTTTTTTCTTAAAGTTCAAGTGTCGCGTATTTAATCAATGATCCAATCGTTAAGAATAAATACGTATAAGGTGTCGATAAGCTTGTTATTGGGTATGACCCGACTTGGATCAAAACATATTAGCCACGTTAATTTAATATGTCTCTCGGGCATACGAAATACCTTCAGTTTGAAGTCATTCTCAAGGAGAATTTTATGTGTACAATAAGACGGGTTTATTCCTGGAATGTCGGTCGTTTTCCAGGCTATAGCCTTTTTATGGGTTTTCAAGACAGAGATTAACCTATCCTTCTCGTTACCGGAAAGATGTAAAGCAATAATTACCGGTAATTGAGATGTACCTTTGAGATAAGCATACTCCGAGTGTTTGGGTAGCTCCTTAAGCTCTAGTACGGGTGGTTCTTCCAAGGAATTCTTTATTCGGAATCTATCTTTATTTTCGATATCTTCAAATGATTCCTCTTCCTTGGGAATTTCTTCTTCTATGGTCTCATCATCCGTGACCACCTTCATCAACTCATCAAAATCCTCATCAATATTGAAATATTCACTTTCACTTACCGGGGCAACCCCCGAGGTATCAATTTCAAGTAGCTCCTGCAATTCATCCTCAACGCAAAGATTTATAACATCAATTTGAAAACAAGAGTCATCGGTGGAAGTGGGTCTTTTCATGGCTTTGTCAATATGACAAATTATTCTCTCGTTTCCCACACCTAGACTTAATTGTTCTTTTTAGACATTAATGATAGTATCTGCGGTGTTAAGGAAAGGACATCCTAAAATGATAGGAACTTTTGTGTCCTCTTGCATTTCTAGAATAACAAAGTCGACGGGAAAGATAAGTGAGCCAACTTTTACAAGAATATCCTCGGCTATACCTATGGGAGTATCAAATGATTGATTTGCTAATCGAATACCCATCCGGGTTGGTTTCAAGTCTCCTAAGTCAAGTTTCAAATATAATGAGTAAGGCATTAGGTTAACACTTGCACCTAGGTCGGCTAGTGCATCGTACACTACCGAATCACCCATCATACATGGAATGATAAAACTACCCGGATCTCCCAATTTTGGAGGTACATTTTGCTTTTTCAAGATGGCCGAACACTCCTCATGGAGGAATGTGGCAGAAACTTCGTGGTATTTACCCTTCGAGGATATGAGATCTTTCAAAAACTTCCTGTAATGGGGGCATACCCTTAAGAACCTCCGTGAGTGGCATGTTAATGCTGATTTGCTTGATCATATCCGCAAATTTCTAATATTGGCTCGCGAGTCTGTCTTTCTTCAATGCTTTTGGGTATGGAATAGGTGCCTTGTACACCTTCACTGGTGGTTCTTCACTTTTCTTCGATATGACCTCTGGGGGATCATCTTTCTCTTATTCTTTCTCAACATGCTCATCTACATCAACAGGTTCCTGCAAAACAGAAGGAGACAAAGGAACTTCCGGGGATTTAAGAGTCTCCGGGTTAGTGGTTAAACCACTTCTAGTAGTTATAGCATTTACATGCTCATTCCTTGTTTGATTGTTACTGGGATTCACTTGAGTATTTGAGGGGAGAGCACCAGGTGGTCTCTCTGCTAGCAACTGTGAGATCCTTCCAACATCCCTTTCTAAATTCTGAATCGTAGCTTGTTGATTTCGAATTTGCTGAGTTTGAAGTTCCGCATTTTGCTCGTGCTTAACCATAAAATCTCTCAAAAGATCTTCTAAACCGGATTTCTTCTCAGGTTGTGGTTGTATAAGTGCTTGTGGTTGTGGTTGTGGTTGATTGTGTTGGAAATTATTTTGGTAATTTCGTGGAGGTTGATTACGATTGTTTAGATGATTGTAACCTGGTGGTGCATTTCTTTGATTTTGATTTTGGAAATTCCGGTTATTTTGGTAACCTGAATTTCCTCCGTGGTAATTGTTGTTTGAACTTGAAGGTCCTCCTATTTGATAACTGTTGACAGGAGGATATTTCCGGTTCATTGCTTCAACCGCCGGAAAGTCGTCAAAATTCATTTCACCTTTACGCAAGTAACCTAAGAAATTTGCTTGCTCTTCCATTATCGTTTGGTCGCAATCTCGAGTGAGATGGGGACCTTGGCACAATTCACACCCTACCCTGATAGCGTGCATTTCTTTGGTTACCTTCTCAATTTGCCTTGCTTGATTTGCGAATTGAACTTTTAATGCAGCGATTTCATCGTTGCTTTCGACATTAGCAACCGTTGATGATCTAGAGAACTCCATCTCTTGATGCCAATTGTGAGAATGGGCTGCTATATCGGCAATTATTGTGTGAGCTTCTTCGGGCGTTTTTTCATGATTGATCCTCCTGCTGCAACATTTATATCCTTTCGGGTAGCCACATTGACTCCTTTATAGAATATCTGGACCTTTTGGAATGTATTCAACCCGTGTTGAGGACATACCCTAAGCATTTTATTGAATCGGGTCCAAGCTTCATAAAGAGTCTCATTTGACTTTTGCTTGAAGTGATTTATATCACTTTGCAATTTTGCTGCTTTTGAAGCAGGGAAGAATTCTGACAAAAACTTGTCTATCATGTCATTCCAATCTTCAATATAACCTTCCGGTAATGAGTCTAGCCAATCTCTTGCATCATCCTTTAGGGACCATGGAAAGATTTTTAAACATGCAACTTCATCGGTGACATCTTTGATTTTGAAAAGCTTGCAAATGCTTACAAACTTACGAAGATGCTCGTTAGCATCCTCATTTGGGGCTCCACCGAATTAGCATGTATTAGTCACCATGTGGAGAAATTGGCCCTTTATTTCAAAACCATCAGTCATCGTAGGTTGAATAATTGCGTGGCCCTGACCTGTTCTTGTTGCCTTCATTAATGCATCCATCGTTTGATTTGTAGCAGTCATCTCTTCCTCTTCTTTAATAACTGGCTCGATGATTGGTTGAACAATTGGTTCAGAGTTTGAATCTAATGAAAGTGATTCTAAACCCTGAGCAAGAGATTCTACTTCTTGAGCTCTTAAGCGTTCGTGAAGTTCTCTTTCAAGTTCAGGATATGAAGGAATTAAATTAGAGTTGGAAGAACGTAGATTCATGCACTAATACCTATCCTGCAATCACAACACCACAAACAAACCAATTGCAAAAACACAAGCTTACAATAGGAAGTAACTTTTCTAGGAATTGAATTCCTACAAAAGGATCGAATAATTCAAAGTTTATTAAAATCTTTTAACAAAACCGTTCCCCGGCAGCGGCACCAAAAAGTTGATGTGTCAAGACGTAACCTTTAAAATGTAGACAATATGCTTAATAATTAACACATAATACAGGCAACTAAAACCCGATCATGCAGTAACTAGCAAGTAAATTGACCAGTTCGATCCACAGGGAGAAGTTTGTTTTAAGGACTTTAACAACGATTAATTATTCTACAAGGGGGGTTTGTGTTTGAAATTGTATTTTCGTTTAACGAAACAGTAAATAAATAAAATGAATAACAAGAATGAGAATGCGGTGTTTACTTCTATGCTTGATAAATGACAGGGATTGTTCTTTTATAATTAAAACCGTTATGTTATAGTTACAATAGAGCAGTTTATATCAATTTCAAAATTTATATAAACTTAAGAGCTATGTTTAATCAACAAGATTCTTTCGTGGTTGAATTCACATAAAACCTAGTTTACTAAGATCACTCTAAGTAAACTACATGATTGTATTATCCTAAATATCATTCAGTTAACATCCTATACTCACATATAGGTTGCTGGATCACTAGGTGTTGAAGTATAAGCTATGGTCTTTGATAAACTCACATAAACCAAGTCATAACTTACATAATTGAACTAGGATACAAGGATGATTACAACAATGGATCTTTTGAAAGAACATAGTGATTTAGATTGATTAACTAACTAGATCCAACCCGGTTAAACTCACGTGAAACCTAAATTACAACAATCACTTGAGGTAATTTCATAACTATGTTGCCTTGGAACTTATTCAATTACCGAATTAAACACATAACAAAATCACTTAAGTTTATGCATCTAATCGTCTAGATTACTAAGTGTATTGAAGTATAGATTGCTTTCCTAGTTAACTCACATTAATAGGTTTGCAATCTATATAATTGAAGTAATGAACTAAGCAAGCATAACAATGGTTCTTGTAGTTGGACTAGATGATTTAATCAATCAAACATATATATAACTAGCATAACATCAAAGTATAGAACAATCCCAAGCCATAAATCTTACATTGAAGCAAACATACAAGGCTTTTAGCCAAACATAATCATAGTAGAACTAATGAAACAGTAAATACAAGTTGAATTCATGTTTAAAAGATATAGAACAATAATACCAATAGTGATGAATGATCCTAGCTTAATCTTGATGTTGAAAGAGTGGAGATTGACTTGTAGCCTTCCTTGAACCTTGAAAATCGTATTAGAACTGAGGGAAAACGTAGTAGTGAAGGTGTATGAAGTATGTAACCAAAAGGCTCCATTAAATAGGCTCAAAAGTTAGGTAAAATGGCCAGAAATTGACCAGATGCGCCGCATCTCTTTGGGATGCGCCGCATCTCTTTACGTTTAGTATATTCCAGCTCGATTCTGCACTCAGGACTGTCGCCAGGGGACCAGATGCGCCGCATCTGGCACAGATGCGCCGCATCTGGCTTGAATGCGCTGCATCCCTCTCAAATGTGCCGCATCTGAGGCTGTTTTGGTCCAGAAGTCTTTATGCTCCGCATCTGAAACTGTCAGGAGTTATTTGGTGCAGAGATGCGCCACATCTAAGAGAGATGCACCGCATTTGGACCTGTTTCAGTGGTTTCGGGCTGTTTTACTCGTTCAATCTTCGTTTTATCTCTGTTTTCGCTGTTCGACTTCATTTATTCATTCACAATGGACTTTTACAAATATACACGAATTACAATACATACGTACAACAATTACATACAAATGGAACAACTTTGGATCGAAATAACAGCAATAAACATGTATGATTTTGGCGTTATCAAAGCGTAAAGATAAATTACGATAATATAAATGACAGAATTTAAATTGCGATAAAGTAAATTGCAGTAATTAAAATGACAGTAAATAAAAGTACGATGAAATATGAAATAAAACAATTATGCTTATTTAAACTTCCGTAACCATGATGTTTGACGTTTTGATCTTAATTTATTTATCTGGGTTAATTGTCCTTTGTCCTGGATTTATTTGATACCTATCTGGTTTTTGTCCATAATAGTCCATCGGTCATAATTATAAAATGCTCGTCAAATTAACCTTATTCCCGAAGTCAAATATTCCAACTAATTAGGGATTCGAACTGTAACAAGATTTTAATACTTTGTTTAATAATTACACCAGGTTATCGACTGCGCGTAATTCAAGGTTTTAATATTTTGTTAACAATTACACCAATTATCCTTGTATGTAATCTACCCCTGTTTTAATGAGATATGAATATTAATTTACCCACTTGATCAGAATGAATAATCAATTACCCAATCCGAATAATTTATTAAATGATCGTAAAAGATGTCGTATAAACGTCACTAAATAGAACATACATAATCATTTTAATAATTATTAGATTAACTAATTTGAAGATAGGTTCGACAGGTTCTAATGAGTTGTCATTCGATTAGACAATACCCCCTATCTATTAATAGTCAATAGTCCAATGTCCACATGTGTTGGTCTTTTGTCCAAACCTTAATTATGGTACAAAATCTAATAACCCAATCTTAATTTTTAGTCCAACATCATGATTACTTTGGCTTAAATAAGCATAATAATAACTTAGTTACGAGACATTAATTTAAAAAGGAAGAACATAGCTTACAGTGATTATTTATCGCTTAGCGTTACCCGGACAGAGTTCCGACTTAAAACCCGTAAAACATTTCTTACAATAACCCAATTATTATTAAACTTAAATTAAAATTAAAATTATAAATATATATAATATATATATTTATGTTACAGATGAAGAGAAGAGAAAAAAGATGATTATAAACTCGACTGAAACTGAGCCTTTTATAGCAATGTTGTAGTGACCCGAACTTTTCCATGTTTATATATATATATATATATATATTAAATGAAATTGTTATTTACATGATTAAGTGTTTCCAACATGTTAAGCAATCAAACTTGTTAAGACTTGATTAATTGAAATAGGTTTCATATAGACATTTGACCACCAAAGTTGACCGGTGATTCACGAACGTTAAAACTTGTAAAAACTATATGATGACATATATATGGTTATATATATAGTTAACATGATTTTATGATAAGTAAGTATCTCATTAGGTATTTTAACAATGAGTTATATACATAAAATGAGACTATTAAATTAAGAAACTCGAAAACGATATATATATAACGATTATCGTTATAACAACGTCTTACTAGGTACATATGAATCATATTAAGATATTGATACACTTGGATAATTATGTTAAATGATAAGTAAATATATCATTATGTGTATTAACAATGAACTACATATGTAAAAATAAGACTACTAACTTAATGATTTCGAAACGAGACATATATGTAACGATTATCGTTGTAACGACATTTAACTCTATATATATCATACTAAGATATATTATATATCATAATATCATGATAATGTAACAATTTAACATCTCTTTAGATATAATAAACAATGGGTTAATAACATTTAACAAGACCGTTAACCTGAAGGTTTCAAAACAACATATACATGTAACGACTAACGATGACTTAACGACTCAGTTAAAATGTATTTACATGTAGTGTTTTAATATGTATTCATACACTTTTGAAAGACCTCAAGACACTTATCAAAATACTTCTACTTAACAAAAATGTTTACAATTACATCCTCGTTCAGTTTCATCAACAATTCTACTCGTATGCACCCGTATTCGTACTCGTACAATACACAGCTTTTAGATGTATGTACTATTGGTATATACACTCCAATGATCAGCTCTTAGCAGCCCATGTGAGTCACCTAACACATGTGGGAACCATCATTTGGCAACTAGCATGAAATATCTCATAAAATTACAAAAATATGAGTAATCATTCATGACTTATTTACATGTAAACAAAATTACACATCCTTTATATCTAATCCATATACCAACGACCAAAAACACCTAAAAACACTTTAATTCTTCATTTTGCTTCATCTAATTTATCTCTCTCAAGTTCTATCTTCAAGTTCTAAGTGTTCTTCATAAATTCTATAAGTTCTAGTTTCATAAAATCAAGAATACTTCCAAGTTTGCTAGCTTACTTCCAATCTTGTAAAGTGATCATCCAACCTCAAGAAATCTTTCTTATTTACAGTAAGATATCTTTCTAATACAAGGTAATACTCATATTCAAACTTTGATTCAATTTCTATAACTATAACAATCTTATTTCGAGTAGAAATCTTACTTGAACTTGTTTTCGTGTCATGATTCTGCTTCAAGAACTTTCAAGCCATCCAAGGATCCTTTGAAGCTAGATCTATTTTTCTCATTTCCAGTAGGTTTATCCACAAAACCTGAGGTAGTAATGATGTTCATAACATCATTCGATTCATATATATAAAACTACCTTATTCGAAGGTTTAATCTTGAAATCACTAGAACATAGTTTAGTTAATTCTAAACTTGTTCGCAAACAAAAGTTAATCCTTCTAACTTGACTTTTAAAATCAACTAAACAGATGTTCTATATCTATATGATATGCTAACTTAATGATTTAAAACCTGAAAACACGAAAAACATCGTAAAACCGGATATACGCCGTCATAGTAACGTCGCGGGCTATTTTGGGTTAGTTAATTAAAAACTATGTTAAACTTTGATTTAAAAGTTGTTCTTCTGGGAAAATTATTTTTCTTATGAACATGAAACTATATCCAAAAATCATGGTTAAACTCAAAGTGGAAGTATGCTTTCTAAAATGGTCATCTAGACGTCATTTTTTCGACTGAAATGACTACCTTTACAAAAAAACGACTTGTAACTTATATTTCCGACTATAAACCTATACTTTTTCTGTTTAGATTCATAAAATAGAGTTCAATATGAAACCATAGCAATTTGATTCACTCAAAACGGATTTAAAACGAAGAAGTTATGGGTAAAACAAGATTGGATATTTTTTTGATTGTTGTAGCTACGGGAAATATTGTAACAATTCTATACAAATCATATCCTAGCTAACTTATATTGTATTATACATGTATTCTAATATATTATGTAATCTTGGGATACCATAGACACGTATGCAAATATTTTGACATATCATATCGACCCATGTATATATATTATTTGGAACAACCATAGACACTATATATGCAGTAATGTTGGAGTTAGCTATACAGGGTTGAGGTTGATTCCAAAAATATATATACTTTGAGTTGTGATCTAGCCTGAGACGTGTATACACTGGGTCGTGGATTGATTCAAGATAATATATATCGATTTATTTCTGTATATCTAACTGTGGACAACTAGTTGTAGGTTACTAACGAGGACAGCTGACTTAATAAGCTTAAAACAGTAAAACGTATTAACAACGTTGTAAATATATTTTGAACATACTTTGATATATATGTACATATTTGTTATAGGTTCTTGAATCGACCAGTGGCCAAGTCTTACTTCCCGACGAAGTAAAAATCTGTGAAAGTGAGTTATAGTCCCACTTTTAAAATCTAATATTTTGGGATGAGAATACATGTAGTTTTATAAATGCTTTACGAAATAGACACAAGTAAATGAAACTACATTATATGGGTGAATGATCGAAGCCGAATATGCTCCTTTTGCTTGGTAACCTAAGAATTAGTAAACCGATCTACTAATTGACGCGAATCCTAAAGATAGATCTATTGGGCCTAACGAACCCCATCCAAAGTACCAGATGCTTTAGTACTTCGAATTCATTTTTATCATGTCCGAAGGATTTCCTGGAATGATAGGGGATATTCTTATATGCATCTTGTTAATGTCGGTTACCAGGTGTTCACCATATGAATGATTTTTATCTCTATGTATGGGATGTATATTGAAATATGAAATCTTGTGGTCTATTATTATGATTTGATAATATATAGGTTAAACCTATAACTCACCAATATTTTTGTTGACGTTTTAAGCATGTTTATTCTCAGGTGATTAGTAAGAGCTTCCGCTGTTGCATACTAAAATAAGGACAAGATTTGGAGTCCATGCTTGTATGATATTATGTAAATACTGCATTCAAGAAACTTATTTTTGATGTAATATATTCTTATTGTAAACCATTATGTAATGGTCGTGTGTAAACGGTATATTTTAGATTATCATTATTTGATAATCTACGTAATGCTTTTTAAACCTTTATAGATAAAATAAAGGTTATGGTTGTTTTAAAAATGAATGCAGTCTTTGAAAAACGTCTCATATAGAGGTCAAAACCTCGCGACGAAATCAATTAATATGGAACGTTTATAATCAATATGAACGGGACATTTCAGTTGGTATCCGAGCGTTGGTCTTAGAGAACTAGAAATTTGCATTAGTGTGTCTTATCGAGTTTGTTAGGATACATTAGTGAGTCTGGACTTCGACCGTGTTTTCTTTAAAAACGATTGCTTAACACTTTTGTTGGAAACTATATATTATTAACATGTAAATATTATGTGATATATTAATCTCTTAACGTGTTTGATATTGTGTGATAGATGTCTACCTCTAGTACAAATCCCATTGATTCACCTAATAATAATGAAGAGTCGAATATATTTTGGGAAGATTCACAAATTCCCGAAGAGGAACCGGAAGAGGAGAAACCGGAAGAGGAGGAACCGGAAGAAGAGGAACCAGAAGAGGATGAATCGGAAGAGGAGGAACCAGAAGAAGAAGAGGTTCCGGAGTAAGAAATATTGATACCTATAGTAAATCGATTAAATAAAAGAAAATCCTCAACCAACAGACCAAAGTTAATAATGGTCAATGGTGTTTCCGCCGAGGAAGCAAAATATTGGGAAGATTACCAATTTTCCGATGAATCGGATTCCGATGAGGATTCCGATGATGTTATAGAAATTACCTCGACCCAATTTAATAAAGCGAAAGAAAATAATAAGGGAAAAGGTATAAAAATAGAGAAACCCGATTCTAACCCCGATGAACTTTATATGTATCGACAACATCCGTATTTCCTAAAATGTAACAATGCCCCGGGAACCTCTAAACTACCAGGTTTTTCTAAACCATTATGAAAAACGACGGCTCGTATTAGAGGAACACCATATATTCCTAGAAAATTAGGAAAACGAACCAAGTCCGAAGAAGAAGAAACCAGTGATTCAGATTAGAGGGTTGTAATCATGTTGTGTATTATATGTATTATAGTGTGCTTGAACTTTTATGTTCTATGTAAAAAAATTGCTTGTATTGTTTGTTAATTATCTTTTACGAATCTAATCCTTGTCTATTTTACAGTATAAAAACAAAATGGACGTTAAGGGTAGACAACCGAATATTTTAGAAGACCTACCAGAGGATATGATTGAGGAAATCTTGTCTAGAGTCGGTCAGAATTCATCAGCACATTTAGTTATGGCGAAATTAACTTGTCAAATATTTGAAAGACTTTCCAGAAATGCCTTAGTTTATAAAAGGCTTTCCTTTGATAGGTGGGGTATATCACATTGGGGAGATCGTAAGTTACGCCGTATTTTATTTAAAGCGTTAAATGCGGGGAACCTAAATGCAATTTTACGCTACGGGTTAAGAACCTATTTTGACTCAACATATCCCAACATAGGATTTCGTGAATTAGAAAGAGCTTCTAACATGCAACATAAAGAAGCATGTTATGCTTACGGGTTAGTGATGTTCGCTTCTTACCAAAGTGAGAAAAAGAACATTGGATTGCAACTTTTAAATAAAACATTCCCACAAGTGACGGATTCAGTAGTTGGGGTGAGAAACAAGGTTTTTAGATTATTACGGGGCTGTTGGACATTACAAAACCCTCGTCCTTTTGACGACATTACAACATGCTGCCTAGCCAATGGTCATAACGGTTATTTTTCACAAGACCAAGGATGGGAAGTCGTCTTAGTAAAACCAGAATGCATGACTTGTTTCTGGACTTATGAATTACGTGTCTTTATTTCCTTTGCTGAACAACTTGCGTATTAACTAGATTTATCTTCAAAACTGTCCTGTATCAAAGTGTACTATATTTCATGTTATATGTAATATAGCGATGTTGTAAGTTTGAAGAATATTTATATGTGATATATTATTATAATCAGTTTTTCATATGGAATTGTAGTAGTTGAATTGTATATTAGCTACTAAGTATGAACTTAACGGGTAGGTAGTACCCGAATTTAAACTTATAAAATGCTAATATAAAGAAAAAGCTTTTATAAATGAGTTCATATTATGCTACGAAATACTATTGACTACTCTTAATATTTTGTATGATTAACTCGATTCAGTTGGCTATTTTGAAGGAAATGGCACCGACTACTCGACACACCTTGAATATGAGCGAAGAGGAATTTCGTACCTTTCTTGCTGCAAACATAGCCGCAGTACAGACTGCGCTACATACCAACAATAACTCTGAATCTAGCAATGCAGCTAACGGCGCAAGAAATCGTGTAGGATGCTCCTACAAAGAATTCACTGCCTGCAAACCTTTGGAATTTGATGGAACCGAAGGACCAATTGGATTGAAACGGTGGACTGAGAAAGTCGAATCGGTGTTTGCCATAAGTAAGTGTACTGAAGAGGACAAAGTTAAGTACGCTATGCATACCTTCACAGGTACTGCGTTAACGTGGTGGAACACATATCTTGAACAGGTAGGACAAAATGCTGCTTACGCACTACCGTGGTCGGCATTCAAGCAATTGATGAACGAGCTGTACCGTCCTAGAAACGAAGTCAATAAACTCAAGGCAGAACTTAGAGAGTTACGAACACAAGGGTTCGACGTTACCACATATGAACGACGATTCACAGAGTTGTGCTTATTGTGTCCGGGAGCATTCGAAGATGAAGAAGAAAGATCGACGCGTTTGTAAAAGGGTTACCAGTAAGGATTCAAGAAGATGTGAGTTCACACGAGCCCACTTCTATACAGAAGGCAAGTCGAATGGCTCATAAACTCATAAATCAGATTGAGGGAAGAATTAAAGAGCAGGCGACTGAAGAAGCCAACACGAAACAACTCAATAGGAAGTGGGAGGAAAACGGTGAAAAAGAATCACCAGTACAACAACAACAACAATTACAACCACAATCGCAATAACTATCCCAACAACCGCAACAACAATCGCAACAATAACCGCAATCCTAACAATAACTACAACAAACATCCCAACAACAACAACAACTACAACAACCGTTTCAACAACAATAACAATCCCAACAACAACCTCAATAACAACAACGGCAACAAAAACCAAAAACAGCCATGTCATAGGTGTGAAGAAAATCATCAGGGTTTTTGCACGATATTTTGCAACAGGTGTAAAAGAAATGGTCATAGCGCGACAAAGTGTGAGGTTTACGGACCAAAGTTTAACAGAACTAAAGGAACAAATAATGTCGGAACAAGTAATGCCGAAATGAATAGTGTCGGAGCAAGTAATACCAACGCTGTTTGTTATAAATGTAGAAAATTGGGCCACATTATTCGAAATTGCCCGAATCAGGGGAATACTAATGGGCAGGCCCGTGGAAGAGTTTTCAATATTAATGAGGCAGAAGCACAGAAAGACCCGGAGCTTGTTACGGGTACGTTTCTTATTGACGATAAATCTGCTTATGTTTTATTTGATTCGGGTGCGGATAGAAGTTATATGAGTAGAGAATTTTGTGCTAAATTAAGTTGCCCATTGACGCCTTTGGATAGTAAATTTTTAATCGAATTAGCAAATGGTAAATTAATTTCAGCAGATAATATATGTCGGAATCGAGAAATTAAACTGGTTAGCGAAACATTTAAGATTGACTTGATACCAATAGAGTTAGGGAGTTTTGATGTGATAATCGATATGGACTAGTTGAAAGAAGTGAAAGCAGAGATCGTTTGTTACAAAAATGATATTCGCATTATACGAGAAAAAAGAAAACCCTTAATGGTGTACGGAGAAAAGAGCAACGCGAAGTTAAATCTTATTAGTAACCTGAAGGCACAAAAACTAATAAGAAAAGGTTGCTATGCTGTGCTAGCACACGTCGAGAAAGTCAATTCTGAAGAAAAGAACATCAATCATGTTCCCGTCGCAAAAGAATTTCCCGATGTATTTCCGAAAGAATTACCGTGACTACCTCCACACCGATCCGTTGAATTTCAAATAGACCTTGTACCGGGAGCTGCACCAATAGCTCGTACTCCATACAGGCTCGCACCTAGCGAAATGAAGGAACTTCAGAGCCAATTACAAGAACTTTTAGAGCGTGTTTTCATTCGACCAAGCACATCACCGTGGGGAGCTCCTGTTTTGTTTGTCAAGAAGAAGGATGGTACATTTAGGTTGTGTATCGACTACCGAGAGTTGAACAAACTTACCATCAAGAACCGCTACCCACTACCGAGAATCGATGACTTATTTGATCAACTACAAGGCTCGTCGGTTTATTCGAAGATTGATTTACGTTCTGGGTATCATCAAATGCGGGTGAAGGAGGATGATATTCCAAAGACTGCTTTTAGGATGCGTTACGGTCATTACGAGTTTATGGTTATGCCGTTTGGGTTGACTAACGCACCAGCTATGTTCATGGACCTCATGAACCGAGTGTGTGGACCATACCTTGACAAGTTTGTCATTGTTTTCATCGATGACATACTTATTTACTCAAAGAATGACCAAGAGCATGAAGAACACTTGAGAAAAGTGCTAGAGTTGTTAAGGAAAGAAAAACTGTACGCTAAGTTTTCAAAGTGTTCATTTTAGTTGGAAGAAGTTCAATTCCTCAGTCACATAGTGAACAAAGAAGGTATTCAGGTAGATCCAGCAAAGATTGAAACCGTTGAAAAGTGGGAAACCCCGAAAACTCCGAAACACATACGCCAATTTTTAGGGCTAGCTGGTTATTACAGGAGATTCATCCAAGATTTTTCCAAAATAGCAAAACCCTTGATTGCATTAACGCATAAAGGGAGGAAATTTGAATGGAAGGATGAACAAGAAAAAGCGTTTCAATTGTTGAAGAAAAAGTTAACTACGGCACCTATATTGTCATTACCTGAAGGAAATGATGATTTTGTGATATATTGTGATGCCTCAAAGCAAGGTCTCGGTTGTGTATTAATGTAACGAACGAAGGTAATTGCTTATGCGTCTAGACAATTGAAGATTCACGAGCAAAATTATACGACGCATGATTTGGAATTAGGCGCGGTTGTTTTTGCATTAAAGACTTGGAGGCACTACTTATATGGGGTCAAAAGTATTATATATACCGACCACAAAAGTCTTCAACACATATTTAATCAGAAACAACTGAACATGAGGCAGCGTAGGTGGATTGAATTATTGAATGATTACGACTTTGAGATTCGTTACCACCCGGGGAAGGCAAATGCGGTAGCCGACGCCTTGAGCAGAAAAGACAGAGAACCCATTCGAGTAAAATCTATGAATATAATGATTCACAATAACCTTACTACTCAAATAAAGGAGGCGCAACAAGGAGTTTTAAAAGAAGGAAATTTAAAGGATGAAATACCCAAAGGATCGGAGAAGCATCTTAATATTCGGGAAGACGGAACCCGGTATAGGGCTGAAAGGATTTGGGTACCAAAATTTGGAGATATGAGAGAAATGATACTTAGAGAAGCTCATAAAACCAGATACTCAATACATCCTGGAACGGGGAAGATGTACAAGGATCTCCAGAAATATTTTTGGTGGCCGGGTATGAAAGCCGATGTTGCTAAATACGTAGAAGAATGTTTGACGTGTTCTAAGGTCAAAGCTGAGCATCGGAAACCATCAGGTGTACTTCAACAACCCGAAATCCCGGAATGGAAATGGGAAAACATTACCATGGATTTCATCACTAAATTGCCAAGGACTGCAAGTGGTTTTGATACTATTTGGGTAATAGTTGATCGTCTCACCAAATCATCACACTTCCTACCAATAAGAGAAGATGACAAGATGGAGAAGTTAGCACGACTGTATTTGAAGGAAGTCATCTCCAGACATGGAATACCAATCTCTATTATCTCTGATAGGGATGGAAGATTTATTTCAAGATTCTGGCAGACATTACAGCAAGCATTAGGAACTCGTCTAGACATGAGTACTGCCTATCATCCACAAACTGATGGGCAGAGTGAAAGGATGATACAAACGCTTGAAGACATGCTACGAGCATGTGTTATTGATTTCGGAAACAGTTGGGATCGACATCTATCGTTAGCAGAATTTTCCTACAACAACAGCTACCATTCAAGCATTGAGATGGCGCCGTTTGAAGCACTTTATGGTAGAAAGTGCAGGTCTCCGATTTGTTGGAGTGAAGTGGGGGATAGACAGATTACGGGTCCAGAGATAATACAAGAAACTACCGAGAAGATCATCCAAATTCAACAACGGTTGAAAACCACCCAAAGTTGACAAAAGAGCTACGCTGACATTAAAAGAAAAGATATAGAATTTGAAATTGGAGAGATGGTCATGCTTAAAGTTGCACCTTGGAAAGGCATTGTTCGATTTGGTGAACGAGGGAAATTAAATCCAAGGTATATTGGACCATTCAAGATTATTGATCGTGTCGGACCAGTAGCTTAACGACTTGAGTTACCTCAACAACTCGCGGCTGTACATAACACTTTTCACGTCTCGAATTTGAAGAAATGTTTTGCTAAAGAAGATCTCACTATTCCGTTAGATGAAATTGATAATGCTAAAAACGAACATATATTTCATAGCATTATTCCCCAAGAAAGACAAGCTTTTAGTTGCAAATGTTCTATTTACAAGTGATATTCGTTTAAATATTAAAAGGTGAAGACAAAAGACAGACTCGACGATTTGAAGATGCAAACGACCAAAAAGCTCAAAAGTACAAAATACAATCAAAGAGGTTCCAATTATTGATAAGAAACGTCTCGAAATTACAAGAGTACAAGATTCAAAACGCAAAGTACACGATATAAAATAGTACGCAAGGACGTTCGAAAATCCGGAACCGGGACCAGAGTCAACTCTCAACGCTCGACGCAACGGACTAAAAATTACAAGTTAACTATGTATATAAATATAATATAATATATAATTAATTATATTAATTATATATATATTATATTTATAAAATAAATCGTCGGCAAACAAAGAGCCAAATGTGCGTGAGCTGTAAAAATGATCTCCGCGACTCGCGGAGTTTGAAGAAGAAAAGGGCCGCGAGTCGAGGAGCCCCAAATGTTGAAACTGCCTATAAAGCTCGCGCATTCTGATCGTAAAAATATATATAATTCAATCTCTCTCTATATATGTATACGTAAATATATATTTATAATTTATATTTTAATTTTAATTTTAATTTTAATTTTAATCCTAATAATAAGGGTATGTTAGCGAATGTTGTAAGGGTGTAAGTCGAAATTCTGTCCGTGTAACGCTACGCTATTTTTAATCATTGTAAGTTATGTTCAACCTTTTTACATTAATGTCTCGTAGCTAAGTTATTATTATGCTTATTTAATCCGAAGTAATCATGATGTTGGGCTAAAAATATTAAAATTGGGTAATTGGGCTTTGTACCATAATTGGGGTTTGGACAAAAGAACGACACTTGTGGAAATTAGACTATGGGCTATTAATGGGCTTTATATTTGTTTAACTAAATGATAGTTTGTTAATGTTAATATAAAGATTTACAATTGGACGTCCCTATAAATAACCATATACACTCAATCAGACACGATGGGCGGGATATTTATATGTACGAATAATCGTTCATTTAACCGGACACGGGAATGGATTAATAGCCACTAGAATTATTAAAACAAGGGTGAAATTATGTACAAGGACACTTGGCATAATTGTTAACAAAGTATTAAAACCTTGGGTTACACGCAGTCGACATCCTGGTGTAATTATTAAACAAAGTATTAAAATCTTGTTACAGTTTAAGTCCCCAATTAGTTGGAATATTTGACTTCGGGTATAAGGATAATTTGACGAGGACACTCGCACTTTATATTTATGACTGATGGACTGTTATGGACAAAAAACCAGACAGACATATTAAATAATCCAGGACAAAAGAAAATTAACCCATGGGCATAAAACTAAAATCAACACGTCAAACATCATGATTATGGAAGTTTAAATAAGCATAATTCTTTTATTTCATATTTAATTTCCTTTATTTTATATTTAATTGCACTTCTAATTATCGCATTTTTATTGTTATTGTATTTAATTGCACTTTTAATTATCGTACTTTTTAATTATCGCAAGTTTATTTTATCGCACTTTTATTATTCGCAATTTCATTATCGTTATTTACTTTACGCTTTAAATTAAGTCTTGTATTTATTTATTATTTTACATTTGGTTTTAACTGCGACTAAAGTTTTAAAATCGACAAACCGGTCATTAAACGGTAAAAATCCCCCTTTATAATAATAATATTACTTATATATATATATATATATATATATATATATATATATATATATATATATATATATATATATATATATATATATATATATATATATATTTGTATTTTTATAAAAGTAGACTAATATAGCGTTAAGCTTTGTTTAAAGATTTTCCCTGTGGAACGAACCGGACTTACTAAAAACTACACTACTGTACGATTAGGTACACTGCCTATAAGTGTTGTAGCAAGGTTTAAGTATATCCATTCAATAAATAAATAAATA
Source organism: Rutidosis leptorrhynchoides (assembly GCF_046630445.1). Classification (NCBI taxonomy): domain Eukaryota; kingdom Viridiplantae; phylum Streptophyta; class Magnoliopsida; order Asterales; family Asteraceae; genus Rutidosis; species Rutidosis leptorrhynchoides. The sequence goes on along the minus strand of NC_092338.1, from coordinate 104,470,961 downwards.
TCTTGTGTAAAATTGTATCGTATTTAATAGTATTTCCTGCTAAAATTTAATAGTATTTTATACCCCTTAGCTTTAACTATCAAGTATTTTTGGCGCCGCTGCCGGGGACAATCTAGCTTAAAAGCCGGAAGCGTAACGCTAAATTTTTTAAAAAAAAAGATTTTTATTTTTTTTACTTTTATTAAAATTCACTTTTGTAAAAATACGTTTTTAATTATTCAAAAATATAAAAAGAAAACAAAAATTTATATATATTTTTAAGATTTTGTTAAATATTTAAGTTTTATAAAGTTTCTTTATTTTTATTTTATAAAAATATAAGTTTTATTTAAATATTTTTATTTAAACAGAAAATATAAAACAGAATATATAAATAAATAAAAACGCGTCGAATTTTAATCAACCTGTGATCTGAAAATTGGAACCCCGCGACTCGCGGAGTTTGCAGCTTCGAATACCGCGACTCGCGGAGCCACCCTGACACCGACAGAAACCCTAATCAGCATTTATTACGGATAATTATTATTATTATTAATAAACCCTAATTACTTAATTATTATTATAATTAGTTTAAGTTTTTAAATTAAATTGTATTTTAAATTTTAATTAGTTTTATTATATATAAAAATTAATAGTTTAATAAAATAAATAATATAAAAATAATATTTTTATAAAAATTGTAATTTTTACAACTTTTTGTATATTTTTATATTTTGTCCCTTTTTAATTGTTTTAGCGTAATATTTGTATTTTTCGCTAGTTTTTAGTTTTAAACTTAGTTTTTGCCATAGTTATATTTTTATTTCTAGATTTTTAGGCTTTGCCGTAAAATCCCTTAAGTGCCTTTTCTTTAGACTAAGATTTAGGTACTTTAGAATTTTGCGACGCCTTTTTAAGTTTTAGTTTCTTTTTAAGTTATTGCCATTTGGGATATAGTTTTTCTTGTAAGCTTTAATATTTTTAGACACCTTTTACCTATGTATCAATTATCATTCCAATTAGTAATCTCAATTTGCGATTATAATTTTAAGTTAGTGATAGTAATAAGGTTGGGTTAGTCTAGTGTTTTTAAGTTCTATAAGTCACTCTTTTTCTTTCTTATTTTTATTTTTCGATCTTTTTCTGACACGCTCTTTTTCTTTCTTATTTCTCGTCATTCTAGTTTTAGGACATAGATTTTTATTCTACTTCTTATCTAAATTTCTTAAAATTACGAAAATTTATTTTAAGTGGTTAAATTGATAGACATCAAAATTTTCTGGTTCGTAGTAATAGTTGTATTTGTACATGGACTGGGTTATTGGAGCCAAACAGTCTTCAATTATATTGAGACCAAACGAATCCTGCCCCTCTGCTGCATCTTTTGGCTATTCGAAACGTGGGCAAAATCAGAAAAGTCTATTGATTGGATAACTTATATAATTTTTCTTTCCTTTTAAAAAACTAATAGGATATTCAGTGAATGCACCGAGCAAGACGTTCACCACCTTTTGTACGTTCACCACCTGTAACTAGATCAAGACATTTAGCAAATATTACCGCCGTTGATTTTTCTTTAGAATCGTCATCCAGTCGACCAAGTACTCCAGTTCAAATTTCCGATAATCCATTTTTTGAACCCGACCTCACAATTGAGAATCCGGAGAATATTCAGGGACGATTCATAGATCCTGAACCACTAAACTTTCCTCCGGAACCACCAATCATTCAAACAGAGATTGTTGAGGAACGAACCATTAAATCAGAATCTTCTAGTGATTCCGATTCAACAAATTCAATTATGGAGAATCTGGAACCTTTAAGTATGGAAGACCGAATGAGAGCTAAACGCACTGGCCAAGGTCACGCAATTACTCATCCAGACATTAATGCGCCAGATTATGAAATCAAAGGACAAATTCTACACATGGTGACTAATCAATGCCAATTTAGGGGTGCGCCGAAGGAAGATCCAAATGAACATCTTCGTACCTTTAATAGGATCTGCACACTATTTAAAATAAGAGAAGTGGAGGATGAACAGATATATCTCATGTTATTTCCCTGGACTTTAAAGGGAGAAGCCAAAGATTGGTTGGAATCGTTACCTGAAGGGGCGATTGATACATGGGACGTTTTAGTTGAAAAATTTCTTAAACAATTCTTTCCGACATCTAAAGCCGTAAGACTTCAAGGAGAAATTGTTACGTTCACACAGAAGCCAAATGAAACTCTATATGAGGCGTGGACAAGATTTGGAAAGTTATTAAGAGGATGTCCGCAACATGGTTTAGATACCTGTCAAATAGTACAAATATTCTACCAAGGATGCGACATCACTACAAGGAAAGACATAGATATAGCAGCTGGTGGTTCCATTATGAAGAAAACCGAAACTGATGCTTACAAAATTATTGATAACACTGCTTCCCACTCACATGAGTGGCACCAAGAAAAAGATATCGTTAGATCATCTAAAGCAGCTAGAGCCGATTCTAGCCATGACTTAGATTCTATTTCCGCAAAGATAGATGCTGTCGAGAGACGAATGGAAAAGATGACTAAAGATATTCACTCAATACGAATTAGTTGTGAGCAGTGTGGAGGACCACATTTGACAAAAGATTGTCTTAGTATTGAATTAACAATGGAACAAAGAGAGAATATTTCATACATAAACCAAAGGCCTGGAAATAATTATCAGAATAATTATCAACCGCCAAGACCTATTTACAATCAAAACCAGAATTATAACCGAAATATTCCATACAACAACCAACAAGGTCCTAGCATTCAACAAGTATCCAACAATACTTACAATCAGCAAAGACCTAATTTTCAAAACAAACCACCACAAACCGATGATAAAAAGCCAAATTTAGAAGATATGATGACGAAGCTAGTTGAAACTCAAACGCAGTTTTTCACATCTCAGAAACAAACTAATGAACAAAATGCTCAAGCATTTAGAAATCAACAAGCTTCTATTCAAAATCTGGAACAAGAAGTAAGTAACCTAGCAAGGTTAATAGGTGAAAGAAAACCGGGAAGTCTACCTAGTGATACAAATGCTAACCCCCGGAATGAAACAGCTAAAGCCATTACCACAAGAAGTGGTACAACACTTAAACCACCTGAAATACCTGTAACTTCTGATGAAGCTATTCCTACTCCACAAGAACCACAACCTGAACAAGATAAGGAAAAAGAACCGGTAGTTGAAAAGGTTAATGAAGATAACACAGTTAAGGCTAAACCTTATGTTAAACCATACCAACCACCACTTCCTTACCCGAGTAAAATGAAGAAAGAGAAACTTGAAGCCGAGCAATCCAAATTCTTGGATATGTTTAAACAGATAAATGTAAATCTTCCTTTCATTGATGTGATTTCAGGAATGCCTAGATATGCTAAATTCTTGAAAGATCTAATCTCAAATAGAAAGAAAATGGAAGAACTCTCGGCTGTTACCATGAACGCTAATTGTTCAGCAGTGCTGTTGAATAAGATACCAGAAAAACTATCTGATCCAGGAAGTTTCACAATTCCATGTTTTCTGGGTAGTCTTAGTTCAATAGAAGCATTAGCAGACTTAGGTGCTAGTATAAATTTAATGCCATTTTCACTATACACTAAACTAGATCTTGGAGAATTGAAACTAACAAGAATAAGCATACAACTAGCCGATAGATCAATAAAATATCCTAGAGGGATAATGGAGAACATGCTAGTTAAAGTTGGTACTTTAGTATTTCCAGTAGATTTTGTTGTTCTGGACATGGAAGAAGATTCTCAAGTTCCTCTCATATTAGGAAGACCATTCTTAAACACGGCTAAAGCAATGATAGACGTGTTTGGTAAGAAATTGACCCTAAGTATAGAGGATGAGAGTGTTACCTTTTCAGTTGATAGAGCAATGCAACAACCACAATCTGCAGATGATACATGTTATTATATTCAAACTATAGATTCACATGCAGAATTATTAGAAGAATTTCCAGAATTACAAGGAACAGGAGAATGTTCTTTAGGAGAAGGTAATGAATCAATTAATGAAGCTGAAATATTAGCTACACTTATAGCTAATGGATATGAACCAACAACAGAAGAAATTCAAATGCTAAAAGAAGAAGACAGATATCGATACAAATCATCGATAGAAGAACCTCCGAAATTAGAGTTAAACCCACTTCCAAACCATTTGGAATACGCTTATTTACATGGTGAATCTGAATTACCTATAATAATATCGTCTTCTCTTACTGAAAATGAGAAATCACAACTCATTTCTGTGTTGAAAGCTCATAAACCAGCCATTGCATGGAAGATTCATGATATTAAAGGAATAAGTCCTTCATATTGCACACATAAAATCCTTATGGAAGAAGGTCATAAAACGTATGTGCAACGCCAACGAAGACTAAATCCTAATATGCAAGATGTAGTTAAAAAAGAAATTATTAAACTGCTAGATGCAGGTTTGATATATCCAATTTCTGATAGTCCATGGGTAAGCCCAGTTCAATGCGTGCCTAAGAAGGGTGGCATGACTGTCATTACAAATGAGAAAAATGAGCTTATTCCTACTAGGACTGTAACAGGATGGCGTGTATGTATTGATTATAGAAAATTAAATGACGCCACCAGAAAAGATCACTTTCCCTTACCTTTCATTGATCAAATGTTGGAAAGATTAGCCGGAAATAGTTACTATTGTTTTCTAGATGGATTTTCTGGATATTTTCAAATTCCAATAGCACCCAAAGATCAAGAGAAAACCACGTTCACGTGCCCTTATGGTACTTTTGCTTACAAACGCATGCCATTTGGACTTTGCAACGCCCCTGCAACCTTTCAAAGGTGTATGATGGCGATTTTTCACGACATGATAGAAGAATGCATGGAAGTTTTCATGGATGATTTTTCAGTCTTCGGTGATACATTTGAATCATGTCTAGTTAATCTGGAACGAATGCTTATTAGATGCGAACAATCAAATCTAGTACTTAATTGGGAGAAATGCCATTTCATGGTTAAAGAAGGCATCGTTCTTGGACATAAAATTTCAAAAGAAGGAATTGAAGTGGATAGAGCTAAAGTAGATGTAATTGCTAAACTTCCACATCCCACCAATGTTAGAGGAGTTAGGAGTTTTCTAGGGCATGCCGGTTTTTACCGACGTTTCATAAAAGATTTTTCTAAAATTGCCACTCCTATGAATAAACTCATAGAAAAGGATGCTCCATTCATCTTTTCAGATGAATGTATCAAATCTTTTAATATTCTTAAAGAAAAACTTACTAATGCGCCGATCATGATAACACCAAATTGGAATCTACCATTTGAACTAATGTGCGATGCAAGTGATTTTGCAATGGGAGCCGTTTTAGGACAAAGGATTGAAAAAAGATTTCAACCTATATATTATGCTAGTAAGACGTTACAAGGAGCACAAACAAATTATACAACTACTGAAAAAGAACTCCTTGCTATTGTCTTTGCTTTTGACAAATTTCGATCATATCTCGTTCTAGCAAAAACGGTGGTCTATACCGACCATTCTGCTCTTAGATACCTATTTTCGAAACAAGATGCTAAACCAAGATTAATCCGCTGGATCTTACTTTTACAAGAATTCGATATTGAAATCCGAGATAAAAAAGGAGCAGAAAATCTCGCCGCTGATCATCTTTCTCGTCTTGAAAATCCTGAATTAGAAGTTCTAAATGAATCGGCCATACAAGACAACTTTCCTGATGAATATCTATTGAAGATAGATTATAATGAAATACCATGGTTTGCAGACTATGCAAACTACTTAGTTTGTGGATTCCTTGGAAAGGGATTATCGTACCAAAAACGAAAGAAATTCTTTAGTGATATAAAACACTATTTTTGGGAAGATCCACATCTGTTTAAAAGTTGTCCCGATGGAATAATACGCCGATGTGTATTTGGAGATGAAGCTAGTAAAATTTTAAACCATTGTCACACAGGACCAACAGGAGGGCATTATGGGCCTCAATTAACAGCAAGAAAAGTTTATGAAGCTGGATTCTATTGGCCTACAATTTACAAAGACGCACACTTTCTTTGCAAATCCTGTGATGCATGTCAAAGGTCCGGAAAAATAAGTCAACGTGATGAAATGCCACAAAATGTCATTCAAGTATGCGAAGTATTTGACATTTGGGGTATTGACTATATGGTTCCATTTCCAAAATCTCATAATAATCTCTATATTCTCGTAGCCATTGATTATGTATCTAAATGGGTGGAAGCACAAGCTCTCCCAACTAACGATGCACGAGTTGTAGTTAACTTTTTAAAACGTCTTTTTGCAAGGTTTGGAACACCGAAAGCTTTAATAAGTGATCGGGGTACTCATTTATGTAATAATAAACTTGAGAAAGTTCTTAAAAGATATGGAGTAACTCATAAAATCTCCACCGCATATCATCCACAAACAAGTGGACAAGTTGAAAATACCAACCGAGCTTTAAAATTTATTCTAGAGAAAACCGTAGGATCAAATCCGAAGGAATGGTCCATTAAATTGGAGGATGCACTCTGGGCTTTTAGAACAGCCTACAAAACTCCAATTGGAACCACACCTTTTAGACTTGTTTATGGAAAAGCATGTCATCTTCCAGTAGAAATTGAACACAAAGCATTTTGGGCTTTGAAGACATGTAATCTTGATTTACATGAAGCTGGACGTCTACGATTAAGTCAACTAAACGAATTAGAGAATTAAGACATGAAGCATACGAAAATTCGTTAATCTATAAAGAAAGAACGAATAAATGGCATGATAAAAGAATCAGAAGTTTAAAAGAATTTAAAGAAGGAGACAGAGTTCTTCTTTTCAATTCACGATTCAAGCTATTTCCTGGAAAATTGAAATCAAGATGGTCTGGACCATTCATAGTCAAAAGAGTTTTCCCATACGGAACAGTAGAATTAATAAATTCAAAGGGGATTGAATTTAAAGTTAATGGTCACAGAGTTAAACACTACATAGATAGTCCGATGGAATTCGACAATGAAGTTAATCACAATTTTGATACCACAGCTAACTAAGTGTGGGGAGAATCAAGTCTTTAAAGGATAATATGTATTTCTGTTAGAGTTAGATTGTCTGTTTTCTTGTAGTTCTCGAAAATGGAACCCGAATGGTCTTTCCCTAGCAGACCCTAAAGAACTAGTCTTCTCCCCCCATTCTGAATTTTTATTTTTTTTAGGAAATGAAGACTGCCTGTGAACTAAACCATGGTCTAATGCTACACGCTTTGATCACTAAACGTAATAATGACACACTTCCGAGTGAAATAGTATCAGTAATCAGAGAAAGATTGGACGGAGTAAGAAAAGAATCCAGATGCGAAGATAATAAGTTACAATTTGGTAAAGGAAAAATCAAAATCCGCAGCGAAAAGAAGAGCACGACACCTAGAAAGATGTCACAAATGCGGAAAATGGTCACATGGAGGTAAATGTTCAAATAATCAAACCTATTCAAATACCGAATTTGTTACTTTATGCAGAGACGGACCGTTCATATGTTTAGAAGAAAAAACACTGAATGCTCGAGGTTACGCCTATGTAGCCATGGAAAACCAATTAAATCGACTATCTTATGAATGGGATAGATCGTATAACTAAGAATACTATCTCACAGGTAAGTCTGTACAGTTTTTATTTTTATTTTTTTTGTTAACCTTTTGATAATAAACGCTAATTTGTTCGCTATAAAGTATTAAATTGGTATTAAATAAAATTAGGTTTGGCGACCGAAATTATTGATATCATATAAAAATTTATTACATCACTGCGAAATTTAACGTTTATTCTTAAGGTATAAATATCTTTAATCAATCAACCCAAAATATTTCAAAAATTCGTCATGAGTTAAATTAGGTCTTGGAACCGAAATTACTTTACCGAAAAGAGGGGCGCATATTTTTGATAATATTTGATTGATTAAAGTGGGATAAAAAGCCAAAAAGATTTTTAATTTTATTTTTACCATGTTTTTAAAATTAATATATAAATCTTAAATTAATATTGTAAACTTTGTAAAAACAATATATTTAAAATTATAAATATTTGAAAAATTAATATAAGTTTGGTGTGAATTTATAATATGAATTTTTAAATTAAGTTTGGTGTGAATTTTTAATTTTTAAAATATGAATTTTTAATTTTATGCATTTCAAATTTTAAGTCTAGTGTGAATTTTTAATATTAATTTTGAATTTTATGTATTTTTAATTTAAGTTGGTGTGAATTTAAAAACAAAAATTTACTTTATCTCATTAAGTTAAAAATATGATTTTTAAAATTCGTCGTAAGTTGAAGACTAGGTCATTGAACCGAAATTGCTTTACCCGAGGGAGGGACGAGAACTTTTATTATCATTATTTTTAATCTTATTGAATTAAAGTATGCCAAAAACATATAAAAAAAAAAAAAAAAAAAAAAAAACCAAAAATCTAAGCTTTTAAAACAATCGCTTGAAAAAGACAAATTTTAAAATTTTGTTGAAGGACGGACTAGGACATCGATCCGAAACGACCTCGTCCTAAATAACAAGGGAAACAAAATTTTAAAATTAATTACTTAATTGTTTTAATTAGTATAAGATATAAAAAAAAAAATACAAACTCCGCGACTCGCGAAGTTTGAAGGGTCAAACACCGCGACTCGCGGAGGGACCAAAATACAGAAAAAAATAAAAACGTAAAGAACAGCTCAGTTGCACACTACCACACCAAATTCTGCGAAATAAAACCCGAAAATACTGCGCAAAAACCCGAAAAAGACCTCCTAAATTCGCAATTTTTGACGGTTAATCATCAAATCTTTTACAAAAATCATGTTGAGAATGATGCTATCAAGGAATTACTCAAGAAAAACGGTAAATTTCTACACCTAAACACCATTTAATCCGAAAATTAGTGTTCTTGAGCAATTTTATACCCAATTTGATTTTGATGCTTTTTAGTGTAATTATGCTTAAATTGTTTATGTATTATGCTTGTATAACCTAGATTGATGCTATTTAACATGATTAGAAGCCTTAAACTTCAAATTTTGAGTAATCTAGGGTTTGTGTTCTTGAGCAAATTTGGGGCTTTTTGATATAAACAGGTTATGGCTGATTTTTGTCATGAATTGTTGCTAAATTAAGTAGTGTAACATGTTTAGGTAGTTAAATGATCCAAACTTTAAGCCTAAAACATGATTTTGAGAATTAAAGTGGACTTTTTCAAGTCTAAAATTCATGAACTTGATTTTTGAGAGATAATGCCATTTGAAACTTGTTTAATTGCTAGTAATGATTATTTTGACATGTTATTTGAGTTGAATGCTTATGAACTTGGCGAACATTTTCGTATATGCTTATTTGAAAAAGTGTAGATTTGATGAAAATATGTAAATGAGCTTAAGTTTGATATAAATTGATCATGTCATTGTAATTATTTTGATTGATGATTTTGCTGACACTAATGCATATTTGGATGCACAAAAATTGTGTTTGATGTGTTTTGCAGACTGAAAGGGGTGAATCTTCATCCCAAGCTCGCAATGCTCCTGCTGAGAATACGGAACAACAGGAGGTGGATAACTACTACAAACAAGATATACCTCATCCAGTCATGACATTTTCTGATATGCACTTGGAAGATTTGCACCCGAACCTGAGATTTGACAGACTTTGGATAGATTATCCAAAATACCAAAGGGGTTTGCATACTCTTCATTCTAAAGCTGTTGAGGTACTTAGGGTCATAGAATGGGGACCATTAGAAGTTGTAGAATTGGCCGGCCAATTAGGGAATTACTTGCACAGAGGTATGGTAATTCTACTTTTAACGATTGGGTACGGTTATTCAACATGCGTAGACCTGTATATAAAGTATGGTGTGAAGAATTGCTGTGTAGTATAGAATTAAATGATCGGGTAGCTAGTTTAACCGATCGATCTTTTATTAGATTTTTTTTAGGAGGTTCGATGCGCCACATGTCTTTACTAGACATGGCTCAGGCTTTACGTATATATACGCCAGAGGAGTTAGCATCTGCCGATTGTAGAGGGTTGATACTAAATGGTAGAAAGATAGACGAAAATTTTGATACGCATGGTGTATGGAGTCAAATGACTAGCCATCACCGATTTAAAGGGGGAAATTACTCTTATTTGGATATAGATAGAGCTGAATTAAGAGTAATTCATAGGTTTTTAGCCAATTCGATTACACAACGAGGTAAGAACAAGGAAAAGGTAAATGAACAGGATTTGTTTTACCATATGTGTATTCGAGACCCACAAAGTGCTGTAACTATACCTTATTGTGTGGGTTATTATTTATTAGCTATGGTTAGGGGGATGAGACCACATAGCATAATAGGAGGTGGTATATTTATTACTTTGATTGCTGAATATCTCGGTGTGGATATAAGTCGGGGGGGATTACTAATCGAAGAACCAGAACCCCGAGATACAATAGGTTTAAATGTATACCATGGTGCGAAAGTTTTGAAGAGGCGAAATAACGCCGCAGTACGATATAATGGTAGACATCCACAGGTTGAGAGAAACCAACAGCAAGGTAATGTAGGAGGGGAAATGAAATGGCAGAAATGCAAAGGTTTATAGCTTCACAAGAGTATGAAAATGCTAGACATAGAGCATTTGAAGATTGGCAAGTTCATCAAAACCAAATCATAGCTTATTGCCAACATATAGGTAGAAACTATATTCCTACTCCATCGCCCATATTCCCTCCCTGGTCTATAGAGATCCAACCACCGTATCCTACGTATAACCCAGCCGAAGCATTTTATAGCACCTATGGTTATGCATGGAACCCCTACTGGTATCAGTATCATCCCTAGTCTACTTAGTTTTATTTATTTTATTATTTGTAATGTTAATACATTTAATACTTATGTTGGATTTGTAATAGTTTTATAATTTTCTAAATTTTATTATTAGATTTTAATAATTTTTGAATGTGGGGTAATATACCAAACTTCAAAAATATGTATATATGTTTGCAGTTTATCTTATATACACAACAGGGTAAAACAACGCATTTTCAAAGACTGGCATTAAGTTCAGCAAAAGCAACTAATTTTGACGACAAGATGCAAAATATATGTGAAATAACAACGAGACGGAATGAACAAATGATGTGCACCATTTATCATTCAGAAAACAAATGCCAATATGTTTGAAAACTTTGGTAAAATTTAATCATTTTCACACAGATCACCCTCAATAATTTAAATTGTTACTGATTTCTTGCAAATGAGGGCATTGCAAGATCTTAAGTGTGGGAAGGGGTTAAATTCTTTCGGATTTTAAAATTTTTACTTTATACACTTGGTTACCATTAGAAATACTAGTAAAGTAGTAGTTGTATTAGAATCTAGTGCTCTCTGATAATAAAGAACAGCTCTAGTCTTATATACTGACTACCCAATTCTAGTAAAAATTTTCAAAATTTTCAATTAAATGAACTCAAAATCATGTTTATACATATTTATGAATGATAAAACTGGGTTTTAACACCGAAATTATAGTTACCTCGGAAAGGACATAAATTGAGAAACAAACCAAAATGTTAAAATTCATTTAAAATGGAATAGAGGACAATAAAAAAGAAAATAAAAGCCAAGTGTGGGAAAATTTACCAAGATATTTTAAACGTATGTCACATATTTCTGTACAAATAACTGAAAATATTTTTGCTTTGGACTAAACTAAAAAGTTTTACCTGATTTACTGTAAGAAAGATGGATCTACACGATGAATCAATTCCATCATTAAAAGGAAGTAAAGTCTTCCGAAAAAGAAACGCGCTTCTTGATTTAGGTCAGGAAGTTGTCGTCCAGACCAGCTGTAGGTTGACGAAAAATCTAGAAAAGTCATCACTAAAATCAGCAGGAAATCCACGGACCTCAGCATTAAACAGGGTCGCCAAGTGGTCAGATTTATCCTAACCATGAGAAGGATTTATCTCGTACAATGGGGGGGTACCGTGCAAATTAGCTTGATAAGACTAATGAATCAGATCCCCAGAAAGGATAATCTCCTTAAAAGATCAAAAATCAGCTTTTAAGCCTGATGTTACTCAATCCTTGTGATTGACCTTAAAGATTGAGAATTCAAACTCATGAAATTCAATGATATCTAAACTCGAGCTTGAACGAGAAAATATTTTGATCAAATTATAAACCGATTTGTTTTCTGAAAACCCATTTTCAATGCGTTCATTACCATTGAACGTAAAATCCTAGGAATTCACCTGGAATTCATTAGGTCACCTGAACCAAATCGGGTGTCAACTGTAAGAACGGTGGTTGCATAGCATGGTCGGAGACAGGACCTTGTGCCAGACCGAAAAAATTATAGGATGAGCTTTACTATTGCTCCTACAAAGGATAGTAATTGCGTCCGACACGTTATAGACCATAATTAAAAGAATGTCAGGGGACATTGCCTTAACAGTTCCTTGTTCAACGCTTTCCTTTACAACCGGACGGTAGTTTATCGAAAGGTAATATACGGAGCAAGTATACTGGACGTGTTGCTTTCCTAATACAAGGATAGCAAGTGGGTGACACAAAACCGCAAGTTTTGAGCTAAAATTTTCAAACATGAAACCCACCAAACCCACAAAAATAATTTGCAAACACCGGTAAAGGGTTATTTCGGAAAACTTATCTAGGGTAAAAACTAGATTTAATTTTCAAAAGATCAAATGTTTTTATAAAGATCCAATTTCCTTAATGGATCTAAATTTTTATAGTCATGTGGGACTGTAAACCATATCGTTACTACCATTGTTTATACCGCCGTATAGAAATCACTGATGTACAAAGTGTGAAGAATAAAGAAGTGATTCTAGTATTTCAAGACTATATTGCTTGAGGACAAGCAACGCTTAAGTGTGGAAATATTTGATAATGCTAAAAACGAACATATATTTCATAGCATTATTCCCCAAGAAAGACAAGCTTTTAGTTGCAAATGTTCTATTTACAAGTGATATTCGTTTAAATATTAAAAAGTGAAGACAAAAGACAGACTCGGCGAATTGAAGACGCAAACGACCAAAAAGCTCAAAAGTACAAAATACAATCAAAGAGGTTCCAATTATTGATAAGAAACATCTCGAAATTACAAGAGTACAAGATTCAAAACGCAAAGTACACGATATAAAATAGTACGCAAGGACGTTCGAAAATCCGGAACCGGGACCAGAGTCAACTCTCAACGCTCGACGCAACGGACTAAAAATTACAAGTTAACTATGTATATAAATATAATATAATATATAATTAATTATATTAATTATATATATATTATATTTATAAAATAAATCGTCGGCAAACAAAGAGCCAAATGTGCGTGAGCTGTAAAAATGATCTCCGCGACTCGCGGAGTTTGAAGAAGAAAAGGACCGCGAGTCGCGGAGCCCCAAATGTTGAAACTGCCTATAAAGCTCGCGCATTCTGATCGTAAAAATATATATAATTCAATCTCTCTCTATATATGTATACGTAAATATATATTTATAATTTATATTTTAATTTTAATTTTAATTTTAATCCTAATAATAAGGGTATGTTAGCGAATGTTGTAAGGGTGTAAGTCGAAATTCTGTCCGTGTAACTCTACGCTATTTTTAATCATTGTAAGTTATGTTCAAATTTTTTACATTAATGTCTCGTAGCTAAGTTATTATTATGCTTATTTAATCCAAAGTAATCATGATGTTGGGCTAAAAATATTAAAATTGGGTAATTGGGCTTTGTACCATAATTGGGGTTTGGACAAAAGAACGACACTTGTGGAAATTAGACTATGGGCTATTAATGGGCTTTATATTTGTTTAACTAAATGATAGTTTATTAATGTTAATATAAAGATTTACAATTGGACGTCCCTATAAATAACCATATACACTCAATCGGACACGATGGGCGGGATATTTATATGTACGAATAATCGTTCATTTAACCGGACACGGGAATGGATTAATAGCCACTAGTAGAATTATTAAAACAAGGGTGAAATTATGTACAAGGACACTTGGCATAATTGTTAACAAAGTATTAAAACCTTGGGTTACACGCAGTCGACATCCTGGTGTAATTATTAAACAAAGTATTAAAATCTTGTTACAGTTTAAGTCCCCAATTAGTTGGAATATTTGACTTCGTGTATAAGGATAATTTGACGAGGACACTCGCACTTTATATATATGACTGATGGACTGTTATGGATAAAAAACCAGACGGACATATTAAAAAATCCAGGACAAAGGACAATTAACCCATGGGCATAAAACTAAAATCAACACGTCAAACATCATGATTATGGAAGTTTAAATAAGCATAATTCTTTTATTTCATATTTAATTTCCTTTATTTTATATTTAATTGCACTTCTAATTATCGCATTTTTATTGTTATTGTATTTAATTGCACTTTTAATTATCGTACTTTTTAATTATCGCAAGTTTATTTTATCGCACTTTTATTATTCGCAATTTCATTATCGTTATTTACTTTACGCTTTAAATTAAGTCTTGTATTTATTTATTATTTTACATTTGGTTTTAACTGCGACTAAAGTTTTAAAATCGACAAACCGGTCATTAAACGGTAAAAATCCCCCTTTATAATAATAATATTACTTATATATATATATATATATATATATATATATATATATATATATATATATATATATATATATATATATATATATATATATATATATATATATATATATATATATTTGTATTTTTATAAAAGTATACTAATATAGCGTTAAGCTTTGTTTAAAGATTTTCCCTGTGGAACGAACCGGACTTACTAAAAACTACACTACTGTACGATTAGGTACACTGCCTATAAGTGTTGTAGCAAGGTTTAAGTATATCCATTCAATAAATAAATAAATATCTTGTGTAAAATTGTATCGTATTTAATAGTATTTCCTGCTAAAATTTAATAGTATTTTATACCCCTTAGCTTTAACTATCAAGTATTTTTGGCGCCGCTGCCGGGGACAATCTAGCTTAAAATCCGGAAGCGTAACGCTAAATTTTTTAAAAAAAAAAGATTTTTATTTTTTTTACTTTTATTAAAATTCACTTTTGTAAAAATACGTTTTTAATTATTCAAAAATATAAAAAGAAAACAAAAATTTATATATATTTTTAAGATTTTGTTAAATATTTAAGTTTTATAAAGTTTCTTTATTTTTATTTTATAAAAATATAAGTTTTATTTAAATATTTTTATTTAAACAGAAAATATAAAACAGAATATATAAATAAATAAAAACGCGTCGAATTTTAATCAACCTGTGATCTGAAAATTGGAACCCCGCGACTCGCGGAGTTTGCAGCTTCGAATACCGCGACTCGCGGAGCCACCCTGACACCGACAGAAACCCTAATCAGCATTTATTACGGATAATTATTATTATTATTAATAAACCCTAATTACTTAATTATTATTATAATTAGTTTAAGTTTTTAAATTAAATTGTATTTTAAATTTTAATTAGTTTTATTATATATAAAAATTAATAGTTTAATAAAATAAATAATATAAAAATAATATTTTTATAAAAATTGTAATTTTTACAACTTTTTGTATATTTTTATATTTTGTCCCTTTTTAATTGTTTTAGCGTAATATTTGTATTTTTCGCTAGTTTTTAGTTTTAACAACGTCTTACTAAATACATATGAATCATATTAAGATATTGATACACTTGGTTAATTATCTTAAATGATAATTAAATATATCATTAAGTGTATTAACAATGAACTACATATGTAAAAATAAGACTACTAACTTAATGATTTCGAAACGAGACATATATGTAACGATTATCGTTGTAACGACATTTAACTGTATATATATCATACTAAGATATATTATATATCATAATATCATGATAATGTAACAATTTAACATCTCTTTAGATATAATAAACAATGGGTTAATAACATTTAACAAGACCGTTAACCTAAAGGTTTCAAAACAACATATACATGTAACGACTAACGATGACTTAACGACTCAGTTAAAATGTATTTACATGTAGTTTTTTAATATGTATTCATACACTTTTGAAAGACTTCAAGACACTTATCAAAATACTTTTACTTAACAAAAATGCTTACAATTACATCCTCGTTCAGTTTCATCAATAATTCTACTCGTATGCACCCGTATTCGTATTCATACAATACACAGCTTTTAGATGTATGTACTATTGGTATATACACTCCAATGATCAGCTCCTAGCAGCCCATGTGAGTCACCTAACACATGTGGGAACCATCATTTGGCAACTAGCATGAAATATCTCATAAAATTACAAAAATATGAGTAATCATTCATGACTTATTTACATGTAAACAAAATTACACATCCTTTATATCTAATCCATATACCAACGACCAAAAACATCTAAAAACACTTTCATTCTTTATTTTTCTTCATCTAATTTATCTCTCTCAAGTTCTATCTTCAAGTTCTAAGTGTTCTTCATAAATTCTATAAGTTCTAGTTTCATAAAATCAAGAATACTTCCAAGTTTGCTAGCTTACTTCCAATTTTGTAAAGTGATCATCGAACCTCAAGAAATCTTTCTTATTTACAGTAAGATATCTTTCTAATACAAGGTAATACTCATATTCAAACTTTGATTCAATTTCTATAACTATAACAATCTTATTTCGAGTGAAAATCTTACTTGAATTTGTTTTCGTGTCATGATTCTGCTTCAAGAACTTTCAAGCCATCCAAGGATCCTTTGAAGCTAGATCTATTTTTCTCATTTCCAGTAGGTTTATCCACAAAACCTGAGGTAGTAATGATATTCATAACATCATTCGATTCATATATATAAAACTACCTTATTCGAAGGTTTAAACTTGAAATCACTAGAACATAGTTTAGTTAATTCCAAACTTGTTCGCAAACAAAAGTTAATCCTTCTAACTTGACTTTTAAAATCAACAAAACACATGTTCTATATCTATATGATATGCTAGCTTAATGATTTAAAACCTGAAAACACGAAAAATACCGTAAAACCGGATATACGCCGTCGTAGTAACACCGTTGGCTGTTTTGGGTTAGTTAATTAAAAACTATGTTAAACTTTGATTTAAAAGTTGTTCTTCTGGGAAAATTATTTTTCTTATGAACATGAAACTATATCCAAAAATCATGGTTAAACTCAAAGTGGAAGTATGTTTTCTAAAATGGTCATCTAGACGTCGTTTTTTCGACTGAAATGACTACCTTTACAAAAAAATGACTTGTAACTTATATTTTCGACTATAAACCTATAATTTTTTCAGTTTAGATTCATAAAATAGAGTTCAATATGAAACCATAGCAATTTGATTCACTCAAAGCGGATTTAAAACGAAGAAGTTATGGGTAAAACAAGATTGGATATTTTTTGATTGTTGTAGCTACGGGAAATATTGTAACAATTCTATACAAATCATATCCTAGCTAACTTATATTGTATTATACATGTATTCTAATATATTATGTAATCTTGGGATACCATAGACACGTATGCAAATGTTTTGACATATCATATCGACCCATGTTTATATATTATTTGGAACAACCATAGACACTCTATATGCAGTAATGTTGGAGTTAGCTATACAGGGTTGAGGTTGATTCCAAAAATATATATACTTTGAGTTGTGATCTAGCCTGAGACGTGTATACACTGGGTCGTGGATTGATTCAAGATAATATATATCGATTTATTTCTGTACATCTAACTGTGGACAACTAGTTGTAGGTTACTAACGAGGACAGCTGACTTAATAAACTTAAAACGGTAAAATGTATTAAAATATCGTAAATATATTTTTAACAGACTTTGATATATATGTACATATTTGTTATAGGTTCGTGAATCGACCAGTGGCCAAGTCTTACTTCCCGACGAAGTAAAAATCTGTGAAAGTGAGTTATAGTCCCACTTTTAAAATCTAATATTTTGGGATGAGAATACATGCAGTTTTATAAATGCTTTATGAAATAGACACAAGTAAATGAAACTACATTATATGGGTGAATGAACGAAGCCGAATATGCTCCTTTTACTTGGTAACCTAAGAATTAGTAAACCGATCTACTAATTGACGCGAATCCTCAAGATAGATCTATTGGGCCTAATGAACCCCATCCAAAATACCGGATGCTTTAGTACTTCGAATTCGTTTTTATCATGTCCGAAGGATTTTCCGGAATGATAGGGGATATTCTTATATGCATCTTTTTAATGTCGGTTACCAGGTGTTCACCATATGAATGATTTTTATCTCTATGTATGGGATGTATATTGAAATATGAAATCGTGTGGTCTATTATTATGATTTGATAATATATAGGTTAAACCTATAACTCACTAACATTTTTGTTGACGTTTTAAGCATGTTTATTCTCAGGTGATTATTAAGAGCTTCCGCTGTTGCATACTAAAATAAGGACAAGATTTGGAGTCCATGCTTGTATGATATTATGTAAATACTGCATTCAAGAAACTTATTTTTGATGTAATATATTCTTATTGTAAACCATTATGTAATGGTCGTGTGTAAACGGTATATTTTAGATTATCATTATTTGATAATCTACGTAATGCTTTTTAAACCTTTAAAGATAAAATAAAGGTTATGGTTGTTTTAAAAATGAATGCAGTCTTTGAAAAACGTCTCATATAGAGGACAAAACCTCGCGACGAAATCAATTAATATGGAACGTTTATAATCAATATGAACGGGACATTTCAAATGTGGCCAACCTTTTTGCTCCATGCGATCGCATGGCATTTGTGCCTTCTGGCCATGCGATCACATGGCCTGGGAATCCAGCTCAGAATTGTTTGTTTGCTAGTTTGTCGACGTTATTTAATATAATATATAATATATAAATAATTTATATAATTATTTAAATATTATATTATATTCTTGTGCATAGTTGACTTGTAATTTTAGCTCTGTTGCGTCGCGCGTTGATAGTTGGCTCAGGTTCCGGTTCCGGTTTTTCGAACGTCCTTTCATATAATTTAATATCTTGTACTTTGCGTTTTGCGACTTGTACTTTTGTAATTTTGAGACGTTTCTCATCAATATTTCGAACCACTTGGATTGTACTTTGTACTTTTTAGCTTTTTGGTCATTTGCGTCTTCAAATCGTCATTTTCTTCTTTTGTCTTCGCACTTATTTATTTAAACGAATATTACATAAAATAGAACAATTACAACTAAAAGCTTTACATATTGGAAGGATATTGTGTGTAAATATATGTTCATTTGGAGCACTATCAAATATCCTCACACTTGAGTATTGCTTGTCCTCAAGCAATACAGAACTTGAGATTAAATCACACTTCACTCGAATCACTTTTTTTATTCTCACACTTTATACATCAGTGATTTTGATACGGCGGTATAAACAATGATAGTAACGATGTGGTTTACAGTCCCACATGACTATTAAAAATTTAGATCCTTTAAGGAAATTGGATCTTTATGAAAACATTTGATCTTTTGAAAATTCATTCTAGCTTTTACTCTAGATAAGTTTTCCGGAATAACCCTTCACCGGTGTTTGCAAATTGTTTTTGTGGGTTTGGTGGGTTTCAGATTTGAAAATTTTAGCTCAAAACTTATGGTTTTGTGTCACCCACTTGCTAACCTTGTATTGGGAAAGCAACACGTCCAGTATACTTGCTCCGTATATTACCTTTTGGTAAACTACCGTCCGGTTGTAAAGGAAAGCATTGAACAAGCAACTGTTAAGGCAATGTCTAATGACATGCAGATGCTCATGGTCCACAACGTGTCAGATGCAATTACTATCCTTTGTAGGAGAAATAGTAAAGATCACCCTATAATTTTTCGGTCTGGCACAAGGTCCTGACTTCGACCATGCTATGCAACCACCGTTCTTACGGTTGACACCCGATTTGGTTCAGGTGACCTAATGAATTCCGGTGAATTCTTAGGATTTTACGTTCAATGGTAATGAACGCAATGAAAATAGGTTTTCAGAAAACAAATCGGTTTTAATTTGATCAAAATATTTTCTCGTTCAAGCTCGAGTTTAGATATCATTGAATTCCATGAGTTTGAATTCTCAATCTTTAAGGTCAATCTCAAGGATTGAGTAATATCAGGCTTAAAAGCTGATTTTTAATCTTTTAAGGAGATTATCCTTTTCCGGGGTCTAATTCATTAGTCTTATCAAGCTAATTTGCACGGCGCCCTCCCCATTTTACGAGATAAATCATTCTCATGGTTAGGATAAATCTGACCACTTGGCGACCCTGTTTGATGCTAAGGTCCGTGGATTTCCTGCTGATTTTAGAGATGACTTTTCTAGATTTTTCGTCAACCTACAGCTGGTCTGGACGACAACTTTCTGACCTAAATCAAGAAGTGCGTGTCTTTTTCAGAAGACTTTACTTCCTTTTAATGATGGAATTGATTCATCGTGTAGATCTATCTATTCTTTTTCAAAGGTATTACGATAAATCGGGTAAAACTGATTAGTTTAGTCCAAAGCAAAAGTACCTGCAATAATCTTGGACAAATATGTGATATATGTTTTGAAGAACTTGGTAAATTCTTCCCACACTTAGCTTTTATTTATTTTTTTTGTTTGCCTTTTTATTCTCCTTTATTCCATTTTAAATGAATTCTAATGTTTTGGGTTGTTTCTTCATTTATGTTCTCTCCGAGGTAACAATAATTTCGGCATTAACACCTAGTTTTATCGTTCATAAATATGTATAAACATGATTTTGAATTCATTTAGTTGAAAATTTTTTAAATTTTCACAAAATTTGGCAATTAAACTAAGTGTAAACCCGAGAGAATTTATAACCCTTCCCCACACTTGAGATCATGCAATGCCCTCATTTGTAAGAAATCAGTAAAAATATAAATTCATGAGGGTGATTAGTGTAGAAAAATGGTTAAAAGTACCGAGTTTGCAAACATATTGTTTTATATCACATTTGATATTTTACGTCTTGTCGTTAAAATTAGTAGCTTTTGCTGAACTTTAATATCAGTCTTTAAAAATGCGTTGTTTTACCTTGTTTTGTACATAAGATAAACTACAAACATATAATATATATATATATATATATATATATATATATATATATATATATATATATATATATATATATATATATATATATATATATATATATAAAACCTTTATTTATTAAAACAATTTAAATGAATAATTTTTTACAATTTTGTTTTCTTTTACTTTAGGTAGTTTCGGTATGTTTACCTAGTCCGTCCCTCGACAAAATTTAAAGTTTGTCGCTTTTAAAGCGATTGTTTTAAAAGTAAAGATTTTTTGTTTTTAAAATTTTTTTTTTGGTATACTTTAGATCTATAAAATTAAAAATAATGATAACAAAATTTTTTGCCCCGCCCTCGGTTAAAGCAATTTCGGTTCCATGACCTAGTCTTCAACTTACGATGAATTTTAGAAATCATTTTTTTTAAACTTAATAAAATAAAGTAAGTCTTGTTTTTAAATTCACACAAAACTTAAATTGAAAAAGCGTATTAATTTCATACAAAACCTACAAAACAAAAATTCAGAATGGGGGGAGAAAACTAGTTCTTTAGTGTCTGCTAGTGAAAAAGACCAATCGGATTTCATTCTCGAAACTACACGAGAACATTTGAATTTGAACAACTAACTCTATACAGCATTTTTTTCTTAGAACTTTTGAATCTCCCCACACTTAAGTAGCTGTGGTTTTGAAATTGTGATTAACTTCATCGTCAATTTCTTCTGGACCATAATCAACTTGCATATCTGTGACTTTTGCTTTAAGCCATTGGTCGGATTCCTGTGTAATATCCACAAATTCAACTAGTTTTGCCTTTTCTTTAGGCGATAGATTGGATACTAACCGGTTATATAACTTAAAGTTCCCCTTGGTTCTAGCATCACGAATCCGTTTAATAAGTTTCTTCATTGAACTATTAATAACGGAGTCATTTAATTTCGTATCAACAACGGGGTTCTTTGTTATTAGGTCATCATTAGGTGTTACTTCATTTTCCCCACACTTAGGCATTTTATTATTGTTAAGCACTACCGCTGGAGTTGATAAAACAATATGCTTCTCATCAATCATTTTTGTTAGTTCAACGGTTTTGGTTGGTGGAGATTTAGACTTTCGACTCACAAAGGTGATCGATTTTTCATTATTACTAAGTGTCATTCTACCCTCTCTTACATCAAATAACGCCCCGGTGAACGCTAAGAATGGTCGACCTAAAATTAGAGGAATGTTTGGGTCCTCTTCTATGTCAATGACAATAAATTCAACTAGAAAGGTTAAATTACCCACTTGAATGGGTAGGTTCTCAGAGATTCCAACTGGGTGCCTAATGGTTTGATCAAAGAGTCGAACACTCATTTCCGTTGGACTTAACTCACCTACTCCTAATCTCTTATATAATGAAAGAGGCATAACACTTATACTCGTACCTAAATCTGCTAGTGCATCATACATGACACAATCACTAAGTAGACAAGGAACAATAAATTCACCCGGATCACCCAACCTGGGTGGAGGTTTCGGTGGAACTGTCTTCATCTGGTTTTTCTTTACGGTTTTTGTTTCTTGTACTTTCTTATTCTTCTTCTTCTTTCCAGAGGTATCACAAACTTTATTACCTATTACTTGCTCATACTCAACTCCTTTTCTTGAAAACGGGATGTGTGGTCTATAGGGTGCCACCACTGGCTTTA
Source organism: Rutidosis leptorrhynchoides (assembly GCF_046630445.1). Taxonomy (NCBI): domain Eukaryota; kingdom Viridiplantae; phylum Streptophyta; class Magnoliopsida; order Asterales; family Asteraceae; genus Rutidosis; species Rutidosis leptorrhynchoides. The sequence continues at coordinate 104,448,110 of NC_092338.1, read as the reverse complement.
CATACTCGGGTGGTGGTGGTGTGGTAACTTCTTCATTGTTACTCACATCTAAAATCTTCCCATCTTCTTGTGTTGGTTTTTCAGAATTCGTTGAAACCATATTAACATTCTCATTCTGAGGATTTACTTCAGTATTACTCGGTAGCTTTCCTTGTTCCCTCTCACTCATCATGCTAGCAAGAGTACCTACGTGTTTTTCTAGATTCAAAATGGAAGCTTGTTGAGTTCTTAATGATTGATCAAACCTCTCATTTGTTTAGGTTTGAGATGTAATAAATTGTGTTTGAGATTCCATAGCTTTGCCATCATTTCTTCTAGATTTGACTTTTTCTATTCGGTTTGTTGTGGTGGTTTATATAAACTAGGTCTTTGTTGATTGAAAGTGTTGTTTTGAGTTGGTTGGTTATTCGGACCTTGTTGGTTGTACGAGTTATTGTTGGGTCCATTTGGATTGTAAAGAATGTTTTGATTTCGATTGAAGTTTGGCTTTGGCGGTTGATAATTATTTTGATAATTATTTCCCGGCCTTTGGTTCATGTAGAAAACATTCTCACGTTGTTCCATCGTTTGTTCAATGTGACAATCTTTCATTAAGTGTGGTCCACCGCATTGTTCACAACTGATTCGTATTGCGTGAATATCTTTAGTCATCTTTTCCATTCATCTCTCGAAAGCATCTATTTTTGCGGAAACGGAATCAAAGTCATGGCTAGAATCGGCTATAGCCGCTTTAGATGATCGAAAAATATCTTTTTCTTGATGCCACTCATGTGAGTGGGATGCTGTGTTATCAATAATTTTGTAAGCTTCAGTTGCGGTTTTCTTCATAATGGAACCACCAACTGTTATGTCGATGTCTTTTCGTGTAGCAACGTCGCATCCTTGGTAGAATATTTGTACTATTTGATAAGTATCTAAACCGTGTTGAGGACATCCTCTCAACAACTTTCCAAATCTTGTCCACGCCTCATATAGAGTTTCATTTGGCTTTTGCGTGAATGTAACAATTTCTCCTTGAAGTCTCACGGCTTTGGATGCCGGAAAGAATTGTTTAAGAAATTTTTCAACTAAAACATCCCATGTATCAATCGCCCCTTCAGGTAACGATTCTAACCAATCTTTGGCTTCTCCCTTTAAAGTCCAGGGAAATAACATGAGATAGATCTGTTCATCCTCAACTTCTCTGATTTTGAATAGAATACAGATCCTATTAAAGGTTCGAAGATGTTTGTTTGGATCTTCTTTTGGCGTACCACTATATTGGCATTGATTAGTTACCATGTGTAGGATTTGTCCTTTGATTTCATAATCTGGTGCATTAATATCTGGCTTAATAATGGTGTGACCTTGGCCAGTGCGTGTGACTCTCATTCGGTCTTCCATACTTAGAGGTTCTGTTACTTCCATAATTGAATTTGTTGAATACGAATCACTAGAGGATCCTGATTTAATGGTTTCTTCCTCGACAATCTCTGGTTGAATGATTTGTGGTTCCGGAGGAAATATTAGTGGTTCAGGATCTCTGAATTATCCTTGAATATCCTACGAATTCTCAATTGTGAGGTCGGGTTCAAAAAATGGATTAACGGAAATATGAATTGGAGTACTTGGTCGACTAGATGACGATTCTAAAGAAAAATCAACGACAATATTGGCTAGATGTCTTGATCGAGTTACAGGTGGTGAACGTATGAAAGGTGTTGAACGTTTTGCTCGGTGCATTCACAGAATATCCTATTAGTTATAAAAATAGAAATTATATAAGTTATAAAATTAATAAACTTTTCTGATTTTGCCCACGTTTCGAATAGCCAATAGATGTCGCAGGTATCCAGGACCCTTTAAATCGGAAGCCCACAACTCGCCACTAACAAATCTAACTATTACTACGAACCAGAAATTTTTGGATGTCTATCAATTTAACCGCTTAAAATAATTTTTCGTTTTGAAATTTTAGAGAAGAAATAGAAAATTCTATGTCATAAAAACTAGAGCGTCGAGAAATAAGAAAGAAAAAGAATGCGTCGAAAAACGTCGAAAAATAAAAGGTCGAAAAATAAAAATAAGAAAGAAAAACGTCGAAACTTAAAAGTCTAAAAACTAAATATTAAAAGTTGCGTCTAAAGGTATTAAAGCTTAAAAGGAAATCTATATCCAAAACGGCAATAACTTAAAAGGCACTAAAATATATAAACGGCGTCGCAAAATTCTAAAGCGCCTAAATCTTAATCTAAAGAAAAAGCACTTAAGGGATTTTACGGCAAAGCCTAAAAACTAGAAATATAAAAATAACTACGGCAAAAACTAATCTTAAAATTAATTACGAACGATAAATATACAACTTACGAATTAAACGATTAAAAAGATAAATTATAACTAAAATGATAAAAATACAAATATTATAAAAATATTATTTTTATATTTATTTATATAAAAGGATTAAATTTATATAATTAATAAAACTAATAAACCTTAAATTAGAATTAGAAATTAAAACTAAAAACCAAATTAATTAATATTTTAATAAAACCCTAATTAAAATTAATTAATAATAATTATAATTACAAAACCCTAATTCTGGCAGACGATGTTCAGGTGATGTCAAATCAAACCATGCGGTCGCATGAATTTTGGCCTAAGGGCTCATGCGGTCGCATGACCCAGTTTACCAGAAATGAATTGGGCTTCAAAAAGGTTTCGACCCAGTTTTATATATATTTATTTGATTTTTTATTTTAATTATACAAATAATAGTATAAAGAAAAATTATAAAAATAAACTTATATTTTTTTAAAAACTTAAAATAAAAATACTTTTTAAAGACAAAATCTTAACAATATATATATATATATATATATATATATATATATATATATATATATATATATATATATATATATATATATATATATATATATATATATATTTCTTTTTTTTAGTATATTTTTTAATTTTTTTAATTTTAAAACTTGTTACAAAAACAAAATATTTTTACGAAATAAGAAATAATATATATATATATATATATATATATATATATATATATATATATATATATATATATATATATATATATATATATATATATATATATAGTTTTACTAAAATATAGCGTAAAAATATAGCGTTTCGCTGGAGTCCCCGGCAGCGGCGCCAAAAATACTTGATGTGTGCAGAGGTGTATACGAAATAGTTATATTTTTATTGCAAAATACTATTAAATATGATACAATTTTACACAAGTTATTTATTTATTTATAGAGTAGATATACTTAAACCTTGCTACAACACTTATAGGCAGTGTACCTAATCGTACAGTAGTGTAGTTTTTAGTAAGTCCGGTTCGTCCACAGGGAACTAGCCAAGTTTAACGCTATATTTTTAAAAATAAATTGGTATATAAATATAAATATATATATATTTATAAGTAGTATTATTATTATAAAAGGGGGTTTTACAGTTTAATGACCGGTTTGTCGATTTTAAATAAAGCGTAAAGATAAATGACGATAATATAAATGACAGAATTTAAATTGCGATAAAGTAAATTGTAGTAATTAAAATGACAGTAAATAAAAGTACGATGAAATATAAAATAAAACAATTATGCTTATTTAAACTTCCGTAACCATGATGTTTGACGTTTTGATCTTAATTTATTTATTTGGGTTAATTGTCCTTTGTCCTGGATTTATTTGATACCTATCTGGTTTTTGTCCATAATAGTCCATCGGTCATAATTATAAAATGTTCGTCAAATTAACCTTATTCCCGAAGTCAAATATTCCAACTAATTAGGGATTCGAACTGTAACAAGGTTTTAATACTTTGTTTAATAATTACACCAAGTTATCGACTGCGCGTAATTCAAGGTTTTAATATTTTGTTAATAATTACACCAATTATCCTTGTATGTAATCTACCCCTGTTTTAATGAGATATGAATATTAATTTACCCACTTGATCAGAATGAATAATCAATTACCCAATCCGAATAATTTATTAAATGATCGTAAAAGATGTCGTATAAACGTCACTAAATAGAACATACATAATCATTTTAATAATTATTAGATTAACTAATTTGAAGATAGGTTCGACAGGTTCTAATGAGTTGTCATTCGATTAGACAATACCCCCTATCTATTAATAGTCAATAGTCCAATGTCCACAAGTGTTGGTCTTTTGTCCAAACCTTAATTATGGTACAAAATCTAATAACCCAATCTTAATTTTTAGTCCAACATCACGATTACTTTGGCTTAAATAAGCATAATAATAACTTAGTTACGAGACATTAATTTAAAAAGGAAGAACATAGCTTACAGTGATTATTTATCGCGTAGCGTTACAAGGACAGAGTTCCGACTTAAAACCCGTAAAACATTTCTTACAATAACCCAATTATTATTAAACTTAAATTAAAATTAAAATTATAAATATATATATTTATGTTACAGATGAAGAGAAGAGAAAAAAGATGATTATAAACTCGACTGAAACTGCGCCTTTTATAGCAATGTGGCCAACCTTTTTGCTCCATGCGATCGCATGGAATTTGTGCCTTCTGACCATGCGATCGCATGGCCTGGGAATCCAGCTCAGAATTGTTTGTTTGCTAGTTTTTCGACGTTATTTGATATAATATATAATATATAAATAATTTATATAATTATTTAAATATTATATTATATTCTTGTGCATAGTTGACTTGTAATTTTAGCTCCGTTGCGTCGCGCGTTGATAGTTGGCTCAGGTCCCGGTTCCAGTTTTTCGAACGTCCTTTCGTATAATTTAACATCTTGTACTTTGCGTTTTGCGACTTGTACTTTTGTAATTTTGAGACGTTTCTCATCAATATTTCGAACCACTTGGATTGTACTTTGTACTTTTTAGCTTTTTGGTCATTTGCGTCTTCAAATCGTCATTTTCTTCTTTTGTCTTCGCACTTATTTATTTAAACGAATATTACATAAAAATAGAACAATTACAACTAAAAGCTTTACATATTGGAAGAATATTGTGCCTAAATATATGTTCATTTGGAGCACTATCAACTTCCATGTTCTTGAACTTACAAAGTTAACTTTTAGTTTCAAGAAATATGAGATCAAGATTAACTAGTAATACTTGACCAATTTAACAACATCACAACTTTAAAGTACATAAAATGAAGAGATAAACTAATTCTACAAGTAATAAGTTCATGGTTGTTCATACTTAGAAAGATTCAAGCCAAGGCTTTGATCTTTAAGAAAGTAAACCTTAAGTTTACAAACATGAACACAAGTATGTTAATGAAACTCATGAACTTTAAATCTTGAAAACATTTAAGTGTAGAACCATAAACTAGAAAGTTTAGATTCTTGTTCTTGGTTCTTCACAAACAAAAGATGGAAGTAACCAAGATTACATGAAGATACAAGTTAGAAAACTTGATCTTTAACAACAACAACAAACAACAAGTAATAAATCAAGAAGAATGATGATGGTTATATTCAGTTTTGGAACAAGAAAATTAGAAGAAAAAGTTTATCCCTTACTAAGTTTTGAGAGAAAAAGATGAGAGAAAGTTGAGAGAAAAGTGTTGTAAGTATGTGTGTGTGTGTGTGTGTGTGTGTGAAATGAGGAAGTATCACTTGTAAATATGTAACAAAAAAAAAGGAACTCTCCCACCCATCAAAAGCTTACGGTTTTCATGGCCAAGAAGGGAAGGTCAAGTCTTCAACTTTAATGCATGGGGGAAAGGTGTGAGCTCAAAATAGTATTAAAGTTAAATGGTGTGGGAAAGATGTGTAAGTATACATGTAACAAGTCTTTACATATAACTAACTAATCTAGTTTTATCTTAATGAGTTACTAGTAATAAAATGGGCTCCTAATTAATCCATTAAGAGAAGTAGGGTGGGCTTCCAAGTCCATTAACATAAGTCCAAGTCCAAGTAATCAACAATTTAAATAAAAGCCCAAATAATTAACTACTATCATTAGTTAATTAAAATGACTAATAATAATTAATCATGAACGTAAATAATATTCGAAAATATTATTCGTGAAAAGTACGTGTGTCACAAAGACAAATCGGGCATGTAAAGTTAAATACGGTAACAAGTAACACGTATAAGAACACGTTTATTAAAACGCAAGCATTAATAATAAATTATTAATAATTAAACGTTGGAAAATCTAGGGTCGTTACATTACCCACCTGTTAAAGAAAATTTCGTCCCGAAATTTTAAACTGAGGTAGATGGAGGAGTCGGGAAAAGGTGAGGATACTTCTGCATCATTTGATCCTCTCGTTCCCAGGTAAACTCAGGTCCTCGTTTGGCACTCCATCGTACTCGGACGATCAGAATCTTGTTGTATTTCAAAGTTTTGACCTCACGGTCTATAATTTCGACAGGCTCTTCCACGAAGTGGAGTTTGTCGTCAATCGTAAGTTCCTCCAATGGTATGACATGTTCCGGTTCAGCAAGACACTTCTTCAAATTCGATACATGAAAGGTAGGATGAACTGAGCTCAATTGAGTTGGAAGATCCAAACGGTAAGCAATGGGTCCAACACGCTCCAAGATTTCAAAAGGACCAATGTATCGCGGGTTTAACTTCCCACGTTTTCCAAAACGGATCACACCTTTCCAAGGCGCGACCTTCAACATTACAGGGTCACCCACGTTGAATTCAAAGTCCTTACGTTTAAGGTCGGCATAACTCTTTTGGCGATCACGGGCCGTCTTAAGTCTCGCTTGAATCTGGACAATCTTCTCAGTTGTTTCATGGACTATCTCGGGTCCGGTGATTTGTGTTTCACCTACTTCGGCCCAACAAATAGGAGAATGGCACTTGCGGCCATATAACGCTTCAAAAGGTGCGGCATTAATACTCGAATGATAACTGTTGTTGTAAGAGAATTCGGCTTGCGGCAAATGCCTTTCCCAAGACTTTCCGAAATCAATAACATAAGCACGCAACATGTCCTCCAAAGTCTGAATCATGCGTTCGCTTTGTCCGTCGGTCTGTGGGTGATACGCAGTACTCATGTCGAGACGGGTTCCCAAGGCTTCTTGCAAAGAACGCCAAAATCTGGAAGCAAAACAGGGATCGCGATCTGAGATGATCGATAAGGGCACACCATGACGAGATACAACCTCTTTTATGTATAGTTGAGCGAGTCTTTCCATCGTATCCGTTTCCTTCATGGCTAAAAAGTGTGCAGATTTAGTAAGAGGGTCAACAATAACCCAGATGGTATCGTATTCGCCCACCGTCTTTGGTAACTTCGTAATGAAATCCATTGTTATCCTTTCCCACTTCCATTGCAGGATTTCCGGTTGTTGAAGTAACCCAGAAGGCCTCTGATGTTCGGCCTTAACCTTCGAACAAGTCAAACACTTTCCAACAAAAGTTGCAACGTCCTTCTTAAGATTAGGCCACCAGTACTGTTCCTTAAGATCTTGGTACATTTTACTGGCTCCTGGATGAATCGAATATCTCGACTTGTGGGCTTCATCTAATATAAGGTTCCGTAGATCTCCATAACGGGGTACCCAAATTCTTCCGGCATAGCATCAGAGTCCAGTCTCCTTAACTTCGAATCGAGAGACGAGAATGTTCAAGTATTCATGAGATATATTCTCCTCTTTGAGAGCCTCATCTTGGGCTGCTCGGATCTGGCTATTGAGGTTTGAATGAATGGTGATGTTCAGCGCCCGAACACGAAGAGGTGTCATCCTCTCCTTTCGGCTCAAAGCGTCAGCTACAACATTGGCCTTTCCAGGGTGATAACGAAGTTCACAATCATAGTCGTTCAGCGTCTCGATCCATCGACGCTGTCTCATATTCAATTGCTTCTGATCAAAGATGTGTTGGAGGCTTTTATGATCGGTGAAAATAGTGCTCTTAGTTCCATAAAGATAATGTCTCCACAGCTTTAATGCAAAGACAACGGCTCCAAGCTCGAGATCGTGCGTTGTGTAATTTCGCTCGTGAATCTTCAGTTGTCGGTAGGCGTAAGCGATAACCTTTGTTCGTTGCATCAGTACACAACCAAAACCACTTTTCGAAGCATCGCAATAAACGACGAAATCGTCACTGCCTTTAGGAAGTGATAAGATAGGTGCGGTGGTTAACTTCTTTTTCAAGGTTTGAAATGCTGATTCCTGTTCGGGTTCCCAAATGAACTTCTTCCCTTTGTGAGTCAGCGCGGTCAAAGGACGCGCAATCAGAGAGAAACCTTCAATAAATCTTCGATAGTAACCGGCGAGACCTAAAAATTAGCCGATATGAATTGGAGTAGTGGGGGTTTCCCACTTGCTGATAGCTTCGATCTTTGAGGGATCAACTTTGATACCTTGATCACTCAAAACGTGACCCAGAAATTGGACTTCCTTCAACCAAAATTCACACTTGGAGAATTTGGCATAAAGTTGCTCTTGTCTCAAGAGTTCCAACACTAGACGAAGATGTTGTTCATGTTCTTCTTCGCTTTTGGAGTAGATGAGGATATCATCTATGAAGACGATAACGAACTTATCCAGGTATGGCTTGCAGACACGATTCATGAGGTCCATAAATACAGCAGGTGCGTTGGTTAAACCGAATGGCATCACGAGAAACTCATAATGACCATAACGAGTCCTGAATGCAGTCTTCATCACATCGCTCTCTTTCACCCTCAACTGGAGATAACCGGATCGCAAATCAATCTTAGAGTAAACGTTTGATCCTTGTAGTTGATCAAAAAGATCGTCAATTCTGGGAAGAGGATACCAATTCTTGATTGTCAATTTGTTGAGTTCACGGTAGTCGATACACATGCGGAAGGATCCGTCCTTCTTCTTCACAAATAAAACAGGTGCGTCCCAAGGCGAGAAACTTGGTTGGATAAATCCACGGTCTAGCAGTTCTTGTAATTGACTCTGCAACTCTTGCATTTCGGAAGGTGCGAGTCGATAAGGTGCGCGAGCTACAGGTGCAGCTCCTGGCACTAAATCGATCTGAAACTCTACTGCTCTCGGTGGCGGCAATCCAGGAAATTCTTTCGGAAAGACATCGAAAAATTCGTTCACAATTCGTACGTCATCCACGCTCTTCACCTCAGTTTCCAACGTTTTCACATGTGCCAAAACAGCAAGACTTCCTTTCTTCATGATCTTTTGCGCTTTCATGCAACTAATGAGATTCAGTTTCAAGTTACATCACTCTCCGTAAATAATCAGTGGCTCATCGTCTCCGTGTGGTATACGAAGAGCTTTATCTCCACATATAATGTCAGCCCTTATCTTGGTCAACCAGTCCATACCGACAATAACATCAAAGCTTCCCAACTTAATGGGTATCAAGTCAATCTCGAAATCCATACCAGCTATGTTGATAATAGCTCCTTGGCTAATTTGTTCAACTTTCTCAAGTTTTCCATTGGCTACCTCTACAAGCATACTCTCCTTTAAAGGAACTAACGATCAATTTATCTTAGAGCAAAAGTGTCTACATACATAACTTCTATCGGCACAAGTATCAAATAGGACAGAAGCTAATAGATTGTTGATAGTAAATATACCTGTGACCAAGTCGGGGTTCTCACGGGCATCCCTTGCGTTTACATTGAATGCTCGTCCACGCGGTGGTCCACTGTCCTTTCGCTTGTTGGGACACTCATTTCTGAAGTGGCCCGTCTGTCCGCATTCATAGCACTTTCTCGGTCCCGTGGGGTTCGGCTTCCCAGTCATGGTGGTGATCTTGCAGTCCTTGCCAATATGCCCGGTCCTTTTGCACTTTTCACAGACAACATTACAGTACCCAGTATGGTGCTTGTAGCACCTCTTGCACTGTGGCAGACTACCCTTGTAGTTGGGGTTCGAGTTGGTGTTCGGATTGGGGTTCCTCCTATCGTTGTGCCTCTTAGCGGGGGTTTGATCATAGGCTCTCCCCTTGTTGTTGTCCCATGTATGCTTCTCACTGCTAACCCCCGATTCGGATTTTGCCTTTTCTGGTTCATCGCTGATAATTTGGTTCATTAAGGTGTGCGCCATGCGCATTGCTTTCGGGACATCTGCTGGCTTTGAAGAGGTGACATTTCCCTTAATGGTCTTAGGAAGTCCCCACAAGTACCTTTCCATGCACTTAAACTCCGGGGTAACTATCGTTGGACACATTAGAGCTAATTCCAGATACCTACGGTTGTAACCATCGAGATCGTTTCCCACAACCTTCAACTGCCAAAACTCGGTCTCCATTTTCTGGATCTCTGTTCGGGGACAGTACTCTTCAATCATGGCCCCCTTGAATTCTTCCCACGGCGTAGCATACGCCTCGTCAATAACCTTGGCTTGAGCCAGTGTGTTCCACCAAGTTAGTGCGCCATCCGACAGCGTACATGAGGCATACTTTGTTTTGTTCGTCTCTGAGCAGTTGCTTACACGGAACACCGATTCTAATTTCTCAAACCACCTAGTGAGACCAACTGGCCCCTCAGTACCACTAAAGTTGTGGGGCTTGCAGCTTTGGAATTCCTTATATGTACACCCATTACGAATGGGCTGGTTAACTGGTGGGGCTTGGGGGTTCATTTCCACTAAAGCTACAGCTACTCGTTCAGTGATCATTTCTTCGATCTGAACTGCTGTGGGCGTTGATCTTCCGTTGGCCATTGATGTTCTAAACAAAAATTTTGACCCAAGTCAAAATCCAGTATTCAAATAATAATAATACAGTATATGGTAACCAACATGGAATCAGCACAACACATGTTAATTAAGTAACGCAAATAGATTCAGATACCACAAAATCATCATACTGTAACGTAAATAGAACACCGTGCAAGAATTAAACAACACAAAGTTCCATTCATTAATAATAAGTTGCATACATCCGCATAGGTTCGTACAATACATAAGTAAAACATAAAACTACAAGTGAGATTACATAATGAGATCTACTACAATAAACCTAAGGTGACGGTGGGTAAAGGATGTCCATCATGTGGGACACCTGGTCCTCGAACTCAGTTACCCGAGCACGGAGGATATCCACCTCCCTCGTCAGTTCCTCGACAGAGGGAGATGCTGGTGGAGCAGGCGGTACTGATGGTGCAGGTGGTGCTGGTGGAGCTGGTGGTGCAGACGATCCGGCACCAGAAGTAGATGTTGCGTAACGGGGAGCCTTACGTATGAATGGATTAGCAGGATACGGCACAAGCCGCTTGCGGGCGGTAACTCTAGTCCTCAGTCCATGTGCGTTAACGGACGATCTCCCTCCGTTAACCCCAGGAATAACAGTACCGTCGAAATGATACCGCTTCTTCGGCGGGGTAGAAGGTGGCTGCACGGGTGCTTCCTCAGGATCCTTGTCGGAATCCTCGTGACTGGAGTCATCAGAGGATGAGTCGTCACTTGGGGTGGCTGCACGGGTGGCTCTGCTCGGCCGGCCATCATCAGTCGATATCTGAAAGGTGGGATCGGCACAAGACGTCCATCAGGAAGGCGTCGGAACCAATGGTTATGCTCATTATGGAACGGACCTTCCCCAAGTTCCGCGGGAATCACAGCACCACCGGAATGGTGCTGTGGCTCCGAGGGTCCTGGGGCAAGTGGAGCTGGAATCTCCTGTAGGTCCTCGGCTCCATCAGAGGTGACCACTGGGTTAGGTACATGGCTACTGGCTCCAGAGGATGAAGCGCCAGAGTCACTGGAAGGTGTCAACGACGGGATCTGAGAATCGGCAACAATAGCAGGCGAGGTGGCGGATGAGTCTGAGTCGCTCTCCAAAATGATAACAGGCGGGACATCCGACATCTGAACAAGGAAAAATAACCTTTTCCATGTCAGTAAGTCATAAAGCAAGCACGTATTAGGAAAAGTAACTACGACAGTCTAGATCATCTATAGCAGTAAGTAGCATGGCAATAACGACAAGTATCATGCAATCAAAAGCAGATAATAGCATGCAGTAGTGAAATCATGTAGTAGCATACGGCATATAGCAGTAAAAGTAAGCAGTAGCATGCAGCAAGTTCCGCAGAAACAAGTAAACTAGTAAGTTGTAGATTAGTCCTATTAGTGAATCCTACTCGGTCCGGTCTAGACTCACTAATGCAACCTAATTCCCTACAACCAATGCTCTGATACCAAATGTGATGCCCCGTACAAAACCATCGTGTACGAATCATCAATAACAGGATCATTACAAGGTCAAATACTATATGCTGTTTCAAAATAAGTTTGCATTCATGAATAAAGGTGACGTTTTAACCAACGTCAAATGTTTAACATCCGAAAGTATGCTTCTACGAATAGCAAGTAAAAATAATAGTACGTGACCCATAGGTCGTTACAAATACATTGTTTCAAAAATAACATTGTTTGAATGCAAATTAAACGTTTCATGCGGTGACATTTCTAATAAGCGCAGCGGGTGTCTACAAAGCATGACTAGTACAGCGGAAGCAAGCAAACCTTAAGCACCTTACAAAAACATGCTTAAAAAAGTCAACACAAAGGTTGGTGAGCTATAGTTTAAGTATAACAGTAATGTAAGGTAGGCCACGAGATTTCAGTGCTTCAAACAGCATTTCAAAACAGTATGAAAAGTATATGTATAACCGTGGGCACTTGGTAACTAACTTAACGTAAATAACACCCCCTAAAAGTACACTTGGTGAGTGCGTATGTTTACGAAGTATTAAACACCTGTTAAATGCTAGCGCTACTAGCCCGAGTGGGGATGTCAAACAATATGGATCTATATCTAAGATTCGTGTTCACCGGTTCAAAGACCAATGACTAAACGTTACCGAGCTAAGGGGAAAGTTTATGCCGTTGTATAACCCACACATATATAAAATTTAAATACTCGTGCCTAGTATGTAAAACGTAAAATGCGCATATATTCTCAGTTCCCAAAATAGTTAAAGTAAAAAAGGGATGCTATAACTCACAGTGGAAAGTAGTAAAAGTCGATACGCGGGAAATAGTAAGCAAATGGTTGGTCCGAAAGGTCCTCAACCTAAGTCAAAAGTTACTAAGTCAGTAAATCGTTCCCAAAGTTTAAAAGTATGTAAATTAGGTCTTAAGTACCATCATCATTCATCATTAAACAAGAAGTGTAAAGTAAGTTTTATTCAAGAATAGAGTTTGAAATAAAGGCTGACTTCGTTCAGTCGCCACGACCTCTATACAAACTGAAATGGGGTGAGACCAGTGGCCATGGCTCCGTATATGAGTCCCCTAGAGGCTGACCAATTTTCAGAACCGAACTCGTCTTCGTTTGACCGTGGTGACGGTTTAATTGCGAGTAGGTCAGAAATTTCAGCACAACGTTAATAGGGTGTAGTGACTTTCGGGAGGCCATAGATCCTAAACCGTAACTCGGATTAAGACGAGGTCTAAACGGAAAATCATCTACTCGAACCGAAATAACTGAAAATCAACTTTACAGTAGCCCAGGTTGAAATGTCCCATTCTTATTGATTAAAAACGTTCCATATTAATTGATTTCGTTACGAGGTTTTGACCTCTATATGAGACGTTTTTCAAAGACTGCATTCATTTTAAAACAAACCATAACCTTTATTTCATCAATAAAGGTTTAAAAAGCTTTACGTAGATTATCAAATAATGATAATCTAAAATATCCTGTTTACACACGATCATTACATAATGGTTTACAATACAAATATGTTACAACAAAATAAGTTTCTTGAATGCAGTTTTTACACAATATCATACAAGCATGGACTCCAAATCTCGTCCTTATTTAAGTATGCGACAGCAGAAGCTCTTAATAATCACCTGAGAATAAACATGCTTAAAACGTCAACAAAAATGTTGGTGAGTTATAGGTTTAACCTATATATATCAAATCATAATAATAGACCACAAGATTTCATATTTCAATACACATCCCATACATAGAGATAAAAATCATTCATATGGTGAACACCTGGTAACCGACATTAACAAGATGCATATATAAGAATATCCCCATCATTCCGGGACACCCTTCGGATATGATATAAATTTTGAAGTACTAAAGCATCTGGTACTTTGGATGGGGTTTGTTAGGCCCAATAGATCTATCTTTAGAGTTCGCGTCAATTAGGGTGTCTGTTCCCTAATTCTTAGATTACCAGACTTAATAAAAAGGGGCATATTCGATTTCGATAATTCAACCATAGAATGTAGTTTCACGTACTTGTGTCTATTTTGTAAATCATTTATAAAACCTGCATGTATTCTCATCCCAAAAATATTAGATTTTAAAAGTGGGACTATAACTCACTTTCACAGATTTTTACTTCGTCGGGAAGTAACACTTGGCCACTGGTTGATTCACGAACCTATAACAATATACACATATATATCAAAGTATGTTCAAAATATATTTACAACACTTTTAATATATTTTGATGTTTTAAGTTTATTAAGTCAGCTGTCCTCGTTAGTAACCTACAACTAGTTGTCCACAGTTGGATGTACAGAAATAAATCGATAAATATTATCTTGAATCAATCTATGACCCAGTGTATACGTATCTCAGTATTGATCACAACTCAAACTATATATATTTTGGAATCAACCTCAACCCTGTATAGCTAACTCCAACATTCACATATAGAGTGTCTATGGTTGTTCCGAAATATATATAGATGTGTCGACATGATAGGTCGAAACATTGTATACGTGTCTATGGTATCTCAAGATTACATAATATACAATACAAGTTGATTAAGTTATAGTTGAAATAGATTTGTTACCAATTTTCACGTAGCTAAAATGAGAAAAATTATCCAATCTTGTTTTACCCATAACTTCTTCATTTTAAATCCGTTTTGAGTGAATCAAATTGCTATGGTTTCATATTGAACTCTATTTTATGAATCTAAACAGAAAAAGTATAGGTTTATAGTCGGAAAAATAAGTTACAAGTTGTTTTTGTAAAGGTAGTCATTTCAGTCGAAAGAACGACGTCTAGATGACCATTTTAGAAAACATACTTCCACTTTGAGTTTATCATAGTTTTTAATAATAAAAATCATTTTCTCAAAATAACAACTTTTAAATAAAAGTTTATCATAGTTTTTAATTAACTAACCCAAAACAGCCCGCGGTGTTACTACGACAGCGTAAATCCGGTTTTACGGTGTTTTTCGTGTTTCCAGGTTTTAAATCATTAAGTTAGCATATCATATAGATATAGAACATGTGTTTAGTTGATTTTAAAAGTCAAGTTAGAAGGATTAACTTTTGTTTGCGAACAAGTTTAGAATTAACTAAACTATGTTCTAGTGATTACAAGTTTAAACCTTCGAATAAGATAGCTTTATATGTATGAATCGAATGATGTTATGAACATCATTACTACCTTAAGTTCCTTGGATAAACCTACTGGAAAATATAAAAATGGATCTAGCTTCAACGGATCCTTGGATGGCTCGAAGTTCTTGAAGCAGAATCATGACACGAAAACAAGTTCAAGTAAGATCATCACTTGAAATAAGATTGTTATAATTATAGAAATTGAACCAAAGTTTGAATATGATTATTACCTTGTATTAGAATGATAACCTACTGTAAGAAACAAAGATTTCTTGAGGTTGGATGATCACCTTACAAGATTGGAAGTGAGCTAGCAAACTTGAAAGTATTCTTGATTTTATGTAACTAGAACTTGTAGAATATATGAAGAACACTTAGAACTTGAAGATAGAACTTGAGAGAGATCAATTAGATGAAGAAAATTGAAGAATGAAAGTGTTTGTAGGTGTTTTTGGTCGTTGGTGTATGGATTAGATATAAAGGATATGTAATTTTGTTTTCATGTAAATAAGTCATGAATGATTACTCATATTTTTGTAATTTTATGAGATATTTCATGCTAGTTGCCAAATGATGGTTCCCACATGTGTTAGGTGACTCACATGGGCTGCTAAGAGCTGATCATGGGAGTGTATATACCAATAGTACATACATCTAAAAGCTGTGTATTGTACGAGTACGAATACGGGTGCATACGAGTAGAATTGTTGATGAAACTGAACGAGGATGTAATTGTAAGCATTTTTGTTAAGTAGAAGTATTTTGATAAGTGTATTGAAGTCTTTCAAAAGTGTATAAATACATATTAAAACACTACATGTATATACATTTTAACTGAGTCGTTAAGTCATCGTTAGTCGTTACATGTAAGTGTTGTTTTGAAACCTTTAGGTTAACGATCTTGTCAAATGTTGTTAACCCAATGTTTATAATATCAAATGAGATTTTAAATTATTATATTATCATGATATTATCATGTATGAATATCTCTTAATATGATATATATACATTAAATGTCTTTACAACGATAATCGTTACATATATGTCTCGTTTAAAAATCATTAAGTTAGTAGCCTTGTTTTTACATATGTAGTTCATTGTTAATATACTTAATGATATGTTTACTTATCATAGTATCATGTTAACTATATATATATATATCCATATATATGTCATCATATAGTTTTTACAAGTTTTAACGTTCGTGAATCACCGGTCAACTTGGGTGGTCAATTGTCTATATGAAACATATTTCAATTAATCAAGTCTTAACAAGTTTGATTGCTTAACATGTTGGAAACATTTAATCATGTAAATATCAATCTCAATTAATATATATAAACATGGAAAAGTTCGGGTCACTACAGTACCTACCCGTTAAATAAATTTCGTCCCGAAATTTTAAGCTGTTGAAGGTGTTGACGAATCTTCTGGAAATAGATGCGGGTATTTCTTCTTCATCTGATCTTCATGCTCCCAGGTGAACTCGGGTCCTCTACGAGCATTCCATCGAACCTTAACAATTGGTATCTTGTTTTGCTTAAGTCTTTTAACCTCACGATCCATTATTTCGACGGGTTCTTCGATGAATTGAAGTTTTTCGTTGATTTGGATTTCATCTAATGGAATAGTGAGATCTTCTTTAGCAAAACATTTCTTCAAATTCGAGACGTGGAAAGTGTTATGTACAGCCGCGAGTTATTGAGGTAACTCAAGTCGGTAAGCTACTGGTCCGACACGATCAATAATCTTGAATGGTCCAATATACCTTGGATTTAATTTCCCTCGTTTACTAAATCGAACAACGCCTTTCCAAGGTGCAACTTTAAGCATGACCATCTCTCCAATTTCAAATTCTATATCTTTTCTTTTAATGTCAGCGTAGCTCTTTTGTCAACTTTGGGCGGTTTTCAACCGTTGTTGAATTTGGATGATCTTCTTGGTAGTTTCTTGTATAATCTCCGGACCCGTAATCTGTCTATCCCCCACTTCACTCCAACAAATCGGAGACCTGCACTTTCTACCATAAAGTGCTTCAAACGGCGCCATCTCAATGCTTGAATGGTAGCTGTTGTTGTAGAAAAATTCTGCTAACGGTAGATGTCGATCCTAACTGTTTCCGAAATCAATAACACATGCTCGTAGCATGTCTTCAAGCGTTTGTATCGTCCTTTCGCTCTGCCCATCAGTTTGTGGATGATAGGCAGTACTCATGTCTAGACGAGTTCCTAATGCTTGCTGTAATGTCTGCCAGAATCTTGAAATAAATCTGCCATCCCTATCAGAGATAATAGAGATTGGTATTCCATGTCTGGAGACGACTTCCTTCAAATACAGTCGTGCTAACTTCTCCATCTTGTCATCTTCTCTTATTGGCAGGAAGTGTGCTGATTTGGTGAGACGATCAACTATTACCCAAATAGTATCAAAACCACTTGCAGTCCTTGGCAATTTAGTGATGAAATCCATGGTAATGTTTTCCCATTTCCATTTCGGGATTTCGGGTTGTTGAAGTAGACCTGATGGTTTCTGATGCTCAGCTTTGACCTTAGAATACGTTAAACATTCTCCTACGTATTTAGCAACATCGGCTTTCATACTCGGCCACCAAAAATGTTTCTTGAGATCCTTGTACATCTTCCCCGTTCCAGGATGTATTGATTATCTGGTTTTATGAGCTTCTCTAAGTACCATTTCTCTCATATCTCCAAATTTTGGTACCCAAATCCTTTCAGCCCTATACCGGGTTCCGTCTTCCCGAATATTAAGATGCTTCTCCGATCCTTTGGGTATTTCATCCTTTAAATTTCCCTCTTTTAAAACTCCTTGTTGCGTCTCCTTTATTTGAGTAGTAAGGTTATTATGAATCATTATATTCATAGATTTTACTCGAATGGGTTCTCTGTCCTTCCTGCTCAAGGCATCAGCTACCACATTAGCCTTCCCCGGGTGGTAACGAATCTCAAAGTCGTAATCATTCAATAATTCAATCCACCTACGCTGCCTCATATTCAGTTGTTTCTGATTAAATATGTGTTGAAGACTTTTGTGGTCGGTATATATAATACTTTTGACCCCATATAAGTAGTGCCTCCAAGTCTTTAATGCAAAAACAACCGCGCCTAATTCTAAATCATGCGTCGTATAATTTTGTTCGTGAATCTTCAATTGTCTAGACGCATAAGCAATCACCTTCGTTCGTTGCATTAATACACAACCGAGACCTTGCTTTGATGCGTCACAATAAATCACAAAATCATCATTCCCTTCAGGCAATGACAATATAGGTGCCGTAGTTAGCTTTTTCTTCAATAATTGAAACGCTTTCTCTTGTTCATCATTCCATTCAAATTTCTTCCCTTTATGCGTTAATGCAGTCAAGGGTTTTGCTATTCTGGAAAAGTCTTGGATGAACCTTCTGTAGTAACCAGCTAGTCCTAAAAACTGGCGTATGTGTTTCGGAGTTTTCGGGGTTTCCCACTTTTCAACAGTTTCTATCTTTGCCGGATCCACCTTAATACCTTCTTTGTTCACTATGTGACCGAGGAATTGAACTTCTTCCAACCAAAATGCACACTTTGAAAACTTAGCGTACAATTCTTCCTTCCTCAATACTTCTAACACCTTTCTCAAATGTTCACCGTGTTCTTGGTCATTCTTTGAGTAAATAAGTATGTCATCAATGAAAACAATGACAAACTTGTCAAGGTATGGTCCACACACTCGGTTCATAAGGTCCATGAACACAGCTGGTGCATTAGTTAAACCAAACGGCATGACCATAAACTCGTAATGACCGTAACGTGTTCTGAAAGCAGTCTTTGGAATATCATCTTCTTTCACCCTCATTTGATGATACCCGGAATGTAAGTCAATCTTTGAATAAACAGACGAGCCTTGTAGTTGATCAAATAAGTCGTTGATTCTCGGTAGTGGGTAGCGGTTCTTGATGGTAAGTTTGTTCAACCCTCGGTAGTCGATACACAACCTGAATGTACCATCTTTCTTCTTGACAGACAAAACAGGAGCTCCCCACGGTGATGTGCTTGGTCGAATGAAACGACGCTCTAAAAGTTCTTGTAATTGGCTTTGCAGTTCTTTCATCTCGCTGGGTGCGAGTCTGTAAGGAGCACGAGCTATTGGTGCAGCTCCTGGTACAAGATCTATTTGAAATTCAACGGATCGATGTGGGGGTAATCCCGGTAATTCTTTCAGAAATACATCGGGAAATTCTTTTGCAATGGGAACATCATTGATGCTCTTTTCTTCAGTTTGTACTTTCTCGACGTGTGCTAGAACAGCATAGCAACCTTTTCTTATTAGTTTTTGTGCCTTCAAATTACTAATAAGATGTAGCTTCGTGTTGCCCTTTTCTCCGTACACCATTAAGGATTTTCCTTTTTCTCGTATAATGCGAATTGCATTTTTGTAACAAACGATCTCTGCTTTCACTTCTTTCAACCAGTCCATACCGATTATCACATCAAAACTCCCTAACTCTACTGGTATCAAATCAATCTTAAATGTTTCGCTAACCAGTTTAATTTCTCGATTCCGACATATATTATCTGCTAAAATTAATTTACCATTTGCTAATTCGAGTAAAAATTTACTATCCAAAGGCGTCAATGGATAACTTAATTTAGCACAAAAATCTCTACTCATATAGCTTCTATCCGTACCCGAATCAAATAAAACGTAAGCTGATTTATTGTCAATAAGAAACGTACCCGTAACAAGCTCCGGGTCTTCCTGTGCCTCTGCCGCATTAATATTGAAAACTCTTCCGCGGCCTTGTCCATTCGTGTTCTCCTGGTTCGGGCAATTTCTAATAATGTGGCCCGTTTTTCCACATTTATAACAAACTACATTGGCATAACTTGCTCTGACACTACTTGCTCCGCCATTACTCGTTCCGACACCATTTATTCCTTTCGTTCTATTAACCCCTGGTCCGTAGACCTCACACTTCGCCGCGCTATGACAATTTCTTTTACACTTGTTGCAAAATTTGGTGCAGAACCCCGAGTGATACTTTTCACACCTTTGGCATAGCTGCTTCTGATTGTTGTTGTTGTTGCGGTTATTATTGTTGTTGGGATGATTGTTATAGTTGCTGTTGTTATTGTTGTTGTTGTTGTTGGGCCGTTTGTTGTAGTTGCGATTGATGTTGCGATTGTTGGGATAATTGTTGCGATTATTGTTGTAATTGCTGTTGTTGTTGTATTGGTGATTTTTATCACCGTTTTCCTCCCACTTTCTTTTGACTTGCTTCACATTGGCCTCTTCAGCAGTCTGTTCTTTAATTCTTTCTTCAATCTGGTTCACTAGTTTGTGAGCCATTCTACATGCCTGTTGTATGGAGGCGGGCTCGTGTGAACTTATATCTTCTTGGATTCTTTCCGGTAATCCTTTCACAAATGTGTCAATCTTCTCTTCCTCATCTTCGAATGCTCCCGGACACAATAGGCACAATTCTGTGAATCGTCTTTCGTACGTGGTAATATCAAATCCTTGGGTTCATAACCCTCTAAGTTCTGTCTTGAGCTTATTGACCTCGGTTCTTGGACGGTACTTCTCGTTCATCAAGTGCTTGAATGCTGACCACGGTAGTGCGTACGCATCGTCTTGTCCCACTTGCTCTAGATAGGTATTCCACCATGTTAACGCAGAACCTGTGAAGGTATGTGTAGCGTACTTCACTTTGTCCTCTTCAGTGCACTTACTTATGGCAAACACCGATTCGACCTTCTCGGTCCACCGTTTCAATCCGATCGGTCCTTCGGTTCCATCAAATTCCAAAGGTTTGCAGGCAGTGAATTCTTTGTAGGTGCATCCTACACGATTTCCTGTACTGCTAGATCCAAGGTTATTGTTGGTATGTAGCGCAGCCTGTACTGCGGCTATGTTTGAAGCTAGAAAAGTACGGAATTCCTCTTCATTCATATTCACGGTGTGTCGAGTAGTCAGTGCCATTTCCTTCAAAATAGTCAAATGGAACAAGTTAATCATACAGAATATTAAGAGTAGTTAATAGTATTTCGTAGCATAATATGAACTCATTTATAAAAGCTTTTTCTTCATATTAGCATTTTATAAGTTTAAATTCGGGTAGTACCTACCTGTTAAGTTCATACTTAGTAGCTAATATACAACTCAACTACTACAATTCTATATGAAAAACTGATTATAATAATATTTCGCGTTCAAACTTTTACACAATATTTTACAAACTTACAATACCGCTTATTTTACATATAGCATGAAATATAGCACACAATAAATTTGATACAAGATGGTTGTGAAGATAATTCTAGCTAGTACACAAGTCGTTCAGCAAAGGCAATAAAGACACGTAATTCATACGTCCAGAAACAAGTCATGCATTCTGGTTTTACTAGGATTACTTCCCATCCTTGGTCTTGTGGAACATAACCGTTATGGCCGTTGGTAAGACAACGTGTTGTAACATCGTCAAAGGGACGAGGGTTACGTAATGTCCAACAGTCCCGTAACAATCTAAAAACCTCATTTCTTACCCCAATTACCGACTCCGTCACTTGTGGGAACATTTTGTTTAATAGTTGTAGCCTGATGTTCTTGTTCTCACTTTGGTGAGAAGCGAACATTACTAATCCGTAAGCATAACATGCTTCTTTATGTTCCATGTTAGCCGCTTTTTCTAAATCACGAAGTCCAATATTCGGATATATTGAGTCAAAGTAATTTCTTAAACCATTGCGTAAAATAGCATTTGGGTTCCCCGCAATATATGCGTCAAAGTAAACACATCATAACTTATGGATTTCCCAATGTGGTATCCCCCATCTTTCGAACGAAAGCCTTTTATAAACCAAGGCATTCTTGGAACGTTCTTCGAATGTCTTACAAACTGATCTCGCCTTCAATAGTTGTGCCGAAGAATTCTGACCGACTCTAGACAAGATTTCATCAATCATGTCTCCGGGTAGGTCTCTTAAAATATTGGGTTGTCTATCCATTTTGTGTTTTTATACTGTAAAATAGACAAGAGTTAGATTCATAAAAAAAAATACTTATTAATACAAGCAATTTTTACATATATCATAAAGCATAAGCACACTATATTACATATATTACACCACACGAATACAACTATCTTATTTCGACTCGCTTGTTTCTTCTTCTTCGGTTTTGGTTCGTTTTGCCAAGTTTCTAGGGATATATGATGTTCCCCTAATACGAGCCGTCGTTTTCCACATTGGTTTAGAAAAACCTGGTGGTTTAGAGGTTCCCGGGTCATTGTTACAACTTAAGGACTTCGGGGGTTGACGATACATATAAAGTTCATCGGGGTTGGAATTAGATTTCTCTATTTTGATGCCCTTTCCCTTATTATTTTCTTTTGCCTTTTTAAATTCAGTTGGGGTAATTTCTATAACATCATCGGAATTCTCGTCGGAATCCGATTCATCGGAGAATTGGTAATCCTCCCAATATTTTACTTCCTTGGCGGAAACACCATTGACCATAATTAACCTTGGTCGGTTGGTTGAGGATTTTCTTTTACTTAACCGTTTTATTATTTCCCCCACCGGTTCTATTTCTTCATCCGGTTCCGATTCTTCTTCCGGTTCCGATTCTTCTTCCGGTTCCGACTCTTCTTCCGGTTCCTCTTCGGGAACTTGTGAATCAGTCCACGAATCATTCCAATTTACATTTGACTCTTCATTATTATTAGGTGAGTCAATGGTACTTGTTCTAGAGGTAGACATCTATCACATAATATCAAACGCGTTAAGAGATTAATATATCACATAATATTCACATGTTAAAAATATATAGTTTCCAACAAAATTTGTTAAGCAATCATTTTTCAAGTAAACACAGTCGAAGTCCAGACTCACTAATGCATCCTAACAAACTCGATAAGACACACTAATGCAAAATTCTGGTTCTCTAAGACCAACGCTCGGATACCAACTGAAATGTCCCGTTCTTATTGATTAAAAACGTTCCATATTAATTGATTTCGTTGCGAGGTTTTGACCTCTATATGAGACGTTTTTCAAAGACTGCATTCATTTTAAAACAAACCATAACCTTTATTTCATCAATAAAGGTTTAAAAAGCTTTACGTAGATTATCAAATAATGATAATCTAAAATATCCTATTTACACACGACCATTACATAATGGTTTACAATACAAATATGTTACAACAAAATAAGTTTCTTGAATGCAGTTTTTACACAATATCATACAAGCATGGACTCCAAATCTCGTCCTTATTTAAGTATGCGACATCGGAAGCTCTTAATAATCACCTGAGAATAAACATGCTTAAAACGTCAACAAAAATGTTGGTGAGTTATAGGTTTAACCTATATATATCAAATCATAATAATAGACCACAAGATTTCATATTTCAATACACATCCCATACATAGAGATAAAAATCATTCATATGGTGAACACCTGGTAACCGACATTAACAAGATGCATATATAAGAATATCCCCATCATTCCGGGACACCCTTCGGATATGATATAAATTTCGAAGTACTAAAGCATCTGGTACTTTGGATGGGGTTTGTTAGGCCCAATAGATCTATCTTTAGAGTTCGCGTCAATTAGGGTGTCTGTTCCCTAATTCTTAGATTACCAGACTTAATAAAAAGGGGCATATTCGATTTCGATAATTCAACCATAGAATGTAGTTTCACGTACTTGTGTCTATTTTGTAAATCATTTATAAAACCTGCATGTATTCTCATCCCAAAAATATTAGATTTTAAAAGTGGGACTATAACTCACTTTCACAGATTTTTACTTCGTCGGGAAGTAACACTTGGCCACTGGTTGATTCACGAACCTATAACAATATATATATATATATATATATATATATATATATATATATATATCAAAGTATGTTCAAAATATATTTACAACACTTTTAATATATTTTGATGTTTTAAGTTTATTAAGTCAGCTGTCCTCGTTAGTAACCTACAACTAGTTGTCCACAGTTAGATGTACAGAAATAAATCGATAAATATTATCTTGAATCAATCCACGACCCAGTGTATACGTATCTCAGTATTGATCACAACTCAAACTATATATATTTTGGAATCAACCTCAACCCTGTATAGCTAACTCCAACATTCACATATAGAGTGTCTATGGTTGTTCCGAAATATATATAGATGTGTCGACATGATAGGTCGAAACATTGTATACGTGTCTATGGTATCTCAAGATTACATAATATACAATACAAGTTGATTAAGTTATGGTTGAAATAGATTTGTTACCAATTTTCACGTAGCTAAAATGAGAAAAATTATCCAATCTTGTTTTACCCATAACTTCTTCATTTTAAATCCGTTTTGAGTGAATCAAATTGCTATGGTTTCATATTTAACTCTATTTTATGAATCTAAACAGAAAAAGTATAGGTTTATAGTCAGAAAAATAAGTTACAAGTTGTTTTTGTAAAGGTAGTCATTTCAGTCGAAAGAACGACGTCTAGATGACCATTTTAGAAAACATACTTCCACTTTGAGTTTAACCATAATTTTTGGATATAGTTTCATGTTCATAATAAAAATCATTTTCTCAGAATAACAACTTTTAAATCAAAGTTTATCATAGTTTTTAATTAACTAACCCAAAACAGCCCGCGGTGTTACTACGACGGCGTAAATTCGGTTTTACGGTGTTTTTCGTGTTTCCGGGTTTTAAATCATTAAGTTAGCATATCATATAGATATAGAACATGTGTTTAGTTGATTTTAAAAGTCAAGTTAGAAGGATTAACTTTTGTTTGCGAACAAGTTTAGAATTAACTAAACTATGTTCTAGTGATTACAAGTTTAAACCTTCGAATAAGATAGCTTTATATGTATGAATAGAATGATGTTATGAACATCATTACTACCTTAAGTTCCTTGGATAAACCTACTGGAAAAGAGAAAAATTGATCTAGCTTCAACGGATCCTTGGATGGCTCGAAGTTCTTGAAGCAGAATCATGACACGAAAACAAGTTCAAGTAAGATCATCACTTGAAATAAGATTGTTATAGTTATAGAAATT
Organism: Rutidosis leptorrhynchoides; assembly: GCF_046630445.1. Taxonomy (NCBI): domain Eukaryota; kingdom Viridiplantae; phylum Streptophyta; class Magnoliopsida; order Asterales; family Asteraceae; genus Rutidosis; species Rutidosis leptorrhynchoides. The sequence continues at coordinate 104,422,711 of NC_092338.1, read as the reverse complement.
GAACCAAAGTTTGAATATGATTATTACCTTGTATTAGAATGATAACCTACTGTAAGAAACAAAGATTTCTTGAGGTTGGATGATCACCTTACAAGATTGGAAGTGAGCTAGCAAACTTGAAAGTATTCTTGATTTTATGTAACTAGAACTTGTAGAATATATGAAGAACACTTAGAACTTGAAGATAGAACTTGAGAGAGATCAATTAGATGAAGAAAATTGAAGAATGAAAGTGTTTGTAGGTGTTTTTGGTCGTTGGTGTATGGATTAGATATAAAGGATATGTAATTTTGTTTTCATGTAAATAAGTCATGAATGATTACTCATATTTTTGTAATTTTATGAGATATTTCATGCTAGTTGCCAAATGATGGTTCCCACATGTGTTAGGTGACTCACATGGGCTGCTAAGAGCTGATCATTGGAGTGTATATACCAATAGTACATACATCTAAAAGCTGTGTATTGTACGAGTACGAATACGGGTGCATACGAGTAGAATTGTTGATGAAACTGAACGAGGATGTAATTGTAAGCATTTTTGTTAAGTAGAAGTATTTTGATAAGTGTATTGAAGTCTTTCAAAAGTGTATAAATACATATTAAAACACTACATGTATATACATTTTAACTGAGTCGTTAAGTCATCGTTAGTCGTTACATGTAAGTGTTGTTTTGAAACCTTTAGGTTAACGATCTTGTCAAATGTTGTTAACCCAATGTTTATAATATCAAATGAGATTTTAAATTATTATATTATCATGATATTATCATGTATGAATATCTCTTAATATGATATATATACATTAAATGTCTTTACAACGATAATCGTTACATATATGTCTCGTTTAAAAATCATTAAGTTAGTAGTCTTGTTTTTACATATGTAGTTCATTGTTAATATACTTAATGATATGTTTACTTATCATAGTATCATGTTAACTATATATATATATATCCATATATATGTCATCATATAGTTTTTACAAGTTTTAACGTTCGTGAATCACCGGTCAACTTGGGTGGTCAATTGTCTATATGAAACATATTTCAATTAATCAAGTCTTAACAAGTTTGATTGCTTAACATGTTGGAAACATTTAATCATGTAAATATCAATCTCAATTAATATATATAAACATGGAAAAGTTCGGGTCACTACACAGGTAGTCTAATCAGTTCCAGAAACAGTAAGTAAAGGTGTTCCGGTGGGTTCTTGGCGCTTGATGCTCATCCCGGTTCTCATCCTTGATGCGTATAGCTTCAAATGTACAACTCGTTGATGTGTTTGCATCATCTTAACCAAGTTTTGACCATCATAACACTAGTATAAGTCTAAAATATGTAGCACAACTCACTTAAGAGTTGTATGTAGTTTTGTGATGCCCTGTACAAAACCATCGTGTACGAATCATCAACAACAGGATCATTACAAGGTTAAGTACTATATGCTGTAATTAAAGAAGTTGCATTCACGATAAAAAAGGTGATGTCATAACCGACATCAAATGTTTTACATTTCAAAAGCATGCTTCACTAAGTAGAAGCAAATAATAAGTGTATGTGACCACAATGGTCGTTACAAGTCATAGTTCAAAAGTATGAATGTTTGAATGCAAAGTAAAGTAGTTCATGCGTGGACAACTCTAAGCAGCGGGTGTCTACAGCACAACAAGTAAGACAGTGGAAGCAACCTCAAGCACCTGAGAAATACATGCTTAAAAACGTCAACACAAAGGTTGGTGAGCTATAGTTTAAGTATAATAGTAATGTAAGTAGGCCACGAGATTTCAGTGCTACAACGAGCGTTTCAAAAGTATGATAAAGTATATGTTAACCGTGGGCACTTGGTAACTAACTTAACGTTTATACCCCCTGAAAGTACACTTGGCAAGTGCGTATGTCTACGAAGTATTAAACACTCGTTAAATGCTAGCGCTACTAGCCCGAGTGGGGATGTCAAACCCTATGGATCCATATCTAAGATTCGCGTTCACGGTTCAAAAACCAATGATTAAACGTTACCGAGCTAAAGGGAATGTTTCTGCCGTTATATAACCCACACATATATAAGTTTAAGTACTCGTGCCTAGTATGTAAAACATAAAATCCGCATGTATTCTCAGTTCCCAAAATAAGTTAAAGTAAAAAGGGAATGCTATAACTCACGATGATTAGTAGTAACGGTGAGGTAGTAGTCGGAAAGTGTGCAAGTAAACGGTCCGAGTGTCCTCAACCTAAGTCAAATAGTACTAAGTCAGTAAGACGTCTCAAAAGGTTTATAAGTATGTAATTAAGGTCATAAGGGTCATCATCAATCATCATTAAACATAAGGTAACAAGTAAGACTCGTTTATGAAAGTCGTTTAAAACAAAGGCTGACTTCGGTCAGTCACCACAGCCTCTACCCTTACTGAAATAAGGTGAGACCAGTGGTCATGGCTCTGTCTATGAGTCCCTTAAGTGTGGTAAAATTTACAGAAGCAAACTCGTCTTGGTTTGACCGTGGCGACGGTCTAAGTGCGAGTAGGTCAGAAATTTCTGCACAACGTTAAAGGACATGGTAACGATCGGAGGGCCATAAATCCTAAACCGTAACTCGGATTAAGACGAGTCCTATATGAAAAGTTATCTACTCGAAAAGTTCTATCTAAAAATCAAGGTTAGAACAGCCCAGGTCTACTGGTCTGTTCCAGAAGCATCAGGTCAGTAGGTTTTGGACAGAACAGTGGGTTTTGGAGAGTTCCGGTTGTCTCGGTGCTTGATGTTCATCACGGTTCTCATTCTTGATGCGTATAGCTTCAAGTGTACAACTCGTTGATGTGTTAACATCATTTTGACCAAGGTTTGTCCATCATAACTCAAGTGCAAGTGTTGTAAGTGTTTGATGAACCAAGGTTACATCAAGGCTTAGTTTCAACACTTACATGAACTTTAGAAGTAAAAACAAGTTATAAACTTAAATCAACAACTAGTAAAGTGTATGTAAGCTTTATAGCTTTTGTTTATGACAATTTAAGAAGACCATAAGCTAGATAACTTAGATCTTTCAAAGGTATTTGAAGTTGTAACTTGTAAGTTACACTTCTATGTTCTTGAAACTCATAAGTTAACTTTTAAGTTCAAGAAGATTATGAGATCAAGTCTAACTTGTAGTTCTTGACCAAATAAACTAACAACATGTAAATAAGGTGCATAAAAGTAAAGAAACAAGTTAATTAAACAAGTAGCTAGTTCAAGTGTTGTTCATACTTTAAAGATTCAACCAAAGTTGATCTTTAAGTAAAGTAAACCTCAAGTTTACTTCCATGACTTGCAAGTATGATTTTAACAACAAAGAACTCATAATCTTTGAAACAAATAAAGTAGAAAACTAAATAAACAATAAAATGATTCATAGTTGCTCATACTTTTAAAGATTCAACCCAAGTTGATCCTTAAGTGAAGTAACTTCAAAGTTACTTCAAGAACTACAAGTAATGAGTTTATACAACTATGAACTTCAATTCTTTGAAACAAAATATGTAGAACATAACTAGATAGATTATGTTCTTGAATGTTCTTGTTATAACAAGATAAAGATGAAGAAATCAAACTAGTAAGTTTGTTCTTGAAAGTTAGAAAGTAAGTAACATATAACTAGTAACTACATGTATTCAAATATTAAGTAAGAACAAGTAAACAAACAACAATTGATGATGATGTTTAAGGGGTAAAAGGCCACGGTTTTAGTAACCAAAAGAAGAAGAAGAAAAGTTCCTAGTAGCTTACAAGTATTAGAGAAAAAGAGAGGAAAGTTGAGAGGTTTTCAAGTGTGTGTGTTTGAAATGAAGATTGCAAGTGAACAAGTGAGTAAAAAAAAAGATTTGAATCTCTTTTGTGTACTCCTAGCCCACGGCCAGCAGCTCCCAAGGGGAGTAGAGAGTTGTTTGATGGTTACTTGGTGGAAAAGCTTACAAAAGTTGGGTAAAAGGGTGGTGTTCATGGGGATAATGAGCCAACTATATTCCAATTGAACAAACTAACTAGTTAACCTCCAAACTAATACTTACAAGTAGCAAGAGTGGGCTAATTAATCCATAATATAAGTAGGGTGGGCTTAGAAGTCCAATAACATGAGTCCATTATACTAACAAAGCCCAAGTTCAAATAAATCACAAGTTAAACCAATTAAATCCCAAGTAACTAACTAATAGCCTTAGTTAATTAAAATGATTAATAAATTTAATCATGAATGTAAATAATATCTAAAAATATTATTCGTGAAAGTTCCGGGTGTCACAAAGACGTTTCGGGCCATTAAAGTCAAGTTCGGGCAATCATGGCAACATGTAAATGTAATAACGTACATTCGTTTAATCACACGTATTAATAATAATAATTATTAATAAATAAAGTTAGAAATTCCAGGGTCGTTACATTACCCACCTATTAAAGAAAATTTCGTCCCGAAATTTAAGCTGAGGTAGATGGAGGAGTCGAGAAAAGGTGAGGATACTTTCGCATCATTTGATCCTCTCGTTCCCAAGTAAACTCAGGTCCTCGTTTGGCATTCCATCGTACCCGTACAATCGGAATCTTGTTGCGTTTCAAAGTTTTGATCTCACGATCCATAATTTCAACAGGTTCCTCCACAAAGTGGAGTTTGTCGTCAATAGTAAGTTCTTCCAATGGTATGATAAGTTCGGGTGCAGCAAGACACTTCTTCAAGTTCGATACATGGAAGGTAGGATGAACTGAGCTCAATTGTGCTGGTAGATCCAAACGGTATGCAACTGGTCCAACACATTCCAAGATCTCGAAAGGACCAATGTATCGTGGGTTCAACTTTCCACATTTTCCAAAACGGATCACACCTTTCCTAGGTGCAACCTTCAACATTACACGATCACCAACATTAAATTCAAAGTCCTTACGTTTAAGATCGGCATAACTCTTTTGGCGGTCACGGGCAGTCTTAAGTCTAGCTTGAATTTGAGCAATTTTCTCCGTCGTTTCGTGGACTACCTCGGGTCCGGTGATTTTCTTTTCGCCTACTTCGGCCCAACAAATAGGAGATCGGCACTTACGGCCATACAATACTTCAAAAGGTGCAGCATTAATGCTAGAGTGATAACTGTTGTTGTACGAGAATTCGGCAAGTGGCAAATGCCTTTCTCAGGCCTTTCCAAAATCAATGACACATGCACGCAGCATGTCCTCCAAGGTCTGAATCGTTCGTTCACTTTGCCCGTCAGTCTGAGGATGATAAGCAGTACTCATGTCAAGACGAGTTCCCATGGCTTCTTGCAAAGAACGTCAAAATCTAGAAGCAAAACGGGGATCGCGATCGGAGATGATCGATAAAGGTACACCATGACGAGATACAACCTCTTTGATGTATAACTGAGCAAGTCTCTCCATTGTATCAGTTTCCTTCATCGCTAGAAAGTGTGCAGATTTGGTAAGGCGGTCAACAATAACCCAAATAGTATCGTATCCGCCCACCGTCTTTGGTAGCTTAGTAATGAAATCCATTGTTATCCTTTCCCACTTCCATTGTGGGATCTCCGGTTGCTGAAGTAAACCAGAAGGTCTCTGATGCTCGGCTTTAACCTTCGAGCAAGTCAAACACTTACCAACATAAGTTGCAACGTCCTTCTTAAGATTCGGCCACCAATACTGTTCTTTAAGGTCCTGGTACATCTTGCCCGCACCGGGGTGAATTGAATATCTCGATTTGTGTGCTTCATCAAGTATCAGGTTTCGTAGATCTCCATAATAAGGTACCCAAATTCTTCCGGCATAACATCGGAGTCCAGACTCCCTAACCTCGAATCGAGAGACAAGTATGTTCAAATGTTCGTGAGATATATTCTCCTCCTTGAGAGCCTTAACTTGGGCTACTCTGATCTGGCTGTTGAGGTTCGAATGGATGGTGATGTTCAGAGCCCTAACACGGAAAGGTGCCGTCCTCTCCTTTCGGCTTAAAGCGTCAGCTACAACATTGGCCTTGCCAGGGTGATAACGGAGTTCACAATCGTAGTCGTTGAGCATCTCGATCCATCGATGCTGTCTCATATTCAATTGCTTCTGATCGAAGATGTGCTGGAGACTCTTGTGATCGGTGAAGATAGTGCTCTTAGTTCCATACAAATAATGTCTCCACAATTTGAGTGCAAAGACAACGGCTCCAAGTTCAAGATCATGTGTAGTGTAGTTCCGCTCGTGAATCTTCAATTGGCGGGAGGCATAGGCAATAACCTTTGATCGTTGCATCAGTACACAACCAAAACCACTCTTCGATGCATCGCAATAAACAACAAAGTCGTCACTGCCTTCAGGAAGTGATAGGATAGGTGCGGAGGTTAACTTCTTCTTCAAAGTTTGGAATGCTGATTCGTGTGTGGGTTCCCAAATGAACTTCTTGCCCTTGTGAGTCAGTGCGGTCAAAGGACGCGCAATCAGAGAAAATCCTTCGATAAACCTTCGATAATAACCGGCGAGACCTAGAAATTGGCGAATATGCGTTGGAGTAGTGGGGGTCTCCCACTTGCTGATGGCTTCAATCTTGGCGGGATCAACTTTGATACCCTGGTCGCTCACAACATGACCCAAAAACTGTACTTCCTTCAACCAAAATTCGCATTGCTCTTGTCTTAAGAGTTCAAGCACTAATCGGAGGTGTTGCTCATGTTCTTCTTCGCTCTTTGAGTAGATGAGGATATCATCTATGAAGACGATAACAAACTTATCCAAGTAAGGCTTGCAGACACGATTCATGAGGTCCATGAACACGGCAGGTGCATTTGTCAAACCGAATGGCATCACGAGGAACTCATAATGACCATAACGGGTCCTGAATGCAGTTTTCATCACGTCACTTTCCTTCACCCTCAGCTGGTGATATCCGGATCGCAAATCAATCTTTGAATAAACGCTCGATCCTTGTAGTTGATCAAAAAGATCATCAATTCGTGGAAGAGGATATCGATTCTTGATAGTCAATTTGTTGAGTTCACGGTAGTCGATACACATACGGAAGGATCCATCCTTCTTCTTTACAAACAACACAGGTGCGCCCCAAGGCGAGAAGCTTGGTTGGATAAACCCTCGATCTAATAGCTCTTGTAGTTGATTCTGTAATTCTTGCATCTCGGAAGGTGCGAGTCTATAAGGTGCACGAGCTACAGGTGCAGCTCCTGGCACTAAGTCAATCTGAAACTCTACTGCTCTCTGCGGCGGTAATCCAGGCAATTCCTCTGGGAAGACATCAGAAAATTCGTTCACAATTCGAACGTCGTTCACGTTCTTCACCTCAGTTTCTACCGCTTTCACATGTGCTAGGACAGCAAAGCGTCCCTTCTTCATAATCTTTTGCGCTTTCACGCAACTAATGAGGTTCAACTTCGAGGTACATCTCTCTCCATAGATAACCAGTGGTTCGCCATCTCCTTGTGGTATGCGAAGTGCTTTATCTCCACAGATAACATCGGCCTTTATCTTGCTCAACCAATCCATACCGACGATCACGTCAAAACTTCCCAGTTTGATAGGTATCAGATCAATTTTGAAATCTGCACCAGCTATGTTGATAATAGCTCCACGACTAATATGGTCAACCTTTTCAAGTTTTCCATTGGCGACCTCGACAAGCATACTTTCCTTCAAAGGAACTAACGACCAATCTAACTTATCACAAAAATGTCTACACACATAGCTCCTATCGGCACCAGTATCGAATAGGACAGAAGCTAAAAGATTGTTGATTTTGAATATTCCTGTTACCAAGTCGGGGTTGTCGCGTGCATCTCTTGCATTAACATTGAAGGCTCTAGCACGTGGTGGTCCGCCATCCTTACGCTTGTTAGGACACTCGTTTCTGAAATGGCCCGTCTTTCCACATTCATAACACTTCTTAGGCCCATTGTTGTTGTGGTTTGGCTTCACATTCAAAGTGGTAACCTTGCAATCCTTGCCAACATGTCCAGATCGTTGGCACTTCTCACAGATAACATTGCAATACCCAGTGTGGTGCTTGTAGCACCTATTGCATTGTGGTAAGGTTCCTTTGTAGTTCGGATTGGTGCGGTTGTTGTTGTTGGGGTTGGTGTTGTTGTTGTGCATGTTGTTGTTTTGCCTGAACCCTTCATGTCGTTTTGCCGGGTTTTGATCATAGTTCCTACCCCTGTTGTTGTTGTGGTTGTTGTCCCATTTCCTCTTTTCACCACTAACAGTTTCAAACTTAGCCTTCTCCGGCTCGTCAAGGATGATTTGATTCAAGAGAGTATGCGCCATGCGCATTGCTTCGGGAACACTTGGTGGCTTGGATGAGGTAACATTACCCTTGATGGACTTAGGAAGTCCCGAGAAGTATTTCTCCAAACGCTTAAATTCGGGGGTGACCATGGTTGGACACATAAGAGCCAATTCCAAAAACCTACGGTTGTAGCTGTTAAGGTCGTTCCCTACGGTTTTCAATTACATAAATTCGATTTCCATCTTTTGAATCTCGGTTCTCGGACAGTATTCCTCGATCATAGCACATTTAAATTCTTCCCAAGGCGTAGCATACGCCTCATCAATTCCTTGCGCTTGGGCCATGGTATTCCACCATGTGAGCGCGCCATCAGACAGCGTGCAAGATGCAAATTTCGTTTTGTTAGTCTCAGAGCAATTGCTAACCCTGAATACTGATTCCAACTTTTCGAACCATCTGGTGAGACCGACGGGTCCCTCAGTGCCACTGAAGTAGTGTGGCTTGCAGCTTTGAAATTCCTTGTAAGTACACCCATCTCGGACGACAGGTGGATTGACAGGCGGTGGTGGTGGAGCTTGGGGTTGTCTTTCAGCTAGTGCAGCATCGACTCGCTCGTTAATCATTTCCTCAATTTGTGCCGCGGTGGGGATAGATCTCCCGTTGGCCATGATGTTCTATACAAACATTTTGACTCAAGTCAAAATCCATTATGCAAATAATAATAGTACATTATATAACAACCAACATGAAAACAGCACAACCATGTTGATTAAATAACGCAAGCAGATATAAGTACCACAAAACCATGAGATGATAACGTAAATAGAACACTTGCGCAAGAAGTAAGCAACACAAATTCCATTCATTAATGATAATAAGTTCATACATTACAATAAGTTCGTACATTACATAAGTGAAATATGAAATTACAAAAGAGATTACAATACAGAATCTAGTACAAAGTCCTACGGCGATGGTGGGTACAAGATGTCCAAAACATGAGCCAACTGCTCCTCGAGCTCAGTAACTCGAGTCTGGAGAATCTCAATCTCCCGCCTCATTTCCTCATTAGAGGAAGATGGTGGGGCAGGTGGTGCTGGCGGTGCAGGTGGAGCCGGTGGTGCTGAAGTGGATGGTCCGGCTCTGGGTGGAGACGGTAATATCTGTGGGTCGGCGGGGTACGGCACCAGCCGTTTACGTGCAGTGATCCTACGACGCCGACCATAAGCGTCAGTGACAGTACGACCAGGAATTATGCCAGCGAAGCGATACCGCTTCTTCGGCGGGGTAGAAGGTGCCTGAATCGGTCGGTCAGCGTGATCCTCCTCATCACTGGAGTCGTCCGATGAGGTGTCGTCTGAAGAAGCATCGGTGGAAGAATCGGCGTCTGAATCATGCGGTGGTGGCGCGGGTGGCTCAACATATCCGAAAGCGGCCAACATCTGTCGGTGTCGGCCTGGCGTAATCACGGCTAAGCGGCCGTCGGCAGTGCGTCGGCAAGGTGTGCGCCAGTGATTACGGAAGGGACCTTCCCCGAACTCCGCGGGGATCTCCATGCCACCAATGTGAGCCAGTTGCCTCGGGGGTCTGGAAGAAGACGCCGGGATAGGCACACTAGAGCTAGCTCCAGAACTAGAGGCGCCGGGGTCGCCAGTGGGTGTCGGGGCCGGAATGTCGGCAGCAGCAGCAGCAGCAACAGGTGCAGCAGTGGGTGGAACAACGGGGCCTGAGCCGCTCGGGATGTCAGTAGGTGGAACGTCCGACATCTGAACAAGGAAAAATAAATTTTCCATGTCAGTATGTCATAAAGCAAGCAAATAATAGGCCAACAGTTTAAATCATGTATAACAATAAGTAGCATGGCAATATCAGTAATCGTACGAAACTAGCATGCAATCGAAAGCAAGTAACAGCATGCAGTAGTGAAATCACGTAGTAGCATACGGCATATAGCAGTAACAGTAAGCAGCAGCATGCAGTAAGTTCAGCGGAAACAAGTAAACTAACAAGTTGTAGATTAGCCCTATTAGTGAATCCTACTCGGGTCGGTCTTAGACTCACTAATGCATCCTAATTCCCTACAACCAATGCTCTGATACCAAATGTGATGCCCCGTACAAAACCATCGTGTACGAATCATCAACAACAGGATCATTACAAGGTTAAGTACTATATGCTGTAATTAAAGAAGTTGCATTCACGATAAAAAGGTGATGTCATAACCGACATCAAATGTTTTACATTTCAAAAGCATGCTTCACTAAGTAGAAGCAAATAATAAGTGTATGTGACCACAATGGTCGTTACAAGTCATAGTTCAAAAGTATGAATGTTTGAATGCAAAGTAAAGTAGTTCATGCGTGGACAACTCTAAGCAGCGGGTGTCTACAGCACAACAAGTAAGACAGCGGAAGCAACCTCAAGCACCTGAGAAATACATGCTTAAAAACGTCAACACAAAGGTTGGTGAGCTATAGTTTAAGTATAATAGTAATGTAAGTAGGCCACGAGATTTCAGTGCTACAACGAGCGTTTCAAAAGTATGATAAAGTATATGTTAACCGTGGGCACTTGGTAACTAACTTAACGTTTATACCCCCTGAAAGTACACTTGGCAAGTGCGTATGTCTACGAAGTATTAAACACTCGTTAAATGCTAGCGCTACTAGCCCGAGTGGGGATGTCAAACCCTATGGATCCATATCTAAGATTCGCGTTCACGGTTCAAAAACCAATGATTAAACGTTACCGAGCTAAAGGGAATGTTTCTGCCGTTATATAACCCACACATATATAAGTTTAAGTACTCGTGCCTAGTATGTAAAACATAAAATCCGCATGTATTCTCAGTTCTCAAAATAAGTTAAAGTAAAAAGGGAATGCTATAACTCACGATGATTAGTAGTAACGGTGAGGTAGTAGTCGGAAAGTGTGCAAGTAAACGGTCCGAGTGTCCTCAACCTAAGTCAAATAGTACTAAGTCAGTAAGACGTCTCAAAAGGTTTATAAGTATGTAATTAAGGTCATAAGGGTCATCATCAATCATCATTAAACATAAGGTAACAAGTAAGACTCGTTTATGAAAGTCGTTTAAAACAAAGGCTGACTTCGGTCAGTCACCACAGCCTCTACCCTTACTGAATTAAGGTGAGACCAGTGGTCATGGCTCCGTCTATGAGTCCCTTAAGTGTGGTAAAATTTACAGAAGCAAACTCGTCTTGGTTTGACCGTGGCGACGGTCTAAGTGCGAGTAGGTCAGAAATTTCTGCACAACGTTAAAGGACATGGTAACGATCGGAGGGCCATAAATCCTAAACCGTAACTCGGATTAAGACGAGTCCTATATGAAAAGTTATCTACTCGAAAAGTTCTATCTAAAAATCAAGGTTAGAACAGCCCAGGTCTACTGGTCTGTTCCATAAGCATCAGGTCAGTAGGTTTTGGACAGAACAGTGGGTTTTGGAGAGTTCCGGTTGTCTCGGTGCTTGATGTTCATCACGGTTCTCATTCTTGATGCGTATAGCTTCAAGTGTACAACTCGTTGATGTGTTAACATCATTTTGACCAAGGTTTGTCCATCATAACTCAAGTGCAAGTGTTGTAAGTGTTTGATGAACCAAGGTTACATCAAGGCTTAGTTTCAACACTTACATGAACTTTAGAAGTAAAAACAAGTTATAAACTTAAATCAACAACTAGTAAAGTGTATGTAAGCTTTATAGCTTTTGTTTATGACAATTTAAGAAGACCATAAGCTAGATAACTTAGATCTTTCAAAGGTATTTGAAGTTGTAACTTGTAAGTTACACTTCTATGTTCTTGAAACTCATAAGTTAACTTTTAAGTTCAAGAAGATTATGAGATCAAGTCTAACTTGTAGTTCTTGACCAAATAAACTAACAACATGTAAATAAGGTGCATAAAAGTAAAGAAACAAGTTAATTAAACAAGTAGCTAGTTCAAGTGTTGTTCATACTTTAAAGATTCAACCAAAGTTGATCTTTAAGTAAAGTAAACCTCAAGTTTACTTCCATGACTTGCAAGTATGATTTTAACAACAAAGAACTCATAATCTTTGAAACAAATAAAGTAGAAAACTAAATAAACAAGAAAATGATTCATAGTTGCTCATACTTTTAAAGATTCAACCCAAGTTGATCCTTAAGTGAAGTAACTTCAAAGTTACTTCAAGAACTACAAGTAATGAGTTTATACAACTATGAACTTCAATTCTTTGAAACAAAATATGTAGAACATAACTAGATAGATTATGTTCTTGAATGTTCTTGTTATAACAAGATAAAGATGAAGAAATCAAACTAGTAAGTTTGTTCTTGAAAGTTAGAAAGTAAGTAACATATAACTAGTAACTACATGTATTCAAATATTAAGTAAGAACAAGTAAACAAACAACAATTGATGATGATGTTTAAGGGGTAAAAGGCCACGGTTTTAGTAACCAAAAGAAGAAGAAGAAAAGTTCCTAGTAGCTTACAAGTATTAGAGAAAAAGAGAGGAAAGTTGAGAGGTTTTCAAGTGTGTGTGTTTGAAATGAAGATTGCAAGTGAAAAAGTGAGTAAAAAAAAAAGATTTGAATCTCTTTTGTGTACTCCTAGCCCACGGCCAGCAGCTCCCAAGGGGAGTAGAGAGTTGTTTGATGGTTACTTGGTGGAAAAGCTTACAAAAGTTGGGTAAAAGGGTGGTGTTCATGGGGATAATGAGCCAACTATATTCCAATTGAACAAACTAACTAGTTAACCTCCAAACTAATACTTACAAGTAGCAAGAGTGGGCTAATTAATCCATAATATAAGTAGGGTGGGCTTAGAAGTCCAATAACATGAGTCCATTATACTAACAAAGCCCAAGTTCAAATAAATCACAAGTTAAACCAATTAAATCCCAAGTAACTAACTAATAGCCTTAGTTAATTAAAATGATTAATAAATTTAATCATGAATGTAAATAATATCTAAAAATATTATTCGTGAAAGTTCCGGGTGTCACAAAGACGTTTCGGGCCATTAAAGTCAAGTTCGGCCAATCATGGCAACATGTAAATGTAATAACGTACATTCGTTTAATCACACGTATTAATAATAATAATTATTAATAAATAAATGTTGGAAATTCCAGGGTCGTTACAAGTTTGATGAACCAAAGTTACATCAAGATCTTAGATCCGACACATACATGAGTTCTACTAGTAATATTAAGCTACAAACTTGAAAGTAAACTAAATAAACAAGATCTTAAGTTGTAGAACATAGTTCTTAGTTAGATCTTGAAGATTCTAGACCCAAAAGTCTAGATCTAAAGTTCTTAAGTTAAACCCTAAGTTATAAGACTTGGATCTTTACTTTAACAAAACCATAAGTTATGAAACTTAGATTTTTAACTTGAAAAATGTATGTAAGCTTGTAAGCTCTTATTTACAACAAAATTAGAAGACCATAAGTTATATAAACTTAGATCCAACATAAGTATATGAAGTTATAACTAGAAAGTTATACTTCCATGTTCTTGAACTTACAAAGTTAACTTTTAATTTCAAGAAATATGAGATCAAGATTAACTAATAATACTTGACCAATTTAACAACATCACAACTTTAAAGTACATAAAATGAAGAGATAAACTAATTCTAGAAGTAATAAGTTCATGGTTGTTCATACTTAGAAAGATACAAGCCAAGGCTTTGATCTTTAAGAAAGTAAACCTTAAGTTTATAAACATGAACACAAGTATGATAATGAAACTCATGAACTTTAAATCTTGAAAACATTTAAGTGTAGAACCATAAATTAGAAAGTTTAGATTCTTGTTCTTGGTTCTTCACAAACAAAAGATGAAAGTAACCAAGATTACATGAAGATACAAGTTAGAAAACTTGATCTTTAACAACAACAACAAACAACAAGTAATAAATCAAGAAGAATGATGATGGTTATATTTGGTTTTGGAACAAGAAAATAAGAAGAAAAAGTTTATTACTTAGTAAGTTTTGAGAGAAAAAGATGAGAGAAAGTTGAGAGAAAAGTGTTGTAAGTATGTGTGTGTGTGTGTGTGAAATGAGGAAGTATCACTTGTAAATATGTAACAAAAAAAAAAAAAGAACTCTCCCACCCATCAAAAGCTTACGGTTTTCATGGCCAAGAAGGGAAGGTCAAGTCTTCAACTTTCATGCATGGGGGAAAGGTGTGAGCTCAAAATGGTATTAAAGTTAAATGGTGTGGGAAAGATGTGTAAGTATACATGTAACAAGTCTTTACATATAACTAACTAATCTAGTTTTATCTTAATGAGTTACTAGTAACAAAATGGGCTCCTAATTAATCCATTAAGAGAAGTAGGGTGGGCTTCCAAATCCATTAACATAAGTCCAAGTCCAAATAATCAACAATTTAAATAAAAGCCCAAGTAATTAACTACTATCATTAGTTAATTAAAATGACTAATAATAATAAATCATGAACGTAAATAATATTCGAAAATATTATTCGTGAAAAGTACGTGTGTCACAAAGACAAATCGGGCATGTAAAGTTAAATACGGTGACAAGTAACACGTATAAGAACACGTTTATTAAAACGCAAGCATTAATAATAAATTATTAATAATTAAACGTTGGAAAATTCAGGGTCGTTACAACAACCCTTCAATGCTACCAAAAGATGTCGAAAAACTTTTTTTTTTACAAAATAGATTAACTAACCTTAAAAAAAAAAGAACGCTAAAAGAAGCAACTTTCACAAAAGGAACAACCCTTCAATGTTAGATGTCGAAAAAAATTCTTTTTTACAAAATAGATCAAGACTTTTTTTTAACTCGCATTCAAAACGGAGCCCCCGGCGCGAAGCGAGAGCTCCGCAACTTGTTATTAACAGTAGAAAATATACATATTTACATTTTGTGTTTCTTATTGATAGTCATTGGAACTTTCGTTATTATTAATTATAATTATTAGATTAAATTGCTCAAATCGTCCCGTGTTTATGGTTTTTTGCCCAAATCATCCTTGTGTTATCAAAACTGCATAAATCTTCGTTAAATGCAAAATAACGTCCCAAATTAATCCCTTTAACTTTCGGCAAATTCTCTGTTAGTACAAGTACATGTGCAAGTCACGTGACATAAAGTACATCTTTAACTTCTGCTTTTTCTAATCTTGCTGTTGGCTTCCCAGAATCACCACGAATCACAGTTATTGTTAATGCATCTCCACTAATTTGTGATAACTGCTTATAAACAAATAATAAACCAATGTAAGGATCTTGCATATACAATCAATTTTTTTTTTTCAAACACTTAAATGGTAGTGATAAATAAAACTTTTTGACCCAATTTGACACAAGTGACAAAATTGGAGCTGCATCAATTTAGAAAAGAGTGATCATAATCACAATTTTGTGAATATAGTTAGACATGAACAAGATCTCCTAATTGTCCAAATTAAACAGAAACAAACTAATAAGTACTAACCCAACTCACACTTAGTGTAATTATCCCTGAGAGATGCAAGATATGAGTACCCACCAATTTCTTTGTTTATATATTTAGCTATTTTGGAAATAATTATAAGAATGTTGGATTATTCCATTTTATATTAAGAATATAATCACCTGAGTTGCATGAAACTGCAATTTAAATACAACTTTGATCTTGTTCTTGTCACCTCTCTATCTTGTAGACTTGAAAATTCTAACAAAATTCAAAAGTTTATGTTTTTTACAACACACTCATCTTCAAGTTATGAAAAAACACAAATGCATTCATGAAATTTGACGAGATGAAAAAATGGTAGTGAAGAATGAGATTATTATTATTGGGGGGTCTGCAACAATCAGTAGTTCAACAAAACGATAGATCTTCTCATTGAATTTTGCGGTTTTTTTATCTTGAGTAAATTTAACTTTTTCGTATGCGGTCTCTCCCAGTAACAAGTTCCATCTTTAACCCTAACGGCCAATTTAACAGAAGTTAAGTCAGGAACTAATTTGAGACGTTATTTTGCATTTAAAAATGATTTATGCAGTTTTGTTAATACAATGACGATTTAGGCTAAAAAACATAAACACAGGGACGATTTGAACAATTTAGTCTAATTTTTATAATTATCTATTTCAAAATACAACTTTAACAAAATTTGTGGGTTCGAGGGTTATGGGGTAGTCAAAATTGCAATTTTATTCAGAAGGAAATGGTTGGTAAATCAGGAGGTCAATTGATCATTTGGGATACTGATTTTTTGATGTGTCTGACTCATTTATTTCCAATTTTTTCATTGTCATTCGAGGTGTATGGAAGAGTTCGTGAACAAAGTTCAATGTTATCAATGTATATGGCCCACATGATGATCAATATAAACAATGCTTTTGGGACCAATTACAAAACGTTATCTTGAATGATCCGAACGATGCTTGGGTAATTTGTGGGGATTTCAATGAAGTTAGATCCGAGGACGACCGACTTAATTGCCAATTCTTGGAATATAGAGCTAGATGGTTCAACGACTTCATCAACAATGCAAAGTTAATTGATATACCACTAGGTGGTAGATTATTTACCCGTGTTAGTGATGATGGCTTGAAATTTAGTAAACTTGATCGCTACTTAGTAAACGATGCTTTCCATAATTTATGGAATTGTCTCTCGGCGGTTGCTCTAGATCGAGATAAATCGGATCATTGTCCCATTGTCCTAAATGATGATACCAAAAATTTTGGTTCAAAACCGATCAAAGTTTTCGATGAGTGGCTTGATATGGTTGATGTTGAGGATTTGATCAAAGATACTTGGGCCGAAGATGGTGGCGGAGGGGCCCGTAAAGATTGTTGTTTGCGGAATAAGATGAAGAAAACCAAACTTGCATTGAAATCAAAAAGTTTTCAAAAGTTTGGTAATCTTGATGGTGAGATTGAAGTGTTAAAATCCGTTGCAAATTCCCTTGAATTAAAAGCCGAGAAAGGTCTCCTAAACGACGAAGAAAGAAACCAATGGTTAGATGCAAGAAAAGAATGGTTCCAAAAAGAAAAAATTAAAGTTAACATGCTAAAACAAAAAGCTCGTGTACGTTGGATTCTTGAAGGCGATGAGAACACCAAATATTTCCATTCGGTTATCAAAAGGGGCTATAACAAAAATAATATTCGTGATCTTTCCATTAATGGTATTTGGTGTGAGGATCCTAACGAGATTAAAAAAGCGGCCTTTCAACATTTCAAAAGTCGTTTTGAAGAACATCCGGGTACGAGACCTAGTTTAATTGATCTTACTTACCCTACTTTATCATCCGATGAGGCAAATGAGCTTGAAGCACCTATTAATGAAGCGGAAGTAGTTGAAGCAATTCATGATTGTGGTAGTTCGAAGGCACCGCGTCCCGATGGTTTTAATTTAAGATTTTTCAAGAAGTTTTGGGACATCATTAAAGAAGATGTGCTTAATGCTATTACTTGGTTTTGGGAAAAAAAAGAATTCTCAAAAGGGTGTAATGCATCTTTTGTTACCTTAGTTCCTAAGAAAAGTGATCCGATCACCCTTAGTGATTACCGGCCCATTAGTCTTATTGGAAGTTTTTATAAAATTGTGGCTAAAATTCTTTCCAATAGACTAAGGAAAGTTATTCCAAGGTTGGTTGGTTCGGAACAAAGTGCTTTCCTAAAGGAAAGATATATCCTTGATGGCGTTCTAATTGCTAATGAGTCTATCGATTTCCTAAAAAACCATAAGAAAAGAAGCATTGTTTTTAAGGTTGATTTCGAGAAAGCTTTGATAGTTTGAATTGAGATTTTCTTATGGAAGTTATGTCATGCATGGGTTTCGGAAACAAATGGTGCGGATGGATCCGTGCGTGTCTAAAATCGGCTAGCATCTCTATTCTTATTAATGGATCGCCCACGCGTGAATTTTCTATTGGTAGAGGCGTTAGACAAGGAGATCCTTTATCTCCTTTTCTTTTCATACTAGCCGCGGAAGGTCTCAATATTCTCACAAAAGCCGCGGTAGCTAGAGGTCTTTTTAAAGGGGTAGAAATTGGAAATGATAAAGTTGTCATCTCACACTTACAATATGCGGATGATACGATGTTCTTTGGTGAATGGTCTAGTACTAATGCACGTAATCTTATCAACATTCTTAAATGTTTTGAATTAGCCTCGGGATTAAAGGTCAATTTTCATAAAAGTTGCTTATATGGCGTGGGTGTTACTTCGAGTGAGATTGATTCATTAGCCTCTAGAATGGGTTGCCAAGCCGGAAAATTCCCCTTTATTTATCTTGGCTTACCAATCTGTGCAAAGATGAAAAAAATTAGTGATTGGTCTCCGGTAATTGAAAAGTTCAAAAAACGATTATCGGATTGGAAAATGAGGACGTTGTCCTTTGGTGGTAGATTAGTTCTTCTTAAATCGGTGCTCAATAGTCTTCCGTTATATTACTTCGCGCTTTTTCGTGCCCCGCCTTGAGTGCTTAATTTCCTTGAGAGTGTGAGACGAAAAATTTTTTGGGGCGGGGATTTATCGGGCTCTAAAATTTCTTTGGTAAAATGGGATTTCACTTGTTTACCTTACGGGGCGGGGGGTCTTAATATCGGGTCCTTAAAAGGCAAGAATCTTGCTCTTTTAGGCAAATGGTGGTGGAGGTTTAAATCTGAAGCCAATTGTCTTTGGACCAAAATTATCCGAAGTATTTATGGAATTGACGGTGGCTTGAGGTCGGGAGATGAGCTTGCTCATCAATCGACTTCGGGCATTTGGAACAACATTATTTTTGCAGAAAATGTCATTGAAGATTATCAAGTTGCTTTCAAGAATTCTTTTCAAAAATCAATAGGTGACGGCAAATCAACATCTTTTTGGAAAGAAAATTGGTGCGGATCAGTGTGTTTTAAAGACATGTTTCCAAGACTATTTATGCTTGAAACAAATAAAGATGCGGTTGTTAGTGAACGGATCTCTTTGGTTTCCTCAGTCAGGCCCACGGCATCAGCAATTCCTATTTCTAATGCTACTGTCCATGTCGTGTGTCCAGGCCCAGATGTTGTAGATGGTTCGTGTTTCAGTTCCTTTTCGAATGCAGGTGTATCGGTCCAGTTTAATGCTTCTGTCCCAGATTTAGCTGCTGCTACAGTTCGTGTTTCATCAGATTGTCCACGTGGTACTTCTAATCAGGTGATGCAGGTTCCAAATCCCATTGGGCCTGCATCTTCTCGGTTGGATCAGCCCACATCAATACGCCCGAATTGGGCTTGGCCGCGCATTCCCTCAGGTAGAACGTCAAGTGAATTGTTTGAGCTCGAAAATTTGCTTAAGACTTTTCATTTTGATTTCAATTCTCGTGTATCATGGAAATGGAGTCTTGCAAATAATGGGGTTTTTTCGGTTAAAAAGCTATCGTTTTTGCTTGATGAGCACATCCTTGGTACCCCTTCCGGAGTCAAAAAAACATTAAGAAACAACCTTATTCCAAAAAAGGTTGAGATTTTTGTGTGGAGGTCGTTGAAAAAAAGAATACCGGTTCGGATCGAGCTTGACAAAAGAGGCATTGATCTCCATAGTGTTCGGTGTCCCGTTTGTGATGACGATCTTGAATCGGTTGATCATTCCCTTATCAATTGTAAATTTGCGAAGGATGTATGGTCTCGTATTCATAAATGGTGGAACTTCGGTTCGTGTTCGTTTGCTAATGTTGAATTTCTTGAGGGCAATATTACTCAATCTTCGAGCGCTCTCGGGAAAAAAATATGGCAAGCCGTGGTTTGGGTAAGTGCTTATTATTTGTGGAAAAATCGCAATTTGAAGACCTTCCAAAATGAGTCGTGGTGTGCTTCGGTCCTCGTTAGCGAGATTCAAGTTAAAGCTTTTGATTGGATCTCGAATCGTTTAAAAGGCACAAAGATCGATTGGTTAAATTGGCTTGTTAATCCTCAAAAATTTTTAGATTTGTAATATTTTCGTGTAGTGCTTTTTAGCATTTCGTGTACCTTCTATGGGTCGGTCATCCCTGTTTGACCGGCGCCTTGTTTTGTACTTGTTATAGTTGTTGTGAATAAAATCATCTTGCTTTTCAAAAAAAAAAAAAAAAAAAAAAAAAAAAAAAAAAAATAGTTGTCAGTGTATCTCTATGCTTGGAACATGCTCAAATTATTTTATTTCAAAAGCTAGTCTTAATTTGTTATGGGTCATAATTGTTTATATGGATTATCTTATTGTTTCAACAGTGGCATATTAACTGCTAAAGCAACAAAACTCACTCTAGTGGTCTACTAGTTCACCCATTTATACTTATGTATTGGAATAGGGGCGGGTAAATCTCAAGTTCGAGTCTCTCCCCTTAAAAATATCTGTGGGATTTATTTCCTGAAAGCCAAATTTTCCCTGTGAGGTTTTACCGAGCCGTATTTAGGATCCAGGTCCGACCCGCCTGCCCCTCGGATGTTTTAAGGTTCGGATTCCTATAATTCAGTTCGGGTTTCTGCCCAAAAGCGCGTGCGGGCGTGATAAATGAGAGTATTCAATGCCAACAACTTGCCTTTAAAAAAACTGTCAAGAGGTAGTTCTTAAAATAAACTGTCAATAGTTATAATATATACTACGTATTGCTTAAAATAAACCATCACAAGGTAGTTCTGTATTGGGAGTAGTTGGAACTCAACATTCTTACAAGAGGTGAGAAAAACCTAAAAGGCTAAAAACTTTATGCTTAAAACATTGTGTTGTAGCTCATGTGCCTAACATTCTTACAAGATGGGAGAAAAACCTAAAAGGCTAAAAAACTTTATGCTTAAAATCTTGTGTTGTAGCTCATGTGGTAGTGGCATGACTCTCTTAGCGAGGGGTCAATAGTTCGACTCCCTTGGGGTGCAGCATTGCACACATGGTTTCCCTTTTACCTTGAATTTCACCCAAAGGTGCTTTCCGCACATCGCGTTGCGGGCAGTGAGGGAGGGGGTTTTACCGGCCATGCCCTCGGATTGGGCCGGGCTTCCTCCTAGGTAGCAGTTGGGGGGCGGGTTATGCAAATGCAGGGAGATGAACGTGTGTGTGGTTAAGTCTCCCTGAGTGATTTCGTAAGGCTGTTCAAAAAAAAAACTTTATGCTTAAAATAGATCAAGCTCATTTTTTTTGAAAAATACATATCACACACACACACACACACACACACACACATATATATATATATATATATATATATATATAATCTGATGATCAGTTAAGTTACAAATAATAAGAATCACATGATTCGTCTGATCCTACTGCGTTCTGATGAACGAAACAATAAACATAAACATCCACCAATAATTGACAACAAACTAACAAAACGCCCCTAAACAAACCAATCGCTCAATAATCATAACTCAAACTATATCAAACAGCCAACATCAAAACAAAAGCATCCTATACTAATTTCCCCCCCCCCCCCCCCCCCCCCAAAGTCGTACAATTAGGACCTCGATATGATGTTTATCGTTTCGGAGGTTATGTTCCTTTTTGCTCTTTTTCGGCACCAGAAATTACCTATCACTTATTACGGCGAACTCTTATAAAAAATAATAAAGTAAAAGATTGAAAACTTACCTTTAAATAGTTAATTTTTAAATTTTTACAAATTAATCATGTAATAAAGATTGGAAACTTACCTTTAGATATAGATGTCAATTCTGTTACATTTCACCTTTGCATTTTTTTATCATGTAATAAAAATTAATCTGTCCTTAAGTTATGAAATTCCAATTTGTACCTTGTTGTTTATAAATAAATTGTAAATTGATACTAGTATTACATGTGGCCAATTTATTATGGTTTTCTGTATAATGTTTGTCAGGGACAAGTGCTGCCATAAAGGCAGTTGCAGCATAGTATCAGCACAGGTTTTGCAGTCACTCATAATAATATCCAAATACAAATACTACATACACTGCCCAAACCAGATCTCACACACACCTTCAATTCCCTTCACATCACATAAATACTAAAATCTGTAACACAAACCATTAGTTTATTTTATTTCTTTATTAGTAGTTCAAGCTGATCCATCTTTTTTCTTTCTTTCTTTTCTGATTTCTCATCAATTAAGGTGTTATGAATTATGAAATGGAACTGATGAATAATAATAATAATAATACATTAAGAAATGATGATAATAATTTCAAGTTCCCATTTACTTCAACTCAATGGCAAGAATTAGAACATCAAGCACTTGTTTACAAATACATGATTTCTGGCATCCCTATTCCTAATGATCTCTTATCCTCCATTAAAACAAGCTTGTATTCTTCTACAAAACTCATCATGCACCACCAATCCCCTCATCAATCTAGTAAGTCCTAATTGTGTTTTTGCTTACTTAAGTATGCTTACCATCTTTACCAATTCATCTAAAATGAAGCAAAGTATTATCTACAAACAGTATGATCTTTAGTCATGGGTGGTGATATTTACAACATTTTTTCAATAAATACAATTGAAGTTTGAAACTTTTTGTGTACTTTGCAAACTCTTAATACAAATGTTGGGTATTTTTATCAAATATAATGCTACAATTTGCTTATTTCAAACTGATTAGTCTAATTGGTTTCAAAAATTACAACTACACCCCCTCAAAATCTAATGAATATTTAATGATTTGCAGTTGGATGGAAGTGTTTTCAAATGGGATTTGGTAAAAAAATAGATCCAGAGCCAGGAAGATGCAGAAGAACAGATGGAAAAAAATGGAGATGTTCAAAAGAAGCTTATCCTGATTCAAAATACTGTGAAAGGCACATGCATAGAGGCAGAAACCGTTCAAGAAAGCCTGTGGAAATAACACCACCACCATTATCAACAATGTCTACAAAATCCCTAAATTACCCTTCACCATCAAATTCACATTCACCTTATGTTTCTCCAAATCATCATAAACTATCATCATCATCATCATCATCATCAGCTAGGTGTCATGATAATGTTTTGTCATGTCAAGATGGCTTTTGGTTGGAATCTAGCCCTTATTCAGAAAAAGATCACAGGTTTGTTTTTGGTGTTCATGTCAAAACTTTAATAATCTGTTGTTGTCATGATTGTACACATGCAATATCAGACACTCACGTGCTAATGTGCAGTGGCATATATATGGTACAGTGAATGATTCTTTTTCTGTATCAAGTTTTATGCTTTTGATTACAATTTCTACTTTTTCATGCTAACTGGTAAACTTACCATTTAAAGATGCAAACTTTAACATTCAAATTGTAATTTAGCATGGTCTTAGCTTATCTTTTATTGTACTCCTATGGGCAAACAGCGTAGGGGTATTTTAGTCATTTTAAAATAAGTAGTCCAAGTCTTCCTTACGACCATCTAATCAATCGCCAATGTGTTGCTCACATATTATTTACAGTATATTATTATTTATTTCAAGAAATGAAAGCATTGTTATGTCATGACATTGTAAATCAAGATGAGTATAACATATGTTGAAGGTTTGAAGCATTATATCTTTATATGCATCTCAAGCACAAGTTAAAAGGACAATGCCATTCCTAAATGAAGCAATTTTCAAACAAACATAGGCTAAAATTATCATTCTATGAAACGGATATTTGTACATGAATGTGTGGATAATGGACATGTAATTTTACAGTCTCTCTTAGTTAGTGTTGTTCGCAGATGCTGGTTTAGTAGTTTTGAGTTGATTGTTGATGTCTGTTTTGTGTTAAGTTCAATGTTGTTAGGGTTAATCTTTCAATAGGTAGTTCCAAAAAGATCTTTGAATCTTGCCAATCAGACTTGTTAGGGTCTGACTCAATTTGTAACTCATTTAGATCGTTTGAACTAGACTATCTATTTTATATTTTTTCGCCAAAAAACAAATTAAAAATGTTTCTTCTTTGTCTCGAATAACCTGAACTGGGAAAACATTAGGAAAACATTATATGTTTACCCGTTTACCATTAATATGATTCTAGTATAGTTTGATCCGATCCATTAAGTAGGATTATTCTTTGTACACGGTGGTTATATTTTAAAAGTCAGAGCTGACTTTTTCAAAAAAATTGATAGCTACAGGATGAAAGAGGATGTAGATGAACATTTATTTTTGTCCGAAAGTGGTGGCGGTGATTCTTGGCGCTTGGATTCACTTGTGATGAACTCTTCTGCTTCACTTGCACAATCCAAGCAGCAAACTTTATTGGATCATCAAAACGACTACTCATATCTGCAGCTCCAAAACACCTCAAGACAACGACAAATGCAGGATCTGGGACGTTGTTATGATCAATTGGGTTTCAAGATAGATATAAAAGATGAGCCCCAGAAGAAAGTAATGCACCATTTCTTTGATGAATCACCACACAATGACAACGATGATCGTAACAAAGATAACGACTCTTCAAAAACTCAACTCTCAATCTCTTTCCCTAGTTACGCTCATGACTTTTTCTTGAGCCATAACGGTAAATTCACCCCCTTTCAGTATTTTTTTCGTTTAGGTCATTAACAAATGCTCATGTTCTGTCAAGAATGATGCATGAATCGAGTGCACTTATGGTGATTAATTTCTCAATTTACTTCTTTCAATTGTTGCAGATAAATGAAGTTTCTAATTATGGCAAGAATGATTGAGGTGATGATAACTGCTGCATTTAGCCTTTTTGTGTAATTGTGGCAAGAATGCTAATGTTAGTGTTAATGCTAATGGTATTGTATGTTTTTATTAAAATTGTATGTTCAACATATGATTCGGGTGTTCATGACTTATTTATAGAAAGCTATTCTTATGCACATACCATTGAGATCTAGTTATATTAGTTCATCAATCAGAACCAATGAATCCTTCATCCTTTAAATATATATAATACAAAATATAAAAGAGAGTTATTCGATCGCAATGAGATTATCAATGTTCGCAACAGAGTTGGATGACGACACAATAATAATAAGGGTTATTAACGAAAACGCTCATTTCTCGAATAAACTATAACGATACGCCATCAAATAAACATAATTGCAAAAACGCCCTCGCGCACAAGGGGTTCTTGCGAACCTTGCGAATGCATGATTTTCAGCCAAGGATCGAGAAACTTCATATCGTGACGGCAAAATTTCACGTTGTGACCAAAATTTTTTTGGTCATGAACGGTTTTTTTGGTTTTGCAACTACGACAAAAAATAGGATATGCAAGATCGCAAGGCTCCCTTGCTAATGCTCAAAATCGTATATGCAAGGTTCATTGCAATAATGCCCAAAATCGGATAATTCCTCAAATAAACATAATTAAATTTTTTTTGTCGCGACCAGAATTTTGCGGTCACGATCTGAAGTTTCTTGTTCATGGACGAAAATCATGCATTCACAAGGTTCGCAAGAATCCCTTGCAAGGGCGTTTTTGCAATTATGTTTATTTGAGGGCGTATCGTTACAATTCGTAAAAAAAATATTGTTTTGGTTAACTACCCTCACAATAAACTCAAAAACTTAGATTCTGGGATATGTTAAAGCAAAAGCATTACACACCAATAGAAAAAGTAAACATAAAAAAGTTTTTGTTACTAGATCAACTATACACAAGCATGAATGTTCAGATGTTCTGAAAATCCGATACGACGTTTATTGCAATAATGATTCAAATGCAAGACAATATACAGTATACTTTGTTAGTTACATCTTTCGCAAATTATCTAACCTCGCTTGTAAATCGCTGTCTATGCCACCATCATCAGTTGCAGACGCTTCAGCTTGTGGCACCTTGTTCTTTGCAGCAGGGGTAGATACAGCCCCCGACGGTGCATTCAACAGCTGCAAGTACAAAACATTCCATAAATACCAGTTTCACCATTGGGAAATTACAATGTGTAACCAAACACGTAATGCCGTATTTTATTTAATTCCTGTTTTTTGCCACAAAAAAAAAAAAAATCGTATCCAAGGTTGAAAAAGACGCGAGAGAAAGAGATGAGTCGCTCAAGACCTTGAAAGGTCAAGATGGACGTTGACCAACGTTGACTTTTAAATAAAATTATATTAAACATATATATATATTAAAACATAAATGATGTACAAATAAGATGATGTGGTGTTAGTTTAAAATAATATATACGTTTTTATAATGTTTTCTTTGAGGGATATTGTGTAGGTCGGTGATTTCCCTACTAACTTTTAAATGGGATTAAGATTTTCATTTACACTAGAACAAGGAAAGACAAAAAGTTGAGTTTTGACCAATGTTGACCTACTTTGACCAGACTTTGACCCGACTTTTTGATGTTGACCGACTAATTAGACATTTTTAGGAGAAACGGTACGGGCTAGTCACCAAACCAACGCAACGCCCGCATTTGCAACCATGATCGTATCATCAATAGTTTGTAAAGACAGGAAAGTAGTAAATAGTAAGTCGGTTTTTTTAATGATAAAACATTGCCAAAACCATTGAATAGTAACGTTACCTAACATCGAACTTTAAAGAATATGAACACGGAAAAATAAAGAATACCTCTTGATTGATGTCAATTCCAATTTCATCAAGAACCTGGCTCACAAGCTCTTCTGTTTCATCCTCTTCTTCATCTCCTTCCAACGCATCATCGATTGCATCACCCATAACTTCGCTTACCATTTCCATCTTCTCATTTTGTCTCTCAAATTCTTGCATTATTTTCTGTAAAGACGGCAAGTTCATCTGCCTATTCATCTGCCCCATAGCCTTTGTCACACCTTTCATCGCTTCACCCATCGCTTGTGTAGATTTCATTGTCTAAAACATACATCATAATCATAATAATAGTAAAGCAGAGAGATATAACTGGATATGTGTAATAACTATAACTAATAAAAAAATAAATCAAATATTAATACTACGTAATATATACCTGGATTCTAAGCGAAACACCTTGGAGTTGGGATTTAAGCTTGTAAAATTTCTCAATCTGATGCCTTGTTCTAATGAGATCTTTTGCCATAACCTTAACAGCTCCCTAAATCATATATTAATGTTGTATACAGTCAAATAACATGACATGTAACCAAAAAAGAGCCTAACTTTACATCAAATTCACCTACTAGCATATCATAGTTCATAACCAACAACATCAAGAACTCATGGATTAGTAATCTAATTAGTATTCGTCTTGTGGAACACCTTTACACGCTGGCTAAAGTATACATGTAACTAATAATATTTATAAAAAAAGATGGATTACCATTTGGCCTTGTTTGGCGTTTTTCTTAATCTCTACAATCAATTTCTTCTCTTGTGTCTGCAAACCTTGCCTCTCCCTTTCTATTTCTCTAATCGATTTATCGAGCATTCGCTTGTTCTCCCTCAACAGCTCTGCATTCATCAAAATACATACACATAACTACAAAAGTTGCTACCTTTAATCAACAAAAAACACACAGTCTACTTAAAAAATAAATTAAAACATTTTTTTTTTTAACTTCTGCAACAAAAACAAAAAGTAGAGTAGTAATTCTAATTGTTAAAGATTTAAAGTCAACTGGTACAACTATGTCGTTCTCCTTGTACTTCAAGGAACAACATATAAATCAATTGCACAAACATTAATCTGATTGATTAATTATACAATCTATAACACCTAAAAAATCAACTTGAAAAAAAATAAAGATGAACTTAAAAAGTTTTTAATGAACATAAGATCATGATCAACCTCCATAAAAGCAAACTATACAATAAATAACACTTAAACAAAATCAACCTTAGTAGTTATCACATATACCCAATTGCCAATTTCATAAAGTAATCAATCAATTTAAGCAAGCAAATAAGATCAAGAATTATAGATACAGATATAGATGGATATAGAGGTGAAAGTAGTAACCTGCTGGTGTCTTTTTCTTCCAAAACAGGAAACTCATTGTGATCTAAAATCCTAAAAGTGGTCGATAAACCTTAAAAGTTGTTCCTCGCAAATTATTTTGGGTTCGTTACTTCGTTTTGTTAATTGGGATTTTAGATCGATGTTTTGTAATTCGTAGGTGGTTTAGTGGTTGTGATGAATGATGATGATTGTGATCCACGGCGGAGGATAAATCCGAATAAAATACGGAGTACTAGTATATGTATATGTGTATATACGTATATTTACATTTATTTACTAATATTATATTATTATTTTTAATATATTTAATTTAATTATTTATTTCATCTGGAAATTGGGCTTTCTTAATCAAAGGACCATTGGGCTTTATTATTCAAGAACTAATGGGCTTTTGTATTTTTCATCCTATCAAATCACCGTAACAATTGGATCCAATTTCACATTATAAAGAATCCATGGATGAAGATAGACAAGTAGATTTCTAATTTCTAATCGTAACTAAATCTTCAATTTTTATTTTGATTTGGAGCGAATAAATTGAAGCAAAATAGCTATTAAATAATATCTTTAGTTTACTAGAGACATCGACATTTTATTTTAGCTCGGTGGAAATTAAATACTTTTCCTTAGGACCCTCTCAAATAGAAATAGAGAACGAATTAACTAGAAAGATTGTTAGAATCGCCTTCTTCTAGAGGGATCATCTAGAAAGCGAGTAGTTTTGAATTGAATATATTCCAACAAAAAGCTGACATAATGATAAAATGATAAAGAAGATGAAAATCATCTCATTATGAACTGAGTAGGGCTAGTGTTTTTACAAGAAATCTCTAGCCAACCTTCCTGCAAGAGATCTTTTCTTAACATCAAACATATTGGTACTAGAGAGAAATGATAACTCCAACAATTTCTTTGTTCTCAACGCTTCCCAATTGCCAGGAATTAGTCACTTCAACAGCCTTCGATGGTTATACGAGTATCCAAAATACAAACGAGATGGATATTTGTTGTCCCAACCATTCTTTTAGTCCCAAACCTGCTTAAGAAAGGGATAATTTATAACAAATTTTTCGTGTTGTTGATTCCTAGGTGTAGTGCTTCTTCCCCTCTGCTGCCTATTGGTACTAGTGGACTAGGATTGACCCGAACCTATAGGTATAACCTTTCGCTCAATACTATAATCGAGAATTGAAACATAGCATCTGAGGCTGCATTAATCGAGGATACACGACAGAAGGAATTGTTCTATCTCCAAACTTTACCTTCAAGAAGCGTAGATTTTTTTATTTTTTTTCCCGATCACGAATCATGGGCATTTTTCGTAAGACTGAGAGTAAAAAAAAAAAAATCAAATCGCACCATCTTTGTAATAGCTAAATGCCTATTTTTCTCCCGAAGTTGTCGGAATTATTCGTAATAAGATATTGGCTACAATTGAAAAGGTTTTTTCAATAAAATTTCCATTTATCCGCGATCTAGACATAGGTAGCAATCCATTCTCTCATTGTTCTCATTACTTCTCGCGGGAAAATGATCCACAAGGAAAAGAATTCTACAGTACGAAATAACATAAAACATATTCATAAAAAAAAGATATTCTATATCAATATTAAAAATTCAATATTCAAAAACACAGAGACAAAGGGCTGAGATTTGAATAGGAAAAAGAGTGGATCTGCTGGGTCCCAAATGAATTGGCTTATTCGAAAAAGGCATTGTTCTTTGGAAGATCTATCTCGTGTCTGGTACTGCACGGTTCCACTCTGCAAGAACTCCGAATCATTCTCTTGAAGCTCATCCTCTTCATCATAAATGATCCGCTTGCCCCGAAATGACCTGGACCAATAGGGAAATCCCAATTCATTGGGCCTTTCGATACAATCAAATAGAAAGCCCCAAGGGCGCCATATTCTAGGAGCCCAAACTATGTGATTGAATAAATCCTCCTCTATCTGTTGCCGGTCGAGGGCTCCTTAGTAGTCGAAAGCAGCACTAGCTTACGCTCTGACCCGAGTAGCATGGAGCACGTAGAATCCCGTGTGAATCAGCAAGGACCACCTTGCAAGGC
The DNA here is from genome assembly GCF_046630445.1 of Rutidosis leptorrhynchoides. NCBI lineage: Eukaryota > Viridiplantae > Streptophyta > Magnoliopsida > Asterales > Asteraceae > Rutidosis > Rutidosis leptorrhynchoides. The sequence continues at coordinate 104,392,581 of NC_092338.1, read as the reverse complement.
TAAATACTCCTGGGTGACCGATAGCGAAGTAGTATCGTGAGGGAAGGGTGAAAAGAACCCCCATCGGGGAGTGAAATAGAACATGAAACCGTAAGCTCCCAAGCAGTGGGAGGAGGTCAAGCTCCCTTCCGCCTTTGCACTCGAGGGCCAATCTCCGACCGGCCCGAGGAAACCTTTGCACGCCTCCGTTACCTTATGGGAGGCCTACGCCCCATAGAAACTGTCTACCTGAGAATGTCCCTTGGCCCGTACGTCCTACCACAAGGTTAGAATTCTAGCTCTTCCAGAGTGGTATCTCACTGATGGCTCGGACCCCCCCCCCCCCTGTGACGATCTCTCCAAATCCATATGGACAATACGTCATTCATTGATTTCATTGCGAGGTATTTGACCTCTATATGATACGTTTTGTAAACATTGCATTCTTTTAAAAAGGCACACCATAATGAATATTTAAATCAAAGGTTTTCGACATCTAATAATTTCTACATATATACAATCACTGTAAATAATAGTTTACAATAGTACTTCTGTTGACAATGCAGTCAAAATAAGATACATGGTGATGATTTGGTGAATGCAACGTTTCCTTGAAAAATATGCCATGTATGACTCCATGCACATAGCTTGTCTAACATATAAGCAAACAGCGGAAGACTTCTAGGAAACCTGAGAATAAACATGCTAACAAGTGTCAACACAAAGGTTGGTGAGTTCATAGTTTTAATGTTTCGTATAATCTGTATATAAAGGTGGATCACAAGATTTCAGTTGTTTCATCCAGAAACGTTTATCAATAGATTATATAAAAGTGGATCACAAGATTTCAGTTGTTTCATCCAGAAACGTTTATCAAAATATTCTACGAAATTGAGCACCCTGGTAACTAAACTTAACGTATATATAATTTGTACCCTTTGTATAATCATCTTAATAATACACGCAAACCAACGTGTACGCTTCTCAAATAGCATACGTCCGTTAAAAGGCTAGTGCTCTAGCTCGGACGGGGATATCAAGCCCTATGGATCCATATATAACTACTCGCGCCCACCAGTTCTTATAACCAGCGGTTACTAGTTACCAAAGCTAAGGGATTTTCGGTTCAAACTCGGTGTAGAATTTAGTATGTACTTGTATCCATTGCGTTTAAAATAAAGTGCATGTATTCTCAGCCCAAAAATGTATATTGCAAATGCAATTAAAAAGGGAGCAAATGAAACTCACGCATATAAGTATTGTAAATCAGTTAATAAAGCATTTGCATGTATTCTCAGCCCAAAAATGTATTGAGTAAAAGGGATCATATGAAACTCACGCATATAAATCTAGTATTTTCAGTATTTATAAACAGTCGCATGTATTCTCAGCCCAAAAATATATTGAGTAAAAGGGATCATATGAAACTCACACAAAATCAGTTTTAGTATTTGTATCCATTTAGTAAAACAATTTATAAAACTGTGCATGTATTTTCAGCCCAAAAATATATGTAAAAAGGGATCAAATGAACTCACTGTTTAATATTGATATACAATATTGTAGGAAAGCACGTAGACGCATCGGAGATGATAAACACGAGGTTTGATTCACAAAAATACCCCCGAACATTACCCATAATTTCCTTGGCAATAACCCATATTTTCCTTAGCTCTAGCTCGCTCGGAAACTCGTTTTGAAAATTACTTGGACATCACTCCGTCGTAATATTTTTTGTACATTATTATTTTTGTATCGCAAAAATAATAACACTAATAATAATAAAATAAAAAAAAAAATAATAAGATTAATAATAATCTTATTAATAATAATAATAATAATAATAATAATAATAATAATAATAATAATAAATAATAAATAATATTACGGAGTATATATATATTTGTGTATGTGTGTGATTTAAATCGAGCGAAAACACTGAAATTTATAGATGTGGCCTGAAATCTGGAGTCATGCGACTCGCATGGAAATGGCCTTCTGGCCATGCGACTCGCATGAGGACCAGGGACAGCTCACATTGTTTTGGCTCCTAGCTTGTCGACATAATATAAAATAAATATAAATATAATATATATAATTTAAATTAATTAATTATATATTATATTAAATTCACGTGCATAGTTGACTTGTAATTTTTGTTCCGATAAGTCGTACGTTGTCACTCGACTTATGTCCCGGTTCCAGTTTTTCGAACGCCCTTTCGTACGCTGAGAAAACTTGTACTTTACGTTTCGTGAATCGTACCTTTGTCAAAATATAGTCTTAAATCATCCATAAAATATACCACTGTAGCAAAGTTACTGTAGCAAAGTCAATTTTTACTGTAGCAATTCACTGTAGCAAAGTCAATTTCACTGTAGCAAATAGTAATTTTCAAAAATACTGTAGCATTTTGGGTACTGTAGCAATTTGAAATGTTACTATCGTTTACTAAATAACTTGAAATTATATATATGTATATATCTTTTAATATATATAAATCAGTTTTTTTTAAATACACATTGGAAGTTATTTATAAATAAATTTTAATAATAAATATTTCAACTTATCATATATATTCAAATAGATATTTAAACCAATAAGTTTAATGTACGGTATCAAATAATTAATACATTGTTACCTTTTCAAGTTATAGTATATATGTATCTATTTACATATAATTGTTCGCGAATCGTCGAAAACAACCGAAGGGTATTTAAATATATAAAAGTAGTTCAAAAATTTTGAGATTCAGTTTTACAGACTTTGCTTATTGTGTCGAAAATGTTAATCATAAAAAGATTAAGTTTAAATTTGGTCAGAAATTTTCGGGTCATCACAGTACCTACCCGTTAAAGAAATTTCGTCCCGAAATTTGAGTGAGGTCGTCATGGCTAACAATAAAAATGTTTTAATGACGAATATGAGTTGATAATAGAGTTTTATCTATGTTTGAATAATATAGATAAAATAATCCAATTACTCGAAGCGTATGAGAGAAGTTATCGTAATCAAGTGAAATGGAGAATAAAGATGCGTCTTATCTCTTGATGTAGTAACGATTGATTTCCAGATTTTAAGGAATAGAAAATCTTCATAATTTAAATAAGATTTGATTTTTCAGAATATGCGGAAATTAAGATTTTCTTTGATTAAATGCGTAATCTGCCTCTATTGCTGCGTCCGATATTTTGCTATAAATTGACCTCTTTCGTTTCATTTATTTTCAACACTCCTATAATCTTCTTTCTTATTTCATACATCCCAATAAATTGTGAAAATGCTTAATCCAGTTCTGATTCTTGATATTTTCCTGGCTATCGTATCCTTCATTCTTCTTTTTCATCTGCCACCAGAGGAAGTTATTTTCTTCTACTATTACCTTGGGGTTATAGTATTTTTCATTCTCCCGTGTCTTTATATTGCTATACGCATTGATATACACGGTTTGTAATTTCGGGGTTGTTATCGGGCTTTATGTTCTCCATTATATTTCGGAGCTTCATGCTTTCGTTTTCTCTTCCCGACCTTAAGTCAAGCGAATAATGGTCCAGAATTCGTGGGTATGAATTTCAGAATAAACATAATTAATGTTCTAAGAAAGAAACGGTAATGGCACAATCTGACTTGTCAAATTACCAGAATATCCGGAAAAGACCGAATCATCAAGAAATATATTTTCTTGATATATTTAGAGATTATATAGAATGAAAGAGTTATGTAACATGGTTTATGATGAGGGTGTGATCTGTGAACCTTTGTCACGTTCCATTAGAAACTCAACATGACTTACTGTAATATAATCACGTTGATCAAGTGTCATTATATTATACTAACTCATGCTTCAGTTCCCAACATTACTTCAAAACATCCATTTTTTTCGAATTTTTCAGATTTTAGAAATTAAAATAGTTTCTTTTATGATGTAACACAGATAGCGCGAAGAGGTAATGATTTCGAATAAGAATGGTTTCAAAAAATATTTTCAGAAATATGGAGGATATTATAATGGGAGATACGATGATATCTTAGAATATTTAAGATAAGATGATGATGAAGAATATTGTCCGCAAAGGTTTTAGTGTAAGGAGCAAGGTATTCGTTAATGATTTCAGCAGACTCTGAATCATTTGGATTCTTTGAAGGTAGATTTAGTCTTTGTGATTTGTCCACAGCCTCCTTCATGGTCTGCTCAATCCGTTTTTCAATTCCAAACCTTCTCTTTTTCTCTGCTTTACCACCATACTATTCTTTATCATCAAACTTTTGACTGTTAAGGTCGTTTACAGTTTTTGCTGCTTCATCAACATTTTTCCAGAATTCGGAGAACTAGTTTCGTAGTTTGGGGTATTTTTCGGAAACTTCACATTCGAAGTATGTAAGTCCAGGAGGTAGACGTTATATGTACACATATAACTGTTGGCGTAGACGTGCTACAAGATTTCAAGATACTGATTGCTAATTCCCGATAGTTGGTATGGCAATTGCCGTTACAAGATGTGGATGAGTACATGATACAGTTTCAATGAGTATAAGGATTTTTCGGAAGGTCAAAGATTAATGAAGTTGTTGGTAAATTTACTGCTAATGTGGTGGAACATGAAAGATTCCCCGATAACAAAAATGTATATGCCAAAGTTACAAGTCTGAAAGGTCGTCGTTGACTGGTTGAACGGTTGATAATACTGGATACTTGAAAAGGAATTGTAAGATTATTTTCAGTAATAATAATGCCGAAGGATTTATCACAGATACGTGTTAAAGTTTTACTTAGGTTTCGAGAGCTTTCCAGATGTATGATTATAAGTACAAATCTTTCTTCTCGTAGATATCGTGTAGTTGGTTTGTCTTCTCGTTTGTTCATTAGTTGAAGTGTTTCCTATAATTTCGATGGGTTTGAACGCAAAATGTAATCATCTGATGTTCTAGTACTGTTCTGAATTCAAAGCATGGTTTTCGAAGCATGGTTTTGAAAGATGTAGGAATCTAAGAGTGATGTTTTTCGTTTAATCTTGACTTGGATTCTGATCTATCGAAATCAGAATATGAAATTGAATGAAAATGGTTATTCTGTGATGAACAGATACGTATATCTATAGGTTTGAGCAGTATAATTAATGATTGCTGAATCAGAATTGAAGAATGTATAGTGTAACATATTAATGTGGAATTTATATATTTCTAGGGTATTACCTACCCGTTAAAATATTCTCATCATTAACAGTTTGTACAAAAGGATTTTCAATTACAATCTTTATGAAAATATATGTATGTATATTTCCTTCGGATGTAATATAGATTTAATGAGTTATTAAACTCATTTGATTTTCGGTTGGAACTAGAAACGAATAATCTCTTCTATATTAAAGATTACATAATCGTCGCAGGATATTTCTCCAATGAAGTTATGAATTAATACTTCATCGTTTATAGTTATTAGTATTCTTCGGTGTCTACGGTGCGTATGAGGTTGATACTCGTGGGACAGATTGTGAAGTTGAGGTTTGCGATGCAGATGTTGTTGGTGATGGTAATGGTACTGTTGGTGTTGTTGTCGGTGGTACTGTTGATGCCGGTGATGCTGCTGGTGTTTGTAACCTTTGCACCATATTCTCCAAAGCCACTACCCGAGCACGAAGCTCGTTGACTTCTTCTACTACACCAGGATGATTGGCGGTTCGGACGAGCGGATGAATAAGATCCAGAATTTGAGAGAGTATATGATCATGACGAGATATTCTGGAGATGAGAGAGAAAATGGTATCACGAACAGGTTCGCCGGTAAGTGCTTCAGGTTCTTCGCCAAGAGGGCAATGTGGTGGATGGAAGGGATCGCCTTCTTCTTGTCTCCAATAATTAAGTAGGCTACGAACCCATCCCCAATTCATCCAGAATAGATGATGGCTAATTGGTTGATCCATTCCGGTTACACTGTCTTCGGAATTCAGGTGAATATCCATATCGGAATAGCTGTCAGTGTTTGAACTAGATATGGGATCCATCTTGTATAAATAGGGAGATGATTTTTTTATATGAATTAGATTATAGAATTTAGTTTGGTATTCTTCAATACATAATTTACATATGTATATATAATACCAAATTCCATAAATCACGGAGAAATTTTCGGAAGATATCAGGAAAAGTTTACAGTAATAGATACGCTAAGATATGAATTTTTGTCTATACACTATTTATGCAATAAATGCAGGAAAATGTGTCTAGACTTAAGAATGATAAGCATGTAATTTTCGATAATAAATGATAAGCAAAACTTTTAACTTGCAGACACGGTCGAAGTCCAGACTTACTAATGTATCTTAACAACTATCAGTTAGACACATTCATGCAAGACCTGATTCGCTAGGACCAACGCTCTGATACCAACTGTGACGATCTCTCCAAATCCATATGGACAATACGTCATTCATTGATTTCATTGCGAGGTATTTGACCTCTATATGATACGTAGACGCACGTAGACGCATCGGAGATGATAAACACGAGGTTTGATTCACAAAAATACCCCCGAACATTACCCATAATTTCCTTGGCAATAACCCATATTCACAAAAAAAAAACAAGCATGCTTTTGAGGTAACCACTCGATCAACATCAGGAAAAAGGAATCTTGAAAAATCGGTTCTAGTATTGAGATTGATATGTATGGGTTAAAAATACCATTCAAAGAAAGAAATGAAGTCTTTGTACTGCTTTTGAGATGTCTTCGGAATATATAAAAACAAGATAAAAGTAAGCATGCATGCATTGATATCCCCTAGATAAGCATACTTTATATTTAAATATTTATTAGGTAGACAAAGAGATTAACTTTTAATGAGATTGTGAATTGTGATTTAAAAAAAAAAAAAAAAAAAAAACGTATACTCTTAAAAACATTAAAATTAGATGGCTATACAATTTAGTCCCTCCTAGTCCTATATTTTAGTATCTTTAGCCAATACATGTAGTTTTAATTCAATATATATGTTAATATAGTGATTTAACTTTTGATTTTTGTAGTCGAAACGTTAAATATATATTAATTCATGATTAATGTTGTTAATGTACTTTTGTTTTTTGTAACCGGAACGTCAAAGTACATTTTTTCGTTAAATATATCATTTGTTGATATTGTTAAAAAGAGCTTAAGGAAGTAGCATCTTTTATTTTGAAAAATATATAACTATGTGAATATTATTTTCTTTAATCTATCACTTGGACGGTTTCAAGTTTCGAAACATGGAACCGAAAAGTCGTGCAATTCGGATTTATAGGAACTATAATCTTGTATATTATTGTGTTAATAATAGTTTCATAATAGGTTTTATGGATTATAATTGGAAACATAGTGCCATTTTTCTCTATAGCCTATGATGAACTAATATTTAATAAAATAATATAGTTGCAAGACGATTGCATATTTTGATGGATATAACTAATCTTGCATTATTGTCTTTCATATAGAATTTTTTGTTCAATCATGGCTTCCGCATCAAAGAACATTGTCGCTGAACTTAACAAAGGTGTTAAGTTGAATGGTGACAACTACGAAATATGGAGCATGAAACTCGAATATGTGTTGGAAGAGCAAGAGGCTCTTGTTGCTCTTACTCAATCAATGGAAGTACCTGAGGTGGGTGATACGGAACAACATAAAAGGGATGCTGAAGTGTACATCACTTGGAAACGTAAGAACACCATTGCTCGCATTACGTTGCTGAGCAGCATGGATGATGACATCATGCGTGATTTTTGCAAGTATGAACTAGCAAAAGATATGTGGAAAGCATTGGCTGACAAGTTTGGTGCAACCTCTGTGACCAAACTAAGATCTCTCACTATCAAGTTTGACCAATATAAAAAGAAGTCTGATCATACCATGAAAAAGCATGTCAGACAAATGTCAAACATGATAAGTGAATTGAGAAACGCAGGTCATGTTCTTACTGATGAACAACAGGTTCAAGCTATGATCCGTTCCTTGCCTCATAGTTGGGAGCAAATGAAAATGCATCTCACACATAATGAGAACATCAAGACTTTTGAGGACTATGCGCGCCATTTAGAGCTAGAAGAAGATCGGATTGAGGCCGGTAAGTCAATCACTGAGGTGAATATGGCGACAAGCTCTAAAAATGCTTTTGGGCATAAGCGCAAGTTTCATCACCATAAGGGTAAAGAAACTTATAAGTCCAACAAAAGGCCAAACACCAATCATCGTGGCAAGGGAACACGTCCCTCCAAGAAAGTAAACATTGCAAAGGTAAAATACTACAATTGTAGCAACAAAGGGCATTTTGCTCGTGATTGTCCTGAACCTAAAAAGGTATATTCTTACGATGCTTATGTTAGCAAACTTTGTGTTGCTAGTTCTGTTTTCTTAACTGAATCTCAACCTTTGTGGATTGTAGACTCAGGAGCAACAGACCATGTAGCTAAGGACAAAGACACCTTTGTAGAATTTCGGCGAGTTTCTCATGGAGTTATGTGGATTTATGTAGGAAACAACTCAAGAGTTCCAGTTGAAGGGATCGGGTCATGCAAGTTAGTCATGCGTGAAGGACGAACCCTAATCCTACATGATGTTTTATATGCTCCTCAAATTCGTCGAAATTTGATTTCTGTTTTGGTTTTGTTAAGACTTGGTTTTCATTGGTACTTTCATGATAATGTTGTTAGGTTGTCTTTGGGAACAAACTCTTATGGTTTTGGTTATGTTCTTAATGGTTTTATCGTCATGGATGTTGATTATCTTAATAATAAACCATGTTTTTCCTTAGTTGCATCTTCTAATAAGTTTGATAATGATGTAAACAATTGGCATGCTAGACTTGGTCATATCGGCCAACAAAGAATGAATAGATTAGCTAGAGATGGTTTACTGGCTAATATTGATAAAGTGGAATTGTCCACTTGTGAGCACTGTCTGGCAGGAAAAACTGCGAGAAAACCATTTGGAAAAGGAACTCGTGCCGATTATCCATTGCAACTAATACATTCAGATATATGTGGCCCTATGAATATTCGAGCAAGGCATGGAGCGTATTATTTCATCACATTCATTGATGATTATTCTCGATTTGGTTACGTCTACTTGATCTCTCACAAATCCGAAGCGTTGGATTGTTTTCAAAGTTATATGAATTTTGTTGAGAATCAATTAGAACGTAAGATTAAAGCATTAAGAACCGATCAAGGACGTGAATACCTATCTGATTCGTTCAAAGATCTATGTGATACTAAAGGTATTCAACGTCAATTAACTACTCCTAGGACTCCGCAACAAAATGGTGTTGCAGAAAGGCGGAATAGAACGCTTCTTGAAATGGTTAGGTCAATGATGGCACAAGCAAATTTACCTATCACCTTTTGGGGTGATGCTTTGTTAACTGCCACATTTGTACTTAATCGTGTGCCTTCAAAATCAGTAACTTCCACACCATATGAGTTATGGACAGGTCGCAAACCTGACTTGAATATGTTAAGACCTTGGGGTTGTGCAGCGTATACTTTGGATTCCTCACACAAATATGGAAAATTAGGTCCAAGAGGAAAGAAGTGTGTTTTCATAAGATACTCTGAACAATCAAAAGGTTATGTGTTTTTGGGTGAACACGAAAGTGGGAGCATAACTGAATTTGAATCTCGAGATGTTACATTCTTGGAAAACGAGTTTCCAAAACAAGGGGATCTTGATAAAGATTGGTCTTTATTTGAGACTACAGAATTACCTCATTCGAGTGGGAGAGATTTGAGGAGTGAAGATGAAGAATTTGTTTCTTTGGATATAACTCCTCAACCTATTACGAATGAAGATAATTCTGATCCGAGTGGGAGCAATATAGCAAACCAAGAACATGTTTCCGAAGAATCTCAACCCGTTGCTACCGAGCATAATTCTGATCCAAGTGGGAGCAATTTGGTAAACCAAGAATCTGTTTCAATGGATAACCAACCACGACGAAGTAGTCGTCAAAGTAAACCTCCACTTCGGTATGAGATCGAAGATGGTTATACTTTTATGGTTCAACTAGAAGAGGATGAACCAAGAAATATAAATGAAGCTCTCACTTGTCCTGCAAAGAATGAATGGTTCAAGGCAATGGAAGAAGAGATGGAGTCTATGAGTTCCAACAACGTTTGGGAATTGGTTGAGCTTCCAAAAGGAAGAAAAGCCATAGGGAGTAAGTGGATTCTCAAAATAAAGCGTAAAGCTGATGGTAGTATTGAAAGATACAAAGCTCGACTTGTGGCAAAAGGCTATAATCAACAGGAAGGGATTGACTATGAGGAAACGTTTTCACCTGTTGTAAGACTCACCTCAATTCGTTTAATTCTAGCAATAGTGGCAAATATGAACCTTGAATTACATCAAATGGATGTAAAGACTGCTTTCCTAAATGGAAATTTAGATGAAGAAATCTATATGGAACAGCCGACGGGTTTCATCAAAGAAGGCCACGAACATGAGGTTTGTAGATTGCTTAAATCAATATATGGCCTCAAGCAGTCATCAAGACAATGGTATATACATTTTCACAATGTGATCACGTCACATGGCTTCAATGATGTCAGTGAAGATAATTGTGTTTATACCAAAAGGTCTAAAGGAATATTTGTCATATTGTCATTATATGTTGATGATATATTGATTGCTGGAAATGACAAGGAGTATGTTTTTGAGGTTAAAAGATGGCTATCATCTAACTTTGAAATGAAAGATATGGGTGAAGCTGAATATATCCTTGGAATTAAAATTTCAAGGGATCGCTCAAGGAAGTTGTTGGCTCTTTCGCAAGAGACTTATATCAACAAGATTCTTGAACGTTTTAACATGCGTAAGTGTAACCCCATAGACACTCCTATAGCTATTGGTGATATGTTGAGCATGAGCGGGTGTCCACAAACTCCACAAGAAGAACAGAAAATGAAAAATGTTCCTTATGCTAGTGCGGTTGGAAGTCTCATGTATGCTATGATGTGTACAAGACCGGATATCTGCTTTGCTGTTGGCATGGTAAGCCGATACCAATCCAATCCAGGTTTAACCCATTGGAAAGCCGTGAAAAGGATACTTAGGTATCATAAGGGTACTATTCATTACTCTTTGTGCTACGAAGGAAATAATCTGCAAATGAGAGGCTATACTGATGCTGATTGGGGAAGAGATATGGATGAAAGAAAATCAACCTCTGGCTTTGTTTTTCTGATAAACAAAGGTGCTATATCTTGGAGTAGCAAGAAACAATCATGTATAGCATTGTCTACAATGGAAGCTGAATATGTGGCATTTTCAGCTGTTGTACAAGAAGCTGTGTGGCTTAATCGTTTTTTAAGTAGTTTGGGGGTTGTTGGCAATACCATTGATCGAGCATTGATATACTCCGATAATGAGGCTGCCATTGCATATTCAAAAGACCCCAAGTTCCATTATAAGACAAAGCACATAGACATAAAGTACAATTTTGTGAAAGACAATGTTGCAAGAAAAGAAGTACGTATAGAGTTTATATCTACGCATGATATGGTAGCAGATCCTTTGACAAAACCCATACCTAGAGATGCATTTGTTAAGCATGTTAGGTCTCTAGGATTGCGTAGATTTTAATAAATGTACTATTTTAATAAATGTACTTATAAGTTTAAGTTTATATCCAATGCAATGAGTTTTTTTTTTTTTTTTAAATCCTTGTTTTATTGTTCGCTCTTTGTATTGCGAATCAAGAAAAGTATGTCGGACAGATATAAGATTAGCCCACTCACATGGGTAATCAATTCCATTATATGTGACAAATGGAAAAGTGGTGTATATTAAGCATATTGTTTTAGTGACAATCGAGAGCTCAAGATTGAGATAATTAGACGCCACATTCGTAAGTGTACAAATATTATGTGAATATTCAGAATTCACCCTATCTGTCATTAGTATCCAGATGTGAGTTCTTAAGAATTTTATGAGTAGATAAGTGAACTCAAGTTTTGAACATTGAGTATGTTTGAACTATCATCTGTGCAACATTAATTTAAAGACATACATCCATTGTAAAGGAAAAATGTTGCAGCATGTGATTCATACCACATGTGATCAAGACGACCAAAAAAAAAAAAAAAAGGAAATAGAAGAAACGATCTCTACTTCTATGTTATGTGAGTCCCTTGAGGTATTAGTAACCTCAATTTAATGTCCTTATGACTTTTTCTTGTCTCTTGAAGCTTAGTTTAATGTTTGCTATCTTAAGGCGTTGCTTAAGGGTTATGAGTGATTCAACCTGGCTGGACGTTCTTAGAAAAGCAAGTTGAGCTAAGGCCAATGGATTCTAAGAAAAGGGAAGATCATTTGAAGTTCACATTAACTTGTATTCACCGGTCGACCAATTATCTTTTGTCTTAGTGACAAGTCTTAAGTGATAAATGATAATTGTGAATACAAAAGGGTTTTATAAAGTAAAACTGAGATCATGCGAGTTCCTAATGTGATAAATGGTCTAGGATATTGCATACTAAATCTACTCTTTCCAAGTTTATTGAGATGCTATATATTCCTAACAGATGAAAAGCAATTGAGCTCTCAATGTATGCCGGTCGCACAGCCTAGTTCCCAGTATGAATGGTTTGTGTATTACACGATATGATTTTCAAGATATATGAGTATATCAAAATGGTTTGTGTGTGAGTGGGAGATGTGGGAAATTAATGGACTTAATGGAGACCATTAGTGGACTTAATGGAGATCATTAATTAAAGTACACCCACAAACTTTTGCTTAATGGACATAGTGGTTCACTCATTAACTTGTGGTTAGTGGACATAGTGGTTCACTCATTAAGATAAAAGTATCATTTAGGTGACCCAATATAAGGGAGTCACCAGCTTCTTGTAAGAGTATAACATACAACACACAATCAACTGAGAATAACATACACATATTGACTTGAATGAGATTGTGAGTATACTTGTTCAAGTGGAACATTGCAAACCGTCAAAGGAACTTAGGCCGTGAAACTTGAAAGCCTTCCTTTTGGTGATCGCTTTCCCGACCGGTGATCTAAACCTCGATCCTATTCGCTTCCGCCGTATAGTTTCCGGTATGTCTAGAAACTATCTATATACAACAGAATCCGACGACGAGTATCCCATTCCCATTGGGCGGTATAACGTTCTAGGTAACCTTTCTTTACTCAAAGGAGGTGTTATTGGACTGTCCCCAATAGACTCAAATTTCATGTTATTCTGTTACACCAATAAACTAACCTTATTATTTTTATAATTAACATGAAACATATTAGTTCAAAATGTGATTGTAAGGTTAAGTATTATGCAAATGTACATGTTTCAACTTCAATTACCACCACGTCTTCAGATCTTGGAGGCGTTGGAAGTGGAAACGCTTGTCGGTTTAGCTTCTGAACGTTGTAAAGTTCCATCACTTTGTCGTAATTTTCTTGCCACCATTTTTGAGCTTGCCACTTATTAAACTTCTCTCGACTGCCAAAAATAAACCGAAAAATAGAACTCATATGTCGCACCTTGGATTAAAAAATAGACAATATTAAAATTTGTCACAAGTTTAGTAAACTGTATATGGATAAACATGAGTTGTATTGTTCTCTGTTTGTTGAGTACCAAGTTACCAAAAGAATAAGTGGTTTGCATGACAACACTAGTAATTAGACATTTTCATATAGATGTGTTAGAAACCATGTCTAAATAGCCTTCTAGTAGTGTATGAGAGACAAAAATAGTGCTTTTTAAAGCATTACACTTGACTAAAGTTTCATAGCATAAGTTTTTAAAAAAAAAAACTATCAGATATAGATTGGTGGGAAATAATTTTAGTAAAGTTATGCACAATCATATGAGATATTACAAAAGCAATAAATCTATATTATATTATATTTTATCATATTTTATATTAATGTGTTTATATTAATTATTACTATATTATTATATTAGAAAAAAGAAAAAGATAGTAATAAAGAAGAAAGTTTGTTGGTCAAAGTTCCAACCATGAACCATGGAATTCAAAGACAAAAAACAAATGTATACCTACCATCTAATGTGTACATTGCTTATATTTATTTTATTAGATTGATACATCAATTTAACAAAATGAAAATGACAGTTTTATATTATTTTTTTATTTAAATCTTATTATATGTATAAATAGTTATTACCGTTATAACTGGTTGAATCAAAATATTAGTACGTACATGGTTGTACCTATATTATATTTATTAAAATTTTTCTAACGGTAACTCTTAAGGTCATCGTTAAAATAGTTTAAAAACTTATACGTAGCATTTATGTTGAGTTTTAAATGTTGTTTATTGAAAATTTACAAGTATTTAAGTTAAAACTATCATTAGGATAGTCCTATTTTACCCATTTTTATGGTTAATGAAATTTTCACCATAATTTTTAATAGCTCTGCTAATACTATGCCATGTGTTGAATACTACATATATAGAAGATAAATAACTGTAGTATTCAGTATTCACGGAAGAGCAAATTCTTATGTAAGTACATTCAAGTTGAATTACTGTTCCAGTTTAAAATTGGGACTTTTTTTTTTAAAATAGTAATTTTTTCAAACCAACTTTTAAAAATGGAAACTGAATCAAAATTGTTACAAAAATGGTAAAACCGAAGTTTGGAACTTCGGTTTTGCCATATCCGAAGTTTCAAACTTCGGTTTTGGGTGATCTGTCAGCAGAAACCCTAAACCGAAGTTTGGAACTTCGGTTTTGCAGGCTTTTCAGCAAAACCGAAGTTTCAAACTTCGGTTTTGCAGTCTGCATAACCAGTCACAATTATGGACTGAAACCTGCAACCCTAGTCTTAATTATGGACTGAAACCTGCTAACCTATCATGTCAAAATCTGATTTATCATCTTTTTCATTTATTTATATCACCCTTATCATGGACTCAAACACAAACATCACCAAGAACACAATTCAAGCATTTCAAAGTCAGTTTCAAACACCAACAACACAATTCAAACTAATCTTAATCAATTTCATACATCAATAATTAAAAAAATGTCTATAATTCGTCCATTCATGGTTCATTTTCTTTGGGGAGGGCAAATTTCATTCCAAAATGATTGGCTTACTGGTGATAACACAACGATTAGAAGGAGTTTTGTGTTGACAACCAAGGTTAACTGTATGCAGTTAAACGAAATGGCGTATAATTATGTAGGTGTGAGTCAAAGATCACACACGTTAAAAATGTTCTTGTGGGTTCTTTTCAATGGAAATGAATGGAAAAGTGAAGTTACTGATGATAACACTTTGGAAACAATATATTTTTATTCTCAGAATGATCCAAATTACGAGGCTCAAATTGAAATTCAGTTTGAGGAAGTTTTTTCAACCACCCAAGGTTCGGGTTATGTTGATCTTATTCAAACTTTGGAGGGTGGTCAATCAACATCAAACCTCCATTCAACAGTTGTTGAATATGAACAAGAACGAAGAGACGAAGTAGAAAATGTAGTAGACCCCGATGATGGTATGTCTACTGCAACCGACGATACAGTTTCTGAATATAGCGTTGAAGATAATGTTTCGGGTGACGAAGGTAGAGAGGAGCAAGTGGAACCACAATTGGAACATGCCCCAGTTTCACGTTTTGGGTTTGTTAATTCAGGTGAGGGTAGTAATAGTTTTCCATACGATGACGACCAAGAAGCTTCATGGGTTTTTTATGATAAGGAGATCGGTATTGTTTCCAAAGGAATGGTGTTCCAGAACAAATCCGAACTTATTTATGCTGTTCGAAAATGGAATATACAGCATAATAGAGAAATAGTTGTTACACAAAGCAAGCGGGGTTATTGGCAAGCACATTGTAGAACAACTAGCTCAAGTTGTAAGGGTCCACAAGAAAGATACCATTGTGCCTGGAGTGTTAGTGGTTCGTCTCACAATCGATCTAGGGTATGGAAAATAACAAAATGGAAAGATGAACACACGTGTTATGGACACGTATCAGAAAACAACAATCGTTTTTTAACTGCTAGCTTAATTGCTACTGAAATTGAACATCAAATATGTGTGGACGTTGCTTATCCTGTTAAAAACATCCAAGCCCAAATAAAAAATACATGGCATGTGGATGTCCGTTACAGCAAAGCATGGAACGCTAGGCGTATTGCAATCGAACGATTGTTTGGAACTTGGGAAAGTAACTTTATTCATTTACCAAATTATATAAATGAATTAGTTACTACCAATCCAGACACAATTGTTGTGTTTGAAAATGGACCTGAAATTTATGAAGGTTTCGCCACCTTTAAATTTGTGTTTTGGGCATTCGGTCCAGCCATTAAAGCGTTTAAACTGTGTATTCCAATGATTTGCATCGATGGCACCTATTTGAAAGGTAGTTATAAGGGTAAACTGTTAACAGCGGTTGCCAAAAATGCTAACAATCAAATTCTACCTATTGCCTTTGCCCTGGTTGATGAAGAAAGTAACGAAAGTTGGTCTTGGTTTTTGCAAATGCTCCAAGAAAATGTTATTGGAGACGAAAAGTTGTGTGTCATCTCTGATCGACACCAAGGTATCTTACATGCAATGGGTGCTCAAACATATGGTTGGGAACATAGGTACTGTTTGCGCCACATTCGTAGTAACTTGTTGAGCAAACACACTAAAGTGAAATCGCTCAAACACTTGTGTTGGACAGTCGGTTCAACAACAAATCAAATATTGTACAAGAATGCTTTCAGGGCCATCAAACAAGCTAGTGTTGAGGCTTGGCAATATTTGCAAGATGCTGATGTAGGCAAATGGACTGTGTATAGGGACAGTCAGAGGAGTCGTGGGGGTAACACAACGACAAATATTGCTGAGTCACTCAACAATGTGTTCCGTCATGCCCGAATGATGCCGATCAAAGCGTGTATCGAATATACCTTTGATTACACCAGACAACACTTCTACGACCAAAGTCGAGAAGCAAGGCTATGTAATTCACCACTTTCGAAGTACATGTTTAACATCTTTAACGAACGGGCAAAAAGAGCTCAACGTTACAAAACAACATGTTATCACGAAGAACAAGGTATCTACAAGGTTCATTCAACGTATCAAAGAAGTGGTGAGGGTGGCACTGATTACACAGTGGAGTTTAAAAGGAAAAGGTGTTCATGTGGTATTTGGCAACACCAAAGATTACCTTGCTCTCATGCCATTTTCGTATGTAGCCATCTAAACGAGGATATAAATAAACAAATCAGTAAAAAGTATACAACTCCTACATGGAGTGAGCAATATTGTGATCATTTTAATCCTTTAAGAGATGCGAGCTACTGGACACATATAGAATGGAAAATTATGGCCGATCCATCAAGATTGATTAAGCACAGAGGGCGGAAGCAATCAAAACGTATGAAGAACCAGATGGATGAACGTGAAAAGCAAGCTCCAAAGTGTGGTATATGCAGAACTGAAGGTCAGAACAGGAATACTTGTCCACGTACTAGAAACCCATAGGTTTTCATTAGTAATTTGTTGTATTTAGTTTGTTGTATCATGTTTCTTGTAGTTTGTTTCTTGTACTTTGTTTCTTATGAATAAAAAGGTGTTGTTGAAATAATAATATTGCCATTTTACCAATCTTATTCAAGTTACTAATCTATTACAAGTAACTTTAATTTATAAAAGGTCTAGGTGCATAATAGTATTCACCATGACTATCATACATCGTATCAAACTCTAGTGCGTCTTCAAAAACTCCAAATAAAACATACAACTCGATGTTTTCTGAAAGTATACACGCTTTCCCTACTAATGTATACCATTCTTCATCATAGCACATTGCTTCGGCTTCACTTGCTCCTGCTTTGTAGTAGTATATGTCCATTGAACGTGGATTCTTTGGTAGCTTTTCTCGAAGAAACTCATTCAACTTTTCCATATTAAAGCCCCGAACATCTACGTTATCATACGTCATTTTAGGCCCTTTACAGAGTTCCGTTTTACCATCATTCCATTCCAAATCACAACCATGATACACGTCAATTGATACGTATTCCGGATTCATTTTTTGTTATGTATTTATGAAACAATCACAGATCACTTTTATAATCCCGAATCTACATATAACCGAAGTTTTAAAATTCGGTTTCAGACCTATCAGAAAATAGCATGCAAAATCGAAGTTTGAAACTTCGGTTTGTCAGGTACTAGACATGTCATAAAAAGCAATACTGTTACCTTTTACTATTACCTTTCACTGTTCGGCAGCTTTTACTGAAACCGAACTTTAAAAGGCTTGTTTTTCAATTTTAATTACACTATATAAACTGACGTCTATTACAACAAACGGATGTATCACTCTATTCTCCCTTCTCCAAACATAAATTTTAATTTTGTAAACATAAACATGTCACCAATTCCTGTTCAAATTAATGTCTATTGGAATGGACAGTTTTCAACAAAAAAAAAAAAAGTTTTACTGGGGGTACAAATATAAGTACTTTCAAAATGTGGTTGTTAGTCAGATGACAACAATTTCGAAGGTGTTTGAGTGGCTCAAAGAAAACATAACGGTTGAACATTCGGGCGTGATGTTCTGGAATGAAGGTAAAGGAAAATTCGAGCATCTTTGTGAGGAAGATGAATGGATTATGATCAAAAACGAAGCAATTGTGAAAAACCAACCTCTTCCATTGCATCTAATTTAATTATGTGTTAAATTTCTATGTGTTGTTTTAAATTATGTATTTTTATTTTCAAAAAAATGTAACCGTGATTCTGATATTAATAAAAGTGTTGTTCAAAAAATTTGTATTTGCATCTTACTAATATTAATATTTTATTGTTTGTAATGTTATTATATATTATTAAAGTAATTTTAGCGTATGAAATTGTAAATTAACTATCAAAACCAAGTTATTTATAAGATTAGTGTTTTAAAAAAAAAAATTAAAATACCAAAACCGAAGTTTGGAACTTCGGATTTGATAAAACCGAAGTTCCAAACTTCGGTTTAGGGTTTCTGCTGACAGATCACCCAAAACCGAAGTTTGAAACTTCGGAAATGGCAAAACCGAAGTTCCAAACTTCGGTTTTACCATTTTTGCAACGATTTTGATTTAGTTTCCATTTTTAAAAGTTGGTTTGAAAAAATTACTATTTTAAAAAAAAATTCTTAAAATTGGGGAAACATGATTTTCATTCATTTCAACGTGACCATAAAAAAAATGAAAAATTAAATAAATGTGGGCGTGACAAAATATAGAAAAAGTTGATTACAGACAATATTTCGACAAGGTAATAGTAAGATTTTGGCAAAAAAAGAAAAACAATAACAATAAACATATAAAATTAAATAAATAAATAAATCTGGGCCCGCTAAAGATTGCTAATGAGTAATGAGTAACAATTTTTGGATATTTTTACATTAAAGATTCTTTGAGATCACTCAATATAGTTAACAGAACATGTTAAGTGAGATGGAAGGGTTACTAATTTATTATATTTATTTTTCAAAGAAAGTTGCATAGAGAACAAAAAATGCTATATATACAAGTATAGTGAATAAACAAAAAATAGTATATGAAGTAACATATTGGAAGTATAAAGAATTAATATTAATACAAACATCCGTGAAGTAAAAAAGAAATTTAATGGGTAGCACATATATTTTATGTTTTGTAAGCAGTTCCAAAGTTTCTCTCTGAATTTGATTATTTAAAATAAACTTAAATGACTTTTTTCTTATAATTGCACAAGACTTTTTTTGCATGGTAAGAACATTTTCAAAGAAAATAATGAATTTAGTGATTGTGTCACCTACCATCCTAACCAAATAATAACAATTCTACAAAAAGAAAAATATAAATAGTAAAGAGCTACATGCAAAACAAAATTTAAATTCCGGAAAACAGTAACAAAACTATGGCATGCCGAAAAAAGGTGCTAAGAATATTTTTAAAAAAATTCCAAAAGAAATAAACTTTTATAATCGAAATAAGGAAAAAATTTAACAATTTATTGGATATTTGGAACACAAATTACGCTTCATAAGCATGCAGGGGCGGAGCTAGGAATTATAGTTGTGGGGGACTCAATATTTTTTATTATTATTTTGCGATGATTAGGAGTCACTGACGAAGTTCGAATGCGAAGTCAGAACCCACTCATTCGCTCATTTACTTTAACACACCATTATAGTCAATGTAAATACAACAATAACACTTAATCCCATATATGTCGGGTTTTACATGTCAATAACAACATATATTTTTACTCAAATTTTAAAAGTATCTTTTACTAACATTTAATTTTTATTTTATGAGTTAAATTAAAACTTCGTATAAGAGATTTGAATAGATAACTTTTTATACTTTTTCATTTCAGTAAAACAACATTTACTATTAATTTCTAGAAATTTTTAGACCCTATACAATCAATATATTACCAATAATAATTTTAACATTCCCCACATAAACTTTTTATGATCAATTATTAAAACTCATGGACGTTTTTTCGCAAAAAAAGAATAAGGCATATATTTTGACTAGTCCAAATTACACGGAGTATATATTTACATATATGAAATTGAATATATTAGTGGACACATTCATAATTTTGAAGGGTTATAAGGAAATTCAATAAACTAATTGAGGGACTAAACTTAGAAATTTAAAGAAGGTTTTCTCCTCCCCCAAATTAACCTGCAACGACTATACCAAAACCTTAAATTAACATTCAAAAAATCCACTACTAAAAATCCCATTAAATTACAGTCGATGTCAATGTAAAATTAGAGTTAGGGGTGGCAGAGCACCCCTCTGCCCCCTACTAGATCCGCCATTGTAAGCATGAAAGCTTATTGGTATGTTCACATTAATTTGTCAATGAAACACGAATAGACGTTTCGTAGAATACCAATAATGCCTCTATCTACCTCATGACTTAATAGTTACTAAGGTAGAAAATTAGTTATTTCTCATGATATAATGAATAAAATTAAAAATGTTTATATAAATATGGAACTTTGTGTAATCATTTATTGAAATAGTATAACAAATACTCCAATATTCATCTGTAATCAATATCACTCATGTTGTCACTTTTCGTCGATAACATTCTTAAAATTTTAATCACCTTGCCGTGTCGCTTTTTTCTCTATTTTTTTAATGGCCAAAAAAGAAACAAGAATTGTTACAGATTTAAATTTATAAAAAATAATTATACTATTTGTTAATTTTAATGTAATGGTAATATAATTGTGCTTTTTTGAAAACTATCATTTGTTAATAAAAAAAAACAAAAAAAAAAACATTTATACATAACTAGCAACAATGAAATTATAATCGTAATATTATATAATAGTTATACATTACATTAATACAAACTATAAAATTACTGTTCATAGTGTGAAAATAGAAGTGTGCCTGTGGTAAATACTTAAATTAAATTAAAATAATATATTGATATAGATGATTTTATCAATTTTAATAACAGTGAATATATCGAAAAACTTATTACTCCGTATAAATTACCTGAAGCGGATTCGTTTAAGATCATTACCGCCACGTGGCAAAGAAACAAAAGTAATTAGCACACCCGGTTCCACCTGAGCAACCCATTCTGTTGGTTCATTCTCTTCTTCCAAAACAATCGGGTCGGGTCTCCGTCCACTAGCTGAAGCAGACAATGACCCGACCGACACGTCACCACTCGACATCCCTTTCAATCTGGCTTCCATTTCCTTCCCCCACACCCTGCCTGAACTCGAGTTTTTACTGCCCGTTCGCCGCCACTTAAATTTCTCGGAAACTGACGTGGACATATCAGAAGAGTCCACGTCATGATCCTTATGTACTTGTTGTGAAGTCTTCATGATGGTTGATCCTGTACACGGATTGCAACTGATTTTGTAGGCTGATCCTGATGCTTTTAGCGCCATATCTTTGATCTGTTAAAATTATAAACTAAGTTTACAACATATCAAAAATCCAAAATATATAATATAAATATGTATGAAAAAAAAAAATGTCGTTATAATTATATTACTTGAGATGTGAGTGTTTTGATTGGTTTCGCTTGGTTGGATTCTTCACCAGCTGGTTGTTTAGAACGCGCAATGCAAGTTAGCATTTTATTTTATTTTATTTTATTTTTGGTTATTAAAAGAATATAAGGATTTTAGGAATGTAGAATTGGATTGAATATAAGGAAGGTTTTCAGGGTTGATGTAGACAAAAGAAAAGAATAAAAAGAGCATATGTGTCTCAGTGTCTCTGTGTGTGTTGAATTAGTTGGTTAGTTGTGTTTTGTTGGGGGGTGGTGTGGTGAGGGACTTTTATTAGGCCCCTTAATTCCGCAATCTAATAGATTCCCTGTTTAGTATGAGCTACTTTGTAGTTAAACATTTAAGTTGTGGTTTTAACTATTTTTACTGTTTTGTAAATGTGGGCCTCAAGTTGATCCATCTCTGATTTTGATCTACTACGGAGCTTACCGGGGCGGATTTTATATACGACAGACAACATCCATCACCCTCTAAAACTCGAGTAAATAATGAAATTTGTAGTTTTGTACTTATTTAAGTTACAAACGTACAACTTTTGAATCAACAATATAAATATATATATATATATATATATATATATATATATATATATATATATATATATATGGACATTGATATTTTCACATTCATAATTGATAAATTCACTTTTAATTGTGAAATTAAGTACTTTCTACTTTACAACTACATAAAGCATATTTCAGATTTGAAGTTGATGTATCAATTTTGTATTTGATCACCCTAAACATACAAACCTTTAAAAATAACTAAAGGACTTGCAAAATATTTGCATCAATTTCTCTGCCATATTTTGGGAGAAGGAAACATAGAAAATATATTATCCTTGTTATAATATATAAATATATATATATATATATAAATGGATAGTCAATTATTGATACACAAAAGTAATATTATTGTATTACCTAAACTTGTGATATTTTTGCTATAAATAGCCATGAATGCAAGCATTAAACTTGCACCATTTCTCACACTTACAAAGTGTTTCTTTCTTTCTCTCCATTATCATCTTTGTTCTTACACTTCATTATTAGTATTCTTAATCAAGAATCAAATCACTAAAGGTAGTTATAAGCCTACTGAATTATAACATCAAGAATCAAACCACTAAAGGTAGTTATAAGCCTACTGAATTATAACACGTTATCAGCACGATAATCTTAATACTAATTATGGTTGGCTCTGCCACCTAAATGATATATGGTCGGTTATACCACCTGAATAATATATGGTCGACACTGTCGTCTAATTATCATTTATGTTACTAACATTTATATTTCTATTATCTAACATTTATATGGCCGACACTGTCGCCTAATTATCATTTATGTTACTAACATTTATATTTCTATTATCTAACATTTATATGGCCGACACTGTCGCCTAATTATCATTTATGTTTACTAATATTTATATTTATGTTATATAACATTTATTAATGATTGCTTACATATGGTCGACACTGTCACCTACTTATCATTTATGTTATATTAAATTTATGTTTAATGTTTATATACTTATGAATATAAAGTGACTATAATTTATCATGTTGTTTGTTTTAATAGAAAATGTCGAATCTGGAAAAGCTTAAATTTACTCCTTTAGAATCAACTGGAAACAACTACATGCCATGAGTTATAAAAGTAAAAATGCATCTTAAATCAATTGGCATTCTTGAAGCCATAAATGAAAACAACACTTGTTCTGAAAAAGAACAAGCAACGGCATGTTGCTTTATTCATCAACATATTGATGAATGCTTACAAAATAATTATGTGACTGTAGAAGATCCTCATGTTTTATGGGAAGGTCTCAAAAGCAGATTCAATAATCAAAGAGAAATTTTACTTCCAGCTGCTATGGAACAATGGAGAACATTAAGGTTTCAAGACTTTAAGAAAGTAAATGAATATAGCTCAGCTCTGTATAATATATGTTCACAACTTAAATTCTGTGGACATGAAATAAGTGATGCAGACATGATGGAAAAACTTTCTCCACAATGAATGCTGCAAACATCACAGTGCAAAGAAATTTGAGAATGCTAAAGTTCAAAACATATCCTGAACTTAATTCACATCTCTTAGTTGTAGAGCAAAATGATGAGCTATTAATGAAAAATCAGCAATCCCGTCCTACTGGAACACTTGCAATCCCTGAAGCAAATACTGCAAATAATTATAAACAGGGACAAGGACGCGGGCAAGGTCGTGGTTATAATAACCATCACCATCATCATGCCAAAAGCCATAACTATGGTAGAAACCATCCTTATGGTAATGGTAATGGGCGAGGTCGTGGTCGTGGCCGTGGTGGTCAAAGAAATAATAATCCACGAAAATATAAATATCAACCACAAAACAAGCCCACTAAACAAGATGTTGAAGAAAATTCTTCTAAAAATTCTGAAGAATCTTGCTACAGATGTGGTAGAATGGGCCACTGGGCTAATACTTGCCGAACATCTAAACATCTTGTTAAGATGTATCAAGATTCGCGAAAGATAAAGAAAAGGAAGTAAACTTTATGGATAACGTCGATCCAACAGTCACTGAGAAACCATCTGATTTATTTGAAGATTTCTTGAATGTTTAAGTTGTGTGTCTTTCGAAAAATAAACGATTTAATATCGTCTGTCTTTGTCATTATGTTTGCTAAATGTTTCAGTACTATCTATTTGCGTGTAAAATATTGTGTAATATTAATGTACTCACTATTTATTTCTTATATATGAAGTTCAATATGAATTTTGCTGGAATACAACATCAATCAAGTGGTGGAGATCTCTGTATAGCAGACAGTGGAACTACACACACTATACTTAAATCCGAGAAATATTTTATTGATCTAAAACCAACGGAAGGAACTATACATACAATATCAGGACCTGCTAACTTGATAAAAGGGATAGGAAAGGCAAATTTCATACTACCAAATGGTACAAAATTTTTAATAAATGATGCCTTATTTTCTCCCAAGTCAAGCAGAAATTTATTGAGTTTCTCCGACATATACCTTAACGGGTATGATTATCAGTCAGTGACAACAGAAAATGGGAAATATTTAAGTATCACTGACAAGAGTCATGTAGTTGAAAAACTGCCAAGACTTAGTTCTGGATTACATTATACACATATAAATGTACCAGAAATATATATGGTAGTTAACGAAAAATATATTGATCCTGGTGTATTCAGTTTATGGCATAACAGATTAGGCCATCCAGGATCAACAATGATGAAAAGGATTATTGAATGTACTCATGGACATCCACTAAAGGATAGAAAAATCCATCATGATACAATGGTTCCATGTACATCTTGCTCTCTTGGAAAATTGATAACTAGACCCTCACCACTTAAGGTTGAGAAAGAATCACCAATGTTTCTTGAAAGAATTCAAGGTGATATATGTGGACCAATTCATCCACCATGTGGACCATTTAGATATTTCATGGTTCTAATAGACGCATCTAGCAGATGGTCTCATGTTTGTCTGTTATCAAGCCGTAATGTGGCATTTGCAAAATTTCTTGCCCAAATTATTAAATTGAGAGCTCATTTTCCTGATTACACCATTAAAAGGGTGAGACTTGATAATGCTGGTGAATTTACATCTCAAGCATTTAATGACTATTGCATGTCTATAGAAATTGTTGTTGAACATTCTGTTGCTCATGTGCATACACAAAATGGTTTAGCCGAGTCATTGATTAAACGTTTACAGTTAATCGCTAGACCATTGATAATGAGAACAAAACTCCCTGTATCTATATGGGTGATGATGTAGCGTGAGGGTACGAAATACTATTATTTTTACTAGGAAATACTACAAAATATGACACAAGTTTTATTAATTTACGGATGGGATATACCTAAACCTTGCTACAACACTATAGGCAGTGTACCTAATCGTAGAGTAGTGTAGTTTTTAGTAAGTCCGGTTCGTTCCACAGGGAGCTGGTGATACTTACTATATTTTTAACAACTATATTTATACAAAATATATATAATTATATAAGTAGTAATATTATTATAAAAGGGGGGTTTTACCGTTTAATGACCGGTTTGTCGATTCTATATTTTAAGCGTAAAGATAAATGACGATAATTAAAGTGCGTAAAATAATGACAATAAATAAAATGACAGTAAATAAAATTGCGAGTAATAAAATGACAGTAAATAAAGATACGATGAGAAATATAATAAAAGAATTATGCTTATTTAAACTTCCGTAATCATGATGTTTGACGTGTTGATTTTAATTTATTACCATGGGTTAATTGTCCTTTGTCCTGGTTTATTTGATACGTCTATCTGGTTTTTGTCCATAATAGTCCATCGGTCATAAATATAAAGTGCGAGTATCCTCGTCAAATTACCCTTATACCCGAAGTCAAATATTCCAACTGATTAAGGATTTAAACTGTGACGCAGTTATCACTTCTGTCAACAATTACACCAGTTATCAATGTATGTAATCCACCCCTGTTTTAATTAGTTTATGAATATTAATTCATCCACTTGATCAGAATGAATAATCAATTACCCAACCCAATTGATTAATTAAATGATTATAACAGATTCCATATGAACGTCACTAAATAGGACAACCATAATCATTATTAATTATTAGGTTAATTAATTTGAAGATAGGTTCGACAGACTCCAATGAGTTGTCACTCAATTAGACAATACCCCCCATCTATTAATAGTCAATAATCCAATTTCCACAAGTGTCGGTCTTTTGCCCAAACCTTAATTATGGTCCAAAGTTCAATAACCCAATTTTAGTAATTAGCCCAACATCATGAGTACTTCATTTTAAATAAGCATAATAACGACTTAGCTACGAGACATTAATGTAAAAAGGTTGAACATAACTTACAATGATTAAAAATAGCGTAGCGTTACACGGACAGAATTTCGACTTACACACTCAAACGATCTCTATCATAAATCTTATTATTATCATAATTTAAAATTAAAATTAATATTATTGTTATATCTTATTAAGTTAACATTATGATAGAGATATAGAATATAGATATTGATAATTGATATAGATATTTGATTGAAAAAAAAAAGATCGGAAAAAATTCTTCCTCTCCCTCATCGTTACATAGATCGTTCCTTTTATAGGCCAAATTATAAATTGAATTTTCATTTACGACCCCTGAACTATGCTCAATTAACAACTTTTTATTATTTAATATTATTCTTATTATGATTTATTTAAATATTATATTTTATTCTTGTGCATAGTTGACTCGTAATTTTTACACCGTTGCGTCGAGCGTTGAGAGTTGGTTCATGTCCTGGTTCCGGATTTTCGAACGTCCTTTCGTACAATTTTATATCGTGTACTTTGCGTTTTGTAACTTGTACTCTTGTCATTTTTAGACGTTCTTCATCAATAAATTGAACCTTTTGAATTGTATCTTGTACATTTGAGCTTTTTGGACGTTTTGGTCTTTCAAATCTTCGTTTTTGTCTTTAAATCTTCATTTTCGAGCGATTTGCGTCTTTCGTCTTCGCACTTATTTATTTAACTATTACAACTAAAAATAAGGAAATTACATTTAAAAACTTTACATATTGGAACGATATTGCTACTAAATATATGTTCATTTGGAACACTATCAAATATCCCCACACTTGAGCGTTGCTTGTCCTCAAGCAATACAGAACTTGAAATAAAAACATACATGAATCACTTTTTTATTCATCACATTTTGTACATCAGTGATTTTGATATAGCGGTATAAACAATGACAGTAATGATGGTTAAAGGTGGGTGTGTCATCCACAGTTGCCTTGGGTTTAGGTCAACGACACTTGCAATCAAATAGCCGATTTACTTTCGGTTTCCAAAGCAAAGTGCACATTTGAAAGGCGGTTTACAGTCCCACATGACTATAAAAATTTAGATCCTTTAGGAAATAGGATCTTTATGAAAACATTTGATCTTTTGAAAATTCAATCTAGCTTTTACCCTAGATAAGTTTTCTGATTTGATCCACCATTGGTGTTGCAAAATATATTTGTGGATCAATATTTTGGCTAAAAACATTTAGGTTCGTGTAATCCACTGCTATCCCGGTATCGGAAAGCACACATCCAGTTTACGTGTTCCGTATATTACCTTTCGGCAAACTACCGTCCGGTTGTAAAGGAAAGCGATGAACAAGAAACTGTTAAGGCAATGTCCCGTGACATGCAGATGATTATGGTCTTTTAACGTGTCGGATGCTAGAACTATCCTTGGTAGGAGCGATAGTAAAGATCATCCTATGATTTTTCGGTCTGGCACAAGGTCCTGTCTCCGACCATGCTATGCAACCACCGTTCTTACGGTTGACACCCGATTTGGTTTAGGTGACCTAATGAATTCCAGGTGAATTTCTTAGGATTTTACGTTCAATGGTAATGAACGCATTGAAAATGGTTTTTCAGAAAACAAATCGGTTTGTATTTTTGATCAAAATATTTTCTCGTTCATGCTCGAGTTTAGATATCATCGAATTCCATGAGTTTGAATTCTCAATTTTTAAGGTCAATCTCTAGGATTGAGTATTATCAGTCTTAAAAGCTGATTTTTAATCTTTAAGGAGATTATCCTTTTCTGGGGATCTGATTCATTAGTCTTATCAAGCTAATTTGCACGGTGCCTCCCCATTGTACGAGATAAATCCTTCTCATGGTTAGGATAAATCTGACCACTTGGCGACCCTGTTTGATGCTGAGGTCCGTGGATTTCCTGCTGATTTTAGAGATGACTTTTCTAGATTTTTTGTCAACCTACAGCTGGTCTGGACGACAACTTCTTGACCTAAATCAAGAAGCGCGTGTCTTTTTCGGAAGACTTTACTTCCTTTTAATGATGGAATTGATTCATCGTGTAGATCCATCTTTCTTTCAAATATATTACAATAAACCGGGTAAAACTGATTAGTATCATCCAAAACAAAAGTACCTGCAATAATCTTGTACAAAGATATGTGATAGATAGTTTTTAATTGAATAACTTGGTACATTCTCCTCACACTTAGTTTCTTTCTTTGCCTTTTTATTCTCCTTTATTCCATTTTAAATGAATTCAAGCATTTTAGGTTGTTTCTCAATTTATGTCCTTTCCGAGGTAACGATAATTTCGGTATTATCACCTAGTTTTCATCGTTCATAAATATGTATAAACATGATTTTGAGTTCATTTAATTGAAAATGTTTCAAATTTTCACAAAATTTGGCAAATAAACTAAGTGTAAACCCGAGAGAATTTATAACCCTTCCCCACACTTGAGATCATGCAATGCCCTCATTTGCATGAAATCAGATTATAATTATAAATTCATGAGGGTGATTAGTATAGAAAAGTGATTAAAAATACCCAGTTTGTAAGCACATTATTTTACATCACATTTGATATTTTGCGCCTTGTCATCAAAATTAGTAGCTTTTTGTTGAACTTAATGACAGTCTTTGAAAGTGCGCTGTTTTACCCTGTTGTGTACATAACATAAAATACAAACATATATACATATTTTTGAAGTTTGGTATATAACCCCTACGTTCAAAAATTAATATAATATTTTTTATTTTTATTTTTTTTTTTGCATACTTTAGATCAATAAAATTAAATGATAACAAAATTTGTCGCCCCGCCCTCGGGTAAAGCAATTTCGGCTCTATGACCTAGTCTTCAACTTACGACGAATTTTATAAATCATTTTTTTTTTCAACTTAATGAAATAAAGTAAATTTTGTTTTTAAAAACACACAAAACTTAAATTTAAAAAGCATATTAATTTCATATAAAACCTACAAAACAAAAATTCAGAATGGAGGGAGAAAACTAGTTCTTTAGTGTCTGCTAGCGGAAAAGACCAATCGGATTTCATTCTCGGAACTACACGAGAACAGAACAAATAACTTTAGACATCATTATCTTTTTAGAACATTCAAATCTCCCCACACTTAGGTAGCTGTGGTGTTGAAATTGTGATTAACTTCATTGTCAATTTCTCTTGGTCCATAATCAACTTGCCTATCTGTGACTTTTTCTTTAAGCCAGTGCCCGGCTTCTTCCGTAATATCCCATAATTCAACTAGCTTCGCCCTTTCTTTAGGAAACAGATTGGATACTAACCGGTTACATAACTTAAAGTTCCCCTTACTTCTAGCATCAATAGCCCGTTTAAAAAGTTTCTTCATTGAACTGTTAATAATGGGGTCATTTAATTTCGTATCAATAACGGGGTTCTTTGTTATCATGTCATCATTAGGTGTTACTTCATTTTCCCCACACTTAGGCGTTTTATTATTATTAAGCACTACCGTTGGAGTTGGTAAAACAACATGGTTCTTACCAATCATTTTTTCTGGTTCAACGGTTTTGGTTGGTGGAGATTTAGACTTTCGAATCATAAAGGTGATAGATTTGTCACCACTTTTAAGTGTCATTCTTCCATTTCCTACATCAAATAACGCCCCGGTGGACGCAAAGAATGGTCGACCTAAAATTAGAGGAATGTTTGGGTCCTCTTCTATGTCAATGACAATGAATTCGACTAGAAAGGTTAAATTACCTACTTGAATGGGTAAGTTGTCAGCAATTCCAACTGGGTGCTTAATGGTTTGATCAAAGAGTCGAACACTCATATCCGTTGGACTTAACTTACCTACACCTAATCTCTTATATAAGGAAAGAGGCATAACACTCACACTTGCACCTAAATCTGCCAGTGCATCATACATGACACAATCACTAAGTAGACAAGGAACAATAAATTCACCCGGATCACCTACCCTAGGTGGAGGTTTTGGTGGAACTGTATTCACCGGGTTTACTTCTACGGCTTTTGTTTCTTGTACTTTCTTATTCTTTTTCTTCTTCTTCTTTCCAGAAGTATCACAATCTTTATTACTTATTACTTGCTCATACTCAACTCCTTTTCTTGAAAACGGGATGGGTGGTTTGTATGGTGTCACCACTGGCTTTACAAACTCGGGTGGTGGTGGTGGTGGTGTAACTTCTTCATTGTTACTCACATCTAAAACCTTCCCATCTTCTGGTGCTGGTTTTTCAGAATTCGTTGACACCATATTAACATTCTCATTCCGAGGGTTTACTTCAGTATTACTCGGTAGCTTTCCTTGTTCCCTTTCACTCATCATGCTAGCAAGAGTACCTACGTGTTTTTCTAGATTCAAAATGGAAGCTTGTTGAGTTCTTAATGACTGATCAAACCTCTCATTCGTTTGGGTTTGAAATGTAATAAATTGTGTTTGAGATTCAACTAGCTTTACCATCATTTCTTCTAGATTTGGCTTTTTCTCTTCGGTTTGTTGTGGTGGTTTATACAAGTTAGGTCTTTGTTGATTGAAAGTGTTGTTTTGAGTTGGTTGGTTATTCGGACCTTGTTGGTTGTACGAGTTATTGTTTGGTCCATTTGGATTGTAAAGAATGTTTTGATTTCGATTGAAGTTTAGCTTTGGCGGTTGATAATTATTTTGATAATTATTTCCCGGCCTTTGGTTCATATAGGAAACATTCTCTCGTTGTTCCATCGTTGGTTCAATGTGACAATCTTTCAATAAGTGTAGTCCACCGCATTGCTCACAACTGATTCGTATTGCGTGAATATCTTTATTCATCTTTTCCATTCGTCTTTCAAAAGCATCTATTTTTGCGGAAACGGAATCAAAGTCAGGGCTAGAATCGGCTCTAGCCGCTTTAGATGATCGAAAGATATCTTTTTCTTGGTGCCACTCATGCGAGTGGGAGGCTGTGTTATCAATAATTTTGTAAGCTTCAGTTGCGGTTTTCTTCATAATGGATCCACCAGCGGTTATGTCGATGTCTTTTCGTGTGGCGATGTCTACGCCTTTATAGAAGATTTGTACTATTTGAAAAGTATCTAATCCGTGTTGAGGACATCCTCTCAACATCCTTCCGAATCTTGTCCACGCCTCATATAATGTTTCATTTGGCTTTTGCGCGAACGTAACAATTTCTCCTTGAAGTCTCACGGCTTTGGATGCCGGAAAGAATCGTTTAAGAAATTTTTCAACTAAAACATCCCATGTGTCAATCGCCCCTTCAGGTAACGATTCTAACCAATCTTTGGCTTCTCCCTTTAAAGTCCAGGGAAATAACATGAGATAGATTTGTTCGTCTTCCACTTCTCGGATTTTGAATAGTGTACAGATCCTATTAAACGTACGAAGATGTTCGTTTGGGTCTTCATTCGGCGTACCACTATATTGGCACTGATTAGTTACCATGTGTAGAATTTGTCCTTTAATTTCATAATCTGGAGCATTAACTTCTGGTTTAATAATGGCGTGACCTTGGCCCGTGCGTGTGGCTCTCATTCGATCTTCCATACTTAGAGGTTCCAGATTTTCCATAATTGAATTTGTTGTATCCGAATCACTAGAGGATTCTGATTTAATGGTTTGTGGCTCAGGAGGAATAATTAGTGGTTCAGGATCTTGGAATTGTCCTTGAATATGCTCCGGGTTCTTAATTGTGAAGTCGGGTTCAAAAAAATGGATTATCGGAAATTTGAACTAAAGTACTTGGTCTACTGGATGACGATTCTAAAGAGAAATCAACGGCGGTTATATTTGTTAAATGTCTTGATCTAGTTACAGGTGGTGAACGTACAAAAGGTGGTGAACGTCTTGCTCGGTGCATTCACTGAATATCCTATTAGTTTTTAAAAGGAAAGAAAAATTATAATAAGTTATCCAATCAATAGACTTTTCTGATTTTGCCCACGTTTCGAATAGCCAAAAGATGCAGCAGAGGGGCAGGATTCGTTTGGTCTCAATATAATTGAGGACTGTTTGGCTCCAATAACCCGGTCCACGTACAAATCCAACTATTACTACGAACCAGAAAATTTTGATGTCTATTAATTTAACCACTTAAAATAAATTTTCGTAATTTTAAGAAATTTAGATAAGAAGTAGAATAAAAATCTATGTCCTAAAACTAGAATAGCGAGAAATAAGAGAGAAAAAGAGTGCGTCGGAAAAAAAAAAAATTGAAAAATAAAAATGGTTGAAAAAAATAAAAGGTCGAAAAATAAGAAAATTGTAGCGCGTCTAAAATTAAAAAGGGATTCTAAACGAAAAACGGGAATTACTTAAAAGGATACTAAAATTTTAACACGGCGTCGCAAAATTTTAAGGCACCTAAATCTTAGTCTAAAGAAAAAACACTTAAGAGATTTTACGGCAAAGCCTAAAAATCTAAAAGTATAAAAATAACTATGGCAAAACTAAACTTAATACTAAAAGTTGCGACTATAGTCTAAAAATCTAAAGGTAATAAAACTAAAAAAACATTTTTTTTTATAGACAATTTTAAAAATATATATATATTTTTTTTTTATAATTTTTTTTTTTTTTTTTTTTTCGTTTTTTTTTTCTTTTTTTAAAATTTTTAAAAAAAAAAAACGATTTTTTTTTTTACAAATTTTTTTTTTAAAACGAATTTTTTTTTTCTTTTAAAAAAACGATTTTTTTTTACACAAATTTTTTTTTTTTTTTTTTTTAAAACGAAATTTTTTTTATTTTTTTTAAAAAAACGATTTTTTTTTAAAAAAAAGATTTTTTTTTTTTTTTTAAAAAAACGATTTTTTTTTTACAAATTAATAATTTTTTTATAATTATAATTTTTTTTTTCAAAACTTTTTTTTTTTTTTTTTTTTTATTCATTTACTATTCATGAATAGTAAATGAAAATAAATTAATTAATTTACTATTCACATGAAAGCGACATGATAGCAATTATTAATTATAAGTTACATAATATACCCCTGAAGTATTTAATAAATACGACTTTTTTTAAAATTTACCTATAAATTTTTGATTCTTAAATATTATTATATTATTATATTCTATTTCAATATTATTATATTATTATATTTTATTTTAATATTATTATAATTAAAAATATAGCGTTTTAGCGCTCCCCGGCAGCGGCGCCAAAAACTTGATGATGTAGCGTGAGGGTACGAAATACTATTATTTTTACTAGGAAATACTACAAAATATGACACAAGTTTTATTAATTTACGGATGGGATATACCTAAACCTTGCTACAACACTATAGGCAGTGTACCTAATCGTAGAGTAGTGTAGTTTTTAGTAAGTCCGGTTCGTTCCACAGGGAGCTGGTGATACTTACTATATTTTTAACAACTATATTTATACAAAATATATATAATTATATAAGTAGTAATATTATTATAAAAGGGGGGTTTTACCGTTTAATGACCGGTTTGTCGATTCTATATTTTAAGCGTAAAGATAAATGACGATAATTAAAGTGCGTAAAATAATGACAATAAATAAAATGACAGTAAATAAAATTGCGAGTAATAAAATGACAGTAAATAAAGATACGATGAGAAATATAATAAAAGAATTATGCTTATTTAAACTTCCGTAATCATGATGTTTGACGTGTTGATTTTAATTTATTACCATGGGTTAATTGTCCTTTGTCCTGGTTTATTTGATACGTCTATCTGGTTTTTGTCCATAATAGTCCATCGGTCATAAATATAAAGTGCGAGTATCCTCGTCAAATTACCCTTATACCCGAAGTCAAATATTCCAACTGATTAAGGATTTAAACTGTGACGCAGTTATCACTTCTGTCAACAATTACACCAGTTATCAATGTATGTAATCCACCCCTGTTTTAATTAGTTTATGAATATTAATTCATCCACTTGATCAGAATGAATAATCAATTACCCAACCCAATTGATTAATTAAATGATTATAACAGATTCCATATGAACGTCACTAAATAGGACAACCATAATCATTATTAATTATTAGGTTAATTAATTTGAAGATAGGTTCGACAGACTCCAATGAGTTGTCACTCAATTAGACAATACCCCCCATCTATTAATAGTCAATAATCCAATTTCCACAAGTGTCGGTCTTTTGCCCAAACCTTAATTATGGTCCAAAGTTCAATAACCCAATTTTAGTAATTAGCCCAACATCATGAGTACTTCATTTTAAATAAGCATAATAACGACTTAGCTACGAGACATTAATGTAAAAAGGTTGAACATAACTTACAATGATTAAAAATAGCGTAGCGTTACACGGACAGAATTTCGACTTACACACTCAAACGATCTCTATCATAAATCTTATTATTATCATAATTTAAAATTAAAATTAATATTATTGTTATATCTTATTAAGTTAACATTATGATAGAGATATAGAATATAGATATTGATAATTGATATAGATATTTGATTGAAAAAAAAAAGATCGGAAAAAATTCTTCCTCTCCCTCATCGTTACATAGATCGTTCCTTTTATAGGCCAAATTATAAATTGAATTTTCATTTACGACCCCTGAACTATGCTCAATTAACAACTTTTTATTATTTAATATTATTCTTATTATGATTTATTTAAATATTATATTTTATTCTTGTGCATAGTTGACTCGTAATTTTTACACCGTTGCGTCGAGCGTTGAGAGTTGGTTCATGTCCTGGTTCCGGATTTTCGAACGTCCTTTCGTACAATTTTATATCGTGTACTTTGCGTTTTGTAACTTGTACTCTTGTCATTTTTAGACGTTCTTCATCAATAAATTGAACCTTTTGAATTGTATCTTGTACATTTGAGCTTTTTGGACGTTTTGGTCTTTCAAATCTTCGTTTTTGTCTTTAAATCTTCATTTTCGAGCGATTTGCGTCTTTCGTCTTCGCACTTATTTATTTAACTATTACAACTAAAAATAAGGAAATTACATTTAAAAACTTTACATATTGGAACGATATTGCTACTAAATATATGTTCATTTGGAACACTATCAATGGGGTCATGCAATTTTACATGCTGCTGCATTGATTCGCATCAGACCAAGTGCAAGTCATAAATATTCCCCCCTACAACTTGTTTTTGGTCAAGAGCCAAATATTTCCCATCTTAGAACATTTGGTTGTGCAGTGTATGTTCCAATTGCGACACCACAACGTACAAAAATGGGTCCTCAAAGGAGGTTGGGAATATATGTTGGATATGAAACATCTTCAATATTAAGGTATATTGAACCTATGACAGGTGACGTTTTTACAGCACGTTTTGCTGATTGTCATTTTAATGAAACATTGTTCCCTAGATTAGGGGGAGAAATGAAAAATAAAGAAAATGATGTTTCATGGTGTGAACCTCAATTAAAGTATCTTGATCCTCGCACAAAAGAATGCCAGACAGAAGTTCAAAAGATAATGCATATACAAGAACTTGCAAATCAATTGCCTGATGCATTTACAGATACAAAAACGGTGACAAAATCATATATACCAGCAGTAAATACTCCAGCTCGAATTGAAATTCCAAAAGCTGGCAATAACGTCACTCATGAATCTTTGCCACGTCAGAAACGTGGAAGACCAATTGGTTCAAAGGATAAAAATCCTCGAAAAAGAAAATCAGCTGATAATGAAGTAAAAGAAAGTGTTCAAGAAGAACCACAAATCGGTACTCCTACTGCAGAGGAGATTGATGATGTCAATACAGAAATTGCAATCAATTATGCATATTCAAAAATATTATGGAACCGAAATGAAATGAAAAATCTTGATGGAAAATTTTCATTTAATGTTGCATATGACATCATGAATAATGATGATGATCCAGAACCAACATCTATGGTTAAATGTCAAAATAGACATGATTGGGCTCAATGGAAAGAAGCAATACGAGCTGAATTAGAATCACTCAATAAAAGAAAAGTTTTCGGATCCATCATTCTCACTCCTAAAGATATGAAACCTGTAGGATACAGATGAATTTTTGTCCGAAAAAGAAATGAGAAAAATGAAGTTACAAGGTATAAAGCTAGACTTGTAGCTCAAGGTTTTTCTCAAAGACCGGGAATTGATTATGAAGAAACTTATTCCCCTGTTATGGATGCAATTACTTTTAGGTACTTAATCAGTCTGGCAGTTTCTAAAAATTTAGAAATGCATCTCATGGATGTTGTGACTGCTTACCTATATGGATCACTTGATAGTGATATATATATGAAGATACCTGAAGGATTTAAGGTACCAGAAGCATCAAATGCAAAACTCAAAGAAATGTATTCGATTA
Source organism: Rutidosis leptorrhynchoides (assembly GCF_046630445.1). Classification (NCBI taxonomy): domain Eukaryota; kingdom Viridiplantae; phylum Streptophyta; class Magnoliopsida; order Asterales; family Asteraceae; genus Rutidosis; species Rutidosis leptorrhynchoides. Next base: position 104,355,371 of record NC_092338.1, on the reverse strand, counting down.
AATTACAAAGATCTTTATATGGGTTAAAACAATCGGGACGTATGTGGTATAACCGATTAAGTGATTACTTGATAAGCAAAGGGTATACAAATAACCTTACTTGCCCTTGTGTTTTCATTAAGAAAACTACATCCGGATATGTGATCATAGCTGTTTATGTTGATGATCTTAACATCATAGGTACAAATAAAGAGATCTATGAAGCCATTCAACTTCTAAAGAAAGAATTTGAAATGAAAGATCTCGGAAAAACCAAGTATTGCCTTGGTTTACAAATTGAGTATATGCCTAATGGTTTACTTGTACATCAAACAACATATACTGAAAAGATTTTGAAACATTTCAATATGGACAAGGCAAAACCATTAAGTACTCCTATGGTTGTTAGATCACTCAATGTTGAAACTGATCCATTTCGTCCATGTGAAGATCATGAAGATATTCTTGGACCAGAAGTACCATATCTTAGTGCAATTGGAGCTCTTATGTATCTTACAAATTGTACAAGACCTGACATTTCTTTTGCAGTTAATTTGTTGGCAAGGTTCAGCTCTGCTCCTACCAAAAGACACTAGAATGGGATCAAACACATATTTTGATACCTTCGAGGAACTACTGATTTAGGATTATTTTATTCTAACGAATCAAAACAAGATTTGGTTGGTTATGCTGATGCAGGTTATTTATCTGATCCACATAAAACTAAATCTCAAACTGGATATGTATTCCTAAATGGAGGTACTGCAATATCATGGCGTTCTCAAAAACAAACACTTGTTGCTACATCATCAAATCATGCCGAAGTGATTGCATTACATGAAGCTACTCGGGAATGTTTTTGGTTGAGATCAATGACACAAATCATTACTGATTCTTGTGGACTAGAACGCGATAAAAGTTCAACAATTATCTATGAAGATAATGCAGCTTGCATAGCACAGATGAAAGAAGGGTATATCAAAAGTGACCGAACCAAACACATACCTCCTAGATTCTTCTCATACACTCAAAATCTCATTAAGGACAACGAGATTGAAATGAGATATGTTCAATCCAGCAAAAACTCTGCTGATCTTTTCACGAAAGCACTTCCAACTGCTATTTTCAGAACACACGTTCATAACATTGGCATGAGACATGTTCAAAAGATGTAACAACCGAAGCGATGTCTACTTGAGGGGGAGTCAACTCCATGCTGCACTCTTTTTCCCTTAGCTAAAGTTTTTCCCACTGGGTTTTCTTTAGCAAGGTTTTTAACGAGGCAGTAACTTACAGTTGATCTTCAACAAACAAAATTGCTATCCAAGGGGGAGTGTTATAATATATAAATATATATATATAAATGGATAGTCAATTATTGATACACAAAAGTAATATTATTGTATTACCTAAACTTGTGATATTTTTGCTATAAATAGCCATGAATGCAAGCATTAAACTTGCACCATTTCTCACACTTACAAAGTGTTTCTTTCTTTCTCTCCATTATCATCTTTGTTCTTACACTTCATTATTAGTATTCTTAATCAAGAATCAAATCACTAAAGGTAGTTATAAGCCTACTGAATTATAACATCAAGAATCAAACCACTAAAGGTAGTTATAAGCCTACTGAATTATAACAATCCTAAACATCAGTGGTTTTATTCCAAATTATTCGTAATGTTCACTATTAAACAAATAATATTGTATTATTTTATTACTACCCATATTACTTACAAAAAAAGGTCAACAGTCAAATGTATGGACGTAAATTAAATTCCTAATGGAATAAGGCATATACTACAACCCATAAAATTTGAGGATTCAAACTTTAAATCCACAAACAAATTCTAAAAAAAAACTGAATAGCAAATGATCCATTTTTTCTCTAGATATAGATAACATTTCATATCGAGTTTGTTTTGTATACAAACACACATAATCTGGATGTCATGATATACATAACTAGACGGATTAATTTATGAATGTACGTGTTATGGTGAAACAATGTCGAGCACCGAAGATGGAGACGATAATTCATATAACCAACGACGGTTTTCAAGGGTGAAGAAGAGGCTAAAAGATCGTTCTAGGGTATGCATCTATTCAATTCATGTTAATCGCGTTGTAACTCTCTAGTTAACCTTTTTTTTTTTTTTTTAATAACGTTATTGCTTTGTGTTGTGTAGAAAGTGGCTCAAACCAAAGAAAAAACAAAGGAAATATTGTCTAAACAGGCTGTTTTGATAGCCAAACACGCAGAAGAACATGAAAGCTTCATCACCAAGGTACGTACGTACATACGCATTACATTAAATGTGATTCGTTTTTGAATAAGTTGATTTGTTTTGGTTTCGTAGGTAACTCATTTTTTGGGTGTCTTCTCATACGGGGCGTTTTGTTTTATCTTGGGTGCAAGTGAGTTATATATTTCGGTTGGTGTGAAATTCGACTGCACATCTTTTTCGTGTGTTAATCTATTGTTTATGTTGGTTTCAGGGCCACAAGACGTTCGATACATTTACGTTTTGTTCTATATCACCTTTGTTCCACTTCGATGGATCTATTATCGATATAAGAAATGGCATTATTACCTTTTGGTATGTATGTTCATCCTCATCAATAATTTCATTTCAATTTCTTAGATACTACTATATAAATGGTGAATGAACATTTGATATGATGATGAGTGAAATAAATTAAATCATAAATGATATTAATAAAAATACTATGAGGCCATTTAATAAATTGTTCCTATGATTATATATATTGTTATATAATGCAGGACTTTTGTTACTATGCCAATACCATCTTTTTGATCATGCTTTTGTTTTATCCTAGAAATCAAAAGCTTTTTATGCTTACCTTCTCATTTGCAGAGGCAAGTAAATATTTTCGCATTTACTTAATTTATTTATTACAATCAATAGACTTAGTAACAGACTCACAATCGATACTTATGTAGGGACCACTAGCATGGGCGTTGATTGTTTGGCGGTGTAGTTTGGTGTTTAGTTCGGTTGACAAACTCGTAAGCGTCCTCATACATCTTTTACCAGGTGAGTTGGATCAAAGTTTTTTTTTTTTATGGTTCATATGTCTGAAAACTAAAGTATCTGATGAAGTGGTTATTTGGGTAAACTCTGCAGGTGTTGTCTTCTTTACGATGTGCTGGTGGGACCCAGCCTTCTTCGAAGCTATGCACCCTGACGGAACTGCACAAGACAGTGGCTCATGGCGTCAAATAGAAGACAAATCGTTCTTGTGCACATGGCTATTCACGGTTCCTTTGATTGCTTACGTCCTTTGGCAGGTTCTTTATTTTCTAATAGTTAATGTCCTTCGTCGACAGCGGCTCTTAAAAGATCCTGAAGTCATGACCTCTTACAGGTTATCTATTCTGTTCCAATATATTATCTATACCTTTAAAAGTGCTGCACTCTTTAACCCTAATGATGATTATTAGAGGTGGAAAATGGGCGGGTCGGACCATTTGGTAACATGCCCAAATGGATAATTTGTTACACGGGTCAATTCATGGGTGGGCCAACTTGTCAACCTTTATGTATTCAGTTTAATAAAAAGGTTACAAGATGAGACTGCGGTGTTTTTGTTTTTTAAGATGTTTTTATGTAAAGATCTGTAAACATCTGTAAAGAAGATGTCGTCTGAAGATCTTTAGGCTGAACTTGAAAGACTATTTTTTTTTTTTTTTTTGTCTTCGGTGAAAAACATATTTCTAAGTGACTTGCAGACAAAATAAAATATTTATTTTATCTTATATCTTCAGAAAAACAAACAGTAAAAACATCTCCGCAGAAGACGAGACCTAATAAGGTCTGCACAATGAAAAACATACACCACCTATCATTCTTTAAATATCAATCTAACCAATGTAAATAAGCAGTTAACGTTCGACCAGAAGAATATTAGTTCAGAACATGTGTTTTTTTCTTGTTTCTCATACAGCAACATTAATATATATATTTTGTATGTAGGGGACTGTCTAAAAGGGCACAAAAGGCAAACAACGTATGGTGGCGTTTAAGTGGATGTCTTGGAGATCAAAACCGTCCGTTTATGTACATTCTGTTTCAAGCCATTTTCACAGTAGCAACAATGGCCCTCACTGTACCAATATTCTTATCGTACGAGTTACACCTCGCGTTCCAAATACTTAAAGTTTCTGCAGCAGTATGGAACGGAGGCCAGTTCTTAGTAGAAGTGATGCCGCGCCAAGTGGTTTTAAAGGAAAAGAAAAAATTAGATGTGGTCCCACCTGCACAATTGAACTGTCAAGAAGAGCACTGTCACCAAAGCTAGTCTCTTTTTTTGGGTGCAAAGTTGATTTTTGGACCTTTTGGTACGGTTCATAGTGGTCGATGTAAGGAAAAATGTTCTTGTTATGTATAGAAACAAATAGAGGATGCATACAGGAATCGTTCTTTTGGCCTCTTAGCGTAAAAAGAAGTGTGATCTAATATTAACTCTATTAAGGAATTAATTAAATATTATATGTATATGTATATAAGTATATGTATAATGATCAGTTGATCACAATATGCCTATCTCAATGTGAATGCACCATTTTGAGACAGTTTGGCGACGTTTATTTAACGTTTTTATAGTTATATGACTTATATTAAACTCTGAAAACTTGTACAACTTCCTAAAATCAACCATAAAAGGTTCAAGTTTGATGTACAACTAATGTATAAAGGACCTTACAATAAGCTTAGATAGCCTTCCGTGACGAAATTCGTTTGTAACTCTAAGCTACAATTTCAAGATATTGTTCAAGATGACTTGTATCTTCAAATGGTCAAAATGTGCTCCTAGAATATAATGATTCCGGCTATGATCAACAACGCAACAGAAAACCCCATCGCCTGCAATCAAAATCACATTCCGTTTAGCAGTGGCGGAACCAAATACATTTTTTCGGGGTGAATTTTTTCTAAAGGCGTTCACATTCACTGTAAATTTTATTCTTCCATGAAAAATACAACCTTTTGGCTCGATCATAGACTGTTGGATTGGGGGCAAAATCTGGAGGATTTTGGGTACGGTGGCTTCTGGGGGCAAAATTTAAATTTAAGCCTGAAAATTTCAAATCCACTAGGGCAGGTGCCCCCTGCCCCTTGGTAGTATCGCCACTCACTGTTGTTTAGCATGTGGTAATACAAAGACTCATGGGCCCAGATCCGAAAAAAAAAAAAAAAAAAAAAAAAAAAACTCTAGAGTGAGGAATTACAGCAATTGCAGAAGCAGCAAGACCTGCGCGTTCCCTAGGGTCTCTTCGGTAGTAGCTTCCAAAATATAAAAATGTTACGTAATACCACATTAAAGGGCACACAAATCCTAGTAAAAATCTTAAAAAAAAGACAATAACTGCCATAAGATAGAGTGTCGAAAGGGGTTTGTTCTTCGAAAGATAAAATGAATTAAGAATGACACTTACCAAAACCATCCCAATCCACATTCAAAGTAAGGAAGAGGGTTGTCATAAAATCCTTGTTGTAAAACATCTTCATCCATAATAAATGTGTACCTGTCTATCTCACTGTCTTCATCGTTTGTCGTATGCCCTGCACCATCACTTGCTCGTTTTGGTCATTTAAGATTCTTGATTTGTGGTTATGTGTGACCCATAAAAAGATAGCATGAAGTTTTTCGTATTACCTTTAACAAATGGGTGACCTGAAACATCAATATGCTTATCGGAAACTGATTTCACAAATTCAAAGCCGCATTTGTCAATCTTTCCCGCCATACCAAAACTAGCTAGCTTATATCTTATTTTAGTAATTTATTACAGTATATAGTATATAGTATTACTATTATTAGATAGATAGTTACTTGAGATGATGTTGCTATGAGATTGTTTTTCAGTCAGCTTTTCGTATCAGAATTCGCCCAAATTACAACTCGGCTGATTCGATTTATATATTGAGAGAGCAATAAGACAACATACACTTCAATTATTCTCGTCACTGTTATAATAATAATAATAATAATATAGATATGGATAGTCAATTTTGGTGTATACATATAGTCAATTTTGGTACACAAAGTATGTATTTTTATATTGAGATTTTAGGCTATAAATACTCATGAATGCAAGCATTAAACTTGCACCATTTCTCACACTTACAAAGTGTTTCTTTCTTTCTCTCCATTATCATCTTTGTTCTTACACTTCATTATTAGTATTCTAAATCAAGAATCAAATCACTAAAGGTAGTTATAAGCCTACTGAATTATAACATCAAGAATCAAACCACTAAAGGTAGTTATAAGCCTACTGAATTATAACATCAAGAATCAAACCACTAAAGGTAGTTATAAGCCTACTGAATTATAACACGTTATCAGCACGATAATCTTAATACTAAATATGGTTGGCTCTGCCACCAAAATGATATATGGTCGGTTATACCACCAAAATGATATATGGTCGGTTATACCACCAAAATGATATATGGTCGGTTATACCACCAGAATGATATAGGTCGGTTATACCACCTGGAAAAATATATGGTCGACACTGTCGCCAAATTTTCATTTATGTTTACTAATATTTATATTTTTGTTATATAACATTTATTTATGATTGCTTACACATGGTCGACACTGTCACCTACTTATCATTTATGTTATATTAAATTTATGTTTAATGTTTATATACTTATGAATATAAATTGACTCTAATTTATCATGATGTTTGTTTTAATTTTTGATAATAGAAAATGTCGAATCTGGAAAAGCTTAAATTTACTCCTTTAGAATCAACTGGAAACAACTACATGCCATGGGTTATAAAAGTAAAAATGCATCTTAAATCAATGGGCATTCTTGAAACCATAAATGAAAACAACACTTGTTCTGAAAAAGAACAAGCTACGGCATGTTGCTTTATTCATCAACATATTGATGAATGCTTACAAAATAATTATGTGACTGTAGAAGATCCCCATGTTTTATGGGAAGGTCTCAAAAGCAGATTCAATAATCAAAGAGAAATTTTACTTCCAGCTGCAATGGAACAATGGAGAACATTAAGGTTCCAAGACTTTAAGAAAGTAAATGAATACAGCTCAGCTCTGTATAATACATGTTCACAACTTAAATTCTGTGGACATGAAATTAGTGATGCAGACATGATGGAGAAAACTTTCTCCACAATGAATGCTGCAAACATCACAGTGCAAAGAAATTTGAGAATGCTAAAGTTCAAAACATATCCTGAACTTAATTCATATCTCTTAGTTGCAGAGCAAAATGATGAGCTATTAATGAAAAATCAGCAATCCCGTCCTACTGGTACACTTGCAATCCCTGAAGCAAATACTGCAAATAATTATAAACAGGGACAAGGACGCGGGCAAGGTCGTGGTTATAATAACCATCACCATCATCATGCCAAAAGCCATAACTATGGTAGAAACCATCCTTATGGTAATGGTAATGGGCGTGGACGTGGTCGTGGTCGTGGCCGTGGTGGTCAAAGAAATAGTAATCCACGAAAATATAAATATCAACCACAAAACAAGCCCATTAAACAAGATGTTGAAGAAAATTCTTCTAAAAATTCTGAAGAATCTTGCTACAGATGTGGTAGAATGGGCCACTGGGCTAATACTTGCCGAACATCTAAACATCTTGTTAAGATGTATCAGGATTCGCTGAAAGGTAAAGAAAAGGAAGTAAATTTTGTGGATAATATTGATCCAACAGTCACTGAGAAACCATCTGATTTATATGAAGATTTCTTGAATGTTTAAGTTGTGTGTCTTTTGAAAAATAAACGATTTAATATCGTCTGTCTTTGTCATTATGTTTGCTAAATGTTTCAGTACTATCTATTTGCGTTTAAAATATTGTGTAATATTAATGTACTCACTATTTATTTCTTATATATGAAGTTCAATATGAATTTTGCTGGAATACAACATCAATCAAGTGGTGGAGATCTCTGTATAGCAGACAGTGGAACTACACACACTATACTTAAATCCGAGAAATATTTTATTGATCTAAAACCAACGGAAGGAACTATACATACAATATCAGGACCTGCTAACTTGATAAAAGGGATAGGAAAGGCAAATTTCATACTACCAAATGGTACAAAATTTTTAATAAATGATGCCTTATTTTCTCCCAAGTCAAGCAGAAATTTATTGAGTTTCTCCGACATATACCTTAACGGGTATGATTATCAGTCAGTGACAACAGAAAATGAGAAATATTTAAGTATCACTGACAAGAGTCATGTGGTTGAAAAACTGCCAAGACTTAGTTCTGGATTACATTATACACATATAAATGTACCAGAAATACATATGGTAGTTAACGAAAAATATATTGATCCTGGTGTATTCAGTTTATGGCATAACAGATTAGGCCATCCAGGATCAACAATGATGAAAAGAATTATTGAATGTACTCATGGACATCCACTAAAGGATAGAAAAATCCATCATGATACAATGGTTCCATGTACATCTTGCTCTCTTGGAAAATTGATAACTAGACCCTCACCACTTAAGGTTGAGAAAGAATCACCAATGTTTCTTGAAAGAATTCAAGGTGATATATGTGGACCAATGCATCCACCATGTGGACCATTTAGATATTTCATGGTTCTAATAGACGCATCTAGCAGATGGTCTCATGTTTGTCTGTTATCAAGCCGTAATGTGGCATTTGCAAAATTTCTTGCCCAAATTATTAAATTGAGAGCTCATTTTCCTGATTACACCATTAAAAGGGTGAGACTTGATAATGCTGGTGAATTTACATCTCAAGCATTTAATGACTATTGCATGTCTATAGGAATTGTTGTTGAACATTCTGTTGCTCATGTGCATACACAAAATGGTTTAGCCGAGTCATTGATTAAACGTTTACAGTTAATCGCTAGACCATTGATAATGAGAACAAAACTCCCTGTATCTATATGGGGTCATGCAATTTTACATGCTGCTGCATTGATTCGCATCAGACCAAGTGCAAGTCATAAATATTCCCCCCTACAACTTGCTTTTGGTCAAGAGCCAAATATTTCCCATCTTAGAACATTTGGTTGTGCAGTGTATGTTCCAATTGCGACACCACAACGTACAAAAATGGGTCCTCAAAGGAGGTTGGGAATATATGTTGGATATGAAACATCTTCAATATTAAGGTATATTGAACCTATGACAGGTGACGTTTTTACAGCACGTTTTGCTGATTGTCATTTTAATGAAACATTGTTCCCTAGATTAGGGGGAGAAATGAAAAATAAAGAAAATGATGTTTCATGGTGTGAACCTCAATTAAAGTATCTTGATCCTCGCACAAAAGAATGCGAGACAGAAGTTCAAAAGATAATGCATATACAAGAACTTGCAAATCAATTGCCTGATGCATTTACAGATACAAAAACGGTGACAAAATCATATATACCAGCAGTAAATACTCCAGCTCGAATTGAAATTCCAAAAGCTGGCAATAACGTCACTCATGAATCTTTGCCACGTCAGAAACGTGGAAGACCAATCGGTTCAAAGGATAAAAATCCTCGAAAAAGAAAATCAGCTGATAATGAAGTAAAAGAAAGTGTTCAAGAAGAACCACAAATCAGTACTCCTACTGCAGAGGAGATTGATGATGTCAATACAGAAATTGCAATCAATTATGCATATTCAAAAATATTATGGAACCGAAATGAAATGAAAAATCTTGATGAGAAATTTTCATTTAATGTTGCATATGACATCATGAATAATGATGATGATCCAGAACCAACATCTATGGTTGAATGTCAAAATAGACATGATTGGGCTCAATGGAAAGAAGCAATACGAGCTGAATTAGAATCACTCAATAAAAGAAAAGTTTTCGGATCCATCATTCTCACTCCTAAAGATTTGAAACCTGTAGGATACAGATGGATTTTTGTCCGAAAAAGAAATGAGAAAAATGAAGTTACAAGGTATAAAGCTAGACTTGTAGCTCAAGGTTTTTCTCAAAGACCGGGAATTGATTATGAAGAAACTTATTCTCCTGTTATGGATGCAATTACTTTTAGGTACTTAATCAGTCTGGCAGTTTCTAAAAATTTAGAAATGCATCTCATGGATGTTGTGACTGCTTATCTATATGGATCACTTGATAGTGATATATATATGAAGATACCTGAAGGATTTAAGGTACCAGAAGCATCAAATGCAAAACCCAAAGAAATGTATTCGATTAAATTACAAAGATCTTTATATGGGTTAAAACAATCGGGACGTATGTGGTATAACCGATTAAGTGATTACTTGATAAGCAAAGGGTATACAAATAATCTTACTTGCCCTTGTGTTTTCATTAAGAAAACAACATCCGGATATGTGATCATAGCTGTTTATGTTGATGATCTTAACATCATAGGTACAAATAAAGAGATCCATGAAGCCATTCAACTTCTAAAGAAAGAATTTGAAATGAAAGATCTCGGAAAAACCAAGTATTGCCTTGGTTTACAAATTGAGCATATGCCTAATGGTTTACTTGTACATCAAACAACATATACTGAAAAGATTTTGAAACGTTTCAATATGGACAAGGCAAAACCATTAAGTACTCCTATGGTTGTTAGATCACTCAATGTTGAAGCTGATCCATTTCGTCCATGTGAAGATCAAGAAGACATTCTTGGACCAGAAGTACCATATCTTAGTGCAATTGGAGCTCTTATGTATCTTACAAATTGTACAAGACCTGACATTTCTTTTGCAGTTAATTTGTTGGCAAGGTTCAGCTCTGCTCCTACCAAAAGACACTGGAATGGGATCAAACACATATTTCGATACCTTCGAGGAACTACTGATTTAGGATTATTTTATTCTAACGAATCAAAACAAGATTTGGTTGGTTATGCAGATGCAGGTTATTTATCTGATCCACATAAAGCTAAATCTCAAACTGGATATGTATTCCTAAATGGAGGTACTGCAATATCATGGCGTTCTCAAAAACAAACACTTGTTGCTACATCGTCAAATCATGCCGAAGTGATTGCATTACATGAAGCTACTCGAGAATGTTTTTGGTTGAGATCAATGACACAACTCATTACTGATTCTTGTGGACTAGAACGCGATAAAAGTCCAACAACTATCTATGAAGATAATGCAGCTTGCATAGCACAGATGAAAGAAGGGTATATCAAAAGTGACCGAACAAAACACATACCACCTAGATTCTTCTCATACACTCAAAATCTCATTAAGGACAACCAGATTGAAATGAGATATGTGCAATCTAGCAAAAACTCTGCTGATCTTTTCACGAAAGCACTTCCAACTGCTATTTTCAGAACACACGTTCATAACATTGGCATGAGACATGTTCAAAAGATGTAACAGCTGAAGCGATGTCTACTTGAGGGGGAGTCAACTCCATGCTGCACTCTTTTTCCCTTAGCTAAAGTTTTTTCCCACTGGGTTTTCTTTAGCAAGGTTTTTAACGAGGCAGTAATTTATAGTTGATCTTCAACAAAATAAAATTGCTATCCAAGGGGGAGTGTTATAATAATAATAATAATAATATAGATATGGATAGTCAATTTTGGTGTATACATATAGTCAATTTTGGTACACAAAGTATGTATTTTTATATTGAGATTTTAGGCTATAAATACTCATGAATGCAAGCATTAAACTTGCACCATTTCTCACACTTACAAAGTGTTTCTTTCTTTCTCTCCATTATCATCTTTGTTCTTACACTTCATTATTAGTATTCTAAATCAAGAATCAAATCACTAAAGGTAGTTATAAGCCTACTGAATTATAACATCAAGAATCAAACCACTAAAGGTAGTTATAAGCCTACTGAATTATAACATCAAGAATCAAACCACTAAAGGTAGTTATAAGCCTACTGAATTATAACAGTCACTTGTATATGTTATATATTTATTTTTTATTATGGTAATTTGACGTGCCAAAAACTGTATCACTAAAAAGAATTTCGTACTCAATTAGTCATTATTTTAGTCTTTTGATTTAACCATATCTAGAAGGAAAGGAATACATCACAGGAGAAAAACAAAAACAAAAAAAAATAAATAAATAAATAAATAAATAAAAGTATAATAAATTTTCCGCTTCAACAATTTGCCGTTTCCGGCCGGCAATCAATTTTGCATATTTCATTAATTAAGAAGGATTTTATTTATTTATTTATTTATTTTTTTTTTTTGGCATTTTTGTGTGGATGATCGAAAGGATCCTCGGCAAATAGACCGGCATTTGGGTTTACACCGTCTTTTTGGTTCTTCCAAACTCAAGTCGTCCAAATCCACCACTTTGTGGCATTTTGGAAGATCCGGCCTCTAAAAATGACAATTGGATCGAGATTTAATCACTTTTGATAATGTAAGATTGGTTTTTAAATATTCCAACTTATATTGAGCCTCCGCCCACAACCGAAAATCAATACCTTCCCACTTCTCCAGTAGCCTTCACCTCAACTTTTGATGATGATAAGTCATCCTTGTCGCGTAAGTAAAATACTTAGATGCATTATTTATTTATTGATCTTTCACAATTCACAACTAAATACTTGCATACATTAAGACGCTCTGCCAAGATTTCTACAGTTCATGAGAAAATAATGCATACAGTTACACAAAGGTATGCAAGCTAAAAAGGTCCTTAAGATATTTGGTTTATGAAAAGTAACTTATAAATCCACGCATAAGGTTTACTTTCAAAAGGGAATAATGCTGGTCCCTCAAAACGAATATCATGTTTCAGTACAAAGCATCAGTATACCGTCAAGCAAGGAACTATATCCTCGACAAATTGCTAAATAAATGAAAACATATGTAACCTTCGTCTCCAAATCCCTAATCAATTGTCTTCATTCATACAAAAAGACTTGTATAAATACATATAACTGGGGAGTCTAGATAAATACATATGTAACCTTCTCATGTACATACTTTCTTAATATTAATGAAATTGGTTGCCTTTCAAAAAAAAAAAAAAATAACTGGGGAGTCTAGACATGTGCCAGAAGAAGGTATAAGATACCAGCAGAAAATGACTTCAACCCAATTACATACGAATTAAGATTTACATATATATTTTATCTCCAACTGATTGAAACAAAAATATTAATATCTTGAAAATTAATGGGTCAAAATTGATCAAAAGTCGCACAACATGTAGTATTAATGCATAATCATCACATTATCCAAAAGCTATTTGTGATATAATAACATGATTGACAAACTGCATATAAGTTGTTACCCAACTCGGCGACATGTGGTTAAAAGTGTCTGTGACTCCTTTTTTAACAATCACAGAGGTTAAACGTTTTGTCCCACTACCCAACCCGCCTATTTTGCCACCTCTAGGTCCTACTTGTTGAATAGCATCCATAACTTAAACAACTCGGTTAAACAAATCTTAACCAGCACAAGCAACTTAGCCTTAACAACCGCAAATAGAGTTCACCAGCACAAGCAACACAGTTGGTCTGTTAGGCGTTAGCAATCTTCAAAATTGAATTGGTATAGGATATATAGGATATATTATCAAATTAAAAGAAGAAGAAAAACTTACATACTTTCAAATCTATCTCTCCAATTGCAGCCAGAACAGAGAGTTGGCCCGCTTTCCCAAAAGTAACATTGTAACTGAAGATGGCTATAAACTAGAAGACAGAAAATAAACATGAAGAGATGTAACGAGACGTAATGTACGTATACCCATATAGAACACTATATAAGAATGTTTTATAGATGAACTAATTTTTATTGAGAACATAATTGTATGTACAAGGGGTATTATTGTCCCCCGAATTTCAAATTCTACAGCCAGAAACTGTGTTTCCTAAGATATAGTGAGGAGAACAAACTAACTTATACGTAAAACAAAAATATTTTTACAGACTAAAGTGCCTATATTAAAAAGTGGCAAAATCCAAACCTTCCACAAAGGTATACCAACTCTTTCAGGCAGTCTGAAAAGAATCTATATCTCAATCACAGGCCGAAAAGTCAACCGAACGGTACATGTTCACTTCTTGACACCAGCAGTTATGTTTCATCTTGTGTAAATGGTATACCAAACATTTTTATACAACATACATTTAAACCATCATATTCAAATCTGACAGGTCATCCATTGGGATCTCAAGTCCCATGAAGTCATCATCTTGTAGTATTTCGTCATCGATGTTCAACCACGAACCTATATCCTCCCCTTGCTCACCTAAAACGTCCATTTCAGGCAGTTGCAGGTGCGAAAAGTCAAGTGGCTCCACCGAGTGATAGTCGTCCTTTACGGTAACTGTATTATTCTTTATATCAAACGAATTTGAGACCGATGATAACGTTCTATGTTGATCGGGAAGCTTTCCCGTTGGACCGTTGTGAGAAGTGGATAACTGACTAGTTTTTAGCTTCGGTTTTGTTTTGTTTTTTCGTTCACCCTTAACGTTACCGGATGTGGGCCGCCCAATTTTTGGGCCTCCGTTTTTAGATAAACCATTCCCTTTACCTTCTCGGTCTCGTCCACTCCTTTTTCCTTTCGCACTATTCAAAATTGTTGTTCCGATGCCTGAAGAAGTAGCAGCAACAACATCATCGAGATATAACTCTCGTTTTTTAACCCTGCTTGACCAGACATCATCTTTACCAGTAGTTTGGTCAGACAAATGGAATGCATCGGTCGAATATACGTCGTGGTTGCTTAACGAGGGGCTTAGAATTGTATCTGATATAACATTTTATAAGATCAAAATTACCATGTGATAAGCACACAAAAAGAAAAAACAATAACAGTTGATAGATGTCTTGAACAATGGCGGATAATAATCCAGTACCTGAAACGCGTTCGCTTGCAGCATCGGGTTGAATGTCATTTAGGTATGATGATCCAGAACGGAACATTTCTTTATATATAGGTTCGGTAAAGCAGCTTTTGCCTGTTTCTTCAAATTCGTGACATTGATCTAGTGTGCGTCTTACAAAAGCTAAAGCAGCTTGCTTGGCCATCTTGCTACCAACACTTTTAGGTGCATGAGGACCCCAACAACTCTAATGAACAATAAAATTACAAACATAAGAAATATTATAATAATAATATTGGGATTCTTATAATAATCCCATGCAAAAATTGATTACAAAGTTTGTCCATAACTTTGTGAGGAACAGAGTTAATAAACTAAAATGAACATGATGCACACTGTGAGATGAGATAAAATACAATTAATAACATACCATATACTTTTGATAAGCCATTGCGATGAGTTTATCAAGACATTGTTGTTCAAATTCCCTACAACAGACAAGTGGCCTTATTAAAATCCTCAAGAACCGAAGTCACTTGCAGCAATAGAAGAAAAATTACTTACTTTTCTTGCAATTCTCTTGCTTCATTTGAGGAATCTAAGAGGTTCTCGAGCAGGATTTGTTCCCGGGAAACCTGTTAATCAGCTAGAGGGTGAGATGAGGATTCAAACTAGTAAATCTATAATGGTGTGAATATGTCAACAACAACAAAATGCTGATGCATCTGTGAATGCATATGAAGCTGTGTAAAACTTCATTGGAACGTGTAGTAACCAAAAACTTTGCTAAATAAAACGCGTGCAGCATGTGTGTGTGTCGTAAAGAACAAACTGCAAGTTTTTTATGACAATACTTGGTAGTAGACGGACTATCAAATCCCATTTTGATTAATTAAGGTTTTCGATCACTGATTATGACCAGGTTCCCCAAGCGGAAGGATCTTGGTTTATTTCAGTTCCCGAGATATAGTAAAACAGGGACTAAAATGTAAGGCAGATGTAGGCTCATGGTACATGATATTTCACAAAAAAAACATCAGCTAGTTCACCCAAACAGAAAACACGCACATGCTTAAACTGGAAATTTGTTCAACATTTAGTTTTTTTAATTTCCCTAGTAGAAATCCTATAAATAGTGGCGCCTAATCAAACTGGAACACTTTTTGAAAACAGGAAGAAGATTTATTGTTCAATTATAGGTAGATGGTCTACATATACAATAATCATTGTTGGTGTAGTCAAGATAACTTTCTAAAAATATATATTGATGTGGGAACTTTTTCAAAAAGATAGTAGAAAAAAACTTATATAACTCGTTACAGTATTATACTGATTATAAGGTGCATTGCAGACTTGAAGTGTAGCTAATAATCAATAATCAAGGGATTTAAAATAAGCTGGCAATATTTCCTAGTAGCTGCAAAAGAATCCTACCTGTTCGCGGTGCTTTTCTTCAAGTCGACAAATTTCTCCACTGATGTCTTCGATCCCGTTATGTGGTGAATCAGGCTGCACAAAATCAGAAGTGTATGCATAAGTAAGAACTGCATTTAAAAGCTTACTAACATATATAACAGACTCATCAATCTAATGAAAATAAAGGCCTTGAATTGAATTTTCATTCTACAAAAAAGGCAAAACGCAAGTCAAAGTGAGATTATGAATGAACCTACCACAAGTTGTGGATACAGTCCAACACTTTGAATCTCTACAAGAAGTCTCTCATTTAATGGCATGTTACCGTACTGATATTCCGACAAGGTCATGCTAGATATTGCCGGATCTGAAAGTACACCGTTGTAAGAATGATCTAGACCAATACCAATTGACGAATCTCGTATCATCATATTATTATAACTTTTTGACTGGATGTGCACTGATTCGTTACAAGATCTTAGCGTAGAATTCTGAAATGGTCGATGATTGAAGACACTGGATTCTATATCTGTTTCAAACTCATAAGCAGATCCAAAAGCATTATACTTTTGGTCATCATTCGCACTGAAGAAAGGTCCCTCGCTTTCTTCTTCGGAGATTAGTGCAGCAAGGAGCCTTTGACAAAGGGGAACTTCCACCGGACTTGCAGTACCCGGTGCAAATTCTGGACTTGGTTCATTACTTTTGCTTTCTATGCCATTAGGAAAAGTACTAGAACTATCAACGTCTAGATATACCGGGTTTATTGTGTTAACGTTCGACTGAGTAATTCCCTGTTAGAGTAACACAAGAAAATTAGAGCAATACACAACGTCTAGTGTTGTCTTTTCATCCTCGAAATGATAAAAAAGAGACATTTAACCATGTTGACTAGGTGATAACTTTTATAAGTTTATTTGCGAGTTAAAAAGCACAACTTAAAATACTTTGTAAAAAGGCAGCAAACGATGAGCAATATATCTCTTTAACATAGAATGAAGACAATAATCTTGCTATAAATCTCAAACCCTAGAAACGAGAACCATCACCTGTTGCTTTAAGTAGTACATGTCCACATCAGATAGAAAACCAAAGAGTGGTTCCATCTGCCTCCAAAATGGACTAGACAAAGCACGACCTGCAACCACCAATCTAGAATCAGAATTACCTAATAATAATGTTCAAACAGATATATTAAGAGATGAAAATAAGAGCAGTACTAGGATTAATAACCGCATTCGCTGCAGCCAGAAGCTCGTCATGTCCATCATCAGAACCAACTAAAAACAAACAATAACAAAGTTCAGATTCAAACGGATAAGGTTTTCCTTGTTCAAGAGTGTGTACATGTGTGTGTGTGTGTGTAATCATGGAAATCTTTATTTGAATAGTCATACCAAGAAAATCTGGTGCAGCATTGATAGTAGTATGCTTTTGACGGGTATAAGCCTTGCGGTCAGAGAGCTTCCTAGTTGGAGGCCTACCTAATTTGCTGTTGACATAATAATACCAGTTTCAATAAAAATACACAAGCAGCATATATAAAGGAAACTGCCAACTAAGAATATGTTATCAACAACAGATAATGTAAAACCTGTCAGACTTGTCAAAACCAAGTCTAGAAGTTCTAAGTTGTTTTGCAGTTCCCATATTCCGAATCTTCTCTACTGTTTGTGTAACAGGTCGAGCAGAACCAAAACCCCGCCCAATTCTGCCTTGTCTACGAATACCATCTTCTGCGTTCACCATCTTATTCTTTTTAGTAGGCGGAACTAAAGGTGACATCTTTTTAACATTCTGTCCAGATTTTTCTTCTATTTCAACAGATTTTTTACCCTTATCCCTAGATCTGATTTCAGCAGCACCCGATTCTTCACTTTCTGATAACGTGGATGAATGGACATGATTGCCCTTTGACTTGAATTGCTGGGGAGAATTGGATGCAAACCGTTTGGCAAACTCGGGCCCACTTTCACTACCAGTGACATCACTGGTATCCAAAGCAGGGATTTCATCACTACTAGTTAATATAGGGACAAGGTTGGTTCTTCGTGCTGCACGTGATATCTTTTGGGGCCTTCGATCAGCCCATTGTGTTACTGGTGGAGATGAAGACCGTGTTGAGGCTGTACGTTTACGATTACTGGACCCCACAGCTCCAGGGTTCTTGTTTGTACCATGAACCAGATCCCAGTCACTGGAAGCAGCAGCTCGTTGAACCACCATTGATGATTTAGGCACCGCACCTGACCCTGACCTTGGACCTCGAGCAGATGCATGCAGTTTTGTGTTAGAGGTAGGGCTACCAGACATGAACTCTTCTCGGACATTGGACCTGGGAATATTCATATTAAAATCTAAACTTAGGATTCAAATCAAGTACTGATAACAGAAATAAGTACAAACTGGATCAAATAAAGAGACAAAGGTGATAATATGATGCAAGTAGGACATTAGATAGGACTATAGCAATGAATATCGTACTTATTAACAGATCTGATAGTTGTCCGTTCCTTATCAGAACTAGTACTCCGATCTCTTTTATCATGATGAAGTGACGTATTCTCCTGTTCAGGCCTTGGGATCGAAGAACGCATTCCCACATTTGCCGGCTGAGTAGGGCCATCGAGTTTTCCACCACCAACGGCTCCATTAGCAGCTCCTGGCCTACATCAAGATATGTATAAGAACTTAAACTTCAAAAATGTACTGTATAACTAACTACCTTCACCTAAATCAACCAGGAGTTAAACATTTGGATGGAAAACAGCATAAAGGTGAGAACTTGATACCTGAACACATGGGAATCATTTAATCTTGCCATTGCATCAGGAATATGCCTTGGATGCATTCCTTGTTTGGGTTCCCTATATCCATCGATAAGTTTTGTTGACATGGAGCTTGAGTTTGGGCTTGAAACCATATCAGCCTTTATACCAGTCCGCTTCTTCTTCATTTTTGCCTTTTCCCAACCATCAGCTACAATGGGCAATACTTGTTCCTCACTTTGAGTAGCGTTGGTGTTCGGGATTCTTATCACTTCTTTATCCCTATCTAGATTCCCAGATGATCTAGCAGGCGTGTTTGGTCGTACATCTGCCTATATTGGCCAAATTTCCAATAAAATTTTTTATCAAAACAACAAATATGAAAAGAAAACTAAGTTGAATCATAAGAAAGAAATGTCAAAGTAGACAGTTGATTTTCTGCCACAATTTATATTATAATGCACAATGACAAATTCAAATTATATACGGATTCGAATGTGTATGTGGTGTGCATATGTGAAATTTTAACTAATATAGTATGCTATATAAACATTCAGAGTATGCATAAGGGTTCCTAAGATGATGTGCAGTTTAAAGGAAGCATACATGTAACTGAAGTTATGTACATAAATAATGAAGTAAACATGCAAAGCCACTAGTATATATAAACAAGAGAGACCAAGATGCAAAATACGAACCCTTTGATCCACCATTGAAGTTCTTGTTCGTTTGTTAGGAATGGCACTTTTAACCCTTTCTTCAACCTTTTGCTGCTCAAAGTCAAAAGCATTTGAACGAGAATGACTTTGGGTACCCATCTTACCAACGCCTGCCCCAATAGGTGCACGATTCACGAGTAAACCACTAGAACGATCACCGGGCAGAGCATCTGGTCGCGATCTCTTCCTTGATGGAATACTTGGAAAACACTTGTTGATCACGGATAACGTCTCACTAAAAACCTTCACCCGTTCCCTAAATAGATTTTAAATAAAATTACAACCATATACAACTGTATCCTAGAATACAGTATATGTAAACAACAGAGATACCTGGCTTTAATGGTAGATTCACGCAGACCGGTCTTTAGTCTTTTAAGATCGTCAGGGGGAGAATTAGGGTTCTTCCCTTTCAAAGAACCAGATGGTGACGCATCTGGTGAACCAACTACAGCACCTGCAAGCCGTCTAAAATCCCCATGTCGGTTAAACTTATGCTCGGTGGCCATTGACTTTGGGTCAAACCGCAAGCATTGAAAAAAGTTGGTCACATCCACTTGTGTAACATTTGAAGTACTTCTTGACATACTTGGAAGGGATGATAAGATGGGATTTTCCATGTTCTCACGAAAACTGGATGATCTGTCCAGTGATGCAGCTGCGTATGATCCTCGCTGCCCAGAATTGTATATAGGCCTATCTGGGCTAACAGATGACAGATCGAATTTACCAGATGATACCATTGCATCAGTTCATAAACAGTCTCTGTCTTACAAGAACAATTGTGCATGACAAGACTGTAGTGTCACGGCACATGGGAGTGAATCCCAACCTTCCAAAAAGTAAAGATAGATAAAACCTAACATTAACAGATATCGTGAAAGCCTCAGATATGAATAGTTCAAATTAAAGTAAAAATTAATTAAAGTAATAGGCTTTTAAATGGTTTCTTGACACTAGCAGAATTTAGAACTTTAATTCTAAGAGTGGAAAAACAAGTCAGCTAAATCATGATGGTATTTGTACATCTCACAATGTGATTACCACTCAGGTATCTCTACTCTAATCACCGGGTACAGCTACAAAAATGCTTCTCTGTTAAACTTAAGATCAGAGCACATCTCATACACTTACAAATATAGTAGTATCCCTTATTTACTCTTGAACATTTTCTACGGTCCCTACCTCTATCTGTGCCTTGGACATCTTTAGAAAATTCTATTCAATTATACATCGCATGAAGATTAAGCATAAATCATTTAGGGGTTCCCGGATGTGCATTAATAGCAAATTTGGTAACCATAGTAATAATATTCTTTATTTACTCAATCTGAAAACACAGGATCTTGACCCACAATGGTGAATGAGAATTTACTACCAATCCACCACCAAAAAACATAGACCCCTACATGGTGCACCGAAAATAAGGATGAAAATTCTGCTTATAGGCATCCAATCCTTCTTCACTTGTAGCTACATTTCAGTTCTCCCAAAGTAGCAAAGACACCTTACATCTAGTTTTTTAAACTTAAAAGCGTAATGAACTGCATCGGCCAGTTACTAAACTTAACTTACCAGCATGCACACGCACATTTTTAGTAATACATGTGCTAATATATCATAAGTACTTCATATAATACCATTGTACCACTCATAACTTGGTAAGCAATCGAATGATCAGGTGATCTTAATAAATTTGCTAATGGCAGTTCGAAAACCAAACCATGATCACTATCAAACTAAATTAACAGCAATCCAGATAATAACAACTTCATATTCATACTATTAATATCTACAATCTACAATCATAATTAATTAATTAATTAATTGATTAGAAATAAATACAACTACTCAGAACAAACAATACAATTACTTTTGATCTCAAATTTAGCTCAACAATTACATATTAAATTCATGTTAATCAATTAAAACAGTTACATAAACTAATCACAGCTAACTAAAAAAAACTAGAATCCAAATCGACGCAATAAAACAGAATCTAATTAGAACATTGAAATTAATTAGCCAAATCAAGATCGAAAACGAAAATACCTTTAGCTGTAAATGCGAATCGCGCGTAAAATCCGTAATTCGAGGGTTTATTAGAAGCTCAATCGACAATTTATTAAATTTAGGGTTAAGTTATTAACAAATTTGGGGATTTAACTAATTTTTTTTAAATTCAATTTTTTGCAAGATTCTAATTCTAATAATTATCAGAATAAGAATACTAGTAATAATAATTACTATGATGATTTATGATTTTATGATTATAAGGTGTATTGTTTATTATTGAGTTTAGGAGATGAATAAAATCGAAGGTTCATCCGAAGCCATGGCAAAGCCTTCCCCCAGTGTAATGATCGGAGATGAGTTGGCTATTCTTGAAATTACGATTTTGCCCATGGGTTGTATTGCATGAAGAGGGTAAAGTACGAGTTTAGAGAAGGGGTGTAATCGGAACTATAAGATTCAAAGTCGGCTTCAACAGCTCAAGCCTGAGTCTGCCTACCTTTTTTTTTTTTTTTTTTTTTTACTTTCTGTTTCCTTTATTTTTTCTCAGTTTAATTAAATTAATGTTACTGTACTTCTTTGGTTATTAACATAAACATGATTCATAAACTGTTTTTTTTAATGGCGATATCGAAATTGAATGCTCTCATTTGTCATTCACACACACGTTAGGAGTAAAGCCAATTCACGACGAAGTTGTCAGTACCATCGAAGGTTGAGAAGACCCACCATATACCTTCTCAAATCGCATTAATGTTGGCAGTAACATCAAATGTTAGAACTCCTTGCTTTGAATGAGAATCGAACTTGAATTGGCAGTACCCCAAGTTGGATCTCACTTTATACCACTCAAGCCAAGCTTCGGTGGTTAAACTGTTTTTTTTTTTTTTTAATAAAAAACAAAGGTAATTATATTATAGATATATTGATCGGTATCATGTTTAGTTGTTAGTTACACGCATGACGAAAGATATGAGTTTACAAACTTGAGAGCTGGGCTCGTGTTGTAACATGATTAACGAGATTCAATTAAGAGTTTTGAGTGAAATAAGACATTAAATTGGCATCAATGATTATTAAACCCCGATTTATATGTTATGGATTCCTCATGTAGCCTGATAGAGGAACATATGTTTGCTCGTAGTTTCTACATAATAAACATGAAAGATATACACTATGATATAAATTCAAGCATGTATTGGTGTTCTATAAAAAGTTGAATATTAAAGGACTTCTGGTTTAGCGGTGTCAATAAGTCTCGTTAATTTTAAGATTATAAGTTCGAGTATCATATGGACAAAAATGAGTGCGTGTGTGTCGTTTTAAATAACTTTTGTTGCAGTTTAATTAGAATAAAATGGTTGTATGTAGTCCTTAATAAACTATGTGAAACACAAGTTAATGATATACAATATCTAGTTGTGAGATTTTCTCCTAAGGGTTTTAATATGAATTTAGGGTTTTAGTAATATACGAGTATGAACAATGTAAGTTACAAGGACATGAGAAAAAGTACGTATTAATAGATGAGAGGTTGAATAAGATATATATGTACTTTAATGAGTAGTGTTTAAGAATGCATCTAAAAAAAAAAAAAACAAAAAACATTATGTTATTTTTATATTATAAAAAACTTTATTACCATGAGAAAAAGCCACTTAATAACAGCATATGGAGCAATAAGGGGTTGTGAGTTGTGACCCTCCAATAAAAATGAAATTTGTAAGCATTACAGCTACGATCATTTAATTTCTAGTCAACTAGTATGAACTAGGTAGACTAAAACGTTGAAAGTTTACTAAATAAGTAATATCAATCAAATATTCACAATTTCTTTTATCTACCGGACATGAAAATAATTTTTAAATCAATTAAATATCAAACGTTTATGTACTCAATCTAGAAATGAATATATGTATATTTTTAATGAACTTAATTTTATAGCATAGCGATAGCGATTTCGATTCCTGAATAAATATGTTTGAGCTCTCTCGCTATGCATGTACATACGTAATTTAAACACATTTAATACACTATAAACACATCACTTCAAATGTTTCCCTACTCATTTCTTTAGACCACTCTTAACAATGACGTAATGTTATGGTATCACGGACTGCCACATCAGCGCCACATTAGCACTTTCTTCCAATCACTAACTAACCACTAACTGCTAACATCCATGACGTACCTATCACACACTCTCACCCTCACACCCACTAAATTAAATAATTATTTACGGGTACAAATAAAAAGGCATTATGTACAACAAATAAATGCATGGCTTCCGTGATCGATTTTGTCATACAACGAAAGAATGAAGAACGATGAAACAATGGCGGAGCAACCACATGTTGTTAATATTGGCGCCATTGAAGGGCATAAACAACCACGGGTTCATTCACGGAATCGATACGACCAGTCTTAGTTCACACATTTATATGTAAATATTGCACTTACATACACACTTACATCAGCCAATACTGCAATGACACATATACATGCATTTATACCTCCTACGACGGTAACTGCGATTAGACAAAATTGTAGTTGACATGACAAGGTTATCCAAAAAATTTGTCTTGTATATATTTCTTGATTCACCATCTCTTATTCGATTCCTAGAGTTCATATGAAGCAAGTAAGATGGGTCGCTGAGCTTCTCTTTCTGAAAATAACTTACTACGAAGTGTGAACTATTATCCCCTTGTATGTATCATGTTGTGCAATATCATAAATGTACAATTGTCTTATTATCTAATTAACACTCAACTTCGCGAAGTCTTTAAAATTACAAAACCTTTCCCACATCGCGTTTGGGGGGGGGGGGGTGTGGGGGGGGGGGGGGGATTTTACCGTTCATGTCCCGTATGGGATTGGTGCGGGTTTCCTTCTGGGCACGCAGTTGCGGCGGGTATAGTAACTGTGTGAGATGATCGTGTGGGTGGTTAAGTTGTGATGCCCCGTACAAAACCATCGTGTACAAATCATCAACAACAGGATCATTACAATGTTAAGTACTATATGCTGTAATAAAAGAAGTTGCATTCACGATAAAAAAGGTGACGTCATAACCGACATCAAATGTTTTACACCAACAGTATGCTTCTACGAATAGCAAGCACGAATAAATGTATGTGACCCTTAGGTCGTTACAAAACATAGTTCAAATGTATTAAAGTTTGAATGCAAGATAAACAGTTCATGCGGTGATAACACTAGAGCAGCGGGTGTCTACGGCAAGACTAGCACAACAGCGGAAGCAAATAACCTTAAGCACCTGAGAAAAACATGCTTAAAAACGTCAACACAAAGGTTGGTGAGCTATAGTTTAAGTATAACATTATGTAAGGTAGGCCGCGAGATTTCAGTGCTACAACGAGCGTTTCAAAACAGTATGATAAAGTATATGTTAACCGTGGGCACTTGGTAACTAACTTAACGTTTATACCCCCTGAAAGTACACTTGGCAAGTGCGTATGTTTACGAAGTATTAAACACCCGTTAAATGCTAGCGCTACTAGCCCGAGTGGGGATGTCAAACCCTGTGGATCCATATCTAAGATTCGCGTTCACCGGTTCAAAAACCAATGACTAAACGTTACCGAGCTAAAGGGAATGTTTCTGCCGTTATATAACCCACACATATATAAAGTTTAAGTACTCGTGCCTAGTATGTAAAACATAAAATCCGCATGTATTCTCAGTTCCCAAAATAAGTTAAAGTAAAAAGGGAATGCTATAACTCACAATGATAAAGTAGCGGTAAAGTATGACTCGGAAAGTAAGCAAGTAATGAAGGTTGTCCAAACGGGTCCTCAACCTAAGTCAAATAGTACTAAGTCAGTAATTCATCCGAATAGGTTTAAAATTACGTAAATAAGGTCTTAAAGGTCATCATCAATCATCATCAAACAAAAGGCGTAAAGTAAGTTTCGTTTATGAAAGTAGTTTAAAACAAAGGCTGACTTCAGTCAGTCACCACGGCCTCTACCCTTACTGAATTAAGGTGAGACCAGTGGACATGGCTCTGTCTATGAGTCCTTTAAGTGTGTTAAAATTTACAGAAGCAAACTCGTCTTCGTTTGACCATGGCGACGGTCTAAGTGCGAGTAGGTCAGAAATTTCTGCACAACGTTAAAAGGACATAGTGACGATCGGAGGGCCATAAATCCTAAACCGTAACTCGGATTAAGACGAGTCCTATATGAAAAGTTATCTAATCGAAAAGATCTATCTGAAAATCAAGGTTACAGTAGCCCAGGTTTACTGGTCTATTACATAAAAAGCACAACAGTAGGTAGAAGGCAGAAAGCAGAAAAATAATGGGTTCCGGTGAGTTTGGTGCTTGATGTTCATCATGGTTCTCATCCTTGATGCCTATAGCTTCAAGTGTACAACTCATTGATGTGTTTACATCATCTTTACCATGGTTTGACCATCATAACCCAAATGCAAGTCTAAGACATGAAGCACAACTCACTTAAGTGTTGCAAGTGTTTTGATGAACCAAAGTTACATCAAAGTCTTAGATCTAACACATACATGAACTTTAAAACTAATAATAAGTTACAAACTTGAAAGTGAACGTATGAAATCAAGATCTTAAGTTGTAGAACATAGTTCTTAGTTTGATCTTGAAGATCCAAGACTCAAAAGTCTAGATCAAGCATAAGTATACAAAGTTATATTTAAAGAAAACTTACTTACATGTTCTTGAACTTTTAAGTTAACTTTTAGTTCCAAGAGATATGAGATCAAGACTAATTTGTAATACTTGACCATTTAACAACAAACATGAATTTAAATGTAAAAGAAAAGAAGTAATAAACTAAATAAGTAAGTAACTAGTTCATTGTTGTTCATACTTTAAAGATTCAAACCAAAGTTTGATCTTTAAGAAAGTAAACTTTAAAGTTTACTAACATGAGTTACAAGTATGAGTTTCACAACTATGAACTTATAATCTTTTGATACATTAAGTGTAGAATCATATACTAGTAAGTTTATGTTCTTGTGTTCTTGAAAATTCAAGATATTATGAAGAATGAAACTAAAGAGTTTGATTCTTGGAAACTAGTAAGTAAATAATAACAAGTAACAAAGTAACAACAACTAACAACTACAAACAATTAACAACAAAGAACAAGGATGATGATGATTTAAGGGTTGTTTGGTTCGATTTTGGGACAAAGAAAAGAGAAGAAGATTTGTTCAATATACTTACAAGAAGAGAGAGATGTTTGAGAGAAAAATGCAAGTAATCTTTGTGTGTGAGAATGAGAGAAAAACAAGTGAAGTAGTAATAAGTAAAATGAAACAAAAACCACTCCTAGGCCTCCTAAGGCCGACGACCAGCTGCTCCCAAGAGGGGAGGGATTAGTTCATTGGTTCCTAGCATGAAAAGCTTGAAAAAGTTGGTTAATGGATGGCCATGCATGGGGATTGTATGTTAACTAGATTCCTTAAGTCTTTAACTAACTAGTTAAGTTCAAATGGATTACTTACATGTATGTATGGGCTAACTAGTCCACTTAAGGGTGTAGGGTGGGCTTTATAAGCCCATATTCAATTAAAAGCCCAAGTCGTATGTAATTAACAAATGAATCCAATTAAAGCCCAAGTAATTAACTAATAACCATAGTTAATTAAAATGATTAATAAAACTAATCATGAATGTAAATAATATGTGAAAATATTATTCGTGTAAGTTTCGTGTGTCACAAAGACGTTTCGTGTAGCGACCCGACCAAATCATGTTTGACGGCGCCGTCTACTTAGGTCCCGTTACGTGGTCATAAGTCTTTAAAACAACGTTTGACCAAAAGATATGTCGCATTCATTTCAAATGTAAAGATTGTTCAAAGTTTACGAGAATAGTTCCACCACAAGTTACGATACAAAGTTTTAAGTACAAATGAAACTTATGCGACACAATTTAAAAGTAGTCAAAAGACGCTCCATGTATGCATATATACTCGACATCCAATGCAAGTATTAAAATAATGAGCGGAAGCATGTATCATGTATCGTTCAAGGACCTGAGAAAAACATAGAAATCTGTCAACGAAAACGTTGGTGAAATCATAGGTTTAAGTAAGTAAGTACAAGTGAACCACAAGATTTGCATCAATGAATTAATAGTAATACATTCCAAAAGTTTGTTTCACGAGCACCCAATTATCAATGCTTAACATTTCTCCCATTGAACCCCATCACTTAGTGCTAGAACATACACTGTTTCTCGAAAATATATTTCATTCGTAAACGGTAGCGAACCGTTTGAATGAGGGTTTGTCAAACCCATATGGATCCATACAACATAAGTTCTCGCTTACACCCGGCAAGTGTAACTAATGATAATCGAATTGAGGATTTTGTTCTAAACTCGTATGTAGAATGTTTGTTTTCCTGTACTTGTGTTCACTTAGTAAAGAAATGTTTATGTTTTCTCATCCCAAATGTAAGTTCAAAAAGAGTAAAAGTGGGACTATGATCTCACCTTGAGTGCACGAGTAGTAAAGTACTTCAACAAGTAAACGTGTGCAAAGAACAATGCTAGTCTTGACCTAAACAATAGGTTGTATCAATAACGGTAAACACGATAGGTCAAAGATGTTCAATTAGTCCTATGGCTCGTTAAGACTCGATCATAATAGCATGTGAATCAAATTGTCATGTTTCATGCAAGGTACAAGTATAAAAACATGTTAGAACGATTGCACAAATATTTGGTTAAGTTTGATTAAAAGTCAACTTGGTCGGGTCAAAGTCAACGAAAAAGTCAACATGTTCGGGTCGGGTCCCGAACTATTTTTCTGAGGTTTTTAATCATATATGAGCATGTTAGAACAAGTTTCATGTGAATCGGAGGTCCATAGTATGCCAAACATTTTTCGTAATTTGGACATGGTGGTCAGAACCTGACCACGGCTTATGTCGCGCCGCGACATAAGCTGGCCGCGCCGCGGCATTTGCCGTGCGCTGGCACCTGGTCAGTCTCAATTGTTCAAGTCCCAAATCAAAACTCTTTCAAGCATAAATTACAAACCGCTAACTCTTAGAACTCGCACCTTATATCGTTGGAAAGGTAATTTGACAAAGAACACAACTAAATATGTTTCACCAACCAAAAACATTATTTGTAACAATCGGCTTTCCAAAATAAATGATCGATTAATGCACACATTTAATACTCGAATTTGATAAGTGCACATTTATGATTCGGGCATTTAATGCATACATATAACATGCCGTTTTGTAGGTAATCGAGCATACAATACAACTAACTACTTACTAACTAGAATTCATGTCATTCAATGCATCAAATATTCATTTCAAGCTTATCAAACCCTAACCCGAATTCACCAAAATCACTAATCAAGTTTATGGAGTTTTCTCAAGCAACCTACACATCAAATTGAAGCTAGTGATACTAGGAACACAATTAGAACATGAACTTTTAACATCTAACAACATATGATCATCCAAAATTCAAGAACAACACACCAAAATTCAAGTTCATGCTAGTTACACTAAAACAACGAGATCGAGCATATAAATTACACACACGACATCAAAATGAGCCATATACACTAACTAACACCATTCCAAGTCAAAAACACGAATTTAGAGAAATCTAGAGTTTTAGAAATGTTACCCAAACGAGATGAAGTTGGTACCAAAATGAAGAGGATGAAGAGAGGATCACGAATATGTAATTTATTTTGTTGTAAGCCTCCTAGATCGGATTTAGATGATGATTGAATGAATTTGGAAATGGTGTGTGTGTTCTTGCTAGAGAAAAAGAGAGAGAGATGGAGATGATAATGAATGAGTGAAAGGGGTTTGACCCTTTGACCTAGTCAAGGGTTTGGTCCCTTGTCAAGTTTAGTCCCTCAACTTTCGTTCGGGTGCGTGAATTATCTAAATGAGATAATTTAAAACGCGTATCAACGGGAGATGTTATAAACCTATAACGGACTTTATATTAGTATAACGGAAAAGTAAATGGAAAAAGGCGGGATGTTACATTACCTACTCCTTAAAAGAAATTTCGTCCCGAAATTTAAGTAGGCGTAGTAGTCGTTGTTTCTTCCTCGAGATCTTGCGTTTCCGAATTCACGAATAGATGAGGATACTTCCTTTGCATTTGATCTTGTCTTTCCCAAGTAAACTCGGGTCCCCTTTTGGCATTCCAACGGACTTTAACAATCAGGATTCGGCTTTGTTTCAATGTCTTGACGGAGGTGTCCACAATTTCAACCGGTTCCTCCACAAAATGAAGTTTGTCATCAATAATAAGTTCCTCGAGAGGAATGACGATATCGGGTTCGGCAAGACACTTTTTCAAGTTAGATACATGGAAGGTAGGATGAACGGAGTTCAATTGAGGCGGAAGATCTAAATGATAAGCAACGGTTCCAATACGCTCCAAGATTTCGAAAGGACCAATATACCGCGGATTTAGCTTCCCGCGTTTCCCAAAACGGATTACACCTTTCCAAGGTGCAACTTTTAACATTACTCGGTCACCGACTTGGAATTCGAGGTCGTTGCGTCTTTTGTCGGTGTAGCACTTTTGACGACTCCGGGCCGTCCGGAGCCTATCTCGGATTTGTACGATCTTCTCGGTGGTTTCGTGAATGAGTTCGGGTCCGGTGATTTGCACGTCGCCTACCTCGGCCCAACAAAGAGGTGAACGACATTTTCGGCCGTATAGCGCCTCAAAAGGTGCGGCTTTAATACTCGCGTGATAACTATTGTTGTAAGAGAACTCGGCGAGAGGTAAGTGCTTGTCCCAAGCTTTTCCAAAATCAACCACGCAAGCTCGTAACATGTCCTCCAAGGTTTGAATTGTACGTTCACTTTGTCCATCGGTTTGAGGATGATATGCGGTGCTCATGTCTAAACGCGTTCCCAATGCTTCTTGCAAGGTACGCCAAAATCTAGAAACAAAACAGCCATCTCGGTCGGAGATAATCGATAAAGGTACACCGTGTCGGGCTACGATTTCTTTAATGTAAAGTTGCGCAAGTTTCTCCATTTTGTCGGTCTCCTTCATGGCAAGAAAGTGTGCGGATTTGGTGAGACGGTCAACAATAACCCAAATGGTATCATAACCGCCCGTCGTTTTTGGTAGTTTGGTGATAAAATCCATCGTTATTCTTTCCCACTTCCATTGCGGGATCTCGGGTTGTTGAAGTAGTTCGGACGGTCTTTGGTGTTCGGCTTTGACTTTGGAACATGTCAAACACTTGGAAACATAAGTAGCTACGTCCCTTTTGATGTTCGGCCACCAATATAGTTGTTTAAGGTCGTGGTACATCTTATTGGCACCGGGGTGAATCGAGTATCGTGACTTATGGGCTTCGTCTAAAATAAGGCTTCGCAAGTCCCCATAACTAGGTACCCAAATTCTTCCGGCGAAATATCGGAGTCCAGTCTCCCTAATTTCGAATCGAGAGACGAGAATGTTCAAGAGCTCGTGTGAAAGGTTTTCATCCTTGAGAGCCTCATCTTGGGCTACCCGAATTTGGCTATTTAGGTTTGTGTGGATGGTGATGTTTAAGGCTCGGACACGAAGAGGCACCGCTCTTTCTTTTCGACTTAAGGCATCGGCTACTACGTTTGCCTTCCCGGGATGGTAACGAAGCTCGCAATCGTAATCGTTCAAAGTTTCAATCCACCTTCGTTGTCTCATGTTTAGTTGCTTTTGATCGAAGATGTGTTGAAGGCTTTTGTGATCGGTGAAGATAGTACTCTTGGTTCCATAAAGATAGTGTCTCCACATTTTAAGTGCGAAGACAACGGCTCCGAGTTCGAGATCATGCGTCGTGTAGTTTTGTTCATGAATTTTGAGTTGTCGAGAAGCATAAGCAATGACTTTCGTTCATTGCATCAATACACACCCAAAACCATGTTTCGAGGCATCGCAATATACAACAAAGTCATCATTGCCTTCGGGAAGTGACAAGATAGGAGCGGTGGTTAGCTTCGTTTTCAAGATCTGAAACGCGGATTCTTGCTCGGTCGCCCAAATGAATTTCTTTCCCTTGTGAGTTAATGAGGTTAGAGGACGTGCAACTAAAGAGAAGTTTTCGATGAATCTACGATAGTACCCGGCGAGACCCAAGAATTGACGAATGTGAGTAGGAGTAGTAGGAGTTTCCCATTTACTAATGGCTTCGATTTTCGATGGATCGACTTTAATACCTTGGTCACTTACAACATGACCAAGAAATTGAACTTCCTTCAACCAAAATTCACACTTGGAGAATTTGGCATAGAGTCTTTCTTGTCTTAAAAGTTTAAGCACAAGTCGGAGGTGTTCCTCGTGTTCTTTTTCGCTTTTTGAATAGACTAAAATATCATCGATGAACACGATAACGAATTTGTCAAGATACGGTTTGCACACGCGGTTCATAAGATCCATGAACACCGCCGGTGCGTTAGTGAGACCAAATGGCATGACGAGGAATTCATAACTACCATAACGAGTCCGGAAAGCGGTTTTGGAGACATCTTCCCCCTTAACCCTTAATTGATGATAACCCGAGCGGAGATCGATTTTCGAATATACACAAGACCCTTGTAGTTGATCAAAGAGGTCATCGATGCGAGGAAGAGGATATCGGTTCTTAACCGTCAATTTATTTAGTTCACGATAATCAATGCACATTCGTAGGGATCCGTCTTTCTTTTTAACAAACAAAATCGGAGCGCCCCAAGGTGAATGGCTAGGTTGGATAAAACCACGGTCAAGTAGTTCTTGGATTTGACTTTGCAATTCTTGCATTTCGGATGGAGCAAGTCTATACGGTGCACGTGCTACGGGTGCGGCTCCCGGAATAAGATCGATTTGGAATTCAACCGGTCGATCAGGTGGGATACCCGGCAATTCGTCGGGAAATACATCGGAAAAGTCACTAACAATTGGCACATCATCGATATGCTTCTCATCGGACTCAACTTTCTTAACGTGGGCAAGGATCGCAAAACAACCCTTACGGAGTAGTTTTCTAACTTTAAGGCACGAAACGAGGTTGAGTCTGGTGCAACTCTTATCGCCATAAACAATCAAAGGTTCACCATTCTCGATAGGAATTCGGATTGCGTTAAGATCACAAAGGATGTGAGATTTCGTTTTGACTAACCAATTCATACCGATTATTACATCAAAGCTTCCTAGTTCCATGGGTATCAAGTCAATTTCAAATTCCTTACCCAAAATGTTTAACGTACACCCCCGGTAATATGTGTCGGCACTTAATAGTTTCCCGTTAGCCACTTCAATGGTATAAGTGGTATCTAATGGAAGAGGTGGAGTGCTAAAAGAATGAGTCAAAGTCTTGGATACAAAGCATTTATCTGCACCCGAATCGAATAAGCAAGAGACATAAGAATTGTTGAGAAGAAACGTAACCGTGACTAGTTCAGTGTCATCCCGAGCTTCCTCGGTGTTGATGTTGAAAGCTCGGCCGCGCGTATTGGGGTTATCTTTCCTCTTCGGGCATGCATTTCTATAATGGCCCGTTTGGCCACATTCGTAACAAGTGCCCGTCTTTGGTGCATTGGGCCACTTTCGAGCGACGGGAGTGGCACTTTTACAATCGTTGGCCTTATGACCAATTCCTTGGCACCGATGGCAAATTAGCTTACTACATTCGCCAAAGTGATGTTTGTTGCATTTGTTGCAAAGAGGTAGAATTCCGGCATAACCCTTCTTGCCGTCGGAGGTGAAAGATTTCTTGGCAAAGTTGTTGTTGCTTGATTGGGGAGCTTCCCATTTTCTTTTGTTGTTACCCGACTTGTCCTCGGCTTTAGGTGCCGGTACTACGATTTCGTCCACTGTCTCTATCAATTTGTGGGCCATGTTCAAAGCTTCTTGATGATTAGTGGGTTTGGATGACATTACTCCGTGTTTGATACTCTTTGGAAGACCATCCATGTAAAGTTCAACCCTTAAAGCTTCGGGGTTCACAAGATTTGGGCACATCAAGGCTAGTTCGGAAAATCGTTGATTATAAGCCTTGAGATCATTTCCGATCGCCTTTAAAGTTCTTAGCTCTTGTTCGAGCCTTCGGGTTTCTTCATGAGGGAAATATTCGACAATCATCTTTTCCCTCAAGTCGGCCCAAGAGAGGGCGTGAGCTTCATCGGTACCCACCGATTATACATAAGTATTCCACCATGTAAGAGCGACACCGGCGAAGGTGTGAGTGGAGTATTTGACCTTGTCTTGGTCCCGACAACCGCTTATGCTAAAGACGGCTTCCGTTTGCTCAAACCATCGGGTGAGCACGACCGGTCCCCCGGTTCCATCGAAAGTGTGAGGTTTGCACCCCATGAAAGCTTTATAGGAGCATCCCTCGTTTGAGTTACCGGCTCCATTGTTGTTGTTGTTGTTGTGGTTGTTATTATTATTGTTGTTGGATGAGTGACCGGCCATGGCCGCATCTACGGCGGTAGCTATCATCCGTTCGAGAGCTTGTTCGGGAGTTTCATTACGGCGTACACGACGAGGAGCCATTGTTCCTTCAAGACACAAGAATATCATTGATTAGTATTTTCAATAATACTAACCGTGATATAGAATAAAGATAAAGAGAAGTTTTTCCCTCGACTCGCCTTAAATTCTTTATGTCATAATGTCGGAACGTTCATATGAGTCACCGTAATATAATCCCGGCAATTATATTACCCTGATTCATATGTGCATTCGACATTATTCTATAAAGTCAAGGTGGCGTGTCAAACAAATTAAACAACGTGAGATTAAGATGAACTAAGAGTAGATATGAGTAGAAGTGTTCGAGTATAAATGCACAAGTAGTCAAGTAATTCCTACTTCAAGTCTATATGCCGGTTGTAGTCTAGACTCACCAATGTACCCTATGATTCGAGGTTGACACCAATGAACTCTAAATCCCTACAACCAACGCTCTGATACCATCTGTAGCGACCCGACCAAATCATATTTGACGGCGCCGTCTACTTAGGTCCCGTTACGTGGTCATAAGTCTTTAAAACAACGTTTGACCAAAAGATATGTCGCATTCATTTCAAATGTAAAGATTGTTCAAAGTTTACGAGAATAGTTCCACCACAAGTTACGATACAAAGTTTTAAGTACAAATGAAACTTATGCGACACAATTTAAAAGTAGTCAAAAGACGCTCCATGTATGCATATATACTCGACATCCAATGCAAGTATTAAAATAATGAGCGGAAGCATGTATCATGTATCGTTCAAGGACCTGAGAAAAACATAGAAATCTGTCAACGAAAACGTTGGTGAAATCATAGGTTTAAGTAAGTAAGTACAAGTGAACCACAAGATTTGCATCAATGAATTAATAGTAATACATTCCAAAAGTTTGTTTCACGAGCACCCAATTATCAATGCTTAACATTTCTCCCATTGAACCCCATCACTTAGTGCTAGAACATACACTGTTTCTCGAAAATATATTTCATTCGTAAACGGTAGTGAACCGTTTGAATGAGGGTTTGTCAAACCCATATGGATCCATACAACATAAGTTCTCGCTTACACCCGGCAAGTGTAACTAATGATAATCGAATTGAGGATTTTGTTCTAAACTCGTATGTAGAATGTTTGTTTTCCTGTACTTGTGTTCACTTAGTAAAGAAATGTTTATGTTTTCTCATCCCAAATGTAAGTTCAAAAAGAGTAAAAGTGGGACTATGATCTCACCTTGAGTGCACGAGTAGTAAAGTACTTCAACAAGTAAACGTGTGCAAAGAACAATGCTAGTCTTGAACTAAACAATAGGTTGTATCAATAACGGTAAACACGATAGGTCAAAGATGTTCAATTAGTCCTATGGCTCATTAAGACTCGATCATAATAGCATGTGAATCAAATTGTCATGTTTCATGCAAGGTACAAGTATAAAAACATGTTAGAACGATTGCACAAATATTTGGTTAAGTTTGATTAAAAGTCAACTTGGTCGGGTCAAAGTCAACGAAAAAGTCAACATGTTCGGGTCGGGTCCCGAACTATTTTTCTGAGGTTTTTAATCATATATGAGCATGTTAGAACAAGTTTCATGTGAATCGGAGGTCCATAGTATGCCAAACATTTTTCGTAATTTGGACATGGTGGTCAGAACCTGACCACGGCTTATGTCGCGCCGCGACATAAGCTGGCCGCGCCGCGGCATTTGCCGTGCGCTGGCACCTGGTCAGTCTCAATTGTTCAAGTCCCAAATCAAAACTCTTTCAAGCATAAATTACAAACCGCTAACTCTTAGAACTCGCACCTTATATCGTTGGAAAGGTAATTTGACAAAGAACACAACTAAATATGTTTCACCAACCAAAAACATTATTTGTAACAATCGGCTTTCCAAAATAAATGATCGATTAATGCACACATTTAATACTCTAATTTGATAAGTGCACATTTATGATTCGGGCATTTAATGCATACATATAACATGCCGTTTTGTAGGTAATCGAGCATACAATACAACTAACTACTTACTAACTAGAATTCATGTCATTCAATGCATCAAATATTCATTTCAAGCTTATCAAACCCTAACCCGAATTCACCAAAATCACTAATCAAGTTTATGGAGTTTTCTCAAGCAACCTACACATCAAATTGAAGCTAGTGATACTAGGAACACAATTAGAACATGAACTTTTAACATCTAACAACATATGATCATCCAAAATTCAAGAACAACACACCAAAATTCAAGTTCATGCTAGTTACACTAAAACAACGATATCGAGCATATAAATTACACACACGACATCACAATGAGCCATAGACACTAACTAACACCATTTCAAGTCAAAAACACAAATTTAGAGAAATCTAGAGTTTTAGAAATGTTACCCAAACGAGATGAAGTTGGTACCAAAATGAAGAGGATGAAGAGAGGATCACGAATATGTAATTTATTTTGTTGTAAGCCTCCTAGATCGGATTTAGATGATGATTGAATGAATTTAGAAATGGTGTGTGTGTTCTTGCTAGAGAGAAAGAGAGAGAGATGGAGATGATAATGAATGAGTGAAAGGGGTTTGACCCTTTGACCTAGTCAAGGGTTTTATCCCTTGTCAAGTTTAGTCCCTCAACTTTCGTTCGGGTGCGTGAATTACCTAAATGAGATAATTTAAAACGCGTATCAACGGGAGATGTTATAAACCTATAACGGACTTTATATTAGTATAACGGAAAAGTAAATGGAAAAAGGCGGGATGTTACATTTCGGGCAATTAAAGTCAAGTACGTTTGGTCATGGCAACATGTAAATGTAATAACATACATTTGTTTAATCACACGTATTAATAATAATAATTATTAATAAATAAATGTTGGAAAATCCAGGTTCGTTACATTACCCACCTGTTAAAGAAAATTTCGTCCCGAAATTTAAGCTGAGGTAGATGGAGGAGTCGGGAAAAGGTGAGGATACTTCCGCATCATTTGATCCTC
The DNA here is from genome assembly GCF_046630445.1 of Rutidosis leptorrhynchoides. Taxonomy (NCBI): domain Eukaryota; kingdom Viridiplantae; phylum Streptophyta; class Magnoliopsida; order Asterales; family Asteraceae; genus Rutidosis; species Rutidosis leptorrhynchoides. Next base: position 104,318,149 of record NC_092338.1, on the reverse strand, counting down.
TCGCTCCCAAGTAAACTCAGGTCCTCGTTTGGCATTCCATCGTACTCGGACGATCGAAATCTTGTTGCGTTTCAAAGTTTTGATCTCACGATCCATAATTTCAACAGGTTCCTCCACAAAGTGGAGTTTGTCGTCAATTGTAAGTTCTTCAAGTGGTATGATGAGTTCGGGTGCAGCAAGACACTTCTTCAAGTTTGACACGTGGAAGATAGGATGAACTGAGCTCAATTGTGCTGGTAGATCCAAACGGTAAGCAACGGGTCCAACACGTTCCAAGATTTCAAAAGGACCAATGTATCGTGGGTTTAACTTTCCACGTTTTCCGAAACGAATCATGAAAGGACCCGTTCATATACATTATAAACGATTCACAATAGTTGATTACATTGCGAGGTATCTGACCTCTATATGATACATTTTACAAACATTGCATTCGTTTTTAAAAGACAATCTTTCTTTACATCAAAAATTGACAGGCATGCATACCATTTCATAATATCCACTATCCAACTATAAATTGATTTAATAATAATCTTTGATGAACTCAATGACTCGAATGCAACGTTCTTCGAAATATGCTATGAAAGACTCCAAGTAATATCTTTAAAATGAGCAAATGCACAGCGGAAGATTTCTTTAACACCTGAGAATAAACATGCTTTAAAGTGTCAACTAAAAGGTTGGTGAGTTCATTAGTTTATCATAATCATTTATTTCCATCATTTTAATAGACCACAAGAATTTCATTTCCAGTTCTCATAAATATACGTCCCATGCATAGAGACAAAAATAATTATTCATATGGTGAACACCTGGTAACCGACATTAACTAGATACATATAAGAATATCCCCTATCATTCCGGGATCCTCCTTCGGACATGATATAATTTCGAAGTACTAAAGCATCCGGTACTTTGGATGGGGTTTGTTAGGCCCAATAGATCTATCTTTAGGATTCGCGTCAACTAGGGTGTCTGTTCCCTAATTCTTAGATTACCAGACTTTAATAAAAAGGGGCATATTCGATTTCGATAATTCAACCATATAATGTAGTTTTGATTACTTGTGTCTATTTCGTAAAACATTTATAAAAGTTGCGCATTTATTCTCAGCCCAAAAATATAAAGGGTAAAAAGGCAAATGAAACTCACCATACTGTATTTCGTAGTAAAAATACATATAACGTCATTGAACAAGTGCAAGGTTGGCCTCGGATTCACGAACCTAAATTAATTATATATATTTATGTGTTGGTCAATATTTGTCTAACAAATTAGGTCAAGTCATAGTGTACCACAATCCTAATGCTCGAGACTAATATGCAAAAGTCAACAAAAGTAAATTTGACTCAAAATAATTTCCAAAAATCTATACATGATTAATATATAGTTTAAATATCGTCGTTTTATATTTTTAAATATTTTTAAAAGATTTATTAGAGTAAATAATATAATTTATTTATTAATAAATAAAATTTTATATTATATTTATATAATAAAATATACTTTTATATATATTAATTAATAAAATTTATAGGGTTCATTTAATATTATAAAGATAATATGATAGATATTATTAAAGTAAGTTATTACACGTAGTAAAATATGTTTGTATCAAATATTTATTTGATAAAATAATATCTATAATGATAGTAAGTAAAAGTTATATTATTTTGTAATAATAATTATTATTATAAAAATATCAATATTTACAATTACTAAGATGACATTATGATAAAACGATAATTCTAATTATGATAACTTTAATATTTACGATAATTTTTAATACTATCTTTAAAATAATAATTCTATTTAAAATAATAATAATAATAATAATGATATTTTATAGTAACAATGACATTTCTATTAAAATGATAATTTTTATTAAAATGATAGTTTTAATACTAACGATAATTTTAATAATAATAGTAATGATAAAAATAATAAGAACGATAATTTTATCTAAATCAATATCTTATAATATTTTAATTTCATCATGATACTCTTACCCATTATTTCCTAATCGTTTCGTTTAATAGCTTTTAATCGTCTTTTATATCGTGTTCGTAATAATGATAATAATAGTAATCAAAATAATTAGGTGTTACAAATATTTGTTTTAATTACACTAATATTAATAATGATAGTTACTATAACATTATTAACGATAATACTAATAATTATCTTAATGATAATATAGTAATAATAATAATAACAATAACCATTTTTAAATAATGATATATATATTAATAATGATAATAATAATAATAATACCAATAATAATAATAATAATAATAATAATAATAATAATAATAATAATAATTGGATAATAATAATAATACTAATTATAACTTTAACGATAATAACGATAGTAATAATAATAAAAAATAACAATTTTTAATGATAAATCCTTTTATTGATAAAGATAATAATAATAATAATAATAATAATAATAATAATAATAATAATAATAATAATAATAATAATAATAAGATAAAACTAGAACGACGATAATAACGACGATAATAACGACGATAATAATGATCATTTTTAATAATAATACAAAAATTCGATGGACTATAACTTCAAATCCGTTCATCAAAATCATTCGATATCTAAATGAAAAGTTCTTAATTTTTCACTAGCTTTCCAACGACATGCATATCTTATACCTTATCTCAGTCGCATATATAACTAATTCAGGATTCAACATAACCTAACTAAAGGCAATATCAAAAGTACAAACATGCATAATCCTATATACTCGAGCACTAGTCAGGGATACACTATTAGTATGTAAAAGTTAAATTATGAGTACTCACGTATCAATATTGAGATTCAATATTGCAGGAAAGGTACGTAGACGCAACGGAGATGATAAACACTATATTGATCTCACGAGCATACCCATGAACCATACCCAATCACCTCCATAGCTATAACCCATAATTTCCTTAATCCAATCCCACTCGAAAAACAATTTCGAAATCACTCGGACAGCACTCTGACGTAATATTTTATGTATACTAATAATATCTTGAAATAATACGGAGTAAATATATATATGTAAATCGATTGAGAGAGTTTAGAAAAAAATATTTTCAAGTTTCTTATGAAATAATGAAACCTATTGAATTCTATTTATAATAGATTTTGGAATTATTAAAGTGAATTATTAAAGTATGAATTATTAAAGTGAATTATTAAAGTGAATTATTAAAGTATGAATTATTAAAGTGAATTATTAAAGTTAACGTAAAGTAAAAATAAAGTAAAGGTAAAGTTTAAGTATAGTAAAAGTATAAAACTATGTACGCATAATACTCGTATAAATGTATATAATATTAATTTAAATCGTTATATATATTTAATAAAATAAAATATAAATATCGTTATCTTTATCATACTGGTTAAGTAATGAGTTGTCAAAAGTGGTTCTAGATATTTATAAAAGTTATATACGTTTTAATAATAAAGTTCTTTTTAAACTGAAAACGTTTTTGTACGTTTGAAACTAAATCAAATAAATATAATAATTTTGTTTTCCAAAACCAAATATATTTTTAAGAATCATTTTGTTTAAAGGTTAAAATAATGGAAATCGTTATATCATAAAATGTTTTAGAAAAGTAGAATCATATATATTCATAATAGGTTTCAAGTTTTTAAATTACAGTTTGTTGGTGAAGCATGGGATAAAGTTCAAAGGTTAAATAAACGTATGAAATCATCTTAATGAAAAATGTCGAGTTACATAACTTGTCGATATCCAACATCTAAGTTATTTACACTTCACGTTCTTACTTATAAATCACTTTACCATTTTCCGAATGTTGTCAAAAAGAATATATTTCTTAAATCACAGTGAATCTCATAACATAGACCCGTAATCATATCATAATGTATCTGATAAATCAATCATTTGATATTATCTTCTAATTCCATCGATAAACATATTGAAACAAATACGTTCATGTAAAGTATTATACGTTTAATACTTTATTAATATTCTCAAGTTATAATATATATATACACATATATATACATATTTATTTATATATAACGGTTCGTGAATCGTCGGAATTTGGTCGAGGTTATAATGAATGTATGAACACAATTTAAAATTCTTGAGATTTAACTTAACAAACTTTGCTTATCGTGTCGGAATAATATAAAGATAAATTTTAAATTTGGTTGGAAATTTCCGGGTTGTCACAGTACCTACTCGTTAAAGAAATTTCGTCCCGAAATTTGAGTGGAAGGTCGTGAATGATAATAAGTATGTTTTCATGATGCATACAGGCTGAAAATTAGAGTTTTATCATCAGCGAATAATTTGGATAAACAATCCATTTATATAAAGAGTACGAATGAAGCTAACATAGAAGAGTGAAATGAGTAAGTGTAGATTCATCTTATCATTTGACGTAGATATGATTGATTTCCAGATTTCAAGGGATTTGAAGAAAATCTTTGTAATAAGATTTGATTCTCCGGTAACAAAAGGAATTAGGATCTGCTTTAAATGCGATCGTCCATTTTAATTCTTCTGTCGGAGATTTTCTTATAAATTCACCTTCTTTGTTTTCTTACAACTCACACCTTCTGTTGATACATTTTATGCAAGTCCCTAGACATCTACCCACGTTCATTGCAGGTACAACAGTTTACAGGCCACCATGATCGTTCGTTATTATCCTATCCGTGCTTGTATGTGGTTACAGCAACTGCAGGAACGAGATTTGGATGTTTGACTATGTTAGACTTAGTCAGACGTCCGAGTGAAGCCTCACTCGTACGGCTGACAGGCTCATACGCACGGTTGATGCTGAGCTAAGTCACAATTACAACCTAAATGAGAAGACACGAGTGAGTGATCACCCGTACGGCTGATGAAGCCAACTCGTATGTGTGATGGATGAATCGTACGGGTGAGTCAACAGCAGGGGTATATAAAGTCTTATGTTCTTCATTTTAGGTTAAGAATCTCATTTGTTACACACACTCAGATCAGTTGAGCTCCTCCGATTCTCTCTCAACCCAAATCACCCAGGTGGTGAATAATAGCTCTAGGTGTTGATCTAATCACACTTGATTTAGTTGTGGTATGACTAAATTAATCCCAAAAAGGTTAACCTATTCACTAGAGGGTTTGATTCACTTATTCCGTCATTGTGTGAGTTAAATCTGTTGATTTCTAAGTTCCTAGTCATGTTTCATCACCTTCTATTCTTTCCCCCTCAACTCATATTTTAAAGTATTCATCAATATGCTCCATCCAGTTCTGATTCTCGATATACTTATAACTTTCATATCGGTCATTCTTCTTTTTCATCTACCGCCGGAAGAATCTATTTACTTCTACTATACTCTTGGGTTTATAGTGTTTCTAGTTCTCCCGTGTCTTTATATTGCTATATGCATCGATATATATGGTTTATAATTTTTGGTTTGTCGTTGGGCTTTATATCTTCCCTTATATTTCAAAGTCTTTGTTTCTATCTTCTATAATCATTGTCATCCACAGTTAATGCTCTCTTTTATTTGCTGCAATTTATACCCCAATTTCTATTTTGGAGTTTTGTCCTTTCGTTTCTTCTTCTTGCGATTAAGCACCGCTTGTAATGGTCCAGAATTCACAGATATGAATTTCAGAATGAACATTGTTAATGTTCTAGGAAGGAAATTGTGATGGCACGATCTTGACTTGTCAAATTACTAGAATACCTTGGAAAAGGCCGAATCATCAAGAAATATTTTCTTGATATTTTAGAGGTTAAATAGAATACAAGAGTCGTATAACATGGCACATGATGATGTTATGATCTGTGAATCATCACGTTCCATTTAGAAACTCAGCATGAATTACTGTAATATAATCACGTTGATCAAGTGTCATTATATTATACTAACTCATGCTTCAGTTTCCAATACTACTTCAAAAACATTCATATTTTAAACTCAAAGGTTTACAGAGTATAGGAACTAAACAGTTTCCTTTTTGATGTAATACAGATAGCGCAAAGAGATAAATGATTCCAGATAAGAATAGTTATGGAAATATCTTCAGAAATATGGAGGATATTTATAATGAAAGATACAATGATATCTTAGAATTTCTAATATCAAAGGATGATGAAGAATATTGTCTGTAAGGGTTTAGTGTCAGGAGCAAGGTATTCGTTAATGACTTCAGCAGACACTGAATCATTTGGATTCTTTGAAGGCAGGTTCAGTCTTTGTGATTTGTCCACAGCCTCCTTCATACTTTTCTCAATCCGTTTTCTAGTTCCAAAACTTCTCTATTTCTGAGCTTTGTTAATACACTAATCTTTATCATCAAACTTTTTACTGCTAAGGTCGTTTATAGTTTTTGTTGCTTCATCAGCATTTCGAGAACTAGTTCGCGGTTCAGAGTGTTTTTCAGAAACTTCACATTCGAAGTATGTAAGCCTTGGAAATAGACGTTATGTATAACTGTTGGCGTCAACATGCTGTGAGATTTCACTATACTGATTGCTAATTCCCAATGATTCGTATAGCAATTCTCTTTACAAGAGGCAGATGAGTAAATGATGAGGTTTCGATAAATATAAAGATTCTTCGGAATGCCCAAGATCAGTGAAGTTGTTGGTAAGTTTATTGCTAATGTGGTGGAATATGAAAGGTTCTCCGGTAACAAAAGGGTAATCACATATATCAAAATTATGATAAGGCTACTCCGAATGAAAAAATTGAAGTTGTCTTGTTGGAGCTGTGATATAATTTGCTACTTTGCAAAGGAATTGTAAGGTTATTTTGGCTAATAAATGCCAAGAGATCTGACACATATATGTGTTGAATTATGACTTTAGTTTCGAGAGATTTTTAAGTACATAACTGTGGGTAATATGTGGTTGGATCATCATATCGATTGCTCATTATTTGAAGTGTCTTCAGAGATTTTCGAAGGGTTTGAACACAGATTGTAATCGTTTGTATACATTTGATGTTCTAACACACTTTTGAAGTCAAAGTATAGCTTTGAAAGATGTAGGAATCTAAAAGTGATGGTACCGGTTATATCTCGAATTGAATTCTGAGATTTTAAAATCAGAATATGTAATTGGGTTTGAATGAGTATGGTTGTTTTGATTTCTATGAAAGAATGTATATTATTATCAAAGTAGGAAGTATAATTGATAATTTGCTTAATCTGATTCGAAGAATGTAACATATTAATTGTGAATTTATATATATCTCTCGGGTATTACCTACCCGTTAAAAAATTTTCACAATTAATATTTTGTGCATAAGAATTTTATTACAGTCTTTATGAAAATATATATGTATATATTCTCCTCAGATGTAACATAGATTTTAATGAGTTAATACTAAATTAAACTCATTCGATTTACGGTTGGAACTAGAATTGAATAATTCCTAGAAGGCTTTAGAGGTTACATAAGTATTTCTTCAATAATATTGAAATTATGAATCAATACTTCGTTATTTGTTGATATGTGATGTTGGTTTTCGTTAAATTCTTGTGAACTTCGCAAAGTACGAATGATGTTATCTGAAAAGTTTCGGTTACATCAATGATGAAGTGTAAAATCAAATATATACTTGATTTATTAGGAATTGGAACTTGTTGAATTGAGACAGAGATTGTAGTTAACGATGGTTAAGTTGCGGGCGAAGGACATACATTATTGCATATTTGTAATATGAATTAACCGAGTAGTTAAGATTCACACACAATAGCTTAGCACGAAAAGATTTATATTTTTTTTTATTTCAAAATATATATATATATATATATATATATATATATATATATATATATATATATATATATATATATATATATATAATATATATATATAATTTCTTCAGAGGGAATGAGTTAATTCTTCATAACTTGTTGATACAATATACACGTTATTGATTCGTAATGATGTCCACAGTGATTCTTGAACTGACGGAGTTTGTGATGTTATAGGTGTTGTTGATTCTGATGTTGACTGTACTGACGATGCTGGTGACGTTGACGGTACTGTTGATGCTGTTGGTAAAACAAGTTTAACTTGTTAATCACACACCATTTTTGTCAGGGTTTATACTCTTCCTTCTATCATTTTGGTTCGCTTAACTGATTTATGGTTAGGGTTAGATTAGATAATCTCTAAGACTTTAGAGATTATATAATCGCCGCGGAATGTTTCTCCAATGAAGTTATGAATTAATACTTCGTCAGTTATTATTGTTGGTGCTCCTTGGTATCTATGGTGCGTATGACGTTGATGCTCGTGGGACAGATTGTGAAGTTGAGGTTTACAACGCGGTTGTGGTTGGAGGTGGTAATGGTACTGTTGGCGTTGATGATGGTGGTACTGGTTATGCTGCTGGTGCTGCTGGTGTTTGTAATCTCTGCACCATATTCTCCAAAGCCACTACCCGAGCGCGAAGTTCGTTGACTTCTTCTATTATTCCAGGATAATTGTCGGTCGGAACGAGCGGATAAATAAAATCTAGAATTTGATGTAGTATATAATCGTGACGAGATACCCTGGAAATGAGAGAGAAAATGGTGTCTCTAACAGGTTCGCCGGTAAGTGCTTCAGGTTCTTCGCCAAGAGGGCAATGTGGTAGATGGAAAGGATCGCCTTCTTCTTGTTTCCAATGATTGAGGAGGCTACGAATCCATCCCAATTCATCCAGAATAGGTGATGACTGATTGGTTGATCCATTCCGGTCACACTGCTTTCGGAGCTTGAGTGAGATTCCATTTCGGAATCCGAGTGACTTGAACTGATGACAAATTCCATTTCGTACGATTGGATAAAGGATTTTCGATATAAAATGATTTTTCGGCTATCGGGTGGTATTCTATTTACATAGGATATCTATATATAGAGATCAAAAGATTTCATAGATTACGGAGGAATTTGCGGGATATGTCAGGCAAAGTTTAAAGTAACAGATACGATAAGATATGATTTAGCAGATACGCTAAGATATGAATTTTGTCTATACACTACTTATGCAATTAATGTAGCAAGATGTGTCTAGACTAATAATGATAAGCAGGTAATTTCCTATGGATGATAAGCAGATGATTTCCGACTAGAAATGATAAGCAAAACTTTTGACATGCAGACACGATCGAAGTCCAGACTCACTAATGCATCCTAACGACTTATCAGTTAGACACACTAATGCAGACCTGGTTCGCTAAGACCACCGCTCTGATACCAACTGAAAGGACCCGTTCATATACATTATAAACGATTCACAATAGTTGATTACATTGCGAGGTATCTGACCTCTATATGATACATTTTACAAACATTGCATTCGTTTTTAAAAGACAATCTTTCTTTACATCAAAAATTGACAGGCATGCATACCATTTCATAATATCCACTATCCAACTATAAATTGATTTAATAATAATATTTGATGAACTCAATGACTCGAATGCAACGTTCTTCGAAATATGCTATGAAAGACTCCAAGTAATATCTTTAAAATGAGCAAATGCACAGCGGAAGATTTCTTTAACACCTGAGAATAAACATGCTTTAAAGTGTCAACTAAAAGGTTGGTGAGTTCATTAGTTTATCATAATCATTTATTTCCATTATTTTAATAGACCACAAGAATTTCATTTCCAGTTCTCATAAATATACGTCCCATGCATAGAGACAAAAATAATCATTCATATGGTGAACACCTGGTAACCGACATTAACTAGATACATATAAGAATATCCCCTATCATTCCGGGATCCTCCTTCGGACATGATATAATTTCGAAGTACTAAAGCATCCGGTACTTTGGATGGGGTTTGTTAGGCCCAATAGATCTATCTTTAGGATTCGCGTCAATTAGGGTGTCTGTTCCCTAATTCTTAGATTACCAGACTTTAATAAAAAGGGGCATATTCGATTTCGATAATTCAACCATATAATGTAGTTTTGATTACTTGTGTCTATTTCGTAAAACATTTATAAAAGTTGCGCATTTATTCTCAGCCCAAAAATATAAAGGGTAAAAAGGCAAATGAAACTCACCATACTGTATTTCGTAGTAAAAATACATATAACGTCATTGAACAAGTGCAAGGTTGGCCTCGGATTCACGAACCTAAATTAATTATATATATTTATGTGTTGGTCAATATTTGTCTAACAAATTAGGTCAAGTCATAGTGTACCACAATCCTAATGCTCGAGACTAATATGCAAAAGTCAACAAAAGTAAATTTGACTCAAAATAATTTCCAAAAATCTATACATGATTAATATATAGTTTAAATATCGTCGTTTTATATTTTTAAATATTTTTAAAAGATTTATTAGAGTAAATAATATAATTTATTTATTAATAAATAAAATTTTATATTATATTTATATAATAAAATATACTTTTATATATATTAAGTAATAAAATTTATAGGGTTCATTTAATATTATAAAGATAATATGATAGATATTATTAAAGTAAGTTATTACACGTAGTAAATTATGTTTGTATCAAATATTTATTTGATAAAATAATATCTATAATGATAGTAAGTAAAAGTTGTATTATTTTGTAATAATAATTATTATTATAAAAATATCAATATTTACAATTACTAAGATGACATTATGATAAAACGATAATTCTAATTATGATAACTTTAATATTTACGATAATTTTTAATATTATCTTTAAAATAATAATTCTATTTAAAATAATAATAATAATAATAATAATAATGATATTTTATAGTAACAATGACATTTCTATTAAAATGATAATTTTTATTAAAATGATAGTTTTAATACTAACGATAATTTTAATAATAATAGTAATGATAAAAATAATAAGAACGATAATTTTATCTAAATCAATATCTTATAATATTTTAATTTCATCATGATACTCTTACCCATTATTTCCTAATCGTTTCGTTTAATAGCTTTTAATCGTCTTTTATATCGTGTTCGTAATAATGATAATAATAGTAATCAAAATAATTAGGTGTTACAAATATTTGTTTTAATTACACTAATATTAATAATGATAGTTACTATAACATTATTAACGATAATACTAATAATTATCTTAATGATAATATAGTAATAATAATAATAACAATAACAATAACCATTTTTAAATAATGATATATATATTAATAATGATAATAATAATAATAATACCAATAATAATAATAATAATAATTGGATAATAATAATAATACTAATTATAACTTTAACGATAATAACGATAGTAATAATAATAAAAAATAACAATTTTTAATGATAAATCCTTTTATTGATAAAGATAATAATAATAATAATAATAATAATAATAATAAGATAAAACTAGAACGACGATAATAACGACGATAATAACGACGATAATAATGATCATTTTTAATAATAATACAAAAATTCGATGGACTATAACTTCAAATCCGTTCATCAAAATCATTCGATATCTAAATGAAAAGTTCTTAATTTTTCGCTAGCTTTCCAACGACATGCATATCTTATACCTTATCTCAGTCGCATATATAACTAATTCAGGATTCAACATAACCTAACTAAAGGCAATATCAAAAGTACAAACATGCATAATCCTATATACTCGAGCACTAGTCAGGGATACACTATTAGTATGTAAAAGTTAAATTATGAGTACTCACGTATCAATATTGAGATTCAATATTGCAGGAAAGGTACGTAGACGCAACGGAGATGATAAACACTATATTGATCTCACGAGCATACCCATGAACCATACCCAATCACCTCCATAGCTATAACCCATAATTTCCTTAATCCAATCCCACTCGAAAAACAATTTCGAAATCACTCGGACAGCACTCTGACGTAATATTTTATGTATACTAATAATATCTTGAAATAATACGGAGTAAATATATATATGTAAATCGATTGAGAGAGTTTAGAAAAAAAATATTTTCAAGTTTCTTATGAAATAATGAAACCTATTGAATTCTATTTATAATAGATTTTTGAATTATTAAAGTGAATTATTAAAGTATGAATTATTAAAGTGAATTATTAAAGTATGAATTATTAAAGTGAATTATTAAAGTATGAATTATTAAAGTGAATTATTAAAGTTAAAGTAAAGTAAAAATAAAGTAAAGGTAAAGTTTGAGTATAGTAAAAGTATAAAACTATGTACGCATAATACTCGTATAAATGTATATAATATTAATTTAAATCGTTATATATATTTAATAAAATAAAATATAAATATCGTTATCTTTATCATACTGGTTAAGTAATGAGTTGTCAAAAGTGGTTCTAGATATTTATAAAAGTTATATACGTTTTAATAATAAAGTTCTTTTTAAACTGAAAACGTTTTTGTACGTTTGAAACTAAATCAAATAAATATAATAATTTTGTTTTCCAAAACCAAATATATTTTTAAGAATCATTTTGTTTAAAGGTTAAAATAATGGAAATCGTTATATCATAAAATGTTTTAGAAAAGTAGAATCATATATATTCATAATAGGTTTCAAGTTTTTAAATTACAGTTTGTTGGTGAAGCATGGGATAAAGTTCAAAGGTTAAATAAACGTATGAAATCATCTTAATGAAAAATGTCGAGTTACATAACTTGTCGATATCCAACATCTAAGTTATTTACACTTCACGTTCTTACTTATAAATCACTTTACCATTTTCCGAATGTTGTCAAAAAGAATATATTTCTTAAATCACAGTGAATCTCATAACATAGACCTGTAATCATATCATAATGTATCTGATAAATCAATCATTTGATATTATCTTCCAATTCCATCGATAAACATATTGAAACAAATACGTTCATGTAAAGTATTATACGTTTAATACTTTATTAATATTCTCAAGTTATAATATATATACACATATATATACATATTTATTTATATATAACGGTTCGTGAATCGTCGGAATTTGGTCGAGGTTATAATGAATGTATGAACACAATTTAAAATTCTTGAGATTTAACTTAACAAACTTTGCTTATCGTGTCGGAATAATATAAAGATAAATTTTAAATTTGGTTGGAAATTTTCGGGTTGTCACAAATCACACCTTTCCAAGGTGCAACCTTCAACATAACACGATCACCGACGTTGAATTCAAAGTTTTTACGTTTGAGGTCTGCATAACTCTTTTGACGATCGCGGGCAGTCTTAAGTCTAGCTTGAATCTGATCAATCTTCTCCGTTGTTTCGTGGACTACCTCGTGTCCGGTGATTTGCTTTTCGCCTACTTCGGCCCAACAAATAGGAGATCGGCACTTACGGCTATAGAATGCTTCAAAAGGCGCGGCATTAATGCTCGAGTGATAACTGTTGTTGTACGAGAATTCGGCTAGTGGCAAATGCCTTTCCCAGGCTTTTCCAAAGTCAATGACACATGCACGTAACATGTCCTCCAAGGTCTAAATCATTCATTCACTTTGCCCGTCGGTCTGAGGGTGATAAGCAGTACTCATGTCAAGATGAGTTCCCATGGCTTCTTGCAAAGAACGCCAAAATCTAGAAGCAAAACGGGGATCGCGATCTGAGATGATCGATAACGGTACACTATGACGAGATACAACCTCTTTGATGTATAATTGAGCAAGTCTCTCCATTGTATCTGTTTCCTTCATCGCTAGAAAGTGTGCAGATTTGGTAAGGCGGTCAACAATAACCCAAATAGTATCGTATCCGCCCACCGTCTTTGGTAGCTTGGTGATGAAATCCATTGTTATCCATTCCCACTTCCATTGTGGGATTTCTGGTTGTTGAAGTAACCCAGAAGGTCTCTGATGCTCGGCTTTGACCTTCGAGCAAGTCAAACACTTACCAACATAAGTCGCAACGTCCTTCTTAAGATTCGGCCACCAATACTGTTCTTTAAGGTCGTGGTACATTTTGCCTGCTCCGGGGTGAATCGAATATCTCGATTTGTATGCTTCATCAAGTATAAGGTTCCGTAGATCTCCATAAAGAGGTACCCAAATTCTTCCGGCATAACATCGGAGTCCAGACTCCCTAACCTCGAATCGAGAGACAAGTATGTTCAAATGTTCATGAGATAAATTCTCCTCCTTGAGAGCCTCATCTTGGGCTAATCTGATCTGGTTGTTGAGGTTCGAATGGATGGTGATGTTTAGAGCCCTAACACGAAGAGGTGTCGTCCTCTCCTTTCGGCTTAAAGCGTCAGCTACAACATTGGCCTTGCCAGGATGATAATGGAGTTCACAATCGTAGTCGTTGAGCGTCTCGATCCATCGACGCTGTCTCATATTCACTTGCTTCTGATCGAAGATGTGCCGGAGACTGTTGTGATCGGTGAAGATAGTGCTCTTAGTTCCATACAAATAGTGTCTCCACAATTTAAGCGCAAAGACAACGGCTCCAAGTTTAAGATCGTGAGTAGTGTAGTTCCGCTCGTGAATCTTCAATTGGCGGGAGGCATAGGCAATAACTTTTGATCGTTGCATCAGCACACAACCAAAACCACTCTTCGATGCATCACAATAAACAACGAAATCGTCACTGCCTTCGGGAAGCGATAGGATAGGTGAGGAGGTTAACTTCTTCTTCAAAGTTTGGAATGCTGATTCTTGTGCGGGTTCCCAAATGAACTTCTTGCCCTTGTGAGTCAGCGCGGTCAAAGGACGCGCAATCAGAGAGAAACCTTCGATAATAACCGGTGAGACCTAGGAATTGGCGAATATGCGTCGGAGTAGTGGGGGTCTCCCACTTGCTGATAGCTTCAATCTTAGCGGGATCAACTTTGATACCCTGAACCCTCACAACATGACCCATTAATTGAACTTCCTTCAACCAAAATTCACACTTGGAGAATTTGGCGTAAAGTTGCTCTTGTTTCAAGAGTTCAAGTACTAGTCGGAGGTGTTGCTCATGCTCTTCTTCGCTCTTAGAGTAGATGAGGATATCATCTATGAAGATGATAACAAACTTATCCAAGTACGGCTTGCAGACACGATTCATGAGATCCATGAACACGGCAGGTGCATTTGTCAAACCGAATGGCATCACGAGAAACTCATAATGACCATAACGGGTCCTGAATGCAGTTTTCATCACGTCACTTTCCTTCACCCTCAACTGGTGATAACCAGATCGTAAATCGATCTTTGAGTAAACGCTCGATCCTTGTAGTTGATCAAAAAGATCATCAATTCGTGGAAGTGGATACCGATTCTTGATAGTCAATTTGTTGAGTTCACGGTAGTCGATACACATACGGAAGGATCCATCCTTCTTCTTCACAAACAGCACAGGTGTGCCCCAAGGCGAGAAGCTTGGTTGGATAAATCCTTGATCAAGTAGTTCTTGTAGTTAGCTCTGTAATTCTTGCATCTCGGAAGGTGCGAGTCTATAAGGTGCGCGAGCTACAGGTGCTGCTCCTGGCACTAAATCAATCTGAAACTCTACTGCTCTTTGCGGCGGCAATCCAGGCAATTCCTCTGGGAAGACATCGGAAAATTCATTCACAATTCGAACGTCGTTCACGCTCTTCACCTCAGTTTCTACCGCTTTCAAATGTGCTAGGACAGAAAAACGTCCCTTCTTCATAATCTTTTGCGCTTTCACGCAACTAATGAGGTCCAACTTCGAGGTACATCTCTCTCCATAGATAACCAGTGATTCGCCATCTCCTTGTGGTATGCGTAGTGCTTTATCTCCACAGATAATATCGGCCTTTATCTTGCTCAACCAATCCATACCGACGATCACGTCAAAACTTCCCAGTTTGATAGGTATCAAATCAGTTTCGAAATCTGCGCCAGCTATGTTGATAATAGCTCCTCGACTAATGTGGTCAACTTTTTCAAGTTTACCGTTGGCGATCTCGACAAGCATACTCTCTTTTAACGGGACTAATGACCAATTAATCTTATCGCAAAAATGTCTACATACATAACTTCTATCCGCACCAGTATCAAACAAGACAGAAGCTAAAAGATTGTTGATTTTGAATATACCTGTCACCAAGTCGGGGTTTTCGCGTGCGTCCCTTGCATTAACATTGAAAGCTCTAGCACGCGGTGGTCCGCCATCTTTTCGCTTATTTGGGCACGCATTTCGGAAATGGCCCGTCTGCCCGCATTTCGTAGCACTTTTTAGGTCCATTGGTATTCGGCTTCCCATTCAAAGTAGTGACCTTGCAGTCTTTTCCGATATGCCCAGCCCGTTAGAACTTCTCACACACAACATTACAATACCCAGTGTGGTGTTTGTAACACCTCTTGCATTGTGGTAAGGTTCCTTTGTAGTTAGGGTTGGAGTTGGTGTTGTTGTTGGGGTTGGGGTTTCCACCGTTGTTGTTTCCTCTGAAACCCTCATGTCGTTTCGCCGGGTTCTGTTCATAGTTCCTTCCCCTATTGTTGTTGTTGTTGTTGTGGTGGTTATCCCATTTGCGCTTCTCACTAGTACCTGCTTTAGACTTAGTTTTCTCCAGTTCATCGATGGTTATCTGATTTATTAAAGTATGCATCATGCGCATTGCTTCGGGAACATTCGGTGGTTTGGATGAGGTGACGTTTCCCTTAATGCTCTTAGGGAGTCCCCAGAAGTATCTCTCCATTCGCTTGAATTCCGGGGTGACCATTGTCGGACACATAAGAGCTAACTCCAAAAATCTCCTGTTGTAACCATCAAGGTCGTTCCCAACGGCCTTTAACTGCATGAATTCCATTTCCATCTTTTGGATTTCGGTTCTCGGACAATACTCCTCAATCATGGCACACTTAAATTCCTCCCATGGCGTAGCATACGCCTCATCAATGCCTTGTGCCTGTGCCATTGTGTTCCACCACGTGAGCGCGCCTTCAGATAGCGTGCAAGAAGCAAATTTGGTTTTGTTGTCCTCCGAACAGTTGCTAACTAGGAATACTGATTCAAGTTTCTTGAACCATCTGGTTAGACCAACCGGTCCCTCAGTACCGCTGAAGTTATGTGGTTTACAGCTCTGAAATTCCTTGTAAGTACACCCATTTCGAATGGGATGAATAACCGGTGGTGGTAGTGGTGGCGGTGGCAGTGGAGCTTGGGGTTGCATTTTCGCAATGGCTGCGGCTACACGTTCTTGGATCATCTCTTCAATTTGAGCAGCAGTAGGTGTGGATCGACCGTTAGCCATGGTGTTCTATACAAACATTTTGACTCAAGTCAAAATCCAGCATTCAATAAATAATAATATAGTATATAACAACCAACATGTAAACAGCACAACACATGTTAATTAAGTAACGCAAGTTGATACAAGTACCGCAAAACACCATACAGTAACGTAAATAGAACACTTGTGCAAATAGTAACATCACAAAGTTTCCATTCATTAATAATAAGTTTCATACATCATGATAGATTCGTACAATACATAAGTGAAATATGAAACTACAACTAGATTACATCATGAAATCTAATACAAAAGGTCCTACGGTGAAGGTGGGTGTAGGATGTCTAAAACCTGAGCCAACTTCTCCTCGAGCTCAGTAACCCGAGCTCGGAGGATTCCCGCCTCCCTTGTCAATTCCTCGACAGTGGGAGATGGTGGGGCAGGTGGTGTGGGTGGTGCGGGTGGTGCAGACCGCACGAAACAGGGTACAGACGTTCCGGCTCCAGAAATAGTCAGTACGTAACGGGGTGTCTTACGCACTTGTGGGTCGGCAGGGTACGGCACAAGCCGCTTACGGGCAGTAACCCTCCGACGCCGACCAAAAGCGTCAGTGAAAGCACGACCTCCATTCACCCCTGGAATGACGGTGCCATCAGGACGGTACCGCTTCTTCGGCGGGGTGGAGGGTGCCTGTAAAGGTACGTCAACAGGGTCCTCGTCGTCACTGGAGTCTGATGAAGAATCATCTGATGAAGAATTGGCGGATGATGAGTCATCCGAATCATGTGGTGGTGGCACGGGTGGCTGAACTGGCAGTCCGAAGGCGGCCAACATCTCTCTGTGTCTGCCTGGCGGAATCGGCACAAAACGTCCATTAGCAGCGCGTCGGCATGGCATGCGCATATGGTTACGGAATGGCCCTTCCCCGAACTCCGCGGGAATCACAACACCACCGATACGGGGCTGTGGCTCCGAGGGTCCGGGAGCAGATGGAGCTGGAATCTCTGTAGGGTCCACGTGTCCGTCAATAGTAGCCACTGTTGCCGGCGCACTACTACTAGCTCCGGAAGACGAAGCGCCGGGGTCACTGGTGCGTAGCGGGATCGGTGTGTCAGCAGCAGCAGCAGGTGGGGTGGCTGACGAGTCTAAACTGCTTAAAACGATAGCAGGTGGAACATCCGACATCTGAACAAGGAAAAATAAATTTTCCATGTCAGTAAGTCATAAAGCAAGCACGTATTAGGCCACAGTTTAAATCATGTATAACGGTAAATAACATGGCAATAACAACAAGTATCATGCAATTGAAAGCAGATAATAGCATGCAGTAGTGAAATCATGTAATAGCATACGACATATAGCAGTAAAAGTGTGAAGACCCGTCCTAATCCATCCGGACAAAGTCCATATCGATTACAAACGATTCACAATAGTTGGTTACATCGCGAGGTACTTGACCTCTATATGATACATTTTACAAACATTGCATTCGTTTTTAAAAGACAAACTTGCTTTATATCGAAAATTGACGACATGCAAATCATTTCATAATATATTCAACTATAATTGACTAAATAATAATCTTGATGAACTCAACGACTCGAATGCAACGTCTTTTGAAATATGTCATGAATGACTCCAAGTAATATCTTTTAAATGAGCAATTGCACAGCAGAAGACTTCTTTCATACCTGAGAATAAACATGCTTTCAAGAGTCAACCAAAAGGTTGGTGAGTTCATTAGTTTAACATAAATAACCATTTTATAATTTTAATAGACCACAAGATTTCATATTTCCATTTCTAGTAAACATACGTCCCATGCATAGAGACAAAAATATCATTCATATGGATTGAACACCTGGTAACCGACATTAACTAGATACGTATAAGAATATCCCCTATCATTCCGGGATCCTCCTTCGGACATGATATACATTTCGAAGTACTAAAGCATCCGGTACTTTGGATGGGGTTTGTTAGGCCCAATAGATCTATCTTTAGGATTCGCGTCAATTAGGGTGTTTGTTCCCTAATTCTTAGATTACCAGACTTTAATAAAAAGGGGCATATTCGATTTCGATAATTCAACCATAGAATGTAGTTTCAATTACTTGTGTCTATTTCGTCAAATATTTATAAAAGCGCATGTATTCTCAGTCCCAAAAATATAAAGGGTAAAAAGGTAAATGAAACTCACCATACTGTATTTTGTAGTAAAAATACATATTACGTCATTTAACAAGTGTATGGTTGACCTCGGATTCACGAACCTATATCATTTATATATTTATTAACACATATAATTGTAATCAAATAATTTCATATATAATATCTTAAATTATATATCTTATATATATTTAATTTGTATATAGTTAATATTTATATAGTTTAATATTATATTTAAAATCAATACTTTGTCATATGTAAATATTTATATAAATGATCTTAATATATATAATTATATGTAATATTATGGTAGTTGTAATATTTATACTCTTATATAAAAAAATATTTATTTGTTATAATAATCCTGTTAATATAAATGTAGTAGTAATAATAATAATAATAATAATAATAATAATAATAATAATAATAATAATAATAATAATAATAATAATAATAAGGAATTAATAATAATAAGTGTATTAGTAATAACTACCTCAATGGAGTAGTCTTAAACAAAATGCCCAAATCCGAGTTTGAACCCGCGACGTCCCACTAACCAGATAACACCTCAAACATGGAACCATTTCTATCTTTCCCATCAGTGACAACATCGCCATCTCAAACATCAATATTTATACCATTTTCATTTCGATAACCATCATAACTTATTTCTAGTCATCATTACTTAATCATAAACATCATTTCCATTAACAATTCACCACCATTACCACTATATCATTTCATGATCATTATCACTATCTCCTCTATTATATTATCACTATCATTTATCAATTTAATCATCATCACATAATCTAATACGTATCATTGTTACTCCTATCATTCATATATCCTTCGGCCCAACTAGAGACATAACATAGACCTCGGCCCAGCAACGAACTGGATCAATCGGCCCTATCAAAATAACAGCTCAAAAGACAAAAAAAATAATAGTGCTCGGCAGTCCCATTATGCATTAAATTTCAAGGCCCAATCCCGGTTTTAAAACTTAATCGATCTATGTGATTCAATACAATATTGCTTAATATAGTAGTAGCTTTTGATTGAGGTTTTAACACAACATCTATCATATAGTAAAGTGGATGCAACCATAAATCCATACCAAAATTGTCGGCCAATATACCTTACAGTGTCCCACATCCTCGAGATTTTTGTCTTGGATCCTTATAATATGCGTTTTAATTAATCTTCAATTCATTCAAGTTGGCAAGTTAATAATTGTGGCCATCATGCTCCATTATTATATTACTAGCATTACCGAAACTTTTAGCAAGTGGAGGAAAGAAAAGTCGGCCATCTAGTTTTATCATGATGTATTATAATACTTAAACAAGTGGGGTTTATATAATTATTAATTGATTGGCTATAAAGGAAAAGAAATCGCAAGTGGCAGCTCCAAATTCCCAAAACAGTGTAGTTAACTAGAAAAAAAAAAAGAAAGAAGTGGTGACAGAATTAAAGCATGCAGCTGCAATACTTTGTTTGATATTTCATGGGGTTCAAACAAACGGGAAGTAGTAGAAAGAAAGAAAC
The DNA here is from genome assembly GCF_046630445.1 of Rutidosis leptorrhynchoides. Classification (NCBI taxonomy): domain Eukaryota; kingdom Viridiplantae; phylum Streptophyta; class Magnoliopsida; order Asterales; family Asteraceae; genus Rutidosis; species Rutidosis leptorrhynchoides. The sequence continues at coordinate 104,297,282 of NC_092338.1, read as the reverse complement.
AGAAAGCAGAAGTTGTAAATGGTGGTATTTAAATGGGTCGTAAAACAACAAAAAGAAACAGATAACGTAGAGTAGAAAACTAGGTGATGATGGTTGGCGATTGTGGTGTTTGTTTGGACTAAAGTGGTGATATGATTTTATGTTCTCGGCTATCACAACAACTGCAAAGCAATAGCTCGATGATGCAGCTATAGTAACAGAATTTGATGTAGTAGAAAAACAGAATAATAGCAGTAGAAAGATACCGATGAAGGTGGTCTTGATGATGGTTGTTGAGAGGAAAATAACAGGAGTGGCTGCAACCCGATGAGGGTAGCAATATAATAAATAACAGAAGTAGTAGTATTTAGGAGGTGTTCTTGTGGTGTGTTTGATAGTGAAACTATGATGATAATGATAATGCGTTGGATATTATTCAGAAGAGTGGTCTGATCAATAATAGTAAACGTGATATGGCAACCAGTTTGTTTTCATGATAGTAATGAATTGTGGTGGAGCTGGGTTGTGGTTCATGAGTTTTTGGTGGTGAACGCGGGAGATGACAATGGAGGAGGAGTATGAAGCTTTTGTTCATTACCTAAGTGTATGTATTTAACTTGTGGATTAAATGTGATGTGTTTATCCATCATCTCTAGTGTGTCATATGTATAAGTATATTTATATATAATATGAATATAGATGGATTATAATATATAATAGAGATTAGATGGATGGTGACTTAAAACATAAAGGAAAAGAAGATAGGAGATAATTAGGTGTGATTGTGTCGATGGCCAAGGAAAAAAAATAGAAAAGAACAAATGCAGTTGAAACTCAACATATGGGATGTTTAATTCATGTAGGAGTATATTATATATATTTAATAGGAGTCAAATTGTGGGGAAAGAAATCAATAAAGTTAAACAGTAGACGAATAGTAATACAGTAACAAACTCAATAATAAGTCAATTCTTAAATTCATAAATGGTATGATAAAACAAGTGGGTGATAGCTGTAGTTCTATGTTGGTGTCATTCAACTCATAAAGTATATAAATATATACTATATATATATATTACTATAATACAAAACAACACAGTAAATTATTACTTAATCCTTTTGAAACGTTTGATTACATAGAATAGTAAAACAGCCAATGATATTTTGTAATTATGGGTCATAAGTTATCACGGGTTAATATATCATGGTTCATTGCTAAACAGTTAATATATAAAAGAGTTCCTAAAAGTCCCAACTAAAATATACAATTTAATTAAAATTCAAAATAAGATAGTACATGTATTTTCAACTAGTCTGAAGTTTTCGTAGTCTATTAGTGAGCTTTTGTTTATTTTAAAATCACTTAAATTTGAATCACTTATTTAAATATCAACGAATCAACAAACGAGTATTACTATTATTTAATAATTGTATTTAATATACTTTATATATATATAGATTCCTAATAACTTTTATTATATTTTATATTATTACAATTCAATTTATTATTATTATATATATTTAAATATATGTATGCATCTATTTACAAATAGTTGTTCTTGAATCGTCAGAAAGAGCCGAGGTTAAATGACTGTATATAAACAATTCAAAAATTTTGAGACTTAACATTTCAGACTTTGCTTATCGTGTCGGAAATATATAAAGATTAAAGTTTAAATTTGATCGGAAATTTCCGGGTCATCACAGTACCTACCCGTTAAAGAAATTTCATCCCGAAATTTGAGTGAGGTCGTCATGGCTAACAATAAATATGTTTTCCTGACGAATATGAGCTGATAACTAGAGTTTTATCATTATTGAATAATACAAATAAAACAATTCGATTATTCGAAGAGTACGAATGAAGCTATCACCAAAGATTGAGATAGAGATTTAACTTTTGACGTAGTCACGATTGAATTTAGAAAATAAGGTGCGTCTTAACTTTTGACGTTGTCTTGGTTGAATTCCGGAGTTCAAGGGATTTAAATAAAATCTTCGAAATCTAAGAGATTTGATTCTTCGGCGAATAAGGAGATTAAGATCTCTTCAATTAAATACGGTGATCTGCCTTGATTACTCTGTCTGATATTTCCACTATAAATTAAGCTCTTCCGTTCCATTATTCTCACCATTCCTATACTTTCTTTCTTAGTTCATACATCCAAAAAATTGTAAAAATACTTAATCCAGTTCTAATCCTTGATATTTTTCTAATTATCATTTCTGTCATCATTCTTTTCAATCTTCCATCAGAAGAATCTGTTTACTTCTACTATTACCTTAGGGTGATACTATTCTTAATTATACTGTGTCTTTATATTGCTATCCGTATTAATATCCACGGTTTGTAATCTCCGTGTTGTTATTGGGCTTTATATTTTTTATTTTTTATTTTTTTATTTTGGAGTTCTATGCCTTTTTTTTTTATTCTCCTTTCGACTCCTAGTAAAGCGGGTAAGGGTCCAGAATTCGTAAGTATGGAGTTTCGAATGATTATAATGTTCTAAGCAGGAAGGAACGTGATAGCACAATTTGATTTTCAAATTCATCATAATTACTGAGAATAGAACTATCAAGAATATGTTTTCTTGATTTGTTCAGAAGTTAAGCAGAATGACAGAGTTATGTAACATGGCACATGATGACGTTATAATCTGTGAACCATCTTGTCCCATTTGGAAACTCAGCATGACTTACTGTAATATAATCACGTTGATCAAGTGTCATTATATTATACTAACTCATGCATCAGTTCCCAACATTACTTCAATAACATTCATATTTTAAGCTCGAAAGTTTACAAAATATAGAAACTAACAGTTTCTATATGACGTAATACTGATAGCACGAAGAGATTAATGATTTCAGATAAGAATAGTTATAAAAAATATCTCCAGAAATATGGAGGATATTTATAATGAAAGATATGATAATATCTCAGAATATCTAAGATCAGAGGATGATAGAAACTATTGTCTGCAAGAGTTTAGAGTAAGGAGCAAGATATTCACTAAAGACTTTAGCAGACATTGAATCATTTGGATTCTTTGAAGTTAAACTTATTCTTTGTGATTTGTCCACGACTTTCTTCATAGTTTTGCATAATCTGCTTTTCGGTATTAATTTTTCTATTGAATGTTTCCAATATAATGATACACAGGAAGCACAAAGAGGTATATAATTTCGGACGAGAATATTTATGAAAATATCCTCAGAAATATCGAAGATATTGATGATGATATTTTGGAATTTCTAAGTTCGATGGTTGATGGAGAAAGATTTTCCGCAAGATTTTAACATGACTTCAGAGCAAGATATTCTCTAAAGATTTCAACGGATCCAGAATTACCTGAATCCTTTGAATATAGGGTTTGGTCCTTGTATTTGTCCTTGGTCTCCTTCATGGGTAGCTCAATCTGTTTTTCAATACCCAATTTTCTATCGAGCGTTCCTAACACTCCTTTTCTTTATCATCAAACTTTTGGCCGTTTAGACCATCTACCATTTTTCTGTTTCCTCTGCATTTAATGCTATGATATCTGAATCATCGGTTATTAATCCGAGGTGGTTTCAGGAGAATTGTGTTTTTAGATGATTAAACGCTGATGGGAATATGGTGGAATATTAAAGGTTACCTGGTAACAATAAAAGACCACGCGTATATATCAATGTTATAATAAGGTTGTTTCGTACGAAAAGTCGAAGTTGTCTTGGTGGAGCTGTGACAAAATTGGCTATTTTGAAGAAGAACTGCAAAGTTATTTTGGGTAATAATAACACTAAAGAAATTAGCACAGTTATGTGTTAAACGTTTACTCAGTTTCCGAGAGTTTTTTTCAAGTGCATAACATACATCAATCTTTTCTTCCGTAGATGAAGTGCGGTTGGTTCATCCTATCGATTGAGGTGTTTTCAAGAATCATGAAAGGTTTGAATGCAGATTGTAATCGTCAATATACAAATGAGGTTTAAGGTGAAATCAAGTGGCAAACTTGAAGAAATATTTAGTTTCATATGTTATAATCAATATTTTAATTCATTTTAATTGTCCAATGTTATTAGTCCACAGTCGATAGTCCACTGTTGACAGTCCAATAATTCATATATAATTTAATATATAATATTCGAATTAATTAATACATATCGTGACCCGTGTACATGTCTCAGACTCGATCACAACTCAAACTATATATATTATTGTAGAATCAACCTCAACCCTGTATAGAGAACTCGATCATTACTGCATATAGAGTGTCTATGGTGATTCCAAATAATATATATAGATGCGTCTATATGATATGTCAAAACCTTGTATACATGTCCCGATATTTAAAGTGCGTAAAAATAAATAACAGAAATTAAATGACGATAAATAAAGTGCGTAAAGTAAATAACAGAAATTAAATGACGATAAATAAAATTGCGAGAATGTAAATTGCGATAATTAAATTGCGTTAAATAAAATGCGATAAAATAAAATGAAATACGGAATTAACAGTTAGCTAGGAACAGTTAGCTAGGATCTTGTTAGCGTGGTTTCTTAACGAAATTTCATATTGTTAATTAGTCTGTTTCTAATCAATTTTTATTGTGTCCATTATTTCTTCATTATTCCACTTGTTGGATTCTGATAGGTCAAAATCCAAATATAAAATTGGATTTGAATGAAAATAGTTATTATTTGGTGAACGGATACGTATATCGGTGGTTGTAAATATGATATTAAATGACTGTTGAATCAGATTCGAAGAATGTACAGTATAACTTATTAAAGTGAAATCTAAATATTCTTCGGGTATTACCTACCCGTTAAAATATTTTCACCATTAACAGTTTGTACAAAAGAATTTTTAATTACAGTCTTTATGAAAATATATATATATATATATATATATATATATATATATATATATATATATATATATATATATATATATATATATATATCTTCTTCAGATGTAATTATGGATTAATATAATATTAAACTCATTTGATTTTCGGTTTGAGCTAGAATAAGTAATCTCTAAAACTATTAGGAACCACATATTCTTCGCAGAATATTAATGAAGTTATGGATCAATACTTCATCGTTAATAGTTGTTGTTGGTACTCCTTGGTATCTATGGTGCGTAGGGTATTGATGTTCGAGGTACAGATTGGGATGTTGAGACGTGTGATACGGATGTTGCTGTTGGCGGTGGTGATGGTACTGTTAATGTTGTTGATGGTGGTACTGTTGGTGCCAGTGATGTTGCTAAAGCTGGTACGATTTACACCATATTTTTTAAAATTACAACTCGGGTGCGAACCTCGTTGACTTCTTCGATTACTCCGGGTTGATTGTTTGTCGGAACGAGCGGATGAATAAGGTTTAGAATTGTGGGTAGAATCTAATCGTGTCGAGCTACTCTGGAAATGAGAGAGAAAATGGTGTCTCGAACAGGTTTGCCGGTAAGTGCTTCAGGTTCTTTGCCAAGAGGTGAATTCGGTTGGTAGAAAGGATCGACTTATTCTCATATTCATTGATTAAGTCGACTACGAACCCATCAGATGAATTGGGGATGGCTGATTGATTGATTCATTCTGGTGACACCGTTTTCGAAGCTTAGGTGAATATCCATGTCGGAATAGTTGTCGGAATAACTATCGGAATAGCTATCGAAATCTGAGGGACTCGAACTGGTTGAGGGATTCATCCCGTACAATCAGATGAAGGATTTTCGATAAGAAATAGATTATAGGATGTAGATTAGTACCCTACAATACATAATTGTCATATGCATATATAATACTAAAATCCCATAAATTACGGAGGAATCTACGGAAGCTGTCAGGCAAAGTCTACAGTAGCAGATACGTTAAGATATGAATTTTTGTCTATACACTAATCATGCAATCAATGCAGCAATACGTGTCTAGACTAAGAATGATAAGCAGATAATTTTCGACACTAAATGATAAGCAAAACTTTTTGACATGCAGACACGGTCGAAGTCCAGACTCACTAATGCATTCTAACGATTATCAGTTAGACTCACTAATGCAAGACCTGGTTCGCTAAGACCACCGCTCTGATACCAACTGTGAAGACCCGTCCTAATCCATCCGGACAAAGTCCATATCGATTACAAACGATTCACAATAGTTGGTTACATCGCGAGGTACTTGACCTCTATATGATACATTTTACAAACATTGCATTCGTTTTTAAAAGACAAACTTGCTTTATATCGAAAATTGACGACATGCAAATCATTTCATAATATATTCAACTATAATTGACTAAATAATAATCTTGATGAACTCGACGACTCGAATGCAACGTCTTTTGAAATATGTCATGAATGACTCCAAGTAATATCTTTTAAATGAGCAATTGCACAGCGGAAGACTTCTTTCATACCTAAGAATAAACATGCTTTCAAGTGTCAACCAAAAGGTTGGTGAGTTCATTAGTTTAACATAAATAACCATTTCATAATTTTAATAGACCACAAGATTTCATATTTCCATTTCTAGTAAACATACGTCCCATGCATAGAGACAAAAATATCATTCATATGGATTGAACACCTGGTAACCGACATTAACTAGATACGTATAAGAATATCCCCCATCATTCCGGGATCCTCCTTCGGAAATGATATACATTTCGAAGTACTAAAGCATCCGGTACTTTGGATGGGGTTTGTTAGGCCCAATAGATCTATCTTTAGGATTCGCGTCAATTAGGGTGTCTGTTCCCTAATTCTTAGATTACCAGACTTTAATAAAAAGGGGCATATTCGATTTCGATAATTCAACCATAGAATGTAGTTTCAATTACTTGTGTCTATTTCGTCAAACATTTATAAAAGCGCATGTATTCTCAGTCCCAAAAATATAAAGGGTAAAAAGGTAAATGAAACTCACCATACTGTATTTTGTAGTAAAAATACATATTACGTCATTTAACAAGTGTATGGTTGACCTCGGATTCACGAACCTATATCATTTATATATTTATTAACACATATAATTGTAATCAAATAATTTCATATATAATATCTTAAATTATATATCTTATATATATTTAATTTGTATATAGTTAATATTTATATAGTTTAATATTATATTTAAAATCAATACTTTGTCATATGTAAATATTTATATAAATGATCTTAATATATATAATTATATGTAATATTATGGTAGTTGTAATATTTATACTCTTATATAAAAAAATATTTATTTGTTATAATAATCCTGTTAATATAAATGTAGTAGTAATAATAATAATAATATTAATAATAATAATAATAATAATAATAATAATAATAATAATAATAATAATAATAATAATAATAGTAATAATAATAATAATAAGGAATTAATAATAATAAGTGTATTAGTAATAACTACCTCAATGAAGTAGTCTTAAACAAAATGCCCAAATCCGAGTTTGAACCCGCGACGTCCCACTAACCAGATAACACCTCAAACATGGAACCATTTCTATCTTTCCCATCAGTGACAACATCGCCATCTCAAACATCAATATTTATACCATTTTCATTTCGATAACCGTCATAACTTATTTCTAGTCATCATTACTTAATCATAAACATCATTTCCATTAATAATTCACCACCATTACCACTATATCATTTCATGATCATTATCACTATCTCCTCTATTATATTATCACTATCATTTATCAATTTAATCATCATCACATAATCTAATACGTATCATCGTTACTCCTATCATTCATATATCCTTCGGCCCAACTAGAGACATAACATAGACCTCGGCCCAGCAACGAACTGGATCAATCGGCCCTATCAAAATAACAGCTCAAAAGACAAAAAAAATAATAGTGCTCGGCAGTCCCATTATGCATTAAATTTCACAGCCCAATCCCGGTTTTAAAACTTAATCTATCTATGTGATTCAATACAATATTGCTTAATATAGTAGTAGCTTTTGATTGAGGTTTTAACACAACATCTATCATATAGTAAAGTGGATACAACCATAAATCCATACCAAAATTGTCGGCCAATATACCTTACAGTGTCCCACATCCTCGAGATTTTTGTCTTGGATCCTTATAATATGCGTTTTAATTAATCTTCAATTCATTCAAGTTGGCAAGTTAATAATTGTGGCCATCATGCTCCATTATTATATTACTAGCATTACCGAAACTTTTAGCAAGTGGAGGAAAGAAAAGTCGGCCATCTAGTTTTATCATGATGTATTATAATACTTAAACAAGTGGGGTTTATATAATTATTAATTGATTGGCTATAAAGGAAAAGAAATCGCAAGTGGCAGCTCCAAATTCCCAAAACAGTGTAGTTAACTAGAAAAAAAGAAGAAAAAAAAAAGAAGTGGCGACAGAATTAAAGCATGCAGCTGCAATACTTTGTTTGATATTTCATGGTGTTCAAACAAACGGGAAGTAGTAGAAAGAAAGAAACAGAAAGCAGAAGTTGTAAATGGTGGTATTTAAATGGGTCGTAAAACAGCAAAAAGAAACAGATAACGTAGAGTAGAAAACTAGGTGATGATGGTTGGCGATTGTGGTGTTTGTTTGGACTAAAGTGGTGATATGATTTTGTGTTCTCGGCTATCACAACAACTGCAAAGCAATAGATCGATGATGCAGCTACAGTAACAGAATTTGATGTAGTAGAAAAACAGAATAATAGCAGTAGAAAGATACCGATGAAGGTGGTCTTGATGATGGTTGTTGAGAGGAAAATAACAGGAGTGGCTGCAACCCGAAGAGGGTAGAAATATAATAAATAACAGAAGTAGTAGTATTTAGGAGGTGTTCTTGTGGTGTGTTTGATAGTGAAACTATGATGATAATGATAATGCGTTGGATATTATTCAGAAGAGTGGTCTGATCAATAATAGTAAACATGATATGGCAACCAGTTTGTTTTCATGATAGTAATGAATTGTGGTGGTGCTGGGTTGTGGTTCATGAGTTTTTGGTGGTGAACGCGGGAGATGACAATGAAGGAGGAGTATGAAGCTTTTGTTCATTACCTAAGTGTATGTATTTAACTTGTGGATTAAATGTGATGTGTTTATCCATCATCTCTAGTGTGTCATATGTATAAGTATATTTATATATAATATGAATATAGATGGATTATAATATATAATAGAGATTAGATGGATGGTGACTTAAAACATAAAGGAAAAGAAGATAGGAGATAATTAGGTGTGATTGTGTCGATGGCCAAGGAAAAAAAATAGAAAAGAACAAATGCAGTTGAAACTCAACATATGGGATGTTTAATTCATGTAGGAGTATATTATATATATTTAATAGGTGTCAAATTGTGGGGAAAGAAATCAATAAAGTGAAACAGTAGACGAATAGTAATACAGTAACAAACTCAATAATAAGTCAATTCTTAAATTCACAAATGGTATGATAAAACAAGTGGGTGATAGCTGTAGTTTATTCACAAATGGTATGACAAACTCAATATTACTATAATACAAAACAACACAGTAAATTATTACTTAATCCTTTTGAAACGTGTGATTACATAGAATAGTAAAACAACCAATGATATTTTGTAATTATGGGTCATCAGTTATCACGGGTTAATATATCATGGTTCATTGCTAAACAGTTAATATATAAAAGAGTTCCTAAAAGTCCCAACTAAAATATACAATTTAATTAAAATTCAAAATAAGATAGTACATGTATTTTCAACTAGTCTGAAGTTTTCGTAGTCTATTAGTGAGCTTTCGTTTATTTTAAAATCACTTAAATTTGAATCACTTATTTAAATATCAACGAATCAACAAACGAGTATTACTATTATTTAATAATTGTATTTAATATACTTTATATATATATAGATTCCTAATAACTTTTATTATATTTTATATTATTACAATTCAATTTATTATTATTATATATATTTAAATATATATATGCATCTATTTACAAATAGTTGTTCTTGAATCGTCAGAAAGAGCCGAGGTTAAATGACTGTATATAAACAATTCAAAAATTTTGAGACTTAACATTTCAGACTTTGCTTATCGTGTCGGAAACATATAAAGATTAAAGTTTAAATTTGATCGGAAATTTCCGGGTCATCACAAAAAGCAAGCAGCATCATGCAGTAAGTTCAACAGAAACACGTAGACTAGCAAGTTGTAGATTAGTCCTATTAGTGAATCCTACTCGGGTCGGTCTTAGACTCACTAATGCATCCTAATTCCCTACAACCAATGCTCTGATACCAAATGTGATGCCCCGTGCAAAACCATCGTGTACGAATCATCAACAACAGGATCATTACAAGGTTAAGTACTATATGCTGTAATAAAAGAAGTTGCATTCACGATAAAAAGGTGACGTCATAACCGACATCAAATGTTTTACACCAACAGTATGCTTCTACGAATAGCAAGCATGAATAAATGTATGTGACCCTTAGGTCATTACAAAACATAGTTCAAATGTATTAAAGTTTGAATGCAAGATAAACAGTTCATGCGGTGATAACACTAGAGCAGCGGGTGTCTACGGCAAGACTAGCACGACAGCGGAAGCAAATAACCCTAAGCACCTGAGAAAAACATGCTTAAAAACATCAACACAAAGGTTGGTGAGCTATAGTTTAAGTATAACAGTATGTAAGGTAGGCAACGAGATTTCAGTGCTACAAAGAGCGTTTCAAAACAGTATGATAAAGTATATGTTAACTGTGGGCACTTGGTAACTAACTTAACGTTTATACCCCCTGAAAGTACACTTGGCAAGTGCGTATGTTTACGAAGTATTAAACACTCGTTAAATGCTAGCGCTACTAGCCCGAGTGGGGATGTCAAACCCTATGGATCCATATCTAAGATTCGCGTTCACCGGTTCAAAAACCAATGACTAAACGTTACCGAGCTAAAGGGAATGTTTCTGCTGTTATATAACCCACACATATATAAAGTTTAAGTACTCGTGCCTAGTATGTAAAACATAAAATCCGCATGTATTCTCAGTTCCCAAAATAAGTTAAAGTAAAAAGGGAATGCTATAACTCACAATGATAAAGTAGCGGTAAAGTATGACTCGGAAAGTAAGCAAGTAATGAAGGTTGTCCAAACGGGTCCTCAACCTAAGTCAAATAGTACTAAGTCATTAATTTGTCCGAATAGGTTTAAAAGTACGTAAATAAGGTCTTAAAGGTCATCATCAATCATCATCAAACAAAAGGCGTAAAGTAAGTTTCGTTTATGAAAGTAGTTTAAAACAAAGGCTGACTTCAGTCAGTCACCACGGCCTCTAATCTTACTGAATTAAGGTGAGACCAGTGGCCATGGCTCCGTATATGAGTCCTTTAAGTGTGTTAAAATTTACAGAAGCAAACTCGTCTTCGTTTGACTGTGGCAACGGTCGAAGTGCGAGTAGGTCAGAAATTTCTGCACAACGTTAAAAGGACATAGTGACGATCGGAGGGCCATAAATCCTAAACCGTAACTCGGATTAAGACGAGTCCTATATGAAAAGTTATCTACTCGAAAAGATATATCTGAAAATCAAGGTTACAGTAGCCCAGGTTTACTGGTATGTTACAGAAACAGCACAACAGTAGGTAGAAGGCAGAAAGCAGAAAAATAATGGGTTCCGGTGAGTTTGGTGCTTGATGTTCATCATGGTTCTCATCCTTGATGCCTATAGCTTCAAGTGTACAACTCATTGATGTGTTTACATCATCTTTACCATGGTTTGACCATCATAACCCAAATGCAAGTCTAAGACATGAAGCACAACTCACTTAAGTGTTGCAAGTGTTTTGATGAACCAAAGTTACATCAAAGTCTTAGATCTAACACATACATGAACTTTAAAACTAATAATAAGTTACAAACTTGAAAGTGAACGTATGAAATCAAGATCTTAAGTTGTAGAACATAGTTCTTAGTTTGATCTTGAAGATTCAAGACTCAAAAGTCTAGATCAAGCATAAGTATACAAAGTTATATTTAAAGAAAACTTACTTACATGTTCTTGAACTTTTAAGTTAACTTTTAGTTCTAAGATATATGAGATCAAGACTAACTTGTAATACTTGACCATTTAACAACAAACATGAATTTAAATGTACAAGAAAAGAAGTAATAAACTAAATAAGTAAGTAACTAGTTCATTGTTGTTCATACTTTAAAGATTCAAACCAAAGTTTGATCTTTAAGAAAGTAAACTTTAAAGTTTACTAACATGAGTTACAAGTATGAGTTTAACAACTATGAACTTACAATCTTTTGATACATTAAGTGTAGAATCATATACTAGTAAGTTTATGTTCTTGTGTTCTTGAAAATTCAAGATATTATGAAGAATGAAACTAAAGAGTTTGATTCTTGGAAACTAGTAAGTAAATAATAACAAGTAACAAAGTAACAACAACTAACAACTACAAACAATTAACAACAAAGAACAAGGATGATGATGATTTAAGGGTTGTTTGGTTCGGTTTTGGGACAAAGAAAAGAGAAGAAGATTTGTTCAATATACTTACAAGAAGAGAGAGATGTTTGAGAGAAAAATGCAAGTAATCTTTGTGTGTGAGAATGAGAGAAAAACAAGTGAAGTAGTAATAAGTAAAATGAAACAAAAACCACTCCTAGGCCTCCGAAGGCCGACGGCCAGCTGCTCCCAAGAGGGGAGGGATTAGTTCATTGGTTCCTAGCATGAAAAGCTTGAAAAAGTTGGTTAATGGATGACCATGCATGGGGATTGTATGTTAACTAGATTCCTTAAGTCTTTAACTAACTAGTTAAGTTCAAATGGATTACTTACATGTATGTATGGGCTAACTAGTCCACTTAAGGGTGTAGGGTGGGCTTTATAAGCCCATGTTCAATTAAAAGCCCAAGTTGTATGTAATTAACAAATGAATCCAATTAAAGCCCAAGTAATTAACTAATAACCATAGTTAATTAAAATGATTAATAAAACTAATCATGAATGTAAATAATATGTGAAAATATTATTCGTGTAAGTTTCGTGTGTCACAAAGACGTTTCGGGCAATTAAAGTCAAGTACGTTTAGTCATGGCAACATGTAAATGTAATAACATACATTTGTTTAATCACACGTATTAATAATAATAATTATTAATAAATAAACGTTGGAAAATCCAGGGTCGTTACATAAGTCCCACAGGTGATCCCCAACTAACTGATGTCCCCCCTCCCCCCACAAAAAAAAAAAAAAAACATATTCAAAACATCGAATGTTAGCTCAAAATGTTTTTTTGCACTTTCTTGAACCTGCCTCATTTATTACTAGAAACGAAAACACCTTAAGCAGTGTCATCCAATCCAAATAAATACCATTGATGAGATAATATTCTTTGATAAAATGATGTCCATTCACATCAAACACACATGAAAAATATTTTTTAAACATGGCTTGAAGATACTTTGGCTTGTTTTGCAAAGTAGTTATCTCATAAATTTTGTGCATTGCCTTCACGATCCCTTAAAATATACGTTTTGTGGTTGTCTCGAACTTTTATCAATTTCTTGATTCTTTCTTGGATGTATTTTATGAGTGTATGTACTGATAATAGTAGTTGTATGTGTATCTTGTATCTAATGTGAAAATAACTTAATGTTTTTTTAATATGATCAAAGAAAAGCTTTCTTAACTTTGTTCTGTTATTTTCAAATTACAAGAAAGTTACATCTATCCAGTTGATAATTGATGAGTGAATGTACTGATTCAATGGTCTTTAATTTGTACGCTTGTTAATTATTAATTAATATATGCATTAGTTAAAATACTGATTCAATAAAATCGTTGGAATTGAATAGAAACTGGAGATGGAGACGGTAAACGAAAGTCCATGTAACCTATTTACTTATGTAAAAGTAATTGGGCTTCATAAGCCCATAAAGTTGGGTTTGGGTCTGTCAATGAGAGGGAAAGAAATTAAAGGGCAAAATGGTCAAGACAAAATAAAAAGGGGAATAGGGTTCCGTTTTGGATCTCCAATCAAATCCATCTACTACTACTTTATCTCAAACGCACACACACATCATCTCCTCAACTCCACGGCGTCAATCCGAGGAGTTTGAGTAAACCCTAATTTCGCACAAAACTACTTCAATCGCTCTCTTTTTTTTTTCTTCAAATCAATCAGGTAAATCTTTTAATTTTTCGATCCGTTATTTTATACATCTATCAATTAATCCATGTTTGTGTATTTGAATCTTTATTCACAGTTTTTATGATAAAGTTTCGATTTTTATTTTACTTTTCAGTATATCTATGGTTTTTATTAGATTCGGGTGTTAGGGGGTTGATTGTGCAGTAAATCAATTTGATTGCTTTTTACAGTCTTGTTTTTGTATTCTTTAAGGTATTATGGTTGGTTAATGCATCCTTGTTGAAAAGTAAAATAGAGTTAGTAACTTGTTCTGTACTAACTTATATCTCTGATAATATTACATTGTAATAGGCATGTTATGATAGTGCTACAGCTTGTTATAGTAAAATATACCATTAATTGAACTAGTTATGGCGTTTGCACATGTAAAGGTTGTATCCATATGTTTACATATTTTTCATTGTTGTTTTTTCATGCATTATTATTCTTTTTAACAAGTTTTGTTTGTTGTATTCTTAAGGCTGCAAGTAGGCATGTTGTTTAGCCAGCTGTTTCAGCGATTTGTTGCTGTTATCCGAAATTTTGAAACTTTAGTATAAATATGCTGTTAAGTATGTCAGTGTATGACGCAATGCGTATTCAATTGATCTAGGTGAAAGTTTATATATGTATGATTGTAGTTATAATACCTTGTTGGTAAAGCTACTAGATTTTTTTTATTTGTACGAGTAAAACAATGGTGCAAACGGATATAAATGACACTACATTTAAAAAAAAAAAATACTCTGTAGTAGTCTAGGTAGTTTTATAAGGATTTCTAAGTTTTTTACTTGTAGTTGCGGATGAATTTGTTTTGTTGATGAAGGAGAAAAGGAGACGAGATTCTTGAAATTGTAGCAATTAACTTTACAGATGATTCAATTCTTTTGTATTCAGTTTTGTAGTAAAAGAATTTATTATAATATAATTTTAACTATCGCTCAGAGAAATTGTATACTAATCTGTGTCTACTAGTGGGAGGATTAGTTTATGTAACAATCTTATATAACAGATGATTTCTGAAAAGTAATTTGTTTATAGTTGCTAAAGAGGTTTGTTGTATTTTTGTAGTCATGGCAGGTGTTGCTTCAGAAGGTTCCCAATTTGATGCTAAGAATTATGATTCAAAAATGAGTGAGCTGTAAGTTTGTACTACCTTTTTTATTTAAAAATTAGTATTAATCTTTGATCTTTATTTAGTTATTGTATTAGGGTCAAATCTGTTATACATGTATGACACATTTTGATCAACAATGTAGGCTTTCAGCTGATGCACAGGACTTTTTTACTTCGTATGATGAGGTTTATGATAGCTTTGATGCTATGGGTCTACAAGAGAATCTTTTGAGAGGCATATATGCATATGGTAGGTCTGATGATGCTCATGTTAGTTTTCATATTGTTAATGTATTATTATCACAAGGTTACATATGTATATCGTATCTATAATGCAGGTTTTGAAAAACCCTCTGCAATTCAACAGAGAGGAATTGTTCCTTTCACTAAGGGGCTTGACGTAATTCAACAAGCACAGTCTGGTACCGGAAAGACTGCTACTTTCTGCTCTGGTATTCTTCAACAACTTGATTACAGTGTAGTCGAGTGTCAGGCTTTGGTATTGGCACCAACTCGTGAACTCGCACAGCAGATTGAGAAGGTCATGCGAGCCCTTGGTGATTACCTTGGTGTTAAGGTTCATGCTTGTGTTGGTGGGACCAGTGTTCGTGAAGACCAGCGTATACTCTCAGCTGGGGTCCATGTTGTTGTTGGTACTCCTGGGCGTGTGTTTGACATGTTGCGCAGACAGTCTCTACGTTCTGATTTCATTAAAATGTTTGTGCTGGATGAGGCTGATGAAATGCTTTCAAGAGGTTTCAAGGATCAGGTTTTTATATTTACTCTTCTGTTTATTGCTTGTTCTAGGCCCCAAAGTTTTGACCCTTTACTTATAAATGGTCGACAATGCATACCCTTTTATCTCTAAAGGGTCAATGATTAAAAGATCAAAACTTTATTAGAATTGGCATGTTTCAAAGTCCAATCATTGTTCAAACATCATGCAAAAATCTTTTTGTTAAAAAAATGGTTAGATTTTTTTTATATAAAAATTTCATACTTTTAGTGATGGGTATTGATACACTTAACAATTTCTAGAGAAACTTAAATGGCGGCCTAATAATCTATACCAACCCATTATAGCCAGTTTAAAAAGTTGTCGGCTTTAATATGTTATCCAACCAGCACAGAAAGTTAATTTTTGTATGAGTATAAAACTTTTTAGACAGGTTCTGACCAGACTTCTTTGACCATTATAACTAGTTGTTTTGACGCATGAATACATCACTGAACCTGCTTATTTTGTCATTTTTTTAATTTACTCGGAGCTTAACATTTAATTAACGAGTGAAGTTCTTTTTTAGATCTACGATATCTTCCAGTTGCTGCCATCAAAGGTTCAAGTCGGAGTTTTCTCCGCAACAATGCCACCAGAGGCACTCGAAATTACCAGAAAGTTCATGAACAAACCTGTAAGGATTCTTGTTAAGCGTGACGAGCTCACCTTAGAAGGTATCAAACAGTTTTACGTCAACGTTGAAAAAGAGGAGTGGAAACTCGAAACACTTTGTGACTTGTACGAGACTTTAGCGATCACCCAAAGTGTCATCTTCGTGAACACTCGAAGGAAGGTTGACTGGTTGACCGACAAAATGAGAAGCCGGGACCACACAGTGTCAGCCACACACGGAGACATGGACCAGAACACACGTGACATCATCATGAGGGAATTTCGTTCCGGTTCTTCTCGTGTTCTCATCACCACTGATTTGTTAGCTCGTGGTATTGATGTCCAGCAGGTTTCACTTGTGATCAACTACGATCTTCCTACTCAGCCAGAAAACTACCTTCACCGTATCGGTCGTAGTGGACGATTTGGAAGAAAGGGTGTGGCTATCAATTTTGTGACTATGGATGATGAGAAGATGCTTGGTGATATTCAGAAATTTTACAATGTGGTGGTTGAAGAGCTGCCATCAAATGTTGCTGATCTCATCTAAATCTTGATTGATTTGGCTGATTTTCGTGTCTTGGTTGGTATTTGAATTTAATCGTTATTCTGTTTTGTTCTGAGTTATTGAAAGATGGTTGGAGTTGGTTCTTTGGTAGTAGGATTTTACATTATGTTTGTACTCTTAAGTTTAATTTTGTTGGGATTGTATGGATTATTAGTTTATTCATTTGAATTCTGTCTTTCAGTACGCTTGCAGTTTTGATCTAAACTTACATGTATGCTCTTCATATATTTTTCAAATAGATTTATATGAGTCGGTCTTCATTATAATTCTAGTTTCACCAAAGAGACCTTGGTTTAGCTTTAAAATATAGCTCTTTTTAATCAATAACTTAAAGATCAAGTCTCATTATAGATGTCAAGATGTAAATATGAGTGTCTTCATTATGATTCTAGGGTCCGATGTTGGAAATTTACATCGGGTGCTGTCTTGTAGTTTTGATCAATGTTTATTTGAGTCGACCAATAACTTTCTGGTTTCAAATAGGGGAACAGTGGGTGGTGTTTTTTCTCATAATGTTAGCGAGGCTTCGAAAAAGGTAATTGTTGAACCCGTTTATCCTTCTCACATTGATATTGTTAAGTGCAAATTGAAAGGTCCCTATGTTGTTTGTCCGAATGAGGGTTGATAGTGCTCCAAATGAACATATATTTAGTAGCAATATCGTTCCAATATGTAAAGTTTTTAAATGTAATTTCCTTATTTTTAGTTGTAATAGTTAAATAAATAAGTACGAAGACGAAAGACGCAAATCGCTCGAAAATGAAGATTTAAAGACAAAAACGAAGATTTGAAAGACCAAAACGTCCAAAAAGCTCAAATGTACAAGATACAATTCAAAAGGTTCAATTTATTGATGAGGAACGTCTAAAAATGACAAGAGTACAAGTTACAAAACGCAAAGTACAAAATATAAAATTGTACGCAAGGACGTTCGAAAATCCGGAACCGGGACCAGAGTCAACTCTCAACGCTCGACGCAACGGTGTAAAAATTACGAGTCAACTATGCACAAGAATAAAATATAATATTTAAATAATTCATAATAAGAATAATATTAAATAATAAAAAGTTGTTAATTGAGCATAGTTCAGGGGTCATAAGTGAAAATTCAATTTCTAAATTCGCGCCAAAAACACACCTTTTTCTATCTTTTTCTTATTTATCAATATCAATTATCAATATCTATATTCTATATCTCTATCATAATGTTAACTTAATAAGATATAACAATAATCTTAATTTTAATTTTAAATTATGATAATAATAAGATTTATGATAGAGATCGTTTGAGTGTGTAAGTCGAAATTCTGTCCGTGTAACGCTACGCTATTTTTAATCATTGTAAGTTATGTTCAACCTTTTTACATTAATGTATCGTAACTAAGTTATTATTATGCTTATTTGAGCCGAAGTAATCGTGATGTTGGGCTAAAATATTAAGAAGGGGTTATTGAACTTTGGACCATAATTAAGGTTTGGGCAAAAGACCGACACTTGTGGAAATTGAACTATTGACTATTAATAGATGGGGGGTATTGTCTAATTGAGTGACAACTCATTGGAGTCTGTCGAACCTATCTTGAAATTAATTAACCTAATAATTAATAATGATTATGGTTGTCCTATTTAGTGATGTTCATATGGAATCTGTTATAATCATTTAATTAATCAATTGGGTTGGGTAATTGATTATTCATTCTGATCAAGTGGATGAATTAATATTCATAAACTAATTAAAACAGGGGTGGATTACATACAGTGATAACTGGTGTAATTGTTGACAGAAGTGATAACTGCGTCACAGTTTAAATCCTTAATCAGTTGGAATATTTGACTTCGGGTATAAGGGTAATTTGACGAGGATACTCGCACTTTATTTTTATGACCGATGGACTATTATGGACAAAAACCAGATAGACGTATCAAATAAACCAGGACAAAGGACAATTAACCCATGGTAATAAATTAAAATCAACACGTCAAACATCATGATTACGGAAGTTTAAATAAGCATAATTCTTTTATTATATTTCTCATCGTATCTTTATTTACTGTCATTTTATTACTCGCAATTTTATTTACTGTCATTTTATTTATTGTCATTATTTTACGCACTTTAATTATCGTCATTTATCTTTACGCTTAAAATATAGAATCGACAAACCGGTCATTAAACGGTAAAACCCCCCTTTTATAATAATATTACTACTTATATAATTATATATATTTTGTATAAATATAGTTAAAAATATAGTAAGTATCACCAGCTCCCTGTGGAACGAACCGGACTTACTAAAAACTACACTACTCTACGATTAGGTACACTGCCTATAGTGTTGTAGCAAGGTTTAGGTATATCCCATCCGTAAATTAATAAAACTTGTGTCATATTTTGTAGTATTTTGTATTAAAAATAATACTATTTCGTACCCTCACGCTACATCATCAAGTTTTTGGCGCCGCTGCCGGGAGCGCTAAAACGCTATATTTTTAATTATAATAATATTGAAATAAAATATAATAATATAATAATATTGAAATAGAATATAATAATATAATAATATTGAAATAGAATATAATAATATAATAATATTTTAGAATATATTTTGAATCGTAAAAGTTTTAAAAAGTCGTATTTATTAAATACTTCAGGGGTATATTATGTAAATTGTAATTAATAATTTCTATCATGTCGCTTTCATGTAAATAGTAAATTAATTAATTTCTTTTCATTTACTATTCATGAATAGTAAATGAATTAAAAAAAAGTTTTGAAAAAAAAATAATAATTATAAAAAAAAGTATTAATTTGTAAAAAAAAATCATTTTAAAAAAAAAAAAAAAAAAAAATTTTAAAAAAAAAAACTTTTTTTTTTAGAAAAAAAAATTCGTTTTAAAAAAAAAAAAAACGTAAAAAAAAAAAAAAAAAAACTTAAAAAAAAAAAAAAAACGAAAAAAAAAAACGTAAAAAAAAAAAACAAAAACGTAAAAAAAAAAAAAACGTAAAAAAAAAAAAAAATTGTTAAAAAAAATTATATTTTTTTAAGATTTTGTCTATAAAAAAAAATGTTTTTTTTAGTTTTATTACCTTTAGATTTTTAGACTGTAGTCGCAACTTTTAGTATTAAGTTTAGTTTTGCCATAGTTATTTTTACTTCTAGAATTTTTAGGCTTTGCCGTAAAATCCCTTAAGTGCTTATTCCTTAGACTAAGTTTTAGGTGCTTTAGAATTTTGCGACGCCGTTTTTCGCGCTACTTTTTTTTTTTTTTTTCGACGCCTATTTTTCGACCTTTTATTTTTCGACCTTTTTCGACGCGCAATCTTTTTCTTTCTTATTTCTCGCTATTCTAGTTTTAGGACATAGATTTTTATTCAACTTCTTCTCTAAATTTCTTAAAATTACGAAAATTTATTTTAAGTGGTTAAATTGATAGACATCAAAATTTTCTAGTTCGTAGTAATAGTTGGATTTGTACGTGGACCGGGTTATTGGAGCCAAACAGTACTCAATTATATTGAGACCAAACGAATCCTGCCCCTCTGCTGCATCTTTTGGCTATTCGAAACGTGGGCAAAATCAGAAAAGTCTATTGATTGGACAACTTATATAAGTTTTTCTTATTTTTATAACTAATAGGATATTCTGTGAATGCACCGAGCAAAACGTTCACCACCTTTCATACGTTCACCACCTGTAACTCGATCAAGACATCTAGCAAATATTGTCGCCGTTGATTTTTCTTTAGAATCGTCATCTAGTCGAACAAGAACTCCAACTCAAATTTCCGATAATCCATCTTTTGAACCCGACTTCACAATTAAGAACCCGGAGCATATTCAAGGACAATTCCAAGATCCTGAACCACTAATTATTCCTCCTGAGCCACAAACCATTAAATCAGAATCCTCTAGTGATTCGTATTCAACAAATTCAATTATGGAAGTAACGGAACCTCTAAGTATGGAAGATCGAATGAGAGCCACACGCACGGGCCAAGGTCACGCCATTATTAAGCCAGAAGTTAATGCGCCAGATTATGAAATCAAAGGACAAATTCTACACATGGTAACTAACCAATGCCAATTCAGTGGTGCACTGAATGAAGATCCTAACGAACACCTTCGTACGTTTAAAAGAATTTGTACACTATTCAAAATCCGAGAAGTGGAAGATGAGCAGATCTATCTCATGTTGTTTCCCTGAACTTTAAAGGGAGAAGCCAAAGATTGGTTAGAATCGTTACCTGAAGGGGCGATTGACACATGGGATGTTTTAGTTGAAAAATTTCTTAAACAATTCTTTCCGGCATCCAAAGCCGTGAGACTTCAAGGAGAAATTGTTACGTTCGCGCAAAAGCCAAATGAAACTCTATATGAGGCGTGGACAAGATTTGGAAAGTTGTTGAGAGGATGTCCTCAACACAGTTTAGACACTTATCAAATAGTACAAATATTCTACCAAGGTGTCAACGTTGCTACACGAAAAGACATCGACATAACAGCTGGTGGTTCCATTATGAAGAAAACCGCAACTGAAGCTTACAAAATTATTGATAACACAGCCTCCCACTCTCATGAGTGGCACCAAGAGAAAGATATATATCGTTCATCTAAAGCGGCTAGAGCCGATTCTAGCCATGACTTTGATTCCGTTTCAGCAAAAATAGATGCTCTCGAAAGACGAATGGAAAAGATGAATAAAGATATTCACGCAATACGAATCAGTTGTGAGCAATGCGGTGGACCACACTTAATGAAAGACTGTCACATTGAACAAACGATGGAACAACGTGAGAATGTTGTCTACATGAACCAAAGGCTGGAAAATAGTTATCAGAATAATTATCAACCGCCAAGGCCAAACTTCAATCGAAATCAAAACATTCTTTACAATCCAAAAGGACCCGACAATAACTCGTATAACCAACAAGGTCCGAATAACCAACCAACTCAAAACAACACTTTCAATCAACAAAGACCTGGCTTGTATAAACCACCACAACAAACCGACGAGAAGAAGTCAAATCTGAAAGAAGTGGTATTTAAGCTAGTTGAATCTCAAACACAATTTATTGAAACTCAAACCCAAACGAATGAGAGGTTTGATCAGTCATTTAGAACTCAACAAGCTTCCATTTTGAATCTAGAAAAACAAGTAGGTACTCTTGTTAGATTGATGAGTGAAAGGGAACAAGGAAAGCTACCGAGTAATAATGAAGTAAATCCTCGGAATGAAAATGTTAACATGATATCAACAAATTCTGAAAAACCAATACCAGAAGATGGGAAAGTTTTAGATGTAAGTAACAATGAAGAAGTTACACCACCACCACCACCACCCGAGTATGTAAAGCCAGTGGTGGCACCATACAGACCACCCATCCCGTTTCCAAGAAAAGGAGTTGAGTATGAGCAAGTAATAGGTAATAAAGTTTGTGATACCTCTGGAAAGAAGAAGAAGAAGAAGAATAAAAAAGTGCAAGAAACAAAAACAGTAGAAGTAAACCCGGTGAAGACAGTTCCACCAAATCCTCCACCTAGGGTAGGTGATCCGGGTGAATTTATTGTTCCTTGTCTACTTAGTGATTGTGTCATGTATGATGCACTAGCAGATTTAGGTTCAAGTGTGAGTGTTATGCCTCTTTCATTATATAAGAGATTAGGTGTAGGTAAGTTAAGTCCAACGGATATGAGTGTTCGACTCTTTGATCAAACCATTAAGCACCCAGTTGGAATTGCTGACAACCTACCCGTTCAAGTAGGCAATTTAACCTTTCTAGTCGAATTTATTGTCATTGACATAGAAGAGGACCCAAACATTCCTCTAATTTTAGGTCGGCCATTCTTTGCGTTCACCGGGGCGTTATTTGATGTAGGAAATGGAAGAATGACACTTAAAAGTGGTGACAAATCGATCACCTTTATGATTCGAAAATCTAAACCTCCACCAACCAAAACCGTTGAACCAATAAAAACGATTGGTAATAACCATGTTGTTTTACCAACTCCAACGGCAGTGCTTAGCAATAATGAAACGCCTAAGTGTGGGAAAAATGAAGTAACACCTAATGATAACCCAATAACAAAGGACCCCGTTGTTAATACGAAATTAGATGACCCCGTTATTAACAGTTCAATGAAGAAACTTTTTAAACGGGTTATTGATGCTAAAAGTAAGGGAAACTTTAAGTTATATAACCGGTTAGTATCCAATCTGTCGCCTAAAGAAAAGGCGAAGCTAGTTGAATTTGTGGATATTACGGAAAAAGCTGGTCACTGGCTTAAAGCAAAAGTCACAGATATGCAAGTTGATTATGGTCCAAGAGAAATTGACGATGAAGTTAATCACAATTTCGACACCACATCTACCTAAGTGTGAGGAGATTCAAATATTCTAAAAAGAAAATGCTGTTTGGAGTTAGTTGTTCTGTTCTCGTGTAGTTCCGAGAATGGAATTCGATTGGTCTTTTCCGCTAGCAGACACTAAAGAACTAGTTTTCTCCCCCCATTCTGATTTTTTTTTTTATTTTGTAGGTTTTATATGAAATTAATATGCTTTTTAAATTTAAGTTTTGTGTGAATTTAAAAACAAAATTTAATTTATTTCATTAAGTAAAAAAATGATTTCTAAAATTCGTCGTGAGTTGAAGATTAGGTAGTTGAACCGAAATTACTTTAACCGAGGGCGGGACGAGAAATTTTGTTATCATTATTTTTAATTTAATTGATTTAAAGTATGCCAAAAAAAAAATATTAGATTTTATAAATTTTTGAACGTGGGGTAATATACCCAACTTCAAAATTATGTATGTTTGTATTTTATGTTATATACAAAACAGGGTAAAATAACGCACTTTCAAAGACTGTCATTAAGTTCAGAAAAAGGTACTAATTTTGACGACAAGAAACAAAATATCAAATGTGAAATAACAACAATATGTTTGCAAACTCGGTATTTTTAATCATTTTTCTACACTAATCACCCTCATGAATTTAAATTTTTACTGATTTCTTGCAAATGAGGGCATTGCAAGATCTCAAGTGTGGGGAAGGGTTATAAATTCTTTCGGGTTTACACTTGTTTTAATTGCCAAATTTTGTGAAAATTTGAAATTTTTTTTTAACTAAATGAATTCAAAATCATGTTTATACATATTTATGAACGATAAAACTAGGTGTTAATGCCGAAATTATTGTTACCTCGAGGACATAAATTGAGAAACAACCCAAAACGCTTGAATTCATTTAAAATGGGATAGAAGAGAATAAAAAGGCAAAGAAAAGAATAAATAAAAGCTAAGTGTGGGGAGAATGTACCAAGTTATTCAATTAAAAACTATCTATCACATTTTTGTATAAGAATTATTGCAGGTACTTTTGCTTTGGACGATACTAATCAGTTTTACCCGGTTTACTGTAATATATTTTAAAGAAAGATGGATCTACACGATGAATCAATTCCATCATTAAAAGGAAGTAAAGTCTTCCGAAAAAGACACGCGCTTCTTGATTTAGGTCATGAAGTTGTCGTCCAGACCAGCTGTAGGTTGACGAAAAATCTAGAAAAGTCATCTCTAAAATCAGCAGGAAATCCACGGACCTCAGCATCAAACAGGGTCGCCATGTGGTCAGATTTATCCTAACCATGAGAAGGATTTATCTCACATAATGGGGGGGCACCGTGCAAATTAGCTTGATAAGACTAATGAATCAAATCCTCAGAAAGGATAATCTCCTTAAAGATCAAAAATCAGCTTTTAAGACTGATATTACTCAATCCTAGAGATTGACCTTAAAGATTGAGAATTACAAACTCATGGAATTCAATGATATCTAAACTCGAGCTTGAACGAGAAAATATTTTGATCAAAAATAAAACCGATTTGTTTTCTGAAAACCTATTTTCAATGCGTTCATTACCATTGAACGTAAAATCCTGAGAATTCATTGGAATTCATTAGGTCACCTGAACCAAATCAGGTGTCAACCGTAAGAACGGTGGTTGCATAGCATGGTCGGAGACAGGACCTTGTGCCAGACCGAAAAATCAAAGGATGATCTTTACTATTGCTCCTACCAAGGATAGTACTAGCATCCGACACGTTTTTGGACCATAATTAAAAGCATGTCATGGGACATTGCCTTAACCGTTTCTTGTTCATCGCTTTCCTTTACAACCGGACGGTAGTTTGCCGAAAGGTAATATACGGGACAAGTAAACTGGACGTGTTGCTTTCCTAATACAAGGTTAGCAAGTGGGTAACACAAAACCACAAGTGTTGAGCTAAAATTTTCAAATCTGAAACCCACACAACCCACAAAAAAAAATATTTTGCAAACACCGGTGAAGGGTTAAATCGGAAAACTTATCTAGGGTAAAAGCTAGATTAAATTTTCAAAAAGATCAAATGTTTTCATAAAGATCCAATTTCCTTAAGGATCTACATTTTCATAGTCATGTGGGACTGTAAACCACCTTTCAAATGTGCACTTTGCTTTGGAAACCGAAAGTAAATCGGCTATTTGATTGCAAGTGTCGTTGACCTAAACCCGAGGCAACTGTGGATGACACACCCACCTTTAACCATCATTACTGTCATTGTTTATACCGCTATATCAAAATCACTGATGTACAAAATGTGATGAATAAAAAAGTGATTCATGTATGTTTTTATTTCAAGTTCTGTATTGCTTGAGGACAAGCAACGCTCAAGTGTGGGGATATTTGATAGTGCTCCAAATGAACATATATTTAGTAGCAATATCGTTCCAATATGTAAAGTTTTTAAATGTAATTTCCTTATTTTTAGTTGTAATAGTTAAATAAATAAGTGCGAAGACGAAAGACGCAAATCGCTCGAAAATGAAGATTTAAAGACAAAAACGAAGATTTGAAAGACCAAAACGTCCAAAAAGCTCAAATGTACAAGATACAATTCAAAAGGTTCAATTTATTGATGAGGAACGTCTAAAAATGACAAGAGTACAAGTTACAAAACGCAAAGTACAAAATATAAAATTGTACGCAAGGACGTTCGAAAATCCGGAACCGGGACCAGAGTCAACTCTCAACGCTCAACGCAACGGTGTAAAAATTACGAGTCAACTCTCAACGCTCGACGCAACGGTGTAAAACTTACGAGTCAACTATGCACAAGAATAAAATATAATATTTAAATAATTCATAATAAGAATAATATTAAATAATAAAAAGTTATTAATTGAGCATAGTTCAGGGGTCATAAGTGAAAATTCAATTTCTAAATTCGCCTATAAAAGGCTTTGTAATCGTAATGTAAAAACACACCTTTTTCTATCTTTTTCTTATTTATCAATATCAATTATCAATATCTATATTCTATATCTCTATCATAATGTTAACTTAATAAGATATAACAATAATCTTAATTTTAATTTTAAATTATGATAATAATAAGATTTATGATAGAGATCGTTTGAGTGTGTAAGTCGAAATTCTGTCCGTGTAACGCTACGCTATTTTTAATCATTGTAAGTTATGTTCAACCTTTTTACATTAATGTATCGTAACTAAGTTATTATTATGCTTATTTGAGCCGAAGTAATCGTGATGTTGGGCTAAAATATTAAGAAGGGGTTATTGAACTTTGGACCATAATTAAGGTTTGGGCAAAAGACCGACACTTGTGGAAATTGAACTATTGACTATTAATAGATGGGGGGTATTGTCTAATTGAGTGACAACTCATTGGAGTCTGTCGAACCTATCTTCAAATTAATTAACCTAATAATTAATAATGATTATGGTTGTCCTATTTAGTGATGTTCATATGGAATCTGTTATAATCATTTAATTAATCAATTGGGTTGGGTAATTGATTATTCATTCTGATCAAGTGGATGAATTAATATTCATAAACTAATTAAAACAGGGGTGGATTACATACAGTGATAACTGGTGTAATTGTTGACAGAAGTGATAACTGCGTCACAGTTTAAATCCTTAATCAGTTGGAATATTTGACTTCGGGTATAAGGGTAATTTGACGAGGATACTCGCACTTTATTTTTATGACCGATGGACTATTATGGACAAAAACCAGATAGACGTATCAAATAAACCAGGACAAAGGACAATTAACCCATGGTAATAAATTAAAATCAACACGTCAAACATCATGATTACGGAAGTTTAAATAAGCATAATTCTTTTATTATATTTCTCATCGTATCTTTATTTACTGTCATTTTATTACTCGCAATTTTATTTACTGTCATTTTATTTATTGTCATTATTTTACGCACTTTAATTATCGTCATTTATCTTTACGCTTAAAATATAGAATCGACAAACCGGTCATTAAACGGTAAAACCCCCCTTTTATAATAATATTACTACTTATATAATTATATATATTTTGTATAAATATAGTTAAAAATATAGTAAGTATCACCAGCTCCCTGTGGAACGAACCGGACTTACTAAAAACTACACTACTCTACGATTAGGTACACTGCCTATAGTGTTGTAGCAAGGTTTAGGTATATCCCATCCGTAAATTAATAAAACTTGTGTCATATTTTGTAGTATTTTGTATTAAAAATAATACTATTTCGTACCCTCACGCTACATCATCAAGGGTTCTGCTTCGAATGTTTGAGTCTAGAGGGTAATCTTGTTTCGTCTGCGGATCGTGTTGGTATTAAGTTTGGGTCTGTTGTGTTCGATGATTTTAACCGAGTAGATCAGGAGCAATTGGTTGATAAAAAAAAGTTGGTTTTGAGGTTATTTGAAAGAAAATGAGCAAGCGTAACAAATCAATTTTGGAGGGGGGCACGGGTTCTCGGGTCGAAGATATTGATGCCCCATTTGTTCCGACAATTGTGGGTCATGGCGGTAGATCGTATTGCGATTGATACGTGTAGTGGATTTTGTCGTGCTTGGTATTTAATGATCAAGATGATTCCGAAAGTTGCGGGGCCTAGTGAGTGTGGTGGCAGTGATGTTCCTGGTGTACGAAAAAAGGGGATGGCTAAAGTCGGGTCGAGTTCTTTCAAGTTGCGCGACAACATTGAAGATTTAGACTTTGGAGAAGCGGTGCAAATCTTTTTAGGGAATCTCTTGATGACGAACATGTTGGTACTTCTTTAGTCGGGGCGTTTCCCCAAATGGCGAAGGTTTTTTCCAAAACCTTGTTGATCGTGGTTTGTTAGAACCATCATCAACAATCTTGGTCGATGATGCTTCTTCCAATGTGTTATCATATAAGATTGTTAATCGGTCGGGTAAGATGTTCACGCGCGAGATGGTGAATGGGAAGTTGAAAAAAGTGGATCTTTCGGTCGTTGATGTCGTTTTTTCACATTTGTTTCGTTAACTGTGACGATCGCTCCAAATCCATATGGACGAACACGTCATTCATTGATTTCATTGCGAGGTATTTGACCTCTATATGATACGTTTTGTAAACATTGCATTCTTTTGAAAAGGCATACCATAAATGAATATTTAATTCCAAGGTTTTCGACATCTGATGATTTCTACATATATACAATTACCGTAAATAATAGTTTACAATAATACTTCCGTTGACAATGCAGTCAAAATAGATACATGATGATGGTTTTGTGAATGCAACGTTTTCTTGAATAAAGCATGCAAGACTCCATGCACATAGCTTGTCTAACACCTAAGCAAACAGCGGAAGACTTTTAGGAAACCTGAGAATAAACATGCTAACAAGTGTCAACACAAAGGTTGGTGAGTTCATAGTTTGAATGTTTCGTATAATCTGTATATAAAGGTGGATCACAAGATTTCAGTTGTTCAATCCAGAAACGTTTATCAAAATATTCTACGAAATTGAGCACCCTGGTAACTAAACTTAACGTATATATAATTTATACCCTTTGTATAATCATCTTAATAATACACGCAAACCAACGTGTACGCTTCTCAAATAGCATACGTCCGTTAAAAGGCTAGTGCTCTAGCTCGGACGGGGATATCAAGCCCTATGGATCCATATACTACTACTCGCGCCCACCAGTTCTTATAACTGACAGTTACTAGTTACCAAAGCTAAGGGATTTTTGGTTCAAACTCAGTGTAGAATTTAGTATGTACTTGTGTCCATTGCGTTTAAAATAAAGTGCATGTATTCTCAGCCCAAAAATGTATATTGCAAAAGCATTTAAAAAGGGAGCAAATGAAACTCACGCATATAAATATTGTAAATCAGTTAATAAAGCATTTGCATGTATTCTCAGCCCAAAAATGTAGAGAGTAAAAGGGATCATATGAAACTCACCTTAGCAGTATATAAAGTCGTTCACCAAAATGTGATCGAAACACGGATTACCAAATAACCGTAAATCTCAACATATCAATATTGAGATTCAATATTGTAGAAAAGTGCGTAGACGTAAAGGAGATGATAACACTAGGTTTGACTTGCAAATAATACCCATGAATATTACCCATAACCTCCTTGGCAATAACCCATAGTTTCCTTAGCTTTATCCCGCTCATAAAACTATTTTGAAGGTGACACGCTCATAACCTCGTCGTAGTATTTTATGTATATATACTACTAATAATAATATTATAATAAGATTAATAATAATAATATTAATCTTAATAATAATAATAATAATAATAATAATAATAATAATAATAATAATAATAATAATAATAATAATAATAATATAATAATAAATAAATATCTACGGAGTAATTAAAAATGAGATCAGAAACAGAAATGATCGGGTTTTTATAGTTGTGGCCTGTCCCTGGTGGCCATGCGATCGCATGGCTGGAAAGGCTATATCCCATGCGATCGCATGGGCTGGCTGTCCAGCACACAATCCTTTTGTTTTCTTGCTTGTCGACATATTTTAATATTAATATAATATATATAATTTATATAATTAATTATATATTATATTAAATTCATGTGCATAGTTGATTTGTAATTTTTGTCCCGAAAAGTCGTACGTCGTCACTCGACTTATGTTTCGGTTCCGGTTTTTCGAACGCCCTTTCGTACGCTGAGAAAACTAGTTCTTTTCGTTTCGTAACTTTTACCTTTGTCAAAATATAGTCTTAAATCATCCATAAACTATACAACTGTAGCAAAGTTACTGTAGCAAAGACAATTTTAATGTAGCAATTCACTGTAGCAAAGTCAATTTTTACTGTAGCAATTTCAAGATCAAACTAAGAACTATGTTCTACTACTTATGATCTTGATTAGTTAGTTAACTTCCAAGTTTATAGATCATGTAAGTGTCAAACCTAAGACTTTGATGTAACTTTGGTTCATCAAACTTCATGCAACTCTTAAGTGAGTTGTGCTTCATGTCTTAGACTTGCACATGGGTTATGATGGTCAAGACTTGGTTAAGATGATGTAGATACATCAATGAGTTGTACACTTGAAGCTATATGCATCAAGGATGAGAACCATGATGAACATCAAGCACCAAGACCACCGGAACCCTTTTAAACTCACTGTTCTGTCCAAAACCTACTGACCTGATGATTCTGGAACAGACCAGTAGACCTGGGCTGTTCTAACCTTGATTTTTAGATAGAAATTTTCTAGTAGATAACTTTTCATATAGGACTCGTCTTAATCCGAGTTACGGTTTAGGATTTATGGCCCTCCGATCGTTACTATGTCCTTTAACGTTGTGCAGAAATTTCTGACCTACTCGCACTTAGACCGTCGCCACGGTCAAAACAAGACGATTTTGCTTCTGTAAATTTTACCACACTTAAGGGACTCATAGACGGAGCCATGGCCACTAGTCTCACCTTAATTCAGTAAGGGTAGAGGCCGTGGTGACTGACTGAAGTCAGACTTTGTTTTAAACTACTTTCATAAACGAAACTTACTTTACGCCTTTTGTTTGATGATGAATGATGATGACCCTTAAGACCTTAATTACATAATTTTAAACCTATTAAGACGATTTATTGACTTAGTACTATTTGACTTAGGTTGAGGACTTTGGACCATTTACTTGCACACCTTTCCCGACTACTACTTTACCGCTACATATCATTGTGAGTTATAGCATTCCCTTTTTACTTTAACTTATTTTGGGAACTGAGAATACATGCGGATTTTATGTTTTACATACTAGGCACGAGTACTTAAACTTTATATATGTGTGGGTTATATAACGGCAGAAACATTCCCTTTAGCTCGGTAACGTTTAATCATTGGTTTTTGAACCGTGAACGCGAATCTTAGATATGGATCCATAGGGTTTGACATCCCCACTCGGGCTAGTCGCGCTAGCAGTCAACGAGTGTTTAATACTTCGTAAACATACGCACTCGCCAAGTGTACTTTCAGGGGGTATTTTAAACGTTAAGTTGGTTACCAAGTGCCCACGGTTAACATATACTTTATCATACTATTTTGAAACGCTCTTTGTAGCACTGAAATATCGTGGCCTACCTTACATATTGTTATACTTAAACTATAGCTCACCAACCGTTGTGTTGACGTTTTTAAGCATGTATTTCTCAGGTGCTTGAGGTTGCTTCCGCTGTGTACTAGTCGTGCTGTAGAACCCGCTGCTTAGAGTTGTCCACACATGAACTACTTTACTTTGCATTCAAACATTCGTACTTTTGAACTATGACTTGTAACGACCATTGTGGTCACGTACACTTATTATTTGCTTCTACTTAGTGAAGCATGCTTTTGAAATGTAAAACATTTGATGTCGGTTATGACATCACCTTTTTATCGCGAATGCAATTTCTTTAATTACAGCATATAGTACTTAACCTTGTAATGATCCTGTTGTTGATGATTCGTACACGATGGTTTTGTAGGGGGCATCACAAAGGAAATTATGGGTTATTGCCAAGGAGGTTATGGGTAATATTCATGGGTATTATTTGCAAGTCAAACCTAGTGTTATCATCTCCGTTACGTCTACGTACTTTTCTACAATATTGAATCTCAATATTGATATGTTGAGATTTACGGTTATTTGGTACCGTGTTTCGATCACATTTTGGTGAATGACTTTATATGCTGCTAAGGTGAGTTTCATATGATCCCTTTTACTCTCTACATTTTTGGGCTGAGAATACATGCAAATGCTTTATTAACTGATTTACAATATTTATATGCGTGAGTTTCATATGATCCCTTTTACTCTCTACATTTTTGGGCTGAGAATACATGCAAATGCTTTATTAACTGATTTACAATATTTATATGCGTGAGTTTCATTGCTCCCTTTTTAATTGCTTTTGCAATCTATATTTTTGGGCTGAGTATACATGCACTTTATTTTAAACAATGGACACAAATACATACTTAATTCTACACTGAGTTTGAACCGAAAATCTCTTAGCTTTGGTAACTAGTAACTGCCAGTTATAAGAACTAGTGGGCGCGATTAGTAGTATATGGATCCATAGGGCTTGATATCCCCGTCCGAGCTAGAGCACTAGCCTTTTAACGGACGTATGCTATTTGAGAAGCGTACACGTTGGTTTGCGTGTATTATTAAGATGATTATACAAAGGGTATAAATTATATATACGTTAAGTTTAGTTACCAGGGTGCTCAATTTCGTAGAATATTTTGATAAACGTTTCTGGATGAAACAACTGAAATCTTGTGATCCACCTTTATATACAGATTATGCGCAACATTAAAACTATGAACTCACCAACTTTTGTGTTGATACTTGTTAGCATGTTTATTCTCAGGTTTCCTAGAAGTCTTCCGCTGTTTGCTTAGATGTTAGACAAGCTATGTGCATGGAGTCTTACATGACATATTTTTCAAGGAAACGTTGCATTCACCAAATCATCACCATGTATCTTATTTTGACTGCATTGTCAACGGAAATACTGTTGTAAACTATTATTTATGGTGATTGTCTATATGTAGAAATCATCAGATGTCGAAAACCTTTGATTTATATATTCATTTATGGTGTGCCTTTTCAAAAGAATGCAATGTTTACAAAACGTATCATATAGAGGTCAAATACCTCGCAATGAAATCAATGAATGACGTATTCGTCCATATGAATTTGGAGCGATCGTCACAGTTGGTATCAGAGCGTTGGTCCTAGCGAAACAGGTCTTGCATGAGTGTGTCTAACTGATAGTTGTTAGGATGCATTAGTAAGTCTGGACTTCGACCGTGTCTGCATGTCAAAAGTTTTGCTTATCATTTTTGTCGGAAATTACCTGCTTATCATTCCTATCGTATACTGAGAAAACTTGTACTTTACGTTTCGTGAATCGTACCTTTGTCAAAATATAGTCTTAAATCATCCATAAACTATACCACTGTAGCAAAGTCAATTTTTACTGTAGCAATTTCATTGTAGCAAATAGTGATTTTCGAAAACAATGTAGCATTTTGGGTACTGTAGCAATTTGAAAATACTGTAGCAAATTAGTGTTTTACTGGTTCATCTTAAACGCTTTAGTTAACTTATCTAAATATCAATCGAATCAATAAACGAATGTTACTATCGTTTACTAAATAACTTGAAATTATATATATGTATATATCTTTTTAATATACATAAATCAATTTTTAAATACACATTGGAAGTTATTTATAAATAAATTTTAATAATAAATATTTCAACTTATCATATATATTCAAATAGATATTTAAACCAATAAGTTTAATGTACGGTATCAAATAATTAATACATTGTTACCTTTTCAAGTTATAGTATATATGTATCTATTTACATATAATTGTTCGCGAATCGTCGAAAACAACCGAAGGGTATTTAAATATATAAAAGTAGTTCAAAAATTTTGAGATTCAGTTTTACAGACTTTGCTTATCGTGTCAGAAATGTTAATCATACAAAGATTAAGTTTAAATTTGGTCAGAAATTTCCGGGTCATCACAGTGTACCTACCCGTTAAAGAAATTTCGTCTCGAAATTTGAGTGAGGTCGTCATGGCTAACAATAAAAATGTTTTCATGACGATTATGTGTTGATAAATAGAATTTTTATCACCGTTGAATAATATGGATAAAAAAAAAATTCAATTACTCAAAGTGTATGAGGGAAGTTATCGTAATAGAGTTAAATGGAGAATAGAGATTCGTCTTATCTTTTGATGTAGTAACGATTGATTTCCGGAATTTAAGGAATAGAAAATCTTCATAATTTAAATAAGATTTGATTCTTCGGAATTTAAGGAAATTAGGATTTCCTTTGATTAAATGTGTAATCTGCCTCGATTGCTATGTCTGATATTTTGCTATAAATTGACCTTTTTCGTTTCATTTATTTTCACCACTCATATAATCTTCTTCCTTATTTCATACTTACAAAAGATTTGTGAAAATGCTTCATCCAGTTCTGATTCTTGATATTTTCTTGGCTATCATATCATTCATTCTTCTTTTTCATCTGCCACCAGAGGAGGTTATTTTCTTCTACTATTAAATTGGGGTTATATTGTTTTTCATTCTCCCGTGTCTTTATATTGCTATACGCATTGATATACACGGTTTGTAATTTCGGGGTTGTTTTCGGGCTTTATATTTTCCATTATATTTCGGAGCTTCATGCTTTCGTTTTCTCTTCCCGACTTTAAGTCAAGCGAATAATGGTCCAGAATTCGTAGGTATGAATTTCGGAATGAACATAATTAATATTCTAAGAAAGAAACGGTAATGGCACAATCTGACTTGTCAAATTACCAGAATACCTCGAAAAAAATCGAATCATCAAGAAAAATATTTTCTTGATATGTTTAGAGGTTAAATAGAATGAAAGAGTTATGTAACATGGTTCATGATGAGGGTGGGATCTGTGAACCTTTATCACGTTCCATTAGAAACTTAGCATGACTTACTGTAATATAATCACGTTGATCAAGTGTCATTATATTATACTAATTCATGTTTCAGTTCCCAACACTACTTCAAAACATTCATATTTTAAACTTGAAGGTTTCAGAATTTAGAAACTAAAATAGTTTCTTTTATGATGTAACACAGATAGCGCGAAGAGATGAATGATTTCAGATAAGAATAGTTATGAAGATACCTCAAGAATTATCGAGGATATTTATAATGAAAGGTACGATGATATCTTAGAATATTTAAGATAAGATGATGATGAAGAATATTGTCCGCAAAGGTTTTAGAGTAAGGAACAAGGTATTTGCTAAGGATTTCAGCAGACACTGAATCATTTGTATTCTTTGAAGGTAGATTTCTTCTTTGTGATTTGTCCACAGCCTCCTTCATGGTCTGCTCAATCCATTTTCCAGTTCCAAACCTTTTCTTTTTCTCAGCTTTACCACCATACTATTCTTTATCATCAAACTTTTGACTGTTAAGTTCGTTTACAGTTTTTGCTGCTTCATCAGCATTGTTCCAAATTTTAGAGAACTAGTTCATAGTTTAGGGTGTTTTTCAGAAACTTCACATTCGAAGTATGTAAGTCTAGGAGATAGACATTATATGTATATATATAACTGTTGGCGTAGAATTGCTGAAATTCGAAATACTGATTGCTAATTCCTGGTAGTTGGTATGGCAATTATTCTTATAAGATGTGGATGAGTACATGATAGGGTTTCAATGAGTATAATAATTTTTTGAAAGGTCAAGGATCAATGAAGTTGTTGGTAAATTTACTGCTAATGTGGTGGAACATAAAAGGTTCCCCAGTAACAAAAACGTATATACCAAAGTTTCAAGTCTGAAAGGTTGTCGTTGACTGGTTGAATGGTTGATAATACTGGATACTTTGAAAAGGGATTGCAAGGTTATTTTTGGTAAAAACAACGCTAAAGGATCTTGAACAGTTTTGAAGTCAAAGTATTGCTTCGAAAGATGTAGGAATCTAAGAATGATGTCTTTTGTTAAATCTTGACTTTGGATTTTGATTTGTCAAAATCAAAATATGTAATCAAATTTGGATGAGGATGGTTGTTTTAATTTTTATAAAAGAATATATATTGTTGTGAAAGTAGTGAGTATAGTTGATGATTTGTTGAATCAGAATCGAAGAATGTAACATATTAATAGTGAATTTATATATCTCTCGGGTATTACCTACCCGTT
This sequence comes from Rutidosis leptorrhynchoides, assembly GCF_046630445.1. Taxonomy (NCBI): domain Eukaryota; kingdom Viridiplantae; phylum Streptophyta; class Magnoliopsida; order Asterales; family Asteraceae; genus Rutidosis; species Rutidosis leptorrhynchoides. Next base: position 104,260,971 of record NC_092338.1, on the reverse strand, counting down.
AAAATATTCTCACCATTAACAGTTTGTACAAAAGAGTTTTCTTAATTACATTCTTTATGAAAATACACCTACATATATATTTTCTTTAGATGTAATCATGATTAAATGAGTTAACATAATATTATTCTCATCTGGTTTTCGACTAGGACTAGAATATATAATCTCTAAAACTTTTAGAAACTACATATTCTCTGCAGAATATTTTTTCGATGAAGTTATGAATCAATACTTCATCGTTTGTTGTTGTTGGTATTCCTTGGTATCTATGGTGCGTATGACGTTGATGTTCGAGGTACAGATTGTGATGTTGAGGTGTGGGATGCGGATGTTGTTGTTGGTGGTGGTGATGGTACTGTTGGTGTTGGTGTTGCTGATGGTGGTACTGTTGCTGTCGGTGCTGCTGCTGGTGCTTGTAACCTTTGCACCACATTCTCCAAAGCCACTACTCGAGCGCGAAGCTCGTTGACTTCTTCTATTACACCGGGGTGATTTTCGGTTCGGACGAGTGGAAGAATAAGATCTAGAATTTGAGATAATATATAATCGTGACGAGACACTCTGGAAATGAGAGAGAAAATAGTGTCTCGAACAGGTTCGCCGGTAAGTGCTTCAGGTTCTTTGCCAAGAGGGCAATGTGGTGGATGGAAGGGATCACCTTCTTCTTGTCTCCAATGACTAAGCAGGCTACGAACCCATCCCCAATTCATCCAGAATAGATGATGGCTGATTGGTTGATCCATTCCGGTTACACTGTCTTCGGAATTCAGGTGAATATCCATATCGGAATAGCTGTCGGAGTTTAAGGAATTTGAACTTGATACGTGATCCATCTTGTATAATTAGAGGGATGATTTTTGATATGAAATAGATTATAGAATTTAGATTGGTACTCTTCAACACATAATTTACATATGTATATATAATACCAAAATCCCGTAAATTACGGAGAAATTTTCGGAAGATGTCAGGAAAAGTATACAGTAATAGATATGCTAAGATATGAATTTTTGTCTATACACTATTTATGCAATAAATGCAGGAAAACGTGTCTAGACTTAAGAATGATAAGCATATAATTTCCGACAAGAAATGATAAGCAAAACTTTTAACATGCAGACACGGTCGAAGTCCAGACTTACTAATGCATCCTAACAACTATCAGTTAGACACACTCATTCAAGACCTGGTTCGCTAGGACCAACGCTCTGATACCAACTGTGACGATCGATCCAAATCCATATGGACGAACACGTCATTCATTGATTTCATTGCGAGGTATTTGACCTCTATATGATACGTTTTGTAAACATTGCATTCTTTTGAAAAGGCATACCATAAATGAATATTTAATTCCAAGGTTTTCGACATCTGATGATTTCTACATATAGACAATCACCGTAAATAATAGTTTACAATAATACTTCCGTTGACAATGCAGTCAAAATAGATACATGATGATGGTTTTGTGAATGCAACGTTTTCTTGAATAAAGCATGCAAGACTCCATGCACATAGCTTGTATAACATGTAAGCAAACAGCGGAAGACTTCTAGGAAACCTGAGAATAAACATGCTAACAAGTGTCAACACAAAGGTTGGTGAGTTCATAGTTTTAATGTTTTGCATAATCTGTACATAAAGGTGGATCACAAGATTTCAGTTGTTTCATCCGAAACGTTTATTAAAATATTCTACGAAATTGAGCACCCTAGTAACAAAACTTAACGTATATATAATAAGTACCCCTATTTTAACATACATGCAACCAACATGTACAATACACGCAATCCAACGTGTACTAAACTCAAATAGCATACGTCTGTTTTATAGTTCAGGCTAGGGTCTCTATACCTGGAACAGACGGGGATGTCAAGCCCTATGGATCCATATATAACTACTGGCGCCCACCAGTTCTTATAACCGACAGTTACTAGTTACCAAAGCTAAGGGATTTTCGGTTCAAACTCGGTGTAGAATTTAGTATGTACTTGTATCCATTGTGTTTAAAATAAAGTGCATGTATTCTCAGCCCAAAAATATAGATTGCAAAAGCAATTAAGAAGGGAGCAAATGAAACTCACCTTAGCAGCATATTGTCACACCCCCCAAAATGGACCAGGGGTAATTGTGACCAATCATATCATAACACAGTTGTATAAACGAGAACGACTCTATATGAGACTTTTTAAATAAAACCTTTGTTAATAAAACAGCGGAAGCAGTAATACATGTTTACATTATTATTAAAACGTAAAATAAATGTTTATGAACTAAAATATAATATACGATGTGGACTCCATGCAAGCATCAAACCTATCATCACAAAGTTGCAAACAGCTAGCTCAATCATCACCTGAGACAAAACATGCTTAAAGTGTCAACCAAAAAGGTTGAGTGAAATTCACAGGTTTATAAATAATATCCAAAGTTTTAGACCACAAGATTTAGTTTAAAGTTGATTGATATAGAAATATCAATCTAAAAGTGTTGCTGCAGTTTGTAATATCGCTACTAAACAAGTTTAAGCTATGACACCTTGTACTGTCAGTGTCGTGGAATCATTATTATGTAACCAAAGACCAACGGTCGAATGGTTAGAGACGTTACTCTCAATAGGCCTACTCACAATAATTAAGTTTGCATTTAAACGTAGCAATTGACGATATTACGGTAGGGATTTAGCATGAATCAAAGCATGACAGCATAGTTAACAATTTAGTACTTGTGTCTAAGCGTAAAACAGTTATAAAGCAAGCATGCATCTCACCCCAAAAGTTATAAAACAGTAAAAAGTGGGGCTATGAAGTTCACCTTAGTAGCACACGAAAGAATTGAATGGAAGGACGTGACCGAGATCTCAACCTAGAGATAGAACGTATGATCAGACATTGCCTAACAGACAATAGTATATAGTACTATATGAATAGTAATGGTTCACTAAAGAATTTTCATTTTCGGAAGGTTACTATTTATGGAAAGTTTCCACTTATAGTAATTTTCCAATTTTAGAAATTTCGGGTTAATCTTTAGCAAGACGTTGTATAACTTTACTCAAACTTCGTTGCTATCAAATAAGTCAGGAATGACCAGATGTAACCGGAGGCCCAGGACTCTTGACCAGAATCTAAGTCATGGCATTCGAGATCCACAAGCTTACCCATAAATGGCAACCTAGACATCATTCACTTACGACCGTGAGTAGCGATGAAGTTCATATGAATTATACATTATCTTTGATTAACCTTCACTTTAGGTTTATATGTTATTATATATGTTATATTATATTTATTAATGTATTAACAATTTGATTATCTTATATTATATACTATAAGTTATTATTATTAAATTAGTATAGTTATAAAATAAGTGTTTATTAATAATGTATTATTATTAACTTACATTATCAGCATTATACTTTATTATATAGTATACTTAGTTATTAACCGTAAGTTATAATAATAATATTAATTTAGTATATGTAATATACTTATGTTAATCGAAAATCATACTAATATATGTTAATTCGAATATTAATTCATTAAATATTATATTTATAATTTTTATAAATTTATTTAATTATACAATTCAGTAGGATATTTTATAAAAATAATTTTATCAAGTTTTTGTATTTATTTCCCACTTTTCTTTATATATATACTCGGTTTATATTAATCAAATTTAATTAGGTAATAAATATTAAATTGACCTAAATAAATAATTTTATATTTTTTAAAGGTTCTATATTATGTAAGAATGTTATAAAAATTATTAAATCAAATTTTATATCAAAATATTATTTATTTAATGTTTTCTAATTATTTAACCATTGTAATCGGCCTATAATTAAATAAATAGGAAAAATAATTTAAAATTAATTTTTATATTTTTTTAAAGTATCTAGTGATGCTACTAATCATATAAAAATTTTATAAAAATATTTAATACACGTTTGTATTTATTTTGTATTTTCTTTATTATTTCTCTCGGTTTAGAATAATGAAAAAGTAAATTCTTTTTAAATACTAATCGTCCCATTTATTTAAGTTTTATAATTTTTGCTTGTTTATAAAGTATAATAATCTAGAAAAAATTTATAATTATTTTTATTACTGTTTAATATTTTATTACGAATTTTATATTATTTTTATGTTTAAATACTACATAATTCGTATTTATTTATAAATAATATTCCATAAATTATTAAAATTATTTTTATACATCATAATACTTATAATACTAATTATAACATGTAAAAATAATTTATATATATTAAATTCAAATTTTTAAAGAATATACAAAAAAATAAAAGCAATTCGATAAAAAATATAGAAAATACCTCAAGTTCTTTTTCAAGTTTGTGAGAGAGTTTTTCCAAAGATTTGATACAAGTTTTTATGAAATAGAAGTGGGTATTTATAGGAAAAAAATGGTTGGTGAAAAGAAAAAATATAAATAAAATAAGGTGCCAATTTTGACAAAAAATAAAAACATGTTAAAAATGTTTTTAATAAGTTTTTGTTTTTGAAAATATTTAGTCAAAATTCATGGGCTCATTATTTAATTTATAAAAAAATCTCTTTTTTATAAGCTAAAAATATATATATAATGATTAAAATAACTTATCATTTAATTAATAATTATGTTTCATATAGTTTTAAATGTAATACGCATTAATATTAATATTAACTAAAGTTATTTTATATAATTAGTGTAAACTTTAGTTAACAAAAAGTGTCGACTAAAAATAAATATTTGATCAATTTCAAATTTAATTATATATTACGTATGGATAACAACCCTATAGTCAAATTAGTCAATTCAGGTATGGAAATATGAGGGTTGTTATAGTACCTACCCGTTAAAAGAAATTTCGTCCCAAAATTTAGTCGTTGCCATTAATCGGTGTTGTTCGTACATAGACGAGGATATTTACGTTTTATTTGGTTTTCACGTTCCCAGGTATGCTCGGGGCCTTGCGTGAATTCCAACGGATAGAATATTGTTCTGTTTCAAGAATTAAAATCATACAAACCATAATTTCTACAAGTTCTTCTACGAAGTGCATTTTATTATTAATGCGGAGATCATTCAAAATGATGATGTTTTACAAGTCATTTCAGTAAATTAGATACATGAAATATGTTATGAATAATATTGTGCTCATTTAAAACCTTGAGCGTTTATGCCACAATATTGGGGCAGATAAGACAAAGAGGAGTTCGTGAAATCATATTCATGAAATTTGATAGAGATCATCATTGTTACAACAAGAATATCTTAATGATGAATATGAGTTGAAAAATAAATTTTTATCACTATTTAATAATATGGATAAAACGATTCGATTATGGGAAGCGTATAAACGAAGTTATCGTAAAAGAGTGAATGAGAAAATTAAATGTTCGCCTTAACTTTTGACGTAGTCACGATTGATTTCCGGAATTCAAGGGATTAAAGGAAATCTTCGTAATCTATAAGATTTGATTCTCCGGTATTCACGGAATTTTGAGATTTCTTTGATTAAATGCGGTGAATTACCTTGATTGACGTGTTTGGAAATTTTTCTATAAATTAGCTTCTTCCGTTTCATTATTTTCACCACTTCTATACTTTCTTCCTAAATTCATACTTTCAAAAGATTTGTTAATATGCTCAATCATGTATTGATACTTGTTATTATATTGACCATATATGCAGTCATTCTTCTTTTTCTTTTACCACCAGAGGAATCTGTTTACTTCTACTATGCTCTTGGGGTTATAGTGTTTTTAATTCTCCCGTGTATTTATATTGCTATACGCATTGATATACACGGTTTGTAGTTTCGGAGTCGTTATCGGGCTGTATATTTTCCCTTATATGTCGGAGCTTTATGCTTTTGTTTCTTCTTCCCGACTTCAAGTCAAGCGAATAATGGTCCAGAACTCGTAGGTATGAAGTTTCGAATGATCATAATTTATAAAGTAGAAAGGAAAGGTAATAACACGATTTGATTTGTCAAATTACCAGAATATTCGGAAAAGACCGAATCATCAAGAAAAATATTTTCTTGATATGTTTAGAGGTTAAATAGAATGTAAGAGTCGTGTAACATGGCGAATGGTGATTTATACAGTCTATGAATCATCATCTTCCATTAAAAATTTAGCATGACTTACTGTAATATAATCACGTTGGCCTGACGTCATTATATTATACTAGCTCATGCTTCAATTTCCAACACTTTTTCAAATCATTCATAATTTAAACTTGAATTTTACAGAATATAGAAACTAATACAGTTTCTTTTATGATGTGATAAAGATATTCCAAAGAGATAATTAAGTTCGAAAGTTGATGAAGAAAAATTTTCCGCAAGCTTTTAACATGACTTCGGAGCAAGATATTCTCTAAAGAATTCATCGGATCCAGAATTACCCGGATTCTTTGAATATAGGGTTTGGTCCTTGTATTTATCCTTGGTCTCCTCCATGATTAGCTCAATCCGTTTTTCAGTTCCAAATTTTCTTTTGAGCTTTTCCAACGTACCATTTTTATTATAAAACTTTTGGCCATTGAGACCATCTACAATTTCGCTTTTTCCTCTGCATTTAATGCAGCAATATTTGAATCATTGGTTATCAATCCGAGATGGTTTCAAGAAATTTTGTTTTAGATGATTAAACGCTAATTGTAATCTTCAACGGATCTAATGGTTGATGAATATGCGTTGTTGATTTCAAAAGAAATGAACGATAATTTTGGTGGTTTGATGTGATAATTCATCATAGAATACGAATGAATATATATATGAATTTAGTAATCTTTAGGAAGATAACACCTGCTAAAGTTTTACTTGGATTCTGATATGTCAAAATTAGAATATGTAATTGAATTTGTACGAAAATGGTTGTTCTTTAGTGAACGAATACATATATCTTGTGAACGTAAGTAGTATAGTTACTGATTATTGAATCAGAATTGAAGAATGTACAATGCAACATATTAATGTGAGATATAAATATTTCTCGGGTATTACCTACCCGTTAAAATATTTTCACAATTAACAGTTTGTACAAAAGAACTTTAATTACAATCTTTATGGAGATATACGTTCATATATGTATTCTTCAAATATAATATAGATTTAATGAGTTAATATAATATTAAAATCATTTGATTTGCGGTTGGAACAAGAATAAATAATCTTCAAAACTTGAGAGATTACATAATCGTCGCGTAATATTTCTTTAATGGAGTTATGAATCAATACTTCATCGTTCATTGTTATTGATATACCTCGGTATATGATGTTAGTGCTCGTGGAATTCTTGTGAAATTCACAAGACACGTATAATGTTTTCTAAAAAGTTTCGAGTACATCGAAAATGGAAGTGTAAAATCAGACATGTATTTGAATAATACACTTGATTTATTATGAAATGGAGTTTATTGTACTGAAGCAGTGATTAACGATCATTAAATCATTAACGAAGGATGTACATTATAGCATATTAGTGATATGAATTAACCAAGTAGTACATACTAGTTAAGATTTACACGTAATAGCTTAGTACGAAAAGATTTATTATTGTTTCAAACCATATATATATAAAGTATACATATATAATTCTTCAGGAAGAATGAGTCAATACATCTTAACTCATTATTACTAATATTCCTTGGTATCTATGGGGCGTATGATGTTGATATCCGAGGTACTGAGTGTGATGTTGAGGCGTGAAATGCAGATGTTGTTGTTGGTGATGCTGATGCTGTTGGTGGTGATGCTGATGGTACTGGTTATGCTGCTGGTGCTACCGCTGGAGTTCGTAGGGTTCGCACCATATTCTCCAGAGCCACCACTCGAGCGCGAAGCTCGTTGACTTCTTCTATTATTCCGGGATGATTGGCGGTTCGGACAAGTGGATGAATAAGATCTAGAATTTTAGATATTATATATTCGTGACTGGATATCCTGGAAATGAGGGTGAAAATAGTGTTCCGAACGGGTTCGCCGGTAAGTGCTTCAGGTTCTTCACCAAGAGGTGAATTCAGTTGGTGAAAGGGATTACCTTCTTCTTGTCTCCATTGATTAAGTTTACTACGAACTCATCCCCAATTCATCCAAAATAGATGATGGCTGATTGGTTCGTTTGTTCCGGTTACGCTGCCATTGGAGCTCGAGGAATCGGTTGAGAAATCCATATTATCTGATCGGAATAAGGGTTTTTGTTATAAGATGAGTGTTGAATATTGAATGATATATTTGTCTTCTTGATATACGTATATATAGCAAAAAGATTTCCGTAATTTACGGAGGAAATTTAGAAAAAGTGTTAGACAAAGTTTATTAAGATACATATGATAAGATATAATAAGATATGATGTGTCTATAATCCAATAATAGCAGTATGACGTGTCGAGATCATAAAATGATAAGTATGTAATCCGACAATCTTTCGATTAAAGACTTTCAATTCGTAATGGCCTATTCAGGTCTAGGGGCTTGAGCTATAGGATCCTTTAAATCGGTAATCCAAACCCTTCCATTCTAGAGTTTCGTAGACGCCATCCGTCAAGAAAATTCAATGATAAAAAAATAACGAGAAATCAAAGATTTAAAAGTAATGAATATGAGTAGTGATGACATTATAATGTCTTTGAGATAACTCAATGACATTTTCTGGTTCACAAACCGATGCATAAAGACATAAAGCATATAGGTACATGATATAACAAGGAGGTTATATACGTTTGAGTATGAATAGTAACAAATATAGGAGTTTCAAAAATCATGGATAACATTTCATGTAATACATATGTAATACACAAAACTATGATAGATGACATAGGAATGTCGAGAACGGTGTCGCATTTAAATGTGGTGGCGGAATTGAATAGTACTTAGGAAAGTGAGCAGAGTTCTTAGGTTGGCTCGGCATTCTAAGATAAGTAAAGTTTCTAAAGTATAGTGTAGCATTTAACGGTTAAAGGCAACAATTAAAGGTACTATAGTCAAAGGAAGTTGTAGTCCTACATTGCTAAGGTACCTAATTGTATAAGGCACACATAAAATGCAATCCTGATTCTCTACAACAACCTGCTCTGATACCAATCTGTCACACCCCCCAAAATGGACCAGTGGTAATTGTGACCAATCATATTATAACACAGTTGTATAAACGAGAACGACTCTATATGAGACTTTTTAAATAAAACCTTTGTTTATAAAACAGCAGAAGCAGTAATACATGTTTACATTATTATTAAAACGTAAAATAAATGTTTATGAACTAAAATATAATATGCGATGTGGACTCCATGCAAGCATCAAACCTATCATCACAAAGTTGCAAACAGCTAGCTCAATCATCACCTGAGACAAAACATGCTTAAAGTGTCAACCAAAAAGGTTGAGTGAAATTCACAGGTTTATAAATAATATCCAAAGTTTTAGACCACAAGATTTAGTTTAAAGTTGATTGATATAGAAATATCAATCTAAAAATGTTGCTGCAGTTTGTAATATCGCTACTAAACAAGTTTAAGCTATGACACCTTGTACTGTCAGTGTCGTGGAATCATTATTATGTAACCAAAGACCAACGGTCGAATGGTTAGAGACGTTACTCTCAATAGGCCTACTCACAATAATTAAGTTTGCATTTAAACGTAGCAATTGATGATATTACGGTAGGGATTTAGCATGAATCAAAGCATGACAGCATAGTTAACAATTTAGTACTTGTGTCTAAGCGTAAAACAGTTATAAAGCAAGCATGCGTCTCACCCTAAAAGTTATAAAACAGTTATGAAACAGTAAAAAGTGGGGCTATGAAGTTCACCTTAGTAGCACACGAAAGAATTGAACGAAAGGGCGTGACCGAGATCTCAACCTAGAGATAGAACGTATGATCAGACATTGCCTAACAGACAATAGTATATAGTACTATATGGATAGTAATGGTTCACTAAAGAATTTTCATTTTCGGAAGGTTACTATTTATGGAAAGTTTCCACTTATAGTAATTTTCCAATTTTAGAAATTTCGGGTTAATCTTTAGCAAGACGTTGTATAACTTTACTCAAACTTCGTTGCTATCAAATAAGTCAGGAATGACCAGATGTAACCGGGGGCCCAGGACTCTTGACCAGAATCTAAGTCATGGCATTCGAGATCCATAAGCTTACCCATAAATGGCAACCTAGACATCATTCACTTACGACCGTGAGTAGCGATGAAGTTCATATGAATTATACATTATCTTTGATTAACCTTCACTTTAGGTTTATATGTTATTATATATGTTATATTATATTTATTAATGTATTAACAATTTGATTATCTTATATTATATATTATAAGTTATTATTATTAAATTAGTATAGTTATAAAATAAGTGTTTATTAATAATGTATTATTATTAACTTACATTATCAGCATTATACTTTATTATATAGTATACTTTGTTATTAACCGTAAGTTATAATAATAATATTAATTTAGTATATGTAATATACTTATGTTAATCGAAAATCATACTAATATATGTTAATTCGAATATTAATTCATTAAATATTATATTTATAATTTTTATAAACTTAGTTAATTATACAATTCAGTAGGATATTTTATAAAAATAATTTTATCAAGTTTTTGTATTTATTTCCCACTTTTCTTTATATATATACTCGGTTTATATTAATCAAATTTAATTAGGTAGTAAATATTAAATTGACCTAAATAAATAATTTTATATTTTTTACAGGTTCTATATTATGTAAGAATGTTATAAAAATTATTAAATCAAATTTTATATCAAAATATTATTTATTTAATGTTTTCTAATTATTTAACCATTATAATCGGCCTATAATTAAATAAATAGGAAAAATAATTTAAAATTAATTTTTATATTTTTTTTAAAGTATCTAGTAATGCTACTAATCATATAAAAATTTTATAAAAATATTTAATACACGTTTGTATTTATTTTGTATTTTCTTTATTATTTCTCTCGGTTTAGAATAATGCAAAAGTAAATTCTTTTTAAATACTAATCATCCCATTTATTTAAGTTTTATAATTTTTGCTTGTTTATAAAAGTATAATAATCTAAAAAAAAATTTATAATTATTTTTATTACTGTTTAATATTTTATTACGAATTTTATATTATTTTTATGTTTAAATACTACATAATTCGTATTTATTTATAAATAATATTCCATAAATTATCAAAATTATTTTTATACATCATAATACTTATAATACTAATTATAACATGTAAAAATAATTTATATATATTAAATTCAAATTTTTAAAAATATACAAAAAAATAAAAGCAATTCGATAAAAAATATAGAAAATACCTCAAGTTCTTTTTCAAGTTTGTGAGAGAGTTTTTCCAAAGATTTGATACAAGTTTTTATGAAATGGAAGTGGGTATTTATAGGAAAAAAATGGTTGGTGAAAAGAAAAAAATATAAATAAAATAAAGGTGCCAATTTTGACAAAAAATAAAAACATGTTAAAAATGTTTTTAATAAGTTTTTGTTTTTGAAAATATTTAGTCAAAATTCATGGGCTCATTATTTAATTTATAAAAAAAATCTCTTTTTTTTATAAGCTAAAAATATATATATAATGATTAAAATAACTTATTATTTAATTAATAATTATGTTTCATATAGTTTTAAATGTAATACGCATTAATATTAATATTTACTAAAGTTATTTTATATAATTAGTGTAAACTTTAGTTAACAAAAAGTGTAGACTAAAAATAAATATTTGATCAATGTCAAATTTAATTATATATTACGTATGGATAACAACCCTATAGTCAAATTAGTCAATTCAGGTATGGAAATATGAGGGTTGTTATACATATAAAGTCGTTCACCAAAATGTGACTGGAACTCTGATTACCAAATAACTGTAGATCTCAACCTAGAGAACATATGTTGGTCAATAAATGTCTATCAAGCTAGGTCAGGTCATAGTGTATCATAATCCTAATGCTCGAGATCGACTTACAAAAGTTATCCAAAGTCGTTTCAAAAAGTCAATTTTGACAATAGTTCAACAAAACGAGACATACCTTATATAAGGAGTCATTTACTCGGTTGGTAATATTTAAAAGCTCACTTTATCAATCTCGTAAACAAGTTGTTTAAATCTTAATTGCAGATTCAAAAGCAATTTCAATTAACGTCAATCATAATTCAGTTGATCATATCTTTTAATCCGTTCATCGAAACTATTCGGTGTCTAAATGAAAAGTTATTGATTTTTCGCCAGCTTTCCGAAAACATGTATATCATATACCTTTTACCAGTAATATATGTATTTAATTCGTGATTCATTATAAACTGTTTAACGACGAAATTTAGCATACAAACATGTATAAATATATATACTCGAGCACTAGACATGGATACACAATTAATGTATAAAAGATAAAATATAAATGCTTACGTATCAATATTGTGATTCAATATTGCAGAAAAGTACGTAGACACAACATAGATGATAACAGTAGGTTTGACTTGTAAATAAGACCCATGAACATTACCCATAACCTCCATAACTATAACCCATAATTTCCTTAACTTTATCCCGCTCAAAAACCCATTTTTGAAAGTGACACGCTCATAACCTCGTCATAGTATTTTATGTATATTACTAATTAATAATTAATAATACTAATAATTATTAAGATTAATAATAATAATAATAATAATAATAATAATAATAATAATAATAATTTAAATACGGAGGAAGTAACATAAATAAATATGTGTGTGATTGAAATGAAATCGTTTGAATTTATAGAACCTTTTCTGAAAAAGTACCTCATGCGATCGCATGGGATTTGTGCTTCAAGGCCATGCGATCGCATGGCACCCTGGGACAGCTCACAAATTTTTAACTTCTTGTTTGTCGACATAATATTTTATAATATATATAATTTAAATAATTAATTATATATTATATTAAATTCATGTGCATAGTTGACTTGTAATTTTCGTTCCGATGACTCGTACGTTGTCACTCGACTTATGTCCCGGTTCCGGTTTCTCGAACGCATTTTTGTACGCTTAGAAAACTCGCAATTTACGTTTTGTGACTCGTACCTTTGTCAAAATATAGTTTTAATTATCAATAAACTATATCATTCAAAGTGTATCTTAAATTATCCATATTATTCAACGGTGATAAAAATTCTATTTATCAACACATAATCGTCATGAAAACATTTTTATTGTTAGCCATGACGACCTCACTCAAATTTCGGGACGAAATTTCTTTAACGGGTAGGTACACTGTGATGACCCGGAAATTTCTGACCAAATTTAAACTTAATCTTTGTATGATTAACATTTCTGACACGATAAGCAAAGTCTGTAAAACTGAATCTCAAAATTTTTGAACTACTTTTATATATTTAAATACCCTTCGGTTGTTTTCGACGATTCGCGAACAATTATATGTAAATAGATACATATATACTATAACTTGAAAAGGTAACAATGTATTAATTATTTGATACCGTACATTAAACTTATTGGTTTAAATATCTATTTGAATATATATGATAAATTGAAATATTTATTATTAAAATTTATTTATAAATAACTTCCAATGTGTATTTAAAAATTGATTTATGTATATTAAAAAGATATATACATATATATAATTTCAAGTTATTTAGTAAACGATAGTAACATTCGTTTATTGATTCGATTGATATTTAGATAAGTTAACTAAAGCGTTTAAGATGAACCAGTAAAACACTAATTTGCTACAGTATTTTCAAATTGCTACAGTACCCAAAATGCTACAGTGTTTTCGAAAATCACTATTTGCTACAATGAAATTGCTACAGTAAAAATTGACTTTGCTACAGTGAATTGCTACATTAAAATTGGCTTTGCTACAGTACCTTTGCTACAGTGGTATAGTTTATGGATGATTAAAAACTATATTTTGACAAAGGTAAAAGTCACGAAACGAAAAGAACTAGTTTTCTCAGCGTACGAAAGGGCGTTCGAAAAACCGGAACCGGGACATAAGTCGAGTGACGACGTACGACTTTTCGGGACAAAAATTACAAATCAACTATGCACATGAATTTAATATAATATATAATTAATTATATAAATTATATATATTATATTAATATTAAAATATGTCGACAAGCAAGAAAACAAAAGGATTGTGTGCTGGACAGCCAGCCCATGCGATCGCATGGGATATAGCCTTTCCAGCCATGCGATCGCATGGCCACCAGGGACAGGCCACAACTATAAAAATCCGATCATTTCTGTTTCTGATCTCATTTTTAATTACTCCGTAGATATTTATTTATTATATTATTATTATTATTATTATTATTATTATTATTATTATTATTATTATTATTATTATTATTATTATAATTATTATTATTATTAAGATTAATATTATTATTATTAATATTATTATAATATTATTATTAGTAGTATATATACATAAAATACTACGACGAGGTTATGAGCGTGTCACCTTCAAAATAGTTTTATGAGCGGGATAAAGCTAAGGATGTAACGACCCTGGAATTTCCAACATTTATTTATTAATAATTATTATTATTAATACGTGTGATTAAACGAATGTATGTTATTACATTTACATGTTGCCTTGATTGCCCGTACTTGACTTTTAAGAGCCCGAAACGTCTTTATGACACCCGGAACTTTCACGAATAATATTTTTAGATATTATTTACATTCATGATTAAATTTATTAATCATTTTAATTAACTAAGGCTATTAGTTAGTTACTTGGGCTTTAATTGGTTTAACTTGTGATTTATTTGAAATTGGGCTTTGTTAGTGTAATGGACTCATGTTATTGGACTTCCAAGCCCACCCTACATTATTAATGGACCCTTTAGCCCACTCTTTCACTTGTAAGTATCAATTAGTTCATGAACTAGTTAGTTAAAGGAGACTTGGAATCTAGTTGCACACCTTCCCCATGCATGCACCCTTAATATCCAACTTTTGTCATCTTTACATTCTAGTAACCAACAAACAAACTCCTCCCCCCAAAATACTGCAGCAAAACCGTGGCCTTAGGGCCACCATATGGAGGTTTTGATTTCATTTTTACTTTACTACTTCATTACTTGTAAACCTCATTCAAACACACACACATACTTGCAACTTCTTTCTCTCTTTTCTCTCTTGCTTTTCTCTCAAATCTAGTAAGTAGCAAGATAACTTTTCTCTCCTTTTTACTTCTAAAAACTGAATTCTACATCTTCATCATCATCATTCTTTTATTTAAATGTTACTTGTCTTTGATTTAAATCATGTTGTTGTTACTTACTTTGTAGTTTCTTGTTACTTAATTACTAGCTTTCAAGAATCAAACTTACTAGTTTGAATTCTTCATTTATCTTGTAATTTCAAGAACACCCAAGAACTAAACTTACTAGTTTATGTTCTACATATATTGTTTCAAAAGATATAAGTTCATTGTTGTTGAAATCATACTTGTAAGTCATGGAAGTAAACTTAAAGTTTACTTTACTTAAAGATCAACTTTGGTTGAATCTTTAAAGTATGAGCAACCCTTGAACTAATTACTTGTTTAATTAACTTGTTTCTTTATTTTATACACTTTAATTTCATGTAGTTAGTTTATATGGTCAAGTACTACAAGTTAGTCTTGATCTCATATCTCTTGAACAAATTAAGTTAACTTTGAAAGTTCAAGAACACACAAATAAGTTTTTCTTAAATATAACTTTGGATCTAGACTTTTGAGTCTTGGATCTTCAAGATCAAACTAAGAACTATGTTCTACTACTTATGATCTTGATTAGTTAGTTAACTTCCAAGTTTATAGATCATGTAAGTGTCAAACCTAAGACTTTGATGTAACTTTGGTTCATCAAACTTCATGCAACTCTTAAGTGAGTTGTGCTTCATGTCTTAGACTTGCACATGGGTTATGATGGTCAAGACTTGGTTAAGATGATGTAGATACATCAATGAGTTGTACACTTGAAGCTATATACATCAAGGATGGGAACCATGATGAACATCAAGCACCAAGACCACCGGAACCCTTTTAAACTCACTGTTCTGTCCAAAACCTACTGACCTGATGATTCTGGAACAGACCAGTAGACCTGCGCTATTCTAACCTTTATTTTTAGATAGAACTTTTCGATTAGATAACTTTTCATATAGGACTCGTGAAAGGATCCGAAACTAATCATCCGGACGTTGTCCATATTGATTACAAACGAATTACAATAGTTGATAACATTGCGAGGTACTTGCCCTCTATATGATACATCTTACAAATGTTGCATTTATTCTTAAAAGGCAATCTATAGTTACATCCAGAATTGACATATTCGCCTGACATTTCATAATATTCAAATGACCTAAACCGCCTTTTACTTAATAATAGTCTCTATGAACTTCAATGACTTGAATGCAACGCCTTATGATATAAGTCCTTAATGGCCTCAAGTAGTATCCTTAGTACGAGCTAATGCACAGCGGAAGACTTAATTCATACCTGAGAATAACATGCTTTAAAATGTCAACATAAAGTTGGTGAGATATAGGTTTAATGCCGGCAGCAATATATATATAGACCACAAGATTTCATATATAAACATTTTCATAAAAATATTCTAAGTGGTTGAGCACTTGGTAACCATACTTAACATTTAATCACGTCGCATATTCCCTTTAATATGAAATCTTACTACACTGTACCAAGTGTAGTCACAAAACGAAGTACTGTGCAACCGTTGAATACTGGTCGTCCAGTCCGGTTGGGGTTGTCAGGCCCGATAGATCTATCAACAGGATTCGCGTTTACAATACCGCTGTAAATATTAGTTACCAAGCTACAGGGAAGTATGCCAGTGGTACAACTCAACGTAGAATATATTTTTTAGTTACTTGTGTCCATATCGTAAAACATAAAATACATGTATTCTCATCCCGAAATATTTAGAGTTTAAAAGTGGGACTATATACTCACTTTCGTCTTGAAGATATGTAATTTTGACTTGGTCTCCGATTGATATCACGAACCTATCCATATATAATATATCAATACCTTTTCTTTTTAAACAAACGTCACATATATATACTTATAATACTTTTAATACTTTTAATAATTCCTTAGTCCGTAGTTAGCAGTCCGATGTTAGTAATTCAATTTTAATGGTTCATTTTTAGGTGTTTAATAAACCCCCAATGAAATAAATAAAAACCCCCATCGTATATGTATTGGTCGAGATTAATCTTGACCCACGGTACCGGTGTTGTCAAATGACGTGTTGCGTACATAAAGTACCGGTGTTGTCAAATGACGTGTTGCGTACAATCATGGGATCTTATGATTAATCTTCTCGTGTTGTTTACGGGTGATCATGAACCATATAAAATTGAATTATAAGTACATATATATAAAATATCATGTTATCTTAGAAATATGTGATTTATATAAATTTTTCCCAATTAATCCCGAAGTTAAACTAGTCTTGGATAACCAATTTTGTTTCGGTCATAGTTTCTTCGTTACAACTCCGTTTTCGTTGATTCAACTTGCCACTTCCTTGGATCGAGTCCCTCTTTAAGACTATGAACTGTAAATACCTTAGTTTGTATTCGAAATCACAGGTCATAGGTCAAACTTTAGTGAAACTTATGAAGTTAATCATTTTCCATCATGTAAACAACCTTAAATGGTTATTTTTCTAAAAATACTTATACTTTGAATTAAATCATGAAATTTTTATGTGTTATCATATTCATAGTAAAAATCATTTTTCCAGAACATAAACCTCCAACTCAAAGTTTAAGATGGTTTTTAATTATCCAACCCAAAACAGTCCCCGGTGACACTCCGACGTCGTAAAAACAGTTTTTAAGATATTCTTTGAAAAACCAAGTTATACCTTGTTAAATTAGCATATATTTAAGTTATATTACAGGTCTTGAAGTATTTTAAAAGTTAAGTTAGAAGGATCTATTTAGTTTGCAAACAAGTTTGAAAACTTTCAAACTATGTTCTTGTTGTTAAAATTGTATACTACAAAATATGATAGCTATATATATATGAATCGAATAAGGTTATAAACATAGATTCTACCTCAAGTTCCTTGGACAAGGTTGCTGTAAAAGAGGAGTAAAAACCTAGAACCAAAAGGGTGATGGAATTGGATGAAAGATTGGAAGTAAGTTTGTGTTCTTGGAAGGATTTCTTGAAGTGTTTTTGTATGGTTTTCTTATGGTGTTTAAGTAAGGTTTTTGAAGCTAATTCATGGGGAAAATGCTTGGAGATGATCAAGTATGATGTTAAGAGTATTTTAAGAGAGAAATGGAAGTGTAAGTATGAGAAAATGGGGTGAAGAAATGGTGTGCATGCATAAAAACGTTTTTAGGTTATAAAGGAAAAAAAAGATACCTAACTTTGTTTTCTTGCTAAATAATTCATGCTACTTGACAAATGGTTGGTTCCACATGTTTCTTAATCATTTAAGGCTGCTAAGGAGCAGATTTTTATTGGTATATACCAATAGTAAATACATCTAGAAGCTGCGTATGATACGGGTACATATACCCTAGGTATACGTATAGAAATCTTTGAGAAAACGAAACGAGGATTCAAATATAGCTATCTTTTGTAAATACACTTATATTGTTTTATGTATTTAAGTTCTTAAAAGTGATTAAATACATTACTTATACGATATATGTATGAACATTATAAGTCATAAGTATTTATGTCAAATAACGTTACGTATAGTTATCGTTTTGAAAACTTAAGTTAGTAGTTTCAAAATATACTTATAACTTATTGTTATTAATACAAAATGAGATATTAAAACATCCTTAGATCATGTTAAATATGTATATATACATATATATACACAAACGTATAATTATCATATATTGTATAGTTCGTGATATCATCGGTCAAACTAGACGGTCAAACGTTGTGTAAAACTCTTTTCGAAAACATAAGTCTCAACAATTTGGATTGCTTATCATGTTGGTAAGGTTTAATTTATGTAAATATTAATCTTATAAGTATAGAACGATCGAAAAAGTGCGGGTCAACTTTAGGGTTTTTGCTTATCGTGTCGGAACCATATAGAGATTAGAGTTTAAATTTGGTCGGAAATTTCCGGGTCGTTACAGTACCCACCCGTTAAAGAAATTTCGTCCTCGAAATTTGGTAGAGGTTGTCATAAATAACAATAGGAATGTTTTCATGACGAATATGAGGTAATAATGAAATTTTATCATTATTGAAAGATTTAGATAAAACGATTCGGTTATGTGAGACGCACGAGCGAAGCTATCACAAAAGAGTGAAATGAGTAAATATAGAATTGTTGTAACCGATGACGTGATTATGATCGATTTCCGGGATTTAAGGGTTTTAAAGAAAATCTTATGTAATAAGATTTAGTTTTGCGGCGATCAGGATCTTCTTTGATTTAACGCGGCAATCTGTTTTGATTTCTTTGTCGAATATTTCACTATAAATTTACCTCCTTCCCTTTCTTTCTTCCCACATCTTCTATTCTTTCTCTTTAGTTCCTACTTTAAGACATTCGCTAATATGCTCCATCCCATTCTAATCCTTGTTATATTTCTAACTTTCATATCTTTCATTCTTCTTTTTCATCTATCACCAGAAGAATCTATTCTCTTTTATCCTTTCCTTGGAATTATAATGTTTTTAATTCTCCCGTGCCTTTACGTTGCAATACGTATTGATATGCACGGTTTGTAGTTTCGGGGTTGTTGTTAGGTTTTATACCTTCCCTTATATTTCGATGTTCCTACTCCCGTCCCTTAAAATCATTGTCATCCACAGTTAATGCTCTCTCTTATTTGCTGTGGTTTATGTTCCTATTTCTATTCTGAGGTTTTGTCCCTTCGTTTCTTCTTCCCGTCCTCGAGCCAAGCGAACAATGGTCCGAAATTCGTAGGTAGGAAATTTGGAATGAACCTAGCTATTAGTTTTAGAATGAAATTGTAATGGCACGATCTTGATTCGTTAAATTACTCGAATATTCCGGAAAAATAGAACTATCAAGGTGATACGTTCTAATATGTTTGGAGACTTGATAGAATGTAAGAGCTGTGTAACATGGCACATGATGACGGTACTGTGAATCATCACATTCCATTAGAAACTTAACATGACTTACTGTAATATAATGAAGTTGATCAAGTTTCATTATATTATACTAATTCATGCATCAGTTCCCAACACTACTTCAAATTATTTATATTTTAATCTCGGAGGTTTCAGAATTTAGAAATTAACAAAGTTTCTTTTATATTGTAATGCAGATGTTACGGAGAGATAAATGATCGCAGATAGGAATAGTTGTAAAAATATCTTCAGAAATATGAAAAATATGTATAACGAATGATATGAAGATTTCTTATAATATCTAAGATAAGATGATGATGAAAAATATCATCCGGGCAAGGTTTTGAATAAAGAGTAGGGTTCTTACTGACGGTTTTAGCAGGTACGGAATCGTTTGTATTCTTTGAGAGCAGGTTCAGTCCCTGTGATTTATCCACAGCCTCTTTCATACTTTGCTTCATCCGTTTTCTAGTTCCAAACTTTTTTTTTTCAGCTTTACCACCTTACTATTCTTTGTCATCAAACTTTTGACCGTTAAAGTCGTTTACAGTTTTTGCTGCTTCGTTAGCATTTCAAGAACTATTTCATAGTCCCGGGTGTTTTTCAGAAACTTCACGTTCAGATTATGAAATTCTTAGGGATAGACATTATAGATATGATGGAAGAAGTTCCGCGAGATTTTCAAAATACTGATTGTTGATTTCGCCAAAAGGATAACGATCTGCTGGTGCACCTGTTGATGTTGTCGAGGGATATAAAAGGTTTTCCGGTAATGACGGCGAAAGGACAAGGTATAAATATCATGATTATAATAGAAATAATCTCACTGAAAAGTCGAAGTGGAGCTGTGACAAAATTAGCTTCTTGAAAAGGAATTGTAGGGTTGTTCTTGCTAATAAATGGCAAAGGATTCAATACGTTATGTGTTAAATTATGAATTTGGGTTCGAGAGTTCTTCAGGTGTATAACTGTATGTATAAATCTTCATTCCGTAGGCGAGGTGCGGTGGGTTCAACTTCTCGGTCGAGGTGTTTTCAGGAATCATGAAAGGATTTGAATGCGAATTGTAATCGTCAAGTTACGAATGAGGTTTAAGATAAAATCAAGTGGCAAGCTTGAAGAATTGTTTAGTTTCATAAGTTACAATCAACATTTTAATTCATTTTAATTGTCCAGAGTTAGCAGTCCAATAGTCCAATAGTTCAATAATATATATATGTATATAATATTCGAATTAATTAATACGTATCGTGACCCGTGTACCGGTCTCCGTGTCAATCATAACTCAAAGTATATATACATTTTGGAATCAACTCCAACCCTGTATAGCCAACTCCCACCTTCACGTATAGAGTGTCTACGGTTGTTCCGAAATATATATATAGATGGGTCAATATGATAAGTCGAAACCTTGTATACGTGTCCCGTTATTTAAAGTGCGAAAAATAAATAAATATATATCATGACCCATTATACAACGTGTTTTCTCAGAATTAATCCGACGTATTGTTGTACATGTGTCCCGACAGTATGTACAGTGCAGAAATTAAATGACGATAAATAAAATTGCGAGAATGTAAATTGCGATAAATTAAATGTTAATCAGTTAGCTGGGAACAGTTAGCCGGAACAGTTAGCGTGGAATCCTTAATAGATTTTTAATTAGTTAAATCGTGTGTTTCTAACAATTTTTATTCTGTCCAATGTTTTCTTCTTTATGCCACTTGTTGGATTCTGGTAGGTCAAAATCCGAATATGAAATTTGATTGAAAATGGTTATTCTGGGGTGAGCGGATACGAATATCGGTGGTTGTAAGTAAGATAATAGATAACCGTTGAATCAGATTCAAGAATGTACAATATAACTTATTAATGTGAATTCTAAATATTCCTCGGGTACTACCCACCCGTTAAAATATTTTCATCATTAATAGTTTGTACGAAGGAATTTTTAATTACTATCTTTATGAAAATATACTTGCATATATATTTTCTTCAGAGATAATCATAGATTTAATGAGTCAATAAGATATTAAACTCATTTGATTTATCGTTAATTTTAGATTACATAATCTCTAAGACTTTAGAAATTACATAATCGTCATACGATACGTAAAGCGAAGATAATCGATGTAGAACGATATATAGAACGAAGATCATACTCAAAGTACAGATATTGAGTCGTGTGATGTTGATATTCGAGATACAGATTGTGATGTTGAGATTTAAGGCGCGGTTGTGATTGGGGTGATAAAGGTACTGTCGGCGTTGACGATGGTAGTACGGATTATGCTGCTGGTGCTGCTGTTGGTGTTTGTAACCTTCGCACCATATTCTC
This sequence comes from Rutidosis leptorrhynchoides, assembly GCF_046630445.1. NCBI lineage: Eukaryota > Viridiplantae > Streptophyta > Magnoliopsida > Asterales > Asteraceae > Rutidosis > Rutidosis leptorrhynchoides. Next base: position 104,238,455 of record NC_092338.1, on the reverse strand, counting down.
CAAAACCACTACCCGAGCACGGAGTTCGTTGACTTCTTCTATTATACCGGGATGATTGACGGTTGGAACGAGCGAATGAACAAGATTTGAAATATGGGATAGTATGTAATCATGACGAGATACTCTAGAAATGAGCGAGAAAATGGTGTTTCGAATAGGTTCGCCGGTAAGTGCTTCAGGTTCATCGTTAAGAGGACAATTTGGTGGATGGAATGGATCACCTTCTTCTTGCCTCCAGAAATTTAGTATATTTCGAACCCATCCCCAATTCATCCAGAATAGATGATGGGAAATTGGTTGATCCATTCCGGTAACGCTGTTCTCGGAGCTCGAATGGAAATCCATATCGGCGAAGCTATCGAAGTCGGAGGAATTTGAGCTGGATGAAGAATCCATCTTGTATGGTCGGAGAAATGAATTTTTGGTTTGGAATAGATTATAGGAGTTGGGTTTGGTACTCTTCAATACATAATTTACATATGTATATATAATATCAAAATCCCATGAATTACGGAGAATCTTTGAAATACGTCAGGCAATGTCTATAGTAACAGATACGCTAGGATATGAATTTTGTCTATACACTATCGATGCACTAAATGCAGTAAGACGTGTCTAGACTTAAGAATGATAAGCAGGCAGTTCCCTAAGGATGATAAGCAGATGATTTCCGACTAGGATTGATAAGCAAAACTTTTGACAGGCAGACACGGTCAAAGTCCAGACTCACTTAATGTATCCTAACAACTACTAGTTAGACACACTAATGCAAGGCCTGGTTCGCTAAGACCAACGCTCTGATACCAACTGAAAGGATCCGAAACTAATCATCCGGACGTTGTCCATATTGATTACAAACGAATTACAATAGTTGATAACATTGCGAGGTACTTGCCCTCTATATGATACATCTTACAAACGTTGCATTTATTCTTAAAAGGCAATCTATAGTTACATCCAGAATTGACATATTCGCCTGACATTTCATAATATTCAAATGACCTAAACCGCCTTTTACTTAATAATAGTCTCTATGAACTTCAATGACTTGAATGCAACGCCTTATGATATAAGTCCTTAATGGCCTCAAGTAGTATCCTTAGTACGAGCTAATGCACAGCGGAAGACTTAATTCATACCTGAGAATAACATGCTTTAAAATGTCAACATAAAGTTGGTGAGATATAGGTTTAATGCCGGCAGCAATATATATATAGACCACAAGATTTCATATATAAACATTTTCATAAAAATATTCTAAGTGGTTGAGCACTTGGTAACCATACTTAACATTTAATCACGTCGCATATTCCCTTTAATATGAAATCTTACTACACTGTACCAAGTGTAGTCACAAAACGAAGTACTGTGCAACCGTTGAATACTGGTCGTCCAGTCCGGTTGGGGTTGTCAGGCCCGATAGATCTATCAACAGGATTCGCGTTTACAATACCGCTGTAAATATTAGTTACCAAGCTACAGGGAAGTATGCCAGTGGTACAACTCAACGTAGAATATATTTTTTAGTTACTTGTGTCCATATCGTAAAACATAAAATACATGTATTCTCATCCCGAAATATTTAGAGTTTAAAAGTGGGACTATATACTCACTTTCGTCTTGAAGATATGTAATTTTGACTTGGTCTCCGATTGATATCACGAACCTATCCATATATAATATATCAATACCTTTTCTTTTTAAACAAACGTCACATATATATACTTATAATACTTTTAATACTTTTAATAATTCCTTAGTCCGTAGTTAGCAGTCCGATGTTAGTAATTCAATTTTAATGGTTCATTTTTAGGTGTTTAATAAACCCCCAATGAAATAAATAAAAACCCCCATCGTATATGTATTGGTCGAGATTAATCTTGACCCACGGTACCGGTGTTGTCAAATGACGTGTTGCGTACATAAAGTACCGGTGTTGTCAAATGACGTGTTGCGTACAATCATGGGATCTTATGATTAATCTTCTCGTGTTGTTTACGGGTGATCATGAACCATATAAAATTGAATTATAAGTACATATATATAAAATATCATGTTATCTTAGAAATATGTGATTTATATAAATTTTTCCCAATTAATCCCGAAGTTAAACTAGTCTTGGATAACCAATTTTGTTTCGGTCATAGTTTCTTCGTTACAACTCCGTTTTCGTTGATTCAACTTGCCACTTCCTTGGATCGAGTCCCTCTTTAAGACTATGAACTGTAAATACCTTAGTTTGTATTCGAAATCACAGGTCATAGGTCAAACTTTAGTGAAACTTATGAAGTTAATCATTTTCCATCATGTAAACAACCTTAAATGGTTATTTTTCTAAAAATACTTATACTTTGAATTAAATCATGAAATTTTTATGTGTTATCATATTCATAGTAAAAATCATTTTTCCAGAACATAAACCTCCAACTCAAAGTTTAAGATGGTTTTTAATTATCCAACCCAAAACAGTCCCCGGTGACACTCCGACGTCGTAAAAACAGTTTTTAAGATATTCTTTGAAAAACCAAGTTATACCTTGTTAAATTAGCATATATTTAAGTTATATTACAGGTCTTGAAGTATTTTAAAAGTTAAGTTAGAAGGATCTATTTAGTTTGCAAACAAGTTTGAAAACTTTCAAACTATGTTCTTGTTGTTAAAATTGTATACTACAAAATATGATAGCTATATATATATGAATCGAATAAGGTTATAAACATAGATTCTACCTCAAGTTCCTTGGACAAGGTTGCTGTAAAAGAGGAGTAAAAACCTAGAACCAAAAGGGTGATGGAATTGGATGAAAGATTGGAAGTAAGTTTGTGTTCTTGGAAGGATTTCTTGAAGTGTTTTTGTATGGTTTTCTTATGGTGTTTAAGTAAGGTTTTTGAAGCTAATTCATGGGGAAAATGCTTGGAGATGATCAAGTATGATGTTAAGAGTATTTTAAGAGAGAAATGGAAGTGTAAGTATGAGAAAATGGGGTGAAGAAATGGTGTGCATGCATAAAAACGTTTTTAGGTTATAAAGGAAAAAAAAGATACCTAACTTTGTTTTCTTGCTAAATAATTCATGCTACTTGACAAATGGTTGGTTCCACATGTTTCTTAATCATTTAAGGCTGCTAAGGAGCAGATTTTTATTGGTATATACCAATAGTAAATACATCTAGAAGCTGCGTATGATACGGGTACATATACCCTAGGTATACGTATAGAAATCTTTGAGAAAACGAAACGAGGATTCAAATATAGCTATCTTTTGTAAATACACTTATATTGTTTTATGTATTTAAGTTCTTAAAAGTGATTAAATACATTACTTATACGATATATGTATGAACATTATAAGTCATAAGTATTTATGTCAAATAACGTTACGTATGGTTATCGTTTTGAAAACTTAAGTTAGTAGTTTCAAAATATACTTATAACTTATTGTTATTAATACAAAATGAGATATTAAAACATCCTTAGATCATGTTAAATATGTATATATACATATATATACACAAACGTATAATTATCATATATTGTATAGTTCGTGATATCATCGGTCAAACTAGACGGTCAAACGTTGTGTAAAACTCTTTTCGAAAACATAAGTCTCAACAATTTGGATTGCTTATCATGTTGGTAAGGTTTAATTTATGTAAATATTAATCTTATAAGTATAGAACGATCGAAAAAGTGCGGGTCAACTTTAGGGTTTTTGCTTATCGTGTCGGAACCATATAGAGATTAGAGTTTAAATTTGGTCGGAAATTTCCGGGTCGTTACAACTCGTCTTAATCCGAGTTACGGTTTAGGATTTATGGCCCTCCGATCGTTACTATGTCCTTTAACGTTGTGCAGAAATTTCTGACCTACTCGCACTTAGACCATCGCCACGGTCAAACCAAGACGATTTTGCTTCTGTAAATTTTACCACACTTAAGGGACTCATAGACGGAGCCATGGCCACTGGTCTCACCTTAATTCAGTAAGGGTAGAGGCCGTGGTGACTGACTGAAGTCAGACTTTGTTTTAAACTACTTTCATAAACGAAACTTACTTTACGCCTTTTGTTTGATGATGAATGATGATGACCCTTAAGACCTTAATTACATACTTTTAAACCTATTAAGACGATTTATTGAATTAGTACTATTTGACTTAGGTTGAGGACTTCGGACCATTTACTTGCACACCTTTCCCGACTACTACTTTACCGCTACATATCATTGTGAGTTATAGCATTCCCTTTTTACTTTAACTTATTTTGGGAACTGAGAATACATGCGGATTTTATGTTTTACATACTAGGCACGAGTACTTAAACTTTATATATGTGTGGGTTACCTCATCCAAACCACCGAATGTTCCCGAAGCAATGCGCATGGCGCATACTCTCCTGAATCAAATCATCCTTGACGAGCAGGAGAAGGCTAAGTTTGAAGCCGGTAGTAGTGAAAAGAGGAAATGGGACAACAACCATAACAACCACAACAACCACAACAACAACAACAACAACAACAACAATAACAACCGGGGGAGAAACTACGATCAAACCCCCGCCAAGAGGCACAACAACGGTGGAAACCCTAATCCCAACAACAACACCAACACCAACCCGAACTACAAAGGAACCTTACCACAATGCAAGCGGTGCTACAAGCACCATACTGGATATTGCAATGTTGTCTGTGAGAAGTGCCAACGGGCTGGGCATATCGGAAAGGACTGCAAGGTCACCACTTTGAATGGGAAACCGAACACCAATGGACCGAAGAAGTGCTACGAATGTGGACAGACGGGTCATTTCAGAAACGCGTGCCCAAACAAGAGAAAAGACGGAGGACCACCCCGAGGTAGAGCCTTCAATGTTAATGCAAGGGATGCACACGATAACCCCGACTTGGTGACAGGTATATTCACAATCAACAATCTTTTAGCTTCTGTCTTGTTTGATACTGGTGCGGATAGAAGTTATGTATGTAGACATTTTTGCGATAAGATTAATTGGTCATTAGTCCCGTTAAAAGAGAGTATGCTTGTCGAGTTCGCCAATGGAAAACTTGAAAAGGTTGACCATATTAGTCGTGGAGCTATTATCAACATAGCTGGTGCAGATTTCGAAATTGATTTGATACCTATCAAACTGGGAAGTTTTGACGTGATCGTCGGTATGGATTGGTTGAGCAAGATAAAGGCCGATGTTATCTGTGGAGATAAAGCACTTCGCATACCACAAGGAGATGGCGAACCACTGGTTATCTATGGAGAGAGATGTACCTCGAAGTTGAACCTCATTAGTTGTGTGAAAGCGCAAAAGATTATGAAGAAGGGATGCTTTGCTGTCCTAGCACATGTGAAAGCGGTAGAAACTGAGGTGAAGAGCGTGAACGATGTTCGAATTGTGAACGAATTTTCCGATGTCTTCCCAGAGGAATTGCCTGGATTACCACCGCCGAGAGCCGTAGAATTTCAGATTGATTTAGTGCCAGGAGCAGCACCTGTAGCTCGCGCACCTTATAGACTCGCACCTTCCGAGATACAAGAATTACAGAGTCAACTACAAGAGCTGTTAGACCGAGGATTTTTTCAACCAAGCTTCTCGCCTTGGGGCGCACCTGTGTTGTTTGTGAAGAAGAAGGATGGATCCTTCCGTATGTGTATCGACTACCGTGAGCTCAATAAATTAACAATCAAGAATCGGTATCCTCTTCCGCGAATTGATGATCTTTTTGATCAACTACAAGGATCGAGCGTTTATTCAAAGATCGATTTGCGATCCGGCTATCACCAGTTGAGGGTGAAGGAAAGTGATGTGATGAAGACTGCATTCAGAACCCGTTATGGTCATTATGAGTTCCTCGTGATGCCATTCGGTTTGACAAATGCACCTGCCGTGTTCATGGACCTCATGAATCGTGTCTGCAAGCCTTACTTGGACAAGTTTGTTATCGTCTTCATAGATGATATCCTCATCTACTCTAAGAGTGAAGAAGAACATGAGCAACACCTCCGATTAGTGCTTGAACTCTTAAGACAAGAGCAACTTTACGCCAAATTCTCCAAGTGCGAATTTTGGTTGAAGGAAGTACAGTTTTTGGGTCATGTTGTGAGCGACCAGGGTATCAAAGTTGATCCCGCCAAGATTGAAGCCATCAGCAAGTGGGAGACCCCCACTACTCCAAAGCATATTCGCCAATTCCTAGGTCTCGCCGGTTACTACCAAAGATTCATCGAAGGATTTTCTCTGATTGCGCGTCCTTTGACCGCGCTGACTCACAAGGGCAAGAAGTTCATTTGGGAACCCACACACGAATCAGCATTCCAAACTTTGAAGAATAAGTTAACCACCGCACCTATTCTATCACTTCCTGAAGGCAGTGACGACTTTGTTGTTTATTGTGATGCATCGAAGAGCGGTTTTGGTTGTGTACTGATGCAACGATCAAAGGTTATTGCCTATGCCTCCCGCCAATTGAAGATTCACGAGCGGAACTACACTACACATGATCTCGAACTAGGAGCCGTTGTCTTTGCGCTCAAATTGTGGAGACATTATTTGTATGGAACTAAGAGCACTATTTTCACCGATCACAAGAGTCTCCAGCACATCTTTGATCAGAAGCAATTGAATATGAGACAGCGTCGATGGATCGAGACGCTCAATGACTACGATTATGAACTCCGTTATCACCCTGGCAAGGCCAATGTTGTAGCTGACGCTTTAAGCCGAAAGGAGAGGACGGCACCTCTTCGTGTTAGGGCTCTGAACATCACCATCCATTCGAACCTCAACAACCAGATCAGAGTAGCCCAAGTTGAGGCTCTCAAGGAGGAGAACATATCTCACGAACATTTGAACATACTTGTCTCTCGATTCGAGGTTAGGGAGTCTGGACTCCGATGTTATGCCGTAAGAATTTGGGTACCTTATTATGGAGATCTACGAAAACTGATACTTGATGAAGCACACAAATCGAGATATTCGATTCATCCTGGAGCGGGTAAAATGTACCACGACCTTAAAGAACAGTATTGGTGGCCAAATCTTAAGAAGGACGTTGCAACTTATGTTGGGAAGTGTTTGACTTGTTCGAAAGTTAAGGCCGAACATCAGAGGCCTTCTGGGTTACTTCAACAGCCGGAAATCCCACAATGGAAGTGGGAAAGGATCACAATGGATTTCATTACTAAGCTGCGAAAGACGGTGGGCGGATACGATACTATTTGGGTTATTGTTGACCGCCTTACCAAATCTGCACACTTCCTAGCGATGAAGGAAACTGATACAATGGAAAGACTTGCTCAGCTGTACATCAAAGAGGTTGTATCTCGTCATGGTGTACCTTTATCGATCATCTCCGATCGCGATCCCCGATTTTCTTCTAGATTTTGGCGTTCTTTGCAAGAAGCCATGGGAACTCGTCTCGACATGAGCACTGCTTATCATCCTCAGACTGATGAGCAAAGCGAACGAACGATTCAGACCTTGGAGGACATGCTGCGTGCATGTGTCATTGATTTTGGAAAGGCCTGGGAAAGGCATTTGCCACTCGCTGAATTCTCGTACAACAACAGTTATCACTCTAGCATTAATGCTGCACCTTTTGAAGCATTGTATGGCCGTAAGTGCCGATCTCCTATTTTTTGGGCTGAAGTAGGCGAAAAGCAAATCACCGGACCCGAGGTAGTCCATGAAACCACAGAGAAGATTGCTCAGATTCAAGCTAGACTTAAGACTGCCCGTGATCGCCAAAAGAGTTATGCCGATCTTAAACGTAAGGACTTTGAATTTAATGTTGGTGATCGTGTAATGTTGAAGGTTGCACCTTGGAAAGGTGTGATCCGTTTTGGAAAACGTGGAAAGTTGAACCCACGATACATTGGTCCTTTCGAGATCTTGGAACGTGTTGGACCCGTTGCTTATCGTTTGGATCTACCAGCACAATTGAGCTCAGTTCATCCTACCTTCCATGTGTCAAACTTGAAGAAGTGTCTTGCTGCACCTGAACTTATCATACCACTTGAGGAACTTACGATTGACGACAAACTCCACTTTGTGGAAGAACCTGTTGAAATTATGGATCGTGAGATCAAAACTTTGAAACGCAACAAGATTCTGATCGTTCGAGTACGATGGAATGCCAAACGAGGACCTGAGTTTACTTGGAGCGAGAGGATCAAATGATGCGAAAGTATCCTCACCTTTTCCCAACTCCTCCATCTACCTCAGCTTAAATTTCGGGACGAAATTTTCTTTAACAGGTGGGTAATGTAACGACCCTGGAATTTCCAACATTTATTTATTAATAATAATTATTATTAATACGTGTGATTAAACGAATGTATGTTATTACATTTACATGTTGCCTTGATTGCCCGTACTTGACTTTTAAGAGCCCGAAACGCCTTTGTGACACCCGGAACTTTCACGAATAATATTTTTAGATATTATTTACATTCATGATTAAATTTATTAATCATTTTAATTAACTAAGGCTATTAGTTAGTTACTTGGGCTTTAATTGGTTTAACTTGTGATTTATTTGAACTTGGGCTTTGTTAGTGTAATGGACTCATGTTATTGGACTTCCAAGCCCACCCTACATTATTAATGGACCCTTTAGCCCCTCTTTCACTTGTAAGTATCAATTAGTTCATGAACTAGTTAGTTAAAGGAGACTTGGAATCTAGTTGCACACCTTCCCCATGCATGCACCCTTAATATCCAACTTTTGTCATCTTTACATTCTAGTAACCAACAAACAAACTCCTCCCCCCAAAATACTGCAGCAAAACCGTGGCCTTAAGGCCACCATATGGAGGTTTTGATTTCATTTTTACTTTACTACTTCATTACTTGTAAACCTCATTCAAACACACACACATACTTGCAACTTCTTTCTCTCTTTTCTCTCTTGCTTTTCTCTCAAATCTAGTAAGTAGCAAGATAACTTTTCTCTCCTTTTTACTTCTAAAAACTGAATTCTACATCTTCATCATCATCATTCTTTTATTTAAATGTTACTTGTCTTTGATTTAAATCATGTTGTTGTTACTTACTTTGTAGTTTCTTGTTACTTAATTACTAGCTTTCAAGAATCAAACTTACTAGTTTGAATTCTTCATTTATCTTATAATTTCAAGAACACCCAAGAACTAAACTTACTAGTTTATGTTCTACATATATTGTTTCAAAAGATATAAGTTCATTGTTGTTGAAATCATACTTGTAAGTCATGGAAGTAAACTTAAAGTTTACTTTACTTAAAGATCAACTTTGGTTGAATCTTTAAAGTATGAGCAACCCTTGAACTAATTACTTGTTTAATTAACTTGTTTCTTTATTTTATACACTTTAATTTCATGTAGTTAGTTTATATGGTCAAGTACTACAAGTTAGTCTTGATCTCATATCTCTTGAACAAATTAAGTTAACTTTGAAAGTTCAAGAACACACAAATAAGTTTTCCTTAAATATAACTTTGGATCTAGACTTTTGAGTCTTGGATCTTCAAGATCAAACTAAGAACTATGTTCTACTACTTATGATCTTGATTAGTTAGTTAACTTCCAAGTTTATAGATCATGTAAGTGTCAAACCTAAGACTTTGATGTAACTTTGGTTCATCAAACTTCATGCAACTCTTAAGTGAGTTGTGCTTCATGTCTTAGACTTGCACAGGGGTTATGATGGTCAAGACTTGGTTAAGATGATGTAGATACATCAATGAGTTGTACACTTGAAGCTATATGCATCAAGGATGAGAACCATGATGAACATCAAGCACCAAGACCACCGGAACCCTTTTAAACTCACTGTTCTGTCCAAAACCTACTGACCTGATGATTCTGGAACAGACCAGTAGACCTGGGCTGTTCTAACCTTTATTTTTAGATAGAAATTTTCTAGTAGATAACTTTTCATATAGGACTCGTCTTAATCCGAGTTACGGTTTAGGATTTATGGCCCTCCGATCGTTACTATGTCCTTTAACGTTGTGCAGAAATTTCTGACCTACTCGCACTTAGACCGTCGCCACGGTCAAACCAAGACGATTTTGCTTCTGTAAATTTTACCACTCTTAAGGGACTCATAGTCAGAGCCATGGCCACTGGTCTCACCTTAATTCAGTAAGGGTAGAGGCCGTGGTGACTGACTGAAGTCAGACTTTGTTTTAAACTACTTTCATAAATGAAACTTACTTTACGCCTTTTGTTTGATGATGAATGATGATGACCCTTAAGACCTTAATTACATACTTTTAAACCTATTAAGACGATTTATTGACTTAGAACTATTTGACTTAGGTTGAGGACTTCGGACCATTTACTTGCACACCTTTCCCGACTACTACTTTACCGCTACATATCATTGTGAGTTATAGCATTCCCTTTTTACTTTAACTTATTTTGGGAACTGAGAATACATGCGGATTTTATGTTTTACATACTAGGCACGAGTACTTAAACTTTATATATGTGTGAGTTATATAACGGCAGAAACATTCCCTTTAGCTCGGTAACGTTTAATCATTGGTTTTTGAACCGTGAACGCGAATCTTAGATATGGATCCATAGGGTTTGACATCCCCACTCGGGCTAGTCGCGCTAGCAGTCAACGAGTGTTTAATACTTCGTAAACATACGCACTCGCCAAGTGTACTTTCAGGGGGTATTTTAAACGTTAAGTTGGTTACCAAGTGCCCACGGTTAACATATACTTTATCATACTGTTTTGAAACTCTCTTTGTAGCACTGAAATCTCGTGGCCTACCTTACATATTGTTATACTTAAACTATAGCTCACCAACTGTTGTATTGAAGTTTTTAAGCATGTATTTCTCAGGTGCTTGAGGTTGCTTCCGCTGTGTACTAGTCGTGCTGTAGAACCCGCTGCTTAGAGTTGTCCACGCATGAACTACTTTACTTTGCATTCAAACATTCGTACTTTTGAACTATGACTTGTAACGACCATTGTGGTCACGTACACTTATTATTTGCTTCTACTTAGTGAAGCATGCTTTTGAAATGTAAAACATTTGATGTCGGTTATGACATCACCTTTTTATCGCGAATGCAATTTCTTTAATTACAGCATATAGTACTTAACCTTGTAATGATCCTGTTGTTGATGATTCGTACACGATGGTTTTGTACGGGGCATCACATTTGGTATCAGAGCATTGGTTGTAGGGAATTAGGTTGCATTAGTGAGTCTAAGACCGACCCGAGTAGGATTCACTAATAGGACTAATCTACAACTTGCTAGTTTACTTGTTTCTGCTGAACTTACTGCATGCTGCTGCTTACTGTTACTGCTATATACCGTATGCTACTACGTGATTTCACTACTGCATGCTATTACTTGCTTTCGATTGCATGCTAGTTTCGTACGATTACTGATATTGCCATGCTACTTATTGTTATACATGATTTAAACTGTTGGCCTATTATTTGCTTGCTTTATGACATACTGACATGGAAAATTTATTTTTCCTTGTTCAGATGTCGGATGTTCCACCTGCTGGCATTTCGGGCAGTACAGACTCAGACCCCGTCGCCCTACCTACTGCTACACCTGCTGCTGCTACTGCCGATACACCGGCCCCGACACCCACTAGTGATCCCGGCGCTTCCACTTCCGGAGATGGTACTAGTGCACCTGCCCCAGTTTCTGCTCCCAGACCCTCGAGGTCACAGCCCCGCATTGGTGGTATTGAGATCCCCGCAGAGTTCGGGGAAGGGCCTTTTCGTAACCACATGCGCACGCCTTGCCGATGCACTCCCGACGGACGTTTAGTCGTGATTCCTCCAGGCAGACACAGACAGATGTTGGCCGCCTTCGGACGCTTCGGATTACCAGCTCAGCCACCAGTGTCACCACCACACGATTCGGATGACTCATCATCCGCCGATTCTTCATCATCAGACGACTCCAGCGATGATGAGGATCCTGCTGATAGACCTATTCAGGCACCCTCCACCCCGCCAAAGAAGCGGTACCGTTCCGACAGCACCGTCATTTCAGGGGTGAATGGAGGTCGTGCTTTTACTGATGCTTTTGGCCATCGACGTAGGGTTACTGCTCGTAAACGAGTTGTGCCATGCCCTGCCGACCCACAGATACGTAAGGTTCCCCGTTACGTATTGATTATTCCTGGAACCGTACCACCTAGATTTAGATACGGACCACTTACATCTAGGGACGTACCGTCTACATCCGGAGCTGGACCATCTACATCAGCACCACCGGCACCACCCGCCCCACCTGCACCACCTGCCCCACCAGCTCCCTCTAACGAGGAACTGATAAGGGAGACTGAGGCTCTCCGAGCTCGAGTCACTGAGCTCGAGGAGCAGTTCACCCACCTTCACCGTAGGGCTTTGTATTTAGATTTCATGATGTAATCTAGATATAGTTTCATGTATTTCATATGTATTGTACGAACTTATTCAGATGTATGAAACTTATTATTATTAATGAATGGAACTTTGCGTTATTTAATTCTTGCACGATGTTCTATTTACATTGCTGTACGATGATTCTGTGGTATTTGTACCTAGATGCATTATTTAATAACATGTGATGTTTTGATTCCATGTTGGTCACTATATACTGTATTATTACTACTTGCATACTGGATTTTGACTTGAGTCAAAATTTTTGTTTAGAATACCATGGCTAACGGAAGATCCACACCTACCGCCGCCCAGATTGAGGACATGATCAACGAACGGGTCGCTGCAGCCCTAGTAGAAAGAAATCTCGAAGCTCCACCGCCACCACCACCGGTTATTCCACCCGTTCGAAATGGGTGTACATACAAGGAATTCCAGAGCTGCAAACCGCATAACTTCAGCGGCACCGAGGGACCAGTTGGTCTCACCAGATGGTTCAAAAACTTGAATCGGTATTCCGAGTTAGCAACTGTTCGGAGGACAATAAGACCAAGTTTGCATCTTGCACGCTATCAGACGGCGCGCTAACGTGGTGGAACACGTTAGCTCAAGCGAAAGGTATCGATGAGGCGTATGCTACGCCATGGGAGGAATTCAAGGCGGCTATGATTGATGAGTATTGTCCAAGAACCGAAATTCAGAAGATGGAAATTGAATTCATGCAGTTGAAGGCCGTAGGGAACGACCTTAACAGTTATAATCGTAGGTTTTTGGAGTTAGCATTAATGTGTCCGACCATGGTCACCCCCGAATTCAAGCGCATGGAGAAATACTTCTCGGGACTTCCTAAGTCCATCAAGGGTAATGTTACCTCATCCAAACCACTGAATGTTCCCGAAGCAATGCGCATGGCGCATACTCTCCTGAATCAAATCATCCTTGACGAGCCGGAGAAGGCTAAGTTTGAAGCCGGTAGTAGTGAAAAGAGGAAATGGGACAACAACCATAACAACCACAACAACCACAACAACAACAACAACAACAACAACAGGGGGAGAAACTACGATCAAACCCCCGCCAAGAGGCACAACAACGGTGGAAACCCTAATCCCAACAACAACACCAACACCAACCCGAACTACAAAGGAACCTTACCACAATGCAAGCGGTGCTACAAGCACCATACTGGATATTGAAATGTTGTCTGTGAGAAGTGCCAACGGGCTGGGCATATCGAAAAGGACTGCAAGGTCACCACTTTGAATGGGAAACCGAGCATCAATGGACCGAAGAAGTGCTACGAATGTGGACAGACGGGTCATTTCAGAAACGCGTGCCCAAACAAGCGAAAAGACAGAGGACCACCCCGAGGTAGAGCCTTCAATGTTAATGCAAGGGATGCACGCGATAACCCCGACTTGGTGACAGGTATATTCACAATCAACAATCTTTTAGCTTCTGTCTTGTTTGATACTGGTGCGGATAGAAGTTATGTATGTAGACATTTTTGCGATAAGATTAATTGGTCATTAGTCCCGTTAAAAGAGAGTATGCTTGTCGAGGTCACCAATGGAAAACTTGAAAAGGTTGACCATATTAGTCGTGGAGCTATTATCAACATAGCTGGTGCAGATTTCGAAATTGATTTGATACCTATCAAACTGGGAAGTTTTGACGTGATCGTCGGTATGGATTGGTTGAGCAAGATAAAGGCCGATGTTATCTGTGGAGATAAAGCACTTCGCATACCACAAGGAGATGGCGAACCACTGGTTTTCTATGGAGAGAGATGTACCTCGAAGTTGAACCTCATTAGTTGCGTGAAAGCGCAAAAGATTATGAAGAAGGGACGCTTTGCTGTCCTAGCACATGTGAAAGCGGTAGAAACTGAGGTGAAGAGCGTGAACGATGTTCGAATTGTGAACGAATTTTCCGATGTCTTCCCAGAGGAATTGCCTGGATTACCACCGCCGAGAGCCGTAGAATTTCAGATTGATTTAGTGCCAGGAGCAGCACCTGTAGCTCGCGCACCTTATAGACTCGCACCTTCCGAGATGCAAGAATTACAGAGTCAACTACAAGAGCTGTTAGACCGAGGATTTATTCAACCAAGCTTCTCGCCTTGGCATGCACCTGTGTTGTTTCTGAAGAAGAAAGATGGATCCTTCCGTATGTGTATCGACTACCGTGAGCTCAACAAATTAACAATCAAGAATCGGTATCCTCTTTCGCGAATTGATGATCTTTTTGATCAACTACAAGGATCGAGCGTTTATTCAAAGATCGATTTGCGATCCGGCTATCACCAGTTGAGGATGAAGGAAAGTGACGTGACGAAGACTGCATTCAGAACCCGTTATGGTCATTATGAGTTCCTCGTGATGCCATTCGGTTTGACAAATGCACCTGCCGTGTTCATGGACCTCATGAATCGTGTCTGCAAGCCTTACTTGGGCAAGTTTGTTATCGTCTTCATAGATGATATCCTCAACTACTCTAAGAGCAAAGAAGAACATGAGCAACACCTCCGATTAGTGCTTGAACTCTTAAGACAAGAGCAACTTTACGCCAAATTCTCCAAGTGCGAATTTTGGTTGAAGGAAGTACAGTTTTTGGGTCATGTTGTGAGCGACCAGGGTATCAAAGTTGATCCCGCCAAGATTGAAGCCATCAGCAAGTGGGAGACCCCCACTACTCCAAAGCATATTCGCCAATTCCTAGGTCTCGCCGGTTACTACCGAAGATTCATCGAAGGATTTTCTCTGATTGCGCGTCCTTTGACCGCGCTGACTCACAAGGGCAAGAAGTTCATTTGGGAACCCACACACGAATCAGCATTCCAAACTTTGAAGAAGAAGTTAACCACCGCACCTATCCTATCACTTCCTGAAGGCAGTGACGACTTTGTTGTTTATTGTGATGCATCGAAGAGCGGTTTTGGTTGTGTACTGATGCAACAATCAAAGGTTATTGCCTATGCCTCCCGCCAATTGAAGATTCACGAGCGGAACTACACTACACATGATCTCGAACTAGGAGCCGTTGTCTTTGCGCTCAAATTGTGGAGACATTATTTGTAAGGAACTAAGAGCACTATTTTCACCGATCACAAGAGTCTCCAGCACATCTTTGATCAGAAGCAACTGAATATGAGACATCGTTGATGGATCGAGACGCTCAACGACTACGATTGTGAACTCCGTTATCACCCTGGCAAGGCCAATGTTGTAGCTGACGCTTTAAGCCGAAAGGAGAGGACGGCACCTCTTCGTGTTAGGGCTCTGAACATCACCATCCATTCGAACCTCAACAACCAGATCAGAGTAGCCCAAGTTGAGGCTCTCAAGGAGGAGAACATATCTCACGAACATTTGAACATACTTGTCTCTCGATTCGAGGTTAGGGAGTCTGGACTCCGATGTTATGCCGGAAGAATTTGGGTACCTTATTATGGAGATCTACGAAAATTGATACTTGATGAAGCATACAAATCGAGATATTCGATTCATCCTGGAGCGGGTAAAATGTACCACGACCTTAAAGAACAGTATTGGTGGCCGAATCTTAAGAAGGACGTTGCAACTTATGTTGGGAAGTGTTTGACTTGTTCGAAAGTTAAGGCCGAACATCAGAGGCCTTCTGGGTTACTTCAACAGCCGAAAATCCCACAATGGAAGTGGGAAAGTGAAATGTCCCGTTCTTATTGATTAAAAACGTTCCATATTAATTGATTTCGTTGCGAGGTTTTGACCTCTATATGAGACGTTTTTCAAAGACTGCATTCATTTTTAAAACAAACCATAACCTTTATTTCATAAATAAAGGTTTAAAAAGCTTTACGTAGATTATCAAATAATGATAATCTAAAATATCCTGTTTACACACGACCATTACATAATGGTTTACAATACAAATATGTTACATCGAAATCAGTTTCTTGAATGCAGTTTTTACACAATATCATACAAACATGGACTCCAAATCTTGTCCTTATTTTAGTATGCAACAGCGGAAGCTCTTAATATTCACCTGAGAATAAACATGCTTTAAACGTCAACAAAAATGTTGGTGAGTTATAGGTTTAACCTATATATATCAAATCGTAACGATAGACCACAAGATTTCATATTTCAATACACATCCCATACATAGAGATAAAAATCATTCATATGGTGAACACCTGGTAACCGACATTAACAAGATGCATATATAAGAATATCCCCATCATTCCGGGACACCCTTCGGATATGATATAAATTTCGAAGTACTAAAGCATCCGGTACTTTGGATGGGGTTTGTTAAGCCCAATAGATCTATCTTTAGGATTCGCGTCAATTAGGGTGTCTGTTCCCTAATTCTTAGATTACCAGACTTAATAAAAAGGGGCATATTCGATTTCGATAATTCAACCATAGAATGTAGTTTCACGTACTTGTGTCTATTTTGTAAATCATTTATAAAACCTGCATGTATTCTCATCCCAAAAATATTAGATTTTAAAAGTGGGACTATAACTCACTTTCACAGATTTTTACTTCGTCGGGAAGTAAGACTTGGCCACTGTTGATTCACGAACCTATAACAATATATACATATATATTAAAGTATGTTCAAAATATATTTACAACACTTTTAATATATTTTGATGTTTTAAGTTTATTAAGTCAGCTGTCCTCGTTAGTAACCTATAACTAGTTGTCCACAGTTAGATGTACAAAAAATAAATCGATAAATATTATCTTGAATCAATCCACGACCCAGTGTATACGTATCTCAGTATTGATCACAACTCAAACTATATATATTTTGGAATCAACCTCAACCCTGTATAGCTAACTCCAACATTCACATATAGAGTGTCTATGGTTGTTCCGAAATATATATAGATGTGTCGACATGATAGGTCGAAACATTGTATACGTGTCTATGGTATCTCAAGATTACATAATATACAATACAAGTTGATTAAGTTATGGTTGGAATAGATTTGTTACCAATTTTCACGTAGCTAAAATGAGAAAAATTATCCAATCTTGTTTTACCCATAACTTCTTCATTTTAAATCCGTTTTGAGTGAATCAAATTGCTATGGTTTCATATTGAACTCTATTTTATGAATCTAAACAGAAAAAGTATAGGTTTATAGTCGGAAAAATAAGTTACAAGTCGTTTTTGTAAAGGTAGTCATTTTAGTCGAAAGAACGACGTCTAGATGACCATTTTAGAAAACATACTTCCACTTTGAGTTTAACCATAATTTTTGGATATAGTTTCATGTTCATAATAAAAATCATTTTCTCAGAATAACAACTTTTAAATCAAAGTTTATCATAGATTTTAATTAACTAACCCAAAACAGCCCGCAGTGTTACTACGACGGCGTAAATCCGGTTTTACGGTGTTTTTCGTGTTTCCAGGTTTTAAATCATTAAGTTAGCATATCATATAGATATAGAACATGTGTTTAGTTGATTTTAAAAGTCAAGTTAGAAGGATTAACTTTTGTTTGCGAACAAGTTTAGAATTAACTAAACTATGTTCTAGTGATTACAAGTTTAAACCTTCGAATAAGATAGCTTTATATGTATGAATCGAATGATGTTATGAACATCATTACTACCTTAATTTCCTTGGATAAACCTACTGGAAAAGAGAAAAATGGATCTAGCTTCAATGGATCCTTGGATGGCTCGAAGTTCTTGAAGCAGAATCATGACACGAAAACAAGTTCAAGTAAGATCATCACTTGAAATAAGATTGTTATAGTTATAGAAATTGAACCAAAGTTTGAATATGATTATTACCTTGTATTAGAATGATAACCTACTGTAAGAAACAAAGATTTCTTGAGGTTGGATGATCACCTTACAAGATTGGAAGTGAGCTAGCAAACTTGAAAGTATTCTTGATTTTATGAAACTAGAACTTTTGGAATTTATGAAGAACACTTAGAACTTGAAGATAGAACTTGAGAGAGATCAATTAGATGAAGAAAATTGAAGAATGAAAGTGTTTGTAGGTGTTTTTGGTCGTTGGTGTATGGATTAGATATAAAGGATATGTTATTTTGTTTTCATGTAAATAAGTCATGAATGATTACTCATATTTTTGTAATTTTATGAGATATTTCATGCTAGTTGCCAAATGATGGTTCCCACATGTGTTAGGTGACTCAAATGGGCTGCTAAGAGCTGATCATTGGAGTGTATATACCAATAGTACATACATCTAAAAGCTGTGTATTGTACGAGTACGAATACGGGTGCATACGAGTAGAATTGTTGATGAAACTGAACGAGGATGTAATTGTAAGCATTTTTGTTAAGTAGAAGTATTTTGATAAGTGTATTGAAGTCTTTCAAAAGTGTATAAATACATATTAAAACACTACATGTATATACATTTTAACTGAGTCGTTAAGTCATCGTTAGTCATTACATGTAAATGTTGTTTTGAAACCTTTAGGTTAACGATCTTGTTAAATGTTGTTAACCCAATGTTTATAATATCAAAAGAGATTTTAAATTATTATATTATCATGATATTATGATGTACGAATATCTCTTAATATGATATATATACATTAAATGTCGTTACAACGATAATCGTTACATTTATGTCTCGTTTCAAAATCATTAAGTTAGTAGTCTTGTTTTTACATATGTAGTTCATTGTTAATATACTTAATGATATGTTTAATTATTATAATATAATGTTAACTATATATATAACCATATATATGTCATCATATAGTTTTTACAAGTTTTAACGTTCGTGAATCACCGGTCAACTTGGGTGGTCAATTGTCTATATGAAATATATTTCAATTAATCAAGTCTTAACAAGTTTGATTGCTTAACATGTTGGAAACATTTAATCATGTAAACATCAATCTCAATTAATATATATAAACATGGAAAAGTTCGGGTCACTACAGTACCTACCCGTTAAATAAATTTCGTCCCGAAATTTTAAGCTGTTGAAGGTGTTGACGAATCTTCTGGAAATAGATGCGGGTATTTCTTCTTCATCTGATCTTCACGCTCCCAGGTGAACTCGGGTCCTCTACGAGCATTCCATCGAACCTTAACAATTGGTATCTTGTTTTGCTTAAGTCTTTTAACCTCACGATCCATTATTTCGACGGGTTCTTCGATGAATTGGAGTTTTTCGTTGATTTGGATTTCATCTAACGGAATAGTGAGATCTTCTTTAGCAAAACATTTCTTCAAATTCGAGACGTGGAAAGTGTTATGTACAGCCGCGAGTTGTTGAGGTAACTCAAGTCGGTAAGCTACTGGTCCGACACGATCAATAATCTTGAATGGTCCAATATACCTTGGATTTAATTTCCCTCGTTTACCAAATCGAACAACGCCTTTCCAAGGTGAAACTTTAAGCATGACCATCTCTCCAATTTCAAATTCTATATCTTTTCTTTTAATGTCAGCGTAGCTCTTTTGTCGACTTTGGGCGGTTTTCAACCGTTGTTGAATTTGGATGATCTTCTCGGTAGTTTCTTGTATAATCTCTGGACCCGTAATCTGTCTATCCCCCACTTCACTCCAACAAATCGGAGACCTGCACTTTCTACCATAAAGTGCTTCAAACGGCGCCATCTCAATGCTTGAATGGTAGCTGTTGTTGTAGGAAAATTCTGCTAATGGTAGATGTCGATCCCAACTGTTTCCGAAATCAATAACACATGCTCGTAGCATGTCTTCAAGAGTTTGTATCGTCCTTTCGCTCTGCCCATCAGTTTGTGGATGATAGGCAGTACTCATGTCTAGACGAGTTCCTAATGCTTGCTGTAATGTCTGCCAGAATCTTGAAATAAATCTGCCATCCCTATCAGAGATAATAGAGATTGGTATTCCATGTCTGGAGACGACTTCCTTCAAATACAGTCGTGCTAACTTCTCCATCTTGTCATCTTCTCTTATTGGTAGGAAGTGTGCTGATTTGGTGAGACGATCAACTATTACCCAAATAGTATCAAAACCACTTGCAGTCCTTGGCAATTTAGTGATGAAATCCATTGTAATGTTTTCCCATTTCCATTCCGGGATTTCGGGTTGTTGAAGTAGACCTGATGGTTTTTGATGCTCAGCTTTGACCTTAGAACACGTCAAACATTCTCCTACGTATTTAGCAACATCGGCTTTCATACCCGGCCACCAAAAATGTTTCTTGAGATCCTTGTACATCTTTCCCGTTCCAGGATGTATTGAGTATCTGGTTTTATGAGCTTCTCTAAGTACCATTTCTCTCATATCTCCAAATTTTGGTACCCAAATCCTTTCAGCCCTATACCGGGTTCCGTCTTCCCGAATATTAAGATGCTTCTCCGATCCTTTGGGTATTTCATCCTTTAAATTTCCCTCTTTTAAAACTCCTTGTTGCGCCTCCTTTATTTGAGTAGTAAGGTTATTATGAATCATTATATTCATAGATTTTACTCGAATGGGTTCTCTGTCCTTCCTGCTCAAGGCATCGGCTACCACATTTGCCTTCCCCGGGTGGTAACGAATCTCAAAGTCGTAATCATTCAATAATTCAATCCACCTACGCTGCCTCATATTCAGTTGTTTCTGATTAAATATGTGTTGAAGACTTTTGTGGTCGGTATATATAATACTTTTGACCCCATATAAGTAGTGCCTCCAAGTCTTTAATGCAAAAACAACCGAGCCTAATTCCAAATCATGCGTCGTATAATTTTGTTCGTGAATCTTCAATTGTCTAGACGCATAAGCAATCACCTTCGTTCGTTGCATTAATACACAACCGAGACCTTGCTTTGATGCATCACAATAAATCACAAAATCATCATTCCCTTCAGGCAATGACAATATAGGTGCCGTAGTTAGCTTTTTCTTCAATAACTGAAACGCTTTCTCTTGTTCATCATTCCATTCAAATTTCTTCCCTTTATGCGTTAATGCAGTCAAGGGTTTTGCTATTCTGGAAAAGTCTTGGATGAACCTTCTGTAGTAACCAGCTAGTCCTAAAAACTGGCGTACGTGTTTCGGAGTTTTCGGGGTTTCCCACTTTTCAACAGTTTCTATCTTTGCTGGATCCACCTTAATACCTTCTTTGTTCACTATGTGATCGAGGAATTGAACTTCTTCCAACCAAAATGCACACTTTGAAAACTTAGCGTACAATTCTTCCTTCCTCAATACTTCTAACACCTTTCTCAAATGTTCACCGTGTTCTTGGTCATTCTTTGAGTAAATAAGTATGTCATCAATGAAAACAATGACAAACTTGTCAAGGTATGGTCCACACACTCGGTTCATAAGGTCCATGAACACAGCTGGTGCATTAGTTAAACCAAATGGCATGACCATAAACTCGTAATGACCGTAACGTGTTCTGAAAGCAGTCTTTGGAATATCATCTTCTTTCACCCGCATTTGATGATACCCGGAACGTAAGTCAATCTTTGAATAAACAGACGAGCCTTGTAGTTGATCAAATAAGTCGTCGATTCTCGGTAGTGGGTAGCGGTTCTTGATGGTAAGTTTGTTCAACTCTCGGTAGTCGATACACAACCTGAATGTACCATCTTTCTTCTTGACAAACAAAACAGGAGCTCCCCACGGTGATGTGCTTGGTCGAATGAAACCACGCTCTAAAAGTTCTTGTAATTGGCTTTGCAGTTCTTTCATCTCGCTGGGTGCAAGTCTATAAGGAGCACGAGCTATTGGTGCAGCACCTGGTACAAGATCTATTTGAAATTCAACGGATCGATGTGGGGGTAATCCCGGTAATTCTTTCGGAAATACATCGGGAAATTCTTTTGCAATGGGAACATCATTGATGCTCTTTTCTTCAGTTTGTACTTTCTCGACGTGTGCTAGAACAGCATAGCAACCTTTTCTTATTAGTTTTTGTGCCTTCAAATTACTAATAAGATGTAGCTTCGTGTTGCCCTTTTCTCCGTACACCATTAAGGGTTTTCCTTTTTCTCGTATAATGCGAATTGAATTTTTGTAACAAACGATCTCCGCTTTCACTTCTTTCAACCAGTCCATACCGATTATCACATCAAAACTCCCTAACTCTACTGGTATCAAATCAATCTTAAATGTTTCGCTAACCAGTTTAATTTCTCGATTCCGACATATATTATCTGCTGAAATTAATTTACCATTTGCTAATTCGAGTAAAAATTTACTATCCAAAGGCGTCAATGGACAACTTAATTTAGCACAAAAATCTCTACTCATATAGCTTCTATCCGCACCCGAATCAAATAAAACGTAAGCAGATTTATTGTCAATAAGAAACGTACCCGTAACAAGCTCCGGGTCTTCCTGTGCCTCTACCGCATTAATATTGAAAACTCTTCCACGGCCTTGTCCATTCGTGTTCTCCTGGTTCGGGCAATTTCTAATAATGTGGCCTGGTTTTCCACATTTATAACAAACTACATTGGCATAACTTGCTCCGACACTACTTGCTCCGCCATTACTCGTTCCGACACCATTTGTTCCTTTTGTTCTATTAACCCCTGGTCCGTAGACCTCACACTTCGCCGCGCTATGACCATTTCTTTTACACTTGTTGCAAAATTTGGTGCAGAACCCCGAGTGATTCTTTTCATACCTTTGGCATAGCTGCTTCTGATTGTTGTTGTTGTTGCGGTTATTATTGTTGTTGGGATGATTGTTGTAGTTGCTGTTGTTGTTGTTGTTGTTGGGCCGTTTGTTGTAGTTGCGATTGATGTTGCGATTGTTGGGATAATTGTTGCGATTATTGTTGTAATTGCTGTTGTTGTTGTATTGGTGATTCTTATCACCGTTTTCCTCCCACTTTCTTTTGACTTGCTTCACATTGGCCTCTTCAGCAGTCTGTTCTTTAATTCTTTCTTCAATCTGGTTCACTAGTTTGTGAGCCATTCTACATGCCTGTTGTATGGAGGCGGGCTCGTGTGAACTTATATCTTCTTGGATTCTTTCCGGTAATCCTTTCACAAACGCGTCGATCTTCTCTTCCTCATCTTCGAATGCTCCCGGACACAATAGGCACAATTCTGTGAATCGTCTTTCGTACGTGGTAATATCAAATCCTTGGGTTCGTAACCCTCTAAGTTCTGTCTTGAGCTTATTGACCTCGGTTCTGGGACGGTACTTCTCGTTCATCAAGTGCTTGAATGCTGACCACGGTAGTGCGTACGCATCATCTTGTCCCACTTGCTCTAGATAGGTATTCCACCATGTTAACGCAGAACCTGTGAAGGTATGCGTAGCGTACTTCACTTTGTCCTCTTCAGTACACTTACTTATGGCAAACACCGATTCAACCTTCTCGGTCCACCGTTTCAATCCGATCGGTCCTTCGGTTCCATCAAATTCCAAAGGTTTGCAGGCAGTGAATTCTTTGTAGGTGCATCCTACACGATTTCCTGTACTGCTAGATCCAAGGTTATTGTTGGTATGTAGCGCAGCCTGTACTGCGGCTATGTTTGAAGCTAGAAAAGTACGGAATTCCTCTTCATTCATATTCACGGTGTGTCGAGTAGTCGGTGCCATTTCCTTCAAAATAGTTAAATGGAACAAGTTAATCATACAGAATATTAAGAGTAGTTAATAGTATTTCGTAGCATAATATGAACTCATTTATAAAAGCTTTTTCTTCATATTAGCGTTTTATAAGTTTAAATTCGGGTAGTACCTACCCGTTAAGTTCATACTTAGTAGCTAATATACAATTCAACTACTACAATTCTATATGAAAAACTGATTATAATAATATTTCGCGTTCAAACTTTTATACAATATTTTACAAACTTACAATACCGCTTATTTTACATAAAGCATGAAATATAGCACACAATAACTTTGATACAATATAGTTGTGAAGACAATTCTAGCTAGTACACAAGTCGTTCAGCAAAGGCAATAAAGACACGTAATTCATACGTCCAGAAACAAGTCATGCATTCTGGTTTTACTAGGACTACTTCCCATCCTTGGTCTTGTGCAACATAACCGTTATGGTCGTTGATAAGACAGCGTGTTGTAACGTCATCAAAGGGACGAGGGTTACGTAATGTCCAACAGTCCCGTAATAATCTAAAAACCTCATTTCTTACCCCAATTACCGACTCCGTCACTTGTGGAAACGTTTTGTTTAATAGTTGTAGCCCGATGTTCTTGTTCTCACTTTGGTGAGAAGCGAACATTACTAATCCGTAAGCATAACATGCTTCTTTATGTTGCATGTTAGCCGCTTTTTCTAAATCACGAAGTCCAATATTCGAATATATTGAGTCAATAATTTCTTAACCCGTTGCGTAAAATAGCATTTGGGTTCCCCGCAATATATGCGTCAAAGTAAACACATCGTAACTTATGGGTTTCCCAATGTGATATCCCCCATCTTTCAAACGAAAGTCTCTTATAAACCAAGACATTCTTGGAACGTTCTTCGAATGTCTTACAAACTGATCTCGCCTTAAATAGTTGTGCCGAAGAATTCTGGCCGACTCTAGACAAGATTTCATCAATCATGTCTCCGGGTAGGTCTCTTAAAATATTGGGTTGTCTATCCATTTTGTGTTTTTAAACTGTAAAATAGACAAGAGTTAGATTCATAAAAAAATACTTATTAATACAAGCAATTTTTACATATATCATAAAGCATAAGAACACTATATTACATATATTACACCACACGAATACAACTATCTTATTCCGACTCGCTCGTTTCTTCTTCTTCGGTTTTGGTTCGTTTTGCCAAGTTTCTAGGGATATATGATGTTCCCCTAATACGAGCCGTCGTTGTCCACATTGGTTTAGAAAAACCTGGTGGTTTAGAGGTTCCCGGGTCATTGTTACAACTTAAGGACTTCGGGGGTTGACGATACATATAAAGTTCATCGGGGTTGGAATTAGATTTCTCTATTTTTATGCCCTTTCCCTTATTATTTTCTTTTGCCTTTTTAAATTCAGTTGGGGTAATTTCTATAACATCATCGGAATTCTCGTCGAAATCCGATTCATCGGAGAATTGGTAATTCTCCCAATATTTTGCTTCCTTGGCGGAAACACCATTGACCATAATTAACTTTGGTCGGTTGGTTGAGGATTTTCTTTTACTTAACCGTTTTATTATTTCCCCCACCGGTTCTATTTCTTCATCCGGTTCCGATTCTTCTTCCGGTTCCGATTCTTCTTCCGGTTCCGACTCTTCTTCCGGTTCCTCTTCGGGAACTTGTGAATCAGTCCACAAATCATTCCAATTTACATTTGACTCTTCATTATTATTAGGTGAGTCAATGGGACTTGTTCTAGAGGTAGACATCTATCACATAATATCAAACACGTTAAGAGATTAATATATCACATAATATTCATATGTTAAAAATATATAGTTTCTAACAAAAATGTTAAGCAATCATTTTTAAAGAAAACACGGTCGAAGTCCAGACTCACTAATGCATCCTAACAAACTCGATAAGACACACTAATGCAAATTTTCTGGTTCTCTAAGACCAACGCTCGGATACCAACTGAAATGTCCCGTTCTTATTGATTAAAAACGTTCCATATTAATTGATTTCGTTG
Organism: Rutidosis leptorrhynchoides; assembly: GCF_046630445.1. Classification (NCBI taxonomy): domain Eukaryota; kingdom Viridiplantae; phylum Streptophyta; class Magnoliopsida; order Asterales; family Asteraceae; genus Rutidosis; species Rutidosis leptorrhynchoides. The sequence continues at coordinate 104,212,483 of NC_092338.1, read as the reverse complement.
CGAGGTTTTGACCTCTATATGAGACGTTTTTCAAAGACTGCATTCATTTTTAAAACAAACCATAACCTTTATTTCATAAATAAAGGTTTAAAAAGCTTTACGTAGATTATCAAATAATGATAATCTAAAATATCCTGTTTACACACGACCATTACATAATGGTTTACAATACAAATATGTTACATCGAAATCAGTTTTTTGAATGCAGTTTTTACACAATATCATACAAACATGGACTCCAAATCTTGTCCTTATTTTAGTATGCAACAGCGGAAGCTCTTAATATTCACCTGAGAATAAACATGCTTTAAACGTCAACAAAAATGTTGGTGAGTTATAGGTTTAACCTATATATATCAAATCGTAACGATAGACCACAAGATTTCATATTTCAATACACATCCCATACATAGAGATAAAAATCATTCATATGGTGAACACCTGGTAACCGACATTAACAAGATGCATATATAAGAATATCCCCATCATTCCGGGACACCCTTCGGATATGATATAAATTTCGAAGTACTAAAGCATCCGGTACTTTGGATGGGGTTTGTTAAGCCCAATAGATCTATCTTTAGGATTCGCGTCAATTAGGGTGTCTGTTCCCTAATTCTTAGATTACCAGACTTAATAAAAAGGGGCATATTCGATTTCGATAATTCAACCATAGAATGTAGTTTCACGTACTTGTGTCTATTTTGTAAATCATTTATAAAACCTGCATGTATTCTCATCCCAAAAATATTAGATTTTAAAAGTGGGACTATAACTCACTTTCACAGATTTTTACTTCGTCGGGAAGTAAGACTTGGCCACTGTTGATTCACGAACCTATAACAATATATACATATATATTAAAGTATGTTCAAAATATATTTACAACACTTTTAATATATTTTGATGTTTTAAGTTTATTAAGTCAGCTGTCCTCGTTAGTAACCTATAACTAGTTGTCCACAGTTAGATGTACAAAAAATAAATCGATAAATATTATCTTGAATCAATCCACGACCCAGTGTATACGTATCTCAGTATTGATCACAACTCAAACTATATATATTTTGGAATCAACCTCAACCCTGTATAGCTAACTCCAACATTCACATATAGAGTGTCTATGGTTGTTCCGAAATATATATAGATGTGTCGACATGATAGGTCGAAACATTGTATACGTGTCTATGGTATCTCAAGATTACATAATATACAATACAAGTTGATTAAGTTATGGTTGGAATAGATTTGTTACCAATTTTCACGTAGCTAAAATGAGAAAAATTATCCAATCTTGTTTTACCCATAACTTCTTCATTTTAAATCCGTTTTGAGTGAATCAAATTGCTATGGTTTCATATTGAACTCTATTTTATGAATCTAAACAGAAAAAGTATAGGTTTATAGTCGGAAAAATAAGTTACAAGTCGTTTTTGTAAAGGTAGTCATTTTAGTCGAAAGAACGACGTCTAGATGACCATTTTAGAAAACATACTTCCACTTTGAGTTTAACCATAATTTTTGGATATAGTTTCATGTTCATAATAAAAATCATTTTCTCAGAATAACAACTTTTAAATCAAAGTTTATCATAGATTTTAATTAACTAACCCAAAACAGCCCGCAGTGTTACTACGACGGCGTAAATCCGGTTTTACGGTGTTTTTCGTGTTTCCAGGTTTTAAATCATTAAGTTAGCATATCATATAGATATAGAACATGTGTTTAGTTGATTTTAAAAGTCAAGTTAGAAGGATTAACTTTTGTTTGCGAACAAGTTTAGAATTAACTAAACTATGTTCTAGTGATTACAAGTTTAAACCTTCGAATAAGATAGCTTTATATGTATGAATCGAATGATGTTATGAACATCATTACTACCTTAATTTCCTTGGATAAACCTACTGGAAAAGAGAAAAATGGATCTAGCTTCAATGGATCCTTGGATGGCTCGAAGTTCTTGAAGCAGAATCATGACACGAAAACAAGTTCAAGTAAGATCATCACTTGAAATAAGATTGTTATAGTTATAGAAATTGAACCAAAGTTTGAATATGATTATTACCTTGTATTAGAATGATAACCTACTGTAAGAAACAAAGATTTCTTGAGGTTGGATGATCACCTTACAAGATTGGAAGTGAGCTAGCAAACTTGAAAGTATTCTTGATTTTATGAAACTAGAACTTTTGGAATTTATGAAGAACACTTAGAACTTGAAGATAGAACTTGAGAGAGATCAATTAGATGAAGAAAATTGAAGAATGAAAGTGTTTGTAGGTGTTTTTGGTCGTTGGTGTATGGATTAGATATAAAGGATATGTTATTTTGTTTTCATGTAAATAAGTCATGAATGATTACTCATATTTTTGTAATTTTATGAGATATTTCATGCTAGTTGCCAAATGATGGTTCCCACATGTGTTAGGTGACTCAAATGGGCTGCTAAGAGCTGATCATTGGAGTGTATATACCAATAGTACATACATCTAAAAGCTGTGTATTGTACGAGTACGAATACGGGTGCATACGAGTAGAATTGTTGATGAAACTGAACGAGGATGTAATTGTAAGCATTTTTGTTAAGTAGAAGTATTTTGATAAGTGTATTGAAGTCTTTCAAAAGTGTATAAATACATATTAAAACACTACATGTATATACATTTTAACTGAGTCGTTAAGTCATCGTTAGTCATTACATGTAAATGTTGTTTTGAAACCTTTAGGTTAACGATCTTGTTAAATGTTGTTAACCCAATGTTTATAATATCAAAAGAGATTTTAAATTATTATATTATCATGATATTATGATGTACGAATATCTCTTAATATGATATATATACATTAAATGTCGTTACAACGATAATCGTTACATTTATGTCTCGTTTCAAAATCATTAAGTTAGTAGTCTTGTTTTTACATATGTAGTTCATTGTTAATATACTTAATGATATGTTTAATTATTATAATATAATGTTAACTATATATATAACCATATATATGTCATCATATAGTTTTTACAAGTTTTAACGTTCGTGAATCACCGGTCAACTTGGGTGGTCAATTGTCTATATGAAATATATTTCAATTAATCAAGTCTTAACAAGTTTGATTGCTTAACATGTTGGAAACATTTAATCATGTAAACATCAATCTCAATTAATATATATAAACATGGAAAAGTTCGGGTCACTACAGAAAGGATCACAATGGATTTCATTACTAAGCTGCCGAAGACGGTGGGCGGATACGATACTATTTGGGTTATTGTTGACCGCCTTACCAAATCTGCACACTTCCTAGCGATGAAGGAAACTGATACAATGGAAAGACTTGCTCAGCTGTACATCAAAGAGGTTGTATCTCGTCATGGTGTACCTTTATCGATCATCTCCGATCGCGATCCCCGATTTGCTTCTAGATTTTGGCGTTCTTTGCAAGAAGCCATGGGAACTCGTCTCGACATGAGCACTGCTTATCATCCTCAGACTGACGGGCAAAGCGAACGAACGATTCAGACCTTGGAGGACATGCTGCGTGCATGTGTCATTGATTTTGGAAAGGCCTGGGAAAGGCATTTGCCACTCGCCGAATTCTCGTACAACAACAGTTATCACTCTAGCATTAATGCTGCACCTTTTGAAGCATTGTATGGCCGTAAGTGCCGATCTCCTATTTGTTGGGCCGAAGTAGGCGAAAAGCAAATCACCAGACCCGAGGTAGTCCATGAAACCACAGAGAAGATTGCTCAGATTCAAGCTAGACTTAAGACTGCCCGTGATCGCCAAAAGAGTTATGCCGATCTTAAACGTAAGGACTTTGAATTTAATGTTGGTGATCGTGTAATGTTGAAGGTTGCACCTTGGAAAGGTGTGATCCGTTTTGGAAAACGTGGAAAGTTGAACCCACGATACATTGGTCCTTTCGAGATCTTGGAACGTGTTGGACCCGTTGCTTACCGTTTGGATCTACCAGCACAATTGAGCTCAGTTCATCCTACCTTCCATGTGTCAAACTTGAAGAAGTGTCTTGCTGCACCTGAACTTATCATACCACTTGAGGAACTTACGATTGATGACAAACTCCACTTTGTGGAAGAACCTGTTGAAATTATGGATCGTGAGATCAAAACTTTGAAATGCAACAAGATTCCGATCGTTCGAGTACGATGGAATGCCAAACGAGGACCTGAGTTTACTTGGAAGCGAGAGGATCAAATGATGCGAAAGTATCCTCACCTTTTCCCAACTCCTCCATCTACCTCAGCTTAAATTTCGGGACGAAATTTTCTTTAACAGGTGGGTAATGTAACGACCCTGGAATTTCCAACATTTATTTATTAATAATTATTATTATTAATACGTGTGATTAAACGAATGTATGTTATTACATTTACATGTTGCCTTGATTGCCCGTACTTGACTTTTAAGAGCCCGAAACGTCTTTGTGACACCCGGAACTTTCACGAATAATATTTTTAGATATTATTTACATTCATGATTAAATTTATTAATCATTTTAATTAACTAAGGCTATTAGTTAGTTACTTGGGCTTTAATTGGTTTAACTTGTGATTTATTTGAACTTGGGCTTTGTTAGTGTAATGGACTCATGTTATTGGACTTCCAAGCCCACCCTACATTATTAATGGACCCTTTAGCCCACTCTTTCACTTGTAAGTATCAATTAGTTCATGAACTAGTTAGTTAAAGGAGACTTGGAATCTAGTTGCACACCTTCCCCATGCATGCACCCTTAATATCCAACTTTTGTCATCTTTACATTCTAGTAACCAACAAACAAACTCCTCCCCCCAAAATACTGCAGCAAAACCGTGGCCTTAGGGCCACCATATGGAGGTTTTGATTTCATTTTTACTTTACTACTTCATTACTTGTAAACCTCATTCAAACACACACACATACTTGCAACTTCTTTCTCTCTTTTCTCTCTTGCTTTTCTCTCAAATCTAGTAAGTAGCAAGATAACTTTTCTCTCCTTTTTACTTCTAAAAACTGAATTCTACATCTTCATCATCATCATTCTTTTATTTAAATGTTACTTGTCTTTGATTTAAATCATGTTGTTGTTACTTACTTTGTAGTTTCTTGTTACTTAATTACTAGCTTTCAAGAATCAAACTTACTAGTTTGAATTCTTCATTTATCTTGTAATTTCAAGAACACCCAAGAACTAAACTTACTAGTTTATGTTCTACATATATTGTTTCAAAAGATATAAGTTCATTGTTGTTGAAATCATACTTGTAAGTCATGGAAGTAAACTTAAAGTTTACTTTACTTAAAGATCAACTTTGGTTGAATCTTTAAAGTATGAGCAACCCTTGAACTAATTACTTGTTTAATTAACTTGTTTCTTTATTTTATACACTTTAATTTCATGTAGTTAGTTTATATGGTCAAGTACTACAAGTTAGTCTTGATCTCATATCTCTTGAACAAATTAAGTTAACTTTGAAAGTTCAAGAACACACAAATAAGTTTTTCTTAAATATAACTTTGGATCTAGACTTTTGAGTCTTGGATCTTCAAGATCAAACTAAGAACTATGTTCTACTACTTATGATCTTGATTAGTTAGTTAACTTCCAAGTTTATAGATCATGTAAGTGTCAAACCTAAGACTTTGATGTAACTTTGGTTCATCAAACTTCATGCAACTCTTAAGTGAGTTGTGCTTCATGTCTTAGACTTGCAGATGGGTTATGATGGTCAAGACTTGGTTAAGATGATGTAGATACATCAATGAGTTGTACACTTGAAGCTATATGCATCAAGGATGAGAACCATGATGAACATCAAGCACCAAGACCACCGGAACCCTTTTAAACTCACTGTTCTGTCCAAAACCTACTGACCTGATGATTCTGGAACAGACCAGTAGACCTGGGCTGTTCTAACCTTGATTTTTAGATAGAAAATTTCTATTAGATAACTTTTCATATAGGACTCGTCTTAATCCGAGTTACGGTTTAGGATTTATGGCCCTCCGATCGTTACTATGTCCTTTAACGTTGTGCAGAAATTTCTGACCTACTCGCACTTAGACCGTCGCCACGGTCAAACCAAGACAATTTTGATTCTGTAAATTTTACCACACTTAAGGGACTCATAGACGGAGCCATGGCCACTGGTCTCACCTTAATTCAGTAAGGGTAGAGGCCGTGGTGACTGACTGAAGTCAGACTTTGTTTTAAACTACTTTCATAAACGAAACTTACTTTACGCCTTTTGTTTGATGATGAATGATGATGACCCTTAAGACCTTAATTACATACTTTTAAACCTATTAAGACGATTTATTGACTTAGTACTATTTGACTTAGGTTGAGGACTTCGGACCATTTACTTGCACACCTTTCCCGACTACTACTTTACCGCTACATATCATTGTGAGTTATAGCATTCCCTTTTTACTTTAACTTATTTTGGGAACTGAGAATACATGCGGATTTTATGTTTTACATACTAGGCACGAGTACTTAAACTTTATATATGTGTGGGTTATATAACGGCAGAAACATTCCCTTTAGCTCGGTAACGTTTAATCATTGGTTTTTGAACCGTGAACACGAATCTTAGATATGGATCCATAGGGTTTGACATCCCCACTCGGGCTAGTCGCGCTAGCAGTCAACGAGTGTTTAATACTTCGTAAACATACGCACTCGCCAAGTGTACTTTCAGGGGGTATTTTAAACGTTAAGTTGGTTACCAAGTGCCCACGGTTAACATATACTTTATCATACTGTTTTGAAACGCTCTTTGTAGCACTGAAATCTCGTGGCCTACCTTACATATTGTTATACTTAAACTATAGCTCACCAACCGTTGTGTTGACATTTTTAAGCATGTATTTCTCAGGTGCTTGAGGTTGCTTCCGCTGTGTACTAGTCGTGCTGTAGAACCCGCTGCTTAGAGTTGTCCACGCATGAACTACTTTACTTTGCATTCAAACATTCGTACTTTTGAACTATGACTTGTAACGACTATTGTGGTCACGTACACTTATTATTTGCTTCTACTTAGTGAAGCATGCTTTTGAAATGTAAAACATTTGATGTCGGATATGACATCACCTTTTTATCGCGAATGCAATTTCTTTAATTACAGCATATAGTACTTAACCTTGTAATGATCCTGTTGTTGATGATTCGTACACGATGGTTTTGTAGGGGGCATCACAAAGGAAATTATGGGTTATTGCCAAGGAGGTTATGGGTAATATTCATGGGTATTATTTGCAAGTCAAACCTAGTGTTATCATCTCCGTTACGTCTACGTACTTTTCTACAATATTGAATCTCAATATTGATATGTTGAGATTTACGGTTATTTGGTACCGTGTTTCGATCACATTTTGGTGAACGACTTTATATGCTGCTAAGGTGAGTTTCATATGATCCCTTTTACTCTCTACATTTTTGGGCTGAGAATACATGCAAATGCTTTATTAACTGATTTACAATATTTATATGCGTGAGTTTCATATGATCCCTTTTACTCTCTACATTTTTGGGCTGAGAATACATGCAAATGCTTTATTAACTGATTTACAATATTTATATGCGTGAGTTTCATTGCTCCCTTTTTAATTTCTTTTGCAATCTATATTTTTGGGCTGAGTATACATGCACTTTATTTTAAACAATGGACACAAATACATACTTAATTCTACACTGAGTTTGAACCGAAAATCTCTTAGCTTTGGTAACTAGTAACTGCCAGTTATAAGAACTAGTGGGCGCGATTAGTAGTATATGGATCCATAGGGCTTGATATCCCCGTCCGAGCTAGAGCACTAGCCTTTTAACGGACGTATGCTATTTGAGAAGCGTACACGTTGGTTTGCGTGTATTATTAAGATGATTATACAAAGGGTATAAATTATATATACGTTAAGTTTAGTTACCAGGGTGCTCAATTTCGTAGAATATTTTGATAAACGTTTCTGGATGAAACAACTGAAATCTTGTGATCCACCTTTATATACAGATTATGCGCAACATTAAAACTATGAACTCACCAACTTTTGTGTTGATACTTGTTAGCATGTTTATTCTCAGGTTTCCTAGAAGTCTTCCGCTGTTTGCTTAGATGTTAGACAAGCTATGTGCATGGAGTCTTACATGACATATTTTTCAAGGAAACGTTGCATTCACCAAATCATCACCATGTATCTTATTTTGACTGCATTGTCAACGGAAATACTGTTGTAAACTATTATTTATGGTGATTGTCTATATGTAGAAATCATCAGATGTCGAAAACCTTTGATTTATATATTCATTTATGGTGTGCCTTTTCAAAAGAATGCAATGTTTACAAAACGTATCATATAGAGGTCAAATACCTCGCAATGAAATCAATGAATGACGTATTCGTCCATATGAATTTGGAGCGATCGTCACAGTTGGTATCAGAGCGTTGGTCCTAGCGAAACAGGTCTTGCATGAGTGTGTCTAACTGATAGTTGTTAGGATGCATTAGTAAGTCTGGACTTCGACCGTGTCTGCATGTCAAAAGTTTTGCTTATCATTTTTGTCGGAAATTACCTGCTTATCATTCCTATTGTATACTGAGAAAACTTGTACTTTACGTTTCGTGAATCGTACCTTTGTCAAAATATAGTCTTAAATCATCCATAAACTATACCACTGTAGCAAAGTTACTGTAGCAAAGTCAATTTTAATGTAGCAATTCACTGTAGCAAAGTCAATTTTTACTGTAGCAATTTCATTGTAGCAAATAGTGATTTTCGAAAACAATGTAGCATTTTGGGTACTGTAGCAATTTGAAAATACTGTAGCAAATTAGTGTTTTACTGGTTCATCTTAAACGCTTTAGTTAACTTATCTAAATATCAATCGAATCAATAAACGAATGTTACTATCGTTTACTAAATAACTTGAAATTATATATATGTATATATCTTTTTAATATACATAAATCAATTTTTAAATACACATTGGAAGTTATTTATAAATAAATTTTAATAATAAATATTTCAACTTATCATATATATTCAAATAGATATTTAAACCAATAAGTTTAATGTACGGTATCAAATAATTAATACATTGTTACCTTTTCAAGTTATAGTATATATGTATCTATTTACATATAATTGTTCGCGAATCGTCGAAAACAACCGAAGGGTATTTAAATATATAAAAGTAGTTCAAAAATTTTGAGATTCAGTTTTACAGACTTTGCTTATCGTGTCGGAAATGTTAATCATACAAAGATTAAGTTTAAATTTGGTCAGAAATTTCCGGGTCATCACAGTTTTTATTACTATGTTGTTTGTTTATGCGTGTTTTATTTTGTTTAGATGTGGACCATGTGGTTACATGTTTTAGTGTTGTATTGAAAACTTCATCGTTTTTATACGAATTTTTGTTATTTTTGTTAAAGAAAAAAAATACCCAGAACTATAATTAAACAACTTCGGCTTTAAAGTTTCCCTAAACACGAGTTTCAAAGATTTACCAAAACTTAGAGCATCAATACTTTATGTCGATGGAAGATTCCAACTAAACGATAAATATTTTCTTGTTTAGGCTATCTAGGAAAGGCTACTTTGATAGACGTGTCCTAGCTGGGTTACTCGTAACCGTTTCTTACCCTTTCCCTAGCCACTCGGATGTACATAGCCTAACCTAAATTATCCGTAGCCCAACCTAAGTTATCCTGTTAACATTTCGACCATTACCCTGACAGCTCCCAAGATATATTACTACTGAACTGAAACCTTTTGTAAAGATATCAAGACCCAATCACTAGGCTATCTTGAAATGAGTTCCATACTTAACAAGAGGGTGACATATATGGACCTAAATTACATCATACAACCATTATACTAGGTCTTTTTATAAAAGAAAGTCATGATCATAAAGCGTAAATATTTGCTATTATAATGACCTTTTTACTCGGGACAAAATCCACATAGAATGGTTACAAACTGTAAAAACAAACAAAATTCATCTAAAAATTTCTACTATGGAAAAAAATAAGTCATACAAAAGAGTTGTAACATAAGAGCTGTTACAAATTTACAGTTTACAGTTAAGTAAGAAGAATTTCATCGTCGACTATCACAATTACTATCAAGAGCATAGAGGTGGTAAAACGGACAATTCCAGACGCTCGTTTCACATGATCATGAGGGTGGATTTTTTCTTTGTTTTATGAAAAAGGAGGAGCTTTACAATGTACAAGAGATCCACGTACGTTAGGATCATTAACGAACCTTTTCTTCGTCTTCAAAGTTTAGACCCTCCATTCCTTTAAGTGTGGTTTCATATTTCTTTGCTGCAGCTACATTCTTGTTTCTTGGATCTGATGATCCGACAGCTTGTGGTAAACTTTTCTCTCTTGTCACGGTGAAGCGTGAGCGACCACTCAGGTCCATATCATCTCGCCTCATTGATCCACTTGCACGTCCACCAATCGCAGAACTTGACATCTACACCATAAGTCATACTTGCATATTAGGTAACAAATAATCACATACAGAGTATATTTACATTTTAAGAAACAGAGAAAACAAGATTATGTTATCATGTAAATAAAAAGCCTCTTGATTCAGTAATCATATTGTATAAAACCCTATTTGTCTATGACGAAAAAGAATAGGAAAGTGAGTGAATTTGATATTTTATTGGTAATGCATACATACAACACAAAACTAAACGGATTACTTCAGGCAGTACTTTATTTGTAATGGACAATGCGAAGTAAACTAGCTTGAATTGGAACATAACAAATATGAGTTTCACGGGTTAAATGGGTTAAAAGTCACCTTACAGGTGTTCAAATGCAGAAATACTTCCAATATTCAGGTATAATTTTTTTTGTAAAATAAAATTACATCATTTTGTATATTGTTATAGTCGTATTTTACACATTAGTTTCTTACAATTCAAACCTAGGATAAAAAGGTGCTTGCAGGTTGACCCAACCCCAACCATTTTGACCCTCACATAAACTACCCTTTTAGATCCACACATAAAAGTCCGTTTCAAGCCGGACCTATTTGACCAGTTGCCCACAACTTGCCATCTTTCAACTCTACACAAATCCGGCTGAAAAAGTTGGGGTTCATGTACACTTACAATGTAGACACGATTAAAATAACTCACCATGGCATCTGTGCTCATCGTTGCGTCATTAGCAACTGGACTCTTTTCCCTGGCTAGATTGCCAGAGCTTGTGACTTGTGCAGAATTTCTTCTACGAGAAGGGTCCAATGACGATAAACCAGTCTGTCTTCCACTTTCATCACCTACAAAAAAATTAAAGTAAAAAAACATGCCACTGTAATAAATGAATCCTTAAAATTAAAAAAGTAAATAACCATTGCAATCTGTAATTAGTTTACCTGACTGCCGATCACCGTTAGGAATAACAGGGGGTGTCCCAGTGCTTGGCCCAGCGTTCACACCCTATAATATAAAACAATTAAGTTAAGTTTAAGTATTAACTCACGCACCAAAAGTGAAGCCAAACATGTATGATACTTACTAATCCACGAGTAGGGGGAGCTGCTATCTGTGATTGCTGATATTTAAGGATAGTCCAGTCAAAAACATAATCGAACTGAAACCCTATGAAAAAGAAGATATAAAATAAATGGTTGATACACTATCATCTCTAATTCTTTATATATAACGATGCTGCAACTGTACGAACCTTCGCGAATAAAGAGATCACGGAATATTCTCTTCAGATAAGCATAATCTGGCTTGTCCTCAAACCGAAGTGCACGACAGTAAAGAAAGTATGTTGAAAACTCTGATGGATAACCACGACATAACGCCTATAAAAGTGGGAAAAGAATCACCACTCGTGCTTCTTATCACAAAATATTGAAGTGAATTAATTAATGCAATACCTCAACTGATGTAGTACATTTCTTCTCGCTAATTTTCTCATACTTCTGCTTCTTATTTCCCGCTTTTAGTCCTTGCCAAGGAAGGCTGGAGATATAAACATATTACAAATATTAATTTAATTTGATATATCGAAAAAAAACAGTGGTTTTAGAATGGGAAAGAAACAAAACGAGCATTACCTTCCTCTTAAGAAATACATTAGAACGTATCCGAGAGATTCTAAATCATCCCTCCTGCTTTGTTCTATACGATAACGGTAAAAGAAAACATACACATGTAAATATTCTAAAAGGCTACAAGTTCCAGCATAAAAATGTATTTTTCATGCATACGTAACAATATATACCAATCCCAAGATGTGTATTCATGCTTGCAAATCTAGCAGTCCCAGTTAAGTTTTTGTTCTCTCTGCAACCAATAATAAGAAGGTAGTAAAAGTCAGATCAAATAGAACTACACATCAATAATGAATATATAAATATAAACAGATGCAACAATTCTAGAATACACAAACAATGTGATGCTAAAAAGCATCACAGATAGTAATTGAACAATGATCACACATAGTGAGTTTCTCAATCTCACCTGTATGGAATGTGATGGTGAGTTGTAGTATCCCGGTATTTCTTGACCAGACCAAAGTCAATGATGTAGACCTGCAAGTGGGCAGAAAATGTAACCCAACCCAACTAAACAAAGCTCCAAATTAAGATTAATACAACAGATAGCCTAAAAAATGTTACTTGATTAGCACGACGTCCCAAGCCCATAAGAAAATTATCTGGCTTGATGTCACGATGTAGAAATGATTTAGAATGAACAAATTCTATACGGTTGATCTGATACAAGCATCACAAACAGTCATTGTAAATAAAAACTAAAACAATATACAGGCACACAAATAAATAGATAAGTGGTAAATGATTAACCATTTGATCTGCAAGCATTAGAACTGTTTTAAGAGAAAGTTTCCGGCTGCAGAAATTGAATAAATCCTCAAGACTGGGCCCCAGCAAATCCATCACCAGAACATTATAATCTCCTTCCACACCGAACCATCTCACATTTGGAATACCAGCTACAATAGTTTGATTGTGGCAATCAATAAAATTAAAATGCACCAATGGTAATAAAGATATTTCTTAATTCTTATACGTGTAAAAGATGTTAAAACGTCCCCATACTTCCTCCCTGTAGAATTCTGTATAACTTGGACTCGTACAGAAGCTGAGGATGTTTTGTCCTCACGTTTTCCTGAGAACCATTTGCAAGTTACAAAAAAGATCACAAAATAAGAAAAATTATTCCGTTTCTCCTCAAACAAAAAGGATGTGACGGAAAACATTTAACGGGTAATGCACGCCTACGTTACCGGTAACACATGTAAGAACTCATGGTAGCCCAAACTACTTCAAATAATATGATTTCTAAGGATATATTCGTAAAGAGGTAGGAGAAGACAACTCCCAAACTGAAAGAAGTAACTAACACGATAAAATATAGGCAAATAAGTGACAGGCACATGAGAGTTAAAGCTTATGACGCAAGCGTTGACCATTGACCAGCCAGAAAAAAGGACTTCAAGCAACTATTATTTAATATACCCACGCAAAAAAACAACGATTCATATAATATTACGTGATTACTCCAACAAGAATAAAATCATCCATCTTTTACACAATCAGATTTGCATTCTCACTCGTGGTATCTAAAACGCGATTCGTTTCCACATTATGACTATAAACTGGCACGAAATTCCTAATTTGACATACTCTATAGCAAACATTTATAGCAACACTCTAACACTACCTAAAACTCGTAATATTGATCAAGAAACATCTATATAATCCCTAACTAAACAATCAACTCAGTCATTTCAATAACCCTACAAATTATAATATTTTAAATTTAACTCAACAAGTAATAACATTCAGGTTCTAAAAGTTAAAAAACTGAAAGTAAAATAAAATAAAAATTAAACACAATACTTACAAGCTTAATTGCAACTTCTTCATTCGTCTGAACATTAGTACCTGAAAATCAAAAGAGAAATCAAATTAAAGAAAACATGGAACTTTAACAATGGCATGCGTGAATTTAGGCAAATTAATTACAGAAATTGAAACAAGAAATGAAGATGAATTACAGACCTAAATAGATTTCACCGAATGATCCACTGCCAATCTTTCGACCTAAACGAAACTTATTTGCGACACGAGGTTCCATCGCGATCTAGGGTTTTGGAGATTAAAACCTGAATTAAAGATTATGGTAATGGTAATTGTATTAGGAGTGAATTAGGTTGAAAGAAATACAAACAAGGTGATGAGAGAGAAATAGAAAATCACCACTATAAGCATACGGAGTACGGAGTATTTTTTTATGGATATAGATACATACAGATATAGAATTTTTTTTTTTTTTTTTTTTTTGAAAAGCAAGTAAAATTGTATTAATATAACGGAGTACATACAGATATAGATAGATGCATATAATACAATAATATAATATATATACCTTAATGTAATACGGACGGAATATAATATAAGTACTCGAGGAATCACGGGTTTGTTTAAACCAAATAGTTTAATAATATGTTTTAGGTATTAAGTGAACGTAAATGCTAAAGTTACTTATTTTAATGACCCGTGGAACCACAACGTTCGACTAAGAAACTCCTCAGCGGAACATTTCATCAAACACCTAAAATGCATATTAAACAATCCACATTCAATCATAAGAGATAATATTTGTTGTCATTTTATTTTAAAAGTGTAAATTAAATATAAATTTAGAATTGTTTCCTTCTGCCTAGCTTTTATACCTTCTTGTACTCAATTCAAAATAATTAATTAAAATAATTCAAAATTATTTAATTTTAATAATTAAAATAATTATTAATAAGATTTAATAATAATAATTAATTAATAAGATTTAATTTTAATTCAAAATTATTTAGATTAATGACATCACTCACCATGCTTAGATTTTTTTCCTTTTCTTTTTGATTACTGTATAAAATAACGAGTAATTTAACTAGTTATTTTGTTGAGCGAAGAACTTGTGTTTATTCAGTCGATTTACTAACTTTCTTTACAAAGAAATGAAATGAAAATATCGACCATAAAAAAACCCAACCGCCAAAAAAAAAAAAATAGTCATCAAAACTGGGTTACATAATATGTCAAAAGTTGTCAACTAGAGTAAAAATTAACCAATAAACTCATCGTTTGTGGATTCCAATTCCCAAACCTAAATTTGTTTTCAAGTTGTAACTTGATGAATTTAGTTAGCGCTTAGCAGCAGCCATAGGGGTCCTAGGACTAGGAAGACCCATGTATGAAAGCCTTGGTGATAACCGAACTTTCGGGCTCGATCTTGGTGATGGGATCGGCCCGTAATTTGCAAAGTTTGTTGTTCCAACACGAGGTGATAAGTTGATTTGTTCAAGGGCTCGAGATTGTAGCTGGGGTGGATAATCACGAACACACCCAATACGTGGCCCGGTTCCACACGACCACTTGCACGACAAACGGCTAGCCACCTTTACATTTTCCATACCACGGGCAGAAACGGACCTGGCCAAGTAACATAAAGAAAACCCAATAAAAATAGCTTTTCAACATCCTAATCTGAACTTCCTTTTTGAACGCAATTACTGTTAATCATTTTCTTATAACCATAAAACAGATTAAGTGACCGAAAATATTTCATATTTCGATTGACAACACCTATATATTTGAACGACTGTTGCTCCCTATCGGTTGATGCCCAGTGCGGGCGCAGGCCTGCCTACCCCTAGGTCCTCTCTGACCAAGATCGACTACAATTGACAAATGTCTTGCTAAGAGCAAGTACATACCATATTTTCGAGTTTCTCTGTTCTTATTTTATTTATATAGCTTAAATCTCTTATGCTTGTCCTCCACTTAACAGTATCTGGATACTCCATACAACTATGAATGTAACATTCAACTTTGAATTTGATTGCATAAACAGATCATTTTATCTAATAAACACATGCCCTAATGCAATAACAGAACTGGTAACTTCAGTCAATCTAAGTTGTTCGGGCACAACTTTATGTCTGGGAAGAACTTCAAACACCTTTTGAATCCAAATTTGATGAGTATATTGTCCCTAAAATCATAAATTTATGTACTTGATTTTCAGTTAGTCATACATAAGATATTCGAAACAGTTTGACACTCTGATGGATTAACAATCCTTGAATCGAACAAAGTGTAGGTTGAGCCATCAAGTTCTTGTCATCATACCTCTATTAAAGAAGATATATGATATATTCAGATATGAGTTAACTTTTCATAAATTTAAACTGAATAAAAATTATGTAATCACAAACTACAATGATTCTTTACATCCTTGGTATGAATCTAAAGCATATAAGACAACCTTCTTATTACTAATCTACCCCAAAGATCATTGTATCAATACTTCTATGATGCTATCATCTGCAAGTCATAAATGAACTCTAGAACAAATTATACTTAAAATATATTTGAGTTGCAAGAAGCATGAATTCGATTCAAACATCTCAAAAGTGCGTAACACATAGAAAATTTCCAAATCTACAGTTACATAGTGAGCATTTCAGAAACATTCAAATAATGAGACAACAAGAACACCATATGCACTGCTAAACAATTTCAATATTGCATCAATAGTTGACAGTCTTACAAGTAATTGTTTTATTCAGACGTTTTCTATCCACAAATGCACAAATTTCCAACTGATGTACACTCTCTTTAAGA
The DNA here is from genome assembly GCF_046630445.1 of Rutidosis leptorrhynchoides. Lineage (NCBI taxonomy): Eukaryota > Viridiplantae > Streptophyta > Magnoliopsida > Asterales > Asteraceae > Rutidosis > Rutidosis leptorrhynchoides. The sequence goes on along the minus strand of NC_092338.1, from coordinate 104,195,795 downwards.
GGACATTTAGACATATGAACTATGAAAAACTGCTAACAACAAAAGTATATTGATCATGCATTTACAGATGCAACTAGCATTTCACTATCACACGAAGGCAACTTCAGTGGAAATTCGACCTGAAACTTACACGACCATACGGATCAAACTTCCTGTAAATCGACGGTGAACACAAAGGCAACACAGGAGGCATGCAAAGAACAGAATTCACATGACGAGTCGAACCACAGTTAACCATACGATTGTTGTACCTTTGTGTTGGCCAATTGTTCACACCAATCACAAGCCCAGTGTACTCCCTAGCCACAGACGGCTCAAACGCATTATACAACTTGTTCCATTTACTCTTTTGACCCACTTCATCCACAAACCTCAGTGCCTCCATTTCCTCTCTTGAGTACACAATTTTCTTCACTCCAACACTCGAATTTTCACTAACGTTTCGACTTTCTGCTTCATTCTTTTCAGCCTGAACATCGCTTACATCATCCTTCACATTCACAGTCTCAGTTTTCACCAATTCAATGGCCAGTTCTTTTTCATGTCCATTCGTTACTTTCAGATTCACCTCAGCTTCTTTTACGCCTTCACCAACAACAATCTTTACGCGCGAATCCAATTTCGCCTCAGTTTCTTGTAACGTCTCAGCAACAATCTTTTCGGGCACATTCTGACTTGCAACTTTCTGATGTTCATCAACGCTAGTTGTCGGATTAGTAGCATCCTTCCTTTTGTAAACATACTTCACTTTACCATAAACTTTCTTGAACACTTTCTGACTTTTTCCCTCATCAACCTTCTTCACATTCTCACTTTTACGATCTGCAACCACTCGATCGTTACCCTTCTTCTCATTGAGGCATTTCATCGAACACCCTTTGATCGGTTTCTTGGACCCTTTATTCCTCTTCTTCTTTCCATCATTTTCTTTCTTCTGATACTTACAACCACCAATTCTTGAATCATTTTTCAAACCCACATCAGTTTCTTTCTTAAATCGATTCTTGAATCGATTAACAGAAGCAGTGGCTTCAATCAAAGCCGTATCATCAATCACTTCAACGTCCAATGCGCAATTCACATCTTCCACATTTCGTTCTTTACGCACCACCAATTTCTCTAAACACCTTCGCTTTTGATCGTGATTTGCGACCGGTACAGCAACTGGAGTTGAATCCATGTTCTTGAATTTGCGTGAGTTTTGAATTCTGGTAGAATCCATGTTCATGAATTTGCGTGAGTTTTGATTTCCGGTAGAACCCATAGTGTTGGATTCGTTAACAGAAGATTTGGGTAACCTAATTGGATCTTTTGAATTGGGTTTATGGTGAATTTGTTTTGTGAGGGAAAACAATGATTGGTTAGCTATGAATGAATACAAATTATAAACGACGGTGATATTGAAAGCGGGAAGATGATGATGATGATGATGATGATGCTGCTTGCTATATAAGATGGAAAATCAGTTGAGGTGAGTTAAAAACGGTTTATTGATGCGTTTACCGGTTAATGGGCCATGTTGGGCTTTATGCCAACATAATTAGATAGGAGTACTATTGTAAGTTTTGAACCCGAGTATTCTAGTTCTAGTTGAAATAAAAATAATTTGGTAAGTTTGTTATAAATGTTATAATTCAGTAGGCTTATAACTACCTTTAGTGGTTTGATTCTTGATGTTATAATTCAGTAGGCTTATAACTACCTTTTTGATTCTTGATGTTATAATTCAGTAGGCTTATAACTACCTTTAGTGGTTTGATTCTTGATTTAGAATACTAATAATGAAGTGTAAGAACAAAGATGATAATGGAGAGAAAGAAAGAAACACTTTGTAAGTGTGAGAAATGGTGCCAGTTTAATGCTTGCATTCATGAGTATTTATAGCCTAAAATCTCAATATAAAAATACATACTTTGTGTACCAAAATTGACTATATGTATACACCAAAATTGACTATCCATATCTATATTATTATTATTATTATAACACTCCCCCTTGGATAGCAATTTTATTTTGTTGAAGATCAACTATAAATTACTGCCTCGTTAAAAACCTTGCTAAAGAAAACCCAGTGGGAAAAAACTTTAGCTAAGGGAAAAAGAGTGCAGCATGGAGTTGACTCCCCCTCAAGTAGACATCGCTTCAGCTGTTACATCTTTTGAACATGTCTCATGCCAATGTTATGAACGTGTGTTCTGAAAATAGCAGTTGGAAGTGCTTTCGTGAAAAGATCAGCAGAGTTTTTGCTAGATTGCACATATCTCATTTCAATCTGGTTGTCCTTAATGAGATTTTGAGTGTATGAGAAGAATCTAGGTGGTATGTGTTTTGTTCGGTCACTTTTGATATACCCTTCTTTCATCTGTGCTATGCAAGCTGCATTATCTTCATAGATAGTTGTTGGACTTTTATCGCGTTCTAGTCCACAAGAATCAGTAATGAGTTGTGTCATTGATCTCAACCAAAAACATTCTCGAGTAGCTTCATGTAATGCAATCACTTCGGCATGATTTGACGATGTAGCAACAAGTGTTTGTTTTTGAGAACGCCATGATATTGCAGTACCTCCATTTAGGAATACATATCCAGTTTGAGATTTAGCTTTATGTGGATCAGATAAATAACCTGCATCTGCATAACCAACCAAATCTTGTTTTGATTCGTTAGAATAAAATAATCCTAAATCAGTAGTTCCTCGAAGGTATCGAAATATGTGTTTGATCCCATTCCAGTGTCTTTTGGTAGGAGCAGAGCTGAACCTTGCCAACAAATTAACTGCAAAAGAAATGTCAGGTCTTGTACAATTTGTAAGATACATAAGAGCTCCAATTGCACTAAGATATGGTACTTCTGGTCCAAGAATGTCTTCTTGATCTTCACATGGACGAAATGGATCAGCTTCAACATTGAGTGATCTAACAACCATAGGAGTACTTAATGGTTTTGCCTTGTCCATATTGAAACGTTTCAAAATCTTTTCAGTATATGTTGTTTGATGTACAAGTAAACCATTAGGCATATGCTCAATTTGTAAACCAAGGCAATACTTGGTTTTTCCGAGATCTTTCATTTCAAATTCTTTCTTTAGAAGTTGAATGGCTTCATGGATCTCTTTATTTGTACCTATGATGTTAAGATCATCAACATAAACAGCTATGATCACATATCCGGATGTTGTTTTCTTAATGAAAACACAAGGGCAAGTAAGATTATTTGTATACCCTTTGCTTATCAAGTAATCACTTAATCGGTTATACCACATACGTCCCGATTGTTTTAACCCATATAAAGATCTTTGTAATTTAATCGAATACATTTCTTTGGGTTTTGCATTTGATGCTTCTGGTACCTTAAATCCTTCAGGTATCTTCATATATATATCACTATCAAGTGATCCATATAGATAAGCAGTCACAACATCCATGAGATGCATTTCTAAATTTTTAGAAACTGCCAGACTGATTAAGTACCTAAAAGTAATTGCATCCATAACAGGAGAATAAGTTTCTTCATAATCAATTCCCGGTCTTTGAGAAAAACCTTGAGCTACAAGTCTAGCTTTATACCTTGTAACTTCATTTTTCTCATTTCTTTTTCGGACAAAAATCCATCTGTATCCTACAGGTTTCACATCTTTAGGAGTGAGAATGATGGATCCGAAAACTTTTCTTTTATTGAGTGATTCTAATTCAGCTCGTATTGCTTCTTTCCATTGAGCCCAATCATGTCTATTTTGACATTCAACCATAGATGTTGGTTCTGGATCATCATCATTATTCATGATGTCATATGCAACATTAAATGAAAATTTCTCATCAAGATTTTTCATTTCATTTCGGTTCCATAATATTTTTGAATATGCATAATTGATTGCAATTTCTGTATTGACATCATCAATCTCCTCTGCAGTAGGAGTACTGATTTGTGGTTCTTCTTGAACACTTTCTTTTACTTCATTATCAGCTGATTTTCTTTTTCGAGGATTTTTATCCTTTGAACCGATTGGTCTTCCACGTTTCTGACGTGGCAAAGATTCATGAGTGACGTTATTGCCAGCTTTTGGAATTTCAATTCGAGCTGGAGTATTTACTGCTGGTATATATGATTTTGTCACCGTTTTTGTATCTGTAAATGCATCAGGCAATTGATTTGCAAGTTCTTGTATATGCATTATCTTTTGAACTTCTGTCTCGCATTCTTTTGTGCGAGGATCAAGATACTTTAATTGAGGTTCACACCATGAAACATCATTTTCTTTATTTTTCATTTCTCCCCCTAATCTAGGGAACAATGTTTCATTAAAATGACAATCAGCAAAACGTGCTGTAAAAACGTCACCTGTCATAGGTTCAATATACCTTAATATTGAAGATGTTTCATATCCAACATATATTCCCAACCTCCTTTGAGGACCCATTTTTGTACGTTGTGGTGTCGCAATTGGAACATACACTGCACAACCAAATGTTCTAAGATGGGAAATATTTGGCTCTTGACCAAAAGCAAGTTGTAGGGGGGAATATTTATGACTTGCACTTGGTCTGATGCGAATCAATGCAGCAGCATGTAAAATTGCATGACCCCATATAGATACAGGGAGTTTTGTTCTCATTATCAATGGTCTAGCGATTAACTGTAAACGTTTAATCAATGACTCGGCTAAACCATTTTGTGTATGCACATGAGCAACAGAATGTTCAACAACAATTCCTATAGACATGCAATAGTCATTAAATGCTTGAGATGTAAATTCACCAGCATTATCAAGTCTCACCCTTTTAATGGTGTAATCAGGAAAATGAGCTCTCAATTTAATAATTTGGGCAAGAAATTTTGCAAATGCCACATTACGGCTTGATAACAGACAAACATGAGACCATCTGCTAGATGCGTCTATTAGAACCATGAAATATCTAAATGGTCCACATGGTGGATGAATTGGTCCACATATATCACCTTGAATTCTTTCAAGAAACATTGGTGATTCTTTCTCAACCTTAAGTGGTGAGGGTCTAGTTATCAATTTTCCAAGAGAGCAAGATGTACATGGAACCATTGTATCATGATGGATTTTTCTATCCTTTAGTGGATGTCCATGAGTACATTCAATAATCCTTTTCATCATTGTTGATCCTGGATGGCCTAATCTGTTATGCCATAAACTGAATACACCAGGATCAATATATTTTTCGTTAACTACCATATGTATTTCTGGTACATTTATATGTGTATAATGTAATCCAGAACTAAGTCTTGGCAGTTTTTCAACCACATGACTCTTGTCAGTGATACTTAAATATTTCTCATTTTCTGTTGTCACTGACTGATAATCATACCCGTTAAGGTATATGTCGGAGAAACTCAATAAATTTCTGCTTGACTTGGGAGAAAATAAGGCATCATTTATTAAAAATTTTGTACCATTTGGTAGTATGAAATTTGCCTTTCCTATCCCTTTTATCAAGTTAGCAGGTCCTGATATTGTATGTATAGTTCCTTCCGTTGGTTTTAGATCAATAAAATATTTCTCGGATTTAAGTATAGTGTGTGTAGTTCCACTGTCTGCTATACAGAGATCTCCACCACTTGATTGATGTTGTATTCCAGCAAAATTCATATTGAACTTTCAGCGAATCCTGATACATCTTAACAAGATGTTTAGATGTTCGGCAAGTATTAGCCCAGTGGCCCATTCTACCACATCTGTAGCAAGATTCTTCAGAATTTTTAGAAGAATTTTCTTCAACATCTTGTTTAATGGGCTTGTTTTGTGGTTGATATTTATATTTTCGTGGATTACTATTTCTTTGACCACCACGGCCACGACCACGACCACGTCCACGCCCATTACCATTACCATAAGGATGGTTTCTACCATAGTTATGGCTTTTGGCATGATGATGGTGATGGTTATTATAACCACGACCTTGCCCGCGTCCTTGTCCCTGTTTATAATTATTTGCAGTATTTGCTTCAGGGATTGCAAGTGTACCAGTAGGACGGGATTGCTGATTTTTCATTAATAGCTCATCATTTTGCTCTGCAACTAAGAGATATGAATTAAGTTCAGGATATGTTTTGAACTTTAGCATTCTCAAATTTCTTTGCACTGTGATGTTTGCAGCATTCATTGTGGAGAAAGTTTTCTCCATCATGTCTGCATCACTAATTTCATGTCCACAGAATTTAAGTTGTGAACATGTATTATACAGAGCTGAGCTGTATTCATTTACTTTCTTAAAGTCTTGGAACCTTAATGTTCTCCATTGTTCCATTGCAGCTGGAAGTAAAATTTCTCTTTGATTATTGAATCTGCTTTTGAGACCTTCCCATAAAACATGGGGATCTTCTACAGTCACATAATTATTTTGTAAGCATTCATCAATATGTTGATGAATAAAGCAACATGCCGTAGCTTGTTCTTTTTCAGAACAAGTGTTGTTTTCATTTATGGTTTCAAGAATGCCCATTGATTTAAGATGCATTTTTACTTTTATAACCCATGGCATGTAGTTGTTTCCAGTTGATTCTAAAGGAGTAAATTTAAGCTTTTCCAGATTCGACATTTTCTATTATCAAAAATTAAAACAAACATCATGATAAATTAGAGTCAATTTATATTCATAAGTATATAAACATTAAACATAAATTTAATATAACATAAATGATAAGTAGGTGACAGTGTCGACCATGTGTAAGTAATCATAAATAAATGTTATATAACAAAAATATAAATATTAGTAAACATAAATGAAAATTTGGCGACAGTGTCGACCATATATTTTTTCAGGTGGTATAACCGACCTATATCATTCTGGTGGTATAACCGACCATATATCATTTTGGTGGTATAACCGACCATATATCATTTTGGTGGTATAACCGACCATATATCATTTTGGTGGCAGAGCCAACCATATTTAGTATTAAGATTATCGTGCTGATAACGTGTTATAATTCAGTAGGCTTATAACTACCTTTAGTGGTTTGATTCTTGATGTTATAATTCAGTAGGCTTATAACTACCTTTAGTGGTTTGATTCTTGATGTTATAATTCAGTAGGCTTATAACTACCTTTAGTGGTTTGATTCTTGATTTAGAATACTAATAATGAAGTGTAAGAACAAAGATGATAATGGAGAGAAAGAAAGAAACACTTTGTAAGTGTGAGAAATGGTGCCAGTTTAATGCTTGCATTCATGAGTATTTATAGCCTAAAATCTCAATATAAAAATACATACTTTGTGTACCAAAATTGACTATATGTATACACCAAAATTGACTATCCATATCTATATTATTATTATTATTATAACAATAAAATGAGTTATTGTTTATTATTTTCATAACTACTTAGTATTTAACTAGCTTTATAATATATTTTTGTTTGTAAAATATTAGGGGTAATTACAAAGTACAAGAGTAATTACACACAACAACAACAATAACAACAACAGCAAACTCAATCCCACATGCGTGGGGTATGAGAGAGGTGAGACGTAGATCATCCTACCTCTATCTTTGGATAAAGAGAAATCATTTCTCCACCCCGAGCGAAACATTCCAAGAGTAGAGAAAGTCCCTCCTCTCTCTGTCCGACGGATAAAGAGATTGGTTCTAAGGAGACCTCCGGCCAAAAGTAGAAAATATAATAAGAAAAAAATAAAAAACTATAAAAGTGAGTAAAAGAAAAATACACAATTAAATCAAAGGAAACTTCATGAAAATGGTAGTATCAAATTTCCATGGGTTTTAAAGCATGTCTGGAGTTCAATTTAGGCTATAAACGACAGTCAAGTCGCCAATAAATCGACGTTTACTGTTGACTCGCTTAATAAAACCGTAAAAAAAGATATATATATATATATATATATATATATATATATATATATATATATATATATATATATATATATATATATATATATATATATATATATATATATATATATATATATATATATATATATAACGTACCTTATAATGCGATGCGGACCTCAATCATATCAATAAATGCTGCACTAAAAAAACAATAAACATATACGACCACATACAAACAACCATGCAAATCTCTATACATAAGCCTACATACATACATATATACATACATGCCTAAATCCATACCCAGACATACATGGACATACCTAGATACACACATACACGCATACACACATACAAACCTACATACCTACCTACATACATACATACACACCTACATACATACATACATACAATCATCATACATATATACATATGAACATACCTACATACGCATACATACCTAGGCCTACATGATTACATACAGAAACATGCATATATACATCTATATACATACATAAAGTAAACATATATACCCACATACGAACAGTGTTGTAAATCTCCCGAGATCTCCCCCGAGATCTCGTTTTTAGAAGGCAACCGAGACGAGATGTTCATCTCCCGAGATTTCTCGGTCAACGGGGTCAAACTTAGTCAAAGCCATGATTTCTCGAATTTTCTTGCTAATTTGTAAGATTTTCTTGTAAAATTCTTAATTTCTAAGATTTTCTCGCTCATTTCTCGGATATTGTTGTAAAATCTCGTAAAAACGTATATAAATATACATATATTTATGCTTTTATGTATATTTTTAGTAAAAAAACTACAAAGTCAACGTAAGTCAACATCCGAGATCTCCCCGAGATTATTCCGAGATGCCGAGATCTCCCTAAAAAAGTTCAAACGAGATCTCCCCGAGATCCGAGTTCTCCAACCTTGCATACGAACAAACATAAACATACATACACAAACATGCATACAAACATACCCATACATATATGCACACCCATACATACCCATACCAAGACGAGGTCCGGGTAAAAAGCAAAGCGCGAAAATGCATAGATCACACTTCATGAAGATACAACAACAGCAACACCAAACCAAATCTCACATGTGTGGGGTATGGGTCTTCGTGAAGGTACATACCAGACATAAACATTTTTTTTTTTGGGTAAAGGGTTTCACCCGGTTAATATTATTTCAAAAAAATAATAAAAAATACAAATAGGATCAACGATCGCAAGCGCACCTTACGGCCTCACAAACAACCACAAAACAAGCTAGACCCTACACATCAAACATCGGACTAGCTCAAACCAACAAACCAAAGACACACACCTTATAAGAAACTATAAGAATCTACAACCACCCCGATTTCATACCAAACGGAGCCGTCGTTTTAGACATATTTTTTGCGGCCATAAACTTGGCAGTTTCTTCTTCATCAGGTTCAACATCACTAAGCTCATCCACAAGATTGTAATCATCATTAAGCGCTCCAAATGAATTTTGAACTTTTACTTGTTTACCCTTACTCGTTCCAACTTGACCATCAGCCACATCATTCCTTGATTGTTCAACATTCTTATTCTTCTGTTTTGGTCTATAAACCCATTGCGATTTAGTTTACCAGCATGAGTAGCATCATTAAGAGCTTTTCGTTGTTTCCCAATAACAATACCCTTTACTTTCTTACGTTGTACAAGCTTAAAACCATCTTCCAATACAACTTCAACTTCTTGAGCTTTCGTATCAATTACATTCTTAGGACATTTGGAGTCGGTGTGACCAAACACTCTGCAACCAGAACATCTTGGAGGATTCCATTCATATTCAATTCGAACGTCATCCACTGTTTTATTACCCCCCTCGACACTAGGAGTCGCAATCTTTAAAGTTTCTCTCAACTCGTTCTCGGCTGACAACTCTACAAGAGCCCGGGCAAAACTAGGACGTCCCCACGATTCGACACACATCGTACTCGTAAAAGAGTCAAGCATCATTGGTTTTCCCAATTTAGAAGCTATAACACTCAATCCTAGTTTAGTGTATCCCACCAACGGGATATCATGCATCTTGATCCAAACCCGAACCTTGGTATGATCTTCCTTTGTCAAAGATACATTCGGAGACCATTTATTCAATATGATAGGAATTGTACGAATCATCCATGGTCCCGACTCCAACACTTCCAACATACAACTTTCCGTCACGAATTTAAAGAAAAAGAATCCCTTAGAATTCATCATGATCTTATCGATCCCATATTTTTTCCAAACATTGACTGCATAATTCTTCACTACCGTAAACGCCATCCGGTTACCAATAAAGTAACCATACAACGTATTACGATATCTATCTGAGGCTTCTTTCACCGAATCAATGGGAATTTCAACATCTATGCCATATTCTAAGCTGATTGACTGATCTATAAATCTAAAGTTCACTTTTTAAGCTCATTAGATCCAGACACAACATTTAAGTATGATTTATCATCTAATAGATGCTCTATCGGCTGAGACGATACATTATCCTTCTCAATATGAGATTGCACTGGAGACTCAATATGTTCTGCAACAGGAGGAAAATTCAAGGTAGTAGGAATATTAACTATGGAAGACTGCTGATGTGCGTAGAGGTGTATATAAAATAGTTATAATTTTTACAAGAAAATACTATTAAATATGATACAATTTTACACAAGATATTTATTTATTTATAGAATGGATATACCTAAACCTTGCTACAACAGTTATAGGCAGTGTACCTAATCGTACAGTAGTGTAGTTTTTAGTAAGTCCGGTTCGTTCCACAGGGAAAATTAAACAAGCTTAACGCTATATTAGTTTTAACTTATAAAAATACAAATATATATATAAGTAATATTATTATTATAAAAAGGGGGTTTTTACCGTTTAATGACCGGTTTGTCGATTTTAAAACTTTAGTCGCAGTTAAAACCTAATGTAAAATATTAAAAATAAATACAACTTAATTTAAAGCGTAAAGTAAATAACGATAATGAAATTGCGATAAATTAAAATTGCGATAATTAAAGAGTACGATAATTAAAAGTGCAATTAAATACAAAGACAATAAATAAAAGTGCGATAATTAGAAGTGCAATTAAATATGAAAATAAAGAAATTATGCTTATTTAAACTTCCGTAATCATGATGTTTGACGTGTTATTTTTAGTTTATTCCCATGGGTTAATTGTCCTTTGTCCTGGATTATTCGATATGTCCATACGGATTTGTCCATAATAGTCCATCAGTCATAATCATAAAGTGCGAAAGTCTTCGTCAAATTATTCTTATTCCCGAAGTCAAAAATTCCAACTAATTGGGGATTCGAATTGTAACAAGGTCTTAATACTTTGTTTAATGAATACACCAGGTTATCGACTGCGTGTAAACCAAGGTTTTACTACTTTGTTAACAATTACACCAATTACCCTTGAATGTAATCCACCCATGTTTCAACAAGTCTATTAACTATTAATCCAGTTCCGTGTCCGGTAAAATGAACAATTATTGGTATTTATAGATATCCCGCCCACTGTACCCAGTCAAGCGTATGTGGTTATATATAAATACGTCAAATTATAAGTCTATATATTAATTTAACGAGGTATCGTTTAGTTAATATAAAACCCATTAATAGCCCATAGTCTAATTTTCACAAGTATCGTTCTTTTGTCCAAACCCCAATTATGGTACAAAGCCCAATTACCCAATTTTAATATTTAGCCCAACATCATGATTACTTCGGCATTAAATAAGCATAATAATAACTTAGCTACGAGACATTAATTTAAAAATAACATTAACCATAACTTACAGTGATTAAAAATAGCGTAGCGTTACACGGACAGAATTTTGACTTACACCCTTACAACATTCGCTAACATACCCTTATTATTAGAATTTAAAATTAAAATTAAAATATAATATATATATATATATATATATATATATATATATATATATATATATATATATATATATATATATATATATATATATATATATATATATATATATATATATATATATATATTTACTTATATAGATAGAGAGATGGATGGATATATGTCACTACCCGGAAAATTTCAATTAATTTTGAACCAAACTCATGATACGATTTCATAATTATGACATGTTAAGCAAATTCTGTTAGGTTGGATCTCAAAAATTTTGAACTGTTTCATATATTCATTTGACCCTTGACTATTCCCGACGATTCACGAACAATTATATGTAATTAGATATGTATGTATTTGTATATATATAATAATAATTGGAAATATAATTTGAAATATTATATGTTGTTGTTATTAAGATTAAATATGTAAAATAAAAAAAAAATAGGATATTATAATAATTATTATTTAAAACAAATTTATATATATAAATACAGATATTTAAACTAAAATTTTTGGAATTTTTCTGTGAACTTTTATCCGCTACTGCTTAACAATTGAGTACGAAATCCGTTCCGTGAAAGAAATATTAAACCAATAGTAATAGGTGGGTAACAGATTACACGTTTTATATTTAAATTATATTATAATTATTATTATATTATAATTCAGTTAACGATTTCAATCATATATACTGTGCTTAATTGGAACGATTAATTGATTGAAAGCAACTTATCACATTATCAATTCATCCGTGAACATGACAAATATCATTGAGTAATACTGTGCAAAAAGTAAATATCTACGTACTGTGCGTTCAGTTGATATCATTCAACTCACATATATGTTTATACATACACTTGAACGAGGGATAGTTAGATAAACCACAAACACTTCTCTTCAACTTATTCATTCCTTCTTCTTTTCTTTGCCATCAACCGAACCATCTTCTTTATGTTCTTCCTCGTCGCTATCATAACCATGACAACCTTCAAACACCACCTTCTTCTTCAATGACACCGAACCCATGACCACCATCTTATGATATTCTTTTTCTTCCTACTTGATCACCTAAACCGACACCCATGATCATACCATCGTGAACCCAAACAAACTCACGATCACGAGCACCACATGCTTTCTTTCTGTTTCAGTTTTGTGACGGGCCAAAGGATCACCCCAACCGTTACCTTCATCACAATCACCTTAACCATTTTGAAACCCACCTGCAAATCATCCTGTACATACATCTGTTTCTGCTTTATTTACGAGACCAAAGCCAACCGAAAAGAAAACCATCATCATCACCCACAAATTATTTTCTCCTGTTCGCAACTAGTTATCAGCAAACCTGATGTGGAAGACGATGAACAGTAGCAAAGAGAGGATGATACTTTAATATTGATAATGATACGTTTATATTTTTTTTCTTCTTACTGGCCGACAAAACCCTAAAGTCCCACTACCAATCCTAAATCGTTCCTGTTATTTCTCTAAATAAACCGAAACCTTTTATTATTAAATTTTGCAACATGGATCAATTAATCTGTATTTAGATTAGGCTTTAGGAATTCATTTGATCACTGTAAACGGGTTAGCACATCGTGGGCTTGTTAAATGGGCTGTGATCCATGTAAATGTGGACTATAAATGTCCTGATCGATTCATGTTGAGAAGAGAAAAAGGAAATGAATAGATACATAGGTTATATAGTTTAATTCGGCATTATAGATCAGAAAAATGTAAACAGTTAAGCGGTTAAGAGTGTTGATGGTTGAGCGGGAGGTCGGGGGTTCGAGCCCCATCTTGGATGATTCTTTTTATCACGATTTTAAAGGGTATACATTCCTAATTTTACTTTCTAATTATTATTATTGTTAATATTTATTGTTAATATTAATTATTACTATTAGTTTGATCATTAGTAATGTTGTTATTGATATTGTTATTATTATTACAAATACAAGTATTAATTATCATTATTATATTATTATAATTATAGTTACAAATTTAGATATTACTATTATTATTGTTGTTAAGATAATTATTATGATTAATAACATACTAAAATGCATTAAATATTGGTAACATCATTATAATTACAATTGTTAGTATCATTATTATCATTATTATAAAAATTATTATATAATCATTATTATTATTATTATAAGTATTATCAATGTTATTAGATTATTATAAGTATTATTACCATTATCATTAAAAGTATTATTACTAAAATGTTAGAATTATCATTATTATTAATATATGTATTATTAATATTACTAAGATTAAGATTATTAATATTATTATTATCAATATGAAAATAATATAAACTATTAGTTTTTCTTTAATATTAGTATTAGTACCATTATTATTAATAGGATTCTCATTTAACAATGGTATTAGTATTACCATTAAAATGACTATTAAAAAAAAAAATTCTATTAACACTGTCATTATTATTATTATTATCCTTAAATCAGAAATATCACAATTATTATTTTTGCAAACAAAAGATATATATATATATATATATATATATATATATATATATATATATATATATATATATATATATATATATAAGTATATTACAAATTCATAATAATATGTTTTATTATATATCAAAGAAGCATTATAATACATTATATGTAATAATAAAAAAATCATATATAAATATTAATCAAAATACATAACTATATATATATATATATATATATATATATATATATATATATATATATATATATATATATATATATATATATATATATATATTTGTTTGATTACAGTTACATGTTTTAATATATATACAAATGATATAGGTTCGTGAATCCGAGGCCAACCCTATACTTGTTCAATGTCGTTCTATGTATTTTTACTACAAAATACAGTATGGTGAGTTTCATTTGCTCCCTTTTTAATTGCTTTTGCAATATATATTTTTGGGCTGAGAATACATGCGCTACTTTTATAAATATTTACGAAATAGACACAAGTACTTAAAAATATATTCTACGTTGAGTTGTACCACTGGCATATTTCCCTGTAGCTTGGTAACTACTATTTACATGGGTATTGTAAACGCGAATCCTATTGATAGATCTATCGGGCCTGACAACCCCAACCGGACTGGACGACCAGTATTCAACGGTTGCACAGTACTTCGTTTTGGTGACTACACTTGGTACAATGTAGTGAGATTTCATAATAAAGGGAATATGCGACGTTGATTAAATGTTAAGTATGGTTACCAAGTGCTCAACCACTTAGAATATTTTTATACACTTGCGAGTGTATTATGTTTATGATTATGAAATCTTATGGTCTATTAAGATATTGAAATGATTGTTATGATAAACCTATGAACTCACCAACCTTTTGGTTGACACTTTTAAGCATGTTTATTCTCAGGTATGAATTAAGTCTTCCGCTGTGCATTTGCTCAATTTAAGGATATTACTTGGAGTCGATCATCGCAATGGGACCAAATGTTAATGACTTCGTCCAGGTGGATAAGGACGGGTCTTTACAGGTGGTATCAGAGCTGGTTTAATACCGTTTATTAGCGGGTTAATCGTAGAGGGGGTTCTCACAGTGTTACCTGTGACGAAGCATTGGCTCTTACTCCTCGCGGTCCCTATTAGGGTTGGCTGTACGTTGCCGAGAGGCGGGCCGTAAAATCAGTGTCTGAGGTACGCTCAGTGGTCACCAGGCGGTTAGCTGGGAAGGCACTGAGTGGGATGCATCCCCACTGTTTTTACAGGTGGTATCAGAGCGTTGGTCCTAGCGAACCAGGTCTTGCATTAGTGTGTCTAACTGATAGTTGTTAGGATGCATTAGCGAGTTTGGACTTCGACCTTAGCTGCATATTATAAGTATTGTATATCATTCCTAGTGGAAAATTTCCTGCTAATCATTCCTAAGTCTAGACACGCCTTACTGCCTTTATTGCATAGATAGTGTATAGACAAATTTATATCTTAGCGTATCTATTACGGTAAACTTTGCTTGATATCTTCCGTAAATTTCTCTGTAATTTAAGGGATCCTGGTACTATATATATCTAGGCATATTCTGCATTGAGAATACCATCCAACTATCATTTGCTGTCACTTAGCTTTTCATACCAAAAATCTTTTCTGTGATCTCGTACGATGGCCTCTACGAATCGACCAAGTTCTTCTGACTCCGAAGATAGCGTGACGGGAGCGCACCAACCGATCAACTACCATGATTTCTTTAGAAAATGGGGATGGGTTCGCGAAATACTTACTCTATGGAGAAATGAAGAAGGTACTCCATATCACGAGCCGAACTTACCACCTAACGTCGGAGTGCTCGACCCGCTCACCGGCGAACCTGTTCGCAACATCGTTTATACCCTTTTTGCAAGAATTTTTCATCTTGAGGCTACCATTAACGGAACTAGAGAAGATATCCGACCTCTACCTCACACTGATAACCAACCAGGGTTAGTAGAAGAAGTTAAAGAACTCCGAGCTCGAGTGTTAACTTTAGAGAGCACGGTACACAATTTGCAAGCACTAGCAGTATCATTAACAACAGCACCAGTACCATCAACAATCCATGCCTCGACGTCTCATTCTATACCTTGAGTACAATCATCGTTCTACGTATCGTTCTACATCATTTATCTTCGTTCGACATGGCTATTATGTAATCTCTAATGTTTTAAAGATTATATATTCTTGCTCCAACGGTAAAACAAATGAATTTAATATCATATTGACTCATTAAATCCATGGTTACATCTGAAGAAAATATATATGTAGGTATATTTTCATAAAGATTGTAATTAAAAAAAAAAAAATTTCTTTCGTACAAACTGTTAATGGTGAAAATATTTTTAACGGGTAGGTAATACCCGAAGAATATTCAGATTTCACATTAATAAGTTACACTGTACATTCTTCGAAGCTGATTCAACAGTCGTTTACTATCCTACTTACATCCACCGATATACAAATCCGTTCACCACAGAATAACCATATTCATCCAATTTCATATTTGGATTTTGATTTATCAGAATCCAACAAGTGGCATAATGAAGAAAACATTTGACAAAATAAAATTTGTTAGAAACAAACAAATTAACTATGAGGAATTTTGTTAAGAATCCACGCTAACTGTTCCTAGCTAACTGTTAATTCCTTATTACATTTTAATTATCGCAATTTAATTATCGCAATTTACATTCTCGCAATTTTATTTATCGTCATTTAATTTCTGTTATTTATTTTACGCACTTTAAATAACGGGACACGTATACAAGGTTTCGACATATCATATTGACCCATCTATATATTTATCTTGGAACAACCATAGACACTCTATATACAAATGATGGAGTTAGCTATACAGGGTTGAGGTTGATTCCAAAATATATATATAGTTTGAGTTGTGATCAATACTGAGACCGGTACACGGGTCATGATACGTATTAATTAATTCGAATATTATATATTAAACTATATATGAATTATTGGACTGTTAACTGTGGACTATTGACTTTGGACTAATAATATTGGACAATTAAAATGAATTAAAATATTGATTATAACATATGAAACTAAACATTTTTTCAAGTTTGCCACTTGATTTCATTTCAAACTTCATTTGTATCTTGGCGATTACAATCTGCGTTCAAACCTTTCATGATTCTTGAAAACACCTCAAACGAGAGGATAAACCAACTACACCTCATCCACGAAAGGAAGGAATAATACCTATAGTTATGCATCTGAACTCTCGGAAACTGAGTGAACGTTTAACACATAGTTGTGCTAACTCCTATAGTGTTATTATTACCCAAAATAACTTTGCAGTTCTTCTTTAAAGTAGCAAATTTTGTCACAGCTCTGGCAAGACAACTCCAATTTTTCGTTCGAAACAACCTTATTATAACCTTGTTATATATGCATGTTCATTTATTGTTACCGGAGAACCTTTTACATTCCATCATATTACCAGCAGACGTAGCAGCAATCTCGTTGCTCCTTGACTTAAATCTCTCAGACAAATCACTATATTTATCTATTGAAGTTTTATTAGCGTTCCTACGTCAACATTCATATATCTATATATAACGCATATCTTCTGGACCGATGAATTTCAACTCGGAATATCTGAATTCCTGAAAAGCACTCTAGCTTACGAATCATATCTTTGAGTTCTGAAAATGCTGATGAAGAAGCAAAAGTTGTAGATGGTCTTAATGGCCAAAAGTTTGATGATAAAGAATAGAGTGTTGGAAACACTCAATAGAAAATTGGTACTGAAAAACAGATTAAGAAAACCATGAAGGAGACGGTGGACAAATCACAAAGACTAAGCCTGTACTTAACGAATCTAGATGATTCAGTATCTGCTAAAACCTTTAAACGAATATCTTGCTCCTACTTATTCTAAATCCTTGCGGAAGGATTTTCTTCATCAACCTTCGATCTTAGAAATTCCAAAATATCGTCAAAAATATTTTCGATATTTCTGAAGATATATTCATAAATATTCTTGTCCGAAACTATCTGTCTCTTCGTGCTATCTGTGTCACATCCTAAAAGAAACTGTTTTAGTTTCTATATTCTTCAAAATTCAAGTTAAATTATGAATGATTTCCTAGAGAAGTGTTGGGAATTGAAGCATGAGTTAGTATAATATAATGACTTCAGGCCAACGTGATTATATCACAGTAAGTCATGCTAAATTTCTAATGTAACGTGATGGTGATTCACAGACCTTATCCTCATCATGTGCCATGTTACATGACTCTTTCATTCTACTTAATTTCTAAGCATATCACGAAAATATTTCCTTAATATTTCTGTTCTTCTGTAACTCCGACAATCTGCTAATAAATCGTGCGATTACATTTTCTTTCTGTTTAGAAGATTTCTTTAAATTCCTTGAATTCTAAAAATCAACCTTGCTATGTCAGAAGTTAAGACGAACCTCTAATCACTTTATTTCACTCTTTTATGATAGCTTCACTCGTACGCTTTACATAATCGAACCGTTTTATCTATATTAATTAATAGTGATAAAACTCTATTTATCAACTCATATTCGTCATGAAAACATTTTTAGTATTAGCCATGACAACCTCGATTAAATTTCGGGACGAAATTTCTTTAACGGGTAGGTACTGTCACGACCCGGAAAATTTCAATTAATTTTGAACCAAACTCATGATACGATTTCATAATTATGACATGTTAAGCAAAGTCTGTTAGGTTGGATCTCAAAAATTTTGAACTGTTTCATATATTCATTTGACCCTCGACTATTCCCGACGATTCACGAACAATTATATGTAATTAGATATGTATGTATTTGTATATATATATAATAATAATAATTGGAAATATAATTTGAAATATTATATGTTGTTGTTATTAAGATTAAATATGTAAAATAAATATAAAAAATAATAAAAAATAAAAATAGGATATTATAATAATTATTATTTAAAACAAATTTATATATATAAATACAGATATTTAAACTAAAATTTTTGGAATTTGTCTATGAACTTTTATCCGCTACTGCTTAACAATTGAGTACGAAATCCGTTCCGTGAAAGAAATATTAAACCAATAGTAATAGGTGGGTAACAGATTACACGTTTTATATTTAAATTATATTATAATTATTATTATATTATAATTCAGTTAACGATTTCAATCATATATACTGTGCTTAATTGGAATGATTAATTGATTGAAAGCAACTTATCACATTATCAATTCATCCGTGAACATGACAAATATCATTGAGTAATACTGTGCAAAAAGTAAATATCTACGTACTGTGCGTTCAGTTGATATCATTCAACTCACATATATGTTTATACATACACTTGAACGAGGGATAGTTAGATAAACCACAAACACTTCTCTTCAACTTATTCATTCCTTCTTCTTTTCTTTGCCATCAACCGAACCATCTTCTTTATGTTCTTCCTCGTCGCTATCATAACCATGACAACCTTCAAACACCACCTTCTTCTTCAATGACACCGAACCCATGACCACCATCTTATGATATTCTTTTTCTTCCTACTTGATCACCTAAACCGACACCCATGATCATACCATCGTGAACCCAAACAAACTCACGATCACGAGCACCACATGCTTTCTTTCTGTTTCAGTTTTGTGACGGGCCGAAGGATCACCCCAACCGTTACCTTCATCACCATCACCTTAACCGTTTTGAAACCCACCTGCAAATCATCGTGTACATACATTTGTTTCTGTTTTATTTACGAGACCAAAGCCAACCGAAAAGAAAACCATCATCATCACCCACAAATTATTTTCTCCTGTTCGCAACTAGTTATCAGCAAACCTGATGTGGAAGACGATGAACAGTAGCAAAGAGAGGATGATACTTCAATATTGATAATGATACGTTTATATATTTTTTTTTTTCTTACTGGCCGACAAAACCCTAAAGTCCCACTACCAATCCTAAATCGTTCCTGTTATTTATCTAAATAAACCGAAACCTTTTATTATTGAATTTTGCAATATGGATCAATTAATCTGTATTTAGATTGGGCTTTAGGAATTCATTTGATCACTGTAAACGGGTTAGCACATCGTGGGCTTGTTAAATGGGCTGTGATCCATGTAAATGTGGACTATAAATGTCCTGATCGATTCATGTTGAGAAGAGAAAAAGGAAATGAATAGATACATAGGTTATATAGTTTAATTCGGCATTATAGATCAGAAAAATGTAAACAGTTAAGCGGTTAAGAGTGTTGATGGTTGAGCGGGAGGTTGGGGGTTCGAGCCCCATCTTGGATGATTCTTTTTATCACGATTTTAAAGGGTATACATTCCTAATTTTACTTTCTAATTATTATTATTGTTAATATTTATTGTTAATATTAATTATTACTATTAGTTTGATCATTAGTAATGTTGTTATTGATATTGTTATTATTATTACAAATACAAGTATTAATTATCATTATTATATTATTATGATTATAGTTACAAATTTAGATATTACTATTATTATTGTTGTTAAGATAATTATTATGATTAATAACATACTAAAATGCATTAAATATTGGTAACATCATTATAATTACAATTGTTAGTATCATTATTATCATTATTATAAATATTATTATATAATCATTATTATTATTATTATAAGTATTATCAATGTTATTATATTATTATAAGTATTATTACCATTATCATTAAAAGTATTATTACTAAAATGTTAGAATTATCATTATTATTAATATATGTATTATTAATATTACTAAGATTAAGATTATTAATATTATTATTATCAATATGAAAATAATATAAACTATTAGTTTTTCTTTAATATTAGTATTAGTACCATTATTATTAATAGGATTCTCATTTAACAATGGTATTAGTATTACCATTAAAATGACTATTAAAAAAAAAAATTCTATTAACACTGTCATTATTATTATTATTATCCTTAAATCAGAAATATCACAATTATTATTTTTGCAAACAAAAGATATATATATATATATATATATATATATATATATATATATATATATATATATATATATATATATATATATATATATATATATATATATATATATATATATATATAAATATATTATAAATTCATAATAATATGTTTTATTATATATCAAAGAAGCATTATAATACATTATATGTAATAATAAAAAAATCATATATAAATATTAATCAAAATACATAACTATATATATATATATTTGTTTGATTACAGTTACATGTTTTAATATATATACAAATGATATAGGTTCGTGAATCCGAGGCCAACCTTATACTTGTTCAATGTCGTTCTATATATTTTTACTACAAAATACAGTATGGTGAGTTTCATTTGCTCCCTTTTTAATTGCTTTTGCAATATATATTTTTGGGCTGAGAATACATGCGCTACTTTTATAAATGTTTACGAAATAGACACAAGTACTTAAAAATATATTCTACGTTGAGTTGTACCACTGGCATATTTTCCTGTAGCTTGGTAACTACTATTTACATGGGTATTGTAAACGCGAATCCTGTTGATAGATCTACCGGGCCTGACAACCCCAACCGGACTGGATGACCAGTATTCAACGGTTGCACAGTACTTCGTTTTGGTGACTACACTTGGTACGGTGTAGTGAGATTTCATAATAAAGGGAATATGCGACGTTGATTAAATGTTAAGTATGGTTACCAAGTGCTCAACCACTTAGAATATTTTTATACACTTGCGAGTGTATTATGTTTATGATTATGAAATCTTGTGGTCTATTAAGATATTGAAATGATTGTTATGATAAACTTATGAACTCACGAACCTTTTGGTTGACACTTTTAAGCATGTTTATTCTCAGATACGAATTAAGTCTTCCGCTGTGCATTTGCTCAATTTAAGGATATTACTTGGAGTCGATCATCGCAATGGGACCAAATGTTGATGACTTCGTCCAGGTGGATAAGGACGGGTCTTTACAATATATATTCTAAAAACTGAGCTAAAACACGCGAATTTATAGGACCAGACCTGATACTACTCACCATGCGATCGCATGGCTTTTTGCCTTTCAGGCCATGCGATCGCATGGCTCCTTTTTCCAGCCCACATGTTGTTGTTTGCATTCTGCCGACGGTTTATATAATAATATATAATATATAAATAATTTATATAATTATTTAAATATTATATTTTATTCTTGTGCATAGTAGACTTGTAATTTTTAGTCCGTTACGTCGAGCGTTGAGAGTTGACTTTGGTCCCGGTTTCGGATTTTCGAACGTCCTTGCGTATAATTTAATATCTTGTACTTTGCGTTTTATGTCTTGTACTCTTGTAATTTTGAGATGTTTCTTATCAATAATTGGAACCACTTTGATTGTATTTTGTACTTTTGAGCTTTTTGGTCGTTTGCGTCTTCAATTTGTCGAATCTGTCTTTTGTCTTCACCTTTTATTATTTAAACGAATATCACTTGTAAATAGAACAATTGCAACTAAAAGCTTGTATTTCTTGAGGGATAATGCTATGAAATATATGTTTGTTTTTAGCATTATCAAATATTTCCACACTTGAGCGTTGCTTGTCCTCAAGCAATATAGTCTTGAAATAAAAATATACTAGAATCACTTCTTTATTCTTCACACTTTGTACATCAGTGATTTCTATACGGCGGTATAAACAATGGTAGTAACGATGTGGTTTACAGTCCCACCTGACTATAACAATTTAGATCCTTAAGGAAATTGGATCTTTATGAAAACATTTGATCTTTTGAAAATACGATCTAGCTTTTACCCTAGATAAGTTTTCCGGAATAACCCTTCATCGGTGTTTGCAAAATCTTTTTGTGGGTTTGGTGGGTTTCAGATTTGAAAATTTTAGCTCAAAACTTGCGGTTTTGTGTCACCCACTTGCTATCCTTGTATTGGGAAAGCAACACGTCCAATATACTTGCTCCGTATATTACCTTTCGGTAAACTACCGTCCGGTTGTAAAGGAAAGCGTTGAACAAGCAACTGTTAAGGCAATGTCCCCTGACATGCTTTTAATTATGGTCTATAACGTGTCAGATGCAATTACTATCCTTGGTAGGAGCAATAGTAAAGCTCACCCTATAATTTTTTGGCTTGGCACAAGATCCTGTCTTCGACCATACTATGCAACCAACGTTCTTACGGTTGACACCCGATTTGGTTCAGGTGACCTAATGAATTCCAGGTGAATTCCAAGGATTTTACGTTCAATGGTAATGAACGCATTGAAAATAGGGTTTTCAGAAAACAAATCGGTTTTAATTTGATCAAAATATTTTCTCGTTCAAGCTCGAGTTTAGATATCATCGAATTTCATGAGTTTGTAATTCTCAATCTTTAAGGTCAATCTCTAGGATTGAGTAATATCAGGCTTAAAAGCTGATTTTTGATCTTTAAGGAGATTATCCTTTCTGGGGATCTAATTCATTAGTCTTATCCAGCTAATTTGCACGGCGTCCTCCCCATTTTACAAGACAGATCCTCTCATGGTTAAGATAAGTTTGACTACATGGCGACCCTATTTTATGCTGAGATCCATGGATTTCCTGCTGATTTTAGTGATGACTTTTCTAGATTTTTGGTCAACCTACAGCTGGTCTGGACGACAACTTCATGACCTAAATCAAGAAGCGCGTTTCTTTTTCGGAATACTTTACTTCCTTTTAATGATGGAGTTGATTCATCGTGTAGATCCATCTTTTCTTACAGTAAATCGGGTAAAACTGATTAAATTAGTCTAAAGCAAAAGCATCTTCAGTTATTTGTACAAAATTATGTGATATATGTTTTAAATAACTTGGTATATTTTTCCCACACTTGTCTTTTATTTTCCTTTCTTTGCCTTTTTATTGTCCTCTATTCCATTTTAAATGAATTCTAACATTTTGGTTTGTTTCTCAATTTATGTCCTTTCTGAGGTAACAATAATTTCGGTGTTAACACCTAGTTTTATCGTTCATAAATATGTATAAACATGATTTTGAGTTCATTTAATTGAAAATTTTGAAATTTTTTACTAGAATTGGGTAGTCAGTATATAAGACTAGGGCTGTTCTTTATTATCAGAGAGTACTAGATTCTAATACAACTACTGCTTTACTAGTATTTCTAATGGTAACCAAGTGTTTAAATTTAAAATTTTAAAAATCCGAAAGAATTTAACCCCTTCCCACACTTAAGATCTTGCAATGCCCTCATTTGCAAGAAATCAGTGACAATTTAAATTATTGAGGGTAATTAGCGTAGAAAAATGATTAAGTTTTACCAAAGTTTCCAAACATATTGGCGTTTGTTTGTTGAATGATAAATGGTGCACATCATTTGTTCATTCCGTCTTGTTGTTACATCACATTTGTTTTTCATTTTGTCGTCAAAATTACTAGCTTTTGCTGAACTTAATGCCAGTATTTGAAAATGCGCTGTTTTACCTTGTTGTGTACAATATACATACATACAAATATAAACATGCATGGTAATTTGAAATGGGACTTAAAATTCCACTTTCAAATCAAATATGAAATATTATTACCAAATAATAAAAATATTAAATAATACATTAATGTATCAAAATATAATGTGTTTAAATATAAATAAACAGAAATAATAAAAATAAAAGTCATAAAAATTACCAACAGGAACTAAATCAATCTGGATAGGAGTTCCAGTTCATGTCATCGTCCGGGTTCCATGGTTGGTGATAGGTGTACTGGTATGCCTGGTTAGGGTCGTAGAGAGTATAAGGTGGTCTCATATCGGGCTGGTGTTGAGGATAGTAAGCGGGTCTGGTCGAAACGTAGTGATCCTAAGGTGACAGCTGGCTCATAATCTGACGCTGATGATAGTCCCATCTATCATGCTGTCGTTGCCTGGAATGCTCGTAATCATTCTGGGCTTGCCACTACTCCATCCGACGAAATCTCTCCACGTTTGTCATATCTACCTCCTCTACACGCTGGTAGACATCAGTCATAGCCTCCTGAATGACATCCCTAATGTCACTTACTTCCTCCATCTCCTCATCTGAGCCTCTCTCTACCTGAGGATGACTACCTTCATAGGGTATTGCCTGGTTGCGTCTACTCTTTAATACCCTAGCACCCGCATAAACCCTCAATCCTAAAAGCTCAACCTGCTCCCTACATTCTAAAAGTGGACCCCCTTGGTCCTTATCTACACCTAAATACTCTCCAATGAGAGTAACAAAAATACCTCCTCCAATTATCCCCCCTTCCTGTATTCCTTCAACCATCTTAGACAAATAAAAACCAACACAGTAAGGGATATTAACAAAGCCTCTTGGGTCTCGAATACACTTTAGGTAAAATAAATCATGTAAGGTCAATTTTTCCTTGTTGTGACCTCTCTGTGTAATTGAGTTAGCCAAAAATCTATGAATTATACGAAGCTCGGCTTTGTTAATATGTAAGTAGGTATGTGTTCCTCCCCGCCCAAAAACATTATATTCTGACATACGCCTCCAGACGGCGTTCGCATCAAAATTCCTATCTACCCTTTCACCACGATAAATCAAATTCATACAATCGGGTAGTAGTAATTCACTAGGAGTGTAAATCTGTAATGCCCTGGCCATGTCCAGCATGGACATCCTGTACATCCTACCGCCAAGTATAAATCTAAGAAAACTTCTATCATCTAATCTATCTACATCTACATTTAACGCTATAGTACTCATCAGCTCAACACACCATTCCTTATATACATGTCTACGAATGGTGAATAAGTGTTCCCAATCAGTAAAAGAAGAACTGTCATACCTTTGGATCAAATGCTCCCTAACACGGTCAGCAAGTTGGACCCTTTCCAAAGGATCCCAATCATTTACCCTAGGCACCTCTACATCTTTCGTTTCTAATTTGAATTTATTACTTTGATATGCAGGGTAATCTCTCCATCGTCTATCGAATCTCAGGTCCAAAGGATCCCAATCAATTACCCTAGGCACCTCTACATCTTTCGTTACTAATTTGAATTTATTACTTTGATATGCCGGGTAATCTCTCCATCGTCTATCGAATCTCAGATTAGGATGCAACGTGTGTTCAGGAATCGTTGGGTATTCTACAGGCGGATGCATCGGAAATACTATGATTCATTAACAAACTGTAGCGGATCATAATAAGGTACATGTTGATCAAGCTGATGTTGTGGTTCCTGTTGTGGTTCTTGTTCGGGTTCATATTGCATTTCTAGTTCAGGTTCTGGAGCAGGTCGTCTAGATGATGATGATGAACCTCCAGTATCGGTTCTCTACAAATCACATTAAACACAAAATTTGTGCATCCATATATGCATTAGTGTTAGCAAAATAACAACTTAAAACAATCACAATAACTTGTTAAATCAAAATTAAACTTATACACATTTTCACATTTTTTTACAATTCTACACTTTTTCAAATAAGCACATATGAAAATGTAGACAAAGTTCATAAGAATTTAACTCAAATAACATGTCAAAATAGTCATTACTAACAATTAAACAAGTCTCAATTGGCAATTATATCAAATTAATCAAGTTCATGAATTTTACAACTAAAAAGTCCACTTTAATCTTCAAAAATCATGTTTAGGATTAAAGTTTGGATCATTTAGCTACCTAAACATGTTACACTACTCAATTTAGCAATAATTCATGACAAAAATCGGCCATAACCTGTTTATATCAAAAAACCCCAAATTGCTCAAGAACACAAACCCTAGATTTCTAAAAATTTTGAAGTTTTTGGCTTCAAATCATGTTAAATAGCATCAATCTAGGTTATACATGCATAAAATACTAACAATTTAACTCTAATTTCACTAGAAACTAACAAAATTAAATTAGGTAAAATACAGCTCAAGAACACTAAAAATTAAATTTAAAGAGATTTAGGGGTGTAATTTTTACCTTTTTTGATAAACTTCTGAACAATTTCATGATTAGAGCGAGAATTTTGACGAATTATGGTGAAAAATTGCGAATTTTAGAGGTGATTTGGGAGATGATTCGTGTATGTGTGTGTTGAAAGTGAGAAGGAGCAGAACTCGCTGCCCTTTTTGTTTCTGGCCAAAAATACAGCCTCATGTGATCGCATGAGGTTGTAGTGCAAACCCCATGCGATCGCATGGGGGTCCGGGTACAGTTTTTTTTTTTATATAAAAAACCTTAAAACTTATAAAACATATAATTAATAAATTTTAAAAATTTGTTTCTTTTTAGGATGAGGGCGTTTCAGATCGATGTCCTAGTCCGTCCCTCAACAAAATTTTAAAATTTGTCAATTCAAAGCGCTATTTTAAAAGTAAAGTTTTTTGGGTTTTTTTAAATGTTTTGGCATACTTTAATTCAATAAGATTAAAAATAATGATAATAAAAGTTCTCGTCCCTCCCTTGGGTAGACCAATTTCGGTTCAACAACCTAGTCTTCAACTCACGACGAATTTTTAGAAATCAATTTTTAACTTAGCGAAATAAAGTAAATTTTTGTTTTTAAATTCACACAAAACATAAATTTAAAATGTATAAAATTAAAAATTCATATTAATAATATTAAAAAAATTCACACCAAACTTATATTATATTTTTGTTTTTATTCATACAAACTTATATTAAAAGTATTAATTTTTCAAATATTTACAATTTTAAATATATTAATTTTAAAAAGTTACATTAATAATTTAATATTAATTTTAATTTTAAAAACAAAGTAAAAATAAAATTAAAAATCTTTTTTGTCTTTTATCCCACTTTAATCAATCAAATATTATCAAAAAAATATACGCCCCTCTTTTCGGTAAAGTAATTTCGGCTGTTTTACCTAGTTTTACTCCTGACGAATTTCTGAAATATTTTGGGTTGATTGATTAAAGATATTTATACCTTAAGAATAAATGGTAAATTTTGCAGTGATGTAGTAAATTTTTGTATGATATCAATAATTTCGGTCGTAAAACCTAATTTTACTGAGTACCAATTTAATACTTTATAGCGAACGATTTAGCGTTTATTATCAAAAGGTTAAAAATAAAAATAAAAATAAAAATAAAAACTGAAAACTGTACAAACTTACCTGTGAAATAGAATTCTTAGTGACCTGCTTTAGCCCACTCATAAGATAGTCGGACTAATTGATTTTCCATAGCTACATAGGCATAACCTTGAGCATTCAACGTTTTTCTTCGAAACATATGAACGGTCCATCTCTGCATAAAGTAACAAATTCGGTATTTGAATATGTCTGATTCGTCGAGCATTTTCCTTCGTGTGACCATTTTCCGCATTTGTGACATCTTTCAAGGTGTCGTGCTCTTCTTTTCGCTGCGGATTTTGATTTTCCTTTACCAAAATGTAACTTATTATTTTCGTTCCTGGATTCTTTTCTTACTCCGTCCAATTTACCTCTGATTAATGATACCAATTCACTTGGAAGGGTGTCATTATTACATTTAGTGATCAAAGCGTGTAGCATTATGTAGTGACCCGAACTTTTCCATGTTTATATATATATATTAAATGAAATTGTTATTTACATGATTAAGTGTTTCTAACATGTTAAGTAATCAAACTTGTTAAGACTTGATTAATTGAAATAGGTTTCATATAGACAATTGACCACCCAAGTTGACCGGTGATTCACGAACGTTAAAACTTGTAAAAACTATATGATGACATATATATGGTTATATATATAGTTAATATGATATTATTATAAGTAAACATATCATTAATTATATTAACAATGAACTTCATTTGTAAAAACAAGACTACTAACTTAACGATTTTGAAACGAGACATATATGTAACGATTATCGTTGTAACGACATTTAATGTATATATATTCATATTAAGGTATATACACTCCAATGATCAGCTCTTAGCAGCCCATGTGAGTCACCTAACTTATGTGGGAACCATCATTTGGCAACTAGCATGAAATATCTCATAAAATTACAAAAATATGAGTAATCATTCATGACTTATTTACATGAAAACAAAATTACATATCCTTTATATCTAATCCATACACCAACGACCAAAAACACCTAAAAACACTTTCATTCTTCAATTTTCTTCATCTAATTGATCTCTCTCAAGTTCTATCTTCAAGTTCTAAGTGTTCTTCATAAATTTTACAAGTTCTAGTTTCATAAAATCAAGAATACTTCTAAGTTTTCTAGCTTACTTCCAATATTGTAGAGTGATCATCCAACCTCAAGAAATCTTTCTTATTTACAGTAAGATATCTTTATAATATAAGGTAATACTCATATTCAAACTTTGATTCAATTTCTATAACTATAACAATCTTATTTCGAGTGGAAATCTTACTTGAACTTGTTTTCGTGTCATGATTCTACTTCAAGAACTTTCAAGCCATCCAAGATCCTTTGAAGCTAGATCCATTTATCTCTTTTCCAGTAGGTTTATCCACAAAACTTGAGTTAGTAATGATGTTCATAACATCATTCGATTCATACATATAAAGCTATCTTATTCGAAGGTTTAAACTTGAAATCACTAGAACATAGTTTAGTTAATTCTAAACTTGTTCGCAAACAAAAGTTAATGCTTCTAACTTGACTTTTAAAATCAAATAAACACATGTTTTATATCTATATGATATGCTAACTTAATGATTTAAAACCTGGAAACACGAAAAACATCGTAAAACTGGACATACGCCGTCGTAGTAACACCGCGGGCTGTTTTGGGTTTGATAATTAAAAACTATGATAAACTTTGGTTTAAAAGTTGTTCTTCTGGGAAAATGATTTTTCTTATGAACATGAAACTATATCCAAAATCATGGTTAAACTCAAAGTGGAAGTATGTTTTTCAAAATGGTCATCAAGACGTCGTTCTTTCGACTGAAATGACTACCTCTTACAAAAACGACTTGTAACTTATATTTTAGACTATAAACCTATACTTTTTCTATTTAGATTCATAAAATAGAGTTCAATATGAAACCATTGCAATTTGATTCACTCAAAACGGATTTAAAATGAAGAAGTTATGGGTAAAACAAGATTGGATATTTTTTATTTTTGTAGCTACGGGAAATATTAACAATTCTATACAAATCATATCCTAGCTAACTTATATTGTATTATACATGTATTCTAATATATTATGTAATCTTGGGATACCATAGACACGTATGCAAATGTTTTGACATATCATATCAACCCATGTATATATATTATTTGGAACAACCATAGACACTCTATATGCAGTAATGTTGGAGTTAGCTATACAGGGTTGAGATTGATTCAAAAAATATATATACCTTGAGTTGTGATCTAGCCTGAGACGTGTATACACTGGGTCGTGGATTGATTCAAGATAATATATATCGATTTATTTCTGTACATCTAACTGTGAACAACTAGTTGTAGGTTACTAACGAGGACATCTGACTTAATAAACTTAAAACATCAATATGTATTAAAAGTGTTGTAAATATATTATGAACATACTTTGATATATATGTACATATTTGTTATAGGTTCGTGAATCGACCAGTGGCTAAGTCTTACTTCCCGACGAAGTAAAAATCTGTGAAAGTGAGTTATAGTCCCACTTTTAAAATATAATATTTTTGGGATGAGAATACATGCAGGTTTTATAAATGATTTACAAAATAGACACAAGTACGTGAAACTACATTCTATGGTTGAATTATAGAAATCGAATATGCCCCTTTTTATTAAGTCTGGTAATCTAAGAATTAGGGAACAGACACCCTAATTGACGTGAATCCTAAAGATAGATCTATTGGGCATAACAAACTCCATCCAAAGTACTGGATGCTTTAGTACTTCGAAATTTATATCATATCCGAAGGGTGTCCCGGAATGATGGGGATATTCTTATATATGCATCTTGTTAATGTCGGTTACCAGGTGTTCACCATATGAATGATTTTTATCTCTATGTATGGGATGTATATTGAAATATGAAATCTTGTGGTCTATTGTTACGATTTGATATATATAGGTTAAACCTATAACTCACCAACATTTTTGTTAGCATGTTTATTCTCAGGTGATTATTAAGAGCTTCCGCTGTCGCATACTTAAATAAGGACAAGATTTGGAGTCCATGCTTGTATGATATTGTGTAAAAACTGCATTCAAGAAACTTATTTCGTTGTAACATATTTGTATTGTAAACCATTATGTAATAGTCGTGTGTAAACAAGATATTTTAGATTATCATTATTTGATAATCTACGTAAAGCTTTTTAAACCTTTATTGATGGAATAAAGGTTATGGTTTGTTTTAAAATGAATGCAGTCTTTGAAAAACGTCTCATATAGAGGTCAAAACCTCGCAACGAAATCAATTAATATGGAACGTTCTTAATCAATAAGAACGGGACATTTCAGTTGGTATCCGTGCGTTGGTCTTAGAGAACCAGAATTTTGCATTAGTGTATCTTATCGAGTTTGTTAGGATGCATTAGTGAGTCTGAACTTCGACCGTGTTTACTTGAAAAATGATTGCTTAACAAATTTTGTTGAAAACTATATATTTTTAACATGTGAATATTATGTGATATATTAATCTCTTAACGTGTTTGATATTATGTGATAGATGTCTACCTCTAGAAAAAGTCCAATTGACTCACCTAATAATAATGAAGAGTCAAATGTAATTTGGAATGATTCGTGGACTGATTCACAAGTTCCCGAAGAGGAACCGGAAGAAGAGTCGGAACCGGAAGAAGAATTGGAACCGGAAGAAGAATCGGAACCGGAAGAAGAAATAGAACCAGTAGGGGAAATAATAAAACGGTTAAGTAGAAGAAAATCCTCAACCAACTGACTAAAGTTAATTATGGTCAATGGTGTTTTCGCCAAGGAAGCAAAGTATTGGAAGGATTACCAATTCTCCGATGAATCGGATCCCGACAAGGATTCCGATGATGTTATAGAAATTACCCCCACACAATTTAATAAGGCAAAAGAGAACAATAAGGGAAAGGGCATAAAAATAGAGAAATTTGATTCCAAACCCGATGAACTTTATATGTATCGTCAACACCCGTATTTCTTAAGTTGTGACAATAACCCGGGAACCTCTAAACCACCAGGTTTTTCTAAACCAATGTGGAAAACGACGGCTCGTATTAGGGGAACATCATATATCCCTAGAAACTTGGCAAAAAGAACCAAAACCGAAGAAGAAGAAACGAGCGAGTCGGAATAAGATAGTTGTATTCGTGTGGTGTAATATATGTAATATAGTGTGCTTATGCTTTATGATATATGTAAAAATTGCTTGTATTAATAAGTATTTTTTAATGAATCTAACTCTTGTCTATTTTACAGAATAAAAACACAAAATGGATAGACAACCCAATATTTTAAGAGACCTACCCGGAGACATGATTGATGAAATCTTGTCTAGAGTCGGTCAGAATTCCCCGACACAACTATTTAAGGCGAGATCAGTTTGTAAGACATTCGAAGAACGTTCCAAGAATGCCTTGGTTTATAAAAGGCTTTCGTTCGAAAGATGGGGGATATCACATTGGGAAATCCATAAGTTACGATGTGTTTACTTTGACGCATATATTGCGGGGAACCCAAATGCTATTTTACGCAACGGGTTAAGAAATTATTTTGACTCAATATATTCGAATATAGGACTTCGTGATTTAGAAAAAGCGGCTAACATGCAACATAAAGAAGCATGTTATGCTTACGGGTTAGTAATGTTCGCTTCTCACCAAAGTGAGAACAAGAACATCGGGCTACAACTATTAAACAAAACGTTCCCACAAGTGACGGAGTCGGTAATTGGGGTAAGAAATGAGGTTTTTAGGTTATTACGAGACTGTTGGTCATTACGTAACCTTCATCCTTTTGACGACGTTACAACACATTGTCTTACTATCCGTCACAACGGTTATGTTCCAAAAAACCAAGGATGGGAAGTGGTATTAGTAAAACCAGAATGCATGACTTGTTTCTGGACGTATGAATTACGTGTCTTTATTGCCTTTACTGAATGCCTTATTTATTAACTAGAATTATCTTCGCAACTACTTTGTATCAAAGTTTTATGTGCTATATTTCATGCCATATGTAAAATAGCGGTATTGTAAGTTTGCAAGTTATTGTATAAAGGTTTGAATATGATTTTTTTTTTTTTTTGTGATTAGTTTTTCATATAGAATTGTAGTAGTTGAAATGGTATGTTAGCTACTAAGTATGAACTTAACGGGTAGGTACTACCCGAATTAAAGAGTATAAAACGCTAATATGAAGAAAGAGCTTTTATAAATAAGTTCATATTACGCTACGAAATACTATTGACTACTCTTGATATTCTATATGATTAACTCGTTTCATTTGACTATTTTGAAGGAAATGGCACCGACTACTCGACACACCTTGAATATGAGCAAAGAGGAATTTCGTGCCTTTCTTGCTTCAAACATAGCCGCAGTACAGGCCGCGCTACATACCAACAATAACTCTGAATCTAGCAATACAGCTAACGGCGCAAGAAATCGTGTAGGATGCTCCTACAAGGAATTCACTACCTGCAAACCTTCAGAATTTGATGGGACCGAAGGACCAATCGGATTGAAACGGTGGACCGAGAAAGTTGAATCGGTCTTTGCCATAAGTAAGTGTGCTGAAGGAGACAAAGTGAAGTACGATACGCATACCTTCACAGGTATTGCGTTAATATGGTGGAATACCTATCTAGAGCAAGTGGGACAAGATGCTGCTTACGCGCTACCGTGGTCAGCATTCAAGCACTTGATGAACGAGAAGTACCGTCCTAGAACCGAGGTCAATAAGCTCAAGTCAGAACTTAGAGGGTTACGAACACAGGGATTCGATATTACTTCGACCGAAAGACGATTCACAGAATTGTGCCTATTGTGTCCGAGAGCGTTCGAATATGAAGAAGAGAAGATCGACGCGTTTGTGAAAGGGTTACCGAAGAGAATCCAAGAAGATATAAGTTCACACGAGCCTGCCTCCATACAAAAGGCATGTAGAATGGCTCATAAACTAGTGAACCAAATTGATGGAAGAATTAAAGAACAGGCGGCCGAAGAGGCCAACGTGAAGCTAGTCAAAAGAAAGTGGGAGGAAAACGGTGATAAGAGTCACCAAAACAACAACAACTATCCCAACAATCGCAACATCAATCGCAACTACAACAAACGGCAAAATAACAACAACAACAACAACTACAACAATCATTCCAACAACAATAACAACCGCAACAACAACAAAAAATCAGAAGCAGCTATGCCAAAGGTGTGAAAAGTATCACTCGGGGTTCTGCACCAAATTTTGCAACAAGTGTAAAAGAAATGGTCATAGCACGGTGAAGTGTGAGGTCTACGGACCAGGGGTTAACAGAACGAAGAGAACAAATGATGTCGGAACGAGTAATGGCGGAGCAAGTAGTGCCGGAGCAAGTTATGCCAATGTAGTTTGTTATAAATGTGGAAAACAGGGCCACATTATTAGAAATTGCCCGAACCAGGAGAATACGAATGGACAAGGCCGCAGAAGAGTTTTCAATATTAATGCGGCAGAGGCACAGGAAGACCCGGAGCTTGTTACGGGTACGTTTCTTATTGATAATAAATCTGCTTACGTTTTATTTGATTCGGGTGCAGATAGAAGCTATATGATTAGAGATTTTTGTGCTAAATTAAGTTGTCCATTGACGCCTTTGGATAGTAAATTTTTACTCGAATTAGCAAATGGTAAATTAATTTTAGCAGATAATATATGTCAGAATCGAGAAATTAAACTGGTTAGCGAAACATTTAAGATTGACTTGATACCAGTAGAGTTAGGGAGTTTTGATGTGATAATCGGTATGGACTGGTTGAAAGAATTGAAAGCAGAGATCGTTTGTTACAAAAATGCAATTCGCATTATACGAGAAAAAGAAAAACCCTTAATGGTGTACGGAGAAAAGGGCAACACGAAGCTACATCTTATTAGTAATTTGAAGGCACAAAAACTAATAAGAAAAGGTTGCTATGCTGTTCTAGCACACGTCGAGAAAGTACAAACTGAAGAAAAGAGCATCAATGATGTTCCCATCGCAAAAGAATTTCCCGATGTATTTTCGAAAGAATTACCGGGATTACCCCCACATCGATCCGTTGAATTTCAAATAGATCTTGTACCAGGAGCTGCACCAATAGCTCGTGCTCCTTACAGACTCGCACCCAGCGAGATGAAAGAACTGCAAAGCCAATTACAAGAACTTTTAGAGCATGGTTTCATTCGACCAAGCACATCACCGTGGGGAGCTCCTGTTTTGTTTATCAAGAAGAAAGATGGTACATTCAGGTTGTGTATCGACTACCGAGAGTTGAACAAACTTACCATCAAGAACTGCTACCCACTACCGAGAATCGATGACTTATTTGATCAACTACAAGGCTCGTCTATTTATTCAAAGATTGACTTACGTTCCGGGTATCATCAAATGCGGGTGAAAGAAGATGATATTCCAAAGACTGCTTTCAGAACACGTTACGGTCATTACGAGTTTATAGTCATGCCGTTTGGTTTAACTAATGCACCAGCTGTGTTCATGGACCTTATGAACCTAGTGTGTGGACCATACCTTGACAAGTTTGTCATTGATGACATACTTATTTACTCAAAGAATGACCAAGAACACGGTGAACATTTGAGAAAGGTGTTAGAAGTATTGAGGAAGGAAGAATTGTACGCTAAGTTTTCAAAGTGTGCATTTTGGTTGGAAGAAGTTCAATTCCTCAGTCACATAGTGAACAAAGAAGGTATTAAGGTGGATCCGGCAAAGATAGAAACTGTTGAAAAGTGGGAAACCCCGAAAACTCCAAAACACATACGCCAGTTTTTAGGACTAGCTGGTTACTACAGAAGGTTCATCCAAGACTTTTCCAGAATAGCAAAACCCTTGACTGCATTAACGCATAAAGGGAAGAAATTTGAATGGAAGGATGAACAAGAGAAAGCGTTTCAGTTATTGAAGAAAAAGCTAACTACGGCGCCTATATTGTCATTGCCTGAAGGGAATGATGATTTTGTGATTTATTGTGACGCATCAAAGCAAGGTCTCGGTTGTGTATTAATGCAACGAACGAAGGTGATTGCTTATGCGTCTAGACAATTGAAGATTCACGAACAAAATTATACGACGCATGATTTGGAATTAGGCGCGGTTGTTTTTGCATTAAAGACTTGGAGGCACTACTTATATGGGGTCAAAAGTATTATATATACCGACCACAAAAGTCTTCAATACATATTTAATCAGAAACAACTGAATATGAGGCAGCGTAGGTGGATTGAATTGTTGAATGATTACGACTTTGAGATTCGTTACCACCCGGGGAAGGCAAATGTGGTAGCCGACACCTTGAGCAGGAAGGACAGAGAACCCATTCGAGTAAAATCTATGAATATAATGATTCACAATAACCTTACTACTCAAATAAAGGAGGCGCAACAATGAGTTTTAAAAGTGGGAAATTTAAAGGATGAAATACCCAAAGGATCAGAGAAGCATCTTAATATTCGGGAAGACGGAACCCGGTATAGGGCTGAAAGGATTTGGGTACCAAAATTTGGAGATATGAGAGAAATGGTACTTAGAGAAGCTCATAAAACCAGATACTCAATACATCCTGGAACAGGGAAGATGTACAAGGATCTCAAGAAACTTTTTTGGTGGCCGGGTATGAAAGCCGATGTTGCTAAATACGTAGGAGAATGTTTGACGTGTTCTAAGGTCAAAGTTGCGCATCAGAAACCATCAGGTCTACTTCAACAACCCGAAATCCCGGAATGGAAATGGGAATACATTACCATGGATTTCATCACTAAATTGCCAAGGACTGCAAGTGGTTTTGATACTATTTGGGTAATAGTTGATCGTCTCACCAAATCAGCACACTTCCTGCCAATAAGAGAAGATGACAAGATGGAGAAGTTAGCATGACTGTATTTGAAAGAAGTCGTCTCCAGACATGGAATACCAATCTCTATTATCTCTGATAGGGATGGCAGATTTATTTCAAGATTCTGGCAGACATTACAGCAATCATTAGGAACTCGTCTAGACATGAGTACTGCCTATCATCCACAAACTGATGGGCAGAGCAAAAGGACGATATAAACGCTTGAAGACATGCTACGAGCATGTGTTATTGATTTCGAAAACAGTTGGGATCGACATCTACCGTTAGCAGAATTTTCCTACAACAACAGCTACCATTCAAGCATTGAGATGGCGCCGTTTGAAGTACTTTATGGTAGAAAGTGCAGGTCTCCGATTTGTTGGAGTGAAGTGGGGGATAGACAGATTACGGGTCCGGAGATAATACAAGAAACTACCAAGAAGATCATCCAAATTCAACAACGGTTGAAAACCGCCCAAAGTCGACAAAAGAGCTACGCTGACATTAAAAGAAAAGATATAGAATTTGAAATTGGGGAAATGGTCATGCTTAAAGTTGCACCTTGGAAAGGCGTTGTTCGATTTGGTAAATGAGGGAAATTAAATCCAAGGTATATCGGACCATTCAAGATTATTGATCGTGTCAGACCAGTAGCTTACCGACTTGAGTTACCTCAACAACTCGCAGCTGTACATAACACTTTCCACGTCTCGAATTTGAAGAAATGTTTTGCTAAAGAAGATCTCACTATTCCGTTAGATGAAATCTAAATCAACGAAAAACTTCAATTCATCGAAGAACCCGTCGAAATAATGGATCGTGAGGTTAAAATACTTAAGCAAAACAAGATACCAATTATTAAGATTCGATGGAATGCTCGTAGAGGACCCGAGTTCACCTAGGAATGAGAAAATCATATGAAGAAGAAATACCCGCATTTATTTCCAGAACATACGTCAACACCTCCAACTGCTTAAAATTTCGGGACGAAATTTTTTTAACGGGTAGGTACTGTAGTGACCCGAACTTTTCCATGTTTATATATATATTAAATGAAATTGTTATTTACATGATTAAGTGTTTCCAACATGTTAAGCAATCAAACTTGTTAAGACTTGATTAATTGAAATAGGTTTCATATAGACAATTGACCACCCAAGTTGACCGGTGATTCACGAACGTTAAAACTTGTAAAAACTATATGATGACATATATATGGTTATATATATATAGTTAACATGATATTATGATAATTAAACATATCATTAAGTATATTAACAATGAACTTCATTTGTAAAAACAAGACTACTAACTTAACGATTTTGAAACGAGACATATATGTAACGATTATCGTTGTAAAGACATTTAATGTATATATATTATATTAAGAGATATTCGTACATCATAATATCATGATAATATAATAATTTAAAATCTCATTTGATATTATAAACATTGGGTTAACAACATTTAACAAGATCGTTAACCTAAAGGTTTCAAAACAACACTTACATGTAACGACTAACGATGACTTAACGACTAAGTTAAAATGTATATACATGTAGTGTTTTAATATGTATTCATACACTTTTGAAAGACTTCAAGACACTTATCAAAATACTTCTACTTAACAAAAATGCTTACAATTACATCCTCGTTCAGTTTCATCAACAATTCTACTCGTATGCACCCGTATTCGTACTCGTACAATACAGAGCTTTTAGATGTATGTACTATTGGTATATACACTCCAATGATCAGCTCTTAGTAGCCCATGTGAGTCACCTAACACATGTGGGAACCATCATTTGGCAATTAGTGTGATGCCCCGTACAAAACCATCGTGTACGAATCATCAACAACATGATCATTACAAGGTTAAGTACTATATGCTGTAATAAAAGAAGTTGCATTCACGATAAAAAAGGTGACGTCATAACCGACATCAACTGTTTTACACCAACAGTATGCTTCTACGAATAGCAAGCATGAATAAATTTATGTGACCCTTAGGTCGTTACAAAACATAGACTCAAATGTATTAAAGTTTGAATGCAAGATAAACAGTTCATGCGGTGATAACACTAGAGCAGCGGGTGTCTACGGCAAGACTAGTGATATTGCTCCAAAAGAACATATATTTAGTCACAATATCATTCCAAAATGTAATGTTTTTAATTGTAATTTCCTTATTTTTAGTTGTAATTGTTTAAAATAAATAAGTGTGAAGACGAAAGACGAAGATCGCTCGAAAACGAAGATTTAAAGTCGAAAACGAAGATTTAAAAGGCGAAAATGTCCAAAATGCTCAAACGTACAAGTTACACTCCAAGTGGTTTAATTTATCGAAGAAAAACGTCTAAAGATTAACAAGAACGCAAGTCACGGAACGCAAATTGCACGATATTAAATTGTAGGAAAAGACGTTCGAGAAACCGGAACCGAGACATAAACCGGGCGTAAATGTACGAAACATCGGAGCCAAAATTACGAGTCAACTATGCACAAGAATATAATATAATATATATATAATTATATAAAATTATATATATATTATATATATTTATTAAATATGTCGACAAGCTAGTGTACAAAAAATATGTGAGCTGGATCTGGCGGCCATGCGATCGCATGGGAAATAGGCATAAAACCCATGCGATCGCATGGGTTACTGTAGCAGGCCAAAATGCTATAAATACCAGGCCTGTACTCGAGCTTCAAACACACTCTTTTATATTTTCAAATTCAGTTTTTAATTTTTATTTTATGTAATTTAGTTTTAGGAGTAGGAGTAGGAGTAGGAGTAGGTTAATTTAGTGGTTACATTTCTACAAGTTTGGGTAGCGTAACGTTTATTTTACGGGTTTTCAAGTCGAAGTTCTGTCTGTGTAAAGCTACGCGATAAATACTCAATGTAAGTTATGTTCTCCTTTTTAAATTAATGTATTGTAACTAAGTTATTATTATGCTTATTTAAGACGAAGTAATCATGATGTTGGGCTAAAATATTAAGACGGGGTAATTGGGCTTTGTACCATAATTGGGGTTTGGACAAAAGAACGACACTTGTGAAAATTAGATTATGGGCTATTAATGGGCTTTATATTTGTTTAATTAAATGATAATTTGTTAATTTAATATAAAGATTTACAATTGAACGTACCTATAAATAACCATATACACTCGATCGGACACGATTGGTGGGATATTTATATGTACGAATAATCGTTCATTTAACCGAACACGGGAATGGATTAATAGTTAATAGACTTATTAAAACAGGGGTGAATTATGTACAAGGACACTTGGCGTAATTGTTAACAAAATATTAAAACCTTGGGTTACACGCAGTCGATATCCTGGTGTAATTGTTAAACAAAATATTAAGACCTTGTTACAGTTTAAGTCCCCAATTAGTTGGAATATTTGACTTCGGATATAAGGATAATTTGACGAGGACACTCGCACTTTAAATTTATGACCGATGGACTGTTATGGACAAAAACCAGACGGACATATTGAATAATCCAGGACAAAGGACAATTAACCC
The DNA here is from genome assembly GCF_046630445.1 of Rutidosis leptorrhynchoides. Taxonomy (NCBI): domain Eukaryota; kingdom Viridiplantae; phylum Streptophyta; class Magnoliopsida; order Asterales; family Asteraceae; genus Rutidosis; species Rutidosis leptorrhynchoides. The sequence continues at coordinate 104,154,971 of NC_092338.1, read as the reverse complement.
ATGGTAATAAACTAAAATCAACACGTCAAACATCATGATTACAGAAGTTTAAATAAGCATAATTTATATATTTCATATTTAATTGCACTTTTAATTATCGCACTTTTATTTACTGTCATTGTATTTAATTGCACTTTTAATTATCGTACTTTTTAATTATCGCAACTTATATTTTTCATTAGGTTTTAATTATGACTTAAAATATAAAATCGACAAACCGGTCATTAAACGGTAAACCCCCTTTTATATTATTATTATATATAAAAATATATATTTTGTACAAATATAGTTGTTTAAAATATAGTGTAAAATAAGTCGTCTCCCTGTGAAACGAACCGGACTTACTAAAAACTATACTACTCTACGATTAGGTACACTGCCTATAAGTGTTGTAGCAAGGTTTAGGTATATCCCATTCAATAAATAAATAAATAACTTGTGTAAAATTGTATCATATTTAGTAGTATTTCGCAATAAAAATATAACTATTTCATATACACCTCGCACAACATCAAGTTTTTGGCGCCGCTGCCGGGGACTCGGCGAAACGCTATATTTTTAATATATATTTGTATACATATATTTATATATCATTTTTAGAAAAACAATAAAAAAAAAAAAAAAAACCTGGAACCCAGACCCATGCGATCGCATGAGCCGGGTGTTGTAAAGCCATGCGATCGCATGGCCTGATCTGACACGCCAGAAACCCTATTTCAGCATTTATTACGGGGTATTATTTATTATTATTATTATTTAGGGTTATTTATAATAATATTTAGTTTTAGTTTTAATTTAATTTGTAATTTAAGTTTTAATTAGTTTTATAATTATAAAAAAATTAATACTTTTATAAAATATATAATATAAAAATAATATTTTTATAAAATTTATATTTTTATCATTTTAATTACAATTTGTATTTTTATCGTTTATTCGTAATATTTGTATTTTTATCGTTCGTAATTAGTTTTAAGACTAGTATTTTGCCGTAGCTTATTTTATATTTCTAGATTTTTAGGTTTTGTCGTAAAATCACTTAAGTGCCTTTTCTTTAGATTAATATTTAGGTACTTTAGAATTTTGTGACGCTGTTTATAAATTTTAGTACCTTTTAAGTTTCGACGTTTTTCTTTCTTATTTTTATTTTTCGACGTTTTTTGACGCGCTTCTTTTTCTTTCTTATTTCTCGACGATCTAGTTTTTAGGACATAGAATTTTCTATTTCTTCTCTAAAATTTCAAAAACGAAAAAATTATTTTAAGCGGTTAAATTGATAGACATCCAAATTTTATGGTTCGTAGTAATAGTTGGATTTGTTAGTGGCTGAGTTGTGAGCTTCCGATTTAAAGGGTTCTGGCTCCCTACTGCATCTATTGGCTATTCGAAACGTGGGCAAAATCAGAAAAGTCTATTAATTTGATAACTTATATAATTTTTATTTTATAACTAATAGGATAATTAAGTAAATGCACCACATTGTAGCTAAAATTTGGTAAAAAAAAAGCGCATTATGGAAAATCTCGAGAATATTTTGGAAACTCTTTATGACATCCGAAATCAATTTAATCAATACTCTCAAATGGGTGTTGATGACAATTCGCTCAGTCAATCTTGGATCACGAACGACGAAACAATAACTGGTTGTGAAATCTGTGGAGATTATCATTCAACATGGGAATGTTATTATTATGTTCCTATGGAAAATTACGCACCCACGGAACCTGAATGGAACGATTATGAAGAATACAATTCAAATTGGGATTATTCCCAAGAATATTTCCAAACTCAACAACCAGAAGACGAGGAAAATTATGTGTCTGAAAATCTTTTAGACAATATGAAAATCAAACTCGAAGAACTCAATGCTCAAAATGAACAAATGAGAGAGTTTGTAAACCGGCAAGCTGAAACTCTATCAGACTACACACCTGTTGATCTGAGGAGTATTGTGCAAGAAAATCTCATATCATCGAATTTTGATGAATTCGAGAGCTCCGAAATCACCAACTATCCCGATGATACTTTTTATTCAGTTTTACCAATTTCAGAACATATCGACACATTAGCCTCTACCGACGAAATCAACGATCCATCAATGGATGAAGAAGAAGAAGTAAGGGTGACAAATTGGTACTCTTGGAAAAATGATAATGTTGAAAATTTTACCCCCAAGACCAAAATGGTGGGACAGATTAATGAAGAAGAATTTGCTTCGATCCCGAAATTCACTATTCAACAACCTTCCAACCCAATATTCTCAATAGACGAGTCATCTACCGAAGATGAACTACAAGCTTTAATAGATAATGACACCTCGGATTTCACCCAAATGGGTAATAGAGGTGAAAACTTTGATCCCGAGAATAAACGGAAGGAAATGTTAGGAATTGTCCACCCTATAGTATGTATGTCGGTGTATATCGATCCATTTGACCAAGAACCAGAAAAGAGATATATCCATTTACTAAAAGCTACACTTAAAAAAGAATTAAGTAGTGACAATCGGGTGGGTCTAAACTTTAAACCCATTGATATATTTTATACCACCCGAGATGTAAATAAGTGGCTCACTATTTTAATTCGTGGAACTTATTCTACCGACTTCACATGTCGTCAGCTAAGGGTGGGGAAGTCTAACCCCACTTAACGTTAAACTAGGGGTTCGGGTTAGTGCATTACTCGTTAATAAAAATGCACGATTAGGGTAAAAGACGCATTTTCAAAAATTAGCAAACAGTTCAGAAAAGCAACTGTTTTTGAAGAAAAACATGTGTGATAAAACAAGAAGGAATGAACGATGAGGCGTGCCATCTATCATTCGACAACCTTAGTAATTACAAACTGGGTATTTTCAATCACTTTTCTACACTAATCACCCTCATGAATTTATAATTAGAGTCTGATTTCATGCAAATGAGGGCATTGCATGATCTCAAGTGTGGGGAAGAGTTATAAATTCTCTCGGGTTTATACTTGGCTCATTTTCTAAATATTGTGAAAATTTTAAAAATTTTCAACTAAATGAATTCAAAAACATGTTTATATATATTTATGAACGATAAAACTAGGTGTTAATGCCGAAATTATTGTTACCTCGGAAAGGACATAAATTGAGAAACAACTAAAACGCTTGAATTTATTTATTAAGATATAAAAAGACGCATGAAAAAAGCCAAGTGTGGGGAGAATGTACCAAGTTATTCAATTAAAAACTATCTATCACATGTTTCTGTAAAGTTTATTGTAGGTGCTATTGTTTTTGACTAAATTGACTGTTTTACCCGCAATATTATAATAAAGATAAAAGAAAAGATGAATCTACACGATGAATCAATTCCATCATTAAATGGAAGTAAAGTCTTCCGAAAAAGACACGCGCTTCTTGATTTAGGTCAACAAGTGTCGCCCAGACCAGCTGTAGGTTGACGAAAAATCTAGAAAAGTCATCTCTAAAATCAGCAGGAAATCCACGGACCTCAGCATCAAACAGGGTCGCCAAGTGGTCAGACTTATCCTAACCATGAGAGGATCTGTCTCGTAAAATGGGGAGGGCGCCGTGCAAATTAGCTTGATAAGGCTAATGAATCAGATCCCCAGAAAGGATAATCTCCTTAAAGATTAAAAATCAGCTTTTAAGACTGATATTACTCAATCCTTGAGATTGACCTTAAAGATTGAGAATTACAAACTCATGGAATTCGATGATATCTAAACTCGAGCTTGAACGAGAAAATATTTTGATCAAATTAAAACCGATTTGTTTTCTGAAAACCCATTTTTAATGCGTTCATTACCATTGAACGTAAAATCCTAGGAATTCACCTAGAATTCATTAGGTCACCTGAACCAATTCGGGTGTCAACCGTAAGAACGGTGGTTGCATAGCATGGTCGAAGACAGGACCTTGTGCCAGACCAAAAAAAATTATAGGGTGATCTTTACTATTGCTCCTACAAAGGATAGTAATTGCATCTGACACGTTGTAGACCATGAACATCTGCATGTCATTAGACATCGCCCTAACAGTTGCTTGTTCAACGCTTTCCTTTACAACCGGACGATAGTTTACCGAAAGGTAATATACGGAGCAAGTATACTGGACGTGTTGCTTTCCTAATACAAGGTTAGCAAGTGGGTGACACAAAACCATAAGTTTTGAGCTAAAATTTTCAAATCTGAAACCCACGAAACCCACAAAAACATTTTGCATACACCGGTGAAGGGTTATTCCGGAAAACTTATCTAGGGTAAAAGCTAGAATGAATTTTCAAAAGATCAAATGTTTTCATAAAGATCCAATTTCCTTAAGGATCTAAATTTTTATAGTCATGTGGGACTGTAAACCACATCGTTACTATCATTGTTTATACCGCCGTATCAAAATCACTAATGTATAAAGTGTGAAGAATAAAGAAGTGATTCGTGTGATTTAATTTCAAGTTCTGTATTGCTTGAGGACAAGCAACGCTCAAGTGTAGGAATAATTGATATTGCTCCAAAAGAACATATATTTAGTCACAATATCATTCCAAAATGTAATGTTTTTAATTGTAATTTCCTTATTTTTAGTTGTAATTGTTTAAAATAAATAAGTGTGAAGACGAAAGACGAAGATCGCTCGAAAACGAAGATTTAAAGTCGAAAACGAAGATTTAAAAGGTGAAAACGTCCAAAATGCTCAAACGTACAAGTTACACTCCAAGTGGTTTAATTTATCGAAGAAAAACGTCTAAAGATTAACAAGAACGCAAGTCGCGGAACGCAAATTGCACGATATTAAATTGTACGAAAAGACGTTCGAGAAATCGGAACCGAGACATAAATCGGGCGTAAATGTACAAAACATCGGAGACAAAATTACGAGTCAACTATGCACAAGAATATAATATAATATATATATAATTATATAAAATTATATATATATTATATATATTTATTAAATATGTTGACAAGCTAGTGTACAAAAAATATGTGAGCTGGATCTGGCGGCCATGCGATCGCATGGGAAATAGGCATAAAACCCATGCGATCGCATGGGTTACTGTAGCAGGCCAAAATGCTATAAATACCAGGCCTGTGCTCGAGCTTCAAACACACTCTTTTATATTTTCAAATTCAGTTTTTAATTTTTATTTTATGTAATTTAGTTTTAGGAGTAGGAGTAGGAGTAGGTTAATTTAGTGGTTACATTTCTACAAGTTTGGGTAGCGTAACGTTTATTTTACGGGTTTTCAAGTCGAAGTTCTGTCTGTGTAAAGCTACGCGATAAATACTCAATGTAAGTTATGTTCTCCTTTTTAAATTAATGTCTTGTAACTAAGTTATTATTATGCTTATTTAAGATGAAGTAATCATGATGTTGGGCTAAAATATTAAGACGGGGTAATTGGGCTTTGTACCATAATTGGGGTTTGGACAAAAGAACAACACTTGTAAAAATTAGACTATGGGCTATTAATGGGCTTTATATTTGTTTAATTAAATGATAATTTGTTAATTTAATATAAAGATTTACAATTGGACGTACCTATAAATAACCATATACACTCGATCGGACACGATGGGCGGGATATTTATATGTACGAATAATCGTTCATTTAACCGGACACGGGAATGGATTAATAGTTAATAGACTTATTAAAACAGGGGTGAATTATGTACAAGGACACTTGGCGTAATTGTTAACAAAATATTAAAACCTTGGGTTACACGCAGTCGATATCCTGGTGTAATTGTTAAACAAAATATTAAGACCTTGTTACAGTTTAAGTCCCCAATTAGTTGGAATATTTGACTTCGGATATAAGGATTATTTGACGAGGACACTCGCACTTTAAATTTATGACCGATGGACTGTTATGGACAAAAACCAGACGGACATATTGAATAATCCAGGACAAAGGACAATTAACCCATGGTAATAAACTAAAATCAACACGTCAAACATCATGATTACGGAAGTTTAAATAAGCATAATTTATATATTTCATATTTAATTGCACTTTTAATTATCGCACTTTTATTTACTGTCATTGTATTTAATTGCACTTTTAATTATCGTACTTTTTAATTATCGCAACTTATATTTTTCATTAGGTTTTAATTATGACTTAAAATATAAAATCGACAAACCGGTCATTAAACGGTAAACCCCCTTTTATATTATTATTATATATAAAAATATATATTTTGTACAAATATAGTTGTTTAAAATATAGTGTAAAATAAGTCGTCTCCCTGTGGAACGAACCGGACTTACTAAAAACTATACTACTCTACGATTAGGTACACTGCCTATAAGTGTTGTAGCAAGGATTAGGTATATCCCATTCAATAAATAAATAAATAACTTGTGTAAAATTGTATCATATTTAATAGTATTTCGCAATAAAAATATAACTATTTCATATACACCTCGCACAACATCAACTAGCACGACAGCGGAAGCAAATAACCTTAAGCACCTGAGAAAAACATGCTTAAAAACGTCAACACAAAGGTTGGTGAGATATAGTTTAAGTATAACAGTATGTAAGGTAGGCCACGAGATTTCAGTGCTACAAAGAGCGTTTCAAAAACAGTATGATAAAGTATATGTTAACCGTGGGCACTTGGTAACTAACTTAACGTTTATACCCCTTGAAAGTACACTTGGCAAGTACGTATGTCTACGAAGTATTAAACACTCGTTAAATGCTAGCGCTACTAGCCCGAGCGGGGATGTCAAACCCTATGGATCCATATCTAAGATCGTTCACCGGTTCAAAAACCAATGACTAAACGTTACCGAGCTAAAGGGAATGTTTCTGCCGTTATATAACCCACACATATATAAAGTTTAAGTACTCATGCCTAGTATGTAAAACATAAAATCCGCATGTATTCTCAGTTCCCAAAATAAGTTAAAGTAAAAAGGGAATGCTATAACTCACAATGATAAAGTAGCGGTAAAGTATGACTCGGAAAGTAAGCAAGTAATGAAGGTTGTCCAAACGTGAAAGGACCCGTTCATATACATTATAAACGATTCACAATAGTTGATTACATCGCGAGGTATTTGACCTCTATATGATACATTTTACAAACATTGCATCCGTTTTTAAAAGACAAACTTTCTTTACAACGAAAGTTGACGGCATGCACACCATTTCATAATACATCCAACTATAATTGGCTTAATAATAATCTTGATGAACTCAATGACTCGAATGCAACGTCTTTCAAAATATGCCATGAATGACTCCAAGTAATATCCTTAAAATGAGCTAATGCACAGCGGAAGATTTCTTTAATACCTGAGAATAAACATGCTTTAAAGTGTCAACCAAAAGGTTGGTGAGTTCACAGGTTTATCATAACAATCATTTCAATATATTAATAGACCACAAGATTTCCGTTTATAAATATATGTACACTCGCAAGTGTATAAAAGTATTCTATAAGTTGTAGGCACCCGGTAACAAGCCTTAACGTTCATGTTTTACCCTCTGAAGTACACCAGATCAGGTGTGTTTAAAATAACCTCGAAGTACTAAAGCATCCCATAGTCAGGATGGGGTTTGTCAGGCCCAATAGATCTATCTTTAGGATTCGTGCCTACCGTACATAGACAAGTAGTTTAATGTTACCAAGCTAAGGGTATATTTCTGGTTTAAACCCACGTAGAATTAGTTTTAGTACTTGTGCCTATTTCGTAAAACCTTAATAAAAACAGCGCATGTATTCTCAGTCACAAAAATATATATAAAAGGGAGCAAATGAAACTCACAATACTGTATTTCGTAGTAAAAATACATATAACGTCATTTAATAAGTGCAAGGTTGGCCTCGGATTCACGAACGTATCAATATTGAGATTCAATATTGCAGGAAAGTACGTAGACGCAACGGAGATGATAAATACTAGATTGACCTCACGAGCATACCCATGAACCATACCCATCACCTCCATAGCTATAACCCATAATTTCCTTAGCTTCGACTCATTCAAAAAAACTATTTTGAAATCACTCGGACAGCACTCCGACGTAATATTTTATGTATACTAATAATATCTTGAAATAATACAGAGCAAATATATATATATATATATATATATATATATATATATATATATATATATATATATATATATATATATATATATATATATATATATATATATATATATATATATATATCAATTGAGAGAGTTTAGAGAAATATATTTTCAGGTTTCTATGAAATAATGAAACCTATTGAATTCTATTTATAATAGATTTTTGAATTATAAAAGTGAATTATTAAAGTATGAATTATTAAAGTAAATTATTAAAGTATGAATTATTAAAGTGAATTATTAAAGTATGAATTATTAAAGTATGAATTATTAAAGTGAATTATTAAAATATGAATTATTAAAGTGAATTATTAAAGTATGAATTATTAAAGTGAATTATTAAAGTATGAATTATTAAAGTGAATTATTAAAGTATGAATTATTAAAGTATGAATTATTAAAGTGAATTATTAAAGTTAAAGTAAAGTAAAAGTAAAGTAAAGGTAAAGTTAAAGTATAGTAAAAGTATAAAAAACTATGTATGTATAATACGCGTATAAATATATATAATATTAATTTAAATCGTTATATATATTTAATGAAATAAAATATAAATATCGTTATATTTATTATACTGGTTAAGTAATGAGTCGTCAAAAGTGATTCTAGATATTTATAAAAGTTATATACGTTTTAATAATAAAGTTCTTTTTAAACTGAAAACGTCTTTGTACGTTTGAAAATAGATTAATAGAATATTATGGAAACCAATTCTCCACTAACTTTTGTCTAACTTTCGTAAATGACACTTTTTGTTTTTATTTATAAATAGCTTTACAAATTATTCTGAATATCGTTAAGAGGAATAGATTTTCTCAAATCAAAGTGGACCTCTCAACAGAGACTTGTAATCATAATTCAATGTTTCTGATAATTCAATCATTTAATATATTTTTTTTCGTCGAAAATCATATTGAAACAAATACGTTCGTGTAAAGTATTATACGTTTAATACTTTATTAATATTCTCAAGTTATAATATATATATATACATATACATATCTATTTATATATAACGGTTCGTGAATCGTCGGAATTTGGTCGAGGTTATAATGAATGTATGAACACAGTTTAAAATTCTTGAGATTTAACTTAACAAACTTTGCTTATCGTGTCTGAATAATATAAAGATTAAAGTTTAAATTTGGTCGGAAATTTCCGGGTCGTCACAAAACGGGTCCTCAACCTAAGTCAAATAGTACTAAGTCAGTAAATCGTCTGAATAGGTTTAAAAATATGTAAATAAGGTCTTAAGGGTCATCATCAAACAAAAGGCGTAAAGTAAGTTTCGTTCATGAAAGTAGTTTAAAACAAAGGCTGACTTCGATCAGTCACCACGGCCTCTACCCTTACTGAATTAAGGTGAGACCAGTGGCCATGGCTCCGTATATGAGTCCTTTAAGTGTGGTAAAATTTACAGAAGCAAACTCGTCTTCGTATGACCGTGGCGACGGTCTAAGTGCGAGTAGGTCAGAAATTTCTGCACAACGTTAAAAGGACATGGTGACGATCGGAGGGCCATAAATCCTAAACCGTAACTCGGATTAAGACGAGTCCTATATGAAAAATTATCTACTCGAAAAGATATATCTAAAAATCAAGGTTACAGTAGCCCAGGTGTTTGGGTCTGTTACAGAAACCAGAAAACAGTAGGCAGAAGACAGAAAACAGAAAAATAGTGGGTTCCGGTGGTCTTGGTGCTCGATGCTTATCACGGTTCTCATCCTTGATGCATATAGCTGCAAGTGTGAAACTCGTTGATGTGTTTGCATCATTTTCACCAAAGTTTGACCATCATAACCCAAGTGTAAGTCTAAGACATGAAGCACAACTCACTTAAGTGTTGCAAGTGTTTTTATGAACCAAAGTTACATCAAAGTCTTAGATTCAACACATACATGAAATGTAAAAGTAATATTAACCAAGTTTTGACTATTATGACACAAGTGTAGGTCTAAGACATGTAGCACAACTCACTTAAGAGTTGTATGAAGTTTGATGAACCAAAGTTACATCAAAGTCTTAGATCTAACACATACATGAACTTTAAAACTAATAATAAGTTACAAACTTGAAAGTGAACTTATGAATCAAGATCTTAAGTTGTAGAACATAGTTCTTAGTTTGATCTTGAAGATCCAAGACTCAAAAGTCTAGATCTAACATAAGTGTACAAAGTTATAATTAAAGAAAGCTTACTTGTGTGTTCTTGAACTTTCAAAGTTAACTTTTAGTTCAAGATTAATGAGATCAAGACTAACTTGTAGTACTTGACCAACAACAACCAATAATCACAAAATTAAAGTGCAAGTAAATGAAGTAGTAAACTAAATGAACAAGAAACAAATTCATGGGTTGTTCATACTTTAAAGATTCAAACCAAAGTTTGATCTTTAGAAAGTAAACTTTAAAGTTTACTAACATGACTTACAAGTATGATTTGCAACACATGAACTCTAAATCTTTTGAAACAATAAATGTAGAATCATAAACTAGTAAGTTTATGTTCTTGTGTTCTTGAAAATACAAGATATTATGAAGAATCTAACTAGAAAGTTTGATTCTTGTACAAGTATGTAACAACTAACAAATACAATTAACAAAGTAACAACAAAGAAGTAAACAACAATCAAACAAAGATGATGATGAGATGAGGTGTATGGTTTGGTTTTAATCAAGAAAAGAAGAAGATAAAAACTCAAGTTACTTACAAGACTTGAGAGAAAATGAGAGGAAAATAATTGCAAGTAAGAATGTGTGTTTGAGAATGAGAGAAATGCAAGTAAACAAGTAATGAAAAAAAAAGATTTTGAGTCCCTTGTAGACCCCTTGGCCGATGGTCATAGCAATGGGGAGGGAGGAAGGAGTTGTCCAAGGTGTTCTTGCATGTTAAAGTCTAAAAAGGTGGTCATTAGAGGTGATTACATGGGAAAGATGTGGTAACTAGATTCCAACAAAGTTAACTTATCTAGCTTCATTTTAAATGATACTTACATGTTAAAGATGGGCTAAGTAATCCTTGTAAGATGTAGGGTGGGCTTATAAGCCCATGTTCAAGAGTCCATAACATTAATCAAAGTCCAAGTTCAATTAATTAACAAATAAGTCCAATTAAAGCCCAAATAACTAACTAATCACCATAGTTAATTAAAATGATTAATAAAATCAATCATGAATGTAAATAATACTTGAAAATATTATTAGTGTAAGTTTCGCGTGTCACAAAGACGTTTCGGGCAATTAAAGTCAAGTACGGGCAATCATGGCAACATGTAAATGTTATAACATATATTCGTTTAATCACACGTATTAATAATAATAATTATTAATAAATAAACGTTGGAAAATCCAGGGTCATTACAACTAGCATGAAATATCTCATAAAATTACAAAAATATGAGGATACTTCCGCATCATTTGATCCTCTCGCTCCCAGGTAAACTCAGGTCCTCGTTTGGCATTCCATCGTACTCGTACAATCGGAATCTTGTTACGTTTCAAAGTTTTGATCTCTCGATCCATAATTTCAACAGGTTCTTCCACAAAGTAGAGTTTATCGTCAATTGTAAGTTCCTCAAGTGGTATGATAAGTTCAGGTGCAGCAAGACACTTCTTCAAGTTTGACACGTAGAAGGTAGGATGAACTGAGCTCAATTGTGCTGGTAGATCCAAACGGTATGCAACGGGTCCAACACGTTCCAAGATTTCAAAAGGACCAATGTATCGCGGGTTTAACTTTCCGCGTTTTCCAAAGAGAATCACACCTTTCCAAGGTGCAACCTTCAACATTACACGATCACCAACGTTGAATTCAAAGTCTTTACGTTTAAGATCAGCATAACTCTTTTGGCGATCGCGGGCAGTCTTAAGTCTAGCTTGAATCTGAGCGATCTTTTCCATGGTTTCGTGGACTACCTCGGGTCCGGTGATTTGCTTTTTGCCTACTTCGGCCCAAAAAATAGGAGATAGGCACTTACGGCCATACAATGCTTCAAAAGGTGCAGCATTAATGCTCGAGTGATAACTGTTGTTGTAAGAAAATTCGGCGAGTGGCAAATGCCTTTCCCAGGCCTTTCCGAAATCAATGACACATGCACGCAACGTGTCTTCCAATGTCTGAATCGTTCGTTCACTTTGCCCGTCAGTCTGTGGGTGATATGCTGTACTCATGTCGAGACGGGTTCCCATAGCTTCTTGTAAAGAACGCCAAAATCTAGAAGCAAAATGGGGATCGCGATCCGAGATGATCGATAAAGGTACACCATGACGAGATACAACCTCCTTGATGTATAGTTGAGCAAGTCTTTCCATTGTATCCGTTTCCTTCATCGCTAAGAAATGTGCATATTTGGTAAGGCGGTCAACAATAACCTAAATAGTATCGTATCCGCCCACCGTCTTTGGTAGCTTGGTAATGAAATCCATTGTGATCCTTTCCCACTTCCATTATGGGATTTCCGGCTGTTGAAGTAAACCAGAAGGTCTCTGATGCTCGGCTTTAACCTTCGAGCAAGTCAAACACTTCCCAACATAAGTTGCAACGTCTTTCTTAAGATTCGGCCACCAATACTATTCTTTAAGGTCGTGGTACATCTTGCCCGGACCGGGGTGAATCGAATATCTCGATTTGTGTGCTTCATCAAGTATAAGGTTCCGTAGATCTCCATAAAGAGGTACCCAAATTCTTCCGGCATAACATCGGAGTCCAGACTCCCTAACCTCGAATCGAGAAACAAGTATGTTCAAATGTTGAGGTTCGAATGGATGGTGATGTTTAGAGCCCTAACACGAAGAGGTGTCGTCCTCTTCTTTCGGCTTAAAGCATCAGCTACAACATTGGCCTTGCCAGGATGATAACGGAGTTCACAATCGTAGTCGTTGAGCGTCTTGATCCATCTACGCTGTCTCATATTCAGTTGCTTCTGATCAAAGATGTGCTGGAGGCTCTTGTGGTCGGTGAAAATAGTACTCTTAGTTCCATACAAATAGTGTCTCCACAATTTAAGCGCAAAGACAACGGCTCCAAGTTCAAGATCATGAGTAGTGTAATTTCGTTCATGAATCTTCAATTGGCGGGAGGCATAGGCAATAACTTTTGATCGTTGCATCAGTACATAACCAAAACCACTCTTCGATGCATCACAATAAACAACAAAGTCGTCACTTCCCTCGGGAAGTGATAAGATAGGTACGGTGGTTAACTTCTTCTTCAAAGTTTGAAATGTGCGGGTTCCCAAATGAACTTCTTACCCTTGTGAGTCAGTGCGGTCAAAGGACGCGCAATCAGAGAAAATCGTTCAATGAACCTTCGGTAGTAACCGGCGAGACCTAGGAATTAACGAATATGAGTCGGAGTAGTGGGGGTCTCCCACTTTCTGATAGCTTCAATCTTGGTGGGATCAACTTTGATACCCTGGTCTCTCACAACATGACCCAGAAATTGTACTTCCTTCAACCAAAATTCACACTTGGAGAATTTGGCATAAAGTTGCTCTTGTCTCAGGAGTTCAAGTACTAGTCAGAGGTGTTGCTCATGCTTTTCTTCGCTCTTAGAGTAGATGAGAATATCATCTATGAAGACGATAACAAACTTATCCAAGTATGGCTTGCAGACACGATTCATGAGATCCATGAACACGTCAGGTGCATTTGTCAAACCGAATGGCATCACGAGAAAATCATAATGACCATAACGGGTTCTAAATGCAGTCTTCATCACGTCACTTTCCTTCACCCTCAATTGGTGATAACCGGATCGCAAATCGATCTTTGAGTAAACGCTCGATCCTTGTAGTTGATCAAAAAGATCGTCAATTCTAGGAAGAGGATACCGATTCTTGATTGTCAATTTGTTGAGTTCATGGTAGTCGATACACATACAGAAGGATCCATCCTTCTTCTTCACAAACAGAACAGGTGCGCCCCAAGGCGAGAAACTTGGTTGGATAATTCCACGGTCTAACAGCTCTTGTAGTTGACTCTGTAATTCTTGCATCTTGGAAGGTGCGAGTCTATAAGGTGCGCGAGCTACAGGTGCAGCTCATGGCACTAAGTCGATTTGAAACTCTACGGCTCTTGGCGGTGGTAATCCAGGCAATTCCTCTGGGAAGACATCGGAAAATTCGTTCACAATTCGAACGTCGTTCACGCTCTTCACCTCAGTTTCTACCATTTTCACATGTGCTAGGACAGCAAGACGTCCCTTCTTCATAATCTTTTGTGCTTTCAAGCAACTAATGAGGTTCAGCTTCGAGGTACATATCTCTCCGTAGATGATCAGTGGCTCACTGTCTCCTTGTGGTATACGAAGAGCTTTATCTCCATAGATAATATCAGCCCTTATCTTGCTCAACCAATCCATACCGACGATCACATCAAAACTTCCCAATTTGATGGGTATCAAATCAATTTCGAAATCTGCTCCAGCTATGTTGATAATAGCTCCTCGACTAATATGGTCAACTTTATCAAGTTTTCCATTGGCGACCTCGACAAGCATACTCTCTTTTAACGGGACTAACGACCAATTAATCTTATCGCAAAAATGTCTACATACATAACTTCTATCCGCACCAGTATCAAACAAGACAGAAGTTAAAAGATTGTTGATTTTGAATATACCTGTTACCAAATCGGGGTTTTCGCGTGCGTCCCTTGCATTAACATTGAAAGCTCTAGCGCGCGGTGGTCCGCCGTCTTTTCTTTTGTTGGGGCATGCATTTCTGAAATGGCCCATCTGCCCGCATTCGTAACACTTCCTTGGCCCTGTGGGGTTCGGCTTCCCATTCAAAGTGGTGACCTTGCAGTCTTTTTCAACATGCCCAGACCATTGGCACTTCTCGCAGACAACATTGCAATAACCAGTGTGGTGTTTGTAACACCTCTTGCATTGTGGTAAGGTTCCTTTATAGTTCGGGTTCGTGTTGGTGTTGTTGTTGGGGTTTCCACCGTTGTTGTTTCCTCTGAAACCCTCATGTCGTTTCGCCGGGTTCTGTTCATAGTTCCTTCCCCTGTTGTTGTTGTTGTTGTTGTTGTTGTGGTTATCCCATTTGCGCTTCTCACTAGTACCCGCTTCAGACTTAGTTTTCTCCAGTTCATCGATGGTTATTTGATTCATTAAAGTATGCGCCATGCGCATCGCTTCGGGAACATTTGGTGGTTTGGATGAGGTGACGTTTCCCTTAATGCCCTTAGGGAGTCCCCAGAAGTATCTCTCCATTCTCTTGAATTCTGGGGTGACCATTGTCGGACACATCAGGGCTAGCTCCAAAAATCTCCTGTTGTAACCATCAAGGTCGTTCCCAACGGCCTTTAACTGCATGAATTCCATTTCCATCTTTTGGATTTCGGTTCTCGGACAATACTCCTCAATCATGGCACACTTAAATTCTTCCCATGGCGTAGCATATGCCTCATCAATGCCTTGTGCCTGTGCCATTGTGTTCCACCACTTGAGCGCGCCGTCAGACAGCGTGCAAGAAGCAAATTTGGTTTTGTTGTCCTTCAAACAGTTGCTAACTCGGAATACTGATTCAAGTTTCTCGAATCATCTGGTGAGACCAACCGATCCCTCAGTGCCGCTGAAGTTATGTGGTTTACAGCTCTGGAATTCCTTGTAAGTACACCCATTTCGAACGGGTTGAATAACCAGTGGTGGCGGCGGTGGCGGTAGATCTTGGGGTTGCATTTCCGCAATGGCTGCGGCTACACGTTCTTGGATCATCTCTTCAATTTGAGCAGCAGTAGGTGTGGATCGACCGTTAGCCATGGTGTTCTATACAAACATTTTGACTCAAGTCAAAATCCAGCATTCAATATATAATAATATAGTATATAACAACCAACATGTAAACAGCACAACACATGTTAATTAAGTAACGCAAGTTGATACAAGTACCGCAAAACACCATACAGTAACGTAAATAGAACAGTTGTGCAAAAAGTAACATCACAAAGTTTCCATTCATTAATAATAAGTTTCATACATCATGATAGATTCGTACAATACATAAGTGAAATATGAAACTACAACTAGATTACATCATGAAATCTAATACAAAAGGTCCTACGGTGAAGGTGGGTGTAGGATGTCTAAAACCTGAGCCAACTGCTCCTCGAGCTCAGTAACCCGAGCTCGGAGGATTCCCACCTCCCTCCTCAGTTCCTCGTTAGAGGGAGATGGTGGGGCAGGCGGTGCAGGTGGTGCGGGTGGTGTGGGTGGTGCAGACCGCACGAAACGGGGTGCAGACGTTCCGGCTCCAGAAATAGTCAATACGTAATGGGGTGTCTTACGCACTTGTGGGTCGGCAGGGTATGGCACAAGCCGCTTACGATCAGTAACCCTACGACGTTGACCAAACGCGTCAGTGAAGGCTCGTCCTCCGTTGATCCTTGGAATGATGGTACCGTCGAAGCGATATCGCTTCTTCGGCGGGGTGGAGCGTGGCTGAATAGGTATATCAGCAGGGTCCTCATCATCACTGGAGTCGTCTGAGAAAGAGTGATCTGATGAAGAATCGGCGGATGATGAGTCATCCGAATCATGTGGTGGTGGCACTGGTGGCTGAACTGGCAGTCCATGGGCGGCCATCATCTGTCTGTATCTGCCTGGCGGAATCGGCACTAAACGTCCATTAGGAGCGCGTCGGCACGGCATGCACATATGGTTACGGAATGGCCCTTCCCCGAACTCCGCGGGAATCACAACACCACCGATGCGAGGCTGTGGCTCCGAGGGTCCGGGAGCAGACGGAGCTGGAATCTCCGTAGGGTCCACGTGTCCATCAATAGTAGCCACTGGTGCCGGCGCACTACTACTAGCTCCGGAAGACGAAGCGACGGGGTCACTGGTGCGTATCGGGATCGGTGTGTCGGCAGCAGTAGCAGGTGGGGTGGCTGACGAGTCTGGACTGCCCAAAATGATAGCAGGTGGAGTATCCGACATCTGAACAAGGAAAAATAAATTTTTCCATGTCAGTAAGTCATAAAGCAAGCACGTATTAGGCCAACAGTTTAAATCATGTATAACAATAAGTGGCATGGCCATAATAATGAATCCTACAGAAGTAGCATGCAATCGAAAGCAAGTAATATCATGCAGTAGTGAAATCATGTAATAGCATACGGCATATAGCAGTAAAAGTAAGCAGCAGCATGCAGTAAGTTCAGCGGAAACAAGTAAACTAGCAAGTTGTAGATTAGTCCTATTAGTGAATCCTACTCGGGTCGGTCTTAGACTCACTAATGCAACCTAATTTCCTACAACCAATGCTCTGATACCAAATGTGATGCTCCATACAAAACCATCGTGTATAAATCATCAACAACAGGATCATTACAAGGTTAAGTACTATATGCTGTAATAAAAGAAGTTGCATTCACGATAAAAAGGTGACGTCATAACCGACATCAAATGTTTTACACCAACAGTATGCTTCTATGAATAGCAAGAATGAATAAATTTATGTGACCCTTAGGTCGTTACAAAATATAGTCTCAAATGTATTAAAGTTTGAATGCAAGATAAACAGTTCATGCGGTGATAACACTAGAGCAGCGGGTGTCTACGGCAAGACTAGCACGACAGCGGAAGCAAATAACCTTAAGCACCTGAGAAAAACATCAACACAAAGGTTGGTGAGCTATAGTTTAAGTATAACAGTATGTAAGGTAGGCCACGAGATTTCAGTACTACAAAGAGCGTTTCAAAAACAGTATGATAAAGTATATGTTAACCGTGGGCACTTGGTAACTAACTTAACGTTTATACCCCCTGAAAGTACACTTGGAAAGTGCGTATGTCTACGAAGTATTAAACACTCGTTAAATGCTAGCGCTACTAGCCCGAGTGGGAATGTCAAACCCTATGGATCCATATCTAAGATTCGCGTTCACCGGTTCAAAAACCAATGACTAAACGTTACCGAGCTAAAGGAAATGTTTCTGCCATTATATAACCCACACATATATAAAGTTTAAGTACTCGTGCCTAGTATGTAAAACATAAAATCCGCATGTATTCTCAGTTCCCAAAATAAGTTAAAGTAAAAAGGGAATGCTATAACTCACAATGATAAAGTAGCGGTAAAGTATGACCCGGAAAGTAAGCAAGTAATGAAGGTTATCCAAACGGGTTCTCAACCTAAGTCAAATAGTACTAAGTCAGTAAATCGTCCGAATAGGTTTAAAAGTATGTAAATAAGGTCTTAAGGGTCATCATCATTCATCATCAAACAAAAGGCGTAAAGTAAGTTTCGTTCATGAAAGTAGTTTAAAACAAAGGCTGATTTCGATCAGTCACCACGGCCTCTACCCTTACTGAATTAAGGTGAGACCAGTGGCCATGGCTCCATATATGAGTCCTTTAAGTGTGGTAAAATTTACAGAAGCAAACTCGTCTTCGTCTGACCGTGGAGACGGTCTAAGTGCGAGTAGGTCAGAAATTTCTGCACAACGTTAAAAGGACATGGTGACGATCGGAGGGCCATAAATCCTAAACCGTAACTCGGATTAAGACGAGTCCTATATGAAAAATTATCTACTCGAAAAGATCTATCAGAAAATCAAGGTTACAGTAGCCCAGGTGTACTGGTATGTTACATAAACCAGAAAACATTAGGCAGAAGACAGAAAACAGAAAAATAGTGGGTTCCGGTGGTCTTGGTGCTCGATGCTTATCACGGTTCTCATCCTTGATGCATATAGCTTCAAGTGTGCAACTCGTTGATGTGTTTGCATCATTTTAACCAAAGTTTTACCATCATAACCCAAGTGTAAGTCTAAGACATGAAGCACAACTCACTTAAGTGTTGCAAGTGTTTTTATGAACCAAAGTTACATCAAAGTCTTAGATTCAACACATACATGAAATGTAAAAGTAATATTAATCAAGTTTTGACTATTATGACACAAGTGTAGGTCTAAGACATGTAGCACAACTCACTTAAGAGTTGTATGAAGTTTGATGAACCAAAGTTACATCAAAGTCTTAGATCTAACACATACATGAACTTTAAAACTAATAATAAGTTACAAACTTGAAAGTGAACTTATGAAATCAAGATATTAAGTTGTAGAACATAGTTCTTAGTTTGATCTTGAAGATCCAAGACTCAAAAGTCTAGATCTAACATAAGTGTACAAAGTTATAATTAAAGAAAGCTTACTTGTGTGTTCTTGAACTTTCAAAGTTAACTTTTAGTTCAAGATTAATGAGATCAAGACTAACTTGTAGTACTTGACCAACAACAACCAATAATCACAAAATTAAAGTGCAAGTAAATGAAGTAGTAAACTAAATGAACAAGAAACAAATTCATGGGTTGTTCATACTTTAAAGATTCAAACCAAAGTTTGATCTTTAGAAAGTAAACTTTAAAGTTTACTAACATGACTTACAAGTATGATTTGCAACACATGAACTCTAAATCTTTTGAAACAATAAATGTAGAATCATAAACTAGTAAGTTTATGTTCTTGTGTTCTTGAAAATACAATATATTATGAAGAATCTAACTAGAAAGTTTGATTCTTGTACAAGTATGTAACAACTAACAAATACAATTAACAAAGTCACAACAAAGAAGTAAACAACAATCAAACAAAGATGATGATGAGATGAGATGAGATGTATGGTTCGGTTTTAATCAAGAAAAGAAGAAGAGAAAAACTCAAGTTACTTACAAGACTTGAGAGTAAATGAGAGGAAAATAATTGTAAGTAAGAATGTGTGTTTGAGAATGAGAGAAATGCAAGTAAACAAGTAATGAAAAAAAAAGATTTTGATTCCCTTGTAGACCCCTTGGCCGACGGTCATAGCAATGGGGAGGGAGGAAGGAGTTGTCCAAGGTGTTCTTGCATGTTAAAGTCTAAAAAGGTGGTCATTAGAGGTGATTACAAGGGAAAGATATGGTAACTAGATTCCAACAAAGTTAACTTATCTAGCTTCATTTTAAATGATACTTACATGTTAAAGATGGGCTAAGTAATCCTTGTAAGATGTAGGGTGGGCTTATAAGCCCATGTTCAAGAGTCCATAACATTAATCAAAGCCCAAGTTCAATTAATTAACAAATAAGTCCAATTAAAGCCCAAGTTAGTACTAACCACCATAGTTAATTAAAATGATTAATAAAATCAATCATGAATGTAAATAATACTTGAAAATATTATTCGTGTAATTTTCGCGTGTCACAAAGACGTTTCGGGCAATTAAAGTCAAGTACGGGCAATCATGGCAACATGTAAATGTAATAACATATATTCGTTTAATCACACGTATTAATAATAATAATTATTAATAAATAAACGTTGGAAAATCCAGGGTCGTTACAACTAGCATGAAATATCTCATAAAATTACAAAAATATGAGTAATCATTCATGACTTATTTACATGAAAATAAAATTACATATCCTTTATATCTAATCCATACACCAACGACCAAAAACACCTACAAACACTTTCATTATTCAATTTTCTTCATCTAATTGATCTCTCTCAAGTTCTATCTTCAAGTTCTAAGTGTTCTTCATAAATTCTACAAGTTATAGTTTCATAAAATCAAGAATACTTCCAAGTTTGCTAGCTTACTTCCAATCTTGTAGAGTGATCATTCAACCTCAAGAAATCTTTATTATTTACAGTAAGATATCTTTCTAATATAAGGTAATACTCATATTCAAACTTTGATTCAATTTCTATAACTATAACAATCTTATTTCGAGTGGAAATCTTACTTGAACTTGTTTTCGTGTCATGATTCTACTTCAAGAACTTTCAAGCCATCCAAGATCCTTTGAAGCTAGATCTATTTGTCTCTTTTCCAGTAGGTTTATCCATAAAACTTGAGGTAGTAATGATGTTCATAACATCATTCGATTCATACATATAAAGCTATCTTATTTGAAGGTTTAAACTTGAAATCACTAGAACATAGTTTAGTTAATTCTAAACTTGTTCGCAAACAAAAGTTAATCCTTCTAACTTGACTTTTAAAATCAACTAAACACATGTTCTATATCTATATGATATGCTAACTTAATGATTTAAAACCTGAAAACACGAAAAACACCGTAAAACTGGACATACGCAGTCGTAGTAACAACACGGGCTGTTTTGGGTTTGATAATTAAAAACTATGATAAACTTTGATTTAAAAGTTGTTCTTCTGGGAAAATGATTTTTCTTATGAACATGAAATTATATCCAAAAATCATGGTTAAACTCAAAGTGGAAGTATGTTTTTCAAAATGGTCATCAAGACGTCGTTCTTTCGACAGAAATGACTACCTCTTACAAAAATGACTTGTAACTTATATTTTCGACTATAAACCTATACTTTTTCTGTTTATATTCATAAAATATAGTTCAATATGAAACCATAGCAATTTGATTCACTCAAAACGGATTTAAAATGAAGAAGTTATGGGTAAAACAAGATTGGATATTTTTTATTTTTGTAGCTACGGGAAATATTAACAATTCTATACAAATCATATCCTAGCTAACTTATATTGTATTATACATGTATTCTAATATATTATGTAATCTTAGGATACCATAGACACGTATGCAAATGTTTTGACATATCATATCGACCCATGTATATATATTATTTGGAACAACCATAGACACTCTATATGCAGTAATGTTGGAGTTAGCTATACAGGGTTGAGGTTGATTCCAAAAATATATATACCTTGAGTTGTGATCTAGCCTGAGACGTGTATACACTGGGTCGTGGATTGATTCAAGATAATATATATCGATTTATTTCTGTACATCTAACTGTGAACAACTAGTTGTAGGTTACTAACGAGGACAGCTGACTTAATAAACTTAAAACATTAAAATGTATTAAAAGTGTTGTAAATATATTTTGAACATACTTTGATATATATGTACATATTTGTTATAGGTTCGTGAATCGACCAGTGGCCAAGTCTTACTTCCCGACGAAGTAAAAATCTGTGAAAGTGAGTTATAGTCCCACTTTTAAAATCTAATATTTTTGGGATGAGAATACATGCAGGTTTTATAAATGATTACAAAATAGACACAAGTACGTGAAACTATATTCTATGGTTGAATTATAGAAATCGAATATGCCCCTTTTTATTAAGTCTGGTAATCTAAGAATTAGGGAACAGACACCCTAATTAACGCGAATCCTAAAGATAGATCTATTGGGCCTAACAAACCCCATCCAAAGTACCGGATGCTTTAGTACTTCGAAATTTATATCATATCCGAAGGGTGTCCCAGAATGATGGGGATATTCTTATATATGCATCTTGTTAATGTAGGTTACCAGGTGTTCACCATATGAATGATTTTTATCTCTATGTATGGGATGTATATTGAAATATGAAATCTTGTGGTCTATTGTTACGATTTGATATATATTGGTTAAACCTATAACTCACCAACATTTTTGTTGACGTTTTAAGCATGTTTATTCTCAGGTGATTATTAAGAGCTTCCGCTGTCACATACTTAAATAAGGACAAGATTTGGAGTCCATGCTTGTATGATATTGTGTAAAAACTGCATTCAAGAAACTTATTTCGTTGTAACATATTTGTATTGTAAACCATTATGTAATAGTCATGTGTAAACAGGATATTTTAGATTATCATTATTTGATAATCTACGTAAAGCTTTTTAAACCTTTATTGATGGAATAAAGGTTATGGTTTGTTTTAAAATGAATGCAGTCGTTGAAAAACGTCTCATATAGAGGTCAAAACCTCGCAACGAAATCAATTAATATGGAACGTTCTTAATCAATAAGAACGGGACATTTCACATTAGATCATGGTTTAGTTCACAGGAAGTCTTCATCTCGTAAAACCTAAAAAAAATAAAAATTCAGAATGGAGGGAGAATACTAGTTCTTTAGGGTCTGCTAGGGAAAGACCATTCGGATTCCATTCTCGAGAACTACACGAAAACAGAAAATCTAACTCTAACAGAAATACATATTACCCTAAAAAGATTCGAACCTCCCCACACTTAGTTAGATGTGGTGTTGAAATTGTGATTAACTTCGTTGTCAACTTCCATCGGATCATGTACGTAATGTTTAACTCTGTGACCATTAACTTTAAATTCAATCCCATTTGAATTTATTAACCCTATTGTTCCGTATGGGAAAACTCTTTTGACTATAAATGGTCCAGACCATCTTGATTTCAATTTTTCAGGAAATAGCTTGAATCGTGAATTGAAA
The DNA here is from genome assembly GCF_046630445.1 of Rutidosis leptorrhynchoides. Taxonomy (NCBI): domain Eukaryota; kingdom Viridiplantae; phylum Streptophyta; class Magnoliopsida; order Asterales; family Asteraceae; genus Rutidosis; species Rutidosis leptorrhynchoides. The sequence goes on along the minus strand of NC_092338.1, from coordinate 104,131,638 downwards.
AGAAGAACTCTGTCTCCTTCTTTAAATTCTTTTGAACTTCTGATTCTTTTATCATGTCATTTCTTCGTTCTTTCTTTATAGATTAACGAATTTTCGTATGCCTCAAGTCTTAATTCTTCTAATTCGTTTAGTTGACTTAACCGTAGACGTCCGGCTTCATGTAAATCACGATTACATGTCTTCAAAGCCCAAAATGCTTTGTGTTCAATTTCTACTGGAAGATGACATGCTTTTCCGTAAACGAGTTTAAAAGGTGTGGTACCAATTGGAGTTTTGTAGGCTGTTCTAAAAGCCCAGAGTGCATCCTCTAATTTAATGGACCATTCCTTTGGATTTGATCCTACGGTTTTCTCTAGAATACGTTTTAAAGCTCGGTTGGTATTTTCAACTTGTCCACTTGTTTGTGGATGATAAGCAGTGGAGATTTTATGAGTTACTCCATATCTTTTGAGAACTTTCTCAAGTTGATTATTACAAAAATGAGTACCCCGATCACTTATTAAAGCTTTCGGTGTTCCAAACCTAGCAAAAAGACATTTTAAGAAGTTGACTACAACTCGTGCATCGTTAGTTGGGAGAGCTTGTGCTTCTGCCCATTTAGATACATAATCAATGGCAACGAGAATGTATAGATTATTATGAGATTTTGGAAATGGACCCATAAAGTCAATACCCCAAATGTCAAATACTTCACATACTTGAATGACATTTTGTGGCATTTCATCACGTTGACTTATTTTTTTGGCCCTTTGACAAGCATCACAGGATTTGCAAAGAAGGTGTGCGTCTTTGAAAATTGTAGGCCAATAGAATCCAGCATCATAAAGTTTTCTTGCTGTTAGTTGAGGCCCATAATGCCCTCCTTTTGGTCCTGTGTAACAATGGTTTAAGATTTTACTAGCTTCGTCTCCGAATACACATCGGCGTATTATTCCATCGGGACAACTTTTAAACAAATGTGGATCTTCCCAGAAATAGTGTTTTATATCACTAAAGAATTTCTTTCGTTTTTGGTATGATAATCCTTTTTCAAGGAATCCACATACTAAGTAGTTTGCATAGTCTGCAAACCATGGAATTTCATTATAATCTATCTTCAATAGATATTCATCAGAAAAGTTATCTTGTATGGCCGATTCATTTAGAACTTCTAATTCGGGATTTTCAAGACGAGAAAGATGATCAGCGGTGAGATTTTCTGCTCCTTTTTTATCTCGGATTTCAATATCGAACTCTTGTAAGAGTAAATCCAAGGGATTAATCTTGGTTTAGCATCTTGTTTCGAAAATAGGTATCTAAGAGCAGAATGGTCGGTATAGACCACCGTTTTAGCTAGAATGAGATATGAACGAAATTTGTCAAAAGCAAAGACAATAGCAAGGAGTTCTTTTTCAGTAGTTGTATAGTTCGTTTGTGCTCCTTGTAATGTCTTACTAGCATAATATATAGGTTAAAATCGTTTTTCAATCCTTTGTCCTAAAACGGCTCCCATTGCAAAATCACTTGCATCGCACATTAGTTCGAATGGTAGATTCCAATTTGGAGTTATCATGATCGGCGCATTAGTGAGTTTTTTTTAAGAATATTACAAGATATGATGCATTCATCTGAAAAGATGAATGGAACATCCTTTTCTAGGAGTTTATTCATAGGAGTGGCAATTTTAGAAAAATCTTTTATAAAACGTCGGTAAAAACTGGCATGCCCTAGAAAACTCCTAACTCCTCTAACATTGGTGGGATGTGGAAGTTTAGCAATTACATCTACTTTAGCTCTATCCACTTCAATTCCTTCCTTTGAAATTTTATGACCAAGAACGATGCCTTCTTTAACCATGAAATGGCATTTCTCCCAATTAAGTACTAGATTTGATTGTTCGCATCTAATAAGCATTCGTTTAAGATTAACTAGACATGATTCAAATGTATCACCGAAGACTGAAAATTCATCCATGAAAACTTCCATGCATTCTTCTATCATGTCGTGAAAAATCGCCATCATGCATCTTTGAAAGATTGCAGGGGCATTGCAAAGTCCAAATGGCATGCGTTTGTAAGCAAAAGTACCATAAGGGTACGTGAATGTGGTTTTATCTTGGTCCTCGGGTGCTATTGGAATTTAAAAATATCCAGAAAAACCATCAAGAAAACAATAGTAACTATTTCTGGCTAATCTTTTCAACATTTGATCAATAAAAGGTAAGGGAAAGTGATCTTTTATGGTAGCGTCATTTAATTTTCTATAATCAATACAAACACGCCATCCTGTTACAGTCCTAGTAGGAATAAGCTCATTTTTCTCATTTGTGATGACAGTCATGTCACCCTTCTTAGGCACGCATTGAACTGGGCTTACCCATGGACTATCAGAGATTGGATAAATTAAACCTACATCTAGCAGTTTAATAATTTCTTTCTTAACAACATCTTGCATATTAGGATTTAGTCTTCGTTGGCGTTGCACATACGTTTTATGACCTTCTTCCATAAGGATTTTATGTGTGCAATATGAAGGACTTATTCCTTTAATATCATGAATCTTCCATGCAATAGCTGGTTTATGAGCTTTCAACACAGAAATGAGTTGAGATTTTTCATTTTCAGTAAGAGAAGACGATATTATTACAGGTAATTCAGATTCGCCATGTAAATAAGCGTATTCCAAATGGTTTGAAAGTGGCTTTAATTCTAATGTCGGTGGTTCTTCTATCGATGATTTGTATCGATATCTGTTTCCTCTTTTAGCATTTGAATTTCTTCTGTTGTTGGTTCATATCCATTAGCCATAAGTGTAGCTAACATTTTAATTTCATCAATTGGTTCAGTTCCTTCTCCTAAAGAACATTCTCCTGTTCCTTGTAATTCTAGAAATTCTTCTAACAATTCTGCATGTGATTCTATAGTTTGAATATAATAACATGTATCATCTGCAGATTACGGTTGTTGCATTGCTCTATCAACAGAAAAAGTAACACTCTCGTCCTCTATACTTAGGGTCAATTTCTTACCAAACATGTCTATTATTGCTTTGGCCGTGTTTAAGAATGGTCTTCTTAATATGAGAGGAACTCGAGAATCTTCTTCCATATCCAGAATAACAAAATCTACTGGAAATACTAAAGTACCAACTTTAACTAGCATGTTCTCCATTATCCCTCTAGGATATTTTACTGATCGATCGGCTAGTTGTATGCTTATTCGTGTTGGTTTCAATTCTCCAAGTTCTAGTTTAGCGCATAGTGAATACGGCATTAAATTTATACTAGCACCTAAATCTGCCAATGCTTCTATTGAACTAAGACTACCCAGAAAACATGGAATTGTGAAACTTCCTGGATCAAATAATTTTTCTGGTATCTTATTCAACAACACTGCAGAACAATTAGCATTCATAGTAACAGCCGAGAGTTCTTCCATTTTCTTTCTATTTGTGATTAGATCTTTCAGAAATTTAGCATATCTAGGCATTCCTGAAATCACATCAATAAAAGGAAGATTGACATTTATCTGTTTAAACATATCCAAGAATTTAGATTGCTCGGCTTCAAGTCTCTCTTTTCTCATTTTACTCGGGGTAAGGAAGTGGTGGTTGGTATGGTTTAACATAAGGTTTAGCCTTAACTGTGTTATCTTCATTAACCTTTTCAACTACCGGTTCTTTTTCCTTATCTTGATCAGATTGTAGTTCTTGTGGAGTAGGAATAGCATCATCAGAAATTACAGGTATTTCAGGTGGTTTAAGTGTGATACCACTTCTTGTGGTAATGGCTTTAGCTGTTTCATTCTGGGGGTTAGCATTAGTATCACTAGGTAGACTTCCCGGTTTTCTTTCACCTATCAACCTTGCTAGGTTGCTCACTTCTTGTTCCAGATTTTGAATAGAAGCTTGTTGATTTCTAAATGCTTGAGCATTTTGTTCATTGGTTTGTTTCTGAGATGTGAAAAATTGAGTTTGAGATTCAACTAGCTTCGACATCATGTCTTCTAAATTTGGCTTTTTATCATCGGTTTGTGGTGGTTTATTTTGAAAAATAGGTCTTTGCTGATTGTAAGTATTGTTAGATACTTGTTGATTGATAGGACCTTGTTGGTTATTGTATGGAACATTTCGGTTATAATTCTGGTTTTGATTGTAGTTTGGTCTTGGCGGTTGATAATTATTCTTATAATTATTTCCAGGCCTTTGGTTTATGTATGAAACATTCTCTCTTTGTTCCATTGTTAGTTCAATACTGAGACAATCTTTTGTCAAATGTGGTCCTCCACACTGCTCACAACTAATTCGTATTGAGTGAATATCCTTAGTCATCTTTTCCATTCGTCTCTCGACAGCATCCATCTTTACGGAAATGGAATCTATGTCATGGCTAGAATCGGCTCTAGCTGCTTTAGATGATGTAACGATATCATTTTCTTGATGCCACTCATGTAAGTGGGAAGCAGTGTTATCAATAATTTTATAAGCATTTGTGATGACCCGGAAAATTCTGACCAAATTTAAACTTAATCTTGTATGATTAATGTTTCCGACACGATAAACAAAGTCTATGAAGTTAAATCTCAAAATTTTGAACTGTTCAATTAATCTTCGATTGTTCTCAACGAAACGCGAACAATTATATATAGATACATATACTATAACTTGAAAACGTAACAAAGTGTTGAGGATATGATACTGTGCATTAAACTTATTGGTTTAATTATCTGATTGATATATTTAACTACAGAGTTAAAAGATTATGCCAAACGATTCAAGTAAAAGATATTTACCGAGTCTCTTAAGAATTATGATATTATTACGAGTCTCTATTGAGAGGTCCACTTGATTTGAGAAATCATTCATTTTAACGGTATTCGGAATAAATGGTGAATTATTTGTTTAAATAACGTAATTTGGACACATACAATAATAAGGAATATTAACTGTTAAGAATTAATTATATGAATAACTTGCGATACGTATTTTAAAATGTGTTTATAAATATTGAGAATAGATATTAACTTGGTTATGAAACGTTTGATAAATATTATTATATTAATAAATAATGAGATAATGATTTATAGAAGTAAATGACCAAAATACTCTAAAGTTTAAGATATACTCAGGGTGGTATAATTTAGGGATAATTTAAGGCTATATTTTGACAAAGGTACGTGTCCCAGAATGAAAATTTCAAGTTTTCTCAGCGTACGAAGGGACACTCGAAAAACCGGAACCGGGACATAAGTCGCGTAACAACGTACGACTTATCGGAACAAAAATTACAAGTTAACTATGCATGTGAATTTAATATAATATATAATTAATTATATAAATTAAATATATTATATATATTATTAATTATTATGTCGACAAACAAAAAAACAAAAATATGTGAGCTGGATCTGACGGCCATGCGATCGCATGAGAAATAGGCATAAAACTCATGCGATCGCATGGGCATCAGAATCAGGAATTATGCCTATAAATACCAGGTTTCTGCGCGAGTTGTTTTACACATATATTACTATGTGTAAATTTATTTATTTAAATTATTATTATTATTATTATTATTATTATTATTATTATTATTATTATTATTATTATTATTATTATTAAGATTATTATTATTTATTTTATTATTATTAATAGTATTATTATTATTATTATTATTATTATTAATTATATCACTTAAAATACTACGACGAGGTCATGAGCGTGTCACTTTCAAAATGGGTTTTCAAGTGGGATAGAGCTAAGGAAACTATGGGTTATTACTAAGGAGGTTATGGGTATTGTTCGAGGGTTTTGTTCGTAAGTCAAACCTAGTGTTTATCATCTCCGTTACTTCTACGTACTATCCTACAATATTGAATCTCAATATTGATACGTTGAGATCTACGATTCTTTGATATACCGAGTTTCGGTTACATTACGATGAACAACTGTATGTGCTGCTAAGGTGAGTTTCATTGATCCCTTTTTAATTGCTTTTGCAATATATATTTTTGGGCTGAGAATACATGCACTTTATTTTAAACGCAATGGATACAAGTACATACTAAATTCTACACTGAGTTTGAACCGAAAATCCCTTAGCTTTGGTAACTGTTAACTGCCAGTTATAAGAACTGGTGGGCGCGAGTAGTAGTATATGGATCCATAGGGCTTGATATCCCCGTCCGAGCTAGAGCGCTAGCCTTTTAACGGACGTATGCTATTTGATAAGCGTACACGTTGGTTTGCGTGTATTATTAAGATGATTATACAAAGGGTACAAATTATATATACGTTAAGTTTAGTTACCAGGGTGCTCAATTTCGTAGAATATTTTGATAAACGTTTCTGGATGAAACAACTGAAATCTTGTGATCCATCTTTATATACAGATTATGCGAAACATACAAACTATGAACTCACCAACCTTTGTGTTGACACTTGTTAGCATGTTTATTCTCAGGTTCCCTAGAAGTCTTCCGCTGTTTGCTTATATGATAGACAAGCTATGTGCATGGAGTCTTATATGGCATATTTTTCAAGAAAACATTGCATTCACCAATTAATCATCATGTACCTTATTTTGACTGCATTGTCAACGGAAGTACTATTGTAAACTATTATATACGGTGATTGTCTATATGTAGAAATCATCAGATGTCGAAAACCTTTGATTTAAATATTCATTTATGGTATGCCTTTTCAAAAGAATGCAATGTTTACAAAACGTATCATATAGAGGTTAAATACCTCACAATGAAATCAATGAATGACGTGTTCGTCCATATGGATTTGGAGCGATCGTCACAGTTGGTATCAGAGCGTTGGTCCTAGCGAATCAGGTCTTGCATGAATGTGTCTAACTGATAGTTGTTAAGATGCATTAGTAAGTCTGGACTTCGACCGTGTCTGCAAGTTAAAAGTTTTGCTTATCATTTCTTGTCGGAAATTACATGCTTATCATCTTAAGTCTAGACACGTTTTCCTGCATTTATTGCATAAATAGTGTATAGACAAAAATTCATATCTTAGCGTATCTGTTACTGTAAACTTTTCCTGATATCTTCCGAAAATTTCTCCGTGATTTATGGAATTTGGTATTATATATACATATGTAAATTATGTATTGAAGAATACCAAACTAAATTCTATAATCTAATTCATATCAAAAATCATCTCCCTATTTATACAAGATGGATCCCGTATCTAGTTCAAACTCTGACAGCTATTCCGATATGGATATTCACCTGAATTCCGAAGACAGTGTAACCGGAATGGATCAACCAATTAGCCGTCATCTATTCTGGATGAATTGGGGATGGGTTCGTAGCCTACTTAATTATTGGAGACAAGAAGAAGGCGATCCCTTTCACCCACCACATTGCCCTCTTGGCGAAGAACCTGAAGCACTTACCCGTGAACCTGTTCGAGACACCATTTTCTCTCTCATTTCCAGAGTATCTCGTCACGATAATATACTATCTCAAATTCTGGATCTTATTCATCCGCTCGTCCGAACCGCCAATCATCCCGGTGTAGTAGAAGAAGTCATCGAGCTTCGTGCTCGGGTAGTGGCTTTGGAGAATATGGTGCAAAGGTTACAAACACCAGCAGCATCACCGGCATCAACAGTACCACCGACAACAACACCAACAGTACCATTACCACCACCAACAACATCTGCATCGCAAACCTCAACTTCACAATATGTTCCACGAGCATCAACGTCATACGCACCGTAGTTACCAAGAAATACCAGCAATAATAACCGATGAAGTATTAACTCATTTCCCCTGAAGAAATTTTATGTATATTTAATATATATGAATTTTGAAATCAAAATAAATATTTTCGTACTAAGCTATTACGTGTGAATCTTAACTGGTAGGTACTACTCGGTTAGTTCATATTACTAATATGCAATGATGTACATCCTTCATTAACGGCTTAATCATCGATAACTACAATCTCTGTTTCAATTCAATGAATTTAATTTCATAATAAACCAAGTGTATTATTCAATAACATGGTTGATTTTACACTTTCATCTTCGATGCACTCGAAACTTTCTAGAAAACATCATTTGCACCTTGCGAAGTTTGCAAGAATTCCACGAATATCAACACCCTTCACCAAGGAATATCAATAAGAATAAATAATGAAGTATTGATTTCATTAGTGAAATACTCCGCGAAGATTATGTAATCTCTAATGTTTTAGAGATTATTCATTTATAATTCAAGTTAAAAATCAAATGAGCTTAATATGATATTAACTCATTAAATCTGTATTACATCTGAAGAAATATACATACATATATTTTCATAAAGACTGTAATGAAAATTCTTTTGTACAAAATATTAATTGTGAAATCTTTAACGGGTAGGTAATACTCGGGAATATATAAGTTCACAATTAATATGTTACACTGTACATTCTTCAACTTTGATTCAAAAATTATTAACTATGCTCACAGCGATATACAATCGTTTCCATACAAATTCAATTACATATTCTGATATTGACGGATCAGAATCCAAGTCAAGATTTAACGGGTGACATCATTCTTAGATCTCTACATCTTTCAAAGCTATACTTTGACTTCAAAAATGTGAAAGATCCTTTAGCATTGTTATTACTGAAAATAATCTTGCCATCCTTTTCAAAGTATCCAGTTTTATGACACTTTCAACCAGTCAACTTCGACTTTTCAGATTAACCTTATTGTAACCTTGACATATACGTTTTTGTTACCGGGGAACCTTTTATGTTCCACCACATTAGCAGTAAATTTACTAACAACTTCATTAATCCTTGACCTTCTGAAAAATCATTATACTCATTAAAACCCTATCATGTACTCATCCACATCTTGTAACAATAATTGCCATACCAACTACCGTGGAATTAGAAACCAGTATTTTGAATTTCGCAGCAATTCTACGCCAACAGTTATATATATACATATAATTTCTATCTTCTAGACTTACATACTTCGAATGTGAAGTTTCTGAAAAACACCCCAAACTACGAAACTAGTTCTACGAATTTTGGAAAAATGCTGATGAATCAGCAAAAACTATAAACGACTTTAACAGTCGAAAGTTTGATGATAAAGAGTAGTGTGTTAGAAAAGCACAGAAAAAGAGAAGGTTTGAAACTGGAAAACGGGTTGAGCAAAGTATGAAGGAAGCTGTAGACAAATCACAAGGACGAAATCTACCTTCAAAGAATCCAAATGATTCAGTGTCTGCTGAAACCATTAGTAAGAATCTTACTTCTTATTCTAAACCTTCACAGACAGATTTTCCGCATCATCCTCCGATATTAAAAATTCTAAGATATCATCGTATCTTCCATTATAAATATCCTCCATATTTCTGAAGATATTTTCATAACTATTCTTATCTGAAATCATTTATCTCTTCACGCTATCTGTGTTACATCATAAAAGAAACTATTTTAGTTTCTAATTTCTGAAAATTTCGAAAAATGGATGTTTTTGAAGTAGTGTTGGGAATTGAAGCATGAGTTAGTATAATATAATGACACTTGATCAACGTGATTATATTACAGTAAGTCATGCTGAGTTTCTAATGGAACGTGATAAAGGTTCACAGATCATACCCTCATCATGAACCATGTTACATAACTCTTTCATTCTATATAATCTCTAAAAATATCAAGAAAATATTTTCTTAATGATTCGGTCTTTTTCAAGGTATTCTGGTAATTTGACAAGTCAGATTGTGCTATTACCTTTTCTTTCTTAGAACACTAATTATGTTCATTCCGAAATGTATAGCTACGAATTTAGGACCATTATTCGCTTGACTTAAAGTCGGTAAGAGAAAACGAAAGCATGAAGCTCCGAAATATAATGGAAAATATAAAGCCCGAAAACAACCCCGAAATTTACAAACCGTGTATATCAATACGTATTGCAACGTAAAGACACTGGAAAATTAATAACACTATAACCCCAAGATAAAAGTAAAAGTAAATAAAATCCTCCGGTGGTAAATGAAAGAGAAGAATGACAGATATGAAGGTTAGGAGTATATCAAGAATCAGAACTGGATGAAGCATTTCACAATCTTTTGGAAGTATGAAATGAGGAAGAAGATGTGGGAGTGGTGAAAATAATGAAACGGAAGTGGGAAATTTATAGCAAAATATCAGACATAACAATCGAGGTAGATTACGCAATTAATCAAAGGAAGTCTTAATTTTCTTAATTCCCGAAGAATCAAATCTTATTTAGATTATGAAGATTTTCTATTCCTTAAATTCCGGAAATCAATCGTTACTACGTCAAGAGATAAGACGCATCTCTATTCTCCATTTCACTTTATTACGACGGCTTCTCTCATACGCTTCAAGTAATTGGATTGTTTTATCCATATTATTCAACGGTGATAAAACTCTATTTATCGACTCATATTCGTCATAAAAACTTTTTTATTGTTAGCCATGACAACCTCACTCAAATTTCGTAGGTACTGTGATGACCCGGAAAATTCTGACCAAATTTAAACTTAATCTTGTATGATTAACGTTTCCGACACGATAAACAAAGTCTATGAAGTTAAATCTCAAAATTTTGAACTGTTCAATTAATCTTCGATTGTTCTCAACGAAACGTGAACAATTATATATAGATACATATACTATAACTTGAAAACGTAATAAAGTGTTGAGGATATGATACTGTGCATTAAACTTATTGGTTTAACTATCTGATTGATATATTTAACTACAGAGTTAAAAGATTATGCCAAACGATTCAAGTAAAAGATATTTACCGAGTCTCTTAAGAATTATGATATTATTACGAGTCTCTATTGAGAGGTCCACTTGATTTGAGAAATCATTCATTTTAATGGTATTCGGAATAAATGGTGAATTATTTGTTTAAATAACGTAATTTGGACACATACAATAATAAGGAATATTAACTGTTAAGAATTAATTATATGAATAACTTGCGATACGTATTTTAAAACGTGTTTATAAATATTGAGAATAGATATTAACTTGGTTATGAAACGTTTGATAAATACTATTATATTAATAAATAACGAGACAATGATTTATAGAAGTAAATGACCAAAATACTCTAAAGTTTAAGATATACTCTGGGTGGTATAATTTAGGGATAATTTAAGGCTATATTTTGACAAAGGTACGTGTCCCAGAATGAAAATTACAAGTTTTCTCAGCGTACGAAGGGACACTCGAAAAACCGGAACCGGGACATAAGTCGCGTAACAACGTACGACTTATCGGAACAAAAATTACAAGTTAACTATGCATGTGAATTTAATATAATATATAATTAATTATATAAATTAAATATATTATATATATTATTAATTATTATGTCGACAAACAAAAAAACAAAAATATGTGAGCTGGATCTGACGGCCATGCGATCGCATGAGAAATAGGCATAAAACCCATGCGATCGCATGGGCATCAGAATCAGGAATTATGCCTATAAATACCAGGTTTCTGCGCGAGTTGTTTTACACATATATTACTATGTGTAAATTTATTTATTTAAATTATTATTATTATTATTATTATTATTATTATTATTAAGATTATTATTATTTATTTTATTATTATTATTAGTATTATTATTATTATTATTAATTATATCACTTAAAATACTACGACGAGGTCATGAGCGTGTCACTTTCAAAATGGGTTTTCAAGTGGGATAGAGATAAGGAAACTATGGGTTATTACTAAGGAGGTTATGGGTATTGTTCGAGGGTTTTGCTCGTAAGTCAAACCTAGTGTTTATCATCTCTGTTACTTCTACGTACTATCCTACAATATTGAATCTCAATATTGATACGTTGAGATCTACGATTCTTTGATATACCGAGTTTCGGTTACATTACGATGAACAACTGTATGTGCTGCTAAGGTGAGTTTCATTGATCCCTTTTTAATTGCTTTTGCAATATATATTTTTGGGCTGAGAATACATGCACTTTATTTTAAACGCAATGGATACAAGTACATACTAAATTCTACACTGAGTTTGAACCGAAAATCCCTTAGCTTTGGTAACTGTTAACTGCCAGTTATAAGAACTGGTGGGCGCGAGTAGTAGTATATGGATCCATAGGGCTTGATATCCCCGTCTGAGCTAGAGCGCTAGCCTTTTAACGGACGTATGCTATTTGATAAGCGTACACGTTGGTTTGCGTGTATTATTAAGATGATTATACAAAGGGTACAAATTATATATACGTTAAGTTTAGTTACCAGGGTGCTCAATTTCGTAGAATATTTTGATAAACGTTTCTGGATGAAACAACTGAAATCTTGTGATCCATCTTTATATACAGATTATGCGAAATATACAAACTATGAACTCACCAACCTTTGTGTTGACACTTGTTAGCATGTTTATTCTCAGGTTCCCTAGAAGTCTTCCGCTGTTTGCTTATATGATAGACAAGCTATGTGCATGGAGTCTTATATGGCATATTTTTCAAGAAAACGTTGCATTCACCAATTCATCATCATGTACCTTATTTTGACTGCATTGTCAACGGAAGTACTATTGTAAACTATTATATACGGTGATTGTCTATATGTAGAAATCATCAGATGTCGAAAACCTTTGATTTAAATATTCATTTATGGTATGCCTTTTCAAAAGAATGCAATGTTTACAAAACGTATCATATAGAGGTCAAATACCTAGCAATGAAATCAATGAATGACGTGTTCGTCCATATGGATTTGGAGCGATCGTCACAGTATCAGTTACGGTTTTCTTCATAATGGAACCACCAGCTGCTATATCGATGTCTTTCCTTGTAGTGATGTCGCATCCTTGGTAGAATATTTGTACTATTTGACAAGTATCTAAACCATGTTGCGGACATCCTCTTAATAACTTTCCAAATCTTGTCCACGCCTCATATAAAGTTTCATTTAGCTTTTGTGTGAACGTAACAATTTCTCCTTGAAGTCTCACGGCTTTAAATGCCGGAAAGAATTGTTTAAGAAATTTTTCAACAAAAACGTCCCATGTATCAATCGCCCCTTCAGGTAATGATTCCAACCAATCTTTGGCTTCTCCCTTTAAAGTCCAGGGAAATAACATGAGATATATCTGTTCATCTTCCACTTCTCGGATTTTAAATAGTGAACAGATCCTATTAAAAGTACGAAGATGTTCATTTGGATCTTCCTTCGGCGCACCACTAAATTGGCATTGATTAGTTACCATGTGTAGGATTTGTCCTTTGATTTCAAAATCTGGCGCATTAATGTCTGGTTGAGTAATTGCATGACCTTGGCCAGTGCGTTTAGCTCGCATTCGGTCTTCCATACTTAGAGGTTCCAGATTTTCCACGATTGAATTTGTTGAATCTGAATCACTATAGGATTCTGATTTAATGGTTGGTTCCTCAATAATCTCTGTTTGAATGATTGGTGGTTGCGGAGGAAAGATTAATGGTTCAGGATCTCGGAATCGTCCCTGAATATTCTCCGGATTCTCAATTGTGAGGTCGGGTTCAAAAAATGGATTATCGGAAATTTGAATTGGAGTACTTGGTCGACTGGATGACGATTCTAAAGAAAAATCAACGGCGACAATATTTGCTAGATGTCTTGATCGAGTTACAGGTGGTGAACGTACAAAAGGTGGTGAACGTTTTGCTCGGTGCATTCACTGAATATCCTATTAGTTTTTAAAAAAAAAGAAAAATTATATAAGTTATCCAACTAATAGACTTTTCTGATGAAATGTCCCGTTCTTATTGATTAAAAACGTTCCATATTAATTGATTTCGTTGTGAGGTTTTGACCTCTATATGAGACGTTTTTCAAAGACTGCATTCATTTTTAAAACAAACCATAACCTTTATTTCATAAATAAAGGTTTAAAAAGCTTTACGTAGATTATCAAATAATGATAATCTAAAATATCCTGTTTACACACGACCATTACATAATGGTTTACAATGCAAATATGTTACATCGAAATCAGTTTCTTGAATGCAGTTTTTACACAATATCATACAAACATGGACTCCAAATCTTGTCCTTATTTTTGTATGCAACAGCGGAAGCTCTTAGTATTCACCTGAGAATAAACATGCTTTAAACGTCAACAAAAATGTTGGTGAGTTATAGGTTTAAGCTATATATATCAAATCGTAACAATAGACCACAAGATTTCACATTTCAATACACATCCCATACATAGAGATAAAAATCATTCATATGGTGAACACCTGGTAACCGACATTAACAAGATGCATATATAAGAATATCCCCATCATTCCGGGACACCCTTCGGATATGATATAAATTTCGAAGTACTAAAGCATCCGGTACTTTGGATGGGGTTTGTTAGGCCCAATAGATCTATCTTTAGGATTCTCGTCAATTAGGGTGTTTGTTCCCTAATTCTTAGATTACCAGACTTAATAAAAAGGGGCATATTCGATTTCGATAATTCAATCATAGAATGTAGTTTCACGTACTTGTGTCTATTTTGTAAATCATTTATAAAACCTGCATGTATTCTCATCCCAAAAATATTAGATTTTAAAAGTGGGACTATAACTCACTTTCACAGATTTTTACTTCGTCGGGAAGTAAGACTTGGCCACTGGTTGATTCAAGAACCTATAACAATATATACATATATATCAAAGTATGTTCAAAATATATTTACAACACTTTTAATATATTTTGATGTTTTAAGTTTATTAAGTCAGCTGTCCTCGTTAGTAACCTACAACTAGTTGTCCATAGTTAGATGTACAGAAATAAATCGATAAATATTATCTTGAATCAATCCACGACCCAGTGTATACGTATCTCAGTATTGATCACAACTCAAACTATATATATTTTGGAATCAACCTCAACCCTGTATAGCTAACTCCAACATTCACATATAGAGTGTCTATGGTTGTTCTGAAATATATATAGATGTGTCAACATGATAGGTCAAAACATTATATACGTGTCTATGGTATCTCAAGATTACATAATATACAATACAAGTTGATTAAGTTATGGTTGGAATAGATTTGTTACCAATTTTCACGTAGCTAAAATGAGAAAAATTATCCAATCTTGTTTTACCCATAACTTCTTCATTTTAAATCCGTTTTGAGTGAATCAAATTGCTATGGTTTCATATTGAACTCTATTTTATGAATCTAAACAGAAAAAGTATAGGTTTATAGTCGGAAAAATACGTTACAAGTTATTTTTGTAAAGGTAGTCATTTCAGTCGAAAGAACGACGTCTAGATGACCATTTTAGAAAACATACTTCCACTTTGAGTTTAACCATAATTCTTGGATATAGTTTCATGTTCATAATAAAAATCATTTTAACAGAATAACAACTTTTAAATCAAAGTTTATCATAGTTTTTAATTAACTAACCCAAAACAGCCCGCGGTGTTACTACGACGGCGTAAATCCGATTTTACGGTGTTTTTCGTGTTTCCAGGTTTTAAATCATTAAGTTAGCATATCATATAGATATAGAACATGTGTTTAGTTTATTTTAAAAGTCAAGTTAGAGGGATTAACTTTTATTTGCGAACAAGTTTAGAATTAACTAAACTATGTTCTAGTGATTACAAGTTTAAACCTTCGAATAAGATAACTTTATATGTATGAATCGAATGATGTTATGAACATCATTACTACTTCAAGTTCCTTGGATAAACCTACTGGAAATGAGAAAAATAGATCTAGCTTCAAAGGATCCTTGGATGGCTTGAAAGTTCTTGAAGCAGAATCATGACACGAAAACAATTTCAAGTAAGATTTCCACTCGAAATAAGATTGTTATAGTTATAGAAATTGAATTAAAGTTTGAATATGATTATTACCTTGTATTAGAAAGATAACCTACTATAAGTAACAAAGGTTTCTTGATCTTGGATGATTACTTGGAATGGATTTAGAAAACTTGGAAGTAAACTTGCAATCTTGGAAGTATTCTTGATTTTATGAAACTAGAACTTTTGGAATTTATGAAGAACACTTAGAACTTGAAGATATAACTTGAGAGAGATCAATTAGATGAAGAAAATTGAAGAATGAAAATGTTTGTAGGTGTTTTTGTTCGTTGGTGTATGGATTAGATATAAAGGATATGTAATTTTGTTTTCATGTAAATAAGTCATTAATGATTACTCATATTTTTGTAATTTTATGAGATATTTCATGCTAGTTGCCAAATGATGGTTCCCACATGTGTTAGGTGACTCACATGGGCTTCTAAGAGCTGATCATTGGATTGTATATACCAATAGTACATACATCTAAAAGCTGTGTATTGTACGAGTACGAATACGGGTGCATACGAGTAGAATTGTTGATGAAACTGAACGAGGATGTAATTTTAAGCATTTTTGTTAAGTAGAAGTATTTTGATAAGTGTCTTGAAGTCTTTCAAAAGTGTATGAATACATATTAAAACTCTACATGTATATACATTTTAACTGAGTCGTTAAGTCATCGTTAGTCGTTACATGTAAATGTTGTTTTGAAACCTTTAGGTTAACGATATTGTTGAATGTTGTTAACCCATTGTTTATTATAACAAATGAGATGTTAAATTGTTATATTATCATGATATTATGATATATAATATATCTTAGTATGATATATATACAGTTAAATGTCGTTACAACGATAATCGTTACATATATGTCTCGTTTCGAAATCATTAAGTTAGTAGTCTTATTTTTACATATGTATTTCATTGTTAATACACTTAATAATATATTTACTTATCATTTAACATAATTAACCAAGTGTATCAATATCTTAATATGATTCATATGTACCTAGTAAGACGTTGTTATAACGATAATCGTTATATATATCGTTTTCGAGTTTCTTAAATTAATAGTCTCATTTTTATGTATATAACTCATTGTTAAAATACCTAATGAGATACATACTTATAATAAAATCATGTTAACTATATATATAACCATATATATGTCATCGTATAGTTTTTACAAGTTTTAACGTTCGTGAATCACTGATGTCAAAGCAGAGGGGTATAAAATACTATTAAATTTTTGCAGGAAATACTATTAAATACGATACAATTTTACACAAGATATTTATTTATTTATAGAATGGATATACTTAAACCTTGCTACAACACTTATAGGCAGTGTACCTAATCGTACAGTAGTGTAGTTTTTAGTAAGTCCGGTTCGTTCCACAGGGAAATCTTTAAACAAAGCTTAACGCTATATTAGTTTACTTTTATAAAAATACAAATATATATATATAAGTAATATTATTATTATAAAGGGGGGTTTTTACCGTTTAATGACCGGTTTGTCGATTTTAAAACTTTAGTCGCAGTTAAAACCTAATGTAAAATATTAAATAAATAAAAGACTTAATTTAAAGCGTAAAGTAAATAACGATAATGAAATTGCGAATAATAAAAGTGCGATAAAATAAAATTGCGATAATTAAAAAGTACGATAATTAAAAGTGCGATTAAATAACAATAAATAAAAGTGCGATAATTAGAAGTGCAATTAAATATAAAATAAAGGAAATTAAATATGAAATAAAAGAATTATGCTTATTTAAACTTCCGTAATCATGATGTTTGACGTGTTGATTTTAGTTTTATGCCCATGGGTTAATTGTCCTTTGTCCTGGATTATTTAATATGTCCGTCTGGTTTTTGTCCATAACAGTCCATCAGTCATAAATATAAAGTGCGAGTGTCCTCGTCAAATTATTATTATACCTAAAGTTAAATATTCCAACTAATTGGGGATTCGAATTGTAACAAGGTTTTAATACTTTGTTTAATGAATACACCAGGTTATCGACTGCGTGTAAACCAAGGTTTTACTACTTTGTTAACAATTACACCAATTACCCTTGAATGTAATTTCACCCCTGTTTTAATTATTCTAGTGGCTATTAATCCATTCCCGTGTCCGGTTAAATGAACGATTATTCGTACATATAAATACCCCGCCCATCGTGTCCGATTGAGTGTATATGGTAATTTATAGGGACGCCCAATTGTAAATCTTTATATTAACATTAACAAACTTTCATTTAGTTAAACAAATATAAAGCCCATTAATAGCCCATAGTCTAATTTCCACAAGTGTCGTTCTTTTTGTCCAAACCCCAATTATGGTACAAAGCCCAATTACCCAATTTTAGTAATTAGCCCAACATCATGATTACTTCGTTTTAAATAAGCATAATAATAACTTAGCTACGAGACATTAATGTAAAAAGGTTGAACATAACTTACAATGATTAAAAATAGCGTAGCGTTACACGGACAGAATTTCGACTTACACCCTTACAATATTCGCTAACATACCCTTATTATTAGAATTATAATTAAAATTAAAATTAAAATATAAATATATATATATATATATATATATATATATATATATATATATATATATATATATATATATATATATCGTTTACGTATGATAAGAAGAAGAAAAAGATTATAAATTGCGATCAGAATTCGGTTGCTTTTATAGGAAAAGTTGATTTTTGGGGCTCCGCGACTCGCAGTGAAATCCTCTTCAATCTCCGCGAGTCGCGGAGAATGAATTTACAGCTCAGTCCTTGGAGTCTTTCTCTGCCGACGGTTTTTATTTATAAATATAATATATATATAATTCATATAATTAATTATATATTATATTATATTTATATACATAGTTAATTTGTATTTTTTAGTCCGTTGCGTCGAGCGTTGAGAGTTGACTCTAGTCCCGGTTCCGGATTTTCGAACGTCCTCGCGTACAATTTTATATTTTGTACTTTGCATTTTGAATCTTGTACTCTTGTAATTTCGAGACGTTTCTTATCAATAATTGGAACCTCTTTGATTGTCTTTTGTTCTTTTGAGCTTTTTGGTCGTTTGCGTCTTCAATTCGTCGAATCTGTCTTTTGTCTTCACCTTTTATTATTTAAACGAATATCACTTGTAAATAGAACAATTGCAACTAAAAGCTTGTCTTTCTTGAGGAATAATGCTATGAAATATATGTTCGTTTTTAGCATTATCAAATATTCCCACACTTGAGCGTTGCTTATCCTCAAGCAATATTGTCTTGAAATACTAGAATCACTTCTTTATTCTTCACACTTTGTACATCAGTGATTTCTATACGGCGGTATAAACAATGGTAGTAACGATATGGTTTACAGTCCCACATGACTATAAAAATTTAGATCCATTAAGGAAATTGGATCTTTATGAAAACATTTGATCTTTTGAAAATTAAATCTAGTTTTTACCCTAGATAAGTTTTCCGGGATAACCCTTTACCGGTGTTTGCAAAATATTTTTGTGGGTTTGGTGGGTTTCAGATTTGAAAATTTTAGCTCAAACTTGCGGTTTTGTGTCACCCACTTGCTAACCTTGTATTTGGAAAGCAACACGTCCAGTTTACTTGTCCCGTATATTACCTTTCGGTAAACTACCGTCCGGTTGAAAGGAAAGCGTTGAACAAGCAACTGTTAAGGCAATGTCCCCTGACATGCTTTTAATTATGGTCTATAACGTGTCGGACGCAATTACTATCCTTGGTAGGAGCAATAGTAAAGATCACCCTTATAATTTTTCGGTATGGCACAAGGTCCTGTCTTTGACCACTATGCAACCACCGTTCTTACGGTTGACACCCGATTTAGTTCAGGTGACCTAATGAATTTCAGGTGAATTCCTAGGATTTTACGTTCAATGGTAATGAACGCATTGAAAATAGGGTTTTCAGAAAACAAATCGGTTTATAATTTTGATCAAAATATTTTCTCGTTCAAGCTCGAGTTTAGATATCATTGAATTCCATGAGTTTGAATTCTCAATCTTTAAGGTCAATCTCTAGGATTGAGTAATATCAGTCTTAAAAGCTGATTTTTAATCTTTAAGGAGATTATCCTTTCTGGGGATCTGATTCATTAGTCTTATCCAGCTAATTTGCATGGTGCCCCCCCATTGTATGAGATAAATCCTTCTCATGGTTAGGATAAATCCGACCACTTGGCGACCCTGTTTTATGCTGAGGTCCGTGGATTTCCAACCGATTTTAGTGATGACTTTTCTAGATTTTTCGTCAACCTACAGCTGGTCTGGACGACAACTTCTTGACCTAAATCAAGAAGCGCGTGTCTTTTTCGGAAGACTTTACTTCCTTTTAATGATGGAATTGATTCATCGTGTAGATCCATCTCTTCTTTTCTTTCATCGGGTAAAACAGTTTAGTTTAGTCCAAAGCAAAAGTATTTTCAGTTATTTGTTACAGATATATGTGACATATGTTTAAGATAACTTGGTAAATTTTCCCACACTTGGCTTTTATTTTCCTTTTTATCGTCCTCTATTCCATTTTAAATGAATTTTAACATTTTGGTTTGTTTCTCAATTTATGTCCTTTCCGAGGTTACAATAATTTCGGTGTTAAAACCTAGTTTTATCGTTCATAAATATGTATAAACATGATTTTGAGTTCATTTAATTGAAAATTTTGAAAATTTTTTACTAGAATTGGGTAGTCAGTATATAAGACCAGGGCTGTTCTTTATTATCAGAGAGCACTAGATTCTAATACAACTACTGCTTTACTAGTATTTTTAATGGTAACCAAGTGTATAAAGTAAAAATTTTTAAAATCCGAAAGAATTTAACCCCTCCCCACACTTAAGATCTTGCAATGCCCTCATTTGCAAGAAATCAGTAACAATTTAAATTATTGAGGGTGATTTGTGTGAAAATGATTAAATTTTTACCAAAGTTTCCAAATATATTGGCGTTTGTTTGCTGAATGATAAATGGTGCACATCATTTGTTCATTCCGTCTTGTTGTTATTTCACATATATTTTGCATCTTGTCGTCAAAATTAGTTGATTTTGCTGAACTTAATGCCAGTCTTTGAAAATGCGTTGTTTTACCCTGTTGTGTACATAAGATAAACTGCAAACATATATACATATTTTTGAAGTTTGGTATATTACCCCACATTCAAAAATTATTAAAATCTAAGAATAAAAGTTAGATAATTATAAAAATGATTACAATATTAACAAAAGTATTAAACGTATCAATAATTACAAATTACAAAATAAAAAAAAATAATAAGTAAACTAAGGATGATATTGGTACCAATAGGGGTTCCAGGCATAACCATAGGTGCTATAGAATGCTTCGGCAGGGTCATACGTAGGATACGGTGGCTGCATCTCTATAGACCAGGGAGGGAAGATGGGTTTCGGTGTAGGAATATAGTTTCTACCTATATGTTGGCAATGAGCTATGATTTGGTTCTGATGAACTTGCCAATCTTCAAATGCTCTCTGTCTAGCATTTTCGTATTCCTGAGAAGCTATAAACCTATGCATTTCTTGCATCTCATTCCCCCCTCCTACATTACCTTGCTGCTGGTTTCTCTCCACCTGTGGATGTCTACCATGGTATCGTACTACGGCGTTATTTTGCCTCTTCAAAACTTTCGCACCATGGTATACATTTAAACCTATAGTATCGCGGGGTTCTGGTTCTTCTACTAATAATCCCCCCCGACTTATATCCACACCGAGATATTCACCAATCAAAGTAATAAAAATACCACCTCCTATTATGCTATGCGGTCGCATCCCCCGAACCATAGCTGATAAAAAATAACCGACACAATATGGTATACTTACAGCACTTTGTGGGTCTCGAATACACATATGGTAAAACAAATCCTGTATCACTCTTAATTCGGCTCTATCTATATCCAAATAAGAATAATTTCCCCCTTTGAAATGGTGATGGCTTGTCATTTGACTCCACACACCGTGTGTATCAAAATTTTCATCTATCTTTCTACCATTTAGTATCAATCCTCTACAATCGGCAGACGCTAACTCCTCAGGTGTATATATACGTAAAGCCTGAGCCATGTCCAGTAAAGACATATGGCGCATCGAACCACCTAACAAAAATCTAATAAAAGAACGATCGGTTAAACTAGCTACCCGATCATTCAACTCTATACTACATAACAATTCTTCACACCATACTTTATATACAGGTCTACGTATGGTGAATAAACATACCCAGTCATTAAAAGAAGAATTACCATACCTCTGTACAAGTAATTCCCTAATTGGCCCGGCCAATTCTACAGCTTCTAAGGGTCCCCATTCTATGACCCTCGGTACCTCAACAACCTTGGAATGAAGAGTATGCAAACCCCGTTGATATTTTGGATAATCTATCCAAAGTCTGTCAAATCTCAGGTTCGGGTGCAACTCTTCCAAGTGCATATCAGAAAAGGTCATGACTGGATGAGGTATATCCTGCTTGTAGTAGTTATCCACCTCCTGTTGTTCCAAATTCTCAGCAGGAGCATTGCGGGCTTGAGATGAAGATTCACCCCTTTCATTCTGCAAAACACATCAAACACAATTTTTGTGCATCCAAATATGCATTAGTGTCAGCAAAATCATCAATCAAAATAATTACAATGACATTATCAATTTATATCAAACTTAAGCTTATTTTCACATTTTTATCAAATCTACACTTTTTCAAATAAGCATATACGAAAATGTTCGCCAAGTTCATAAGCATTCAACTCAAATAACATGTCAAAATAATCATTACTAGCAATTAAACAAGTCTCAAATGGCATTATCTTTCAAAAATCAAGTTCATGAATTTTTAGACTTGAAAAAGTCCACTTTAATTCTCAAAATCATGTTTAGGCTCAAAGTTTGGATCATTTAATTACCTAGACATGTTACACTACTCAATTTAGCAACAATTCATGACAAAAATCGGCCATAACCTGTTTATATCAAAAAGCCCCAAATTGCTCAAGAACACAAACCCTAGATTACTCAAAATTTGAAGTTTAAGGCTTCTAATCATGTTAAACAGCATCAATCTAGGTTATACAAGCATAATACATAAACAATTTAAGCCTAATTACACTAAAAAGCATCAAAATCAAATTGGGGAAAAAAATTACTCAAGAACATCAAATTTCAAATTAAATGGTGTTTAGGTGTAGAAATTTACCGTTTTTCTTGAGTAATTCTTAGATAGCATCCTTCTCAACATGATTTTAGCAAAAGATTTGGTGATTAACGGTTAAAAATTGTGATTTTTGGGGTGTTTTTGGGTGGTTTTTCGGAGTTTTTTCGCTGTTATTTTTCGCAGTGTTTGAGTTGTGTGGTGCACTGATCGTTCAGCTCTTTTTATTTTTTTTTTTCTGATTTTCGGTCCCTCCGCGAGTCGCGGAGATTTAAGCTCCAAACTCCGCGAGTCGCGGAGTTTGGTATTTTTTTTTTTTATAATCATTAACTTATTAAAACAATTAAGTAATTAATTTTAAAATTTTGTTTCCCTTGTTATTTAGGATGAGGTCGTTTCGGATCGATGTCCTAGTCCGTCTTTCGACAAAATTTTAAAATTTATCTTTTTGTAGCGATTGTTTTAAAAGCTAAGATTTTTGGGTTTTTTCAATGTTTTTGGCATACTCTAATTCAATAAGATTAAAAATAATGATAATAAAAGTTCTCGTCCCTCCCTCGGGTAAAGCAATTTCGGTTCAAAGACCTAGTCTTCAACTTACGACGAATTTTAAAAATCATATTCTTAACTTAATGAGATAAAGTAAATTTTTGTTTTTAAATTCACACAACTTAAATATAAAATTCAAAATTATTATTAAAAATTCACACCAAACTTAAAATTTGAAATGCATAAAATTAAAAATTTATATTTTAAAAATTCACACCAAACTTAATTTAAAAATTCATAAATTCATATCAAACTTATATTAATTTTTCAAATATTTACAATTTTAAATATATTGTTTTTACAAAATTTACAATATTAATTTAAGATTTAAATATTAATTTTAAAAACATGGTAAAAATAAATTTAAAAATCTTTTTGTCTTTTTATCCCACTTTAATCAATCAAATATTATCAAAAATATGCGCCCCTCTTTTCGGTAAAGTAATTTCGGTTCCAAGACCTAATTTAACTCATGACGAATTTTTGAAATATTTTGGTTTGATTGATTAAAGATATTTATACCTTAAGAATAAACGTTAAATTTCGCAGTGATGTAATAAATTTTTGAATGATATCAATAATTTCGGTCGCCAAACCTAATTTTATTCAATATCAATTTAATACTTTTTAGCGAACAAATTAGCGTTTATTATCAAAAGGTTAAAAATAAAAATAAAAATAAAAACTGTACAGACATACCTGTGAAATAGATTTCTTAGTTATATGATCTATCCCATTCATAAGATAGTCGGTTTAATTGGTTTTCCATGGCTACATAGGCGTAACCTCGAGCATTTAGTGTCTTTTCTTCTAAACATATGAACGGTCCGTCTCTGCATAAAGTAACAAATTCGGTATTTGAATAGGTTTGATTATTTGAACATTTACCTCCATGTGACCATTTTCCGCATTTGTGACATCTTTCTAGGTGTCGTGCTCTTCTTTTCGTTGCGGATTTTGATTTTCCTTTACCAAATTGTAACTTATTATCTTCGCATCTGGATTCTTTTCTAACTCCGTCCATTCTTTCTCTGATTACTGATACTATTTCACTCGGTAGTATGTCATTATTTCTTTTAGTGATCAAAGCGTGTAGCATTAGACCATGGTTTAGTTCACAGGCAGTCTTCATTTCGTAAAAACCTAAAAAAAAATAAAAATTCAGAATGGGGGGAGAAGACTAGTTCTTTAGGGTCTGCTAGGGAAAGACCATTCGGGTTCCATTTTCGAGAACTACACGAAAACAGACAATCTAACTCTAACAGAAATACATATTATCCTTTAAAGACTTGATTCTCCCCACACTTAGTTAGCTGTGGTGTCGAAATTGTGATTAACTTCGTTGTCGACTTCCATCGGACCATGTATGTAATGTTTAACTCTGTGACCATTAACTTTAAATTCAATCCCATTTAAATTTATCAATTCTATCGTTCCGTATGGGAAAACTCTTTTGACTATGAATGGTCCAGACCATCTTGATTTCAATTTTCCAGGAAATAGCTTGAATCGTGAATTGAAAAGAAGAACTCTGTCTCCTTCTTTAAATTCTTTTGAACTTTTGATTCTTTTATCATGCCATTTCTTCGTTCTTTCTTTATAGATTAACGAATTTTCATATGCTTCATGTCTTAATTCTTCTAATTCATTTAGTTGACTTAATCGTAGACGTCCGGCTTCATGTAAATCAAGATTACATGTCTTCAAAGCCCAAAATGCTTTGTGTTCAATTTCTACTGGAAGATGACATGCTTTTCCATAAACAAGTCTAAAAGGTGTGGTTCCAATTGGAGTTTTGTAGGCTGTTCTAAAAGCCCAGAGTGCATCCTCCAATTTAATGGACCATTCCTTCGGATTTGATCCTACGGTTTTCTCTAGAATACGTTTTAAAGCTCGGTTGGTATTTTCAACTTGTCCACTTGTTTGTGGATGATATGCGGTGGAGATTTTATGAGTTACTCCATATCTTTTAAGAACTTTCTCAAGTTGATTATTACAGAAATGAGTACCCCGATCACTTATTAAAGCTTTCGGTGTTCCAAACCTTGCAAAAAGACGTTTTAAAAAGTTGACTACAACTCGTGCATCGTTAGTTGGGAGAGCTTGTGCTTCCGCCCATTTAGATACATAATCAATGGCTACGAGTATATATAGATTATTATTAGATTTTGGAAATCGACCCATAAAGTCAATACCCCAAATGTCAAATACTTCACATACTTGGATGACATTTTGTGGCATTTCATCACGTTGACTTATTTTTCCGGCCCTTTGACATGCATCACAGGATTTGCAAAGAAGGTGTGCGTCTTTGTAAATTGTAGGCCAATAGAATCCAGCTTCATAAACTTTTCTTGCTGTTAGTTGAGGCCCATAATGCCCTCATGTTGGTCCTGTGTGACAATGGTTTAAAATTTTACTAGCTTCATCTCCAAATACACATCGGCGTATTATTCCATCGGGACAACTTTTAAACAGATGTGGATCTTCCCAGAAATAGTGTTTTATATCACTGAAGAATTTCTTTCGTCTTTGGTACGATAATCCTTTTTCAAGGAATCCACAAACTAAGTAGTTTGCATAGTCTGCAAACCATGGGATTTCATTATAATCTATCTTCAATAGATATTCATCAGGAAAGTTGTCTTGTATGGCCGATTCATTTAGAACTTCTGACTCAGGATTTTCAAGACGAGAAAGATGATCAGCGGCGAGATTTTCTGCTCCTCTTTTATCTCGGATTTCAATATCAAACTCTTGTAAGAGTAAGATCCAACGGATTAATCTTGGTTTAGCATCTTGTTTTGAAAATAGGTATCTAAGAGCAGAATGGTCGGTATAGACCACCGTTTTTGCTAGAACGAGATATGATCGAAATTTGTCAAAAGCAAAGACAATAGCAAGGAGTTCTTTTTCAGTAGTTGTATAGTTTGTTTGTGCTCCTTGTAATGTCTTACTAGCATAATATATAGGTTGAAATTGTTTTTCAATCCTTTGTCCTAAAACGGCTCCCATTGCAAAATCACTTGCATCGCACATTAGTTCAAATGGTAGATTCCAATTTGGTGTTATCATGATCGGTGCATTAGTGAGTTTTTCTTTAATAATATTAAAAGATTTGATACATTCATCTAAAAAGATGAATGGAGCATCCTTTTCTAGGAGTTTATTCATAGGAGTGGCAATTTTTGAAAAATCTTTTATGAAACGTCCGTAAAAACCGGCATGCCCTAGAAAACTCCTAACTCCTCTAACATTGGTGGGATGTGGAAGTTTAGCAATTACATCTACTTTAGCTCTATCCACTTCAATTCCTTCTTTTGAAATTTTATGTCCAAGAACGATGCCTTCTTTAACCATGAAATGGCATTTCTCCCAATTAAGTACTAGATTTGATTTTTCGCATCTAATTAGCATTCGTTCCAGATTAACTAGACATGATTTAAATGTATCACCGAAGACTGAAAAGTCATCCATGAATACTTCCATGCATTCTTCTATCATGTCGTGAAAAATCGCCATCATACACCTTTGAAAGGTTGCAGGGGCGTTGCAAAGTCCAAATGGCATGCGTTTGTAAGCAAAAGTACCATAAGGGCACGTGAATGTGGTTTTCTCTTGGTCTTCGGGTGCTATTGGAATTTGAAAATATCCGGAAAATCCATCTAGAAAACAATAGTAACTATTTCCGGCTAATCTTTCCAACATTTGATCTATGAAAGGTAAGGGAAAGTGATCTTTTCTGGTGGCGTCATTTAATTTTCTATAATCAATACATACACGCCATCCTGTTACAGTCCTAGTAGGAATAAGCTCATTTTTCTCATTTGTAATGACAGTCATGCCACCCTTCTTAGGCACGCATTGAACTGGGCTTACCCATGGACTATCAGAGATTGGATAAATTAAACCTGCATCTAGCAGTTTAATAATCTCTTTCTTAACTACATCTTGCATATTAGGATTTAGTCTTTGTTGGCGTTGCACATACGTTTTATGACCTTCTTCCATAAGGATTTTATGTGTGCAATACGAAGGACTTATTCCTTTAATATCATGAATCTTCCATGCAATGGCTGGTTTATGAGCTTTCAACACAGAAATGAGTTGTGATTTCTCATTTTCAGTAAGAGAAGATGATATTATTACAGGTAATTCAGATTCACCATGTAAATAAGCGTATTCCAAATGGTTTGGAAGTGGCTTTAACTCTAATTTCGGAGGTTCTTCTATCGATGATTTATATCGATATCTGTCTTCTTCTTTTAGCATTTGAATTTCTGCTGTTGTTGGTTCATATCCATTAGCTATAAGTGTAGCTAACATTTCAGCTTCATCAATTGGTTCATTACCTTCTCCTAAAGAACATTCTCCTGTTCCTTGTAATTCTGGAAATTCTTCTAATAATTCTGCATGTGCATCTATAGTTTGAATATAATAACATGTATCATCTGCAGATTGTGGTTGTTGCATTGCTCTATCAACTGAAAAGGTAACACTCTCATCCTCTATACTTAGGGTCAGTTTCTTACCGAACACGTCTATCATTGCTTTAGCCGTGTTTAAGAATGGTCTTCCTAATATGAGAGGAACTTGAGAATCTTCTTCCATGTCCAAAACAACAAAATCTACTGGAAATACTAAAGTACCAACTTTAACTAGCATGTTCTCCATTATCCCTCTAGGATATTTTATTGATCTATCGGCTAGTTGTATGCTTATTCTGGTTGGTTTCAATTCTCCAAGGTCTAGTTTAGTGTATAGTGAATACGGCATTAGATTTATACTAGCACCTAAGTCTGCCAATGCTTCTATTGAACTAAGACTACCCAGAAAACATGGAATTGTGAAACTTCCAGGATCAGATAATTTTTCTGGTATCTTATTCAACAGCACTGCTGAACAATTAGCATTCATAGTAACAGCCGAGAGTTCTTCCATTTTCTTTCTATTTGAGATTAGATCTTTCAAGAATTTAGCATATCTTGGCATTCCTGAAATCACATCAATGAAAGGAAGATTTACATTTATCTGTTTAAACATATCCAAGAATTTGGATTGCTCGGCTTCAAGTTTCTCTTTCTTCATTTTACTCGGGTAAGGAAGTGGTGGTTGGTATGGTTTAACATAAGGTTTATCCTTAACTGTGTTATCTTCATTAACCTTTTCAACTACCGGTTCTTTTTCCTTATCTTGATCAGGTTGTGGTTCTTGTGGAGTAGGAATGGCTTCATCAGAAGTTACAGGTATTTCAGGTGATTTAAGTGTTGTACCACTTCTTGTGGTAATAGCTTTAGCTGTTTCATTCCTGGGGTTAGCATTTGTATCACTAGGTAGACTTCCCGGTTTTCTTTCACCTATTAACCTTGCTAGGTTACTTACTTCTTGTTCCAGATTTTGAATAGAAGCTTGTTGATTTCTAAATGCTTGAGCATTTTGTTCATTGGTTTGTTTCTGAGATGTGAAAAACTGCGTTTGAGTTTCAACTAGCTTCGTCATCATATCTTCTAAATTCGGCTTTTTATCATCGGTTTGTTGTGGTGGTTTGTTTTGAAAATTAGGTCTTTGCTGATTATAAGTATTATTGGATACTTGTTGATTGCTAGGACCTTGTTGGTTGTTGTATGGAATATTTCGGTTATAATTCTGGTTTTGATTGTAAATTGGTCTTGGCGGTTGATAATTATTCTGATAATTATTTCCAGGCCTTTGGTTTATGTATGAAATATTCTCTCTTTGTTCCATTGTTAATTCAATACTGAGACAATCTTTTGTCAAATGTGGTCCTCCACACTGCTCACAACTAATTCGTATTGAGTGAATATCTTTAGTCATCTTTTCCATTCGTCTCTCCACAACATCTATCTTTGCGGAAATGGAATCTAAGTCATGGCTAGAATCGGCTCTAGCTGCTTTAGATGATCTAATGATGTCTTTTTCTTGGTGCCACTCATGTGAGTGGGAAGCAGTATTATCAATAATTTTGTAAGCATCAGTTTCGGTTTTCTTCATAATAGAACCACCAGCTGCTATATCTATGTCTTTTCTTGTAGTGATGTCGCATCCTTGGTAGAATATTTGTACTATTTGACAGGTGTCTAAACCATGTTGCGGACATCCTCTTAACAACTTTCCATATCTAGTCCACGCCTCATATAGAGTTTCATTTGGTTTCTGTGTAAACGTAACAATTTCTGCTTGAAGTCTTACGGCTTTAGATGCAGGAAAAAATTGTTTAAGAAATTTTTCAACTAAAACATCCCATGTATCAATCGCCCCTTCA
The DNA here is from genome assembly GCF_046630445.1 of Rutidosis leptorrhynchoides. Lineage (NCBI taxonomy): Eukaryota > Viridiplantae > Streptophyta > Magnoliopsida > Asterales > Asteraceae > Rutidosis > Rutidosis leptorrhynchoides. The sequence continues at coordinate 104,101,774 of NC_092338.1, read as the reverse complement.
GGTAACGATTCCAACCAATCTTTGGCTTCTCCCTTTAAAGTCCAGGGAAATAACATGAGATATATCTGTTCATCCTCCACTTCTTGGATTTTAAATAGTGTGCAGATCCTATTAAAGGTACGTAGATGTTCATTTGGATCTTCCTTAGGCGCACCACTAAATTGGCATTGATTAGTCACCATGTGTAGAATTTGTCCTTTGATTTCATAATCTGGCGCATTAATGTCTGGATGAGTAATTGCGTGACCTTGGCCAGTGCGTTTAGCTCTCATTCGGTCTTCCATACTTAAAGGTTCCAGATTCTCCATAATTGAATTTGTTGAATCGGTATCACTAGAGGATTCTGATTTAATGGTTCATTCCTCAACAATCTCTGTTTGAATAATTGGTGGTTCCGGAGGAAAGTTTAATGGTTCAGGATCTACGAACCGTTCCTGAATATTTTCCGGATTCTCAATTGTGAGGTTGGGTTCAAAAAATGGATTATCGGAAATTTGAACTGAAGTACTTGGTCGACTGGATGAGGATTCTAAAGAAAAATCAACGGCGGTTATATTTGCTAAATGTCTTGATCTAGTTACAGGTGGTGAACGTACAAAAGGTGATGAACGTCTTGCTCGGTGCATTCACTGAATATCCTATTAGTTTTTAAAAGGAAAGAAAAATTATAATAAGTTATCCAACCAATAGACTTTTCTGATTTTTCCCACGTTTCGAATAGCCAAAAGATGCAGCAGAGGGGCAGGATTCGTTTGGTCTCAATATAATTGAGGACTGTTTGGCTCCAATAACCCGGTCCACGTACAAATCCAACTATTACTACGAACCAGAAAATTTTGATGTCTATCAATTTAACCACTCAAAATAAATTTTCGTAATTTTAAGAAATTTAGATAAGAAGTAGAAAAAATTCTAAGTCCTAAAAACTAGAATGGCGAGAAATAAGAGAGAAAAAGAGTTCGTCGAAAAAAGGTCGAAAAAGAAAAATGGTTGAAAAAAAGTGACGAAAAAAAAATAAAAGAAACTTATCGAAACTTAAAAATACTTAACTAACCTAACCTTATTACTACAACTAACTTAAAATTATAATCACAAATTGAAATTACTAATTGGAATGATAATTGATACATAGTAAAAGGTGTCTAAAAATATTAAAGCTTACAAGAAAAACTAAATCCCAAATGGAAATAACTTAAAAAGAAACTAAAACTTAAAAAGGCGTCGCAAAATTCTAAAGCACCTAAATCTTAGTCTAAAGAAAAAGCACTTAAGGAATTCTACGGCAAAGCCTAAAAATCTAGGAGTAAAAATGACTATAGCAAAAACTAAGTTTAAAATTAAATATGAGCTAAAAATACAAATATTACGCTACAACGATTAAAAAGGGACAAAATATAAAAATATACAAAAAGTTGTAAAAAGTACAATTTTTATAAAAATATTATTTTTATATTATTTATTTAATAAAACTACTAATTTTACAATTTAATTAAACTAATTAATACTAAATACAAATTAATTAAAAAGTAAAAGTTAAAATAAAACTAATAATAATAATAATAATTATTAGGGTTAAATAATAATAATAATTAATTAATACCCGTAATTAATGCTGGTTTAGGGTTTTTTGTCGCCTGTCAGAAAGTCTCCGCGAGTCGCGGCAATTAAAGCATCAAACCCCGCGAGTCGCGGGGTTCCAGAATTCAGCTGACAGGTTTAAATATTCGACGCGTTTTTTCTTTATTTATTTATTTTTATTTTCTGTTTTCTATTTTTATATAAATAAAAGATATTTAAATAAAACTTATATTTTTATAAACTAAAATAAAAATAAAGAAGCTTATAAAACTTAAATATTTAACAAAATCTTAAAAATACTTATATTTTTGTTTTTCTTTTTATATTTTTCGAATATTTAAAACGTATTTTTACAAAACGATACTTTAATAAAAGTTAACTAAAAATCTTTTTTTTTTTTTATATTAGCGTTGCGCTTCCGGCGTTTAAGAGTGTCCCCGGCAGCGGCGCCAAAAATTCTTGATGTCAAAGCAGAGGGGTATAAAATACTATTAAATTTTTGCAGGAAATACTATTAAATACGATACAATTTTACACAAGATATTTATTTATTTATAGAATGGATATACTTAAACCTTGCTACAATACTTATAGGCAGTGTACCTAATCGTACAGTAGCGTAGTTTTTAGTAAGTCCGGTTCGTTCCACAGGGAAATCTTTAAACAAAGCTTAACGCTATATTAGTTTACTTTTATAAAAATACAAATATATATATAAGTAATATTATTATTATAAAGGGGGGTTTTTACCGTTTAATGACCAGTTTGTCGATTTTAAAACTTTAGTCGCAGTTAAAACCTAATGTAAAATATTAAATAAATAAAAGACTTAATTTAAAGCGTAAAGTAAATAACGATAATGAAATTGCGAATAATAAAAGTGCGATAAAATAAAATTACGATAATTAAAAAGTACGATAATTAAAAGTGCGATTAAATAACAATAAATAAAAGTGCGATAATTAGAAGTGCAATTAAATATAAAATAAAGGAAATTAAATATGAAATAAAAGAATTATGCTTATTTAAACTTCCGTAATCATGATGTTTGACCTGTTGATTTTAGTTTTATGCCCATGGGTTAATTGTCCTTTGTCCTGGATTATTTAATATGTCCGTCTGGTTTTTGTCCATAACAGTCCATCAGTCATAAATATAAAGTGCGAGTGTCCTCGTCAAATTATTATTATACCCGAAGTTAAATATTCCAACTAATTGGGGATTCGAATTGTAACAAGGTTTTAATACTTTGTTTAATGAATACACCAGGTTATCGACTGCGTGTAAACCAAGGTTTTACTACTTTGTTAACAATTACACCAATTACCCTTGAATGTAATTTCACCCCTGTTTTAATTATTCTAGTGGCTATTAATCCATTCCCGTGTCCGGTTAAATGAACGATTATTCGTACATATAAATACCCCGCCCATCGTGTCCGATTGAGTGTATATGGTAATTTATAGGGACGCCTAATTGTAAATCTTTATATTAACATTAACAAACTTTCATTTAGTTAAACAAATATAAAGCCCATTAATAGCCCATAGTCTAATTTCCACAAGTGTCGTTCTTTTTGTCCAAACCCCAATTATGGTACAAAGCCCAATTACCCAATTTTAGTAATTAGCCCAACATCATGATTACTTCGTTTTAAATAAGCATAATAATAACTTAGCTACGAGACATTAATGTAAAAAGGTTGAACATAACTTACAATGATTAAAAATAGCGTAGCGTTACACGGACAGAATTTCGACTTACACCCTTACAATATTCGCTAACATACCCTTATTATTAGAATTATAATTAAAATTAAAATTAAAATATAAATTATATATATATATATATATCGTTTATGTATGATAAGAAGAAGAAAAAGATTATAAATTGCGATCAGAATTCGGTTGCTTTTGTAGGAAAAGTTGATTTTTGGGGCTCCGCGACTCGCGGTGAAATCCTCTTCAATCTCCGCGAGTCGCGGAGAATGAATTTACAGCTCAGTCCTTGGAGTCTTTCTCTGCCGACGGTTTTTATTTATAAATATAATATATATATAATTAATATAATTAATTATATATTATATTATATTTATATACATAGTTAATTTGTAATTTTTAGTCCGTTGCGTCGAGCGTTGAGAGTTGACTCTAGTCCCGGTTCCGGATTTTCGAACGTCCTCGCGTACAATTTTATATTTTGTACTTTGCGTTTTGAATCTTGTACTCTTGTAATTTCGAGACGTTTCTTATCAATAATTGGAACCTCTTTGATTGTCTTTTGTTCTTTTGAGCTTTTTGGTCGTTTGCGTCTTCAATTCGTCGAATCTGTCTTTTGTCTTCACCTTTTATTATTTAAATGAATATCACTTGTAAATAGAACAATTGCAACTAAAAGCTTGTCTTTCTTGAGGAATAATGCTATGAAATATATGTTCGTTTTTAGCATTATCAATCACCGGTCAACTTGGGTGGTCAATTGTCTATATGAAACCTATTTCAATTAATCAAGTCTTAACAAGTTTGATTGCTTAACATGTTGGAAACACTTAATCATGTAAATAACAATTTCATTTAATATATATATAAACATGGAAAAGTTCGGGTCACTACAGTACCTACCCGTTAAATAAATTTCGTCCCGAAATTTTAAGCAGTTGGAGGTGTTGACGTATCTTCTGAAAATAAATGCGGGTATTTCTTCTTCATCTGATCTTCACACTCCCAGGTGAACTCGGGTCCTCTACGAGCATTCCCGAATATTAAGATGCTTCTCCGATCCTTTGGCTATTTCATCCTTTAAATTTCCCTCTTTTAAAACTCCTTGTTGCGCCTCCTTTATTTGAGTAGTAAGGTTATTGTGAATCATTATATTCATAGATTTTACTCAAATGGGTTCTCTGTCCTTCCTGCTCAAGGCGTCGGCTACCACATTTGCCTTCCCCGGGTGGTAACGAATCTCAAAGTCGTAATCATTCAATAATTCAATCCACCTACGCTGCCTCATATTCAGTTGTTTCTGATTAAATATGTGTTGAAGACTTTTGTGGTCGGTATATATAATACTTTTGACCCCATATAAGTAGTGCCTCCAAGTCTTTAATGCAAAAACAACCGCGCCTAATTCTAAATCATGCGTCGTATAATTTTGCTCGTGAATCTTCAATTGTCTAGACGCATAAGCAATCACCTTCGTCCGTTGCATTAATACACAACTGAGACCTTGCTTTGATGCGTCACAATAAATCACAAAATCATCATTCCCTTCAGGCAATGACAATATAGGTGCCGTAGTTAGCTTTTTCTTCAATAATTGAAACGCCTTCTCTTGTTCATCCTTCCATTCAAATTTCTTCCCTTTATGCATTAATGCAGTCAAGGGTTTTGCTATTTTGGAGAAATCTTGGATGAATCTTCTGTAGTAACCAGCCAATCCTAAAAATTGACGTATATGCTTCGGAGTTTTTGGGGTTTCCCACTTTTCAACGGTTTCGATCTTTGCCGGGTCCACCTGGATACCTTCTTTGTTCACTATGTGACCGAGCAATTGAACTTCTTCCAACCAAAATGCACACTTTGAAAACTTAGCGTACAGTTTTTCTTTCCTCAATACTTCTAGCACTTTTCTCAAATGTTCTTCGTGCTCTTGATCATTCTTTGAGTAAATAAGTATGTCATTGATGAAAACAATGACAAACTTGTCAAGATATGTGTAACATCCCGCGTTTTTCCGTTAAATTTATTTTAATACCGTCTTTTTTTTTTAATAACATCTTTCGTCACCTATATTCGTACACTTCGTTAACTAATGTTCTTGATAATCCCGTTACTCGATTACAACATCTCTCGTTAACTTGCGTTTTAAAAATATTCGATCGGTTAATTCCCGCACCCGACTACAAACTTGAGGGACTAAACTCGCCAAAGAGCCAAACTAGTTGACTAGGTCAACTAGTCAACTCCATCCTCCTCCATTCATTTTCATCTCCACCATCTTCATTACTTCCATCTTTTCTCTCAACCTTCAAATAAAAGATTCATCATCTAATTTCGATTTAGCAAGCAAACATCAAAACAAACTACATATTCTTGATCCTCTCATCATCCTCTACGATTTGATACTAACTTCATTGATTTTGGGTAACTTTCTAAAAACTCTAGATTTCTATAAATTCGTGTTTTTGACTTGAAATTGTGTTAGTTAGTGTCTATGGCTCGTGTCTAGCATGAATATATGTTTTGTTTGCTCGATTTGTTGATTTGAGTAACTAGTTTGAACTTTTGAAGTGGGTTAGCTTAATCTTTGATTTTGGATGATTAAAAGTTGTTTAATTGTTAAAGTTCATGTTTTAATTGTGTTACTAGTATCATTAGCTACATTTTGATGTGTAGGTTGATTAAGAAAACTTCAAAAACCCGATTAAGGATTTTGTGATGTTTGACTAGGGTTTGATAGTTCTTGACATGAACTTTTGATGCTTGAATGCCATGAAATGTTAATTGTTAGTGTTTAGTAGTAATGTATGCTTCATTACCTTCAAAACGGCATATCATATGTGTGAATTGGATTCCCGAAACTTAAAATGCGATTGATGAACTTGAAACTTTGAAAATGGACTTTTATTGATCACTTAATGAGATTTCGGCTATTGTAAATGATGTTTGTGATTGATGAATTGTGTTTAGTTGTATTCCTTGTAAAAATACCTTTCCGATGATATAAGACACATGTTTTGGGTGTTTGCGGGTCAAGAATTGGGTTGGAAAGAGTTTTGGTTCGCGCATACTTTGAAAAACAGAAAAGGGTCTGCCCAGATGGTGGCGCGGCGCGCCCCATCCCCGCGCGGCGCGCGAACTGGCCTGGCCAGATTCTGCTCATTTTGTCCCTTTTCACGTGAAATGTTTGACTAGCTATCGACCTCCGATTCACATGAAACTTGTTCTAATATACTTGTATATGAATAACTAGCATAGAAAAATAGTCCGGGACCCGACCCGAACGTGTTGACTTTTTCGTTGACTTTGACCAAGTTTGACTTTTAGTCAAACTTAACCAAACTTTTATGCAATCGTTCTAACATGCTTTTATACGTGATTCTTGTATGAAACTTGACAAATTGATTCACATGCTATATTTAATCGAGTCGTAACGAGCCATAGGACTAATTGAACACATTTCACCCGACCTTGTATCGTAACCGGTTAATTGACACAACTTACTTGTTTAGGTCAAGGCTAAGCAACTTTCATGCATACGTTACTTTGTGAAGTACTTTTATACTCGTGCACTCGAGGTGAGATCATAGTCCCACCTTTGCAAATACTTTTATACTTTTAAATCGTGGGCTGAGAAACATATACTTTATATACATTTATACGGTTTATACTTTCATACTTTGAATACAAATGCGAATACAAGAGCAAAGATACATACGAGTTAGAACGAAAATCCTCAAGTTCAATTACCATTAGTTACACTTGTAGGGTGTGAGCGAGAAATTATGTTGTGTGGCCATGCGGGTTTGACGAACCCTCATCTGACGGATGAAACGTATTTTCGGTATATAGTGTAGGTTCTAACACTATTATGCAGAGGTAAGATTCAGTTAAGTTTTGGTAATTGGGTGCTCGTGATACAGACAACATCTTTTGGGATGTATACGCTTGATATTCACTTTATACTAAATCTTATGGTTTACAAACACATCTTTAGAGATGTATACGCCTTGATACTAAACCTTGTGATTCAAAAACATACTTTCACAAATACATTTATGATCTCACCAACGTTTTTCGTTGACAGTTTTCTACATGTTTTCTCAGGCTCATACTTGGCTACTTGATACATGCTTCCGTACTCTTTGATTACTTGATTGGAATCAACCATGCATGCATACGCTAGGGATAGCACTTTTGGATTCAAACTTTTGTTTACATACTTACGCTATTTATAGCAACTGTGTTTTTAAACTAATTATGTCGCAAGTTATTTCATTTATACTTTATGACTTTTGTAAACTTAGACTTGTTGTCGAACGGTTTTGTAAACTAAACTTGCAAGTCTTGTACCTTTCAGATGAATGCGACATAATTTTGGTCAAACGAGTCTCATATAGGGACTACGACCACGCAACGGGACCTAAGTTAACGGCGCCGTCAACAACGGTTTTGGTCGGGTCGTTACAAGTGGTATCAGAGCGTTGGTTGTAGGGAACTAGGACGTGCATTAGTGTGTCTAACAGAGTCGTTAGGACGCATTAGTGAGTCTAGACTACAACCGGATAGTTAGCATTTTCATTCTGACATACATTTGCTATAGATAGCACTTACTTGACTACTTGTGCATTATACTTGAATCATTCTTAGGCAAACTTTTTAATGGTACCCAACCTTCATCATACGAACTCGTATTCCGCCACTTTTTGGTAACACACGTAAATTCATGATTCATACACGTATGGATGACGACGACTTCATTAGTCACACTTGTTCGGGAACTCTGTCTCCCGGATTGTTATTTGCCACCGTTTCAACTTACTATCGGTTTACCACTGGTGTTTCTTACTATCTACTTTTTGGTGTTACTACCATCACTACTCTAGGTGAGTATCGTCATCAACATTTATCACTACGGTTGCGTGCTACTCGTTATCATGACTCGTTACTCTTTTCATACCTGAATACCTTATTGTCTGACTCGAACCACATTGACGTGAACAATCATTTATACACTTCCCTCGGGGAATGCTTCTTTATAGTTGCACTAATTCTTTCGATTCAATACGAGTCACGTTAGAGACGTCGTTACACTTTGTTTATTTTAAACTTCACGATTACACGAACTTGAATCTATAGAGTGATGTGGGAATGGAGGTATGAGTTAGCGTAATATAACGACACTCGATCAACGTGGTTATATTACGGTAAGACATACCAAAGTTCTAGTGACACGTGATGGTGGTTAGACTCGATCAACCTAAACACCACCATGAGCCATGTACATGACTTCATCTATTCATGTTGGACATCTGAAAACTCCGAGAATATTGATAACAACCATACCGGGGACACACCTTCGATTTTTGTCGAACTATACTTATGCTTCCGAATGAATTACCGATTCCTTTCGACTTCAACCGTATGTTACACGTGTATACTATCTCGTCCTCGCACAGTCTTATTGACTAACTACAATTTACTCGTTATGCTCGCATCGAGGCGGAAACTTCTCTCGCCTTACACTCGTAATTCTGGTTCAGGAAATCTTTTATTTTAAATTCTCAATGGAGAGAGACTCTTCACGTTATACTAGTATTCGCCTCGAGGGTGAATAGTCTCGACGAACGTATTTGGAAACCGATAAATCTTTCGCGGCGTGAAATTCTCGAGAAACAGAAACTTGTTCTAACAAACATTTTCAAGTCCTAACAAACTTGTTAGAATATACCTTACAGAACTGTACCTCGTTTCGGACCGAGATCCTCGTTTCATTTCTAGACTTCGGAGTGCCTCACAAAAAGCCTCGGGACCACGTTTAGACATGAGTACCGCGTACCATCCGCAACCCGACGGACCGAACAAACATACGATTTAAACCTTAGAATCCATAATACGAGTTGTATTACTAACTTCAAATTTACTTGAGAAAAGTATTTTCCTTTAGCTTAATCCTCGTACTACAATGATTTTCATTCGAGTTTTAACGTCACACCTTTTGAAACCACATGTGACCGGAAACGTCATCCTCCTTTTTGTCGAAACCAAGTAAACGATGATCAATTCACCAGGGCCGAGCTTATTCATGAGCAATCGAGAGGATTTATTCATATTCAAGCAAGACCCAACGCGACTCGTAATCACCAGGAGCTATGCCGATGTTACACGTAAACCTTTCGAATTCCATGGGAAACCGCGTCACGTTAAAAGTCGCACTTTGAGGAGGTGTAATCCGTTTCGGGAAACATAGAAAGCTAAATCCGTGATATTTTAATCCTTTTGAAATCTTGGGGCGTTTTAGACCCGTTGCTAGCCGTTTAGATTTTCCGGCTCATTTCGAGTCTCCGTTTATCCTACATTCGATGTATCAACTTAAAGATGTGTTTTGCGAACAAGAACTTGTCATTCCTTTTTGATAAGCTTACTATCGACGATAAACTTCATTCCTAGGAGGACCGGTTGAAACCATGAATTGTGAACCCAAACTTTAAGACGACGTTAAACCCCGACCGTCAAAGTTCGTTGAAATACCCTAGAACGTACTCCTCCCTCACTCGTAGAATTGGCAACACAAGATCTCGAGGAAGATTCAACAACTACTACTTCCAACTAAATTTCGGGACGAAATTTCTTTTGAGGTGTGGATAATGTAACATCCCGCGTTTTTCCGTTAAATTTATTTTAATACCGTCTTTTTTTTAATAACATCTTTCGTCACCTATATTCGTACACTTCATTAACTAATGTTCTTGATAATCCCGTTACTCGATTACAACATCTCTCGTTAACTTGCATTTTAAAAATATTCGATCGGTTAATTCTCGCACCCGACTACAAACTTGAGGGACTAAACTCGCCAAAGAGCCAAACTAGTTGACTAGGTCAACTAGTCAACTCCATCCTCCTCCATTCATTTTCATCTCCACCATCTTCATTACTTCCATCTTTTCTCTCAACCTTCAAACAAAAGATTCATCATCTAATTTTGATTTAGCAAGCAAACATCAAAATAAACTACATATTCTTGATCCTCTCATCATCCTCTACGATTTGATACTAACTTCATTGATTTTGGGTAACTTTCTAAAAACTCTAGATTTCTATAAATTCGTGTTTTTGACTTGAAATTGTGTTAGTTAGTGTCTATGGCTCGTGTCTAGTATGAATATATGTTTTGTTTGCTCGATTTGTTGATTTGAGTAACTAGTTTGAACTTTTGAAGTGGGTTAGCTTAATCTTTGATTTTGGATGATTAAAAGTTGTTTAATTGTTAAAGTTCATGTTTTAATTGTGTTACTAGTATCATTAGCTACATTTTGATGTGTAGGTTGATTAAGAAAACTTCAAAAACCCGATTAAGGATTTTGTTATGTTTGACTAGGGTTTGATAGTTCTTGACATGAACTTTTGATGCTTGAATGCCATGAAATGTTAATTGTTAGTGTTTAGTAGTAATGTATGCTTCATTACCTTCAAAACGGCATATCATATGTGTGAATTGGATTCCCGAAACTTAAAATGCGATTGATGAACTTGAAACTTTGAAAATGGACTTTTATTGATCACTTAATGAGATTTCGGCTATTGTAAATGATGTTTGTGATTGATGAATTGTGTTTAGTTGTATTCCTTGTAAAAATACCTTTCCGATGATATAAGACACATGTTTTGGGTGTTTGCGGGTCAAGAATTGGGTTGGAAAGAGTTTTGGTTCGCGCATACTTTGAAAAACAGAAAAGGGTCTGCCCAGATGGTGGCGCGGCGCGCCCCATCCCCACGCGGCGCGCGAACTGGCCTGGCCAGATTCTGCTCATTTTGTCCCTTTTCACGTGAAATGTTTGACTAGCTATCGACCTCCGATTCACATGAAACTTGTTCTAATATACTTGTATATGAATAACTAGCATAGAAAAATAGTCCGGGACCCGACCCGAACGTGTTGACTTTTTCGTTGACTTTGACCAAGTTTGACTTTTAGTCAAACTTAACCAAACTTTTATGCAATCGTTCTAACATGCTTTTATACGTGATTCTTGTATGAAACTTGACAAATTGATTCACATGCTATATTTAATCGAGTCGTAACGAGCCATAGGACTAATTGAACACATTTCACCCGACCTTGTATCGTAACCGGTTAATTGACACAACTTACTTGTTTAGGTCAAGGCTAAGCAAATTTCATGCATACGTTACTTTGTGAAGTACTTTTATACTCGTGCACTCGAGGTGAGATCATAGTCCCACCTTTGCAAATACTTTTATACTTTTAAATCGTGGGCTGAGAAACATATACTTTATATACATTTATACGGTTTATACTTTCATACTTTGAATACAAATGCGAATACAAGAGCAAAGATACATACGAATTAGAACGAAAATCCTCAAGTTCAATTACCATTAGTTACACTTGTAGGGTGTGAGCGAGAAATTATGTTGTGTGGCCATGCGGGTTTGACGAACCCTCATCTGACGGATGAAACGTATTTTCGGTATATAGTGTAGGTTCTAACACTATTATGCAGAGGTAAGATTCAGTTAAGTTTTGGTAATTGGGTGCTCGTGATACAGACAACATCTTTTGGGATGTATACGCTTGATATTCACTTTATACTAAATCTTATGGTTTACAAACACATCTTTAGAGATGTATACGCCTTGATACTAAACCTTGTGATTCAAAAACATACTTTCACAAATACATTTATGATCTCACCAACGTTTTTCGTTGACAGTTTTCTACATGTTTTCTCAGGTTCATACTTGGCTACTTGATACATGCTTCCGCACTCTTTGATTACTTGATTGGAATCAACCATGCATGCATACGCTAGGGATAGCACTTTTGAATTCAAACTTTTGTTTACATACTTACGCTATTTATAGCAACTGTGTTTTTAAACTAATTATGTCGCAAGTTATTTCATTTATACTTTATGACTTTTGTAAACTTAGACTTGTTGTCGAACGGTTTTGTAAACTAAACTTGCAAGTCTTGTACCTTTCAGATGAATGCGACATAATTTTGGTCAAACGAGTCTCATATAGGGACTACGACCACGCAACGGGACCTAAGTTAACGGCGCCGTCAACAACGGTTTTGGTCGGGTCGTTACAATATGGCCCACACACTCGGTTCATAAGGTCCATGAACACAGCTGGTGCGTTAGTCAATCCAAACGGCATAACCATAAACTCGTAATGACCATAACGCGTCCTAAAAGCAGTTTTTGGAATATCATCCTCCTTTACTCGCATTTGATGATATCCAGAACGTAAATCGATCTTTGAATAAACCGACGAGCCTTGTAGTTGATCAAATAAGTCGTTAATTCTCGGCAGTGGATAACGGTTTTTGATGGTAGGTTTGTTCAACTCTCTGTAGTCAATACACAACCTAAATGTACCATCCTTCTTCTTGACAAACAAAACAGGAGCTCCCCATGGTGATGTGCTTGGTCGAATGAAACCGTGCTCTAAAAGTTCTTGTAATTGGCTTTGCAGTTCTTTCATCTCGCTGGGTGCGAGTCTGTAAGGAGCACGAGCTATTGGTGCAGCTCCTGGTACAAGATCTATTTGAAATTCAACAGATCGATGTGGAGGTAGTCCCGGTAATTCTTTCGGAAATACATCAGGAAATTCTTTTACGACGGGAACATCATTGATGCTCTTTTCTTCAGTTTGTACTTTCTCGACGTGTGCTAGAACAGCATAGCAACCTTTTCTTATTAGTTTTTGTGCCTTCAAATTACTAATAAGATGTAGCTTCATGTTGCCCTTTTCTCCGTACACCATTAAGGGTTCTCCTTCTTCTCGTACAATGCGAATTGCATTTTTATAACATACGATCTCTGCTTTCACCTTCTTCAGCCAGTCCATGCCAACTATTACATCAAAACTACCTAACTCTACTGGTATCAAATCAATCTTAAATATTTCGCTAACCAGTTTAATTTCTCGATTCCGACATATATTATCTGCTGAAATTAATTTACCATTTGCTAATTCGAGTAAAAATTTACTATCCAAAGGCGTCAATGGACAACTTAATTTAGCACAAAAATCTCTACTCATATAGCTTCTATCCGCACCCGAATCAAATAAAACGTAAGCAGATTTATTGTCAATAAGAAACGTACCCGTAACAAGCTCTGGGTCTTCCTGTGCCTCTGCCGCATTAATATTGAAAACTCTTCCACGGCCTTGTCCATTCGTGTTCTCCTGGTTCGGGCAAGTTTTAATAATGTGGCCCGGTTTTCCACATTTATAACAAACTACATTGGCATAACTTGCTCCGACACTACTTGCTCCACCATTACTCGTTCCGACACCATTTTTCCTTTCGTTCTGTTAACCCCTGGACCGTAGACCTCACACTTCGCCGTGCTATGACCATTTCTTTTACACTTGTTGCAAAATTTGGTGCAGAACCCCGAGTGATACTTTTCACACCTTTGGCATAGCTGCTTCTGATTGTTATTGTTGTTGCGGTTGTTATTGTTGTTGGGATGATTGTTGTAGTTGTTGTTGTTGTTGTTGTTGTTGTTGTTGTTGTTGGGCCGTTTGTTGTAGTTGCGATTGATGTTGCGATTGTTGGGATAATTGTTGCGATTGTTATTGTAATTGCCATTGTTGTTGTATTGGTGATTCTTATCACCGTTTTCCTCCCACTTTCTTTTGACTTGCTTCACATTGGCCTCTTCAGCCGTCTGTTCTTTAATTCTTTCCTCAATCTGGTTCACTAGTTTGTAAGCCATTCTACATGCCTGTTGTATGGAGGCGGGTTCGTGTGAACTTATATCTTCTTGGATTCTTTCCGGTAATCCTTTCACAAACGCGTCGATCTTCTCCTCCTCATCTTCAAACGCTCCCGGACACAATAGGCACAATTCTGTGAATCGTCTTTCGTACGTGGTAATATCAAATCCTTGGGTTCGTAACCCTCTAAGTTCTGTCTTGAGCTTATTGACCTCGGTTTTGGGACGGTACTTCTCGTTCATCAAGTGCTTGAATGCTGACCACTGTTGTGCGTACGCATCATCTTGTCCCACTTGCTCTAGATAGGTATTCCACCATGTTAACGCAGAACCTGTGAAGGTATGCGTAGCGTACTTCACTTTTTCCTCTTCAGTACACTTACTTATGGCAAACACCGATTCGACCTTCTCGGTCCACCGTTTCAATCCGATCGGTCCTTCGGTTCCATCAAATTCCAACGGTTTGCAGGCAGTGAATTCTTTGTAGGTGCATCCTACACGATTTCCTGTACTGCTAGATCCAAGGTTATTGTTGGTATGTAGCGCAGCCTGTACTGCGGCTATGTTTGAAGCTAGAAAAGTACGGAATTCCTCTTCATTCATATTCACGGTGTGTCGAGTAGTCGGTGCCATTTGCTTCAAAATAGTCAAATGGAACAAGTTAATCATACAGAATATTAAGAGTAGTTAATAGTATTTCGTAGCATAATATGAACTCATTTATAAAAGCTTTTTCTTCATATTAGCGTTTTATAAGTTTAAATTCGGGTAGTACCTACCCTTTAAGTTCATACTTAGTAGTTAATATACAATTCAACTTCTACAATTCTATATGAAAAACTGATTATAATAATATTTCGCGTTCAAACTTTTATACAATATTTTACAAACTTACAATACCGCTTATTTTACATAAAGCATGAAATATAGCACACAATAACTTTGATACAAGATAGTTGTGAAGATAATTCTAGCTAGTACACAAGTCGTTCAGCAAAGGCAATAAAGACACGTAATTCATAAGTCCAAAAACAAGTCATGCATTCTGGTTTTACTAGGACTACTTTCCATCCTTGGTCTTGTGGAACATAACCGTTATGGCCGTTGATAAGACAGCGTGTTGTAACGTCGTCAAAGGGACGAGGGTTACGTAATGACCAACAGTCTCGTAATAACCTAAAAACCTCATTTCTTACCCCAATTACCGACTCCGTCACTTGTAGGAATGTTTTGTTTAATAGTTGTAGCCCGATGTTCTTTTTCTCACTTTGGTGAGAAGCGAACATTACTAACCCGTAAGCATAGCATGCTTCTTTATGTTGCATGTTAGCCGCTTTTTCTAAATCATGAAGTCCTATATTCGGATACATTGAGTCAAAATAATTTCTTAACCCGTTGCGTAAAATAGCATTTGGGTTCCCCGCAATATATGCGTCAAAGTAAACACATCGTAACTTATGGGTTTCCCAATGTGATATCCCCCATCTTTCAAACGAAAGTCTCTTATAAACCAAGACATTCTTGGAACGTTCTTCGAATGTCTTACAAACTGATTTCGCCGTAAATAGTTGTGCCGAAGAATTCTGACCGACTCTAGACAAGATTTCATCAATCATGTCTCCGGGTAGGTCTCTTAAAATATTGGGTTGTCTATCCATTTTGTGTTTTTATACTGTAAAATAGACAATAGTTAGATTCATAAAAAAAAATACTTATTAATACAAGCAATTTTTACATATATCATAAAGCATAAGCACACTATATTACATATATTACACCACACGAATACAACTATCTTATTCCGACTCGCTCGTTCTTCTTCTTCGGTTTTGGTTCGTTTTGCCAAGTTTCTAGGGATATATGATGTTCCCCTAATACGAGCTGTCGTTTTCCACAACGGTTTAGAAAAACCTGGTGGTTTAGAGGTTCCCGGGTCATTGTTACAACTTAAGGGCTTCGGGGGTTGACGATACATATAAAGTTCATCGGGGTTGGAATTAGATTTCTCTATTTTTATGCCCTTTCCCTTATTATTTTCTTTTGCCTTTTTAAATTCAGTTGGGGTAATTTCTATAACATCATCGGAATTCTCGTCGGAATCCGATTCATCGGAGAATTGGTAATCCTCCCAATATT
The DNA here is from genome assembly GCF_046630445.1 of Rutidosis leptorrhynchoides. NCBI lineage: Eukaryota > Viridiplantae > Streptophyta > Magnoliopsida > Asterales > Asteraceae > Rutidosis > Rutidosis leptorrhynchoides. The sequence goes on along the minus strand of NC_092338.1, from coordinate 104,085,585 downwards.
TTGCTTCCTTGGCGGAAACACCATTGACCATAATTAACCTTGGTCGGTTGGTTGTGGATTTTCTTTTACTTAACCGTTTTATTATTTCCCCCACCGGTTCTATTTCCTCCTCCGGTTCCTCCTCTTCCGGTTCTGATTCTTCTTCCGGTTCTGATTCTTCTTCCGGTTCCTCTTCGGGAACTTGTGAATCAGTCCAATATATATTCAAATCTTTGTTATTATTAGGTGAGTCAATGGGATTTGTGCTAGAGGTAGACATCTATCACACAATATCAAACATGTTAAGAGATTAATATATCACATAATATATACATGTTAATAATATATAGCTTCCAACAAAAATTTGTTAAGCAATCATTTTTCAAGTAAACACGATCGAAGTCCAGACTCACTAATGCATCCTAACAAACTCGATAAGACACACTAATGCAAAATTCTGGTTCTCTAAGACCAACGCTCGGATACCAACTGAAATGTCCCGTTCTTATTGATTAAAAACGTTCCATATTAATTGATTTCGTTGCGAGGTTTTGACCTCTATATGAGACGTTTTTCAAAGAATGCATTCATTTTTAAAACAAACCATAACCTTTATTTCATAAATAAAGGTTTAAAAAGCTTTACGTAGATTATCAAATAATGATAATCTAAAATATCCTGTTTACACACGACCATTACATAATGGTTTACAATGCAAATATGTTACATCGAAATCAGTTTCTTGAATGCAGTTTTTACACAATATCATACAAACATGGACTCCAAATCTTGTCCTTATTTTAGTATGCAACAGCGGAAGCTCTTAGTATTCACCTGAGAATAAACATGCTTTAAACGTCAACAAAAATGTTGGTGAGTTATAGGTTTAACCTATATATATCAAATCGTAACAATAGACCACAAGATTTCATATTTCAATACACATCCCATACATAGAGATAAAAATCATTCATATGGTGAACACCTGGTAACCGACATTAACAAGATGCATATATAAGAATATCCCCATCATTCCGGGACACCCTTCGGATATGATATAAATTTCAAAGTACTAAAGCATCCGGTACTTTGGATGGGGTTTGTTAAGCCCAATAGATCTATCTTTAGGATTCGCGTCAATTAGGGTGTCTGTTCCCTAATTCTTAGATTACCAGACTTAATAAAAAGGGGCATATTCGATTTCGATAATTCAACCATAGAATGTAGTTTCACGTACTTGTGTCTATTTTGTAAATCATTTATAAAACCTGCATGTATTCTCATCCCAAAAATATTAGATTTTAAAAGTGGGACTATAACTCACTTTCACAGATTTTTACTTCGTCGGGAAGTAAGACTTGGCCACTGGTTGATTCACGAACCTCTAACAATATATACATATATATCAAAGTATGTTCAAAATATATTTACAATACTTTTAATATATTTTGATGTTTTAAGTTTATTAAGTCAGCTGTCCTCGTTAGTAACCTACAACTAGTTGTCCACAGTTAGATGTACAGAAATAAATCGATAAATATTATCTTGAATCAATCCACGACCCAGTGTATACGTATCTCAGTATTGATCACAACTCAAACTATATATATTTTGGAATCAACCTCAACCCTGTATAGCTAACTCCAACATTCACATATAGAGTGTCTATGGTTGTTCCGAAATATATATAGATGTGTCGACATGATAGGTCAAAACATTGTATACGTGTCTATGGTATCTCAAGATTACATAATATACAATACAAGTTGATTAAGTTATGGTTGGAATAGATTTGTTATCAATTTTCACGTAGCTAAAATGAGAAAAATTATCCAATCTTGTTTTACCCATAACTTCTTCATTTTAAATCCGTTTTGAGTGAATCAAATTGCTATGGTTTCATATTGAACTCTATTTTATGAATCTAAACAGAAAAAGTATAGGTTTATAGTCGGAAAAATAAGTTACAAGACGTTTTTGTAAAGGTAGTCATTTCAGTCGAAAGAACGACGTCTAGATGACCATTTTAGAAAACATACTTCCACTTTGAGTTTAACCATAATTTTTGGATATAGTTTCATGTTCATAATAAAAATCATTTTCCCAGAATAACAACTTTTAAATCAAAGTTTATCATAGTTTTTAATTAACTAACCCAAAACAGCCCGCGGTGTTACTACGACGGCGTAAATCCGGTTTTACGGTGTTTTTCATGTTTCCAGGTTTTAAATCATTAAGTTAGCATATCATATAGATATATAACATGTGTTTAGTTGATTTTAAAAGTCAAGTTAGAAGGATTAACTTTTATTTGCGAACAAGTTTAGAATTAACTAAACTATGTTCTAGTGATTACAAGTTTAAACCTTCGAATAAGATAGCTTTATATGTATGAATCGAATGATGTTATGAACATCATTACTACCTCAAGTTCCTTGGATAAACCTACTAGAAATGAGAAAAATGGATTTAGCTTCAAAGGATCCTTGGATGGCTTGAAAGTTCTTGAAGCAGAATCATGACACGAAAACAATTTCAAGTAAGATTTCCACTCGAAATAAGATTGTTATAGTTATAGAAATTGAATTAAAGTTCGAATATGATTATTACCTTGTATTAGAAAGATAACCTACTATAAGTAACAAAGGTTTCTTGATCTTGGATGATTACTTGAAATGAATTTAGAAAACTTGGAAGTAAACTTGCAATTTTGGAAGTATTCTTGATTTTATGAAACTAGAACTTTTGGAATTTATGAAGAACACTTAGAACTTGAAGATAGAACTTGAGAGAGATCAATTAGATGAAGAAAATTGAAGAATGAAAGTGTTTGTAGGTGTTTTTGGTCGTTGGTGTATGGATTAGATATAAAGGATATGTAATTTTGTTTTCATGTAAATAAGTCATGAATGATTACTCATATTTTTGTAATTTTATGAGATATTTCATGCTAGTTGCCAAATGATGGTTCCCACATGTGTTAGGTGACTCACATGGGCTGCTAAGAGCTGATCATTGGAGTGTATATACCAATAGTACATACATCTAAAAGCTGTGTATTGTACGAGTACTAATACGGGTGCATACGAGTAGAATTGTTGATGAAACTGAACGAGGATGTAATTGTAAGCATTTTTGTTAAGTAGAAGTATTTTGATAAGTGTCTTGAAGTCTTTCAAAAGTGTATGAATACATATTAAAACACTACATGTATATACATTTTAACTGAGTCGTTAAGTCATCGTTAGTCGTTACATGTAAATGTTGTTTTGAAACCTTTAGGTTAACGATATTGTTGAATGTTGTTAACCCATTGTTTATTATAACAAATGAGATGTTTAATTGTTATATTATCATGATATTATGATATATAATATATCTTAGTATGATATATATACAGTTAAATGTCGTTACAACGATAATCGTTACATATATGTCTCGTTTCGAAATCATTAAGTTAGTAGTCTTATTTTTACATATGTATTTCATTGTTAATACACTTAATAATATATTTACTTATCATTTAACATAATTAACAAAGTGTATCAATATCTTAATATGATTCATATGTACCTAGTAAGACGTTATAACGATAATCGTTATATATATCATTTTCGAGTTTCTTAAATTAATAGTCTCATTTTTATGTATATAACTCATTGTTAAAATACCTAATGAGATACATACTTATAATAAAATCATGTTAACTATATATATAACCATATATATGTCATCGTATAGTTTTTACAAGTTTTAACGTTAGTGAATCACCGGTCAACTTGGGTGGTCAATTGTCTATATGAAACCTATTTCAATTAATCAAGTCTTAACAAGTTTGATTGCTTAACATGTTGGAAATACTTAATCATGTAAATAACAATTTCATTTAATATATATATAAACATGGAAAAGTTCGGGTCACTACATCTGATTTTGCCCACGTTTCGAATAGCCAAAAGATGCAGCAGAGGGGCAGGATTCGTTTGGTCTCAATATAATTAAGTACTGTTTGGCTCCAATAACCCGGTCCACGTACAAATCTAACTATTACTACGAACCAGAAAATTTTGATGTCTATCAATTTAACCACTTAAAATAATTTTTCGTTTAAATTTAAAGAAATTTTAGATAAGAAATAGAAAAAATCTAAGTCCTAAAAACTAGAGTGTCGAGAAATAAGAAAGAAAAAGAGCGCGTCGAAAAACGTTGAAAAAAATAAAAGGTCGAAAAATAATAGGCGTCGAAAAATAAAAATAAGAAAGTAGCGCGTCGAAACTTAAAAAGGAATTAAAAACTATGAATTAAAAGTTGCATCTAAAAATATTAAAGCTTAAAAGAAAAACTATATCCCAAATGACATTAACTTAAAAAGGGTACAAAAATATAAAAACGGCGTCGCAAAACTCTAAAGCACCTAAATCTTAGTCTAAAGAAAAAGCACTTAAGGGATTTTACGGCAAATCTTAAAAATCTAGAAATAAAAATAACTATGGCAAAAACTATATATTAAAAATAAAATGAGCGAAAAATACAAATATTACGCTAAAACGAATAAAAAGATACAAAATATAAAAAATAAACTTAAAGTTGTAAAAAGTAAAAAAAAAAATTTATAAATTTTTTTTTATATTATTTATTTTATAAAACTATTAATTTTATAATTTAATAAAACTGAATTAAAACTAAATAATACAAATTAATTAAATAACACTAAACTAAATAATAAATAAATAAAACATAATTAGGGTTTTAATAAATTATAATTAATAATAATACTCCGTAATGATTGCTGTTGGAGTCAACTGTGGCGTGTCAGAGACCCTCATGCGATCGCATGAGAATTTGCCTTCGGGCTCATGCAATCGCATGGGCTAGGTTTTCGGGCCAGATAGTGGGCTGCTACAGTACCGGGCCGTTTGATTTCTTTTATTTTTTATTTTTTTCTGTTTTTCTGTTTTATATTAATACAAAATATTTAAATAAAATTTATATTTTTACAAACTAAAAATAAAAATAAAGAAACTTTATAAAACTTAAATATTTAACAAACTCTTTAAAAATATATAATTTTTGTTTTTCTTTTTATATTTTCGTATATTTAAAACGTATTTTTACAAAAACGTATTTTTACAAAAGGAAACTAAAAATTAATAAAAATCTTTTTTTTATATACATATTTAGCGTTGCGTTTTCGGCGTTTATGTGATCCCCGGTAGCGGCGCCAAAAATACTTGATGTGCGTAGAGGTGTATATAAAATAGTTATAATTTTTACAAGAAAATACTATTAAATATGATACAATTTTACACAAGATATTTATTTATTTATAGAATGGATATACCTAAACCTTGCTACAACACTTATAGGCAGTGTACCTAATCGTACAGTAGTGTAGTTTTTAGTAAGTCCGGTTCGTTCCACAGGGAAAATTAAACAAGTTTAACGCTATATTAGTTTTAACTTATAAAAATACAAATATATATATAAGTAATATTATTATTATAAAAAGGGGGGTTTTTACCGTTTAATGACCGGTTTGTCGATTTTAAAACTTTAGTCGCAGTTAAAACCTAATGTAAAATATTAAAAATAAATACAACTTAATTTAAAGCGTAAAGTAAATAACGATAATGAAATTGCGATAAATAAAAGTGCGATAAATTAAAATTGCGATAATTAAAGAGTACGATAATTAAAAGTGCAATTAAATACAAAGACAATAAATAAAAGTGCGATAATTAGAAGTGCAATTAAATATGAAAATAAAGGAATTATGCTTATTTAAACTTCCGTAATCATGATGTTTGACGTGTTGTTTTTAGTTTATTCCCATGGGTTAATTGTCCTTTGTCCTGGATTATTCGATATGTCCATATGGATTTGTCCATAATAGTCCATCAGTCATAATCATAAAGTGCGAAAGTCTTCGTCAAATTATTCTTATTCCCGAAGTCAAATATTCCAACTAATTGGGGATTCGAATTGTAACAAGGTCTTAATACTTTGTTTAATGAATACACCAGGTTATCGACTGCGTGTAAACCAAGGTTTTACTACTTTGTTAACAATTACACCAATTACCCTTGAATGTAATCCACCCCTGTTTCAACAAGTCTATTAACTATTAATCCAGTTCCGTGTCCGGTAAAATGAACAATTATTAGTATTTATAGATATCCCGCCCACCGTACCCAGTCAAGCGTATGTGGTTATATATAAATACGTCAAATTATAAGTCTATATATTAATTTAACGAGGTATCGTTTAGTTAATATAAAACCCATTAATAGCCCATAGTCTAATTTCCACAAGTGTCGTTCTTTTGTCCAAACCCCAATTATGGTACAAAGCCCAATTACCCAATTTTAATATTTAGCCCAACATCATGATTACTTCGGCATTAAATAAGCATAATAATAACTTAGCTACGAGACATTAATTTAAAAATAACATTAACCATAACTTACAGTGATTAAAAATAGCGTAGCGTTACACGGACAGAATTTTGACTTACACCCTTACAACATTCGCTAACATACCCTTATTATTAGAATTTAAAATTAAAATTAAAATTAAAATATAATATATATATATATATATATATATATATATATATATATATATATATATATATATATATATATATATATATATATATATATATATATATATTTACGTATATAGATAGAGAGATGGATGGATATATATTCTAAAAACTGAGTCAAAACACGCGAATTTATAGGACCAGACCTGATACTGCTCACCATGCGATCGCATGGCTTTTTGCCTTCCAGGCCATGCGATCGCATGACTCCTTTTTCCAGCCCACATGTTGTTGTTTGCATTCTGCCGACGGTTTATATAATAATATATAATATATAAATATTTTATATAATTATTTAAATATTATATTTTATTCTTGTGCATAGTAGACTTGTAATTTTTAGTCCGTTACGTCGAGCGTTGAGAGTTGACTTTGGTCCCGGTTCCGGATTTTTGAACGTCCTTGCGTATAATTTAATATCTTGTACTTTGCGTTTTGCGTCTTGTACTCTTGTAATTTTGAGACGTTTCTTATCAATAATTGGAACCACTTTGATTGTATTTTGTACTTTTGAGCTTTTTGGTCGTTTGCGTCTTCAATTTGTCGAATCTGTCTTTTGTCTTCACCTTTTATTATTTAAACGAATATCACTTGTAAATAGAACAATTGCAACTAAAAGCTTGTATTTCTTGAGGGATAATGCTATGAAATATATGTTCGTTTTTAGCATTATCAACTGCATAGGAGAGTTAACTTCCTGCGTTGGAGGATTTTCATCAACAAGATCATCATCAGACGATTGGCTATGAACACTCACGCAATCATCATTAATCTTCGACTCATTCATCGGCAAATCATCTTGTTTAACTGATCGATCAACTTCTGAGTCCGTTGACGAACCCTCACTATCACCGCTCTTCGTAACAGTTACCGAAATTTCACCTTCTACCAACCGATTTCTTAATACCCTCGTAGCCGTCGCCATTGTTTCTTGGGCCTTTTTATTCTTTTTACCACCCATCACAACCAGAGGAACACTACCAGATGAAAGATCTGATCCAATAGGAATTTAAATTTTAGGGTAAAGAGGAAATAACGGTAACGAAATTGAAATTGAAATGAATGATTATGGAAGGTGATTTAATTGGAATAATATAAAGTCCGTTAGTCACATTTTTGGTGGTCTACCGGACATAAACATGCATACAAAGATCTCTTTAAAAGAAAACACATACACATATACCTACATATACACATACCCTTCTAAAAAAAAACCCTACTCGTCTATTCTAATTCTAGTCCTCCACGCATTCCTATCAGAAGTCATGTCCTCGGTCAATAGAAGGTCCTTCAGGTCGAGCTTTATTCTATACTCCCACCTACGAGTAGGTCTGCCCCTTCTCCTTACAAGAGGGTATATACTTAATACAAGAGTAATTAAGTATATGACCAATATATTTTATTACTAAAAAGAAATGTATATGCATTCATCCACAAATACAAACAAAGAAAATGCCGTATTGAGTTCGAAACCTTCCAGATAATCACAAAGTTGAGCTTATGATCATATTGTTTGCCTCGAGCTCGGCTGAACATGACAATTTGTAAGCTTGAATAACTTATAGAAACGTTATGTATATTATTCAGATCAATTCGAGAACACATATACTTAGAATAGAACGAAGCGAGTCATGTTTATAAGTAGATAAAATTAAGAGTCTGAATAAACTCTAGATTAGCAAGTAATGCTAGAGTCAAGAGTAACAGTAACAGAATGTGCAAAATATACTCGATCACATTTGAAATATGTTCACAAATGACTTGATTGGTTTTCACCGTTTGAAATATGTTCACAAAAAACACTTGATCACATTCGGACAACCGCAATATTATCCATCACCTCTTTTTATGTACTTATAGAACATTATTATACTTGGATTGTATTGGCATCGAATGGAAAAGGTTAATATTTAAATTAAAACGTATTAACAGTTAAAGTAAAAAAATGTACGACTAAAAAATAAAAGTCAAAATAAAGAATAATTATCATGAATAACTGTCAGTAATTTGTTAATATAAGCCTAAAGGTTATGTGCATGAAATTTGAACATTAGATGTGTCTATTTTGATAATAACCACTCACTCTAATATAACTATGCTTAAATCAATTTTATGCAACAATTTAATTTTTAAACATAGACAGGCTATTAAGTTATAATTAAAAAATATTAAATGTAAATACTTAAGTACTAGTATCGAAATATTAAAAACCTTTATGATTCAGTGATTAGAAAATAGCATTTCTTAAGATAAATTTAAACTGACGTTAAATATTGGATCAACACCGTGCGTTTATCAAGCTAGAGAGATTACTAGTATAATTTGTTATTTAGGGTGTGTTTGGCACACAACTTAGCTTATGAGAGTTTATTGGAGTTTGAGCTTATGATTTTAATAAACTCTAAGTCATAAGCTTTATTTGATAGACATAAAAAGTGGAGCTTATAAAAATCATAAACTCATAAAAAATAAGCTACTTCTAGCAGCTTATGAAAAAAGTAGAGCTTATGAATTGGAAAATAAGCTTCAATAAATTTACCAAACACTTATAAAAAATAATAAGCTATAGCTACCAGCTTTAAAAAAAAGCTCCAGCTCCAGCTATAAGCTCCAGCTCCAGCTAGTATCAGGGTGTGTTTGGATGAAACTAGCTGTAGCTGGAGCTTATAGCTGGAACTTATGGGCTAGGGGTGTGTTTGGACGAAAGTAGCTGGAGCTGGAGCTTATAGCTGGAGCTTATGAGCAGGAGCATGAGCTTATTATTGAGGCTGGTAGCTGGTAGCTTAATATTTTTTATAAATATTTGGTAAACTGGCTGGAGCTTATTTTTCAGTTCATAAGCTCTACTTTTTTTTTCATAAGCTACTACAAGTAGCTTATTTTTTCAGAGCTTATGATTTTCATAAGCTCTATTTTTTTTGTCTACCAAACGAAGTTTATGACTTGGAGCTTATTAAAATCATAAGCTCAAGCTTTCATAAGCTCCAATAAGCTACGTGCCAAACACACCCTAGAGCCGAAGCTGAAGCTTATTTTTAAAGTTGGTAGCTGGAGCTTATTATTTTTTATAGTCGCTAATTATTTGATAAACTAGATGAAACTTATTTTTCAGTTCATAAGCTCTACTTTTTTTCATAAGCTATTAGAAGTAGCTTATTTTTTAAGAACTTGTGATCTTTATAAGCTTTACTTTTTATATCTACCAAACAAAACTTATGCGAACTGAAGTTTATTAAAATCATAGCTTCAAAATAAGCTATAATACGCTCTATAAGCTTCAAGCTGTGCCCCAAAGACACAGCACACACACCCTTAATATTTATTTCCAGTTCGGAAGGAGGGAAAATACGAGGAAAAAAAGTCCTTTAAACCCTATTTATTTATCATCCTCTCCAAAAAGGGGAAATATTAGAAACTAGTTAGGGTTTTGGGTTAAACCCTTAATTTAAAAAGTAGTAGTAACAATTAGTAAACCCTTCACTATCACTACCTGCGTGAAAAAGAAAGGTGTATAAGTTCATACGAAAATGGCGAGACTACTTCGGAACGTATCGATTCTGAAACGATCCCTGTGTTATCTGGAGGTGATAAAAACACTATGTTACCTTCTTCGTTTCAATTCGATTCATTGTTTATTATTTCCATAATTTGTTAATTTTTATGTTACTTGAAGCTTGGGTTAGATTTTTCGTTTGTTATTTCATATAATTTGTTAATGTTTATGTTACTTGACGTCAGAATTAGGTTTCTAGGTTTGGTTAAAAATGAAAATACTGTGTTAATGTTTTACTTGAATACAAAGGCTTTGAAGTTTTATATTTGTTTAGTTTTAAAATGGCTGCTGTTGATGTGCAGGATTCTAAAAGATGCTTACTGGGATCATCATCATCTCAAATAAACAGTTTTTCTACTAAAGGTATGTACTTCTCATTTTTAGATGGTTTAGAATTATGTTTACATTCTCTGTATGTTTAATTTCTACCTGTCATTTTTTTTTTTTTTTTCTCTTTCTTCCTATGGACTGTGTTATAACTAGAAACTGTTATTTCTTTTTTTTGGATTTAAAACTTGCCAATCAAAATATGTTTTTATGTGTGAGTTAATGCTGTACCTATAAGGCTGACCTGAAACTTGTTTGCTTTGTTTCTTTGTACACGCGGCTAATAAATCCAAATATTTACGATGTTTGGCTACCATAGTATTCTACTTGTTATAGTTCTTGTCTATTTGACCGTACCGATTTTGTGAGTGAATATCTGTGTTTTTTCATTGGCAACGAAGAATATCATTGTTATTAGTAATACAACACTTTCTGTACTTTTAGGTAAGAAGAAATCAAAATCTGATGCAAGCGATTCAGGTGACGAAAATTTGTCAAAAAAGGATCTGGCCCTAAAGCAAGCAATTGATCAAATCAATACATCTCATGGAAAGGGTTCTATCATGTTTCTTGGTCAGTGCGCGCCTCCTAGACAAGTTCCAGTTGTATCTACGGGATCTTTTTCATTAGATATAGCACTCGGAATTGGTGGATTCCCGAAGGTTACTATAATATGTTATTTACTTTGTTTTCCATATGCTTAAATGTATGTGACTAATGTGGTGCTTAACATTCTTTATTATTGTTAAAGTTTGAATATACATATGCAGGGACGTGTAGTGGAGATATACGGTCCAGAAGCTTCTGGAAAGACAACTCTTGCACTGCATGTTATTGCAGAAGCACAAAAGCAAGGAGGTTAATTTCTAAACTCTTGATTAAATTGTATACGAGTGTCATTAGCTTGTACATGTTAATAACGTGCTTGGCTACTTAGATTTGTAAAGAGATTTTTTTCTTTCTGTCATTTATTTTAGGTTATTGTGTGTTTGTTGATGCTGAACATGCACTTGATCCATCATTAGCTGAAGCTATCGGTGTGAATACTAAAGATTTGCTTCTGTCACAGCCTGATTGTGGTGAACAAGCTTTGAGTCTCGTAGATACGATTATCAGGAGCGGTTCTGTCGACGTTGTTGTCGTGGATAGTGTAAGTAAGGTCTCTTTTTATGTACTTTTGGAACGCAAGATGCAGTTATAACAGTATTAAAAATTGATGCCTCGGGTCTCATCTAATGGTATCTTGATAAATGATTGCAAGTGTTCTTATGGTTTATTAATTATACTGTCAGGTTGCTGCCCTTGTGCCTAAAAGTGAACTCGATGGCGAAATGGGTGATGCACATATGGCAATGCAAGCTAGACTTATGAGCCAGGCACTTCGTAAATTGAGCCATTCACTATCTGCATCACAGACTATTTTGATTTTCATTAATCAGGTACTAAATATGCATATATATGCATCCCATTTAAAAGAAAAGAGAGTCACATTGAGACTATCTTATACATAGTAAGATTAAATGTAGTCCTGATCACTAATATTTGCAAGTTATATGTTAATTTGTTCCTTCAACATAAACTCTTAGTTGCGAATCACATATGTTATCTTTCTAACTTGCCTGTTTGCTTGCTGAGAGTCACATTATTAACTCAGTCTGTTCAATTTTTTGAGTTGTTTAGGCGGTATTATAAAAAAAAAAACTTATTATTTTTTTCTTTCTTTCAAATTTTGGCTTCTTGTTACTCAGGTAAGGTCAAAGTTAGCTACTTTTGGATTTGGTGCACCCTCTGAAGTGACGTGTGGTGGAAACGCTTTGAAGTTTTATGCTTCAATTCGATTAAATATTCGGAGAATAGGACTTGTCAAGAAGGGAGAAGAGGTATTGACTTTCGTTGACTATTTGAATCCCTTCTTGAAATCTATAGTTGACCTGTTAGCGATAAAGCATATGAAAAATTGAAAATACTGATTAATCAACAAAATCCTGTTTTCATGTTTTTTTATTTTTTATTTTGTCTTACAGACACTAGGAAGTCAAATTCTAGTAAAGATTATGAAGAACAAGCTTGCTCCACCTTATAGAACTGCACAATTCGAGCTAGAGTTTGGCAAAGGCATATGTCGTGAATCAGAGCTCATAGAATTAGGTCTTAAGCACAAGTTCGTTATGAAACTTGGGGGTGCGTATTACAGTATGGGCGATACGAAGTTTTGTGGAAAGGATAATATAAAACGCTACTTGGTTGAAAATTTAACGATACGTGAAGAATTAGAGGCCAAACTTAGAGAAAAGTTAGTAGATGAACCGAAAAAAGAAAAAGATTTGGATGCAACAGAAACCGAAGACATTATTCCAATTGATTCAACTGATGAAGAGGTAACAGCAGTTGAGGCATGAAATAGGAATCGGTAAATTGACCTGCAATTTTAATTTTACGGTCCAAGTGCGGTTAAATGTGTATTTCAAGCTTTAAAGGGAGGTCTCACATGTTACAACTTTTTAGGCGAAGGGGAAGATGCTTTGAAGGTGGTTTCGATTCATGACCACTAGAGTAACCGTGCACGCTACTACGCCTTGTAAGTTTATGTGTATTTGTGTATCACATTGTATATCGACGTTTTGAAGGAAATGCGGTACATGATTAATTATCTTGACTTCATAGTTGCCTCTTATTTTTGAAAATCTTTATCTGATTTAATTAATGAAGTGAAGGGGAAAGGGTTTATGTGATGGTTAGTTTATGGTCTATTTTGGTCAGCCCATTCACATTCAAGATCTCATTTGTGTCATCGTTGCTCAAAAGCCTTTGAAACAAGGTTTACTACTAATTACATGATGTGTAAACTTGTTTAGCTTAATTTTAAGAAGCCGTTTGAACTGACTTCTTGAAAGTTTTATACTATAGATGTGTTACATTTTTTTTTTATTATTAAAAAGGCAAGTGATTGATTTTGTAATGGTTGATTTGCATTGTTGCGATGTGCAAATTGTCTTTTTTGCATATACAAAACGTTTGAATCCTGGTCGAGCAAAAGTTTGCAATATTTATATCGATGCATGGATCAAACAGGTTATATTTTGTTTGTATAACAGGTTATATTTTGTTTGTATATTCAACTGCAAAACTACACGAAAGTATACTTTCCTATCACTATTATTCAGACGTATAAATTTGAGACCTTCAACCAATAACAATACCTAGCCAACCAAACCGTAGGCACATTTAGCACATCCTAAAAGCTAAGACCAATAAACCACCTATGAACCCTCTGCCACCACTTTTCACCACCACACCATATTCATCTACCCACTTTTATTCGATCTCCTTTTTTTTTTCCTTCCCTCTGAGCAGCTTTTAATACTCTTCAAATTACCTCTTTCAAAGATTTTCCTTCCATTTTCGGGAAAATGATTGAATCTACTTTATGTTTGGAGCTTTGTCTGAGATTAAGTTTTGGCCGAGTCGAAGATATTGTTTCGTCTCTTTTTCGGACTTATCTTCTGCTTCTGTGGTGGTCAATTCCATGAATGGGTCTCGTGTGTTTGGGCAGCCCATCTTTGTGGGTTGGCCGATCCATCGTGCTAACCGGGTTCCTCGTTCTTTTTTCGGTAGTAATCGTGTTTCTTCATCGGTTAAGTTGCGCTGTAACATTGGTGCTAACAGGTTAGTGACGGACCAGCTGGACCTATGTGTTTTGATTGTTGATTCATTGCCTTTAGAGGATTTTGAAGGTGCAAGCCTTTTTGATTAAAAATAAGGTGTCGGTCAACAGAGTTTGTAAATTGGGTAGGTACGGGGCTATTTTGGCGTGTGCTGATGTGCTTGGTTTCAACCGTATTCTTACATGCCAAACCGATGAGTTCGTGCTTGTGTCCCCTGTTAAGGAGTTAGCTCATTCTTACTTTAGATTTACGTGGGTTGAAGTGAAAGGTATACCGATTGCATATGTGTCTTCTGAAAGCGTCACGAAAATAGCGAGCCTTTTCGGTGAAGTTCTCAAGACTGCAACAGCTTCTTCTTGTTTGGGGAACGTTGGTTCTTTATTTGCCTTTTTCAAAACCGTTAACCCGAAGCACTTGCACGACTTGGTTGAGGTTGATCTTGAAGATGTTGTGTTCTCGGTTTGTAACGTTTGGGTCAATGAGCTTAGCGCGGACTCGAATCTGGATGGCATTTTATTTGACGAGTTTCCCTTGGATGTGTTGGCTATTTCAAACCATATTATTCGATCGGGTCACCCGTATTATGGTCATAATATGGATATTGTTGATGATGCTGTACTTATTAATAAAGATGTTGGGGGCCAAGACACTAGTGTTACTAGTGATCAAGTTATGAATGCGAATGTTGTTTTTGATGAAGTCGTAGACGAAGAGGAGGTTGATATTGGGTTGCAATTCGGGTCTTTAAGGAATGTAGACGTTTCAATGCCGCATATTGGGGGTGTAGCTTCGAAGGTGGTTGGGATTGGAGCAACAGATCAAGTGGCAAAGGATGTTGATTCGGTTCCAGTCAAGATTTAAAATGGTTTAGAGGCTTGTGTTGTTTCGGGTCATTGTTTTATCTGTGGCGAGTCTATTACTATAGAAAAAGAAACAAATGTGGTTTTTGAACCACATCATGGTGTTGCTACTGGAGTGGTTATTGAAGGAATTGGGCTTAAACAAATCAGTCCCAAGAAGGCACATTCTGTTACGCCTCCTGTTGACAGGTGTGTCACGAAGAGAATGAATAATAAGTTGGATTCCGTTGCTTCTATTTCTGATCCTGAACCAGACAAAAATAACTTAACGTTTGCAGAAAGATTGGCGCGATTGAAGAAGGAGAAGGAGAAGAAGAAAAAGAAAGAAGATTTGAAGGCGAGTCGAGAGGATGTAACGGAAGTTGATAGGCCTTCTCCGATTTTAATTGGACGTAATGGAAGGTATTATTGTGATTGCGAGGATCTTTCGTGTAATGGGTATTGCAAGTCATGGTATGTTTTAAATAGGAAGGTTCCTAGGGATATTTTTGAAGGCATGAATTTGCGGTCAAGAAGGAATATTGCATCTACGTCGCGATCTCTTAAGCTCGTGGATCATGAAGAAGATTTGGAGTATGGAGATGCCATTCAGGTATTGTCTGCGGCGGGCAAGATAGATAAGAACATTGGTTTTGCGGACCCCAGCAATGGTGCTTCTTCGGGGTTGACAAAGTATGGTATTACCAAAGAGGCTTTCGCGGCTTTGGACAATATGATTACGTGTATGGCCGAGAGTGAACCGGATACGGAAAATCTTGTTCATTCTAGCGAAATTCCGCGTCCGCCGGATAGGAACAAGAATCACCAAAAGCGTAAGGAGAAAGTGGTTCAAGGTGCCGAACTGGCTAAATTCGGCGTGTTCATCAAGGACATTTGAGTTCTCTTTTCGGTTCATGTTTCTTGAATTGTTGTAATCTTTGGTGTTTCTATTTCTTTGTATCGTCTAATTAGTTTAGGTCTGGTTTCGGTTTAGGTTAGGTGAGACTCGATATAGATAGTTCGTTGATAGCCGCTTTCTAGGTTCAAGACTCACTGAGGTTCCTCTTTTGTACTTCTCGTTGAATTCGTTTTCTTTTCGAAAACGTTTTCTGTTTATGAATGTTCTCGTTTTTTCGCTAAAAAAAATAAAAAATAAACAACCTATGAATTCAAACCTACATTATATCTTCTATCCCATAGATATACACAAAATAATATAGAAAACAAGTACACATAACCGTTACAACAGACCAACATTCCGGCAAGACCCCATATACTGTTCGACATATGTTGAAATTGTGAATGCCGGTTTGATTTTAGGTTTAGTCAAAACCAGATCAAACCGAACTCCGAAATAAAATATACGGAGTACTGATAATTATAGTTATATATATATATATATATATATATATATATATATATATATATATATATATATATATATATATATATATATATATATATATATATATATATATATATATTGAACTGCTTGAGAGTCATCGAATGCTCTCATTTTCACCCATGCACGCTGCACGCTAGGTAGGAAACTGATGTTTTAGCAGAGTAGTATATAAAATAGCTTATTTTTAGCAGTAAATACTATTAAATACGATACAATTTTACACAAGATATTTATTTATTTATAGAATGAATATACTTAAACCTTGCTACAACACTTATAGGCAGTGTACCTAATCGTACAGTAGTGTAGTTTTTAGTAAGTCCGGTTCGTTCCACGGGGAATCTTTTTAAACAAAGCTTAACGCTATATTAGTTTACTTTTATAAAAATACAAATATATATATAAGTAATATTATTATTATAAAGGGGGGTTTTTACCGTTTAATGACCGGTTTGTCGATTTTAAAACTTTAGTCGCAGTTAAAACCAAATAAATACAAGACTTTAAATTAAAGCATAAAGTAAATAACGATAATGAAATTGCGAATAATAAAAGTGCGATAAAATAAACTTGCGATAATTAAAAAGTACGATAATTAAAAGTGCAATTAAATACAATAACAATAAAAATGCGATAATTAGAAGTGCAATTAAATATAAAATAAAGGAAATTAAATATGAAATAAAAGAATTATGCTTATTTAAACTTCCGTAATCATGATGTTTGACGTGTTGATTTTAGTTTTATGCCCATGGGTTAATTGTCCTTTGTCCTGGATTATTTAATATGTCCGTCTGGTTTTTGTCCATAACAGTCCATCAGTCATAAATATAAAGTGCGAGTGTCCTCGTCAAATTATTCTTATACCCGAAGTTAAATATTCCAACTAATTGGGGACTTAAACTGTAACAAGATTTTAATACTTTGTTTAATAATTACACCAGGATGTCGACTGAGTGTAACCCAAGGTTTTAATATTTTGTTATCAATTATACCAAGTGTCCTTGTACATAATTTCACCCCTGTTTTAATTATTCTAGTGGCTATTAATCCATTCCCGTGTCCGGTTAAATGAACGATTATTCGTACATATAAATACCCCGCCCGTCGTGTCCGATTGAGTGTATATGGTAATTTATAGGGACGCCCAATTGTAAATCTTTATATTAACATTAACAAACTATCATTTAGTTAAACAAATATAAAGCCCATTAATAGCTCATAGTCTAATTTCTACAAGTGTCGTTTTTTTTTCTTTTCCAAACCCCAATTATGGTACAAAGCTCAATTACCCAATTTTAATAATTAGCCCAACATCATGATTACTTCGTTTTAAATAAGCATAATAATAACTTAGCTACGAGACATTAATGTAAAAAGGTTGAACATAACTTACAATGATTAAAAATAGCGTAGCGTTACACGGACAGAATTTCGACTTACACCCTTACAATATTCGCTAACATACCCTTATTATTAGAATTATAATTAAAATTAAAATATAAATTATAAATATATATATATATATTTTACGTATGAATGAGGAGAAGAAAAAGATGATTTTTTTACGATCAGAATGCGCGAGCTTTATAGGGAGTTTCTGAAATTGGGGTTCCGCGACTCGCGGCCATTTTGGCCTTCAAACTCCGCGAGTCGCGGAGTTTACTTTTACAGCTCACACAAGCTTGACTCTTTGTTTACCGACGGTTTTAAATATAAATATAATATATTAAATAATTATAAGAATTATTTAAATATTATATTATATTTATGTGCATAGTTGACTTGTAATTTTTAGTCCGTTGCGTCGAGCGTTGAGAGTTGACTCTGGTCCCGGTTCCGGATTTTCGAACGTCCTTGCGTACAATTTAATATCTTGTATTTTGCGTTTTGAATCTTGTACTCTTGTAATTTCGAGACGTTTCTTGTCAATAATTGGAACCTTTTTTATTGTCTTTTGTACTTTTGAGCTTTTTGGTCGTTTGCGTCTTCAATTCGTCGAATCTGTCTTTTGTCTTCACCTTTTATTATTTAAACGAATCTCACTTGTAAATAGAACAATTGCAACTAAAAGTTTGTCTTTCTTGAGGAGTAATGCTATGAAATATATGTTCGTTTTTAGCATTATCATATATTCCCACACTTAAGCGTTGCTTGTCCTCAAGCAATATCGTCTTGAAATACTAGAATAACTTCTTTATTCTTCACACTTTGTACATCAGTGATTTTCTATACAGCGGTATAAACAATGGTAGTAACGATATGGTTTACAGTCCCACATGACTATAAAAATTTAGATCCATTAAGGAAATTGAATCTTTATGAAAACTTTTGATCTTTTGAAAATTAAATCTAGTTTTTACCCTAGATAAGTTTTCCGGAATAACCCTTTACCGGTGTTTGCAAAATATTTTTGTGGGTTTGGTGGGTTTCGGATTTGAAAATTTTAGCTCAAAACTTATGGTTTTGTGTCACCCACTTGCTAACCTTGTATTTGGAAAGCAACACGTCCAGTTCACTTGTCCCGTATATTACCTTTCGGTAAACTACCGTCCGGTTGTAAAGGAAAGCGTTGAACAAGCAACTGTTAAGGCAATGTCCCCTGACATGATTTTAATTATGGTCTATAACGTGTCGGACGCAATTACTATCCTTGGTAGGAGCAATAGTAAAGCTCACCCTTATAATTTTTCGGTATGGCACAAGGTCCTGTCTTTGACCACTATGCAACCACCGTTCTTACGGTTGACACCCGATTTGGTTCAGGTGACCTAATGAATTCCAGGTGAATTCCTAGGATTTTACGTTCAATGGTAATGAACGCATTGAAAATAGGGTTTTCAGAAAACAAATCGGTTTGTAATTTTTGATCAAAATATTTTCTCGTTCAAGCTCGAGTTTAGATATCATTGAATTCCATGAGTTTGTAATTCTCAATCTTTAAGGTCAATCTCAAGGATTGAGTAATATCAGTCTTAAAAGCTGATTTTTAATCTTTAAGGAGATTATCCTTTCTGGGGATCTGATTCATTAGTCTTATCCAGCTAATTTGCATGGTGCCCCCCATTGTACGAGATAAATCCTTCTCATGGTTAGGATAAATCTGACCACTTGGCGACCCTGTTTAATGCTGAGGTTCGTGGATTTCCTGCTGATTTTAGTGATGACTTTTCTGGATTTTTCGTCAACCTACAGCTGGTCTGGACGACAACTTCATGACCTAAATCAAGAAGCGCGTGTCTTTTTCGGAAGACTTTACTTCCTTTTAATGATGGAATTGATTCATCGTGTAGATCCATCTTTCTTTTCTTTCATCGGGTAAAACAGTTTAGTTTAATCCAAAGCAAAAGTATTTTCAGTTATTTGTTACAGATATATGTGACATATGTTTAAGATAACTTGGTAAATATTCCCACACTTGGCTTTTATTTTCCTTTTTTATCGTCCTCTATTCCATTTTAAATGAATTTTAACATTTTAGTTTGTTTCTCAATTTATGTCCTTTCCGAGGCAACAATAATTTCGGTGTTAACACCTAGTTTTATCGTTCATAAATATGTATAAACATGATTTTGAGTTCATTTAATTGAAATTTTTTTTTTTTTTAAATTTTACTAGAATTGGGTAGTCAGTATATAAGACTAGGGCTGTTCTTTATTATCAGAGAGCACTAGATTCTAATACAACTACTGCTTTACTAGTATTTTTAATGGTAACCAAGTGTATAAAGTAAAAAATTTTAAAATCCGAAAGAATTTAACCCCTTCCCACACTTAAGATCTTGCAATGCCCTCATTTGCAAGAAATTAGTAATAATTTAAATTATTGAGGGTGATTTGTGTGAAAATGATTAAATTTTTACCAAAGTTTCCAAATATATTGGCGTTTGTTTGCTGAATGATAAATGGTGCACATCATTTGTTCATTCCGTCTTGTTGTTATTTCACATATATTTTGCATCTTGTCGTCAAAATTAGTTGCTTTTGCTGAACTTAATGCCAGTCTTTGAAAATGCGTTGTTTTACCCTGTTGTGTACATAAGATAAACTGCAAACATATATACATATTTTTGAAGTTTGGTATATTACCCCACATTCAAAAATTATTAAAATCTAAGAATAAAAGTTAGAAAGTTATAAAAACTATTACAATATTAACATAAGTATTAAACGTATCAACATTACAAATTACAAAATAAAAAAAAATAATAAGTAAACTAGGGATGACGTTTTTACTTTATACACTTGGTTACCATTAAAAATACTAGTAAAGCAGTAGTTGTATTAGAATCTAGTGCTCTCTGATAATAAAGAACAACCCTAGTCTTATATACTGACTACCCAAATCTAGTAAAATTTTTCAAAATTTTCAATTAAATGAACTCAAAATCATGTTTATACATATTTATGAACGATAAAACTAGGTTTTAACACCGAAATTATTGTTACCTCAAAAAGGACATAAATTGAGAAACAAACCAAAATGTTAAAATTCATTTAAAATGGAATAGAGGACGATAAAAAGGAAAATAAAAGCCAAGTGTGGGAAAATTTACCAAGTTATCTTAAACATATGTCACATATATCTGTAACAAATAACTGAAAATACTTTTGCTTTGGACTAAACTAAACTATTTTACCTGATGAAAGAAAAGAAAAGATGGATCTACACGATGAATCAATTCCATCATTAAAAGGAAGTAAAGTCTTCCGAAAAAGACATGCGCTTCTTGATTTAGGTCATGAAGTTGTCGTCCAGACCAGCTGTAGGTTGACGAAAAATCCAGAAAAGTCATCACTAAAATCAGCAGAAAATCCACGGACCTCAGCATTAAACAGGGTCGCCAAGTGGTCAGATTTATCCTAACCATGAGAAGGATTTATCTTGTACAATGGGGGGGCACCATGCAAATTAGCTGGATAAGACTAATGAATCAGATCTCCAGAAAGGGTAATCTCCTTAAAGATTAAAAATCAGCTTTTAAGACTGATATTACTCAATCCTAGAGATTGACCTTAAAGATTGAGAATTCAAACTCATGGAATTCAATGATATCTAAACTCGAGCTTGAATGAGAAAATATTTTGATCAAAATTACAAACCGATTTGTTTTCTGAAAACCCTATTTTCAATGCGTTCATTACCATTGAACGTAAAATCCTAGGAATTCACCTGGAATTCATTAGGTCACCTGAACCAAATCGGGTGTCAACCGTAAGAACGGTGGTTGCATAGCATGGTCGAAGACAGGACCTTGTGCCAGACCGAAAAATCATAGGATGATCTTTACTATTGCTCCTACAAAGGATCGTACTAGCATCCGACACGTTTATAGACCATAATCAAAAGCATGTCAGGGGACATTGCCTTAACAGTTGCTTGTTCAACGCTTTCCTTTACAACCGAACGGTAGTTTACCAAAAGGTAATATACGGGACAAGTAAACTGGACGTGTTGCTTTCCAAATACAAGGTTAGCAAGTGGGTGACACAAAACCATAAGTTTTGAGCTAAAATTTTCAAATCTGAAACCCACCAAACCCACAAAAATATTTTGCAAACACCAGTAGAGGGTTATTCCGGAAAACTTATCTAGGGTAAAAGCTAGATTTAATTTTCAAAAGATCAAATGTTTTCATAAAGATCCAATTTCCTTAATGGATCTAAATTTTTATAGTCATGTGGGACTGTAAACCATATCGTTACTACCATTGTTTATACCGCCGTATAGAAAATCACTGATGTACAAAGTGTGAAGAATAAAGAAGTGATTCTAGTATTTCAAGACGATATTGCTTGAGAACAAGCAACGCTCAAGTGTGGGAATATTTGATAATGCTAAAAACGAACATATATTTCATAGCATTATTCCTCAAGGAAGACAAGCTTTTAGTTGCAATTGTTCTATTTACAAGTGATATTCGTTTAAATAATAAAAGGTGAAGACAAAAGACAGATTCGACGAATTGAAGACGCAAACGACCAAAAAGCTAAAAAGTACAAAAGACAATCAACGAGGTTCCAATTATTGACAAGAAACGTCTCGAAATTACAAGAGTACAAGATTCAAAACGCAAAGTACAAGATATTAAATTGTACGCAAGGACGTTCGAAAATCCGGAACCGGGACCAGAGTCAACTCTCAAAGCTCGACGCAACGGACTAAAAATTACAAGTCAACTATGCACATAAATATAATATAATATTTAAATAATTCTTATAATTATTTAATATATTACATTTATATTTAAAACCGTCGGTAAACAAAGAGCCAAGCTTGCGATACTATTAAATAGTATTTCCTTTAATTTTAATGTTAATGATAATAACAATAATATTAATAATAATAATATAATGTTTTTAATAACCATACTTAATTCATAATTACATTTATGTTTATATTTATAATTATATTTCTTATTATTACCATTAAGCTCATGATCGAGATTGTGATCATGATCATAATATATTTTTTTTTTATGATCTTACTTATGTCCATAAGCATATCTGTATATTTATTATTTTTATTCTTTTAACCACAATCATATTTATTAATCTCTTAGTGTATATAATTATCCTTAAATCAAAAGCACAACGAGTCTATATCATTTTATTGTCATCTTTATTATTCTCGTAGTAATAATAATAATAATAATAATAATAATAATAATAATAATAATAATAATAGTAATAATAATAATAATAATGATAATAAGATAATAATTTAATAGATAAATAACTACCTCAAATAAGTAGCCCTTTAAAAAAATGCCCAAGTCCTAGTTTGAACCACAGACCTCCCCTAACCCAATAACATCCTCATTATCCTTGCTTCATTATCATCATCGTCTAAACTAATCATACTCATCATCATTATATCATCTTAAAATCATCACAACATAACTATCATCATTTATGGATCATCACACGGATCATCAAGATGATCACGATCCTTATAACATGAAATCATCTCCTCATCTTTTCTATATCATCACGATCTACATCATGCACCATAATCATAATCGTAACCTCATTAAGCTCCACACTATATCTAGTTCGTTGATTTGGCCCAACAGGAAAATACCTATCGGCCCAACATATCATGGCAGCCCATCTCGCATTCCAACTTCAAGCTTAATTGACCAAATAATTTGAAGCCCGTTAATCAAGTAAAGAAACACTTAATTAGTCACATAAAATTACGGCCCAAGAGAAAGAAAAGGGGAAAAAATGTAACATCTCCTTTATGTACCCATTATGGTCGGCCATGAATTTTCCATGTCTCACTTTGTCCCACTTGAGTAATTATTAAAACGCCATATGTTATTATTCTATAAACAAGTTGTCAAAATGTGGAATTGTAATTATATCCTACCCCATTTCCTTTTATTAAGTGCTCGGCAGAATAATAAGGTTTACAGCTGTAGGAATATTAAACATGATACATGATGGTGTTTGAGGTTCATTTGGTTCGAACAGGAGACGAGGTAACAGAAAAAAAATTACTCGTACAACAGTTATTGGTTTGGTTATCAAATAGAAGTACAGCAGGATCCGGTTAATGGGTTCTGTTGGGGTGAGATTCGTATAGCAGAAAAAAATATATATAGCAGTGTAGCAGTATTAGAACGCAACAGCAATAACAGTTTGGTTTTTGGGTTTGTTAGTAAAAAAAAAAAAAACACAAATTATGAGCTGCAGCAATAGAGAAGAAACACGATTACAGCAACTTAATTAGACTGGTTCGTTTTTTGTTAACCAAACAGGAATAGAAACACCATGACTTGTAGGATGAAGGTGGTGATATATTGGGTTCTTGGTTGATCTTGGTTCATCGAGTAATAAGAAAAAAAAAATAATGGTGTGTTTGTGTAGTTGAACCAGAAACCAAAAAGGATGGTGATGAAGTTGTGGTTACAGGTGACGGGTTTGGGTATTTTGAACCGGACCAGAAGCAGTAAAGTGATAGCAGATAGTTGTTGATGTTCGATGATCATAGAAGACGATCAAGAAGTGTGTTTGGTTTAAGCAGAAAGATAATAGAACAAGTGGGTGTGAGTATGTGGTTGTGAGTATGCATACTTTACCTATATGCATATAAATATTTACCCCGTACGTTTATTATTGGAAGGAGGAGAAAACAAAACAAAAGTGACTACTTGCATTATTAAAGTTTTAAAACATATCTTCACCAGTATAGCAGCCATATTAATTGTTTGATTGTGCCGACAATTTTCACGGATTGCTATTTCGTGCCCCGTTATTCATTCAGTGGCGATTAAAAAGTCTTCAGAAAAATTCCATATTTTTATAACAATTATCATTATTTATTAAAGTCACTATGGTATAAAATTCAATCATTAATTATTAAATAAAAAAATAAATCAACTGTCCCTCTCCATTTTGGGTAAAATATAAAAAGTGTTAAAATTTAATAACTAGATCCTAAATACATTTTTTTTGTAAGCCTAAAATTAATAGAACTCATTTCCGGATCACCGTTTATTTTATAATCTTATAAGTTCGTTTTTAACTTAATTAAATAACCAACGAATGATAACCGAGTATTACAATCTTTTAATATTTAATTTTAATATACTTTACTTATATATATATATAGATATATTTTAAAATAATAATTATTATAATATCCTATTTTTATTTTATTAATTTTTAAATAACAATATCATATAGTACTTCAAATTATATTTCTAATTATTAATTATATATATACATACACACATATCTATTTACAATTAATTGTTCGTGAATCGTCGATGGCAGTCGAAGGTCAAATGATTACATAAACACAGTTCACAGTTTTTTTTTGAGACTTCACTATTACAGACTTTGCTTATCTTGTCAAAACTATATAAAGAATAAATTTAAATTTGGTCGGAAATTCCCGGGTCGTCACAGTACCTGCCCGTTAAAGAAATTTCGTCCCGAAATTTGAGTGAGGTTGTCATGGCTAACAATAAAAATGTTTTCATGACGAATATGAGTTGATAAATAGAGTTTTACCATCATTAAGCATAAAAATGTATTTTGTCCATTATTTATATAGAATGGATATACTTAAACCTTGCTACAACACTTATAGGCAGTGTACCTAATCGTACAGTAGTGTAGTTTTTAGTAAGTCCGGTTCGTTCCACGGGGAATCTTTTTAAACAAAGCTTAACGCTATATTAGTTTACTTTTATAAAAATACAAATATATATATATAAGTAATATTATTATTATAAAGGGGGGTTTTTACCGTTTAATGACCGGTTTGTCGATTTTAAAACTTTAGTCGCAGTTAAAACCAAATAAATATAAGACTTTAAATTAAAGCATAAAGTAAATAACGATAATGAAATTGTAAATAATAAAAGTGCGATAAAATAAACTTGCGATAATTAAAAAGTACGATAATTAAAAGTGCAATTAAATACAATAACAATAAAAATGCGATAATTAGAAGTGCAATTAAATATAAAATAAAGGAAATTAAATATGAAATAAAAGAATTATGCTTATTTAAACTTCCGTAATCATGATGTTTGACGTGTTGATTTTAGTTTTATGCCCATGGGTTAATTGTCCTTTGTCCTGGATTATTTAATATGTCCGTCTGGTTTTTGTCCATAACAGTCCATCAGTCATAAATATAAAGTGCGAGTGTCCTCGTCAAATTATTCTTATACCCGAAGTTAAATATTCCAACTAATTGGGGACTTAAACTGTAACAAGATTTTAATACTTTGTTTAATAATTACACCAGGATGTCGACTGAGTGTAACCCAAGGTTTTAATATTTTGTTATCAATTATACCAAGTGTCCTTGTACATAATTTCACCTCTGTTTTAATTATTCTAGTGGCTATTAATCCATTCCAGTGTCCGGTTAAATGAACGATTATTCGTACATATAAATACCCCGCCCGTCGTGTCCGATTGAGTGTATATGGTAATTTATAGGAACGCCCAATTGTAAATCTTTATATTAACATTAACAAACTATCATTTAGTTAAACAAATATAAAGCCCATTAATAACTCATAGTCTAATTTCCACAAGTGTCGTTTTTTTTCTTTTTTCAAACCCCAATAATGGTACAAAGCCCAATTACCCAATTTTAATAATTAGCCCAACATCATGATTACTTTGTTTTAAATAAGCATAATAATAACTTAGCTACGAGACATTAATGTAAAAAGGTTGAACATAACTTACAATGATTAAAAATAGCGTAGCGTTACACGGACAGAATTTTGACTTACACCCTTACAATATTCGCTAACATACCCTTATTATTAGAATTATAATTAAAACTTATACTAATTAAAACAATTAATTAAGGGTGACACAAAATATATATATATATATTTTAGCAGAGTAGTATATAAAATAGCTTATTTTTAGCAGGAAATACTATTAAATACGATACAATTTTACACAAGATATTTATTTATTTATAGAATGGATATACTTAAACCTTGCTACAACACTTATAGGCAGTGTACCTAATCGTACAGTAGTGTAGTTTTTAGTAAGTCCGGTTCGTTTCACGGGGAATCTTTTTAAACAAAGCTTAACGCTATATTAGTTTACTTTTATAAAAATACAAATATATATATATAAGTAATATTATTATTATAAAGGGGGGTTTTTACCGTTTAATGATCGGTTTATCGATTTTAAAACTTTAGTCGCAGTTAAAACCAAATAAATACAAGACTTTAAATTAAAGCATAAAGTAAATAACGATAATGAAATTGCGAATAATAAAAGTGCGATAAAATAAACTTGCGATAATTAAAAAGTACGATAATTAAAAGTGCAATTAAATACAATAACAATAAAAATGCGATAATTAGAAGTGCAATTAAATATAAAATAAAGGAAATTAAATATGAAATAAAAGAATTATGCTTATTTAAACTTCCGTAATCATGATATTTGACGTGTTGATTTTAGTTTTATGCCCATGGGTTAATTGTCCTTTGTCCTGGATTATTTAATATGTCCGTCTGGTTTTTGTCCATAACAGTCCATCAGTCATAAATATAAAGTGCGAGTGTCCTCGTCAAATTATTCTTATACCCGAAGTTAAATATTCCAACTAATTGGGGACTTAAACTGTAACAAGATTTTAATACTTTGTTTAATAATTACATCAGGATGTCGACTGAGTGTAACCCAAGGTTTTAATATTTTGTTATCAATTATACCAAGTGTCCTTGTACATAATTTCACCCCTGTTTTAATTATTCTAGTGGCTATTAATCCATTCCCGTGTCCGGTTAAATGAACGATTATTCGTACATATAAATACCCCGCCCGTAGTGTCCGATTGAGTGTATATGGTAATTTATAGGGACGCCCAATTGTAAATCTTTATATTAACATTAACAAACTATCATTTAGTTAAACAAATATAAAGCCCATTAATAGCTCATAGTCTAATTTTCACAAGTGTCGTTCTTTTGTCCAAACCCCAATTATGGTACAAAGCCCAATTACCCAATTTTAATAATTAGCCCAACATCATGATTACTTCGTTTTAAATAAGCATAATAATAACTTAGCTACGAGACATTAATGTAAAAAGGTTGAACATAACTTACAATGATTAAAAATAGCGTAGCGTGACACGGACAAAATTTCGACTTACACCCTTACAACATTCGCTAACATACCCTTATTATTAGAATTATAATTAAAATTAAAATATAAATTATAAATATATATATATATTTTACGTATGAATGAGGAGAAGAAAAAGATGATTTTTTTACGATCAGAATGCGCGAGCTTTATAGGGAGTTTCTGAAATTGGGGTTCCGCGACTCGCGGCCATTTTGGCCTTCAAACTCCGCGAGTCGCGGAGTTTACTTTTACAGCTCACACAAGCTTGGCTCTTTGTTTACCGACGGTTTTAAATATAAATATAATATATTAAATAATTATAAGAATTATTTAAATATTATATTATATTTATGTGCATAGTTGACTTGTAATTTTTAGTCCGTTGCGTCGAGCGTTGAGAGTTGACTCTGGTCCCGGTTCCGGATTTTCGAACGTCCTTGCGTACAATTTAATATCTTGTATTTTGCGTTTTGAATCTTGTACTCTTGTAATTTCGAGACGTTTCTTGTCAATAATTGGAACCTTTTTTTATTGTCTTTTGTACTTTTGAGCTTTTTGGTCGTTTGCGTCTTCAATTCGTCGAATCTGTCTTTTGTCTTCACCTTTTATTATTTAAACGAATCTCACTTGTAAATAGAACAATTGCAACTAAAAGTTTGTCTTTCTTGAGGAGTAATGCTATGAAATATATGTTCGTTTTTAGCATTATCAAATATTCCCACACTTAAGCGTTGCTTGTCCTCAAGCAATATCGTCTTGAAATACTAGAATCACTTCTTTATTCTTCACACTTTGTACATCAGTGATTTTCTATACAGCGGTATAAACAATGGTAGTAACGATATGGTTTACAGTCCCACATGACTATAAAAATTTAGATCCATTAAGGAAATTGGATCTTTATGAAAACATTTGATCTTTTGAAAATTAAATCTAGTTTTTACCCTAGATAAGTTTTCCGGAATAACCCTTTACCGGTGTTTGCAAAATATTTTTGTGGGTTTGGTGGGTTTCAGATTTGAAAATTTTAGCTCAAAACTTATGGTTTTGTGTCACCCACTTGCTAACCTTGTATTTGGAAAGCAACACGTCCAGTTCACTTGTCCCGTATATTACCTTTCGGTAAACTACCGTCCGGTTGTAAAGGAAAGCGTTGAACAAGCAACTGTTAAGGCAATGTCCCCTGACATGCTTTTAATTATGGTCTATAACGTGTCGGACGCAATTACTATCCTTGGTAGGAGCAATAGTAAAGCTCACCCTTATAATTTTTTGGTATGGCACAAGGTCCTGTCTTTGACCACTATGCAACCACCGTTCTTACGGTTGACACCCGATTTGGTTCAGGTGACCTAATGAATTCCAGGTGAATTCCTAGGATTTTATGTTCAATGGTAATGAACGCATTGAAAATAGGGTTTTCAGAAAACAAATCGGTTTGTAATTTTTGATCAAAATATTTTCTCGTTCAAGCTCGAGTTTAGATATCATTGAATTCCATGAGTTTGTAATTCTCAATCTTTAAGGTCAATCTCAAGGATTGAGTAATATCAGTCTTAAAAGCTGATTTTTAATCTTTAAGGAGATTATCCTTTCTGGGGATCTGATTCATTAGTCTTATCCAGCTAATTTGCATGGTGCCCCCCCATTTTACGAGATAAATCCTTCTCATGGTTAGGATAAATCTGACCACTTGGCGACCCTGTTTAATGCTGAGGTCCGTGGATTTCCTGCTGATTTTAGTGATGACTTTTCTGGATTTTTCGTCAACCTACAGCTGGTCTGGACGACAACTTCATGACCTAAATCAAGAAGCGCGTGTCTTTTTCGGAAGACTTTACTTCCTTTTAATGATGGAATTGATTCATCGTGTAGATCCATCTTTCTTTTCTTTCATCGGGTAAAACAGTTTAGTTTAGTCCAAAGCAAAAGTATTTTCAGTTATTTGTTACAGATATATGTGACATATGTTTAAGATAACTTGGTAAATATTCCCACACTTGGCTTTTATTTTCCTTTTTTATCGTCCTCTATTCCATTTTAAATGAATTTTAACATTTTAGTTTGTTTCTCAATTTATGTCCTTTCCGAGGTAACAATAATTTCGGTGTTAACACCTAGTTTTATCGTTCATAAATATGTATAAACATGATTTTGAGTTCATTTAATTGAAAATTTTTTTTTTTAAAAATTTTACTAGAATTGGGTAGTCAGTATATAAGACTAGGGCTGTTCTTTATTATCAGAGAGCACTAGATTCTAATACAACTACTGCTTTACTAGTATTTTTAATGGTAACCAAGTGTATAAAGTAAAAAATTTTAAAATCCGAAAGAATTTAACCCCTTCCCACACTTAAGATCTTGCAATGCCCTCATTTGCAAGAAATTAGTAATAATTTAAATTATTGAGGGTGATTTGTGTGAAAATGATTAAATTTTTACCAAAGTTTCCAAATATATTGGCGTTTGTTTGCTGAATGATAAATGGTGCACATCATTTGTTCATTCTGTCTTGTTGTTATTTCACATATATTTTGCATCTTGTCGTCAAAATTAGTTGCTTTTGCTGAACTTAATGCCAGTCTTTGAAAATGCGTTGTTTTACCCTGTTGTGTACATAAGATAAACTGCAAACATATATACATATTTTTGAAGTTTGGTATATTACCCCACATTCAAAAATTATTAAAATCTAAGAATAAAAGTTAGAAAGTTATAAAAACTATTACAATATTAACATAAGTATTAAACGTATTAACATTACAAATTACAAAATAAAAAAAAATAATAAGTAAACTAGGGATGATATTGATACCAATAGGGGTTCCAGGCATAACCATAGGTGCTATAAAATGCTTCGGCAGGGTTATACGTAGGATATGGTGGCTGCATCTCTATAGACCAGGGAGGGAAGATGGGTTTCGGTGTAGGAATATAGTTTCTACCTATATGTTGGCAATGAGCTATGATTTGGTTCTGATGAACTTGCCAATCTTCAAATGCTCTCTGTCTAGCATTTTCGTACTCCTGTGAAGCTATAAACCTTTGCATTTCTTGCATCTCATTCCCCCCTCCTACATTACCTTGCTCTTGGTTTCTCTCAACCTGTGGATGTCTACCATGGTATGGTACTGCGGCATTATTTCGCCTCTTCAAAACTTTCGCACCATGGTATACATTTAAACCTATAGTATCGCGGGGTTCTGGTTCTTCTACTAATAATCCCCCCGACTTATATCCACACCGAGATATTCACCAATCAAAGTAATAAAAATACCACCTCCTATTATGCTATGTGGTCTCATCCCCCTAACCATAGCTGATAAATAATAACCCACACAATACGGTATACTTACAGCGCTTTGTGGGTCTCGAATACACATATGGTAAAACAAATCCTGTTCATTTACTTTTTCCTTGTTCTTACCCCTTTGTGTAATCGAATTAGCTAAAAACCTATGAATTACTCTTAATTCAGCTCTATCTATATCCAAATAAGAGTAATTTCCCCCTTTGAAACGGTGATGGCTTGTCATTTGACTCAACACACCGTGTGTATCAAAATTTTCATCTATCTTTCTACCATTTAGTATCAACCCTCTACAATCGGCAGATGCTAACTCCTCAGGCGTATATATACGTAAAGCCTGAGCCATGTCTAGTAAAGACATGTGGCGCATCGAACCGACTAACAAAAATCTAATAAAAGAATGATCGGTTAAACTGGCTACCCGATCATTCAACTCTATACTACACAACAATTCTTCACACCATACTTTATATACAGGTCTACGCATGGTGAATAAACGTACCCAGTCATTAAAAGTAGAATTACCATACCTCTGTACAAGTAATTCCCTAATTGGCCCCGCCGATTCTACAGCTTCTAAGGGTCCCCATTCTATGACCCTCGGTACCTCAACAACCTTAGAATGAAGAGTATGCAAACCCCTTTGATATTTTGGATAATCTATCCAAAGTCTGTCAAATCTCAAGTTCGGGTGCAACTCTTCCAAGTGCATATCAGAAAAGGTCATGACTGGATGAGGTATATCCTGCTTGTAGTAGTTATCCACCTCCTGTTGTTCCGCATTCTCAGCAGGAGCATTGCGGGCTTGGGATGAAGATTCACCCCTTTCAGTCTGCAAAACACATCAAACACAATTTTTGTGCATCCAAATATGCATTAGTGTCAGCAAAATCATCAATCAAAATAATTACAATGACATGATCAATTTATATCAAACTTAAGCTCATTTTCATATTTTCATCAAATCTACACTTTTTCAAAATAGCATATACGAAAATGTTCGCCAAGTTCATAAGCATTCAACTCAAATAACATGTCAAAATAATCATTACTAGCAATTAAACAAGTTTCAAATGGCATTATCTCTCAAAAATCAAGTTCATGAATTTTAGACTTGAAAAAGTCCACTTTAATTCTCAAAATCATGTTTAGGCTCAAAGTTGGTATCATTTAACTACCTAGACATGTTACACTACTTAATTTAGCAACAATTCATGACAAAAATCGGCCATAACCTGTTTATATCAAAAAGCCCCAAATTTGCTCAAGAACACAAACCCTAGATTATTCAAAATTTGAAGTTTAAGGCTTCTAATCATGTTAAATAGCATCAATCTAGGTTATACAAGCATAATACATAAACAATTTAAGCATAATTACACTAAAAAGCATCAAAATCAAATTTGGAAAAAAAATAGCTCAAGAACACTAATTTCTGATTAAATGGTGTTTAGGTGTAGAAATTTACCGTTTTTCTTGAGTAATTCCTAGATAGCATCCTTCTCAACATGATTTTAGTAAAAGATTTGGTGATTAACGGTTAAAAATTGTGATTTTGGGGGTGTTTTTGGTTGTTTTTTCGGAGTATTTCGCAGGTTTTTCGCTGTGTTTTCTGTTGTGGGGAGTGAACTGATCAGTTTCAGCTCTTTATTTTTTTTTTCTGATTTTCGGTCCTCCCGCGACTCGCGGTGTTTGGACACTTCAAACTCCGCGAGTCGCGGAGTTTGCTTTTTTTTTTTTTTTATAATCTTTGACTTATAAAACAATTAAGTAAATAATTTTTAAAATTTCGTTTTCCTTATTATTGAGGACGAGGTCGTTTCGGATCGATATCCTAGTCTGTCCCTCGACAAAATTTTAAAATTTGTCTTTTTGTAGCGATTGTTTTAAAAGCTAAGATTTTTGGTTTTTTAATGTTTTTGGCATACTTTAATTCAATAAGATTAAAAATAATGATAATAAAAGTTCTCGTCCCTCCCTCGGGTAAAGCAATTTCGGTTCAAAGACCTAGTCTTCAACTTACGACGAATTTTAAAAATCGTATTTTTAACTTAATGAGATAAAGTAAATTTTTGTTTTTAAATTCACACAATTTAAATATAAAATTCAAAATTAATATTAAAAGTTCGCACCAAACTTAAATTTTAAAATGCATAAAATTAAAAAATTCATATTTTAAAAATTAAAAATTAACACCAAACTTAATTTAAAAATTCATATTATAAATTCACACCAAACTTATATTAATTTTTCAAATATTTACAATTTTAAAAATATTGTTTTTACAAAGTTTACAATATTAATTTAAGATTTATATATTAATTTTAAAAACATGGTAAAAATAAAATTAAAAATCTTTTTGGCTTTTTATCCCACTTTAATCAATCAAATATTATCAAAAATATGCGCCCCTCTTTTCGGTAAAGTAATTTCGGTTCCAAGACCTAATTTAACTCATGACGAATTTTTGAAATATTTTGGGTTGATTGTTTAAAGATATTTATACCTTAAGAATAAACGTTAAATTTCGCAGTGATGTAATAAATTTTTGAATGATATCAATAATTTCGGTCGCCAAACCTAATTTTATTTAATACCAATTTAATACTTTATAGCGAACAAATTAGCGTTTATCATCAAAAGGTTTAAAAATAAAAATAAATAAAATAAAAACTGTACAAACATACCTGTGAAATAGATTTCTTAGTTATATGATCTATCCCATTCATAAGATAGTCGGTTTAATTGGTTTTCCATAGCTACATAGGCGTAACCTCGAGCATTCAGTGTCTTTTCTTCTAAACATATGAACGGTCCGTCTCTGCATAAAGTAACAAATTCGGTATTTGAATAGGTTTGATTATTTGAACATTTACCTCCATGTGACCATTTTCCGCATTTGTGACATCTTTCTAGGTGTCGTGCTCTTCTTTTCGCTGCGGATTTTGATTTTTCTTTACCAAATTGTAACTTATTATCTTCGCATCTGGATTCTTTTCTAACTCCGTCCATTCTTTCTCTAATTACTGATACTAATTCACTCGGGAGTATATCATTATTACGTTTAGTGATCAAAGCGTGTAGCATTAGACCATGGTTTAGTTCACAGGCAGTCTTCATTTCGTAAAAACCTAAAAAAAATAAAAATTTAGAATGGGGGGAGAAGACTAGTTCTTTAGGGTCTGCTAGGGAAAGACCATTCGGGTTCCATTTTCGAGAACTACACGAAAATAGACAATCTAACTCTAACAGAAATACATATTATCCTTTAAAGACTTGATTCTTCCCACACTTAGTTAGCTGTGGTGTCGAAATTGTGATTAACTTCGTTGTCAACTTCCATCGGACCATGTATGTAATGTTTAACTCTGTGACCATTAACTTTAAATTCAATCCCTTTTGAATTTATTAATTCTATCGTTCCGTATGGAAAAACTCTTTTGACTATGAATGGTCCAGACCATCTTGATTTCAATTTTCCAGGAAATAGCTTGAATCGTGAATTGAAAAGAAGAACTCTGTCTCCTTCTTTAAATTCTTTTGAACTTCTGATTCTTTTATCATGCCATTTCTTCGTTCTTTCTTTATAGATTAACGAATTATCGTATGCTTCATGTATTAATTCTTCTAATTCGTTTGGTTGACTTAATCGTAGACGTCCGACTTCATGTAAATCAAGATTACATGTCTTCAAAGCCCAAAATGCTTTGTGTTCAATTTCTACTGGAAGATGACATGCTTTTCCATAAACAAGTCTAAAAGGTGTGGTTCCAATTGGAGTTTTGTAGGCTGTTCTAAAAGCCCAGAGTGCATCCTCCAATTTAATGGACCATTCCTTCGGATTTGATCCTACGGTTTTCTCTAGAATACGTTTTAAAGCTCGGTTGGTATTTTCAACTTGTCCACTTGTTTGTGGATGATATGCGGTGGAGATTTTATGAGTTACTCCATATCTTTTAAGAACTTTCTCAAGTTGATTATTACAGAAGTGAGTACCCCGATCACTTATTAAAGCTTTCGGTGTTCCAAACCTTGCAAAAAGACGTTTTAAAAAGTTGACTACAACTCGTGCATCGTTAGTTGGGAGAGCTTGTGATTCCGCCCATTTAGATACATAATCAATGGCTACGAGTATATATAGATTATTATGAGATTTTGGAAATGGACCCATAAAGTCAATACCCCAAATGTCAAATACTTCACATACTTGGATGACATTTTGTGGCATTTCATCACGTTGACTTATTTTTCTGGCCCTTTGACAAGCATCACAGAATTTGCAAAAAAGGTGTGCGTCTTTGTAAATTGTAGGCCAATAGAATCCAGCATCATAAACTTTTCTTGCTGTTAGTTGAGGCCCATAATGCCCTCCTGTTGGTCCTGTGTGACAATGGTTTAAAATTTTACTAGCTTCATCTCCAAATACACATCGGCATATTATTCCATCTGGACAACTTTTAAACAGATGTGGATCTTCCCAAAAATAGTGTTTTATATCACTGAAGAATTTCTTTCGTCTTTGGTACGATAATCCTTTTTCAAGGAATCCACATACTAAATAGTTTGCATAGTCTGCAAACCATGAGATTTCTTTATAATCTATCTTCAATAGATATTCATCAGGAAAGTTGTCTTGTATGGCCGATTCATTTAGAACTTCTAATTCAGGATTTTCAAGACGAGAAAGATGATCAGCGGTGAGATTTTCTGCTCCTCTTTTATCTCGGATTTCAATATCAAACTCTTGTAAGAGTAAGATCCAACGGATTAATCTTGGTTTAGCATCTTGTTTTGAAAATAGGTATCTAAGAGCAGAATGGTCGGTATAGACCACCGTTTTTGCTAGAACGAGATATGATCGAAATTTGTCAAAAGCAAAGACAATAGCAAGGAGTTCTTTTTCAGTAGTTGTATAGTTCATTTGTGCTCCTTGTAACGTCTTACTAGCATAATATATAGGTTGAAATCGTTTTTCAATCCTTTGTCCTAAAACGGCTCCCATTGCAAAATCACTTGCATCGCACATTAGTTCAAATGGTAGATTCCAATTTGGTGTGATCATGATCGGCGCATTAGTGAGTTTTTCATTAAGAATATTAAAAGATTTGATACACTCATCTGAAAAGATGAATGGAGCATCCTTTTCTAGGAGTTTATTCATAGGAGTGGCAATTTTTGAAAAATCTTTTATGAAACGTCGGTAAAAACCGGCATGCCCTAGAAAACTCCTAACTCCTCTAACATTGGTGGGATGTGGAAGTTTAGCAATTACATCTACTTTAGCTCTATCCACTTCAATTCCTTCTTTTGAAATTTTATGTCCAAGAACGATGCCTTCTTTAACCATGAAATGGCATTTCTCCCAATTAAGTACTAGATTTGATTGTTCGCATCTAAGACATTCGTTCCAGATTAACTAGACATGATTCAAATGTATCACCGAAGACTGAAAAGTCATCCATGAATACTTCCATGCATTCTTCTATCATGTCGTGAAAAATCGCCATCATACACCTTTGAAAGGTTGCAGGGGCGTTGCAAAGTCCAAATGGCATGCGTTTGTAAGCAAAAGTACCATAAGGGCACGTGAATGTGGTTTTCTCTTGATCTTCGGGTGCTATTGGAATTTGAAAATATCCAGAAAATCCATCTAGAAAACAATAGTAACTATTTCTGGCTAATCTTTCCAACATTTGATCAATGAAAGGTAAGGGAAAGTGATCTTTTCTGGTGGCGTCATTTAATTTTCTAT
This sequence comes from Rutidosis leptorrhynchoides, assembly GCF_046630445.1. NCBI lineage: Eukaryota > Viridiplantae > Streptophyta > Magnoliopsida > Asterales > Asteraceae > Rutidosis > Rutidosis leptorrhynchoides. The sequence continues at coordinate 104,048,513 of NC_092338.1, read as the reverse complement.
AATCAATACATACACGCCATCCTGTTACAGTCCTAGTAGGAATAAGCTCATTTTTCTCATTTGTAATGACAGTCATGCCACCCTTCTTAGGCACGCATTGAACTGGGCTTACCCATGGACTATCAGAAATTGGATAAATTAGACCTGCATCTAGCAGTTTAATAATCTCTTTCTTAACTACATCTTGCATATTAGGATTTAGTCTTCGTTGGCGTTGCACATACGTTTTATGACCTTCTTCCATAAGGATTTTATGTGTGCAATACGAAGGACTTATTCCTTTAATATCATGAATCTTCCATGCAATGGCTGGTTTATGAGCTTTCAACACAGAAATGAGTTGTGATTTCTCATTTTCAGTAAGAGAAGACGATATTATTACAGGTAATTCAGATTCACCATGTAAATAAGCGTATTCCAAATGGTTTGGAAGTGGCTTTAACTCTAATTTCGGAGGTTCTTCTATCGATGATTTATATCGATATTTGTCTTCTTCTTTTAGCATTTGAATTTCTTCTGTTGTTGGTTCATATCCATTAGCTATAAGTGTAGCTAACATTTCAGCTTCATCAATTGGTTCATTACCTTCTCCTAAAGAACATTCTCCTGCTCCTTGTAATTCTGGAAATTCTTCTAATAATTCTACATGTGCATCTATAGTTTGAATATAATAACATGTATCATCTGCAGATTGTGGTTGTTGCATTGCTCTATCAACTGAAAAGGTAACACTCTCATCCTCTATACTTAGGGTCAATTTCTTACCGAACACGTCTATCATTGCTTTAGCCGTGTTTAAGAATGGTCTTCCTAATATGAGAGGAACTTGAGAATCTTCTTCCATGTACAGAACAACAAAATCTACTGGAAATACTAAAGTACCAACTTTAACTAGCATGTTCTCCATTATCCCTCTAGGATATTTTATTGATCTATCGGCTAGTTGTATGCTTATTCTGGTTGGTTTCAATTCTCCAAGGTCTAGTTTAGCGTATAGTGAATACGGCATTAGATTTATACTAGCACCTAAGTCTGCCAATGCTTCTATTGAACTAAGACTACCCAGAAAACATGGAATTGTGAAACTTCCTGGATCAGATAGTTTTTCTGGTATCTTATTCAACAGCACTGCTGAACAATTAGCATTCATAGTAACAGCCGAGAGTTCTTCCATTTTCTTTCTATTTGAAATTAGATCTTTCAAGAATTTAGCATATCTAGGCATTCCTGAAGTCACATCAATGAAAGGAAGATTTACATTTATCTGTTTAAACATATCCAAGAATTTGGATTGCTCGGCTTCAAGTTTCTCTTTCTTCATTTTACTCGGGTAAGGAAGTGGTGGTTGGTATAGTTTAACATAAGGTTTATCCTTAGCTGTGTTATCTTCATTAACCTTTTCAACTACCGGTTCTTTTTCCTTATCTTGATCAGGTTGTGGTTCTTGTGGAGTAGGAATAGCTTCATCAGAAGTTACAGGTATTTCAGGTGGTTTAAGTGTTGTACCACTTCTTGTGGTAATGGCTTTAGCTGTTTCATTCCGGGGGTTAGCATTTGTATCACTAGGTAGACTTCCCGGTTTTCTTTCACCTATTAACCTTGCTAGGTTACTTACTTCTTGTTCCAGATTTTGAATAGAAGCTTGTTGATTTTTAAATGCTTGAGCATTTTGTTCATTGGTTTGTTTTTGAGATGTGAAAAACTGCGTTTGAGTTTCAACTAGCTTTGTCATCATATCTTCTAAATTCGGCTTTTTATCATCGGTTTGTTGTGGTGGTTTGTTTTGAAAATTAGGTCTTTGCTGATTGTAAGTATTATTGGATACTTGTTGATTGTTAGGACCTTGTTGGTTGTTGTATGGAATATTTCTGTTATAATTCTGGTTTTGATTGTAAATCGGTCTTGGCGGTTGATAATTATTCTGATAATTATTTCCAGGCCTTTGGTTTATGTATGAAATATTCTTTCTTTGTTCCATTGTTAATTCAATACTGAGACAATCTTTTGTCAAATGTGGTCCTCCACACTGCTCACAACTAATTCGTATTGAGTGAATATCTTTAGTCATCTTTTCCATTCGTCTCTCCACAGCATCTATCTTTGCGGAAATGGAATCTAAGTCATGGCTAGAATCGGCTCTAGCTGCTTTAGATGATCTAACGATGTCTTTTTCTTGGTGCCACTCATGTGAGTGGGAAGCAGTGTTATCAATAATTTTGTAAGCATCAGTTTCGGTTTTCTTCATAATAGAACCACCAGCTGCTATATCTATGTCTTTCCTTGTAGTGATGTCGCATCCTTGGTAGAATATTTGTACTATTTGACAGGTGTCTAAACCATGTTGCGGACATCCTCTTAATAACTTTCCATATCTAGTCCACGCCTCATATAGAGTTTCATTTGGTTTATGTGTAAACGTAACAATTTCTGCTTGAAGTCTTACGGCTTTAGATGCAGGAAAGAATTGTTTAAGAAATTTGTCAACTAAAACATCCCATGTATCGATCGCCCCTTCAGGTAACGATTCCAACCAATCTTTGGCTTCTCCCTTTAAAGTCCAGGGAAATAACATGAGATATATCTGTTCATCCTCCACTTCTCAGATTTTAAATAGTGTGCAGATCCTATTAAAGGTACGTAGATGTTCATTTGGATCTTCCTTCGGCGCACCACTACATTGGCATTGATTAGTCACCATGTGTAGAATTTGTCCTTTGATTTCATAATCTGGCGCATTAATGTCTGGATGAGTAATTGCGTGACCTTGGCCAGTGCGTTTAGCTCTCATTCGGTCTTCCATACTTAAAGGTTCCAGATTCTCCATAATTGAATTTGTTGAATCGGAATCACTAGAGGATTCTGATTTAATGGTTCGTTCCTCAACAATCTCTGTTTGAATGATTGGTGGTTCCGGAGAAAAGTTTAGTGGTTCAGGATCTACAAACCGTTCCTGAATATTCTCCGGATTCTCAATTGTGAGTTCGGGTTCAAAAAATGGACTATCGGAAATTTGAACTGAAGGACTTGGCCGACTGGATGACGATTCTAAAGAAAAATCAACGACAGTAATATTTGCTAAATGTCTTGATCTAGTTACAGGTGGTGAACGTACAAAAGGTGGTGAACGTCTTGCTCGGTGCAATCACTGAATATCCTATTAGTTTTTAAAAGGAAAGAAAAATTATAATAAGTTATCCAATTAATAGACTTTTCTGATTTTGCCCACGTTTCGAATAGCCAAAAGATGCAGCAGAGGGGCAGGATTCGTTTGGTCTCAATATAATTGAGGACTGTTTGGCTCCAATAACCCGGTCCACGTACAAATCCAACTATTACTACGAACCAGAAAATTTTGATGTCTATCAATTTAACCACTTAAAATAAATTTTCGTAATTTTAAGAAAATTAGATAAGAAGTAGAATAAAAATCTATGTCCTAAAAACTAGAATAGCGAGAAATAAGAAAGAAAAAGAGTTCGTCGGAAAAGAAAAAATGGTTGAAAAATAAAAGGTGACTGAAAAATAAAAGAAACTTATAAAAATTAAAAATACCTGACTAACCTAACCTTATTACTACAACTAACTTAAAATTATAATCTCAAATTGAGATTACTAATTGGAATGATAATTGGTACATAGTAAAAGGTGTCTAAAAATATTAAAGCTTATAGGAAAAACTATATCCCAAATGAAAATAACTTAAAAAGAAACTAAAACTTAAAAAGGCGTCGCAAAATTCTAAAGCACCTAAATCTTAGTCTAAAGAAAAAGCACTTAAGGAATTCTACGGCAAAGCTTAAAAATCTAGAAGTAAAAATAACTATGGCAAAAACTAAGTTTAAAACTAAATATGAGCTAAAAATACAAATATTACGCTACAACGATTAAAAAGGGACAAAATATAAAAATATACAAAAAGTTATAAAAAGTACAATTTTTATAAAAATATTATTTTTATATTATTTATTTAATAAAACTACTAATTTTATAATTTAATTAAACTAATTTAACAAATAAAACAAATTAAATTAATAAACTAAACTAATTAATAAATAAATAAAACCTATTTAGGGTTTTTAATTAAATAATAATAATAATAATAATTACACCGTGATTAATGCCTGATTAGGGCTTCTGTCGCGTGTCAGGTTTTCTCCGCGAGTTGCGGTATTTAATGCATCAAACCCCGCGAGTCGCGGGGTTCAAAAATTCAACTCTGGTACAGTTTGAATTTGACGCGTTTTTTTCTTTTTTAATTTTTTTTTCTGTTTTTAATTTTTCTGTTTATATATTTAAAAAAAATATGTGTATAATAAAAACTTATATTTTAAAAACTTAAATAAAATAGAACTACTTTATAATTTTAATAAATAAAATGCTTAAAACTAGATTTATATATATATTTTTTTATGTTTTTAAATAAAAACAAAATACTTAAATAAAACTTATGTTTTTATAAAATAAAAATAAAGAAACTTTATAAAACTTAAATATTTAACAAAATCTTAAAAATACATAATTTTTTTTTATATTAGCGTTGCGCTTCCGGCTTTTAAGAGACTCCCCGGCAGCGGCGCCAAAAATACTTGATGTTTTAGCAGAGTAGTATATAAAATAGCTTATTTTTAGCAGGAAATACTATTAAATACGATACAATTTTACACAAGATATTTATTTATTTATAGAATGGATATACTTAAACCTTGCTACAACACTTATAGGCAGTGTACCTAATCGTACAGTAGTGTAGTTTTTAGTAAGTCCGGTTCGTTCCACGGGGAATCTTTTTAAACAAAGCTTAACGCTATATTAGTTTACTTTTATAAAAATACAAATATATATATATATAAGTAATATTATTATTATAAAGGGGGGTTTTTACCGTTTAATGACCGGTTTGTCGATTTTAAAACTTTAGTCGCAGTTAAAACCAAATAAATACAAGACTTTAAATTAAAGCATAAAGTAAATAACGATAATGAAATTGCGAATAATAAAAGTGCGATAAAATAAACTTGCGATAATTAAAAAGTACGATAATTAAAAGTGCAATTAAATACAATAACAATAAAAATGCGATAATTAGAAGTGCAATTAAATATAAAATAAAGAAAATTAAATATGAAATAAAAGAATTATGCTTATTTAAACTTCCGTAATCATGATGTTGACGTGTTGATTTTAGTTTTATGCCAATGGGTTAATTGTCCTTTGTCCTGGATTATTTAATATGTCCGTCTGGTTTTTGTCCATAACAGTCCATCAGTCATAAATATAAAGTGCGAGTGTCCTCGTCAAATTATTCTTATACCCGAAGTTAAATATTCCAACTAATTGGGGACTTAAACTGTAACAAGATTTTAATACTTTGTTTAATAATTACATCAGGATGTCGACTGAGTATAACCCAAGGTTTTAATATTTTGTTATCAATTATACCAAGTGTCCTTGTACATAATTTCACCCCTGTTTTAATTATTCTAGTGGCTATTAATCCATTCCCGTGTCCGGTTAAATGAACGATTATTCGTACATATAAATACCCCACCCGTCGTGTCCGATTGAGTGTATATGGTAATTTATAGGGACGCCCAATTGTAAATCTTTATATTAACATTAACAAACTATCATTTAGTTAAACAAATATAAAGCCCATTAATAGCTCATAGTCTAATTTCCACAAGTGTCGTTCTTTTGTCCAAACCCCAATTATGGTACAAAGCCCAATTACCCAATTTTAATAATTAGCCCAACATCATGATTACTTCGTTTTAAATAAGCATAATAATAACTTAGCTACGAGACATTAATGTAAAAAGGTTGAACATAACTTACAATGATTAAAAATAGCGTAGCGTTACACGGACAGAATTTCGACTTACACCCTTACAACATTCGCTAACATACCCTTATTATTAGAATTATAATTAAAATTAAAATATAAATTATAAATATATATATATATTTTACGTATGAATGAAGAGAAGAAAAAGATGATTTTTTTACGATCAGAATGCGCGAGCTTTATAGGGAGTTTCTGAAATTGGGGTTCCGCGACTCGCGGCCATTTTGGCCTTCAAACTCCGAGAGTCGCGGAGTTTACTTTTACAGCTCACACAAGCTTGGCTCTTTGTTTACCGACGGTTTTAAATATAAATATAATATATTAAATAATTATAAGAATTATTTAAATATTATATTATATTTATGTGCATAGTTGACTTGTAATTTTTAGTCCGTTGCGTCGAGCGTTGAGAGTTGACTCTGGTCCCGGTTCCGGATTTTCGAACGTCCTTGCGTACAATTTAATATCTTGTATTTTGCGTTTTGAATCTTGTACTCTTGTAATTTCGAGACGTTTCTTGTCAATAATTGGAACCTTTTTTTATTGTCTTTTGTACTTTTGATCTTTTTGGTCGTTTGCGTCTTCAATTCGTCGAATCTGTCTTTTGTCTTCACCTTTTATTATTTAAACGAATCTCACTTGTAAATAGAACAATTGCAACTAAAAGTTTGTCTTTCTTGAGGAGTAATGCTATGAAATATATGTTCGTTTTTAGCATTATCAAGTTCTGTATTGCTTGAGGACAAGCAACGCTCAAGTGTGGGGAAATTTGATAAGGCTAAAAATGAACATATATTTCATAGCAATATCCCTCCTAAATAATAGGTTTTCATATGTAATTGTATTATATTTTCATTGTAATTGTTTAAATAAATAAGTGCGAAGACAAAAGGCGAAAACGAAGATTTGAAGACACAAACGTCCAAAAAGCTCAAATGTACAAGATACAATTCAAAAGGTTCAATTTATTGATGAAAAACGTCTAAAAATGACAAGAGTATAAGTTACAAAACGCAAAGTACAAGATATTAAATTGTACGCAAGGAAGTTCGAAAATCCGGAACCGGGACCAGAGTCAACTCTCAACGCTCGACGCAACGGACTAAAAATTACAAGTCAACTATGCACATAAATATAATATAATATTTAAATAATTCTTATAATTATTTAATATATTATATTTATATTTAAAACCGTCGGTAAACAAAGAGCCAAGCTTGTGTGAGCTGTAAAAGTAAACTCCGCGACTCGCGGAGTTTGAAGGCCAAAATGGCCGCGAGTCGCGGAACCCCAATTTCAGAAACTCCCTATAAAGCTCGCGCATTCTGATCGTAAAAAAATCATCTTTTTCTTCTCCTCATTCATACGTAAGATATATATATATATATATATATATATATATATATATATATATATATATATATATATATATATATATATATATATATATATATATATATATATATATATATATATTTATAATTTATATTTTAATTTTAATTATAATTCTAATAATAAGGGTATGTTAGCGAATATTGTAAGGGTGTAAGTCGAAATTCTGTCCGTGTAACGCTACGCTATTTTTAATCATTGTAAGTTATGTTCAACCTTTTTACATTAATGTCTCGTAGCTAAGTTATTATTATGCTTATTTAAAACGAAGTAATCATGATGTTGGGCTAATTATTAAAATTGGGTAATTGGGCTTTGTACCATAATTGGGGTTTGGACAAAAGAACGACACTTGTGGAAATTAGACTATGAGCTATTAATGGGCTTTATATTTGTTTAACTAAATGATAGTTTGTTAATGTTAATATAAAGATTTATAATTGGGCGTCCCTATAAATTACCATATACACTCAATCGGACACGACGGGCGGGGTATTTATATGTACGAATAATCGTTCATTTAACCGGACACGGGAATGGATTAATAGCCACTAGAATAATAAAAACAGGGGTGAAATTATGTACAAGGACACTAGGTATAATTGATAACAAAATATTAAAACCTTGGGTTACACTCAGTCGACATCCTGGTGTAATTATTAAACAAAGTATTAAAATCTTGTTACAGTTTAAGTCCCCAATTAGTTGGAATATTTAACTTCGGGTATAAGAATAATTTGACGAGGACACTCGCACTTTATATTTATGACTGATGGACTGTTATGGACAAAAACCAGACGGACATATTAAATAATCCAGGACAAAGGACAATTAACCCATGGGCATAAAACTAAAATCAACACGTCAAACATCATGATTACGGAAGTTTAAATAAGCATAATTCTTTTATTTCATATTTAATTTCCTTTATTTTATATTTAATTGCACTTCTAATTATCGCATTTTTATTGTCATTGTATTTAATTGCACTTTTAATTATCGTACTTTTTAATTATCGCAAGTTTATTTTATCGCACTTTTATTATTCGCAATTTCATTATCGTTATTTACTTTATGCTTTAATTTAAAGTCTTGTATTTATTTGGTTTTAACTGCGACTAAAGTTTTAAAATCGACAAACCGATCATTAAACGGTAAAAACCCCCCTTTATAATAATAATATTACTTATATATATATATATTTGTATTTTTATAAAAGTAAACTAATATAGCGTTAAGCTTTGTTTAAAAAGATTCCCCGTGAAACGAACCGGACTTACTAAAAACTACACTACTGTACGATTAGGTACACTGCCTATAAGTGTTGTAGCAAGGTTTAAGTATATCCATTCTATAAATAAATAAATATCTTGTGTAAAATTGTATCGTATTTAATAGTATTTTTTGTAAAAATAAGCTATTTTATATACTACTCTGCTAAAACATCAAGTATTTTTGGCGCCGCTGCCGGGGAGTCTCTTAAAAGCCGGAAGCGCAACGCTAATATAAAAAAAAAATTATGTATTTTTAAGATTTTGTTAAATATTTAAGTTTTATAAAGTTTCTTTATTTTTATTTTATAAAAACATAAGTTTTATTTAAGTATTTTGTTTTTATTTAAAAACATAAAAATATATATATATAAATCTAGTTTTAAGCATTTTATTTATTAAAATTATAAAGTAGTTCTATTTTATTTAAGTTTTTAAAATATAAGTTTTTATTATACACATATTTTTTTAAAAATATATAAACAGAAAAATTAAAAACAGAAAAAAAAATTAAAAAAGAAAAAAACGCGTCAAATTCAAACTGTACCAGAGTTGAATTTTTGAGCCCCGCGACTCGCGGGGTTTGATGCATTAAATACCGCAACTCGCGGAGAAAACCTGACACGTGACAGAAGCCCTAATCAGGCATTAATCACGGTGTAATTATTATTATTATTATTATTATTATTTAATTAAAAACCCTAAATAAGTTTTATTTATTTATTAATTAGTTTAGTTTATTAATTTAATTCGTTTTATTTGTTAAATTAGTTTAATTAAATTATAAAATTAGTAGTTTTATTAAATAAATAATATAAAAATAATATTTTTATAAAAATTGTACTTTTTATAACTTTTTGTATATTTTTATATTTTGTCCCTTTTTAATCGTTGTAGCGTAATATTTGTATTTTTAGCTCATATTTAGTTTTAAACTTAGTTTTTGCCATAGTTATTTTTACTTCTAGATTTTTAGACTTTGCCGTAGAATTCCTTAAGTGCTTTTTCTTTAGACTAAGATTTAGGTGCTTTAGAATTTTGCGACGCCTTTTTAAGTTTTAGTTTCTTTTTAAGTTATTTTCATTTGGGATATAGTTTTTCCTATAAGCTTTAATATTTTTAGACACCTTTTACTATGTGCCAATTATCATTCCAATTAGTAATCTCAATTTGCGATTATAATTTTAAGTTAGTTGTAGTAATAAGGTTAGGTTAGTCAGGTATTTTTAATTTTTATAAGTTTCTTTTATTTTTCAGTCACCTTTTATTTTTCAACCATTTTTCCTTTTCCGACGAACTCTTTTTCTTTCTTATTTCTCGCTATTCTAGTTTTTAGGACATAGATTTTTATTCTACTTCTTATCTAATTTTCTTAAAATTACGAAAATTTATTTTAAGTGGTTAAATTGATAGACATCAAAATTTTCTGGTTCGTAGTAATAGTTGGATTTGTACGTGGACCGGGTTATTGGAGCCAAACAGTCCTCAATTATATTGAGACCAAACGAATCCTGCCCCTCTGCTGCATCTTTTGGCTATTCGAAACGTGGGCAAAATCAAAAAAGTCTATTAATTGGATAACTTATTATAATTTTTCTTTCCCTTTAAAAACTAATAGGATATTCAGTGAATGCACCGAGCAAGACGTTCACCACCTTTTGTACGTTCACCACCTGTAACTAGATCAAGACATTTAGCAAATATTACTGCCATTGATTTTTCTTTAGAATCGTCATCCAGTCGACCAAGTCCTTCAGTTCAAATTTCCGATAATCCATTTTTTGAACCCGACCTCACAATTGAGAATCCGGAGAATATTCAGGAACGGTTTGTAGATCCTGAACCACTAAACTTTCCTCCGGAACCACCAATCATTCAAACAGAGATTGTTGAGGAACGAACCATTAAATCAGAATCCTCTAGTGATTCCGATTCAACAAATTCAATTATGGAGAATCTGGAACCTTTAAGTATGGAAGACCGAATGAGAGCTAAACGCACTGGCCAAGGTCACGCAATTACTCATCCAGACATTAATGCGCCAGATTATGAAATCAAAGGACAAATTCTACACATGGTGACTAATCAATGCCAATTTAGTGGTGCGCCGAAGGAAGATCCAAATGAACATCTACGTACCTTTAATAGGATCTGCACACTATTTAAAATCCGAGAAGTGGAGGATGAACAGATATATCTCATGTTATTTCCCTGGACTTTAAAGGGAGAAGCCAAAGATTGGTTGGAATCGTTACCTGAAGGGGCGATCGATACATGGGATGTTTTAGTTGACAAATTTCTTAAACAATTCTTTCCTGCATCTAAAGCCATAAGACTTCAAGCAGAAATTGTTACGTTCACACAGAAACCGAATGAAACTCTATATGAGGCGTGGACAAGATATGGAAAGTTGTTAAGAGGATGTCCGCAACATGGTTTAGACACCTGTCAAATAGTACAAATATTCTATCAAGGATGCGACATCACTACAAGAAAAGACATAGATATAGCAGCTGGTGGTTCTATTATGAAGAAAACCGAAACTGATGCTTACAAAATTATTGATAACACTGCTTCCCACTCACATGAGTGGCACCAAGAAAAAGACATCGTTAGATCATCTAAAGCAGCTAGAGCCGATTCTAGCCATGACTTAGATTCCATTTCCGCAAAGATAGATGCTGTGGAGAGACGAATGGAAAAGATGACTAAAGATATTCACTCAATACGAATTAGTTGTGAGCAGTGTGGAGGACCACATTTGACAAAAGATTGTCTCAGTATTGAATTAACAATGGAACAAAGAAAGAATATTTCATACATAAACCAAAGGCCTGGAAATAATTATCAGAATAATTATCAACTGCCAAGACCGATTTACAATCAAAACCAGAATTATAACAGAAATATTCCATACAACAACCAACAAGGTCCTAGCAATCAACAAGTATCCAATAATACTTACAATCAGCAAAGACCTAATTTTCAAAACAAACCACCACAACAAACCGATGATAAAAAGCCGAATTTAGAAGATATGATGACAAAGCTAGTTGAAACTCAAACGCAGTTTTTCACATCTCAAAAACAAACCAATGAATAAAATGCTCAAGCATTTAGAAATCAACAAGCTTCTATTCAAAATCTGGAACAAGAAGTAAGTAACCTAGCAAGGTTAATAGGTGAAAGAAAACCGGGAAGTCTACCTAGTGATACAAATGCTAACCCCCGGAATGAAACAGCTAAAGCCATTACCACAAGAAGTGGTACAACACTTAAACCAACTAAAATACCTGTAACTTCTGATGAAGCTATTCCTACTCCACAAGAACCACAACCTGATCAAGATAAGGAAAAAGAACCGGTAGTTGAAAAGGTTAATGAAGATAACACAGCTAAGGATAAACCTTATGTTAAACCATACCAACCACCACTTCCTTACCCGAGTAAAATGAAGAAAGAGAAACTTGAAGCCGAGCAATCCAAATTCTTGGATATGTTTAAACAGATAAATGTAAATCTTCCTTTCATTGATGTGATTTCAGGAATGCCTAGATATGCTAAATTCTTGAAAGATCTAATTTCAAATAGAAAGAAAATGGAAGAACTCTCGGCTGTTACTATGAATGCTAATTGTTCAGCAGTGCTGTTGAATAAGATACCAGAAAAACTATCTGATCCAGGAAGTTTCACAATTCCATGTTTTCTGGGTAGTCTTAGTTTAATAGAAGCATTGGCAGACTTAGGTGCTAGTATAAATCTAATGCCGTATTCACTATACGCTAAACTAGACCTTGGAGAATTGAAACCAACCAGAATAAGCATACAACTAGCCGATAGATCAATAAAATATCCTAGAGGGATAATGGAGAACATGCTAGTTAAAGTTGGTACTTTAGTATTTCCAGTAGATTTTGTTGTTCTGGACATGGAAGAAGATTCTCAAGTTCCTCTCATATTAGGAAGACCATTCTTAAACACGGCTAAAGCAATGATAGAAGTGTTCGGTAAGAAATTGACCCTAAGTATAGAGGATGAGAGTGTTACCTTTTCAGTTAATAGAGCAATGTAACAACCACAATCTGTAGATGATACATGTTATTATATTCAAACTATAGATGCACATGCAGAATTATTAGAAGAATTTCCAGAATTACAAGGAACAGGAGAATGTTCTTTAGGAGAAGGTAATGAACCAATTGATGAAGCTGAAATGTTAGCTACACTTATAGCTAATGGATATGAACCAACAACAGAAGAAATTCAAATGCTAAAAGAAGAAGACAGATATCGATACAAATCATCGATACAAGAACCACCGAAATTAGAGTTAAAGCTACTTCCAAACCATTTGGAATACGCTTATTTACATGGTGAATCTGAATTACCTGTAATAATATCGTCTTCTCTTACTGAAAATGAGAAATCACAACTCATTTCTGTGTTGAAAGCTCATAAACCAGCCATTGCATGGAAGATTCATGATATTAAAGGAATAAGTCCTTCGTATTACACACATAAAATCCTTATGGAAGAAGGTCATAAAATGTATGTGCAACGCCAACGAAGACTAAATACTAATATGCAAGATGTAGTTAAGAAAGAGATTATTAAACTGCTAGATGCAGGTTTAATTTATCCAATTTCTGATAGTCCATGGGTAAGCCCAGTTCAATGCGTGCCTTAGAAGGGTGGCATGGCTGTCATTACAAATGAGAAAAATGAGCTTATTCCTACTAGGACTGTAACAGGATGGCGTGTATGTATTGATTATAGAAAATTAAATGACGCCACCAGAAAAGATCACTTTCCTTTACCTTTCATTGATCAAATGTTGGAAAGATTAGCCGGAAATAGTTACTATTGTTTTCTAGATGGATTTTCCGGATATTTTCAAATTCCAATAGCACCCGAAGATCAAGAGAAAACCACATTCACGTGCCCTTATGGTACTTTTGCTTACAAACGCATGTCATTTGGACTTTGCAACGCCCCTGCAACCTTTCAAAGGTGTATGATGGCGATTTTTCACGACATGATAGAAGAATGCATGGAAGTATTCATGGATGACTTTTCAGTCTTCGGTGATACATTTGAATCATGTCTAGTTAATCTGGAACGAATGCTTCTTAGATGCGAACAATCAAATCTAGTACTTAATTGGGAGAAATGCCATTTCATGGTTAAAGAAGGCATCGTTCTTGGACATAAAATTTCAAAAGAAGGAATTGAAGTGGATAGAGCTAAAGTAGATGTAATTGCTAAACTTCCACATCCCACCAATGTTAGAGGAGTTAGGAGTTTTCTAGGGCATGCCGGTTTTTACCGACGTTTCATAAAAGATTTTTCAAAAATTGCCACTCCTATGAATAAACTCCTAGAAAAGGATGCTCCATTCATCTTTTCAGATGAGTGTATCAAATCTTTTAATATTCTTAAAGAAAAACTTACTAATGCGCCGATCATGATAACACCAAATTGGAATCTACCATTTGAACTAATGTGCGATGCAAGTGATTTTGCAATGGGAGCCGTTTTAGGACAAAGGATTGAAAAACGATTTCAACCTATATATTATGCTAGTAAGATGTTACAAGGAGCACAAACAAACTATACAACTACTGAAAAAGAACTCCTTGCTATTGTCTTTGCTTTTGACAAATTTCGATCATATCTCGTTCTAGCAAAAACGGTGGTCTATACCGACCATTCTGCTCTTAGATACCTATTTTCAAAACAAGATGCTAAACCAAGATTAATCCGTTGGATCTTACTCTTACAAGAGTTTGATATTGAAATCCGAGATAAAAGAGGAGCAGAAAATCTCGCCGCTGATCATCTTTCTCGTCTTGAAAATCCCGAATTAGAAGTTCTAAATGAATCGGCCATACAAGACAACTTTCCTGATGAATATCTATTGAAGATAGATTATAAAGAAATTCCATAGTTTGCAGACTATGCAAACTATTTAGTATGTGGATTCCTTGAAAAAGGATTATCGTACCAAAGACGAAAGAAATTCTTCAGTGATATAAAACACTATTTTTGGGAAGATCCACATCTGTTTAAAAGTTGTCCAGATGGAATAATACGCCGATGTGTATTTGGAGATGAAGCCAGTAAAATATTAAACCATTGTCACACAGGACCAACAGGAGGGCATTATGGACCTCAACTAACAGCAAGAAAAGTTTATGATGCTGGATTCTATTGGCCTACAATTTACAAAGACGCACACCTTCTTTGCAAATCCTGTGATGCTTGTCAAAGGGCCGGAAAAATAAGTCAACGTGATGAAATGCCACAAAATGTCATCCAAGTATGTGAAGTATTTGACATTTGGGGTATTGACTTTATGGGTCCATTTCCAAAATCTCATAATAATCTATATATACTCGTAGCCATTGATTATGTATCTAAATGGGCGGAAGCACAAGCTCTCCCAACTAACGATGCACGAGTTGTAGTCAACTTTTTAAAACGTCTTTTTGCAAGGTTTGGAACACCGAAAGCTTTAATAAGTGATCGGGGTACTCATTTCTGTAATAATCAACTTGAGAAAGTTCTTAAAAGATATGGAGTAACTCATAAAATCTCCTCCGCATATCATCCACAAACAAGTGGACAAGTTGAAAATACCAACCGAGCCTTAAAACGTATTCTAGAGAAAACCGTAGGATCAAATCCGAAGGAATGGTCCATTAAATTGGAGGATGCACTCTGGGCTTTTAGAACAGCCTACAAAACTCCAATTGGAACCACACCTTTTAGACTTGTTTATGGAAAAGCATGTCATCTTCCAGTAGAAATTGAACACAAAGCATTTTGGGCTTTGAAAACATGTAATCTTGATTTACATGAAGCTGGACGTCTACGATTAAGTCAACTAAACGAATTAGAAGAATTAAGACATGAAGCATACGAAAATTCGTTAATCTATAAAGAAAGAACGAAGAAATGGCATGATAAAATAATCAGAAGTTCAAAAGAATTTAAAGAAGGAGACAGAGTTCTTCTTTTCAATTCACGATTCAAGCTATTTCCTGGAAAATTGAAATCAAGATGGTCTGGACCATTCATAGTCAAAAGAGTTTTTCCATACGGAACGATAGAATTAATAAATTTAAAAGGGATTGAATTTAAAGTTAATGGTCACAGAGTTAAACATTACATACATGGTCTGATGGAAGTTGACAACGAAGTTAATCACAATTTCGACACCACAGCTAACTAAGTGTGGGGAGAATCAAGTCTTTAAAGGATAATATGTATTTCTGTTAGAGTTAGATTGTCTATTTTCGTATAGTTCTCGAAAATGGAACCCGAATGGTCTTTCCCTAGCAGACCCTAAAGAACTAGTCTTCTCCCCACATTCTGAATTTTTATTTTTTTTAGGTTTTTACGAAATGAAGACTGCCTGTGAACTAAACCATGGTCTAATGCTACACGCTTTGATCACTAAACGTAATAATGACATACTCCCGAGTGAATTAGTATCAGTAATCAGAGAAAGAATGGACGGAGTTAGAAAAGAATCCAGATGCGAAGATAATAAGTTACAATTTGGTAAAGGAAAATCAAAATCCGCAGCGAAAAGAAGAGCACGACACCTAGAAAGATGTCACAAATGCGGAAAATGGTCACATGGAGGTAAATGTTCAAATAATCAAACCTATTCAAATACCGAATTTGTTACTTTAGGCAGAGACGGACCGTTCATATGTTTAGAAGAAAAGACACTGAATGCTCGAGGTTACGCCTATGTAGCTATGGAAAACCAATTAAACCGACTATCTTATGAATGGGATAGATCATAAAACTAAGAAATCTATTTCACAGGTATGTTTGTACAGTTTTTATTTTATTTATTTTTATTTTTAAACCTTTTGATGATAAACGCTAATTTGTTCGCTATAAAGTATTAAATTGGTATTAAATAAAATTAGGTTTGGCGACCGAAATTATTGATATCATTCAAAAATTTATTACATCACTGCGAAATTTAACGTTTATTCTTAAGGTATAAATATCTTTAAACAATCAACCCAAAATATTTCAAAAATTCGTCATGAGTTAAATTAGGTCTTGGAACCGAAATTAGTTTACCGAAAAGAGGGGCGCATATTTTTGATAATATTTGATTGATTAAAGTGGGATAAAAAGCCAAAAAGATTTTTAATTTTATTTTTACCATGTTTTTAAAATTAATATATAAATCTTAAATTAATATTGTAAACTTTGTAAAAACAATATTTTTAAAATTGTAAATATTTGAAAAATTAATATAAGTTTGGTGTGAATTTATAATATGAATTTTTAAATTAAGTTTGGTGTTAATTTTTAATTTTTAAAATATGAATTTTTTAATTTTATGCATTTTAAATTTTAAGTTTGGTGCGAACTTTTAATATTAATTTTGAATTTTATATTTAAATTGTGTGAATTTAAAAACAAAAATTTACTTTATCTCATTAAGTTAAAAATATGATTTTTAAAATTCGTCGTAAGTTGAAAACTAGGTCTTTGAACCGAAATTACTTTACCCAAGGGAGGGACGAGAATTTTTATTATCATTATTTTTAATCTTATTGAATTAAAGTATGCCAAAAACATTAAAAAACCCAAAAATCTTAGCTTTTAAAACAATCGCTACAAAAAGACAAATTTTAAAATTTTGTCGAAGGACGGACTAGGACATCGATCCGAAACGACCTCGTCCTCAATAATAAGGAAAACAAAATTTTAAAAATTATTTACTTAATTATTTTATAAGTCAAAGATTATAAAAAAAAAAAAAAAAAAAAAAGCAAACTCCGCGACTCGCGGAGTTTGAAGTGTCCAAACACCGCGAGTCGCGGGAGGACCGAAAATCAGAAAAAAAAATAAAGAGCTGAAACTGATCAGTTCACTCCCCACAACAGAAAACACAGCGAAAAACCTGCGAAATACTCCGGAAAAAAAAACCAAAAACACCCCCAAAATCACAATTTTTAACCGTTAATCACCAAATCTTTTACTAAAATCATGTTGAGAAGGATGCTATCTAGGAATTACTCAAGAAAAATGGTAAATTTCTACACCTAAACACCATTTAATCCGAAATTAGTGTTCTTGAGCTATTTTTTTCCAAATTTGATTTTGATGCTTTTTAGTGTAATTATGCTTAAATTGTTTATGTATTATGCTTGTATAACCTAGATTGATGCTATTTAACATGATTAGAAGCCTTAAACTTCAAATTTTGAATAATCTAGGGTTTGTGTTCTTGAGCAAATTTGGGGCTTTTTGATATAAACAGGTTATGGCCGATTTTTGTCATGAATTGTTACTAAATTAAGTAGTGTAACATGTCTAGGTAGTTAAATGATCCAAACTTTGAGCCTAAACATGATTTTGAGAATTAAAGTGGACTTTTTCAAGTCTAAAATTCATGAACTTGATTTTTGAAAGACAATGCCATTTGAAACTTGTTTAATTGCTAGTAATGATTATTTTGACATGTTATTTGAGTTGAATGCTTATGAACTTGGCGAACATTTTCGTATATGCTTATTTGAAAAAGTATAGATTTGATGAAAATGTGAAAATGAGCTTAAGTTTGATATAAATTGATCATGTCATTGTGATTATTTTGATTGATGATTTTGCTGACACTAATGCATATTTGGATGCACAAAAATTGTGTTTGATGTGTTTTGCAGACTGAAAGGGGTGAATCTTCATCCCAAGCTTGCAATGCTCCTGCTGAGAATGCGGAATAACAGGAGGTGGATAACTACTACAAGCAGGATATACCGCATCCAGTCATGACCTTTTCTGATATGCACTTGGAAGAGTTGCACCCGAACCTGAGATTTGACAGACTTTGGATAGATTATCCAAAATATCAAAGGGGTTTGCATACTCTTCATTCTAAGGTTGTTGAGGTACCGAGGGTCATAGAATGGGGACCCTTAGAAGCTGTAGAATTGGCCGGGCCAATTAGGGAATTACTTGTACAGAGGTATGGTAATTCTACTTTTAATGACTGGGTACGTCTATTCACCATGCGTAGACCTGTATATAAAGTATGGTGTGAAGAATTGTTATGTAGTATAGAGTTGAATGATCGGGTAGCTAGTTTAACCGATCGATCTTTTATTAGATTTTTGTTAGGCGGTTCGATGCGCCACATGTCTTTACTAGACATGGCTCAGGCTTTACGTATATATACGCCTGAGGAGTTAGCATCTGCTGATTGTAGAGGGTTGATACTAAACGGAAGAAAGATAGATGAAAATTTTGATACACACGGTGTGTGGAGTCAAATGACAAGCCATCACCATTTCAAAGGGGGAAATTACTCTTATTTGGACATAGATAGAGCTGAATTAAGAGTAATTCATAGGTTTTTAGCTAATTCGATTACACAAAGGGGTAAGAACAAGGAAAAAGTAAATGAACAAGATTTGTTTTACCATATGTGTATTCGAGACCCACAAAGCGCTGTAAGTATACCGTATTGTATGGATTATTATTTATCAGCTATGGTTCGGGGGATGAGACCGCATAGCATAATAGGAGGTGGTATTTTTATTACTTTGATTGCTGAATATCTCGGTGTGGATATAAGTCGGGGGGGATTATTAGTGGAAGAACCAGAACCCCGCGATACTATAGGTTTAAATGTATACCATGGTGCGAAAGTTTTGAAGATACGAAATAACGCCGCAGTACCATACCATGGTAGACATCCACAGGTTGAGAGAAACCAACAGCAAGGTAATGTAGGAGGGGGGAATGAGATGCAAGAAATGCAAAGGTTTATAGCTTCTCAGGAGTACGAAAATGCTAAACAGAGAGCATTTGAAGATTGGTAAGTTCATCAGAACCAAATCATAGCTCATTGCCAACATATAGGTAGAAACTATATTCCTACACCGAAACCCATCTTCCCTCCCTGGTCTATAGAGATGCAGCCACCGTATCCTACGTATAACCCTACCGAAGCATTCTATAGCACCTATGGTTATGCCTGGAACCCCTATTGGTATCAATATCATCCCTAGTTTACTTATTATATATATTTTTTTTATTTTGTAATTTGTAATGATTGATACGTTTAATACTTTTGTTAATATTGTAATAGTTTTTATAATTGTCTAACTTTTATTCTTATATTTTAATAATTTTTGAATGTGGGGTAATATACCAAACTTCAAAAATATGTATATATGTTTGCAGTTTATCTTATGTACACAACAGGGTAAAACAACGCATTTTCAAAGACTGGCATTAAGTTCAGCAAAAGCAACTAATTTTGACGACAAGATGCAAAATATATGTGAAATAACAACAAGACGGAATGAACAAATGATGTGCACCATTTATCATTCAGCAAACAAACGCCAATATATTTGGAAACTTTGGTAAAAATTTAATCATTTTCACACAAATCACCTTCAATAATTTAAATTGTTACTGATATCTTGCAAATGAGGGCATTGCAAGATCTTAAGTGTGGGAAGGGGTTAAATTCTTTCGGATTTTAAAATTTTTTACTTTATACACTTGGTTACCATTAAAAATACTAGTAAAGCAGTAGTTGTGTTAGAATCTAGTGCTCTCTGATAATAAAGAACAGCCCTAGTCTTATATACTGACTACCCAAATCTAGTAAAATTTTTCAAAATTTTCAATTAAATGAACTCAAAATCATGTTTATACATATTTATGAACGATAAAACTAGGTTTTAACACCGAAATTATTGTTACCTCAAAAAGGACATAAATTGAGAAACAAACCAAAATGTTAAAATTCATTTAAAATGGAATAGAGGACGATAAAAAGGAAAATAAAAGCCAAGTGTGGGAAAATTTACCAAGTTATCTTAAACATATGTCACATATATCTGTAACAAATAACTGAAAATACTTTTGCTTTGGACTAAACTAAACTATTTTACCCGATGAAAGAAAAGAAAAGATGGATCTACACGATGAATCAATTCCATCATTAAAAGGAAGTAAAGTCTTCCGAAAAAGACACGTGCTTCTTGATTTAGGTCATGAAGTTGTCGTCCAGACCAGCTGTAGGTTGACGAAAAATCCAGAAAAGTCATCACTAAAATCAGCAGGAAATCCACGGACCTCAGCATTAAACAGGGTCGCCAAGTGGTCAGATTTATCCTAACCATGAGAAGGATTTATCTTGTACAATGGGGGGCACCATACAAATTAGCTGGATAAGACTAATGAATCAGATCCCCAGAAAGGATAATCTCCTTAAAGATTAAAAATCAGCTTTTAAGACTGATATTACTCAATCCTAGAGATTGACCTTAAAGATTGAGAATTCAAACTCATGGAATTCTATGATATCTAAACTCGAGCTTGAACGAGAAAATATTTTGATCAAAATTACAAACCGATTTGTTTTCTGAAAACCCTATTTTCAATGCGTTCATTACCATTGAACGTAAAATCCTAGGAATTTACCTGGAATTCATTAGGTCACCTGAACCAAATCGGGTGTCAACCGTAAGAACGGTGGTTGCATAGCATGTTCGAAGACAGGACCTTGTGCCAGACCGAAAAATCATAGGATGATCTTTACTATTGCTCCTACAAAGGATAGTACTAGCGTCCGACACGTTATAGACCATAATTAAAAGCATGTCAGGGGACATTGCCTTAACAGTTGCTTGTTCAACGCTTTCCTTTACAACCGGACGGTAGTTTACCAAAAGGTAATATACGGGACAAGTAAACTGGACGTGTTGCTTTCCAAATACAAGGTTAGCAAGTGGGTGACACAAAACCATAAGTTTTGAGCTAAAATTTTCAAATCTGAAACCCACCAAACCCACAAAAATATTTTGCAAACACCAGTAAAGGGTTATTCCGGAAAACTTATCTAGGGTAAAAACTAGATTTAATTTTCAAAAGATCAAATGTTTTCATAAAGATCCAATTTCCTTAATGGATCTAAATTTTTATAGTCATGTGGGACTGTAAACCATATCGTTACTACCATTGTTTATACCGCCGTATAGAAAATCACTGATGTACAAAGTGTGAAGAATAAAGAAGTGATTCTAGTATTTCAAGACGATATTGCTTGAGGACAAGCAACGCTCAAGTGTGGGAATATTTGATAATGCTAAAAATGAACATATATTTCATAGCATTATTCCTCAAGGAAGACAAGCTTTTAGTTGCAATTGTTCTATTTACAAGTGATATTCGTTTAAATAATAAAAGGTGAAGACAAAAGACAGATTCGACGAATTGAAGACGCAAACGACCAAAAAGCTCAAAAGTACAAAAGACAATAAAAAAAGGTTCCAATTATTGACAAGAAACGTCTCGAAATTACAAGAGTACAAGATTCAAAACGCAAAATACAAGATATTAAATTGTACGCAAGGACGTTCGAAAATCCGGAACCGGGACCAGAGTCAACTCTCAACGCTCGACGCAACGGACTAAAAATTACAAGTCAACTATGCACATAAATATAATATAATATTTAAATAATTCTTATAATTATTTAATATATTATATTTATATTTAAAACCGTCGGTAAACAAAGAGCCAAGCTTGTGTGAGCTGTAAAAGTAAACTCCGCGACTCGCGGAGTTTGAAGGCCAAAATGGCCGCGAGTCGCGGAACCCCAATTTCAAAAACTCCCTATAAAGCTCGCGCATTCTGATCGTAAAAAAATCATCTTTTTCTTCTCCTCATTCATACGTAAAATATATATATATATTTATAATTTATATTTTAATTTTAATTATAATTCTAATAATAAGGGTATGTTAGCGAATATTGTAAGGGTGTAAGTCGAAATTCTGTCCGTGTAACGCTACGCTATTTTTAATCATTGTAAGTTATGTTCAACCTTTTTACATTAATGTCTCGTAGCTAAGTTATTATTATGCTTATTTAAAACGAAGTAATCATGATGTTGGGCTAATTATTAAAATTGGGTAATTGGGCTTTGTACCATAATTGGGGTTTGGAAAAAAAAAACGACACTTGTGGAAATTAGACTATGAGCTATTAATGGGCTTTATATTTGTTTAACTAAATGATAGTTTGTTAATGTTAATATAAAGATTTATAATTGGGCGTCCCTATAAATTACCATATACACTCAATCGGACACGACGGGCGGGGTATTTATATGTACGAATAATCGTTCATTTAACCGGACACGGGAATGGATTAATAGCCACTAGAATAATTAAAACAGGGGTGAAATTATGTACAAGGACACTTGGTATAATTGATAACAAAATATTAAAACCTTGGGTTACACTCAGTCGACATCCTGGTGTAATTATTAAACAAAGTATTAAAATCTTGTTACAGTTTAAGTCCCCAATTAGTTGGAATATTTAACTTCGGGTATAAGAATAATTTGACGAGGACACTCGCACTTTATATTTATGACTGATGGACTGTTATGGACAAAAACCAGACGGACATATTAAATAATCCAGGACAAAGGACAATTAACCCATGGGCATAAAACTAAAATCAACACGTCAAACATCATGATTACGGAAGTTTAAATAAGCATAATTCTTTTATTTCATATTTAATTTCCTTTATTTTATATTTAATTGCACTTCTAATTATCGCATTTTTATTGTTATTGTATTTAATTGCACTTTTAATTATCGTACTTTTTAATTATCGCAAGTTTATTTTATCGCACTTTTATTATTCGCAATTTCATTATCGTTATTTACTTTATGCTTTAATTTAAAGTCTTATATTTATTTGGTTTTAACTGCGACTAAAGTTTTAAAATCGACAAACCGGTCATTAAACGGTAAAAACCCCCTTTATAATAATAATATTACTTATATATATATATATATATATATATATATATATATATATATATATATATATATTTGTATTTTTATAAAAGTAAACTAATATAGCGTTAAGCTTTGTTTAAAAAGATTCCCCGTGGAACGAACCGGACTTACTAAAAACTACACTACTGTACGATTAGGTACACTGCCTATAAGTGTTGTAGCAAGGTTTAAGTATATCCATTCTATAAATAAATAAATATCTTGTGTAAAATTGTATCGTATTTAATAGAATGGATATACTTAAACCTTGCTACAACACTTATAGGCAGTGGAATACTTGATGTTTTAGAAGAGTAGTATATAAAATAGCTTATTTTTAGCAGGAAATACTATTAAATACGATACAATTTTACACAAGATATTTATTTATTTATAGAATAGATATACTTAAACCTTGCTACAACACTTATAGGCAGCGTACCTAATCGTACAGTAGTGTAGTTTTTAGTAAGTCCGGTTCGTTCCACGGGGAATCTTTTTAAACAAAGCTTAACGCTATATTAGTTTACTTTTATAAAAATACAAATATATATATATAAGTAATATTATTATTATAAAGGGGGGTTTTTACCGTTTAATGACCGGTTTGTCGATTTTAAAACTTTAGTCGCAGTTAAAACCAAATAAATACAAGACTTTAAATTAAAGCATAAAGTAAATAACGATAATGAAATTGCGAATAATAAAAGTGCGATAAAATAAACTTGCGATAATTAAAAAGTACGATAATTAAAAGTGCAATTAAATACAATAACAATAAAAATGCGATAATTAGAAGTGCAATTAAATATAAAATAAAGGAAATTAAATATGAAATAAAAGAATTATGCTTATTTAAACTTCCGTAATCATGATGTTTGACGTGTTGATTTTAGTTTTATGCCCATGGGTTAATTGTCCTTTGTCCTGGATTATTTAATATGTCCGTCTGGTTTTTGTCCATAACAGTCCATCAGTCATAAATATAAAGTGCGAGTGTCCTCGTCAAATTATTCTTATACCCGAAGTTAAATATTCTAACTAATTGGGGACTTAAACTGTAACAAGATTTTAATACTTTGTTTAATAATTACACCAGGATGTCGACTGAGTGTAACCCAAGGTTTTAATATTTTGTTATCAATTATACCAAGTGTCCTTGTACATAATTTCACCCCTGTTTTAATTATTCTAGTGGCTATTAATCCATTCCCGTGTCCGGTTAAATGAACGATTATTCGTACATATAAATACCCCGCCCGTCGTGTCCGATTGAGTGTATATGGTAATTTATAGGGACGCCCAATTGTAAATCTTTATATTAACATTAACAAACTATCATTTAGTTAAACAAATATAAAGGCCATTAATAGCTCATAGTCTAATTTCCACAAGTGTCGTTTTTTTTCTTTTCCAAACCCCAATTATGGTACAAAGCCCAATTACCCAATTTTAATAATTAACCCAACATCATGATTACTTCGTTTTAAATAAGCATAATAATAACTTAGCTACGAGACATTAATGTAAAAAGGTTGAACATAACTTACAATGATTAAAAATAGCGTAGCGTTACACGGACAGAATTTAAACTTACACCCTTACAATATTCGCTAACATACCCTTATTATTAGAATTATAATTAAAATTAAAATATAAATTATAAATATATATATATATTTTACGTATGAATGAGGAGAAGAAAAAGATGATTTTTTTACGATCAGAATGCGCGAGCTTTATAGGGAGTTTCTGAAATTGGGGTTCCGCGACTCGCGGCCATTTTGGCCTTCAAACTCCGCGAGTCGCGGAGTTTACTTTTACAGCTCACACAAGCTTGGCTCTTTGTTTACCGACGGTTTTAAATATAAATAAAATATATTAAATAATTATAAGAATTATTTAAATATTATATTATATTTATGTGCATAGTTGACTTGTAATTTTTAGTCCGTTGCGTCGAGCGTTGAGAGTTGACTCTGGTCCCGGTTCCGGATTTTCGAACTTCCTTGCGTACAATTTAATATCTTGTACTTTGCGTTTTGTAACTTGTACTCTTGTCATTTTTAGACGTTTTTCATCAATAAATTGAACCTTTTGAATTGTATCTTGTACATTTGAGCTTTTTGGACGTTTGTGTCTTCAAATCTTCATTTTCGCCTTTTGTCTTCGCACTTATTTATTTAAACAATTACAATGAAAATATAATACAATTACATATGAAAACCTATTATTTAGGAGGGATATTGCTATGAAATATATGTTCCTTTTTAGCCTTATCAAATTTCCCCACACTTGAGCGTTGCTTGTCCTCAAGCAATACAGAACTTGATAATGCTAAAAACGAACATATATTTCATAGCATTACTCCTCAAGAAAGACAAACTTTTAGTTGCAATTGTTCTATTTACAAGTGAGATTCGTTTAAATAATAAAAGGTGAAGACAAAAGACAGATTCGACGAATTGAAGACGCAAACGACCAAAAAGATCAAAAGTAAAAAAGACAATAAAAAAAGGTTCCAATTATTGACAAGAAATGTCTCGAAATTACAAGAGTACAAGATTCAAAACGCAAAATACAAGATATTAAATTGTACGCAAGGACGTTCGAAAATCCGGAACCGGGACCAGAGTCAACTCTCAACGCTCGACGCAACGGACTAAAAATTACAAGTCAACTATGCACATAAATATAATATAATATTTAAATAATTCTTATAATTATTTAATATATTATATTTATATTTAAAACCGTCGGTAAACAAAGAGCCAAGCTTGTGTGAGCTGTAAAAGTAAACTCCGCGACTCGCGGAGTTTGAAGGCCAAAATGGCCGCGAGTCGCGGAACCCCAATTTCAGAAACTCCCTATAAAGCTCGCGCATTCTGATCGTAAAAAAATCATCTTTTTCTTCTCCTCATTCATACGTAAAATATATATATATATATATTTATAATTTATATTTTAATTTTAATTATAATTCTAATAATAAGGGTATGTTAGCGAATGTTGTAAGGGTGTAAGTCGAAATTCTGTCCGTGTAACGCTACGCTATTTTTAATCATTGTAAGTTATGTTCAACCTTTTTACATTAATGTCTCGTAGCTAAGTTATTATTATGCTTATTTAAAACGAAGTAATCATGATGTTGGGCTAATTATTAAAATTGGGTAATTGGGCTTTGTACCATAATTGGGGTTTGGACAAAAGAACGACACTTGTGGAAATTAGACTATGAGCTATTAATGGGCTTTATATTTGTTTAACTAAATGATAGGTTGTTAATGTTAATATAAAGATTTACAATTGGGCGTCCCTATAAATTACCATATACACTCAATCGGACACGACGGGCGGGGTATTTATATGTACGAATAATCGTTAATTTAACCGGACACGGGAATGGATTAATAGCCACTAGAATAATTAAAACAGGGGTGAAATTATGTACAAGGACACTTGGTATAATTGATAACAAAATATTAAAACCTTGGATTACACTCAGTCGACATCCTGATGTAATTATTAAACAAAGTATTAAAATCTTGGTACAGTTTAAGTCCCCAATTAGTTGGAATATTTAACTTCGGGTATAAGAATAATTTGACGAGAACACTCGCACTTTATATTTATGACTGATGGACTGTTATGGACAAAAACCAGACGGACATATTAAATAATCCAGGACAAAGGACAATTAACCCATGGGCATAAAACTAAAATCAACACGTCAAACATCATGATTACGGAAGTTTAAATAAGCATAATTCTTTTATACCATATTTAATTTCCTTTATTTTATATTTAATTGCACTTCTAATTATCGCATTTTTATTGTTATTGTATTTAATTGCACTTTTAATTATCGTACTTTTTAATTATCGCAAGTTTATTTTATCGCACTTTTATTATTCACAATTTCATTATCGTTATTTACTTTATGCTTTAATTTAAAGTCTTGTATTTATTTAGTTTTAACCGCGACTAAAGTTTTAAAATCGACAAACCGGTCATTAAACGGTAAAAACCCCCCTTTATAATAATAATATTACTTATATATATATATATTTGTATTTTTATAAAAGTAAACTAATATAGCGTTAAGCTTTGTTTAAAAAGATTTCCCGTGAAACGAACCGGACTTACTAAAAACTACACTACTGTACGATTAGGTACACTGCCTATAAGTGTTGTAGCAAGGTTTAAGTATATCCATTCTATAAATAAATAAATATCTTGTGTAAAATTGTATCGTATTTAATAGTATTTCCTGCTAAAAATAAGCTATTTTATATACTACTCTGCTAAAACATCAAGTATTTTTTGGCGCCGCTGCCGGGGAGTCTCTTAAAAGCCGGAAGCGCAACGCTAATATAAAAAAAAAATTATGTATTTTTAAGATTTTGTTAAATATTTAAGTTTTATAAAGTTTCTTTATTTTTATTTTATAAAAACATAAGTTTTATTTAAGTATTTTGTTTTTATTTAAAAACATAAAAAAAATATATATAAATCTAGTTTTAAGCATTTTATTTATTAAAATTATAAAGTAGTTCTATTTTATTTAAGTTTTTAAAATATAAGTTTTTATTATACACATATTTTTTTTTAAATATATAAACAGAAAAATTAAAAAACAGAAAAAAAAATTAAAAAAGAAAAAAACGCGTCAAATTCAAACTGTACCAGAGTTGAATTTTTGAACCCCGCGACTCGCGGGGTTTGATGCATTAAATACCGCAACTCGCGGAGAAAACCTGACACGCGACAGAAGCCCTAATCAGGCATTAATCACGGTGTAATTATTATTATTATTATTATTTAATTAAAAACCCTAAATAGGTTTTATTTATTTATTAATTAGTTTAGTTTATTAATTTAATTTGTTTTATTTGTTAAATTAGTTTAATTAAATTATAAAATTAGTAGTTTTATTAAATAAATAATATAAAAATAATATTTTTATAAAAATTGTACTTTTTATAACTTTTTGTATATTTTTATATTTTGTCCCTTTTTAATCGTTGTAGCGTAATATTTGTATTTTTAGCTCATATTTAGTTTTAAACTTATTTTTTGCCATAGTTATTTTTACTTCTAGATTTTTAGGCTTTGCCGTAGAATTCCTTAAGTGCTTTTTCTTTAGACTAAGATTTAGGTGCTTTAGAATTTTGCGACGCCTTTTTAAGTTTTAGTTTCTTTTTAAGTTATTTTCATTTGGGATATAGTTTTTCCTATAAGCTTTAATATTTTTAGACACCTTTTACTATGTACCAATTATCATTCCAATTAGTAATCTCAATTTGCGATTATAATTTTAAGTTAGTTGTAGTAATAAGGTTAGGTTAGTCAGGTATTTTTAATTTTTATAAGTTTCTTTTATTTTTCAGTCACCTTTTATTTTTCAACCATTTTTCCTTTTCCGACGAACTCTTTTTCTTTCTTATTTCTCGCTATTCTAGTTTTTAGGACATAGATTTTTATTCTACTTCTTATCTAATTTTCTTAAAATTACGAAAATTTATTTTAAGTGGTTAAATTGATAGACATCAAAATTTTCTGGTTCGTAGTAATAGTTGGATTTGTACGTGGACCGGGTTATTGGAGCCAAACAGTCATCAATTATATTGAGACCAAACGAATCCTGCCCCTCTGCTGCATCTTTTGGCTATTCGAAACGTGGGCAAAATCAGAAAAGTCTATTAATTGGATAACTTATTATAATTTTTCTTTCCTTTTAAAAACTAATAGGATATTCAGTGAATGCACCGAGCAAGACGTTCACCACCTTTTGTACGTTCACCACCTGTAACTAGATCAAGACATTTAGCAAATATTACTGCCGTTGATTTTTCTTTAGAATCGTCATCCAGTCGACCAAGTCCTTCAGTTCAAATTTCCGATAATCCATTTTTTGAACCCGACCTCACAATTGAGAATCCGGAGAATATTCAGGAACGGTTTGTAGATCCTGAACCACTAAACTTTCCTCCGGAACCACCAATCATTCAAACAGAGATTGTTGAGGAACGAACCATTAAATCAGAATCCTCTAGTGATTCCGATTCAACAAATTCAATTATGGAGAATCTGGAACCTTTAAGTATGGAAGACCGAATGAGAGCTAAACGCACTGGCCAAGGTCACGCAATTACTCATCCAGACATTAATGCGCCAGATTATGAAATCAAAAGACAAATTCTACACATGGTGACTAATCAATGCCAATTTAGTGGTGCGCCGAAGGAAGATCCAAATGAACATCTACGTACCTTTAATAGGATCTGCACACTATTTAAAATCCGAGAAGTGGAGGATGAACAGATATATCTCATGTTATTTCCCTGGACTTTAAAGGGAGAAGCCAAAGATTGGTTGGAATCGTTACCTGAAGGGGCGATCGATACATGGGATGTTTTAGTTGACAAATTTCTTAAACAATTCTTTCCTGCATCTAAAGCCGTAAGACTTCAAGCAGAAATTGTTACGTTCACACAGAAACCGAATGAAACTCTATATGAGGCGTGGACAAGATATGGAAAGTTGTTAAGAGGATGTCCGCAACATGGTTTAGACACCTGTCAAATAGTACAAATATTCTACAAAGGATGCGACATCACTACAAGAAAAGACATAGATATAGCAGCTGGTGGTTCTATTATGAAGAAAACCGAAACTGATGCTTACAAAATTATTGATAACACTGCTTCCCACTCACATGATTGGCACCAAGAAAAAGACATCGTTAGATCATCTAAAGCAGCTAGAGCCGATTCTAGCCATGACTTAGATTCCATTTCCGCAAAGATAGATGCTGTGGAGAGACGAATGGAAAAGATGACTAAAGATATTCACTCAATACGAATTAGTTGTGAGCAGTGTGGAGGACCACATTTGACAAAAGATTGTCTCAGTATTGAATTAACAATGGAACAAAGAAAGAATATTTCATACATAAACCAAAGGCCTGGAAATAATTATCAGAATAATTATCAACCGCCAAGACCGATTTACAATCAAAACCAGAATTATAACAGAAATATTCCATACAACAACCAACAAGGTCCTAGCAATCAACAAGTATCCAATAATACTTACAATCAGCAAAGACCTAATTTTCAAAACAAACCACCACAACAAACCGATGATAAAAAGCCGAATTTAGAAGATATGATGACAAAGCTAGTTGAAACTCAAACGCAGTTTTTCACATCTCAAAAACAAACCAATGAACAAAATGCTCAAGTATTTAGAAATCGACAAGCTTCTATTCAAAATCTGGAACAAGAAGTGAGTAACCTAGCAAGGTTAATAGGTGAAAGAAAACCGGGAAGTCTACCTAGTGATACAAATGCTAACCCCCGGAATGAAACAGCTAAAGCCATTACCACAAGAAGTGGTACAACACTTAAACCACCTGAAATACCTGTAACTTCTGATGAAGCTATTCCTACTCCACAAGAACCACAACCTGATCAAGATAAGGAAAAAGAACCGGTAGTTGAAAAGGTTAATGAAGATAACACAGCTAAGGATAAACCTTATGTTAAACCATACCAACCACCACTTCCTTACCCGAGTAAAATGAAGAAAGAGAAACTTGAAGCCGAGCAATCCAAATTCTTGAATATGTTTAAACAGATAAATGTAAATCTTCCTTTCATTGATGTGATTTCAGGAATGCCTAGATATGCTAAATTCTTGAAAGATCTAATTTCAAATAGAAAGAAAATGGAAGAACTCTCGGCTGTTACTATGAATGCTAATTGTTCAGCAGTGCTGTTGAATAAGATACCAGAAAAACTATCTGATCCAGGAAGTTTCACAATTCCATGTTTTCTGGGTAGTCTTAGTTCAATAGAAGCATTGGCAGACTTAGGTGCTAGTATAAATCTAATGCCGTATTCACTATACGCTAAACTAGACCTTGGAAAATTGAAACCAACCAGAATAAGCATACAACTAGCCGATAGATCAATAAAATATCCTAGAGGGATAATGGAGAACATGCTAGTTAAAGTTGGTACTTTAGTATTTCCAGTAGATTTTGTTGTTCTGGACATGGAAGAAGATTCTCAAGTTCCTCTCATATTAGGAAGACCATTCTTAAACACGGCTAAAGCAATGATAGACGTGTTCGGTAAGAAATTGACCCTAAGTATAGAGGATGAGAGTGTTACCTTTTCAGTTGATAGAGCAATGCAACAACCACAATCTGCAGATGATACATGTTATTATATTCAAACTATAGATGCACATGCAGAATTATTAGAAGAATTTCCAGAATTACAAGGAACAGGAGAATGTTCTTTAGGAGAAGGTAATGAACCAATTGATGAAGCTGAAATGTTAGCTACACTTATAGCTAATGGATATGAACCAACAACAGAAGAAATTCAAATGCTAAAAGAAGAAGACAGATATCGATACAAATCATCGATAGAAGAACCACCGAAATTAGAGTTAAAGCCATTTCCAAACCATTTGGAATATGCTTATTTACATGGTGAATCTGAATTACCTGTAATAATATCGTCTTCTCTTACTGAAAATGAGAAATCACAACTCATTTCTGTGTTGAAAGCTCATAAACCAGCCATTGCATGGAAGATTCATGATATTAAAGGAATAAGTCCTTCGTATTGCACACATAAAATCCTTATGGAAGAAGGTCATAAAACGTATGTGCAACGCCAACGAAGACTAAATCCTAATATGCAAGATGTAGTTAAGAAAGAGATTATTAAACTGCTAGATGCAGGTTTAATTTATCCAATTTCTGATAGTCCATGGGTAAGCCCAGTTCAATGCGTGCCTAAGAAGGGTGGCATGACTGTCATTACAAATGAGAAAAATGAGCTTATTCCTACTAGGACTGTAACAGGATGGCGTGTATGTATTGATTATAGAAAATTAAATGACGCCACCAGAAAAGATCACTTTCCCTTACCTTTCATTGATCAAATATTGGAAAGATTAGCCGGAAATAGTTACTATTATTTTCTAGATGGATTTTCCGGATATTTTCAAATTCCAATAGCACCCGAAGATCAAGAGAAAACCACATTCACGTGCCCTTATGGTACTTTTGCTTACAAACGCATGCCATTTGGACTTTGCAACGCCCCTGCAACCTTTCAAAGGTGTATGATGGCGATTTTTCACGACATGATAGAAGAATGCATGGAAGTATTCATGGATGACTTTTCAGTCTTCGGTGATACATTTGAATCATGTCTAGTTAATTTGGAACGAATGCTTCTTAGATGCGAACAATCAAATCTAGTACTTAATTGGGAGAAATGCCATTTCATGGTTAAAGAAGGCATCGTTCTTGGACATAAAATTTCAAAAGAAGGAATTGAAGTGGATAGAGCTAAAGTAGATGTAATTGCTAAACTTCCACATCCCACCAATGTTAGAGGAGTTAGGAGTTTTCTAGGGCATGCCGGTTTTTACCGACGTTTCATAAAAGATTTTTCAAAAATTGCCACTCCTATGAATAAACTCCTAGAAAAGGATGCTCCATTCATCTTTTCAGATGAGTGTATCAAATCTTTTAATATTCTTAAAGAAAAACTCACTAATGCGCCGATCATGATCACACCAAATTGGAATCTACCATTTGAACTAATGTGCGATGCAAGTGATTTTGCAATGGGAGCCGTTTTAGGACAAAGAATTGAAAAACGATTTCAACCTATATATTATGCTAGTAAGACGTTACAAGGAGCACAAACGAACTATACAACTACTGAAAAAGAACTCCTTGCTATTGTCTTTGCTTTTGACAAATTTCGATCATATCTCGTTCTAGCAAAAACGGTGGTCTATACCGACCATTCTGCTCTTAGATACCTATTTTCAAAACAAGATGCTAAACCAAGATTAATCCGTTGGATCTTACTCTTACAAGAGTTTGATATTGAAATCCGAGATAAAAGAGGAGCAGAAAATCTCGCCGCTGATCATCTTTCTCGTCTTGAAAATCCTGAATTAGAAGTTCTAAATGAATCGGCCATACAAGACAACTTTCCTGATGAATATCTATTGAAGATAGATTTTAAAGAAATCCCATGGTTTGCAGACTATGCAAACTATTTAGTATGTGGATTCCTTGAAAAAGGATTATCGTACCAAAGACGAAAGAAATTCTTCAGTGATATAAAACACTATTTTTGGGAAGATCCACATCTGTTTAAAAGTTGTCCAGATGGAATAATACGCCGATGTGTATTTGGAGATGAAGCTAGTAAAATTTTAAACCATTGTCACACAGGACCAACAGGAGGGCATTATGGGCCTCAACTAACAGCAAGAAAAGTTTATGATGCTGGATTCTATTGGCCTACAATTTACAAAGACGCACACCTTCTTTGCAAATCCTGTGATGCTTGTCAAAGGGCCGGAAAAATAAGTCAACGTGATGAAATGCCACAAAATGTCATCCAAGTATGTGAAGTATTTGACATTTGGGGTATTGACTTTATGGGTCCATTTCCAAAATCTCATAATAATCTATATATACTCGTAGCCATTGATTATGTATCTAAATGGGCGGAATCACAAGCTCTCCCAACTAACGATGCACGAGTTGTAGTCAACTTTTTAAAATGTCTTTTTGCAATGTTTGGAACACCGAAAGCTTTAATAAGTGATCGGGGTACTCATTTCTGTAATAATCAACTTGAGAAAGTTCTTAAAAGATATGGAGTAACTCATAAAATCTCCACCGCATATCATCCACAAACAAGTGGACAAGTTGAAAATACCAACCGAGCCTTAAAACGTATTCTAGAGAAAACCGTAGGATCAAATCCGAAGGAATGGTCCATTAAATTGGAGGATGCACTCTGGGCTTTTAGAACAGCCTACAAAACTCCAATTGGAACCACACCTTTTAGACTTGTTTATGGAAAAGCATGTCATCTTCCAGTAGAAATTGAACACAAAGCATTTTGGGCTTTGAAGACATGTAATCTTGATTTACATGAAGCCGGACGTCTACGATTAAGTCAACTAAACGAATTAGAAGAATTAAGACATGAAGCATACGATAATTCGTTAATCTATAAAGAAAGAACGAAGAAATGGCATGATAAAAGAATCAGAAGTTCAAAAGAATTTAAAGAAGGAGACAGAGTTCTTCTTTTCAATTCACGATTCAAGCTATTTCCTAGAAAATTGAAATCAAGATGGTCTGGACCATTCATAGTCAAAAAAGTTTTCCCATACGGAACGATAGAATTAATAAATTCAAATGGGATTGAATTTAAAGTTAATGGTCACAGAGTTAAACATTACATACATGGTCCGATGGAAGTCGACAACGAAGTTAATCACAATTTCGACACCACAGCTAACTAAGTGTAGGGAGAATCAAGTCTTTAAAGGATAATATGTATTTCTGTTAGAGTTAGATTGTCTGTTTTCGTGTAGTTCTCGAAAATGGAACCCGAATGGTCTTTCCCTAGCAGACCCTAAATAACTAGTCTTCTCCCCCCATTCTGAATTTTTATTTTTTTTAGGTTTTTACGAAATGAAGACTGCCTGTGAACTAAACCATGGTCTAATGCTACACGCTTTGATCACTAAACGTAATAATGACATACTCCCGAGTGAATTAGTATCAGTAATCAGAGAAAGAATGGACGGAGTTAGAAAAGAATCCAGATGCGAAGATAATAAGTTACAATTTGGTAAAGGAAAATCAAAATCCGCAGCGAAAAGAAGAGCACGACACCTAGAAAGATGTCACAAATGCGGAAAATGGTCACATGGAGGTAAATGTTCAAATAATCAAACCTATTCAAATACCGAATTTGTTACTTTATGCAGAGACGGACCGTTCATATGTTTAGAAGAAAAGACACTGAATGCTCGAGGTTACGCCTATGTAGCTATGGAAAACCAATTAAACCGACTATCTTATGAATGGGATAGATCATATAACTAAGAAATCTATTTCACAGGTATGTTTGTACAGTTTTTATTTTATTTATTTTTATTTTTAAACCTTTTGATGATAAACGCTAATTTGTTCGCTATAAAGTATTAAATTGGTATTAAATAAAATTAGGTTTGGCGACCGAAATTATTGATATCATTCAAAAATTTATTACATCACTGCGAAATTTAACGTTTATTCTTAATGTATAAATATCTTTAAACAATCAACCCAAAATATTTCAAAAATTCGTCATGAGTTAAATTAGGTCTTGGAACCGAAATTACTTTACCGAAAAGAGGGGCGCATATTTTTGATAATATTTGATTGATTAAAGTGGGATAAAAAGCCAAAAAGATTTTTAATTTTATTTTTACCATGTTTTTAAAATTAATATATAAATCTTAAATTAATATTGTAAACTTTGTAAAAACAATATTTTTAAAATTTTAAATATTTGAAAAATTAATATAAGTTTGGTGTGAATTTATAATATGAATTTTTAAATTAAGTTTGGTGTTAATTTTTAATTTTTAAAATATGAATTTTTTAATTTTATGCATTTTAAATTTTAAGTTTGGTGCGAACTTTTAATATTAATTTTGAATTTTATATTTAAATTGTGTGAATTTAAAAATAAAAATTTACTTTATCTCATTAAGTTAAAAATATGATTTTTAAAATTCGTCGTAAGTTGAAGACTAGGTCTTTGAACCAAAATTGCTTTACCCGAGGGAGGGACGAGAACTTTTATTATCATTATTTTTAATCTTATTGAATTAAAGTATGCCAAAAACATTAAAAAACCAAAAATCTTAGCTTTTAAAACAATCGCTACAAAAAGACAAAATTTAAAATTTTGTCGAAGGACGGACTAGGACATCGATCCGAAACGACCTCGTCCTAAATAACAAGGGAAACAAAATTTTAAATTAATTAATTAATTGTTTTAATTAGTATAAGGTGTTAAAAAAAAAAAAAAAAAAAAGCAAACTCCGCGACTCGCGGAGTTTGGAGCTTTAATCTCCACGACTCGCGGAGGGGTCGGATTACAGAAAAAAAATAAGAGCTGAAACAGCTCAGTCCACAAAACCCACAGAAAAAAAAACTGCGAACATACTCCACAAAAACCCCAAAAATACACCCCAAATTCACAATTTTTAACCGTTAATCACCAAATTTTTTACTAAAATCATGTTGAGAAGGATGCTATCTAGGAATTACTCAAGAAAAACGGTAAATTTCTACACCTAAACACCATTTAATCCGAAATTTGGTGTTCTTGAGCAATTTTTTCCCCAATTTGATTTTGATGCTTTTTAGTGTAATTAGGCTTAAATTGTTTATGTATTATGCTTGTATAACCTAGATTGATGCTGTTTAACATGATTAGAAGCCTTAAACTTCAAATTTAGAGTAATCTAGGATTTGTGTTCTTGAGCAAATTTGGGGCTTTTTGATATAAACAGGTTATGACCGATTTTTGTCATGAATTGTTGCTAAATTAAGTAGTGTAACATGTCTAGGTAGTTAAATGATCCAAACTTTGAGCCTAAACATGATTTTGAGAATTAAAGTGGACTTTTTCAAGTCTAAAATTCATGAACTTGATTTTTGAAAGACAATGCCATTTGAAACTTGTTTAATTGCTAGTAATGATTATTTTGACATGTTATTTGAGTTGAATGCTTATGAACTTTGGCGAACATTTTCGTATATGTTTATTTGAAAAAGTGTAGATTTGATGAAAATGTGAAAATGAGCTTAAGTTTGATATAAATTGATCATGTCATTGTGATTATTTTGATTGATGATTTTGCTGACACTAATGCATATTTGGATGCACAAAAATTGTGTTTGATATGTTTTGCAGACTGAAAGGGGTGAATCTTCATCCCAAGCTCGCAATGCTCCTGCTGAGAATGCGGAACAACAGGAGGTGGATAACTACTACAAGCAGGATATACCGCATCCAGTCATGACCTTTTCTGATATGCACTTGGAAGAGTTGCACCCGAACCTGAAATTTGACAGACTTTGGATAGATTATCCAAAATATCAAAGGGGTTTGCATACTCTTCATTCTAAGGTTGTTGAGGTACCGAGGGTCATAGAATGGGGACCCTTAGAAGCTGTAGAATTGGCGGGGCCAATTAGGGAATTACTTGTACAGAGGTATGGTAATTCTACTTTTAATGACTGGGTACGTTTATTCACCATGCGTAGACCTGTATATAAAGTATGGTGTGAAGAATTGTTGTGTAGTATAGAGTTGAATGATCGGGTAGCTAGTTTAACCGATCGTTCTTTTATTAGATTTTTGTTAGGCGGTTCGATGCGCCACATGTCTTTACTAGACATGGCTCAGGCTTTACGTATATATACGCCTGAGGAGTTACCATCTGCCGATTGTAGAGGGTTGATACTAAATGGTAGAAAGATAGATGAAAATTTTGATACACACGGTGTGTGGAGTCAAATGACAAGCCATCACCGTTTCAAAGGGGGAAATTACTCTTATTTGGATATAGATAGAGCTGAATTAAGAGTAATTCATAGGGTTTTTAGCTAATTCGATTACACAAAGGGGTAAGAACAAGAAAAAAGTAAATGAACAGGATTTGTTTTACCATATGTGTATTCGAGACCCACAAAGCGCTGTAAGTATACCGTATTGTGTGGGTTATTATTTATCAGCTATGGTTAGGAGGATGAGACCACATAGCATAATAGGAGGTGGTATTTTTATTACTTTGATTGGTGAATATCTCGGTGTGGATATAAGTCGGGGGGGGGGGGGGGGGGGGGGATTATTAGTAGAAGAACCAGAACCCCGCGATACTATAGGTTTAAATGTATACCATGGTGCGAAATTTTTGAAGAGGCGAAATAACGCCGCAGTACCATACCATGGTAGACATCCACAGGTTGAGAGAAACCAACAGCAAGGTAATGTAGGAGGGGGGAATGAGATGCAAGAAATGCAAAGGTTTATAGCTTCACAAGAGTACGAAAATGCTAGACAGAGAGCATTTGAAGATTGGCAAGTTCATCAGATCAAATCATAGCTCATTGCCAACATATAGGTAGAAACTATATTCCTACACCGAAACCCATCTTCCCTCCCTGGTCTATAGAGATGCAGCCACCGTATCCTACGTATAACCCTGCCGAAGCATTCTATAGCACCTATTGTTATGCCTGGAACCCCTATTGGTATCAATATCATCCCTAGTTTACTTAATATTTTTTTTTATTTTGTAATTTGTAATGTTAATACGTTTAATACTTATGTTAATATTGTAATAGTTTTTATAACTTTCTAACTTTTATTCTTAGATTTTAATAATTTTTGAATGTGGGTAATATACCAAACTTCAAAAATATGTATATATGTTTGCAGTTTATCTTATGTACACAACAGGGTAAAACAACGCATTTTCAAAGACTGGCATTAAGTTCAGCAAAAGCAACTAATTTTGACGACAAGATGCAAAATATATGTGAAATAACAACAAGACGGAATGAACAAATGATGTGCACCATTTATCATTCAGCAAACAAACGCCAATATATTTAGAAACTTTGGTAAAAATTTAATCATTTTCACACAAATCACCCTCAATAATTTAAATTATTACTAATTTCTTGCAAATGAGGGCATTGCAAGATCTTAAGTGTGGGAAGGGGTTAAATTCTTTCGGATTTTAAAATTTTTTACTTTATACACTTGGTTACCATTAAAAATACTAGTAAAGTAGTAGTTGTATTAGAATCTAGTGCTCTCTGATAATAAAGAACAGCCCTAGTCTTATATACTGACTACCCAATTCTAGTAAAATTTTTTAAAAAAAAAATTTCAATTAAATGAACTCAAAATCATGTTTATACATATTTATGAACGATAAAACTAGGTGTTAACACCGAAATTATTGTTACCTCGGAAAGGACATAAATTGAGAAACAAACTAAAATGTTAAAATTCATTTAAAATGGAATAGAGGACGAAAAAAAAGGAAAATAAAAGCCAAGTGTGGAAATATTTACCAAGTTATCTTAAACATATGTCACATATATCTGTAACAAATAACTGAAAATACTTTTGCTTTGGACTAAACTAAACTGTTTTACCCGATGAAAGAAATGAAAGATGGATCTACACGATGAATCAATTCCATCATTAAAAGGAAGTAAAGTCTTCCGAAAAATACACGCGCTTCTTGATTTAGGTCATGAAGTTGTCGTCCAGACCAGCTGTAGGTTGACGAAAAATCCAGAAAAGTCATCACTAAAATCAGCAGGAAATCCACGGACCTCAGCATTAAACAGGGTCGCCAAGTGGTCAGATTTATCCTAACCATGAGAAGGATTTATCTTGTACAATGGGGGGGCACCATGCAAATTAGCTGGATAAGACTAATGAATCAGATCCCCAGAAAGGATAATCTCCTTAAAGATTAAAAATCAGCTTTTAAGACTGATATTACTCAATCCTTGAGATTGACCTTAAAGATTGAGAATTACAAACTCATGGAATTCAATGATATCTAAACTCGAGCTTGAACGAGAAAATATTTTGATCAAAAATTACAAACCGATTTGTTTTCTGAAAACCCTATTTTCAATGCGTTCATTACCATTGAACGTAAAATCCTAGGAATTCACCTGGAATTCATTAGGTCACCTGAACCAAATCGGGTGTCAACCGTAAGAACGGTGGTTGCATAGTGGTCAAAGACAGGACCTTGTGCCATACCGAAAAATTATAAGGGTGAGCTTTACTATTGCTCCTACCAAGGATAGTAATTGCGTCCGACACGTTATAGACCATAATTAAAAGCATGTCAGGGGACATTGCCTTAACAGTTGCTTGTTCAACGCTTTTCTTTACAACCGGACGGTAGTTTACCGAAAGGTAATATACGGGACAAGTGAACTGGACGTGTTGCTTTCCAAATACAAGGTTAGCAAGTGTGTGACACAAAACCATAAGTTTTGAGCTAAAATTTTCAAATCTGAAACCCACCAAACCCACAAAAATATTTTGCAAACACCGGTAAAGGGTTATTCCGGAAAACTTATCTAGGGTAAAAACTAGATTTAATTTTCAAAAGATCAAATGTTTTCATAAAGATCCAATTTCCTTAATGGATCTAAATTTTTATAGTCATGTGGGACTGTAAACCATATCGTTACTACCATTGTTTATACCGCTGTATAGAAAATCACTGATGTACAAAGTATGAAGAATAAAGAAGTGATTCTAGTATTTCAAGACGATATTGCTTGAGGACAAGCAACGCTTAAGTGTGGGAATATTTGATAATGCTAAAAACGAACATATATTTCATAGCATTACTCCTCAAGAAAGACAAACTTTTAGTTGCAATTGTTCTATTTACAAGTGAGATTCGTTTAAATAATAAAAGGTGAAGACAAAAGACAGATTCGACGAATTGAAGACGCAAATGACCAAAAAGCTCAAAAGTACAAAAGACAATAAAAAAAGGTTCCAATTATTGACAAGAAACGTCTCGAAATTACAAGAGTACAAGATTCAAAACGCAAAATACAAGATATTAAATTGTACGTAAGGACGTTCGAAAATCCGGAACCGGGACCAGAGTCAACTCTCAACGCTCGACGCAACGGACTAAAAATTACAAGTCAACTATGCACATAAATATAATATAATATTTAAATAATTCTTATAATTATTTAATATATTATATTTATATTTAAAACCGTCGGTAAACAAAGAGCCAAGCTTGTGTGAGCTGTAAAAGTAAACTCCGCGACTCGCGGAGTTTGAAGGCCAAAATGGCCGCGAGTCGCGGAACCCCAATTTCAGAAACTCCCTATAAAGCTCGCGCATTCTGATCGTAAAAAAATCATCTTTTTCTTCTCCTCATTCATACGTAAAATATATATATATATATTTATAATTTATATTTTAATTTTAATTATAATTCTAATAATAAGGGTATGTTAGCGAATATTGTAAGGGTGTAAGTCAAAATTCTGTCCGTGTAACGGTACGCTATTTTTAATCA
Organism: Rutidosis leptorrhynchoides; assembly: GCF_046630445.1. NCBI lineage: Eukaryota > Viridiplantae > Streptophyta > Magnoliopsida > Asterales > Asteraceae > Rutidosis > Rutidosis leptorrhynchoides. Next base: position 104,007,153 of record NC_092338.1, on the reverse strand, counting down.
TTGTAAGTTATGTTCAACCTTTTTACATTAATGTCTCGTAGCTAAGTTATTATTATGCTTATTTAAAACGAAGTAATCATGATGTTGGGCTAATTATTAAAATTGGGTAATTGGGCTTTGTACCATAATTGGGGTTTGGACAAAAGAACGACACTTATGGAAATTAGACTATGAGCTATTAATGAGATTTATATTTGTTTAACTAAATGATAGTTTGTTAATGTTAATATAAAGATTTACAATTGGGCGTCCCTATAAATTACCATATACACTCAATCGGACACGATGGGCGGGGTATTTATATGTACGAATAATCGTTCATTTAACCGGACACTGGAATGGATTAATAGCCACTAGAATAATTAAAATAGGGGTGAAATTATGTACAAGGACACTTGGTATAATTGATAACAAAATATTAAAACCTTGGGTTACACTCAGTCGACATCCTGATGTAATTATTAAACAAAGTATTAAAATCTTGTTACAGTTTAAGTCCCCAATTAGTTGGAATATTTAACTTCGGGTATATGAATAATTTGACGAGGACACTCGCACTTTATATTTATGACTGATGGACTGTTATGGACAAAAACCAGACGGACATATTAAATAATCCAGGACAAAGGAAAATTAACCCATGGGCATAAAACTAAAATCAACACGTCAAACATCATGATTACGGAAGTTTAAATAAGCATAATTCTTTTATTTCATATTTAATTTCCTTTATTTTATATTTAATTGCACTTCTAATTATCGCATTTTTATTGTTATTGTATTTAATTGCACTTTTAATTATCGTACTTTTTAATTATCGCAAGTTTATTTTATCGCACTTTTATTATTCGCAATTTCATTATCGTTATTTACTTTATGCTTTAATTTAAAGTCTTGTATTTATTTGGTTTTAACTGCGACTAAAGTTTTAAAATCGACAAACCGGTCATTAAACGGTAAAAACCCCCCCTTTATAATAATAATATTACTTATATATATATATATATATTTTTATTTTTATAAAAGTAAACTAATATAGCGTTAAGCTTTGTTTAAAAAGATTCCCCGTGGAACGAACCGGACTTACTAAAAACTACACTACTGTACGATTAGGTACACTACCTATAAGTGTTGTAGCAAGGTTTAAGTATATCCATTCTATAAATAAATAAATATCTTGTGTAAAATTGTATCGTATTTAATAGTATTTCCTGCTAAAAATAAGCTATTTTATATACTACTCTGCTAAAACATCAAGTAGTGTAGGTATATTTGATTTGAACTATTTGTATCAAATTATCCCAATTAAGTACTAGATTTGATTTGATTACAAAACGTCTAAAAATGACAAGAGTACAAGTTACAAAAAGTAAAGTACAAGATATTAAATTGTACGCAAGGAAGTTCGAAAATCCGGAACCGGGACATGAGTCAACTCTCAACGCGTGACGCAATGGTGCAAAAATTACAAGTCAATTATGCACATAAATAAAATATAATATTTAAATAATTCTTAAAATTATTTATATATTATATTATTATTTAATTACGTCGACAAGCTAAGATCCAAAAAATTGTGAGCTGGAAAATCAAACTCCACGACTCGCGGAGTTTGAAGGCTTAAAACTCCACGACTCGCGGAGTTTGAAATTTCAAAAATGTCCTATAAATGCAACGAATTCTGGCCGAGTTTAAACACCATATTCATATATCTCTTCCTCTGTAACATAAATAATATATATATATATATATATATATATATATATATATATATATATATATATATATATATATATATATATATATATAGTGTAGTTTTATATTAGATTAGTTTTTGGTTATGCAAAGGTTATTTTACGGGTTTTAAAGTCGGAGCTCTGTCCGTGTAACACTACGCGATAAATAATCAATGTAAGCTATGTTCTCCTTTTTAAATTAATGTCTCGTACTTAAGTTATTATTATGCTTATTTAAGACGAAGTAATCATGATGTTGGGTTAAAAATATTAAAATTGGGTAATTGGGCTTTGTACCATAATTGGGGTTTGGACAAAAGAACGACACTTGTGGAAATTAGACTATGGGCTATTAATGGGCTTTATATTTATTTAAGTAAATGATAGTTTGTTAATTTTAATATAAAGATTTACAATTGAACGTACCTATAAATAATCATATACACTCGATCGGACACGATGGGCGGGATATTTATATGTACGAATAATCGTTCATTTAACCGGACACGGGAATGGATTAATAGTCTATGGAATTATTAAAACAGGGGTGAAATTATGTACAAGGACACTTGGCGTAATTGTTAACAAAGTATTAAACCTTGGATTACACGCAGTCGATATCCTGGTGTAATTATTAAACAAAGTATTAAAACCTTGTTACAGTTTAAGTCCCCAATTAGTTGGAATATTTGACTTCGGGTATAAGGATAATTTGACGAGGACACTCGCACTTTAAATTTATGACCGATGGACTGTTATGGACAAAAACCAGACGGACATATTAAATAATCCAGGACAAAGGACAATTAACCCATAGGCATAAAACTTAAAATCAACACGTCAAACATCATGGTTACGAAAGCCTAAATAAGCATAATATATTTTATTTCATTTTTTCCTCGTACTTTTATTTATTGTCATTTTAATTATTGTTATTTATTTTATATTGTTATTTAAATATCGTCATTTACTATACGCTTCGCTACCGGTCATAAAACGGTAAACCCCCTTTTATATATTATTATATATATTTTGTACAAATATGGTTGTTTAAAAATATAGTGTTTAATAAGCCTGCTCCCTGTAGAACGAACCGGACTTACTAAAAATTATACTACTCTACGATTAGGTACACTGCCTATAGTATTGTAGCAAGGTTTAGGTATATCCCATTTGTAGATAAATAATTAAAACTTGTGTAAAATTGTAGCATATTTAATAGTATTTTCTGCTAAAATTTAATAGTATTTTATACCCCTTAGCTTTAACATCAAGTTTTTGGCGCCGCTGCCGGGGAAATCGGCGAAACGCTATATTTTTAATTTATTTTTGTATAAATATATTTTTAGAAAAACAATATAAAATTTAAAAACAAAAAAAAAATGTTTTTTCAAACTCCACGACTCGCGGAGTTTGCAGGCTTAAAATTCCACGACTCGCAGAGCCGCCCTGTCAGGCCACAAAGAAACCCTAAAAAGCATTAATTACGGGGTATTATTAATTATTATTATTATTTAACCCTATTTACTTTATTATTATTATTATTTAGTTTAAGTTTTTAAATTAATTAGTTATAATTAATTATATTTAGTTTTAATATATAAAAAATTAATACTTTTATAAAATATAAAAATAAAAATATAAAAATAATATTTTTTTATAAAAATAAGTAATTTTATCACTTTTTATAATTTGTATCCTTTTATTTAGTGTAATTGTAATATTTTGTATATTTTTCGTTCGCAATTAGTCTTAAAATTAGTTTTTCCGTAGTTATTTTATATGTATAGATTCTTAGGCTTTGCCGCAAAATCTCTTAAGTGTTTTTTTTTTAGATTAAGATTTAGGCGCTTTGGAATTTTGCGACGCCGTTTTTCGTTTTAGTTTTAAATATATTTTAGTGCCTTTAAGTAATTGACGTTTTCTGAATAAAATTGCATTTACCTTTAGACCTTCAGGCGCAACTTTTTAGATATAATTTTTAGACTTTTAAGTTACGATGCGCTATTTTCTTATTTTTATTTTTCGACGTTTTTCGACGCGCATTCTTTTTCTTTCTTATTTCTCGACGCTTTAGTTTTTAGGACTTAGAAATTTTCTCTATTTCTTATCTAATATCTCAAACGGAAAGAAAAATTATTTAAGTGGTTAAATTAATAGACGTTGACAATTTTCTGCTTCGTAGTAATAGTTGGATTTGTTAGTGGCTGAGTTGTGAGCTTCCGATTTAAAGGATTCTGGCTCCCTGCTGCATCTTTTGGCTATTCGAAACGTGGGCAAAAGCAGAAAAGTCTATTAATTGGACAACTTATATAAGTTTTTCTATTTTTATAACTAATAGGATAATTAGTAAATGCACCACATTGTAGCTAAAATTTGGCCATCGCAATAAAATGGAAAATTTTGAAAACAAGGCTATGGAAACTCTTTTTGATATCCAAAATCAATTAAATCAATACTCTCAAACGGGTGTTGATAACAATTCGTTCGGTCAATCTTGGATCACGAATGACGAAACAATAACTGGTTGTGAAATCTGTGGAGATTATCACTCAACATGGGAATGTTATTATTACGTTCCTATGGAAAATTACGCACCCACGGAACCTGAATGGAATGATTATGAAGAATACAATTCAAATTGGGATTATTCCCAAGAATATTTCCAAACTCAACAACCAGTAGACGAGGAAAATTACGTGTCTGAAAATTTATTAGACAATATGAAAATCAAACTCGAAGAACTCAATGCTCAAAATGAACAAATGAGAGAGTTTGTAAACCGGCAAGCTGAAACTCTATCAGACTACACACCTGTTGATCTGAGGAGTATTGTGTAAGAAAATCTCATATCATCGAATTTTGATGAATTCGAGAACTCCGAAATCACCAACTATCCCGATGATACTTTTTATTCAGCTTTACCAATTTCACAACATATCGACACATTAGCCTCTACCGACGAAATCAACGATCCATCAATGGATGAAGAAGAAGAAGTAAGGGTGACAAATTGGTACTCTTGGGAAAACGATAATGTTGAAAATTTTACCCCCAAGACCAAAGTGGTGGGACCGATAAGTACCGTTAATGAAGAAGAATCTACTCCAATCCCGAAATTCACCATTCCACAACCTTCCAACCCAATATTCTCAATAGACAAGTCATCTACCGAAGATGAACTACGAGCTATAATAGATAATGACACCTCGGATTTCACCCAATTGGGTAATAGAGGTGAAAACTTTGATCTCGAGAATAAAAGGAAGGAAACGTTAGAAATTGTCCACCCTATAATATGTATGTCGGTGTATATCAATCCATTTGACCAAGAACCAGAAAAGAGACATATCCATTTACTAAAAGCTACACTTAAAAGAGAATTAAGTAGTGACGATCGGGTGAGTCTAAAATTTAAACCCATTGATATATTATACACCACCCGAGATGTAAATAACTGGCTCACTATTTTAATTCGTGGAACTTATTCTACCGACTTCACATGTCGTCAGCTAAGTGTGGGGAAGTCTAATCCCACTTAACGTTAAATTAGGGGTTCGGGTTAGTGCATAAATCGTTAATAAAAATGCATGATAAGTTAGGGTAAAAGACGCATTTTCAAAAATTATCAAACAGTTCAGAAAAGCAACCATTTTTGAAGAAAAACATGTGTGATAAAACAAAAAGGAATGACGATGAGGCGCGCCATCTATCATTCAACGAGCTTTGAAATTACAAACTGGGTATTTTCAATCACTTTTCTACACTAATCACCCTCATGAATTTATAATTAGAGTCTGATTTCATGCAAATGAGGGCATTGCATGATCTCAAGTGTGGGGAAGGGTTATAAATTCTCTCGGGTTTATACTTGGTTTATTTGCCAAATTTTATGAAAATTTGAAAAATTTTCAACTAAATGAAGTCAAAATCATGTTTATACATATTTATGAAAGAAGAAAACTAGGTGTTAATACCGAAATTATCGTTACCTCGAAAAGGACATAAATTGAGAAACAACTTAAAACGCTTGAATTCATTTAAAATGGAATAAAGGAGAATAAAAAGGCAAAGAAAGAAACTAAGTGTGGGGAGAATGTACCAAGTTATTTAATTAAAAACTATCTATCACATGTTTCTGTAAAGTTATTGCAGGTACTTTTGTTTTGAATAATACTAATCAGTTTTACCCGATTTATTGTAATACTTTTGAAAGAAGAGATGGATCTACACGATGAATCAATTCCATAATTAAAAGGAAGTAAAGTCTTCCGAAAAAGACACGCGCTTCTTGATTTAGGTCAGGAAGTTGTCGTCCAGACCAGCTGTAGGTTGACGAAAAATCTAGAAAAGTCATCTCTAAAATCAGCAGGAAATCCACGGACCTCAGTATCAAACAGGGTCGCCAAGTGGTCAGATTTATCCTAACCATGAGAAGGATTTATCTCGTACAATGGGGGGGCACCGTGCAAATTAGCTTGATAAGACTAATGAATCAGATCCCCAGAAAGGATAATCTCCTTAAAGATTAAAAATCAGCTTTTAAGACTGATATTACTCAATCCTTGAGATTGACCTTAAAGATTGAGAATTCAAACTCATGGAATTCAATGATATCTAAACTCGAGCTTGAACGAGAAAATATTTTGATCAAAATTACAAACCGATTTGTTTTCTGAAAACCCATTTTTAATGCGTTCATTACCATTGAACGTAAAATCCTAGGAATTCACCTGGAATTCATTAGGTCACCTGAACCAAATCGGGTGTCAACCGTAAGAACGGTGGTTGCATAGCTTGGTCGAAGACAGGACCTTGTGCCAGACCGAAAAATTATAAGGATGATCTTTACTATTGCTCCTACAAAGGATAGTAATAGCATCCGACACGTTTTTGGACCATAATCAAATGCATGTCATTAGACATTGCCTTAACAGTTTCTTGTTCATCGCTTTCTTTTACAACCGGACGGTAGTTTGCCGAAAGGTAATATACGGGACAAGTAAACTAGACGTGTTGCTTTCCTAATACAAGGTTAGCAAGTGGGTAACACAAAACCACAAGTGTTGAGCTAAAATTTTCAAATCTGAAACCCACACTACCCACAAAAATATTTTGCAAACACCGGTGAAGGGTTATTCCAGAAAACTTATCTAGGGTAAAAGCTAGATTGAATTTTCAAAAGATCAAATATTTTCATAAAGATCCAATTTCCTTAAGGATCTACATTTTCATAGTCATGTGGGACTGTAAACCGCCTTTCAAATGTGCACTTTGCTTTGGAAACCGAAAGTAAATCGGCTATTTGATTGCAAGTGTCGTTGACCTAAACCCGAGGTAACTGTGGATGACACACCCACCTTTAACCATGGTTCTATCGTTACTATCATTGTTTATACCACCATATCAAAATCACTGATGTACAAAGTGTGATGAATAAAAAAGTGATTCATGTATGTTTTTATTTCAAGTTCTGTATTGCTTGAGGACAAGCAACGCTCAAGTGTGGGGAAATTTGATAAGGCTAAAAAGGAACATATATTTCATAGCAATATCCCTCCTAAATAATAGGTTTTCATATGTAATTGTATTATATTTTCATTGTAATTGTTTAAATAAATAAGTGCGAAGACAAAAGGCGAAAACGAAGATTTGAAGACACAAACGTCCAAAAAGCTCAAATGTACAAGATACAATTCAAAAGGTTCAATTTATTGATGAAAAACGTCTAAAAATGACAAGAGTACAAGTTACAAAACGCAAAGTACAAGATATTAAATTGTACGCAAGGAAGTTCGAAAATCCGGAACCGGGACATGAGTCAACTCTCAACGCGCGACGCAATGGTGCAAAAATTACAAGTCAACTATGCACATAAATAAAATATAATATTTAAATAATTCTTAAAATTATTTATATATTATATTATTATTTAATTACGTCGACAAGCTAAGATCCAAAAAATTGTGAGCTGGAAAATCAAACTCCACGACTCGCGGAGTTTGAAGGCTTAAAACTCCACGACTCGCGGAGTTTGAAATTTCAAAAATGTCCTATAAATGCAATGAATTCTGGCCGAGTTTAAACACCATATTCATATATCTCTTCTTCTGTAACATAAATAATAAATATATATATATATATATATATATATATATATATATATATATATATATATATATATATATATATATATATATATAGTGTAGTTTTATATTAGATTAGTTTTTGGTTATGCAAAGGTTATTTTACGGGTTTTAAAGTCGGAGCTCTGTCCGTGTAACACTACGCGATAAATAATCAATGTAAGCTATGTTCTCCTTTTTAAATTAATGTCTCGTACTTAAGTTATTATTATGCTTATTTAAGATGAAGTAATCATGATGTTGGGCTAAAAATATTAAAATTGGGTAATTGGGCTTTGTACCATAATTGGAGTTTGGACAAAAGAACGACACTTGTGAAAATTAGACTATGGGCTATTAATGGGCTTTATATTTGTTTAAGTAAATGATAGTTTGTTAATTTTAATATAAAGATTTACAATTGAATGTACCTATAAATAACCATATACACTCGATCGGACACGATGGGCGGGATATTTATATGTACGAATAATCGTTCATTTAACCGGACACGGGAATGGATTAATAGTCTATGGAATTATTAAAACAGGGGTGAAATTATGTACAAGGACACTTGGCGTAATTGTTAACAAAGTATTAAACCTTGGATTACACGCAGTCGATATCCTGGTGTAATTATTAAACAAAGTATTAAAACCTTGTTACAGTTTAAGTCCCCAATTAGTTGGAATATTTGACTTCGGGTATAAGGATAATTTGACGAGGACACTCGCACTTTAAATTTATGACCGATGGACTGTTATGGACAAAAACCAGACGGACATATTAAATAATCCAGGACAAAGGACAATTAACCCATGGGCATAAAACTTAAAATCAACACGTCAAACATCATGGTTACGGAAGCCTAAATAAGCATAATATATTTTATTTCATTTTTTTCCTCGTACTTTTATTTATTGTCATTTTAATTATTATTATTTATTTTATATTGTTATTTAAATATCGTCATTTACTATACGCTTCGCTTAAAATATAAATCGACAAACCGGTCATAAAACGGTAAACCCCCTTTTATATATTATTATATATATTTTGTACAAATATGGTTGTTTAAAAATATAGTGTTTAATAAGCCTGCTCCCTGTGGAACGAACCGGACTTACTAAAAACTATACTACTCTACGATTAGGTACACTGCCTATAGTGTTGTAGCAAGGTTTATGTCACGACCCGAAAAATTTCGACTAATTTTTAATCAAACTCTTGATACGATTTAATATTTTTTTACACGATAAGAAAAGTCTGTTAGGTTGAGTCTCAAAAATTTTGAATTTGTTTCATATATTCATTTGACCTTCGACGGTTCTCGACGATTCAAGAACAATTAGTTGTAAATAGATGCATATATATTTTAAATAAATATATATATATATATATATATATATATATATATATATATATATAATAATAATAATAATTTGAAATATATAATATGATTTAGTGATCATGTGAATTAAAAATATGACATCATGATAGTTATTATTTAAAACACATCTATATATATATAAATAAAGTATAGTAAATATATATTGTGATTTCGAATCTATTTAGAAAACAATAGAAACACTCGATTATCATTCAATTGATATTAGACAAATTAAAAACGAACTTATTTAATTTTAAAATAAACGGTGATCTGAAAATGGATTTTATAAATTACAGGCTTAGTAAAAATATATTTAAGAGCTATATATTAAATGTTAAAAATAATTTTATATATTTTACTTAGGGGTTGGGAGTGATTAATTAATGTAATATTTATTTAATACTTATTGATCAAATTTTATACCATAATGACCAAAATAAATAAATATAGTCAATTTAAAAATTTGGATTTTTTTTTTTTTTCTGAAGACTTTTATCCGCCATTAATTAACAACGGAGAACGAAATTTAGTCCGTAAATAAAATAGTAGACGACGGCTAAACATTTCACACGTTTTAATTCATGAATAATATTAAATTATTACTGTCATTGTTTGCTTTTCTTCTTTTCAATTATATGTGCATGCACCTACATGGAATGACATATCATTCTAAAACCCACTTGTACTGTTACTTGCTTTATTCATACGTAATTTATATTGATAATACTGTTTAGTACTGTGTTTGATTTTCCTCCTAATTCTTCCACATAATTATATATATAATATACTTATTCATACATAGAATGCACACAAAACACTCTTCTTTATTCTAGTTTCCTGTCAATAGAGACAACCATCACTACACCACCATCACAACCATCGGCCATCCTTGAATCACCACAACCAACACCTAGACCATAACCGTCACCTTACAACAACAACCCACCACCATGATCATAAAACTGATAAAACCCGTCTCCTATGTATTGTTTTCCTGTAACGAGCTAAGAACACCACCATTGCCATGAACCACCACAGCAACCATTAAAATTATTGTTTTGCTGTTTTGACCGGAAACCCAACAACCACCGTGAACAACCCTTATTCTTGGAACTACTCGATCAGCAATACTCCTACTGCTACTATATTTTCTTGTTGTTAAACAGACGGCCAAACAAGCAAAAACTCCTGCTATTTAGCGATCAAGACAGGCTACTAATATAGCTGGAACACAACTCTTAACCCATCAAACAATTCCTACTGTATACATGTGCTCGCTTCTACTCCTGCTGTTACTCGATCTCCTCTATTTCTGTTTCAGACCACCATAGTTCACCATAATCAATCATCCGTCACCTGCTATTCAGTCGATCTATTTATGTTTTTGTCCAGGTTGAAGAACACCTCTAACAACTATCAAACCACTCTTGTTAACTCCTACTGTTACTCGCCATTTTCTTCTTTCATTCTGTTTTCCTCTTCGTGAAACCTCAAAACAACAAGACCACCATTCTCCTCTCTCTCTCTCTCCTCTACAACTCACAACTGTTATTACTACCTCAACGATTTCTGTTCGAGCAGCCCAAACAATAAGCCGTTTGCTATTTCTTTTTGATCTCGAAATCTTCTGCAACTTCTGATCTTGTTACTGCTTAGTTATCGTGAAACCATGCCACACACGAACAGCTATACCTCCTGCCATTAACTACACTTTTCTTTTGTGAGCAATTTAATGAAATGAAAAGGAGTGGGGCATGCTCACAAGTTTAAAGTTTTGGTCAAATCGATGTATTGAATACATATATATCGCAAGTTGTTATATAAGTGGGACTAGTCACAACATAAATGGCAGACCAAGATTACTTTTAGAGAAGTTTTATTTTTTTTAATCAAGTGAAGCATGATCGTGATATTAAACTATGATGATGGGTGAAGGTGGGTTTAGATAATGATTAGATATGGACGGCTCTATCATTTGTTTCAAATTTTAAACCACAACATCATGGGTCAATATATACAAACGAATTTTAACTAGCAGTGGTGAAATTAATTGAACTTTGTTACCATGCATGGGCCGTAAACTTCTATTTTTTTATGAGCCGTAAGCTTTTATTTATATTTTGGGCCGAGATCCATTTTGTTGCTGGGCCAAGAAGTCTGTTAATGAAGATGGATAGTTTATAATGATAAATGATGATAATAAATGATTATGATAGTAATGATAACTAGATTAGAGTAACGAGTAGGATAGATGACGAGGTTATGGTTATTAGATGAGGAAGATGACAAACGAAGATGATGAAGGAAGTTATATGACGAGCAGTGATATCGATAATGATAATAAACGTTATTGATAATCAAGAATGGTGATGGAAAGGGGGATATGAAAACTAAGTTGGTGATGACAAGTGAAGTGAGATGATAATATTTGATGTTCACATTCGATGATGATGACGATATGCTTAGGTGATGGACGGGTTAAAAGATGAAAATTTGATTAGGATGATGAATGATTAAAGCTATGTTTATGAAGATGATAATCTTTGATGATGATGGGTTAAAAATAAAGATGATAAATACATATTAATTAAATAAGCATACGATCGATGGTTAGGCGTGTTTGTCTTGGGCGAGAGGTCACTAGTTCAAGCCCGGGGTGTGGCATTTATTTTTTTATAAAAAGAAGAAGAAGACAAGCATTCATACTAGGTTAAATAGATTTGGTGTATCAATTAAATCAGAAATGAGGTGACAGAGGAATGGTTAAAGGAGTTATCGGGTTAGCGGGACGTCGTGGGTTCAAACCCGGACTTGGGCATTTTTTTTATTTATTTAAGGGCTACTTCTTTGAGGTTCATGAATCCGAGGCCAACCCTGCATTGTTCAGTTCCGTCGTATGCATATTTTTACTACAAAATATCGTATTGTGAGTTTCATTTGCTCCCTTTTTAATTGCTTTTGCAATATATATTTTTGGGCTGAGAATACATGCACTACTTTTATAAATGCTTTACGAAATAGACACAAGTACTTAAAAATATATTCTACGTTGAGTTGTACCACTGGCATACTTCCCTGTAGCTTGGTAACTACTATTTACATGGGTATTGTAAACGCGAATCCTGTTGATAGATCTATCGGGCCTGACAACCCCAACCGGACTGGACGACCAGTATTCAACGGTTGCACAATACTTCGTTTTGGTGACTACACTTGGTACGGTGTAGTGAGATTTCATAATAAAGGGAATATGCGACGTTGATTAAATGTTAAGTATTGTTACCAAGTGCTCAACCACTTAGAACGCTTTACATACACTTGCGAGTGTATTATGTTTATGATTATGAAATCTTGTGGTCTATTATAATATTGAAATGATTGTTATGATAAACCTATGAAATCACCAACCTTTTGGTTGACACTTTAAAGCATGTTTATTCTCAGGTACGAATTAAGTCTTCCGCTGTGCATTTGCTCATTTTAAGGACATTACTTGGAGTCGATCATCACAATGGGACCAAATGTTGATGACTTCGTCCAGGTGGATTAGGACGGGTCGTTACAGGTGGTATCAGAGCGTTGGTCCTAGCGAACCAGGTCTTGCATTAGTGTGTCTAACTGATAGTTGTTAGTATGCATTAGCGAGTCTGGACTTCGACCTTAGCTGCATATTATACGTATTGTTTATCATTTCTAGTGGAAAACTACCTGCTTATCATTCCTAAGTCTAGACACGACTTCCTGTACTTATTTGATAGATAGTGTATAGGTAAATTCATATCTTAGCGTATCTGTTACTGTAGACTTTATCTGACACGTTTCCTTAAATCCCTTCGTAATCTACGGGATCTTCTGTACTATGTATAGGTATTCTATATAATTAGAATACCATCCGATATCCAAAAATCATTTCATATCGAAAAATCCTTTATTCAAACGTACGCAATGGAACTCACCATTAGATCAAGTCTCTCGGATTCCGATATGGAGTCCCACTCCAGCTCCGAAAGCAGCGTCACCAGAATGAATCAATCAATCAGCCATCCTCAATTTATCTGATGGGTTCGTAGTCGACTTAACCAATGGAGACGAGAAGAAGGCGATCCCTTCCATCAACCAAATTCACCTATTGGCGGTGAACCTGAAGCACTTACCGGCGAATCTGTTAGAGATACTATTTTCTCACTCATTTCCCGAATATCTCGCCACGATTATATTCTATCTAAAATTCTAAACCTTATTCATCCATTCGATCCGACCGACAATCATCTTGGAGTAATGGAAGAAGTCAACGAGCTTCGCACTCGATTAATAAATTTGGAGAATATGGTGCAAAACTTACCAGCTTCAGCAACATCACCAGCACCAATAGTACCACCAACAACCCAAGTTTCAACATCACATGCCTCAACATCTCATTCTGTACCTTGAGCATAATCATCATTCTACGTATCGTTCTATTTACTTTATATTCGTTCTACATATCGTTCTACATCGATTATCTTCGCTCGACATGGCGATTATGTAATTTCTAAAGTTTTAGAGATTATGTAATCTAGTTCCAACGATAAATCAAATGAGTTTAATATCTTATTAACTCATAAAATCCATGATTACATCTGGAAAAAAAAATATATATATATATGTATGTATATTTTCATAAAGATTGTAATTAAAAATTCTTTCGTACAAACTGTTAATGGTGAATATATTTTAACGGGTAGGTAATACCCGAGGAATATTTAAATTTCACATTAATAAGTTGCACTGTACATTCTTCGAATCTGATTCAACGGTCATTTACTATTCTATGTACAACCACCGATATACGTATCCGTTCACCACAGAATAACCATTTCCATTTAAATTTCATATTTGGATTTTGACCTATCAGAATCCAACAAGTGGCATAATGAAGAAAACATTGGACAAAATAAAATTTGTTAGAAACAAACGAATTAACTAATTGAAATTTTGTTAAGAATCCACGCTAACTGTTCCAGCTAACTGTTCCTAGCTAACTGATTACATTTTATTTATCGCAATTTAATTATCGCAATTTTATTTATAGTCATTTAATTTCTGTTATTTACTTTGCGCACTTTATTTATCGTCATTTAATTTCGGTTATTTATTTTTTTCGCACTTTAAAAATCGGGACACGTATACAAGGTTTTGACATATCATATCGACGCATCCATATATATTATTTGGAATAACCATAGACACTCTATATGCAGTAATGCGGGAGTTAGCTATACAGGGTTGAGGTTGATTCTACAATAATATATATAGTTTGAGTTGTGATCGAGTCTGAGACATATACGGGTCACGATACGTATTAATTAATTCGAATATTATATATTAAACTATATATGAATTATTGGACTGTTACTGTGGACTATCAACATTGGACAATTAAAAATGAATTAAAATATTGATTATAACATATGAAACTAAACAATTCTTCAAGTTTGCCACTTGATATCATCCTAAACCTCATTTGTATCTTGACAATTATATTATGCGTTCAAATCCTTCGAAATTCTTGAAACACCTCGGATTGATAACCAACGATTCAGTTATGATAACTATGAATGCTGATGAAGCAGCAAAACTTTATATGGTCTTAATGGCCAAAGGTTTGATGATAAAGAATGGAGTGTTGGAAACGCTCAATAGAAAATTTAGTACCGAAAAGAGGATTATGCAAAACTATGAAGGAGGCTGTGAATAAATCACCAGAACTAAAACATGTACTTAATGAATCCAGACGATTCAGTATTTGACGAAATTTCTAGCGAATATCTTGCTCCTTAATTAGTCTAAATCCTTGCGGACGAATTTCTTCATCATCTTCTGATTTTAAATATTTTATATTCTAAGACATCATCGTATCTTTCGTTATAAATATCTTAGATATTTCTGAAGATACCTTCATAAATATCTTTATTCAAAATTATCTATCTCTTCGTGCTATCCGTGTTACGTCATGAAGGAAACCATTTTAGTTCTAAATTTCTTTAAAATTCGAGTTTGAATTATGAATGATTTCCTAGAGAAGTGTTGGGAATTGAAGCATGAGTTAGTATAATATAATGACGTCAGGCCAACGTAGTTATATTACAGTAAGTCATGCTAAATTTCTAGTGGAACGTGATGATTCACAGACAATATCGTTATCATGTGTCATGTTACATAACTCTTTCATTCTACTTAAGCTCTAAGCATATCACGGAAATATTTCCTTAATATTTCTGTTCTTCCGTAATTCCAAAAGTTTGCTAATAAATAGTGCTATTTCATTTCCTTCTAATTAGAAGATTTCCTTAAATTCTTTGAAATTCGAAAATCAACCATGACTACGTCAAAAGTTAAGACACACTTATTTTCTAGATTCAAACATGACTCCGTCAAAAACTAAGACGAATCTCTATTTCTTCATTTCACTATTTTGTGATAGCTTCGACTGTACCCTTCGAGTAATCGAATTATCTTATCCACATTACTCAACAGTGATAAAACTCTATTTATCAACTCATATCTGTCATGAAAAACAAATTTAGTGTTAGCCATGACGACCTCGATCAAATTTCGGGACGAAATTTCTTTAACGGGTAGGTACTGTCACGACCCGAAAAATTTCGACTAATTTTTATTCAAACTCTTGATACGATTTAATATTTTTTACACGATAAGAAAAGTCTGTTAGGTTGAGTCTCAAAAATTTTGAATTTGTTTCATATATTCATTTGACCTTCGACGGTTCTCGACGATTCAAGAACAATTAGTTGTAAATAGATGCATATATATTTTAATATATATATATATATATATATATATATATATATATATATATATATATATAATAATAATTTGAAATATATAATATGATTTAGTGATCATGTGAATTAAAAATATGACATCATGATAGTTATTATTTAAAACACATCTATATATATAAATAAAGTATAGTAAATATATATTGTGATTTCGAATCTATTTAGAAAACAATAGAAACACTCGATTATCATTCAATTGATATTAGACAAATTAAAAATGAACTTATTTAATTTTAAAATAAACGATGATCTGAAAATGGATTTTATAAATTACAGGCTTAGTAAAAATATATTTAAGAGCTATATATTAAATGTTAAAAATAATTTTATATATTTTACTTAGGGGTTGGGAGTGATTAATTAATGTAATATTTATTTAATACTTATTGATCAAATTTTATACCATAATGACCAAAATAAATAAATATAGTCAATTTAAAAATTTGGATTTTTTTTTTTTTTTTCTGAAGACTTTTATCCGCCATTAATTAACAACGGAGAACGAAATTTAGTCCGTAAATAAAATAGTAGACGACGGCTAAACATTTCACACGTTTTAATTCATGAATAATATTAAATTATTACTGTCATTGTTTGCTTTTCTTCTTTTCAATTATATGTGCATGCACCTACATGGAATGACATATCATTCTAAAACCCACTTGTACTGTTACTTGCTTTATTCATACGTAATTTATATTGATAATACTGTTTAGTACTGTGTTTGATTTTCCTCCTAATTCTTCCACATAATTATATATATAATATACTTATTCATACATAGAATGCACACAAAACACTCTTCTTTATTCTAGTTTCCTGTCAATAGAGACAACCATCACTACACCACCATCACAACCATCGGCCATCCTTGAATCACCACAACCAACACCTAGACCATAACCGTCACCTTACAACAACAACCCACCACCATGATCATAAAACTGATAAAACCCGTCTCCTATGTATTGTTTTCCTGTAACGAGCTAAGAACACCACCATTGCCATGAACCACCACAGCAACCATTAAAATTATTGTTTTGCTGTTTTGACCGGAAACCCAACAACCACCGTGAACAACCCTTATTCTTGGAACTACTCGATCAGCAATACTCCTACTGCTACTATATTTTCTTGTTGTTAAACAGACGGCCAAACAAGCAAAAACTCCTGCTATTTAGCGATCAAGACAGGCTACTAATATAGCTGGAACACAACTCTTAACCCATCAAACAATTCCTACTGTATACATGTGCTCGCTTCTACTCCTGCTGTTACTCGATCTCCTCTATTTCTGTTTCAGACCACCATAGTTCACCATAATCAATCATCCGTCACCTGCTATTCAGTCGATCTATTTATGTTTTTGTCCAGGTTGAAGAACACCTCTAACAACTATCAAACCACTCTTGTTAACTCCTACTGTTACTCGCCATTTTCTTCTTTCATTCTGTTTTCCTCTTCGTGAAACCTCAAAACAACAAGACCACCATTCTCCTCTCTCTCTCTCTCCTCTACAACTCACAACTGTTATTACTACCTCAACGATTTCTGTTCGAGCAGCCCAAACAATAAGCCGTTTGCTATTTCTTTTTGATCTCGAAATCTTCTGCAACTTCTGATCTTGTTACTGCTTAGTTATCGTGAAACCATACCACACAC
Source organism: Rutidosis leptorrhynchoides (assembly GCF_046630445.1). Lineage (NCBI taxonomy): Eukaryota > Viridiplantae > Streptophyta > Magnoliopsida > Asterales > Asteraceae > Rutidosis > Rutidosis leptorrhynchoides. The sequence goes on along the minus strand of NC_092338.1, from coordinate 103,989,398 downwards.
GAACAGCTATACCTCCTGCCATTAACTACACTTTTCTTTTGTGAGCAATTTAATGAAATGAAAAGGAGTGGGGCATGCTCACAAGTTTAAAGTTTTGGTCAAATCGATGTATTGAATACATATATATCGCAAGTTGTTATATAAGTGGGACTAGTCACAACATAAATGGCAGACCAAGATTACTTTTAGAGAAGTTTTATTTTTTTTAATCAAGTGAAGCATGATCGTGATATTAAACTATGATGATGGGTGAAGGTGGGTTTAGATAATGATTAGATATGGACGGCTCTATCATTTGTTTCAAATTTTAAACCACAACATCATGGGTCAATATATACAAACGAATTTTAACTAGCAGTGGTGAAATTAATTGAACTTTGTTACCATGCATGGGCCGTAAACTTCTATTTTTTTATGAGCCGTAAGCTTTTATTTATATTTTGGGCCGAGATCCATTTTGTTGCTGGGCCAAGAAGTCTGTTAATGAAGATGGATAGTTTATAATGATAAATGATGATAATAAATGATTATGATAGTAATGATAACTAGATTAGAGTAACGAGTAGGATAGATGACGAGGTTATGGTTATTAGATGAGGAAGATGACAAACGAAGATGATGAAGGAAGTTATATGACGAGCAGTGATATCGATAATGATAATAAACGTTATTGATAATCAAGAATGGTGATGGAAAGGGGGATATGAAAACTAAGTTGGTGATGACAAGTGAAGTGAGATGATAATATTTGATGTTCACATTCGATGATGATGACGATATGCTTAGGTGATGGACGGGTTAAAAGATGAAAATTTGATTAGGATGATGAATGATTAAAGCTATGTTTATGAAGATGATAATCTTTGATGATGATGGGTTAAAAATAAAGATGATAAATACATATTAATTAAATAAGCATACGATCGATGGTTAGGCGTGTTTGTCTTGGGCGAGAGGTCACTAGTTCAAGCCCGGGGTGTGGCATTTATTTTTTTATAAAAAGAAGAAGAAGACAGGCATTCATACTAGGTTAAATAGATTTGGTGTATCAATTAAATCAGAAATGAGGTGACAGAGGAATGGTTAAAGGAGTTATCGGGTTAGCGGGACGTCGTGGGTTCAAACCCGGACTTGGGCATTTTTTTTATTTATTTAAGGGCTACTTCTTTGATGTTCATGAATCCGAGGCCAACCCTGCATTGTTCAGTTCCGTCGTATGCATATTTTTACTACAAAATATCGTATTGTGAGTTTCATTTGCTCCCTTTTTAATTGCTTTTGCAATATATATTTTTGGGCTGAGAATACATGCACTACTTTTATAAATGCTTTACGAAATAGACACAAGTACTTAAAAATATATTCTACGTTGAGTTGTACCACTGGCATACTTCCCTGTAGCTTGGTAACTACTATTTACATGGGTATTGTAAACGCGAATCCTGTTGATAGATCTATCGGGCCTGACAACCCCAACCGGACTGGACGACCAGTATTCAACGGTTGCACAGTACTTCGTTTTGATGACTACACTTGGTACGGTGTAGTGAGATTTCATAATAAAGGGAATATGCGACGTTGATTAAATGTTAAGTATTGTTACCAAGTGCTCAACCACTTAGAACGCTTTACATACACTTGCGAGTGTATTATGTTTATGATTATGAAATCTTGTGGTCTATTATAATATTGAAATGATTGTTATGATAAACCTATGAACTCACCAACCTTTTGGTTGACACTTTAAAGCATGTTTATTCTCAGGTACGAATTAAGTCTTCCGCTGTGCATTTGCTCATTTTAAGGACATTACTTGGAGTCGATCATCGCAATGGGACCAAATGTTGATGACTTCGTCCAGGTGGATTAGGACGGGTCGTTACAGTTTAGGTATATCCCATTTGTAGATAAATAATTAAAACTTGTGTAAAATTGTAGCATATTTAATAGTATTTTCTGCTAAAATTTAATAGTATTTTATACCCCTTAATATTTTTATACACTGTGTAAAAATACTTGATGTTTTAGCAGAGTAGTATATAAAATAGCTTATTTTTAGCAGGAAATACTATTAAATACGATACAATTTTACACAAGATATTTATTTATTTATAGAATGGATATACTTAAACCTTGCTACAACACTTATAGGCAGTGTACCTAATCGTACAGTAGTGTAGTTTTTAGTAAGTCCGGTTCGTTCCACGGGGAATCTTTTTAAACAAAGCTTAACGCTATATTAGTTTACTTTTATAAAAATACAAATATATATATATATAAGTAATATTATTATTATAAAGGGGGGTTTTTACCATTTAATGACCGGTTTGTCGATTTTAAAACTTTAGTCGCAGTTAAAACCAAATAAATACAAGACTTTAAATTAAAGCATAAAGTAAATAACGATAATGAAATTGCGAATAATAAAAGTGCGATAAAATAAACTTGCGATAATTAAAAAGTACGATAATTAAAAGTGCAATTAAATACAATAACAATAAAAATGCGATAATTAGAAGTGCAATTAAATATAAAATAAAGGAAATTATCTTGGGTAATTGGGCTTTGTACCATAATTGGGGTTTGGACAAAAGAACGACACTTGTGGAAATTAGACTATGAGCTATTAATGGGCTTTATATTTGTTTAACTAAATGATAGTTTGTTAATGTTAATATAAAGATTTACAATTGGGCGTCCCTATAAATTACCATATACACTCAATCGGACACGACGGGTGGGGTATTTATATGTACGAATAATCGTTCATTTAACCGGACACGGAAATGGATTAATAGCCACTAGAATAACTAAAACAGGGGTGAAATTATGTACAAGGACACTCGCACTTTATATTTATGACTGATGGACTGTTATGGACAAAAACCAGACGGACATATTAAATAATCCAGGACAAAGGACAATTAACCCATGGGCATAAAACTAAAATCAACACGTCAAACATCATGATTACGGAAGTTTAAATAAGCATAATTCTTTTATTTCATATTTAATTTCCTTTATTTTATATTTAATTGCACTTCTAATTATCGCATTTTTATTGTTATTGTATTTAATTGCACTTTTAATTATCGTACTTTTTAATTATCGCAAGTTTATTTTATCGCACTTTTATTATTCTCAATTTCATTATCGTTATTTACTTTATGCTTTAATTTAAAGTCTTGTATTTATTTGGTTTTAACTGCGACTAAAGTTTTAAAATCGACAAACCGGTCATTAAACGGTAAAAACCTCCCTTTATAATAATAATATTACTTATATATATATTTGTATTTTTATAAAAGTAAACTAATATAGCGTTAAGCTTTGTTTAAAAAGATTCCCCGTGGAACGAACCGGACTTACTAAAAACTACACTACTGTACGATTAGGTACACTGCCTATAAGTGTTGTAGCAAGGTTTAAGTATATGCATTCTTTAAATAAATAAATATCTTGTGTAAAATTATATCGTATTTAATAAAACATTAAGTATATCGATTAGCTAAGTTATATATATACTAATTAGCAAGTGGGTGACACAAAACCATAAGTTTTGAGCTAAAATTTTCAAATCTGAAACCCACCAAACCCACAAAAATATTTTGCAAACACCGGTAAAGGGTTATTCCGGAAAACTTATCTAGGGTAAAAACTAGATTTAATTTTCAAAAGATCAAATGTTTTCATAAAGATCCAATTTCCTTAATGGATCTAAATTTTTATAGTCATGTGGGACTGTAAACCATATCGTTACTACCATTGTTTATACCGCCGTATAGAAAATCACTGATGTACAAAGTGTGAAGAATAAAGAAGTGATTCTAGTATTTCAAGACGATATTGCTTGAGGACAAGCAACGCTTAAGTGTGGGAATATTTGATAATGCTAAAAACGAACATATATTTCATAGCATTACTCCTCAAGAAAGACAAACTTTTAGTTGCAATTGTTCTATTTACAAGTGAGATTTGTTTAAATAATAAAAGGTGAAGACAAAAGACAGATTCGACGAATTGAAGACGCAAACGACCAAAAAGCTCAAAAGTACAAAAGACAATAAAAAAAGGTTCCAATTATTGACAAGAAACGTCTCGAAATTACAAGAGTACAAGATTCAAAACGCAAAATACAAGATATTAAATTGTACGCATGGACGTTCGAAAATCCGGAACCGGGACCAGAGTCAACTCTCAACGCTCGACGCAACGGACTAAAAATTACAAGTCAACTATGCACATAAATATAATATAATATTTAAATAATTCTTATAATTATTTAATATATTATATTTATATTTAAAACCGTCGGTAAACAAAGAGCCAAGCTTGTGTGAGCTGTAAAAGTAAACTCCGCGACTCGCGGAGTTTGAAGGCCAAAATGGCCTCGAGTCACGGAACCCCAATTTCAGAAACTCCCTATAAAGCTCGCGCATTCTGATCGTAAAAAAATCATCTTTTTCTTCTCCTCATTCATACGTAAAATATATATATATATTTATAATTTATATTTTAATTTTAATTATAATTCTAATAATAAGGGTATGTTAGCGAATATTGTAAGGGTGTAAGTCGAAATTCTGTCCGTGTAACGCTACGCTATTTTTAATCATTGTAAGTTATGTTCAACCTTTTTACATTAATGTCTCGTAGCTAAGTTATTATTATGCTTATTTAAAACGAAGTAATCATGATGTTGGGCTAATTATTAAAATTGGGTAATTGGGCTTTGTACCATAATTGGGGTTTGGACAAAAGAACGACATTTGTGGAAATTAGACTATGAGCTATTAATGAGCTTTATATTTGTTTAACTAAATGATAGTTTGTTAATGTTAATATAAAGATTTACAATTGGGCGTCCCTATAAATTACCATATACACTCAATCGGACACGATGGGCGGGGTATTTATATGTACGAATAATCGTTCATTTAACCGGACACGGGAATGGATTAATAGCCACTAGAATAATTAAAACAGGGGTGAAATTATGTACAAGGACACTTGGTATAATTGATAACAAAATATTAAAACCTTGGGTTACACTCAGTCGACATCCTGATGTAATTATTAAACAAAGTATTAAAATCTTGTTACAGTTTAAGTCCCCAATTAGTTGGAATATTTAACTTCGGGTATAAGAATAATTTGACGAGGACACTCGCACTTTATATTTATGACTGATGGACTGTTATGGACAAAAACCAGATGGACATATAAAATAATCCAGGACAAACGACAATTAACCCATGGGCATAAAACTAAAATCAACACGTCAAACATCATGATTACGGAAGTTTAAATAAGCATAATTCTTTTATTTCATATTTAATTTCCTTTATTTTATATTTAATTGCACTTCTAATTATCGCATTTTTATTGTTATTGTATTTAATTGCACTTTTAATTATCGTACTTTTTAATTATCGCAAGTTTATTTTATCGCACCTTTATTATTCGCAATTTCATTATCGTTATTTACTTTATGCTTTAATTTAAAGTCTTGTATTTATTTGGTTTTAACTGCGACTAAAGTTTTAAAATCGACAAACCGGTCATTAAACGGTAAAAACCCCCCTTTATAATAATAATATTACTTATATATATATATATATATTTGTATTTTTATAAAAGTAAACTAATATAGCGTTAAGCTTTGTTTAAAAAGATTCCCCGTGGAACGAACCGGACTTACTAAAAACTACACTACTGTACGATTAGGTACACTGCCTATAAGTGTTGTAGCAAGGTTTAAGTATATCCATTCTATAAATAAATAAATATCTTGTGTAAAATTGTATCGTATTTAATAGTATTTCCTGCTAAAAATAAGCTATTTTATATACTACTCTGCTAAAACATCAAGTATTTTTGGCGCCGCTGCCGGGGATATTTATATACTAATTATATACTAATTAGATTTTTCGTCAACCTACGACAACCTACAGCTAACGTCGCGTCATGTAGACTCCTTCACCAATACACGTCGAGATCAACACTAGATTTCTCGGGTTTTACCCACCCGACGAACCTCACGGTTTAACAACCTCTACACGAGAGCGAACACGCTCTATCATTCGAACACCAAAACCCACCCATGTGGCTTGGTATAAACATTTTCCAAATATCAAGGAATGCTTGGTTGCACCAAGTCTTATGCCCTTCGCCCGACAACCGGATCAACAACATAGGGTAATTCCATGAGGAACACTTCCCCTCATTACACTACGCACTAACACAAAATGCAACAAACAACATCATAAGTACGTTTCAATAAGATAGTCGAAAAATTACCTGAACACCATCGTCAGGTTCTCATGCATCACTAACTAAATCCGGACACGTCGACCTTCGGTGTCCCTCCTTTTGACAATTAAAAAACATAACCTTGTTAGACTTTGCATTCGTACACTCGCACGACAAATGACCTCGTTCGCCACAATTATAACACGTGGGCACAAAACCACAGGTGCCACTCCTTTTCATGCTCCCGCGGCCCTCGGATATACTCTTACTTTTCTTGTTCGAATGCATCGTAGTCTCGGACTTCCGTTTACTAACATCAGACACACTTGGCTTCGACACCTCCGGTTCGAAACCCCGAGCCAATTCGAATAGCTCCTCAAAAGACTTAGCCATTCCCCGACTAATTTTACCCTTCAATTCATCATTCATCGTACGGTAAAAATCTTTCATCAACTTGTGATCGTCACCAACATACTCCGGACAAAAACGAGTCTTTGCCAAGAAGGTAGACTTGAGAGTAACCAAGTCCATCGAACCTTGTCGCAAATTGTGTAACTCGTCCCTGATTTTATCAAGGTCGGAAGAAGTTCGGTACTCGTTAAAGAACTCCTCTTTGAACTCATCCCATGACAAGCTCATACATTGTTCCTCGCCATACAATTGAATCTTGTCATCCCACCACAACTTGGCTTCTTCACGTAACATGCTAGACCCGTAACTCGTTTTCTTCTCGGGAGGACATTCACTAGTACGAAAAGCCCCCTCGATATCGGAAACCCAACATTTACTCTTCAACGGATCCCTCACCCCATTAAACATAGGAGGTTGAGCATCCTTGAAGTTCTTGTAATGGAAGTCCCGCCTTCCATGTCCACCGTTACCATCGCTCCCTTCACCACGAGGGTAAATGTTTCTAGCCTCGAATGCCTTTTCGATCGCGGCATCCACTCGTTGGTCGATTAGTTCGGTTACTTGCCCATCAACCGATTCCTGGAACACCTTTCTAACATCCTCGAGAAACTCCACTTTATAACGTTTAATGATGGCCTCAACCTTAGCCATGAACTCGGAGTCGTCGCTTTGATCACCATTATCATGTCCGTTCCTCGTCTTCATTCTAAGAAATGAACTTGGTTAGGAACGCAACACAAGTAAATCACATACACCGCTACGAACAATAATCACATCACATAAGTATGCCAACGTTCGTGCATCCCATCTAGTCCAATACTTGTTGTACATCACTTGCATGACTTGGCTTGCAACTGTAATAATGTTTGCGACGCATTATTACGCTCACACGCCATGCCGAACTCATGAATACAACAACCATTTCGCTAGATATTCAACACAAAACAACACGATTAGTATCAACATAAACAACACACAGTTAAAGCACTTATTCTCAAAGGCATTAACTAGAAACCCGAACCGACCCGAAATCCTACAAGTCCCGCATAAAAGCATACACAAAAGTCTAAGTCTAGGCACCTATCTCAAGTCGCCTAAATCCCTTAGACCATGCTCTGATACCACTTGTAACAACCCAAACCAACCCTCGACCAAACCCCGTGAAAATACAAACAAACAAAAAAAAATTGCTGTACAGTGACCCCGCGCGCCGCGCCAAAACGGCCTGTCCCCGGGCTTTTTAAATGCGAAAAAGATAGACTCGTTCCCGACACTTTCAGACGAAACGCGTTTTACAACACATTAATATAAGTAAAACTAACATGATTAATTAATTAAAACGAGTTTTACATCGCGGGGCCCACATATGCCCAAAATACACCTTTTAATACAAAATACAACTTCGACCCAATGAGTTTAAGTTCCAACAAACTACGAGCATGATGTTGGGGATAAACTACCCAATCCTAGGTCGAATCCAAGCAAGCATCAAAATGGGAAAATCATCTAATCCCGAGCATACCCTTGCCACGTCCGCCTTCGAACCTAAAAATGTAAACAACGAGAGGGTAAGCTAATGCTTAGTGAATGCAATACTTATACGCATACATACATAATCCAATTACTTGCATACACCTACACAACAACACAATAACATTAGCAAACCGCAATAACAAATAAACGATTAATCGTACGTACAACAAGTCAACATCATTAGCATAGAGATCTCAACAATAATACATGCCAAAAACGAATACGTACAATGCTAATAAAATTACACATCCCAATATACCCAATGTCGACATTCGACTCGATGGTGGCCGACGAAGAGTAGTAGGTCAAAATCGTTAACTACTCACCACCCATCGCACGCGTAAGTGGCCGACGAAGAGTAGTAGGTCAAAATCGTTAACTACTCACCACTACGCACCATGAGGCCGACGAAAAGTGCAACCGAAACGTTAACACTTACCTCAATCACAAGGATGGCCGACGAAAAGCGGAACCGCTTACCATCCCACGATAAGTGGCCAACGAAGAGCGGATCTCGAAACGGATAACACTCACCACTTACCCCAACACACATATGTGGCCGACGAAGAGCGATAGGTCAAACATTAATCACTCACCACATATCTAAACATACACATGTAGCCGACGAAGAGTGATAGGTCAAACGTTAATCACTCGCTACATGCCCGAACACACACATGTGACCGACAAAGAGCGATAGGTCAAGCATTAATCACTCGTCACATAACCAAACATACACATGCACACGTGGCCGACAAAGAGCGATAGGTCAAACGTTTATCACACGCCACATACGCCAAACAAATATAGTCAACGAAGAGCTATCCACGTGGATATCACTCACTATATTTTCCAGCCCAATTGTGGTCCCCGAAAAGTGAATCCTAACGGATGTCACTTACCACACCGCACGCAAGCAACCAAATTATATACATAAGCGTATAAATATTCCACTCACCTCGATTACTTGAAAAGCAATCCCGCTTGAGCTCCTAATTGTCCAAATGCAATTACCTAAGTAATTCAAAAATAAATAAGCTAAACACTCTAGCTTATGCCCAAAACACCAATAAGTGCAATTTCGACCCATTAGCACTTACTTCCACTTTGACTAAGTCAAATCTCGCCCAAAACACCCATAATCACCATTAACTAGTGATTATGTTCCAACAACCTATTTTACTCAAAGTTTCATCATCAAAACATCCTACTTGCATCAATTTATACAAAAACCCATTTTGACCAAATTTCAAGTCAAACACCCATTTGCAAGTTTTCACTAATAATCACTTTTCATTAAGTTAACTAGTGATATTAACACCCGAAAATGATTATTAACTAACCAATTTCATCATCCACCCAAAACCCACCAACAATGGTCTTCAACACCATTTGCTAGCTTAAACATCCATTCACCAACTAGTGGGTCTTATTCAAGAACACATAATCAAAACCCTAACTTTGAATATCAAATCCAATCAATGAAAATCGGAGTTAGAGTTTACCACAACAACCACGACGTAGCCGTGAATGAGAGGAACAACTTTTACACTCAGGCCTTTGATCGATTCAAGCTCCTTCTTCCCTTTCCCAAGCTTTCTCACTCTTCTCTCTCTCTAGAACTTGAGGTTGAAGATGAGAGTGTTTGTGGACTTGAAAATGATCCAAAAGTGGATCTAAAACTGATCTAAAAGCCACAAATCCGTCCACAAGTGAATGGACCATAATACCCTTCATTTAGACACTTAAAATGCTGAAAAAAACGCATCAGACCCATTCGGAGCGCCGCGCCAAAAGGTCGCGCGCCGCTCCACACTGCAGGTCAGATTTCAGAAACTTGTTTTGGCCATAACTTTTTGACCGTAGCTCCGTTTTCGATGAACCAAATATCGTTGGAAACGTAATAAGATATTCTTTCCAATGGTAAGGCTTTGAAACATCAACTCAAACTTTATTTGGGGTTGAAAAGATACGTACACACTTTGTACCTCAAACAACGTCCAGTTTTCTTCGACGTTCAAGCAAGCAACACGTACCTGCTTCGTACACTTCGTATACGCATCGTACACCATAAATACATTATGTACAATAAATATTTGGGTCTTACAAAAGTAATAAAAATACCACCTCCTATTATGCTATGCGGTCGCATCCCCCAAACCATAGCTGATAAATAATAACCCACACAATATGGTATACTTACTGTGCTTTGTGGGTCTCGAATACACATATGGTAAAACAAATCTTGTTCATTTACCTTTTCCTTGTTCTTACCCCTTTGTGTAATCGAATTAGCTAAAAACCTATTAATCACTCTTAATTCGGCTCTATCTATATCCAAATAAGAGTAATTTCCCCCTTTGAATCGGTGATGGCTTGTCATTTGACTCCATACACCGTGTGTATCAAAATTTTCATCTATCTTTCTACCGTTTAGTATCAACCCTCTACAATCAGCAGATGCTAACTCCTCAGGCGTATATATACGTAAAGCCTGAGCCATGTCTAGTAAAGACATGTGGCACATCGAACCGCCTAACAAAAATCTAATAAAAGAACGATCGGTTAAACTAGCTACCTGATCATTCAACTCTATACTACACAACAATTCTTCACACCATACTTTATATACAGGTCTACGCATGGTGAATAAATGTACCCAGTCATTAAAAGTAGAATTACCATACCTCTGTACAAGTAATTCCCTAATTGGCCCGGCCAATTCTACAGCTTCTAAGGGTCCCCATTCTATGACCCTCGGTACCTCAACAACCTTAGAATGAAGAGTATGCAAACCCCTTTGGTATTTTGGATAATCTATCCAAAGTCTGTCAAATCTCAGGTTCGGGTGCAACTCTTCCAAGTGCATATCAGAAATGGTCATGACTGGATGAGGTATATCCTGCTTGTAGTAGTTATCCACCTCCTGTTGTTCCGCATTCTCAGCAGGAGCATTGCGAGCTTGGGATGAAGATTCACCCCTTTCAGTCTGCAAAACACATCAAACACAATTTTTGTTCATCCAAACATGCATTAGTGTCAGCAAAATCATCAATCAAAATAATTACAATGACATGATCAATTTATATCAAACTTAAGCTCATTTTCACATTTTTATCAAATCTACACTTTTTCAAATAAGCATATATGAAAATGTTAGCCAAGTTCATAAGCATTCAACTCAAATAACATGTCAAAATAATCATTACTAGCAATTAAACAAGTCTCAAATGGCATTATCTTTCAAAAATCAAGTTCATGAATTTTTAGACTTGAAAAAGTCCACTTTAATTCTCAAAATCATGTTTAGGCTCAAAGTTTGGATCATTTAACTACCTAAACATGTTACACTACTTAATTTAGCAACAATTCATGACAAAAATCGGCCATAACCTGTTTATATCAAAAAGCCCCAAATTTGCTCAAGAACACAAACCCTAGATTACTCAAAATTTGAAGTTTAAGGCTTCTAATCATGTTAAACAGCATCAATCTAGGTTATACAAGCATAATACATAAACAATTTAAGCCTAATTACACTAAAAAGCATCAAAATCAAATTGGGGAAAAAATTGCTCAAGAACACCAAATTTCGGATTAAATGGTGTTTAGGTGTAGAAATTTACCGTTTTTCTTGAGTAATTCCTAGATAGCATCCTTCTCAACATGATTTTAGTAAAAAATTTGGTGATTAACGGTTAAAAATTGTGATTTTGGGGGTGTTTTTGGTGTATTTTCGGAGTGTTTTTCGCAGTATTTTTTTCTCTGGGTTTTGTGGACTGAGCTGTTTCAGCTATATTTTTTTTCTGTAATCCGACCCCTCCGCGACTCGCGGCATTTAAGCCTTCAAACTCCGCGAGTCGCGGAGTTTGGTATTTTTTTTTTATAATCTTTTTTTATTTTTTTTTTATAATCTTTAACTTATTAAAACAATTAATTAATTAATTTTAAAATTTTGTTTCCTTTGTTATTTAGGACGAGGTCGTTTCGGATCGATGTCCTAGTCCGTCCTTCGACAAAATTTTAAAATTTGTCTTTTTGTAGCGATTGTTTTAAAAGCTAAGATTTTTGGGTTTTTTAATATTTTTGGCATACTTTAATTCAATAAGATTAAAAATAATGATAATAAAAGTTCTCGTCCCTCCCTCGGGTAAAGCAATTTCGGTTCAAAGACCTAGTCTTTAACTTACGACGAATTTTAAAAATCATATTTTTAACTTAATGAGATAAAGTAAATTTTTGTTTTTAAATTCACACAACTTAAATATGAAATTCAAAATTAATATTAAAAATTCACACCAAACTTAAAATTTAAAATGCATAAAATTAAAAATTTATATTTTAAAAATTCACACCAAACTTAATTTAAAAATTCATATTATAAATTCACACCAAACTTATATTATGGTTCAAATATTTACAATTTTAAATATATTGTTTTTATAAAGTTTACAATATTAATTTAAGATTTAAATATTAATTTTAAAAACATGGTAAAAATAAAATTAAAAATCTTTTTGGCTTTTTATCCTACTTTAATCAATCAAATATTATCAAAAATATGCGCCCCTCTTTTCGGTAAAGTAATTTCGGTTCCAAAACCTAATTTAACTCATGACGAATTTTTGAAATATTTTGGGTTGATTGATTAAAGATATTTATACCTTAAGAATAAACGTTAAATTTCGCAGTGATGTAATAAATTTTTGAATGATATTAATAATTTCGGTCGCCAAACCTAATTTTATTCAATACCAATTTAATACTTTATAGCGAACAAATTAGCGTTTATTATCAAAAGGTTAAAAATAAAAAAAAAAAAAAAAACTGTACAGACTTACCTGTGAAATAGATTTCTTAGTTATATGATCTATCCCATTCATAAGATAGTCGGTTTAATTGGTTTTCCATAGCTACATAGGCGTAACCTCGAGCATTCAGTGTCTTTTCTTCTAAACATATGAACGGTCCGTCTCTGCATAAAGTAACAAATTCGGTATTTGAATAGGTTTGATTATTTGAACATTTACCTCCATGTGACCATTTTCCGCATTTGTGACATCGTTCTAGGTGTCGTGCTCTTCTTTTTGCTGCGGATTTTGATTTTCCTTTACCAAATTGTAACTTATTATCTTCGCATCTGGATTCTTTTCTAACTCCGTCCATTCTTTCTCTGATTACTGATACTAGTTCACTCGGTAGTATGTCATTATTACGTTTAGTGATCAAAGCGTGTAGCATTAGACCATGGTTTAGTTCACAGGCAGTCTTCATTTTGTAAAAACCTAAAAAAATAAAAATTCAGAATGGGGGGAGAAGACTAGTTCTTTAGGGTCTGCTAGGGAAAGACCATTCGGGTTCCATTTTCGAGAACTACACGAAAACAGAAAATCTAACTCTAACAGAAATACATATTATCCTTTAAAGACTTGATTCTCCCCACACTTAGTTAGCTGTGGTGTCGAAATTGTGATTAACTTCGTTGTCGACTTCCATCGGACTATGTATGTAGTGTTTAACTCTGTGACCATTAACTTTAAATTCAATCCCATTTGAATTTATCAATTCTACCGTTCCGTATGGAAAAACTCTTTTGACTATGAATGGTCCAGACCATCTTGATTTCAATTTTCCGGGAAATAGCTTGAATCGTGAATTGAAAAGAAGAACTCTGTCTCCTTCTTTAAATTCTTTTGAACTTCTGATTCTTTTATCATGCCATTTCTTCGTTCTTTCTTTATAGATTAACGAATTATCGTATGCTTCGTGTCTTAATTCTTCTAATTCGTTTAGTTGACTTAATCGTAGACGTCCAGCTTCATGTAAATCAAGATTACATGTTTTCAAAGCCCAAAATGCTTTGTGTTCAATTTCTACTGGAAGATGACATGCTTTTCCATAAACAAGTCTAAAAGGAGTGGTTCCAATTGGAGTTTTGTAGGCTGTTCTAATAGCCCAGAGTGTATCCTCCAATTTAATGGACCATTCCTTCGGATTTGATCCTACGGTTTTCTCTAGAATACGTTTTAAAGCTCGGTTGGTATTTTCAACTTGTCCACTTGTTTGTGGATGATATGCGGTGGAGATTTTGTGAGTTACTCCATATCTTTTAAGAACTTTCTCAAGTTGATTATTACATAAATGAGTACCCCGATCACTTATTAAAGCTTTCGGTGTTCCAAAAGTCAATACCCCAAATGTCAAATACTTCACATACTTGGATGACATTTTGTGGCATTTCATCATGTTGACTTATTTTTCCGGCCCTTTAACATGCATCACAGGATTTGCAAAGAAGGTGTGCGTCTTTGTAAATTGTAGGCCAATAGAATCCAGCATCATAAACTTTTCTTGCTGTTAGTTGAGGCCCATAATGCCCTCCAGTTGGTCCTGTGTGACAATGGTTTAAAATTTTACTAGCTTCATCCCCAAATACACATCGGCGTATTATTCCATCGGGACAACTTTTAAACAGATGTGGATCTTCCCAAAAATAGTGTTTTATGTCACTGAAGAATTTCTTTCGTTTTTGGTACGATAATCCTTTTTCAAGGAATCCACAAACTAAGTAGTTTGCATAGTCTGCAAACCATGGGATTTCATTATAATCTATCTTCAATAGATATTCATCAGGAAAGTTGTCTTGTATGGCTGATTCATTTAGAACTTCTAACTCAGGATTTTCAAGACGAGAAAGATGATCAGCGGCGAGATTTTCTGCTCCTCTTTTATCTCGGATTTCAATATCAAACTCTTGTAAGAGTAAGATCCAACGGATTAATCTTGGTTTAGCATCTTGTTTTGAAAATAAGTATCTAAGAGCAGAATGGTCGGTATAGACCACCGTTTTTGCTAGAACGAGATATGATCGAAATTTGTCAAAAGCAAAGACAATAGCAAGGAGTTCTTTTTCAGTAGTTGTATAGTTTGTTTGTGCTCCTTGTAACTTCTTACTAGCATAATATATAGGTTGAAATCGTTTTTCAATCCTTTGTCCTAAAACGGCTCCCATTGCAAAATCACTTGCATCGCACATTAGTTCAAATGGTAGATTCCAATTTGGTGTTATCATGATCGGCGCATTAGTGAGTTTCTCTTTAAGAATATTAAAAGATTTGATACACTCATCTGAAAAGATGAATGGCGCATCCTTTTCTAGGAGTTTATTCATAGGAGTGGCAATTTTAGAAAAATCTTTTATGAAACGTCGGTAAAAACCGGCATGCCCTAGAAAACTCCTAACTCCTCTAACATTGGTGGGATGTGGAAGTTTAGCAATTACATCTACTTTAGCTCTATCCACTTCAATTCCTTCTTTTGAAATTTTATGTCCAAGAACGATGCCTTCTTTAACCATGAAATGGCATTTCTCCCAATTAAGAACTAGATTTGATTGTTCGCATCTAATTAGCATTCGTTCCAGATTAACTAGACATGATTCAAATGTATCACCGAAGACTGAAAAGTCATCCATGAATACTTCCATGTATTCTTCTATCATGTAGTGAAAAATCGCCATCATACACCTTTGAAAGGTTGCAGGGGCGTTACAAAGTTCAAATGGCATGCGTTTGTAAGCAAAAGTACCATAAGGGCACGTGAATGTGGTTTTCTCTTAATCTTCGGGTGCTATTGGAATTTGAAAATATCCGGAAAATCCATCTAGAAAACAATAATAACTATTTCTGGCTAATCTTTCCAACATTTGATCTATGAAAGGTAAGGGAAAGTGATCTTTTCTGGTGGCGTCATTTAATTTTCTATAATCAATACATACACGCCATCCTGTTACAGTCCTAGTAGGAATAAGCTCATTTTTCTCATTTGTAATGACAGTCATGCCACCCTTCTTAGGCATGCATTGAACTGGGCTTACCCATGGACTATCAGAGATTGGATAAATTAGACCTGCGTCTAGCAGTTTAATAATCTCTTTCTTAACTACATCTTGCATATTAGGATTTAGTCTTCGTTGGCGTTGCACATACGTTTTATGACCTTCTTCCATAAGGATTTTATGTGTGCAATACGAAGGACTTATTCCTTTAATATCATGAATCTTCCATGCAATGGCTGGTTTATGAGCTTTCAACACAGAAATGAGTTGTGATTTCTCATTTTCAGTAAGAGAAGACGATATTATTACAGGTAATTCATATTCACCATGTAAATAAGCGTATTCCAAATGGTTTGGAAGTGGCTTTAATTCTAATTTCGGAGGTTCTTCTATCGATGATTTATATCGATATCTGTCTTCTTCTTTTAGCATTTGAATTTCTTCTGTTGTTGGTTCATATCCATTAGCTATAAGTGTAGCTAACATTTCAGCTTCATCAATTGGTTCATTACCTTCTCCTAAAGAACATTTTCCTGTTCCTTGTAATTCTGGAAATTCTTCTAATAATTCTGCATGTGCATCTATAGTTTGAATATAATAACATGTATCATCTGCAGATTGCGGTTGTTGCATTGCTCTATCAACTGAAAAGGTAACACTCTCATCCTCTATACTTAGGGTCAGTTTCTTACCGAACACGTCTATCATTGCTTTAGCCGTGTTTAAGAATGGTCTTCCTAATATGAGAGGAACTTGAGAATCTTCTTCCATGTCCAAAACAACAAAATCTACTGGAAATATTAAAGTACCAACTTTAACTAGCATGTTCTCCATTATCCCTCTAGGATATTTTATTGATCTATCGGCTAGTTGTATGCTTATTCTGGTTGGTTTCAATTCTCCAAGGTCTAGTTTAGCGTATAGTGAATACGGCATTAGATTTATACTAGCACCTAAGTCTGCCAATGCTTCTATTGAACTAAGACTACCCAGAAAACATGGAATTGTGAAACTTCCTGGATCAGATAATTTTTCTGGTATCTTATTCAACAGCACTGCTGAACAATTAGCATTCATAGTAACAGCCGAGAGTTCTTCCATTTTCTTTCTATTTGAGATTAGATCTTTCAAGAATTTAGCATATCTAGGCATTCCTGAAATCACATCAATGAAAGAAAGATTTACATTTATTTGTTTAAACATATCCAAGAATTTGGATTGCTCGGCTTCAAGTTTCTCTTTCTTCATTTTACTCGGGTAAGGAAGTGGTGGTTGGTATGGTTTAACATAAGGTTTATCCTTAACTGTGTTATCTTCATTAACCTTTTCAACTACCGGTTCTTTTTCCTTATCTTGATCAGGTTGTGGTTCTTGTGGAGTAGGAATAGCTTCATCAGAAGTTACAGGCATTTCCGGTGGTTTAAGTGTTGTACCACTTCTTGTGGTAATAGCTTTAGCTGTTTCATTCCGGGGGTTAGCATTTGTATCACTAGGTAGACTTCCCGGTTTTCTTTCACCTATTAACCTTGCTAGGTTACTCACTTCTTGTTCCAGATTTTGAATAGAAGCTTGTTGATTTCTAAATGCTTGAGCATTTTGTTCATTGGTTTGTTTCTGAGATGTGAAAAACTGCGTTTGAGTTTCAACTAGCTTTGTCATCATATCTTCTAAATTCGGCTTTTTATCATCGGTTTGTTGTGGTGGTTTGTTTTGAAAATTAGGTCTTTGCTGATTGTAAGTATTATTGGATACTTGTTGATTGGTAGGACCTTGTTGGTTGTTGCATGGAATATTTCTGTTATAATTCTGGTTTTGATTGTAAATCGGTCTTGGCGGTTGATAATTATTCTGATAATTATTTCCAGGCCTTTGGTTTATGTATGAAATATTCTCTCTTTGTTCCATTGTTAATTCAATACTGAGACAATCTTTTATCAAATGTGGTCCTCCACACTGCTCACAACTAATTCGTATTGAGTGAATATCCTTAGTCATCTTTTCCATTCGTCTTTCCACAGCATCTATCTTTGCGGAAATGGAATCTAAGTCATGGCTAGAATCGGCTCTAGCTGCTTTAGATGATCTAATGATATCTTTTTCTTGGTGCCACTCATGTGAGTGGGAAGCAGTGTTATCAATAATTTTGTAAGCATCAGTTTCGGTTTTCTTCATAATAGAACCACCAGCTGCTATATCTA
The DNA here is from genome assembly GCF_046630445.1 of Rutidosis leptorrhynchoides. Lineage (NCBI taxonomy): Eukaryota > Viridiplantae > Streptophyta > Magnoliopsida > Asterales > Asteraceae > Rutidosis > Rutidosis leptorrhynchoides. The sequence goes on along the minus strand of NC_092338.1, from coordinate 103,971,167 downwards.
TGTCTTTCCTTGTAGTGATGTCGCATCCTTGGTAGAATATTTGTACTATTTGACAGGTGTCTAAATCATGTTGCGGACATCCTCTTAACAACTTTCCATATTTTGTCCACGCCTCATATAGAGTTTCATTCGGTTTCTGTGTGAATGTAACAATTTCTGCTTGAAGTCTTACGGCTTTAGATGCCGGAAAGAATTGTTTAAGAAATTTGTCAACTAAAACATCCCATGTATCAATTGCCCCTTCAGGTAACGATTCCAACCAATCTTTGGCTTCTCCCTTTAAAGTCCAGGGAAATAACATGAGATATATCTGTTCATCCTCCACTTCTCGGATTTTAAATAGTGTGCAGATCCTATTAAAGGTACGTAAATGTTCATTTGGATCTTCCTTCGGCGCACCACTAAATTGGCATTGATTAGTCACCATGTGTAGAATTTGTCCTTTGATTTCATAATCTGGCGCATTAATGTCTGGATGAGTAATTGCGTGACCTTGGCCAGTGCGTTTAGCTCTCATTCGGTCTTCCATACTTAAAGGTTCCAGATTCTCCATAATTGAATTTGTTGAATCGGTATCACTAGATGATTCTGATTTAATGGTTCGTTCCTCAACAATCTCTGTTTGAATGATTGGTGGTTCCGGGGGAAAGTTTAGTGGTTCAGGATCTACGAACCGTTCCTGAATATTCTCCGGATTCTCAATTGTGAGGTCGGGTTCAAAAAATGGATTATCGGAAATTTGAACTGAAGTACTTGGTCGACTGGATGACGATTCTAAAGAGAAATCAACGGCGGTTATATTTGCTAAATGTCTTGATCTAGTTACAGGTGGTGAACGTACAAAAGGTGGTGAACGTCTTGCTCGGTGCATTCACTGAATATCCTATTAATTTTTAAAAGGAAAGAAAAATTATAATAAATTATCCAATCAATAGACTTTTCTGATTTTGCCCACGTTTCGAATAGCCAAAAGATGCAGCAGAGGGACAGGATTCGTTTGGTCTCAATATAATTGAGGACTGTTTGGCTCCAATAACCCGGTCCACGTACAAATCCAACTATTACTACGAACCAGAAAATTTTGATGTCTATCAATCTAACCACTTAAAATAAATTTTCGTAATTTTAAGAAATTTAGATAAGAAGTAGAATAAAAATCTATGTCCTAAAACTAGAATAGTGAGAAATAAGAAAGAAAAAGAGTTCGTCGGAAAAGGTCGAAAAAGAAAAATGGTTGAAAAATAAAAGGTGACGGAAAAATAAAAGAAACTTATAAAACTTAAAAATACTTGACTAACCTAACCTTATTACTACAACTAACTTAAAATTATAATCGCAAATTGAGATTACTAATTGAAATGATAATTGGTACATAGTAAAAAGTCGTCTAAAAATATTAAAGCTTACAGGAAAAACTATATCCCAAATGGAAATAACTTAAAAAGAAACTAAAACTTAAAAAGGCGTCGCAAAATTCTAAAGCACCTAAATCTTAGTCTAAAGAAAAAGCACTTAAGGAATTCTACGGCAAAGCCTAAAAATCTAGAAGTAAAAATAACTATGGCAAAAACTAAGTTTAAAACTAAATATGAGCTAAAAATACAAATATTACGCTAAAACGATTAAAAAGGGACAAAATATAAAAGTATACAGAAAGTTGTAAAAATTACAATTTTTATAAAAATATTATTTTTATATTATTTATTTAATAAAACTACTAATTTTATAATTTAATTAAACTAATTAAACTAAATAAAATAAAACTTAATTATAATAATAATAGATGATTAGGGTTTATAATAATAATAATTAATAAATACTCCGTAATTAATGCAGAGTTAGGGTTCTGTCGGTGGCGTCAGAGAAACTCCGCGAGTCGCGGTTCTCAAAGCTGCAAACCCCGCGAGTCGCGGGGTTTCAGTTTTCAACTCTGGAACAGGAAATTTACGCGTTTTTTTTTATTTTCTGTTTTTAATTTTTTCTGTTTATATAAAAAAAATATGTGTATAATAAAAACTTATATTTAAAACTTAAATAAAAATAGAATTACTTTATAATTTTATAAAAAATCTTAAAACTAGATTTATATATATATATATATATATTTTTTTATGTTTTTAAATAAAAACAAAATACTTAAATAAAACCTATGTTTTTATAAAATAAAAATAAAGAAACTTTATAAAACTTAAATATTTAACAAAATCTTAAAAATACTTAAATTTTTTTTTATAGCGTTGCGCTTCCGGCTTTTAAGAGATTCTCCGGCAGCGGCGCCAAAAATACTTGGTGTTTTTGCGAGGGGTATATAAAATAGTTATTAATTTTAGCAGGAAATAATATTAAATACGATACATTTTTACACAAGATATTTATTTATTTAGAGAATGGATATACTTAAACTTTGCTACAACATTTATAGGCAGTGTACCTAATCGTACAATAGTATAGGTTTTAGTAAGTCCGGTTCGTTCCACAGGGAATTTTTTTTAAACAAAGCTCAACGCTATATTAGTTTACTTTTATAGAAATACATATATATATATATATATATATATATATATATATATATATATATATATATATATATATAAGTAATATTATTATTATAAAGGGGGGTTTTTTACCGTTTAATGACCGGTTTGTCGATTTTAAAACTTTAGTCGCAGTTAAAACCAAATGTAAAATATTAAAAATAAATACAAGACTTAAATTAACGCGTAAAGTAAATAATGATAATGAAATTGCGAATAATAAAAGTGCGATAAAATAAACTTGCGATAATTAAAAAATACAATAATTAAAAGTGCGATTAAATAACAATAAATAAAAGTGCGATAATTAGAAGTGCAATTAAATATAAAATAAAGGAAATTAAATATGGAATAAAAGAATTATGCTTATTTAAACTTCCGTAATCATGATGTTTGACGTATTGATTTTAGTTTTATGCCCATGGGTTAATTGTCCTTTGTCCTGGATTATTTAATATGTTCGTCTGGTTTTTGTCCATAACAGTCCATCAGTCATAAATATAAAGTGCGAGTGTCCTCGTCAAATTATTCTTATACCCGAAGTTAAATATTTCAACTAATTGGGGATTTAAACTGTAACAAGATTTTAATACTTTGTTTAATAATTACACCAGGATGTCGACTGAGTGTAACCCAAGGTTTTAATATTTTGTTATCAATTATACCAAGTTTCCTTTGTACATAATTTCACCCCTGTTTTAATTATTCTAGTGGCTATTAATCCATTCCCGTGTCCGGTTAAATGAACGATTATTCGTACATATAAATACCCCGCCCATCGTGTCCGATTGAGTGTATATGGTAATTTATAGGGACGCCCAATTGTAAATCTTTATATTAACATTAACAAACTATCATTTAGTTAAACAAATATAAAGCCCATTAATAGCCCATAGTCTAATTTCCACAAGTGTCGTTCTTTTGTCCAAACCCCAATTATGATACAAAGCCCAATTACCCAATTTTAGTAATTAGCCCAACATCATGATTACTTCGGATTAAATAAGCATAATAATAACTTAGCTACGAGGCATTAATATAAAAAGGTTGAACATAACTTACAATGATTAAAAATAGCGTAGCGTTACACGGACAGAATTTCGACTTACACCCTTACAACATTCGCTAACATACCCTTATTATTAGGATTAAAATTAAAATTAAAATTAAAATATAAATATAAATATATACGATATAGATAAAGAGATGGATGGATTTTTTGGTGAATTTTTATGATCAGAATGCGCGAGCTTTATAGGGATTTTCGACTTTTGGGGCTCCGCGACTCGTGGTCTTTTTGGCCTTCAAACTCCGCGAGTCGCGGAGTTTGCAATTACAGCTCACTCTGGTTTGGAGTCTTTCTTGCCGACGGTTTTTATTATTTATTATAATATATAAATAATTATAAGAATTATTTAAATATTATATTATATTTATGTGCATAGTTGACTTGTAATTTTTAGTCCGTTGCGTCGAGCGTTGAGAGTTGACTCTGGTCCCGGTTCCGGATTTTCGAACGTCCTTGCGTACAATTTTATATTTTGTACTTTGCGTTTTGAATCTTGTACTCTTGTAATTTCGAGACGTTTCTTATCAATAATTGGAACCTCTTTGATTGTCTTTTGTACTTTTGAGCTTTTTGGTCGTTTGCATCTTCAATTCGTCGAATCTGTCTTTTGTCTTCACCTTTTATTATTTAAACGAATATCACTTTTAAATAGAACAATTGCAACTAAAAGCTTGTCTTTCTTGAGGAATAATGCTATGAAATATATGTTCGTTTTTAGCATTATCAAAGCCATGCGATCGCATGGCACCATATTGCTGGCCAAGTCTATATAAAGCTCGACTTCGGTTCTGTTTTCTCACACACATACACGATACATCTTATATTATATTATTATTATTATTATTATTATTATTATTATTATTATTATTATTATTGAGATTAATATTATTATTAATCTTATTATTATTAGTAATATTTGTATTATTATTAGTATTATACATAAAATACTACGACGAGGTCATGAGCGTGTCACTTTCAAAATAGTTTTATGAGCGGGATAAAGCTAAGAAAATTATGGGTTATTGCCAAGGAGGTTATGGGTAATGTTCAGGGGTATATTTGTGAATCAAACCTAGTGTTTATCATCTCCGTTACGTCAACGTACCTTCCTACGATATTAAATCACAATATTGATATGTAAGCATTTATATCTTATCTATTATATATTAATAGTGTATCCATGTCTAGTGCTCGAATATATATTTATACATACTTGTATACTAAATTTCGTCGTTAAACAATTTATAATGAATCACGAATTAAATACATATATTACTGGTAAAAGGTATATGATATACATGTTTTCGGAAAGCTGGCGAAAAATCAATAACTTTTCATTTAGATATCGAATAGTTTCGATGAACGGATTAAAAGATATGATCAACTGAATTATGATTGACGTTAATTGAAATTGCTTTTGAATCTGCAATTAAGATTTAAACAACTTGTTTACGAGATTGATAAAATGAATTTTAAATATTATCAGCCGAGTAAATGAATCCTTATATAAGATACATCTCATTTTGTTGAACTAGTGTCAAAATTGACTTTTTGAAACGACTTTGGATAACTTTTGTATATCGATATCGAGCATTAGGATTGTGATACACTATGACCTGACCTAGCTTGATAGACATTTATTGACCAACATATGTTCTCTAGGTTGAGATCTACGGTTATTTGGTAATCCGTTTTTCGATCACATTTTGGTGAACGACTTTATATGCTGCTAAGGTGAGTTTCATTTGCTCCCTTTTTAATTGCTTTTGTAATCTATATTTTTGGGCTGAGAATACATGCGCTTTATTTTAAACGCAATGGATACAAGTACATACTAAATTCTACACTGAGTTTGAACCGAAAATCCCTTAGCTTTGGTAACTAGTAACTGCCAGTTATAAGAACTGGTGGGCGCGAGTAGTAGTATATGGATCCATAGGGTTTGATATCCCCGTCCGAGCTAGAGCACTAGCCTTTTAACGGACGTATGCTATTTGAGAAGTGTACACGTTGGTTTGCGTGTATTTATTAAGATGATTATACAAAGGGTACAAATTATATATACGTTAAGTTTAGTTACCAGGGTGCTCAATTTCGTAGAATATTTTGATAAACATTTCTGGATGAAACAACTGAAATCTTGTGATCCACCTTTATGTACAGATTATGCAAAACATTAAAACTGTGAACTCACCAACCTTTGTGTTGACACTTGTTAGCATGTTTATTCTCAGGTTCCCTAGAAGTCTTCCGCTGTTTGCTTACATGTTATACAAGCTATGTGCATGGAGTCTTGCATGCTTTATTCAAGAAAACGTTGCATTCACAAAACCATCATCATGTATCTATTTTGACTGCATTGTCAACGAAAGTATTATTGTAAACTATTATTTACGGTGATTGTCTATATGTAGAAATCATCTGATGTCGAAAACCTTGGAATTAAATATTCATTTATGGTATGCCTTTTCAAAAGAATGCAATGTTTACAAAACGTATCATATAGAGGTCAAATACCTCGCAATGAAATCAATGAATGACGTGTTCGTCCATATGGATTTGGAGCGATCGTCACAGCAACTAATCGCGGGCCCGCCCCACTAAGGCTCGATGCCACTTAGCTGGAAGGCCGGTGGTTAATTGTAGTTATAATTATATATATATATATATATATATATATATATATATATATATATATATATATATATATATATATATATATATATATATATATATATATATATATATATATATAGGGGCAGGATCAATGGGGAAGTAACCAATCGGGGGGAAGCAAAAAAATTTTTTTTTTTCGTTTTTTTTGGAATTTTTTTTTTCCGGCATCAAGATCACACGAAAATATGAACATTTATAAGAGACACTTCGTAATGAATGTTATTCTTTAGGCGGGAAAACGATCGAAAAAAATAACATTCAAGATAATATTGTTCGTGGAATATGAACGTTTTTTTTTTCATGTTTTGTGAAGTAAAATTTAGCCCGATTTAGAGTTTAGGGTTTAGGGTTTAGGGTTTAGGGTTTAGGGTTTGGTGTTTTGGGTTTATTCCATAAACCCAAAACACCAAACCCTAAACCCTAAACCCTAAACTCTAAACTGTTCGTGTTAAAAACTCAATCTAAATCCTAAATCTAAACCCTAAATTTAAACCCTAAACCCTAAATTTCTAAACCCTAATATCTAAACCCTATAAACCCTAATATCTAAACCCTAATATCTAAACCCCAATAGCTAAAACCTCAACATACGCTCGAAAAACACGATAATTGTTATATATTACTTCTTCAAGCGTTTTTCCGCTAAAATAAAAATATTTAAAGTGTCTCTACTAAATGTTCATATTTTCATCCCATCTATAATGTTCGTGAACAAAGTTTTTTCAAAAAACGAAAAAAAAAAAGTTTTTGCTTCCCCCCACTTCCCCCCGATTGGTTACTTACCTCTTGATCCTACCAGTATATATATATATATATATATATATATATATATATATATATATATATATATATATATATATATATGTATGCAGGATCAATGGGGAAGTAACCAATCGGGGGGAAGCGGGGGGAAGCAAAATTTTTTTTTTTCGTTTTTTTGAATTTTTTTTCCGGCATCAAGATCACACGAAAATATGAACATTTAGAAGAGACACTTCGTGATGAATATTATTTAGGCGGGAAAACGATCGACAAAAATAACATTCAAGATAATATTGTTCGTGAAGAATATGAACGTTTTTTTTTCTTCATGATTTGTGAAGTAAAATTTAGCCCGATTTATAAACCCAAAACACCAAACCCTAAACCCTAAACCCTAAACTTTAAACCGTTCGTGTTAAAAACTCAATCTAAATCCTAAATCTAAACCCTAAACCCTAAATTTCTAAACCATAATATCTAAACCCTATAAACCCTAATATCTAAACTCCAATAGCTAAAACCTCAATATACGCTCGAAAAACACGATAATTGTTATATATTACTTCTTCGAGCGTTTTCCCGCCAAAATAAAAACATTTATCACAAAGTGTCTCTACTAAATGTTCATATTTTCATCTCATCTATAATGTTCGTGAACAAATTTTTTTCAAAAAACGAAAAAAAAAAGTTTTTGCTTCCCCCCGCTTCCCCCCGAATGGTTACTTCCCTCTTGATCCTACCACTATATATATATATATATATATATATATATATATATATATATATATATATATATATATATATATATATATATATATATATATATATTTGGATATCAATTTGAGATCAACAAGGGGGACCAGAGGCAAAGTTAGTAGGGATGCTTACTGTTGAATTATTATTATTATTATTATTATTATTATTATTATTATTATATTTTTATTTTATGGAGAATGGTGATATCAAATTAGGGTTTCATGTAGTTGTAGGTGGAATTTGGGGAAGGAATCCAAAAACCTTTTGAAAATAGTTATTAAACTAGTTCGGTCCGGCCCGCGCGATGTGGCGGGGTCTTTCGGCCCGCGTATTCATATTTAAGGCAGTTTTATTTACAGAAGGAAAAACGACCCATGTGTTATGCGTCGTTGCTGGTGTCGTTGTCTTTAGTGTTTTTTTAACGGTTCATACGTAGTTAGTTTCTTTTTGTTGATGAAATTATTTTGAGCCTGATAGTTGATGGTGTTGGCGAAAAAATTTAACTCGCGAGAAGCAGGAAGATACGGGGTGTCGTTGTGTTTAGCGTTTTTTAAAAAGTGTCTGTTTCGAACGTAGTTAGTATCGTTTTGCTCATAAAATTATTTCGAGTCTAACGGTGCTGTCGGAAAAATTTAACTCGCGGTGAGCGGGAAGATACGGGCTGTCGTTGTGTTAGCGTTTTTTAACAAGTGTCCGTTTCGAATGTAGTTCTTTTCGTTTTGTTCGTGAAAATATTTCGAGTTTAACGGAGTGTTTGGTGAAATTTAAATCGGAGCGAGGAGAAAGATACGGGCTGTCGAAGGGTTCAGGTGAGTTTTTTATTTTAAGTTAGGGAATTGACAGTTTAACCCCCTGGAGTACAGGTTATTTTTTGTAAGCGTGTAAAAGTTGGAGGGGGTGTTCTGCTTTTTTTGAGGTTGGTTTTGGTTGGATTTCGTTTTATATGGTGGGGGTGGCCAAAACTACCACAAAACCCACCACAATACCACAAAACCCACCACAATTAGTATATGTATAATAATATCTATGACTCCCCGGTGAGGTTTTTTATTTTAAGTTAGGGAATTGACAGTTTAACTCCCCGGAGTACAGGTTTTTTTTGTAAGTGTGTAAAAGTTTTGGAGGGGGGGGGGGGGGGGGGGGGGGGGTGGGGTGGGTGGTTTGCCTTTTTGGTGTTGGTTTTAGTTGGATGTCCATATGGTGGGGGTGGCCAAAACTACCACAAACCCCACCACAATTAGTATATGTATAATATCTATGACCCTTCAAGTTTTATTAATATCATACCTTACCCTCTATACTTTGTACTACTTTAGTGATATATTGTTAAATTTATAAATTAAATATCAAATATGTAAATAAATATATACAAGTATCAAATATATGTATTATCTTAGTAATTATTGCTAAATTTAAAGGTTAAAAATTAAAAATCTTTTCTTCTTGTATTTTCTAAAATAAAAACATCCATCATAATAAATGGGTTATGTTTTACATTTATGAATGTTGTTAAATATAAATGGATATTTTTTTTCTATAGTAATGTTAATGTTAAAATGCCGAAAGAGAAAACAGATTGACTTAGAGCATAAATTTAGCAAATTTTGTAAGACTTTACCAATTTATTAGAACTATGGTGGATCAACTGGATATCCATTGGATCGAGTGATCATTGTAATTCGTAATAACAACTTGGACGTTTTTCAATTTTTTTTTGTTGAATCTCAATTCTTGCCACCCCTAACTCGAAATCCTGGCTTCGCCTTTGGGGGGACTAAATTAATCACGCGTTCATTTCACGTAATTGCATAAATCGCCGTCCGATATCATATATAATGATAAAAATAATAATTCTGGAACTACCTGTGAACGTTCACACTTCACATCAACATTGCATAATGAATGAATGATGGCGATGCTAAATAGACATGATCACCATTCCGGTGACCTTACCCTTATATTACATTATATAATTATATCAATTGAAAAAATACCTTTACTGTTCACGCCATTTTTAATAGGTTAATTAAAATCTATTTTACTGGCTATATAGAATTAAGTGGCAGTTAAAACAGAATAGTGTTGTAGCTTGGATTGTTTGGCTCCGTTTAGTTTAGCCAGGGAGTCATGAGTTCGATTCCGTGTTGGGTTTTAATTTTTCCACTCTTTCAGTTTTGCTTCTTAGGTCAGTGGGATCCACATCTACTCGATTTCAAAGATTTTTTTGGCCATTTTTTGTTGCTTTCTTTAATCTCTAATTATTAATTTTTTTTTTTTAATTTTGAGTAATTTTAAAATAACATTTATTTTACTTTTTTCTTCACTTTTATTGCATTCAAGCTCTTATACTAAAAAAAAAACCTCTCCTTTTTTATATTTAAACACTCTTTCTATATATTTTTAGTATGTGTAACATTTTTTCATTAAAACTGAAATATTTTTATCAAAGATTTATTTTTCAATAAAATTACAATAAAATTCCGTACTAAAAAAATTCCGTACGTATGAAAAGTGGCCACCGCAATGCATAAACTTCTACTACCTACTTAAGTTATAAATTATAAACTACTACATTACAAAAAAGAATTCGATGGTGTCATTTGACCACCCCAAGTTTCATGTGGTTCCGCCGCTGGTTTCCTCTGCAAACTCAAAAAAAAAAAAAAAAATTATGATTTTTCTTCCAAGAAAAACCGAAGCAACTAGATTTATTTGGATGTCATGTTCACATTGTTATTGTTTACTTGATTGACAATATGATTTATAATACCACTATTTTATAATTTAACTCATGACTAAAATTACCCCCATGAAGATTTGTAGCTGGTTATAGTAACAGAGTACATGTTTTTACAAAGGTCTATTTAATATCCAACCAAAAACAAACACTATGCAGTAACGTCAATTTTTTCAAAAAGACTATATAAGACTTTAAGACCCCTTGTATCAGTACATCAACAACGGCGTGGGAAGGTGAGGTGGCACCCGGCGCCGCCCCCCACTGCCGTATCAAGGCGTTTCCGGGAAGAAAAAAAATGGGGCGTGGGGCGGTTTCCAACGGGAGTGGCAACGGCATTGTTGGGGAGGAAGGGACACGTGGCACTGTTTGGTTGATAGTATCCGTTGGCAATTAAAAAAAAAAAAAATTCCTATATTTTTTATCCTATTTATATACCTTAATTTTAACTCATTTTACACCAATTCTTTCTTTCAATCTTATTTTTTCTTTTCAAATTAATCACTCTAAACAAGGCTAATTGGTTGGTTACGTAACAAGGCTCGCCCAATCGCACCAAACCAATCGTGATATTCTTCTAGTAACGAGGCACGAGCGTTGGGTTTTTTGAAAAACCAGATTTGTCTAGTGGGGTAGTCAATGTCTCGCTGTAGCAACTCAAGCAAACACATATAACTTGGACACTTATGAACATCCATGTAATAATCTTGTGTTTCATACTCGGTATAATTCCTCATTTCGCTATCAAATTCACCTCCGTAGTGAACTTTAACAACAACATTCAACGGGCTCATTTCGAAGTGTGTGTGTTTATGATTTGAGAGTTTTAGAAGATATGAAGTGTGTGTGTTATGATTTGAGAAATGAGGTTGTATATATAGGGGAGGAAGTGAAGGAATGTAACAACGGCCATTTTTTTTTTTTAAATACACAGCGGAAGACTTTATTAACAAACACAATATAAGTCACGTCATTACGTTTAAGTTTACACAACGGTGTTACGTTATCACAAAACATTATTTATACAAAAGTCCACATCAGAGTTGGGTTGTCAAACTTGTCTTCTGCAATAGCACCCTTCCCGACTGGCAGTACCTAAACCTGCAAGGGGAGAATATGTGGGGGATTAGCGCACCGCTAAGTGAATGGAATCTATCTAACAGATATAGCTTAAGTCACACACAAGCTATATACTAACAACAACACATGCTAACTACCAACTAGCATACAATAAGACAATACGAGGATCGGCGGCTTGTACGAGCACACGACTCCTAGCTGATCGGACTTGAGTCTACCGATAGTCCCTGCTACTCAATTCACAGTATAGTTATCCAGATGCAGGGGATGCATCGTTCACACTATACTCTAAAATCAGTAGCCTATGGACCCAACCTCCCCTAGGTACGGTTGACCTCATACGGACTCTAACCTCTCCTAGGCACGGTTTCGAGTCCCCAGTCTCCCTAGGCCCGACTGGTGTCATTCACACAGTGTACACATAAATCACATACAACATCAGGCATACTATATCATTATAACATGGCAATTTCTACACTATGCATGGTAAAAGAGTCAACCACAGTAGCATGATATGCTACTTAAACTCTATCCGGAGATAGACCCACTCACCAATTACCAGCAACTGCTCAGTTATTATTTCTGAGCTTCCTCCTTGTCCTTATAACCTGAGAACAACACAAACAAAGTTAATATACATATCTAATAAATAATATAATCATTTCATATGATTAACTAGGTCATAACACCATATATTCATAATTTTATGAGTCTACATTATGACTCCATTCAATAATGGCATACAGGTGCGTGCAAAACACGACATACACACTAAAACTCCTTTTTCGACCTAAAAACAGTTTGATCTAGTTTCTTAAAAGTTCATCATTGAAAAGTACTCTTCAATACGATTCCAACGATATTTGATTCATCAAAAACGGAGTTACGGTTTGAAAGTTACGCCCGTTTCAATTTCATAAAAGGTACTGTAGCAAATAGTGATTTCCGAACACTGTAGCAACTCGGTACTGTAGCAAATAGTGGTACTGTAGCAATACCGACCACTGTAGCAAATAGTGACACTGTAGCAAATAGTGATACTGTAGCAAATAGTGATACTGTAGCAGTTCGGGTACTGTAGCAAAATACTGTTCAGATTTAATATGTTCGTCCTCTAAAGCACAGGCCTGAATGGTTTTTAAGCTGTTAATCAAATCTGAAGTTATATTCAAACGAAGAAATTTCACATTTTCACTTGACTTTTTACGACTTAGCGCATCTGCAACCACATTTGCCTTACCCGGATGGTATTTAATTTCACAATCGTAATCTTTGATCAACTCTTGCCATCGTCTCTAACGCATATTCAATTCTTTCTGTGAGAATATATACTGCAAACTCTTGTGATCTGTACATATAACACAATGGGTTCCATATAAATAGTGTCTCCACAGTTTCAAAGCAAACACTACTGCAGCCATTTCAAGATCATGCACTGGATAATTCTTCTCATGAACTTTCAACTGTCGTGAGGCGTAAGCGATTACTTTATCTCTTTGCATTAATACACAACCCAACCCAGCAAATGACGCATCACAGTATACCACGAAGTCGTCTGAACCTTCTGGTAAAGCTAATACTGGCGCCTGACACAGTAGCTGTTTCAAATTCTGAAAAGCCTTTTCCTGTTCATCAGTCCATCGAAAGGCTACATCTTTACGAGTCAACTTAGTCAACGGACCCACTATTTTCGAGAAATCCTTGATAAATCTGCGATAATAACCGGCTAATCCCAGAAAACTCTTAATCTCAGTCGGAGTCTTCGGAGAATTCCAATTCATTACTGCTTCTATCTTTGTCGGATCAACTTTTATACCCTCGGCACAAATCACATGACCCAAAAACTGCACTTCACGTAACCAAAATTCACACTTTGAAAATTTTGCAAATAGTTGTTCACGTTTCAACATGTCCAAAACCTGTCTCAGATGTTCAACATGTTCACTTTCGGTCTTTGAATACACTAGTATATCGTCTATAAACACAATCACAAACTTATCTAAGAACGGACGACACACTCTATTCATTAGATCCATGAAGATTGCTGGCGCATTCGTCAACCCAAACGGCATGACAAGAAATTCATAATGACCATACCTTGTTCTGAACGCTGTTTTCGGTATATCTGATTCAACAACACGAACCTGATGATATCCATATCGTAAGTCTATCTTAGAAAAGAATGAAGCACCCTGTAACTGATCGAACAAATCATCTATTCGAGGTAATGGATACTTATTCTTCACTGTTCTTTTGTTCAATTCACGATAATCAATACACATACGCATTGACCCATCTTTCTTTTTAACAAACAATACCGGAGCACCCCACGGTGAAGAACTCGGTCGAATAAAACCACGATCTAATAACTCTTGAATCTGTGACATCATTTCACGGATTTCAGACGGCGCTAATCGGTATGGAGCTTTTGCAATTGGAGTTGTTCCAGGAATCAACTCAATCTTATATTCGACTTCCCTTACCGGCGGCAGACCTGGTAACTCATCTGGGAACACTTCAGAAAATTCTGATACTACCGGAATATCAGCCACTGTTTTCTTTTCTTTCTTCGCATCAATTACATATGCAAGAAATGATTCACAACCCTTGGACATCGACTTTTTCGCTTTCATCATGGTTATCAAAGGAAAATTATACCCGCCCCTCTCTCCTCGGGCTACAACACGGGTTCCATCGGTCGAACGAAAGGTAATCATTTTCCTATTGCACTTAATATTAGCCCTAAGCGAGCTCAACCAATCCATTCCTAATACCACATCAAAGCTAGGAATAGGTAATACTAAACAAGTCACCGGGAAAGACTTCTCTTCGATCTCTATACAAACCCCAGACACATATGTTGTGATGGGTGAGGTCTTACCATCGGCTACTTCTACACTAACCGGCTTGGGTAACACAGTAGCTGGTAAATTCAACTTAGCACAGAAATCTAAGGACATAAAACACCTATTGGCACCACAATCAAACAATACGCGAGCAGGTATTGAGTTGATTAGAAACATACCGGTGATCACTTCGTCGGTTGCCACAGCATTCTCCACCGACATTTGAAAAGCTCTAGCCTCTGCTGTTGGAGGGTTCTTCCTCTTCTGCCCACTCGAGGCAGTTGACCCTACGGCTGATGCCGAACGCGCCCCTGACCCTGCCCCGGAACTGCCACTCTTCGACGGACAACTAATTGCACGATGCCCTAGTTTGTGACAACTCCAACACACACTATTTGGATACGGGCATGCTGAAGACTCATGCCCAACAACACCACACTTTAAGCATCTTCTTGTAGCCTCAGAACACTGACCACTGTGAGAAGATCGACATGTGTGACACCAATTCCCTTTACCTGATCCAGATCCAGTACTACTCTGACCACTTTTACCCTTCGATTTAAACCCACTAGACTTCTTGGATTTAGATCCTGATTGACCAGATACTTGCACACCTTGTTGTAGCACATTACCAAACATTCTATTTCTGGCGGCCTGAACATCACTTTCTACCATCTTAGCCATCACAACAGCTTGAGACAACGACGTAGCTGTTCTAACAAATGTTCGGTACTCAGGCAGAATAATATTAACAAAATGCTGGATACGAGACGCTTCGTCTGGCACCCATTGTTGTACAAACCTCAATTTATCCATATACTTCTCTACTACTTCATCAATCGTCATTTGAGGTGTCATCTTCATTTCAAGAAACTCAGTCTTGATTCGGTTCATATCAAACGGATTACAATACTGTTCACACACCTTCCCATGAAACTGCTCCCATGTGATCATACTCACTTGCTCTTTTGGTATACTAGAAATCAAAGAATCCCACCAAATCATAGCCCTACCTTTCAACAGTCTACTAGCATATGTTACCTTCAGCTCGGGTTCACACTGACACGCTTCAAATACCCTTTCAACTTCTCGCAACCAATTGGGAGTTACAGTCGGATCAGTACTTCCAGAGAACTTGGAGGGTTTGCAATCACGGAAGTTCTTATACGTACATCTTTTGGGTGGTTGCATGTAAGGTTGTTGGAACATTTGCATTTGGTATGGATTCATCATCATGGGATTTTGGTAAGTAAAGGTGTTTTGTGGTGGCATATAATATTGGTTAGGTATTTGATTCTGAAACTGGTTCTGGGGCACATTAGGTATCGTTTGGGATTGCGCGGTTGGGAATCCAGGTGGTGTATCATCATTTCTAGAATGCCTCGCCAATTCAAGCTCATTAATTTTGTCTTCAGCCTCTTTTAGCTTGCTTTCTAACTGAAGGATGTAACTACTCTGATCATCATCCGACTCAACACCCTCTTCTGGTGCTCTGAATGTTCCGGGGTTGGATGGGCCAGTTGCGTTTCTATCAGCCATACCTGTGCTACAAAATAGCTCACACAAAAGCTTAGTGGATAACAGTTAGTTCAATCACAACTAACACACGTATATCCTATTTTCACTTAGCCCCCACTCCCACAGACATGTTTGACTTGCCTCAGAGTTTGGGAACAAAATACGCGCACGTATTTGCTGCCAAACCATGCTCTGATACCAACTTGTAACACCGACCATTTTTTTTTTAAATACACAGCGGAAGACTTTATTAACAAACACAATATAAGTCACGTCATTACGTTTAAGTTTACACAACGGTGTTACGTTATCACAAAACATTATTTATACAAAAGTCCACATCAGAGTTGGGTTGTCAAACTTGTCTTCTGCAATAGCACCCTTCCCGACTGGCAGTACCTAAACCTGCAAGGGGAGAATATGTGGGGGATTAGCGCACCGCTAAGTGAATGGAATCTATCTAACAGATATAGCTTAAGTCACACACAAGCTATATACTAACAACAACACATGCTAACTACCAACTAGCATACAATAAGACAATACGAGGATCGGCGGCTTGTACGAGCACACGACTCCTAGCTGATCGGACTTGAGTCTACCGATAGTCCCTGCTACTCAATTCACAGTATAGTTATCCAGATGCAGGGGATGCATCGTTCACATTATACTCTACAATCAGTAGCCTATGGACCCAACCTCCCCTAGGCACGGTTGACCTCATACGGACTCTAACCTCTCCTAGGCACGGTTTCGAGTCCCCAGTCTCCCTAGGCCCGACTGGTGTCATTCACACAGTGTACACATAAATCACATACAACATCAGGCATACTATATCATTCTAACATGGCAATTTCTACACTATGCATGGTAAAAGAGTCAACCAAAGTAGCATGATATGCTACTTAAACTCTATCCGGAGATAGACCCACTCACCAATTACCAGCAACTGCTCAGTTATTATTTCTGAGCTTCCTCCTTGTCCTTATAACCTGAGAACAACACAAACAAAGTTAATATACATATCCAATAAATAATATAATCATTTCATATGATTAACTAGGTCATAACACCATATATTCATAATTTTATGAGTCTACATTATGACTCCATTCAATAATGGCATACAGGTGCGTGCAAAACACGACATACACACTAAAACTCCTTTTTGACCTAAAAACAGTTTGATCTAGTTTCTTAAAAGTTCATCATTGAAAAGTACTCTTCAATACGATTCCAACGATATTTGATTCATCAAAAACGGAGTTAGGTTTGAAAGTTACGCCCGTTTCAATTTCATAAAAGGTACTGTAGCAAATAGTGATTTCCGAACACTGTAGCAACTCGGTACTGTAGCAACTCGGTACTGTAGCAACTTGGTACTGTAGCAAATAGTGGTACTGTAGCAACACCGAACACTGTAGCAAATAGTGACACTGTAGCAAATAGTGATACTGTAGCAGTTCGGGTACTGTAGCAAAATACTGTAGCAAAATACTGTAGCAACTGGTTCGAACACTTACGCTGATTTCGAACATTTTTCGCCCAAAACTCAATTTTTGAGCGATTTTGATCAAATTTTAAGCACATGGAAGCTACTAAACATATATACAACCTATTTCTAACATCAATTGAGCATAACAAACATCAAACAACTAAATTTGAGCTAATTTCTATCAAAAACTCATTTAGCACAAAAACCCAATTAGAGCAAGAATCAAAGCATGAATCTATGATATGCATACCTTATATTGATCACGAAATCACAAGGAATATATCTCTAGCTTCAATCAATCTAAAAGCTCACCAAATCAAATTAGGGTTTAAGTATGTGTTTGTGTATGGTTCGTGTGTGTTTTTGAAGAAATGAGAAATGGATAGAAATATCCAGAAACATATACTTAAATGAGTTACAAACTCATACCCCATCACACACGGGTATTTACCAGTTATCTTATCTGATAACCTTTCGTATCTCCTTAGGCGGTCCTAACGGAGTCCAAATTAAATAAACCAACCTGTTCTGGGACCCTTGTCACAAACTGGTCACAACACAATTATAATAAAACACTAATAAATAATTAAAATAAAAGTACTTAAGACTAAGCACAAACTCTAAGGGCAAAATACGCAACTTACAACTAGCCCGGGTTTCAGTCTGTTACAAGGAATCTAGCTGTTAGGAAAAAAAAAAAAAAGGGTTCAAAATATAGCCGTTGTAATTAAAATATACTTTTAAAATATTAATTAAATACAACAAATAATATAAAATAATTAAATAAAACACAAAAATTAAAAATTAAATGCCACATCAGCATTCTACTAACCCACCCACACCACCACTACTCCACACAAATAACACACACGTCCTAGTCATCAATAAAGTACAAAAAGCAACCCACGCCCCCAACCACTACAAATAGTCTAATATTCGATCATCGGAGACTTTGAGCTAAAACTTAATTAGTACAGACTAAATTTTCATAAACATGATTAACTTTGGTTTAATTATAGTCGATCTCACGACTAAAACATTGTACATACTTATTGGTTTCAAGAACTAAAACACAAGATTCTTAACATCTCGAACTTGACATAAAACAGATCACAAAGAGATTAACTTGGAACTACGAAAATAAAGATAACAAACGCCGAAACTTGAATAAAAGATACAATTAACGATCGTTAGCATGACTAACATCACCAAGTGACAATGGCTTAGCAGAATCTCCTGCTTGACCCGACTTTACATCCGACTTATTTGCATGTGGATCAACATCTTGATGCGATATGTGTTGGAAAACCGTGTGTACTTTTAGCAATTTCAAATTAACGCAGCAGATAGTTAAAATAATAATTTTTTATTATTTCATAAAAACATTTACAAGATTATATATTCATATATTTAATGAAACATGCACACGATTAATTTATCCCAATGATCCAGTTACACTACTAATAATTGTCAAAATATGTAATTCACAAAGTGAGTAAACGATATACCTTTCTTGAAGAAACTAATTGAAGGAGAGAAATCTACGATCAAAAATATGACCGTCTATTAGGATAGTCCACACTACACTTCAAACAACCGTCAATGGATGCTAGTCCAAACCCAAGTAACGGATTAATATAATCAGGTTATATTTATATTAATCAACTATATATATTAATACTTCATAACAAGAACTTGTTGCCAAAGATAATCAAATTAAAGCTTTTTGAGATGTTATATGAAATTGTGCAGTCGTAGTTAAAGATAAAAGCAATAATGTGTGTGTTTTATATTGGTTTTCTTTCAACTGCTCATTTCAACTTTTCTTTCAACTTTCTTTTCAACTGCTCCTTTGAAAATATATCCAATATATATATATATGTATATATATATATATATATATATATATATATATATATATATATATATATATATATATATATATATATATATATATATATATATATATATATAATATTGGATCAAGTTGATTTAATTTAACACGTTTTGGCATGTTATAAATATTAAATTAATTAATTAATTCATATCAATCAATTAATTCATATTTCGTTTGATTTGGTTTTAAAAAGTCGTATTTCTCAAATACTTTAGGGTTATGTTATGTAACTTATAATTAATAATTTCTATCATGTCGCTTTCATGTGAATAGTAAATTAATTAATTTCGTTTCATTTACTATTCATATGAATAGTAAATGAATTAATTTTGATTTACTATTTTGTTACTTGAGTAATATATATACATCATATATATATATTATTTGACGTCTCGGTGTATATGTGTGTGACCCCGAAGGCTCAAATGAAGTTGGCCATATAGTTATATGTTGTACCTTGCACATTAATCCTACAGACTCTCACTTGTGCATGACACAACTCTAAGTAACTATACAAACAATGGTAAGCGTCTAGCAACACGTCATTGTCCCCAAATTCATGTGAGGGTAGTTTCTCGAAACTGTTTATGGTAAGTTTTAAATGTCATTCGTCCTTTTGTTTCAAATACTTTAGTTAAACTTGAGATATGGATCATCGGTCATTCTCATTTGTTTAACAATTTTGTTTCTCGATCTTAGAACTGAATTAGATCACCAAATTAATTCATCTTAATTACATCTAGGTGCGGCCACACAAATATCTTATTCATTCATCGAGGAGCTCAAAAAGTATATAACTCTAAACATTTTAGAGGAACAAATCCTATATTGCATACACGTGTCTATCACGAGCATTACATTATACCCAATAATGACCTTTATAACAGCCTTATTCAGGACAACGTTTAACCATATCAAAGTACAATGCTACACTCATCAAGACGGGAGTGCATCTCAAGTCTAAGGACACAAAGACATAATCACTAAAAGATTCACTACTAACTACGATCCATGTAGTGACATCTCATGGTTGGGTCATTCCAATATTCATCATCAATGAATACATATGAATTTTGGTCTCAACAAGTTAACTATTCATCATCAATGAATATAACCAAAATTTCACATTAATCTTAATTCATGTTATTCCCATAACATGACCGATTATGGAGATTTTGAATAATCAACAATTATTCATGGATTAAACATGCTAATATAGAACACGGTGATATAAATGAAAACGATCATACCAACTATATATCAATTCATTAATACAAAACTGCTTAATGTTCCAAAAATATTCAAATACTAAATTACAAATGAAAAAGATCAGCAGCATAACGAAGTCCAGTATTACTAGAATGATCATCATGCTTGTTGTGCATCATGGGCTTCATAATTGGGTCAGCCACATTATCATTTGTATGAGCCTTTAAGAATACTAATATCATTCCTCTTAATGACTTAATGAAATGTAGTCAAACTTTTGAAGAATGTGCCAGATACTTATATGTACATGTGATTCTTTCAAAAGTATATTAACACTCAAACTATCACAGTACATATTATAGAAGATTAAATGTTGTGTACTACTCTGAGTATAAAAATAAACTTTCTTATCCAGACAGCTTTCTGAGCAGCTTCTCAGTCAACAATGTATTCTGCTTTTGTTGTAGATTGTTCAATAGTGCTCTGCCTAGAGCTCTTCCAATCAACTGTCTTGCCCATCATAACAAAGAAACAACGTGACTGGATCGAGAATCATCTTGATCAGTTTGGAAACTAGAATCAATATAAAACTTAATACTTAACTCTTCTTCCAAACCACCGTAAACCAAGAACATATCATTAGTACTCTGCAAATACTAAAGAATATTCTTAACAACAATCCAATATACTTCATCTGGATTATGTTGACATTGACTCGTCAAACTCAAAACTAATGGAACATCGAGCATAGTACATATCATGGCATACATAATGGATCATATAGCTGAAGCATATGTGATACATTTCATTTGTCTCATCTCATCTGCTGTGATAGGACTTTTGAGACTTTCTCAAGGTTATGCCCTTTTGCATTGGCAAAGCTCCATGCTTGGAGTTTTGCATGCTAAATCTCTGCAAGATAATGTATGTACTTTGATTCAAACTGATGTTATGCGAGGTGTATACGAAATAGTTATTATTTTTACTGCGAAATACTATTAAATACGATACAATTTTACACAATTTATTTATTTGTTTATACAGTAGATATACCTAAACCTTGCTACAACACTTATAGGCAGTGTACCTAATAGTACAATAGTGTAGTTTTTAGTAAGTCTGGTTCGTTCCGCAGGGAGCTAGCCAAGTTTAACGCTATATTTTTAAACTATATTTTAATATATATATATATATATATATATATAAGTAGTAGTATTATTATTATTATAAAAAGGGGGTTTTTACCGTTTAGTGACCGGTTTGTCGATTTTATGTCTTAAGTCACAATTAAAACCTAATGTAAAATATTAAAAATAAATATAACTTAATTTAAAGCGTAAAGTAAATGACGATAATTAAAGTGCGATAAATTAAAGTGCGATAAATAAAATGACGGTAAATAAAATTGCGATAATTTAAAAGTACGATAATTAAAAGTGCGATAAGATATAAAATAAAGGAATTATGCTTATTTAAACTTCCGTAATCATGATGTTCGACGTGTTGAATTTAGTTTATTACCATGGGTTAATTGTCCTTTGTCCTGGATTATTCAATATGTCCATACGGTTTTTGTCCATAACAGTCCATCAGTCATAAATATAAAGTGCGAGTGTCCTCGTCAGATTATCCTTATACCCGAAGTCAAATATTCCAACTAATTGGGGACTTAAACTGTAATAAGGTTTTAATACATTGTTAATTATTACACCAGGTTATCGACTGTGTGCAATCCAAGGTTTTAATACTTTATTATCAATTACACCAAGTGTCCTTGTATGTAATCCACCCCTGTTTTAATGAGTCCATTGACTATTAATCCATTCCCGTGTCTGGTTAAATGAACGATTATTAGTATTTATAAATATCCCGCCCATCGTATCTGATCGAGTGTATATGGTTATTTATAGATACGTTAAATTATAAATCTCTATATTAAATTAACGAACTATCATTCAGTTAAACAAATATAAAGCCCATTAATAGCCCATAGTCCAATTTTCACAAGTGTCGGTCTTTTGTCCAAACCCCAATTATGGTACAAAGCCCAATTACTCCGTCTTTAATATTTAATCCAACATCACGATTACTTCGGCTTAAATAAGCATAATAATAACTTAGCTACGAGAAAATAATTTAAAAAGGCTGAACATAACTTACAATGAGTATTAATAGCGTAGTGTTACACGGACAGAATTTCGACTTACAAACTTAAAACATTCGCCACTATAACCGTATTATTATTAATTTAAAATTAAAATTATAAAATATATATATATATATATATATATATATATATATATATATATATATATATATATATATATATATATATATATATATATATATATATATATATGTTGAGAGAGTGCAGAGAAAGGAAAGAAAAAGATGTGTTAAATTCGGCCAGAATTCGTGAAATTTATAGGACCTGACATGCTACAGTGTGCCATGCGATCGCATGGGTTTAAGGCTACCAGGCCATGTGATCGCATGGCAGCCAGTTCCTGGTCACATTGCATTTTAAACGTAGGCTGCTCGTATTTATTTAATATATAATATAATATATATATAATTTTATATAATTATATATATATTATATTATATTCTTGCGCATCGTTGACTTGTAATTTTAGGCCCGTTGCGTCGCGCGTTGATAGTTGGTTCATGTCCTGGTTCCGGATTTTCGAACGTCCTTGCGTACTATTTAATATCTTGTACTTTGCGTTTTGCGGCTCGTACTCTTGTAACTTTTTAGACGTTTCTCATCAATAGATTGAACCACTTTGATTGTACTTTGTACTTTTTAGCGTTTTGGTCATTTGCGTCTTCAAATCGTCGAATCTGTCTTTTGTCTTCATCTTTTAATATTTAAACGAATATCACTTGTAAATAGAACAATTGCAACTAAAAGCTTGTCTTTCTTGAAGGATAATGCTATGAAATATGTGTTCGTTTTTAGCATTATCAAATATTCCCACACTTGAGCGTTGCTTGTCCTCAAGCAATATAGAACTTGAATATAACTTTACTAGAATCACTTCTTTATTCTTCACAATTTGTACATCAGTGATTTTAATACGGCGGTATGAACAATGGTAGTAACGATGTGGTTTACAGTCCCACATGACTATAAAAATTTAGATCCTTTAGGAAATTGGATCTTTATGAAAATAGTTGATCTTTTGAGAATTCAATCTAGCTTTTACCCTAGATAAGTTTTCCGGAATAACCCTTCACCGGTGTTTGCAAAATGTTTTTGTGGGTTTCAGATTTGAAAATTTTAGCTCAAAACTTATGGTTTTGTGTCACCCACTTGCTAACCTTGTATTAGGAAAGCAACACGTCCAGTTGACTTGCTCCGTATATTACCTTTCGGTAAACTACCGTCCGGTTGTAAAGGAAAGCGTTGAACAAGCAACTGTTGAGGCAATGTCCCGTGACATGCTTTTGATTATGGTCTATATCGTGTCGGATGCAATTACTATCCATTGTAGGAGTAATAGTAAAGATCACCCTATATTTTTCGGTCTGGCACAAGGTCCTGTCTTCGACCATGCTATGGAACCACCGTTCTTACGGTTGACACCAGATTTGGTTCAGGTGACCTAATGAATTTCGGTGAATTCTTAGAATTTTACGTTCAATGGTAATGAACGCATTGAAAATAGGGTTTCAGAAAACAAATCGGTTTGTAATTTGATCAAAATATTTTCTCGTTCAAGCTCGAGTTTAGATATCATTGAATTCCATGAGTTTGTAATTCTCAATCTTTAAGGTCCATCCCAAGGATTGAGTAATATCAGGCTTAAAAGCTGATTTTTGATCTTTAAGGAGATTATCCTTTCTGGGGATCTGATTCATTAGTCTTATAAGCTAATTTGCACGGTGCCCCCCATTGTACGAGACAGATTCTCTCATGGTTAGGATAAGTCTGACCACTTGACGACCCTGTTTGATGCTGAGGTCCATGGATTTCCAGCTGATTTTCGAGAAAACTTTTCAAGGTTTTTCATAGACTCTACAACTGGTCTGGACGACAACTTCCTGACCTAAATCAAGAAGCGCGTGTCTTTTTCTCGGAAGACTTTACTTCCATTTAAATTCCATTTATATTACAATAAACTGGGTAAAACTGATTAATATCATCCAAAACAAAAGTATCTTCAATTATTTGTACAAAAATATGTGATATATATTCTAAATAACTTGGTAAATTTTTCCCACACTTGGCTTTTATTTTCCTTTCTTTGCCTTTTTATTCTCCTCTATTCCATTTTAAATGAATTCAAGAATTTTGGGTTGTTTCTCAATTTATGTCATTTCCGAGGTAACAATAATTTCGGTGTTAAACACCTAGTTTTATCGTTCATAAATATGTATAAACATGATTTTGAGTTCATTTAGTTAAAAAATTTTAAAAATTTTACTAGAAGTGGATAGTCAGTATATAAGACTAGGGCTGTTTTTTATTATCAGAGAGCACTAGATTCTAATACAACTACTGCGTTACTAGTATTTTTAATGGTAACCAAGTGTTTAAATTAAAATTTTAAAACCCGAAAGAATTTAACCCCTCCCCACACTTAAGATCTTGCAATGCCCTCAATTGCAAGAAATCAGTAGCAATTTAAATTATTGAGGGTGATTAGCGTAGAAAAATGATTAAATTTTACCAAAGTTTCCAAACATATTGTTGTTTGTGTTGAATGATAAATGGTGCACATCATTTGTTCATTTCTGCAGTTGTTATTTCACATATATTTTGCATCTTGTCGTAAAAATTAGTTGCTTTTTCTGAACTTAATGCTAGTCTTTGAAAATACGCTGTTTTACCCTGTTGTGTACATGAAATAAAATACATACAATACAAATATAAACATGCATGGTAATTTGAAATGGGACTTAATATCCCACTTTCAAATTACAAAAATGAAATATTAATACAAAATAATAAAAATTTTAAACATTACATTAAAGTATCAAAATGTTAAATGTTTAACATAAATAGATAAAAATAATAAAAGATAAGAAATCACCAATGGAACACTATTGATTTGGATAGGGATTCCAATTCATATCGTCGTTCGAATTCCATGGTTGGTGATAGGTGTTTTGGTATGCTTGATTAGGATCGTACAGGTCATAGGGTGGTCGCATGTCGGGCAGATGCGGTGGATAGTAAGCAGGTCGAGTCAGGATGTAGTTATTTGGTACCTGATATGATAGCTGGCTCATGATTTGGTGCTGATGAACTTGCCAGCTATCGTGTTGGCGTCGCCTGAAAGTCTCAGACTCATTTGCAACTTGCCACTACTCATACCGACGATGCCTATCCTCATTAGTCATTTCTACCTCATCTATACGCTGGAAAACGTCAGTAGCACTATCCCTAATGACATCCCTAATGTCATCCGCTTCCTCCATCTCCTCATCTGAACCCCTCTCTACCTGTGGATGGCGGCCCTGATATTGTATTGCCTGATTGCGTCTCCTAGTCAATACCTTTGCACCTTAAAAGACTTGCAAACCTAAAGTCTCGTCCTATTCCCTACATACCATCGACCCCCTTGTTCCCTATCTACACCTAAATACTCTCCAATGAGAGTAACAAAAATACCTCTTCCTATTATTCCCCCTTCATGTATACCTTCCCCCATTTTGGACAGATAAAAACCAATACAGTAGGGGATATTAACAAAGCTTCTAGTGTCTCGAATGCACTTAAGGTAAAATAAATCGTGTAAGGTCATTTTTTCCTTGTTGTTACCTCTTTGTGTAATCGAGTTTGCTAAGAATCTATGTATTATACGAAGCTCGGCTTTATTAATATATAAATAGAGTGTCTTCCTCCCCGCGTAAACACATTAAAATTTGACATACACCTCCAGATGGCATTAGCGTCAAAATTTCTATCTACCCGCTCACCATGATAAATCAAATTTGTACAATCAGGTAATAGTAATTCAGCGGGAGTGTAAATCTGTAAAGCCCTGGCCATGTTCAGCATGGACATCCTGTACATCCTACGGCCAAGTAAAAAATCTAAGAAAACTCTTATCGTCTAACCTATCTACATCCTTATTAAAAGCTATAGTACTCATTAGCTCAACACACCACTCTTTATATACAGGCCTACGAGTGATAAATAAACGTTCCCAATCAGTAAAAGAAGAGTTGTCATACCTTTGGATTAGATGCTGCCTAACTGGGTTAGTGAGGTGGACCTTTTCCAAAGGCTCCCAAACTATTATCCTTGGTACTTCTACATTTTTGGTCCAAAGCTTAAATTTATTACTTTGGTACGTCGGGTAATCTCTCCAACTTCTATCAATTCTTAATTTGGGATGCAACTGTTCTTCATGAATTGTTGGGTGTTCTATTATATGGTGAACGGGAAATACTACGTAGGTAATAAAAAATTGTGGTTCTGGTTCATAGTATGGTACGTGTTGATCATAATGTTGTTGTTGTTCAGGTTGTTGTTCCGGTTCGTGATATTGCATCTCTGGCTGTGGTTCCGGATCAGGTTGCCTAGACGATGATGCACCGTCCGTATCTGTATTTCTCTGCAAAACACATTAAACACAAAATTTGTGCATCCAAATATGCATTAGTATTAGCAAAATAACAAATTAAAACAATTACAATAACATGTTTAATCCATATTAAACTTATACTCATTTTCATATTTTTATCAATTCTACACTTTTTCAAATAATCATATATGAAAAATGTTTACAAAGTTCATAAGCTTTTATTTCAAATAACATGTTAAAATAATCATTACTAGCAATTAAACAAGTTTCAAATGACATTTATATCAAATTACTCAAGTTCATGAATTTTAGACTTAAAAATCCACTTTAATTCTCAAAAATCATGTTTAGGATCAAAGTTTGGATCATTTAGCTACCTAAACATGTTACACTACTTAATTTAGCAATAATTCTTGACAAAAATTGGCCATAACCTGTTTATATCAAAAAGTCCCAAATTGCTCAAGAACACAAACCCTAGATTTCTAAAAATTTAAAGTTTAAGGCTTCAAATCATGACAAATAGCATCTATCTAGGTTATACATGCATAATATACTAACAATTTAACTCTAATTACACTAGAAATTAATCAAAATCAAATTAGGTAAAATAGTTGTAATTATCACAAAAATTAGGAAATTTATGAGTTTAGGGGTGAAATTTTTACCTTCCTGCTTCCCCATCTGAGAAAAGACATGATTTTAGCGAATTATTGTGACGAATTTCGTTGATTTTGGTTGAAAAATGATGATTTTAGGTGATGTTTGGTGAGAGTTTTCGGGGATGTGTGTGTGTTTTTTGTGAAGACAGAACAGCTCGCTGGGATTTTTGTATCTGCCTAGTTTTTTTGTTCCATGCGACCACATGGTATTGAAGCACAAACCCCATGCGATCGCATGGGGTGTATTTTCCCTTTTTTTTATATATATAAAACCTTTTACTTATAAAAACATTAATTTAATTAATTAAAAAAATTTTTTCCTTGGTATTTAGGACGAGGTCGTTTCGGTAAGTTTACCTAGTCCGTCCCTCGACAAAATTTTAAAATTTGTCATTTTAAAGCGTTGTTTTAAAAGCTAAGATTTTTGGATTTTTTTTAATGTTTTTGGCATACTTTAAATCAATAAATAATGATAATAAGATTTCTCGTCCCGCCCTCGGGTAAAGCAATTTTGGTTCAACGACCTAGTCTTCAACTCATGACGAATTTTAGAAATCATATTTTTAATTTAATGAAATAAAGTAAATTTTGTTTTTAAATTCACACCAAACTTAATTTTAAAATGCATAAATTAAAAATTTATATAAATATTATTAATATTTTTATACATTAATTTTACAAACTTACATTGAAAATATTAATTTTTAAAATATTTAAAAACTTAAATATATTGGTTTTAGAAATTTACAATAATAATTTAATATTAATTTAAAAACAAGGTTAAAATTAAAATTAAAAATATTTTTGGTCTTTTATCCCACTTTAATCAATCAAATATTATCAAAAATATACGCCCCTCTTTTGGGTAAAGTAATTTCGGCTATTTTACCTCGTTTTACTCCTGACGAATTTCTGAAATATTTTGGATTGATTGATTAAAGATATTTATACCTTAAGAATAAACGGTAAATTTCGCAGTGATGTAATAAATTTTTGTATGATATCAATAATTTCGGTTTCGCATACCTAATTTTATTGAATATCAATTTAATACTTTATAGCGAACGATTCAGCGTTTATTATCAAAAGGTTAAAACAATAAATAAAAACAAATAAAAACTGTACATACTTACCTGTGAGATAGAATTCTCAGTGACGTGCTTTAGTTGACTCATAGGAGAGTCATGTGATTTGGTTTTCCATAGCTACATAAGCGTAACCTCGATTCTTCAATAACTTTTCTTCTAAACATATGAACGGTCCTTCTCTGCATAGAGTAACAAATTCGGTATTTGAATATGTTTGGTTGTTCGAACATTTACCTTCGTGTGACCATTTTCCGCATTTATGACATCTTTCAAGGTGTCGTGCTATTCTTTTTATTGCGGATTTTGATTTTCCTTTACCAAAATGTATCTTATTATGATTGTTCCTGAGTTCTTTCCTTACTTCGTCCATTTTGCCTCTTACGAATGATACCTGTTCACCCGGAAAAGTGTTATTATTACGTTTAGTAATCATAGCGTGTAGTAGTAGACCATGGTTCAGATCAAAGGAATTCTTCATCTCGTAAAACCTAAAAGAAATAAAAATTCAGAATGGAGGGAGAAGACTAGTTCTTTAGGGTCTGCTAGGGAAAGACCATTCGGATTCCATTCTCGAAAACTACACGAAAACAGAATATCTAACTCTAACAGAAATACATATTACCCTTAAAAGATTCGAATCTTCCCACACTTAGTTAGCTGTGGTGTCGAAATTGTGATTAACTTCATCTTCAACTTCCATTGGATTATCTATGTAATGTTTAACTCTGTGACCATTAACCTTAAATCCAATTCCATTTGAATTTATTAATTCTACTGTTCCGTATGGGAAAACTCTTTTGACTATGAATGGTCCAGACCATCTTGATTTCAATTTTTCAGGAAATAACTTGAATCGTGAATTGAAAAGAAGAACTCTATCTCCTTCTTTAAATTATTTTGAACTTCTGATTCTTTTATCACGCCATTTCTTCGTTCTTTCCTTATAGATTAACGAATTTTCGTATGCTTCATGTCTCAATTCTTCTAATTCGTTTAGTTAACTTAATCTTAGACGTCCGACTTCATGTAAATCAAGATTACATGTCTTCAAAGCCCAAAAATGCTTTGTGCTCAATTTCTACTGGAAGATGACATGCTTTTCTGTAAACGAGTCTAAAAGGTGTGGTTCCAATTGGAGTTTTGTAGGCTGTTCTAAAAGTCCAGAGTGCATCCTCCAATTTCATGGACCATTCCTTCGGATTTGATCCTACGGTTTTCTCTAGAATACGTTTTAAAGCTCGGTTGGTATTTTCAACTTGTCCACTTGTTTTTGGATGATAAGCAGTTGAGATTTTATGAGTTACTCCATATCTTTTGAGAACTTTCTCAAGTTGATTATTACAAAAATGAGTACCCCGATCACTTATTAAAGCTTTCGGTGTTCCGAACCTAGCAAAAAGACATTTTAAAAAATTGACTACAACTCGTGCATCGTTAGTTAGGAGAGCTTGTGCTTCCGCCCATTTAGATACATAATCAATAGCAACGAGAATGTAGAGATTATTATGAGATTTTGGAAATGGACCCATAAAGTCAATACCCCAAACGTCAAATACTTCACATACTTGAATGAGATTTTGTGGCATTTCATCACGTTGACTTATTTTTTCGGCTCTTTGACAAGCATCACAGGATTTACAAAGAAGGTGCGCGTCTTTGAAAATTGTAGGCCAATAGAATCCAGCATCGTAAACTTTTTTTGCTGTGAGTTGAGGCCCATAATGCCCTCATGTTGGTCCTGTGTGACAATGATTTAAGATTTGACTAGCTTCATCTCCGAATACACATCGGCGTATTATTCCATCGGGACAACTTTTAAACAAATGTGGATCTTCCCAAAAATAGTGTTTTATATCACTAAAGAATTACTTTCGTTTTTGGTATGACAACCCTTTTTCAAGGAATCCACATACTAAGTAGTTTGCATAGTCTGCAAACCATGGAATTTCACTATAATCGATTTTCAAGAGATATTCATCAGGAAAGTTATCTTGTATGGCCGATTCATTTAGAACTTCTAATTCGAGATTTTCAAGATGAGAAAGATGATCAGCGGCGAGATTTTCTGCTCCCTTTTTATCTCGGATCTCAATATCGAACTCTTGTAAGAGTAAGATCTAACGGATTAATCGTGGTTTAGCATCTTGTTTCAAAAATAGGTATCTAAGAGCAGAATGGTCGGTATAGACCACCATTTTAGCTAGAACGAGATATGAACGAAATTTGTCAAAAGCAAAGACAATAGCAAGGAGTTCTTTTTCAGTAGTTGTGTAATTTGTTTGTGCTCCTTGTAACGTCTTACTAGCGTAATAGATAGGTTGAAATCATTTTTCAATCCTTTGTCCTAAAACGGCTCCCATTGCAAAATCACTTGCATCGGACATGAGTTTAAATGGTAGATTCCAATTTGGAGTTATCATGATCGGTGAATTAGTAAGTTTTTCTTTAAGAATATTAAAAGATTTGATGAATTCATCCGAAAAGTTGAATGGAGCATCCTTTTCTAGGAGTTTATTCATAGGAGTGGCAATTTTAGAAAAATCTTTTATGAAACGTCGGTAAAAACCGGCATGCCCTAGAAAACTCCTAACTCCTCTAACATTGGTGGGATGTGGAAGTTTAGCAATTACATCTACTTTAGCTCTATCCACTTCAATTCCTTCCTTTGAAATTTTATGACCAAGAACGATGCCTTCTTTAACCATGAAATGGCATTTCTCCCAATTAAGAACTAGATTTGATTGCTCGCATCTAATAAGCATTCGTTCAAGATTAACTAGACATGTTTCAAAAGTATCACCGAAGACTGAAAAGTCATCCATGAAAACTTCCATGCATTCATCTATCATGTCGTGAAAAATCGCCATCATGCACCTTTGAAAGGTTGCAGGGGCGTTGCAAAGTCCAAATGGCATGCGTTTGTAAGCAAAAGTACTATAAGGGCACGTGAACGTGGTTTTCTCTTGGTCCTCGGGTTCTATTGGAATTTGAAAGTATTCGAAAAAACCGTCAAGAAAACAATAGTAACTATTTCCGGCTAACCTTTCCAACATTTGATCAATGAAAGGTAAGGGAAAGTGATCTTTTCTGGTGGCGTCATTTAATTTTATATAATCAATACAAACACGCCATCCCATTACAGTCCTAGTAGGAATAAGCTCATTTTTTTTTCATTTGTGATGACAGTGATCCCACCCTTCTTAGGTACGCATTGAACTGGGCTTACCCATGGACTATCAGAGATTGGATAAATTAAACCTGCATCTAGCAGTTTAATAATTTCTTTCTTAACAACATCTTGCATATTAGGATTTAGTCTTCGTTGGCGTTGCACATACGTTTTATGACCTTCTTCGATAAGGATTTTATGTGTGCAATACGAAGGACTTATGCCTTTAATGTCATGAATCTTCCATGCAATAGCTGGTTTATGAGCTTTTAACACAGAAATG
Source organism: Rutidosis leptorrhynchoides (assembly GCF_046630445.1). Classification (NCBI taxonomy): domain Eukaryota; kingdom Viridiplantae; phylum Streptophyta; class Magnoliopsida; order Asterales; family Asteraceae; genus Rutidosis; species Rutidosis leptorrhynchoides. The sequence continues at coordinate 103,938,847 of NC_092338.1, read as the reverse complement.
AGTTGAGATTTTTCATTTTCAGTAAGAGAAGACGATATTATTACAGGTAATTCAGATTCACCATGTAATTAAGCGTATTCCAAATGGTTTGGAAGTGGTTTTAACTCTAATGTCTGTGGTTCTTCTATCGATGATTTGTATCGATATCTGTCTTCCTCTTTTAGCATTTGAATTTCTTCTGTCGTTGGTTCATATTCATTAGCCATATGAAATGTCCCGTTCTTATTGATTAAAAACGTTCCATATTAATTGATTTCGTTGCGAGGTTTTGACCTCTATATGAGACGTTTTTCAAAGACTGCATTCATTTTTAAAACAAACCATAACCTTTATTTCATAAATAAAGGTTTAAAAAGCTTTACGTAGATTATCAAATAATGATAATCTAAAATATCCTGTTTACACACGACCATTACATAATGGTTTACAATACAAATATGTTACATCGAAATCAATTTCTTGAATGCAGTTTTTACACAATATCATACAAACATGGACTCCAAATCTTGTCCTTATATTAGTATGCAACAGCGGAAGCTCTTAGTATTCACCTGAGAATAAACATGCTTTAAACGTCAACAAAAATGTTGGTGAGTTATAGGTTTAACCTATATGTATCAAATCGTAACAATAGACCACAAGATTTCATATTTCAATACACATCCCATACATAGAGATAAAAATCATTCATATGGTGAACACTTGGTAACCGACATTAACAAGATGCATATATATAAGAATATCCCCATCATTCCGGGACACCCTTCGGATATGATATAAATTTCGAAGTACTAAAGCATCCGGTACTTTGGATGAGGTTTGTTAGGCCCAATAGATCTATCTTTAGGATTCGCGTCAATTAGGGTGTCTGTTCCCTAATTCTTAGATTACCAGACTTAATAAAAAGGGGCATATTCTATTTCGATAATTCAACCATAGAATGTAGTTTCACGTACTTGTGTCTATTTTGTAAATCATTTATAAAACCTGCATGTATTCTCATCCCAAAAATATTAGATTTTAAAAGTGGGACTATAACTCACTTTCATAGATTTTTACTTCTTCGGGAAGTAAGACTTGGCCACTGGTTGATTCACGAACCTATAACAATATATACATATATATCAAAGTATGTTTAAAATATATTTACAACACTTTTAATATATTTTGATGTTTTAAGTTTATTAAGTCAGCTGTCCTCGTTAGTAACCTACAACTAGTTGTCCACAGTTAGATGTACAGAAATAAATCGATAAATATTATCTTGAATCAATCCACGACCCAGTGTATACGTATCTCGGTATTGATCACAACTCAAACTATATATATTTTGGAATCAACCTCAACCCTGTATAGCTAACTCCAACATTCACATATAGAGTGTCTATGGTTGTTCCAAAATATATATAGATGTGTCGACATGATAGGTCGAAACATTGTATACGTGTCTATGGTATCTCAAGATTACATAATATACAATACAAGTTGATTAAGTTATGGTTGGAATAGATTTGTTACCAATTTTCACGTAGCTAAAATGAGAAAAATTATCCAATCTTGTTTTACCCATAACTTCTTCATTTTAAATATGTTTTGAGTGAATCAAATTGCTATGGTTTCATATTGAACTCTATTTTATGAATCTAAACAGAAAAGTATAGGTTTATAGTCGGAAAAATTTGTTACAAGTCGTTTTTGTAAAGGTAGTCATTTCAGTCGAAAGAACGACGTCTAGATGACCATTTTAGAAAACATACTTCCACTTTGAGTTTAACCATAATTTTTGGATATAGTTTCATGTTCATAATAAAAATCATTTTCTCAGAATAACAACTTTTAAATCAAAGTTTATCATAGTTTTTAATTAACTAACCCAAAACAGCCCGCGGTGTTACTACGACGGCGTAAATCCGGTTTTACGGTGTTTTTCGTGTTTCCAGGTTTTAAATCATTAAGTTAGCATATCATATAGATATAGAACATGTGTGTAGTTAATTTTAAAAGTCAAGTTAGAAGGATTAACTTTTTTTTGCGAACAAGTTTAGAATTAACTAAACTATGTTCTAGTGATTACGAGTTTAAACCTTCGAATAAGATAGTTTTATATATATGAATCGAATGATGTTATGAACATCATTACTACCTCAAGTTTAGTAGGTAAACCTACTGGAAGTTACAAGAAATGATCTAGCTTCAAAGGATCTTGGATGGCTTGAAAGTTCTTGAAGTAGGATCATGACACAAAAACAAGTTCAAGTAAGATTTTTACTCGAATTAAGATAGTTTATAGTTATAGAAATTGAATCAAAGTTTGAATATGAATATTACCTTGAATAAGAAAGATAACCTACTGTATATAACAAAGGTTTCTTGATCTTAGATGATTACTTGGAATGGATTAGAAAGCTTGGAAGTAAATTAGTAAACTTGAAGGGATTTTTGAAGTGTTCTTGAAGTGTTCTTCCTATGATGATTATAGCTTGATTCTTGAAGTGATTTTTGATGAAGATGATGATTAACTACTGGAAAAATACGTTCATAATAATGTGTGTGTGTGTGTGTGTTGAGAGAGAATTAGAAAGAGAATTGGAAGTGAAATGGAGTGAATGATGAGTGGTAATTGGTGAGTGGTGAGTGGGGTTAAAAGGAGTTCTAGTTAGTTGACTAGCTCATGGTAGAAGTTAAAATTGATTAGTCATACATGACATAATCAAGAGTGGAATCCCATGCTAGTTCCTATTGGTATATACTCATAGTAAGTACGTGTTGAAGCTGTGTATAATACGGGTAAGAATACGACTAGAATTCTTGATGAAAGAAAAGAATGGAAAAGTAACTGTAACCATTTTCGTTAAGTATGAGTGTTTTGATATATGTCTTGAAGTCTTCCAAAAGTATTTTAATACATCTAAATACACTACATGTATATACATTTTAACTGAGTCGTTAAGTCATCGTTAGTCGTTACATGTAGGTGTTGTTTTGAAACCTTTAAGTTAACGATCTCAATTAATGTTGTTAACCCATTGTTTATTATATCTGATGAGATGTTAAATTATTATATTATCATGATATTATGATATATTAATATATATTAATATATCTTAATATGATATATATATACATTTAAATGTCGTTACAACGATAATCGTTACATATATGTCTCGTTTTGAAATCCTTAAGTTAGTAGTCTTGTTTATATGTATATAACTCATTGTTAATATACTTATGGAGATACTTACTTATCATAATCTCATGTTAACCATATGTATACCCATATATATATCGTCATGTCGTTTTTACAAGTTTTAACGTTCGTGAATCGCCGGTCAACTTGGGTGGTCAATTGTCTATATGAAACATATTTCAATTAATCAAGTCTTAACAAGTTTGATTGCTTAACATGTTGGAAACATTTAATCATGTAAATATCAATCTCAATTAATATATATAAACATGTAAAAGTTCGGGTCACTACAGTACCTACCCGTTAAATAAATTTCGTCCCGAAATTTTAAGCTGTTGAAGGTGTTGACGAATCTTCTGGAAATAGATGCGGGTATTTCTTCTTCATCTGATCTTCACGCTCCGAGGTGAACTCGGGTCCTCTACGAGCATTGCATCGAACCTTAACAATTGATATCTTGTTTTGCTTAAGTCTTTTAACCTCACGATCCATTATTTTGACGGGTTCTTCGATGAATTGGAGTTTTTCGTTGATTTGGATTTCATCTAACGGAATAGTGAGATCTTCTTTAGCAAAACATTTCTTCAAATTCGAGACGTGGAAAGTGTTATGTACAGCCGCGAGTTGTTGAGGTAACTCAAGTCGGTAAGCTACTGGTCCGACACGATCAATAATCTTGAATGGTCCAATATACCTTGGATTTAATTTCCCTCGTTTACCAAATCGAACAACGCCTTTCCAAGGTGCAACTTTAAGCATGACCATCTCTCCAATTTCAAATTCTATATCTTTTCTTTTAATGTCAGCGTAGCTCTTTTGTCGACTTTGGGCGGTTTTCAACCGTTGTTGAATTTGGATGATCTTCTCGGTAGTTTCTTGTATAATCTCCGGACCCGTAATCTATCTATCCCCCACTTCACTCCAACAAATCGGAGACCTGCACTTTCTACCATAAAGTGCTTCAAACGGCGCCATCTCAATGCTTGAATGGTAGCTGTTGTTGTAGGAAAATTATGCTAATGGTAGATGTCGATCCCAACTGTTTCTGAAATCAATAACACATGCTCGTAGCATGTCTTCAAGCGTTTGTATCGTCCTTTTGCTCTACCCATCAGTTTGTGGATGATAGGCAGTACTCATGTCTAGACGAGTTCCTAATGCTTGCTGTAATGTCTGCCAGAATCTTGAAATAAATCTGCCATCCCTATCAGAGATAATAGAGATTGGTATTCCATGTCTGGAGACGACTTCCTTCAAATACAATCGTGCTAACTTCTCCATCTTGTCATCTTCTCTTATTGGCAGGAAATGTGCTGATTTGGTGAGACGATCAACTATTACCCAAATAGTATCAAAACCACTTGCAGTCCTTGGCAATTTAGTGATGAAATCCATGGTAATGTTTTCCCATTTCCATTCCGGGATTTCGGGTTGTTGAAGTAGACCTGATGGTTTCTGATGCTCAGCTTTGACCTTAGAACACGTCAAACATTCTCCTACGTATTTAGCAACATCGGCTTTCATACCCGGCCACCAAAAATATTTTCTGAGATCCTTGTACATCTTCCCCGTTCCAGGATGTATTGAGTATCTGGTTTTATGAGCTTCTCTAAGTACCATTTCTCTCATATCTCCAAATTTTGGTACCCAAATCCTTTCAGCCCTATACCGGGTTCCGTCTTCCCGAATATTAAGATGTTTCTCCGATCCTTTGGGTATTTCTTCCTTTAAATTTCCCTCTTTTAAAACTCCTTGTTGCGCCTCCTTTATTTGAGTAGTAAGGTTATTATGAATCATTATATTCATAGATTTTACTCGAATGGGTTCTCTGTCCTTCCTGCTCAAGGCATCGGCTACCACATTTGCCTTCCCCGGGTGGTAACGAATCTCAGTGTCGTAATCATTCAATCATTCAATCCACCTACGCTGCCTCATATTCAGTTGTTTTTGATTAAATATGTGTTGAAGACTTTTGTGGTCGGTATATATAATACTTTTGACCCCATATAAGTAGTGCCTCCAAGTCTTTAATGCAAAAACAACCGCGCCTAATTCCAAATCATGCGTCGTATAATTTTGTTCGTGAATCTTCAATTGTCTAGACGCATAAGCAATCACCTTCATTCGTTGCATTAATACACAACCGAGACCTTGCTTTGATGCGTCACAATAAATCACAAAATCATCATTCCCTTCAGGCAATGACAATATAGGTGCCGTAGTTAGCTTTTTCTTCAATAACTGAAACGCTTTCTCTTGTTCATCATTCCATTCAAATTTCTTCCCTTTATGCGTTAATGCAGTCAAGAGTTTTACTATTCTGGAAAAGTCTTGGATGAACCTTCTGTAGTAACCAGCTAGTCCTAAAAACTGGCGTATGTGTTTCGGAGTTTTCGGGGTTTCCCACTTTTCAACAGTTTCTATCTTTGCCGGATCCACCTTAATACCTTCTTTGTTCACTATGTGACCGAGGAATTGAACTTCTTCCAACCAAAATGCACACTTTGAAAACTTAGCGTACAATTCTTCCTTCCTCAATACTTCTAACATCTTTCTCAAATGTTCACCGTGTTCTTGGTCATTCTTTGAGTAAATAAGTATGTCATCAATGAAAACAATGACAAACTTGTCAAGGTATGGTCCACACACTCGGTTCATAAGGTCCATGAACACAGCTGGTGCATTAGTTAAACCAAACGGCATGACCATAAACTCGTAATGACCGTAACGTGTTCTGAAAGCAGTCTTTGGAATATCATCTTCTTTCACCCGCATTTGATGATACCCGGAACGTAAGTCAATCTTTGAATAAACAGACGAGCCTTGTAGTTGATCAAATAAGTCGTCGATTCTCGGTAGTAGGTAGCGGTTCTTGATGGTAAGTTTGTTCAACTCTCGGTAGTCGATACACAACCTGAATGTACCATCTTTCTTCTTGACAAACAAAACAGGAGATCCCCACGGTGATGTGCTTGGTCTAATGAAACCACGCTCTAAAAGTTCTTGTAATTAGCTTTGCAGTTCTTTCATCTCGCTGGGTGCGAGTCTGTAAGGAGCACGAGCTATTGGTGCAGCTCCTGGTACAAGATCTATTTGAAATTCAACGTATCGCTGTGGGGGTAATCCAGGTAATTCTTTCGGAAATACATCGGGAAATTCTTTTGCAATGGGAACATCATTGATGCTCTTTTCTTCAGGTTGTACTTTCTCGACGTGTGCTAGAACAGCATAGCAACCTTTTCTTATTAGTTTTTGTGCCTTCAAATTACTAATAATATGTAGCTTCGCGTTGCGGTTTTCTCCGTACACCATTAAGGGTTTTCCTTTTTCTCGTATAATGCGAATTGCATTTTTGTAACAAACGATCTCTGCTTTCACTTCTTTCAACCAGTCCATACCGATTATCACATCAAAACTCCCTAACTCTACTGGTATCAAATCAATCTTAAATGTTTCGCTAAACAGTTTAATTTCTCGATTCCGACATATATTATCTGCTGAAATTAATTTACCATTTGCTAATTCGAGTAAAAATTTACTATCCAAAGGCGTCAATGGACAACTTAATTTAGCACAAAAATCTCTACTCATATAGCTTCTATCCGCACCCGAATCAAATAAAACGTAAGCAGATTTATTGTCAATAAGAAACGTACCCGTAACAAGCTCCGGGTCTTCCTGTGCCTCTGCCGCATTAATATTGAAAACTCTTCCGCGGCCTTGTCCATTCGTGTTCTCCTGGTTCGGGCAATTTCTAATAATGTGGCCCGGTTTTCCACATTTATAACAAACTACATTAGCATAACTTGCTCCGACACTACTTGCTCCGCCATTACTCGTTCTGACACCATTTGTTCCTTTCGTTCTATTAACCCCTGGTCCGTAGACCTTACACTTCACCGCGCTATGACCATTTCTTTTACACTTGTTGCAAAATTTGGTGCAGAACCCCGAGTGATACTTTTCACACCTTTGGCATAGCTGCTTCTGATTGTTGTTGTTGTTGCGGTTATTATTGTTGTTGGGATGATTGTTGTAGTTGCTGTTGTTGTTGTTGTTGTTGTTGTTGTTGTTGTTGTTGTTGTTGTTGTTGTTGTTATTGTTGGGCCGTTTGTTGTAGTTGCGATTGATGTTGTGATTGTTGGGATAATTGTTGCGATTATTGTTGTAATTGCTGTTGTTGTTGTATTGGTGATTCTTATCACCGTTTTCCTCCCACTTTCTTTTGACTTGCTTCACATTGGCCTCTTCAGCAGTCTGTTCTTTAATTCTTTCTTCAATCTGGTTCACTAGTTTGTGAGCCATTCTACATGCCTGTTGTATGGAGGCGGGCTCGTGTGAACTTATATCTTCTTGGATTCTTTCAGGTAATCCTTTCACAAACGCGTCGATCTTCTCTTCCTCATCTTCGAATGCTCCCGGACACAATAGGCACAATTCTGTGAATCGTCTTTCGTACGTGGTAATATCAAATCCTTGGGTTCGTAACCCTCTAAGTTCTGTCTTGAGCTTATTGACCTCGGTTCTGGGACGGTACTTCTCGTTCATCAAGTGCTTGAATGTTAACCACGGTAGTGCGTACGCATCATCTTGTCCCACTTGCTCTAGATAGGTATTCCACCATGTTAACGCAGAACCTGTGAAGGTATGCGTAGCGTACTTCACTTTGTCCTCTTTAGTACACTTACTTATGGCAAACACCGATTCGACCTTCTCGGTCCACAGTTTCAATCCGATCGGTCCTTCGGTTCCATCAAATTCCAAAGGTTTGCAGGCAGTGAATTCTTTGTAGGTGCATCCTACACGATTTCCTGTACTGCCAGATCCAAGGTTATTGTTGGTATGTAGCGCAGCCTGTACTGCGGCTATGTTTGGAGCTAGAAAAGTACGGAATTCCTCTTCATTCATATTCACGGTGTGTCGAGTAGTCAGTGCCATTTCCTTCAAAATAGTCAAATGGAACAAGTTAATCATACAGAATATTAAGAGTAGTTAATAGTATTTCGTAGCATAATATGAACTCATTTATAAAAGCTTTTTCTTCATATTAGCATTTTATAAGTTTAAATTCGGGTAGTACCTACCCGTTAAGTTCATACTTAGTAGCTAATATACAATTCAACTACTACAATTTTATATGAAAAACTGATTGTAATAATATTTCGCGTTCTAACTTTTATACAATATTTTACAAACTTACAATACCGCTTATTTTACATAAAGCATGAAATATAGCACATAATAACTTTGATATAAGATAGTTGTGAAGATAATTCTAGCTAGTACACAAGTCGTTCAGCAAAGGCAATAAAGACACGTAATTCATACGTCCAGAAACAAGTCATGCATTCTGGTTTTACTAGGACTACTTCCCATCCTTGGTCTTGTGGAACATAACCGTTATGGCCGTTGATAAGACAGCGTGTTGTAACGTCGTCAAAGGGACGAGGGTTACGTAATGACCAACAGTCTCGTAATAACCTAAAAACCTCATTTCTTACCCCAATTACCGACTCCGTCACTTGTGGGAACGTTTTGTTTAATAGTTGTAGCCCGATGTTCTTGTTCTCACTTTGGTGAGAAGTGAACATTACTAACCCGTAAGCATAACATGCTTCTTTATGTTGCATGTTAGCCGCTTTTTCTAAATCAAGAAGTCCTATATTCGGATATACTGAGTCAAAATAATTTCTTAACCCGTTGCGTAAAATAGCATTTGGGTTCCCCGCAATATATGCGTCAAAGTAAACACATCGTAACTTATGGATTTCCCAATGTGATATCCCCCATCTTTCTAACGAAAGCCTTTTATAAACCAAGGCATTCTTGGAACGTTCTTCGAATGTCTTACAAACTGATCTCGCCTTAAATAGTTGTGCCGAGGAATTCTGACCGACTCTAGACAAGATTTCATCAATCATGTCTCCGGGTAGGTCTCTTAAAATATTGGGTTGTCTATCCATTTTGTGTTTTTATACTGTAAAATAGACAAGAGTTAGATTCATAAAAAAAATACTTATTAATACAAGCAATTTTTACATATATCATAAAGCATAAGCACACTATATTACATATATTACACCACACGAATACAACTATCTTATTCCGACTCGCTCGTTTCTTCTTGTTCGGTTTTGGTTCGTTTTGCCAAGTTTCTAGGGATATATGATGTTCCCCTAATACGAGCTGTCGTTGTCCATATTGGTTTAGAAAAACCTGGTGGTTTAGAGGTTCCCGGGTCATTGTAACGTCTTACTAGCGTAATAGATAGGTTGAAATCGTTTTTCAATCCTTTGTCCTAAAACGGCTCCCATTGCAAAATCACTTGCATCGCACATGAGTTTAAATGGTAGATTCCAATTTGGAGTTATCATGATCGGTGCATTAGTAAGTTTTTCTTTAAGAATATTAAAAGATTTGATGAATTCATCCGAAAAGTTGAATGGAGCATCCTTTTCTAGGAGTTTATTCATAGGAGTGGCAATTTTAGAAAAATCTTTTATGAAACGTCGATAAAAACCGGCATGCCCTAGAAAACTCCTAACTCCTCTAACATTGGTGGGATGTGGAAGTTTAGCAATTACATCTACTTTAGCTCTATCCACTTCAATTCCTTCCTTTGAAATTTTATGACCAAGAACGATGCCTTCTTTAACCATGAAATGGCATTTCTCCCAATTAAGAACTAGATTTGATTGCTCGCATCTAATAAGCATTCGTTCAAGATTAACAAGACATGTTTCAAAAGTATCACCGAAGACTGAAAAGTCATCCATGAAAACTTCCATGCATTCATCTATCATGTCGTGAAAAATCGCCATCATGCACCTTTGAAAGGTTGCAGGGGCGTTGCAAAGTCCAAATGGCATGCGTTTGTAAGCAAAAGTACTATAAGGGCACGTGAACGTGGTTTTCTCTTGGTCCTCGGGTTCTATTGGAATTTGAAAGTATTCGAAAAAACCGTCAAGAAAACAATAGTAACTATTTTCGGCTAACCTTTCCAACATTTGATCAATGAAAGGTAAGGGAAAGTGATCTTTTCTGGTGGCGTCATTTAATTTTCTATAATCAATACAAACACGCCATCCCATTACAGTCCTAGTAGGAATAAGCTCATTTTTTTTCATTTGTGATGACAGTCATGCCACCCTTCTTAGGTACGCATTGAACTGGGCTTACCCATGGACTATCAGAGATTGGATAAATTAAACCTGCATCTAGCAGTTTAATAATTTCTTTCTTAACAACATCTTGCATATTAGGATTTAGTCTTCGTTGGCGTTGCACATACGTTTTATGACCTTCTTCCATAAGGATTTTATGTGTGCAATACGAAGGACTTATGCCTTTAATGTCATGAATCTTCCATGCAATAGCTGGTTTATGAGCTTTTAACACAGAAATGAGTTGAGATTTTTCATTTTCAGTAAGAGAAGACGATATTATTACAGGTAATTCAGATTCACCATGTAATTAAGCGTATTCCAAATGGTTTGGAAGTGGTTTTAACTCTAATGTCGGTGGTTCTTCTATCGATGATTTGTATCGATATCTGTCTTCCTCTTTTAGCATTTGAATTTCTTCTGTCGTTGGTTCATATTCATTAGCCATATGAAATGTCCCGTTCTTATTGATTAAAAACGTTCCATATTAATTGATTTTGTTGCGAGGTTTTGACCTCTATATGAGACATTTTTCAAAGACTGCATTCATTTTTAAAACAAACCATAACCTTTATTTCATAAATAAAGGTTTAAAAAGCTTTACGTAGATTATCAAATAATGATAATCTAAAATATCCTGTTTACACACGACCATTACATAATGGTTTACAATACAAATATGTTACATCGAAATCAGTTTCTTGAATGCAGTTTTTACACAATATCATACAAACATGGACTCCAAATCTTGTCCTTATATTAGTATGCAACAGCGGAAGCTCTTAGTATTCACCTGAGAATAAACATGCTTTAAACGTCAACAAAAATGTTGGTGAGTTATAGGTTTAACCTATATGTATCAAATCGTAACAATAGACCACAAGATTTCATATTTCAATACACATCCCATACATAGAGATAAAAATCATTCATATGGTGAACACCTGGTAACCGACATTAACAAGATGCATATATATAAGAATATCCCCATCATTCCGGGACACCCTTCGGATATGATATAAATTTCGAAGTACTAAAGCATCCGGTACTTTGGATGGGGTTTGTTAGGCCCAATAGATCTATCTTTAGGATTCATGTCAATTAGGGTGTCTGTTCCCTAATTCTTAGATTACCAGACTTAATAAAAAGGGGCATATTCAATTTCGATAATTCAACCATAGAATGTAGTTTCACGTACTTGTGTCTATTTTGTAAATCATTTATAAAACCTGCATGTATTCTCATCCCAAAAATATTAGATTTTAAAAGTGGGACTATAACTCACTTTCACAGATTTTTACTTCGTCGGGAAGTAAGACTTGGCCACTGGTTGATTCACGAACCTATAACAATATATACATATATATCAAAGTATGTTTAAAATATATTTACAACACTTTTAATATATTTTGATGTTTTAAGTTTATTAAGTCAGCTGTCCTCGTTAGTAACCTACAACTAGTTGTCCACAGTTAGATGTACAGAAATAAATCGATAAATATTATCTTGAATCAATCCACGACCCAGTGTATACGTATCTCAGTATTGATCATAACTCAAACTATATATATTTTGGAATCAACCTCAACCCTGTATAGCTAACTCCAACATTCACATATAGAGTGTCTATGGTTGTTCCGAAATATATATAGATGTGTCGACATGATAGGTCGAAACATTGTATACATGTCTATGGTATCTCAAAATTATATAATATACAATACAAGTTGATTAAGTTATGGTTGGAATAGATTTGTTACCAATTTTCACGTAGCTAAAATGAGAAAAATTATCCAATCTTGTTTTACCCATAACTTCTTCATTTTAAATCTGTTTTGAGTGAATCAAATTGCTATGGTTTCATATTGAACTCTATTTTATGAATATAAACAGAAAAGTATAGGTTTATAGTCAGAAAAATAAGTTACAAGTGGTTTTTTTAAAGGTAGTCATTTCAGTCGAAAGAACGACGTCTAGATGACCATTTTAGAAAACATACTTCCACTTTGAGTTTAACCATAATTTTTGGATATAGTTTCATGTTCATAATAAAAATCATTTTCTTAGAATAACAACTTTTAAATCAAAGTTTATCATAGTTTTTAATTAACTAACCCAAAACAGCCCGCGGTGTTACTACGACGGCGTAAATCCGGTTTTACGGTGTTTTTCGTGTTTCCAGGTTTTAAATCATTAAGTTAGCATATCATATAGATATAGAACATGTGTGTAGTTAATTTTAAAAGTCAAGTTATAAGGATTAACTTTTGTTTGCGAACAAGTTTAGAATTAACTAAACTATGTTCTAGTGATTACGAGTTTAAACCTTCGAATAAGATAGTTTTATATATATGAATCGAATGATGTTATGAACATCATTACTACCTCAAGTTTAGTAGGTAAACCTACTGGAAGTGACAAGAAATGATCTAGCTTCAAAGGATCTTGGATGGCTTGAAAGTTCTTGAAGTAGGATCATGACACAAAAACAAGTTCAAGTAAGATTTTTACTCGAATTAAGATAGTTTATAGTTATAGAAATTGAATCAAAGTTTGAATATGAATATTACCTTGAATAAGAAAGATAACCTACTGTATATAACAAAGGTTTCTTGATCTTAGATGATTACTTGGAATGGATTAGAAAGCTTGGAAGTAAATTAGTAAACTTGAAGGGATTTTTGAAGTGTTCTTGAAGTGTTCTTCCTATGATGATTATAGCTTGATTCTTGAAGTGATTTTTGATGAAGATGATGATTAACTACTGGAAAAATACGTTCATAATAATGTGTGTGTGTGTGTTGAGAGAGAATTAGAAAGAGAATTGGAAGTGAAATGGAGTGAATGATGAGTGGTAATTGGTGAGTGGTGAGTGGGGTTAAAAGGAGTTCTAGTTAGTTGACTAGCTCATGGTAGAAGTTAAAATTGATTAGTCATACATGACATAATCAAGAGTGGAATCCCATGCTAGTTCCTATTGGTATATACTCATAGTAAGTACGTGTTGAAGCTGTGTATAATACGGGTAAGAATACGACTAGAATTCTTGATGAAAGAAAAGAATGGAAAAGTAACTGTAACCATTTTCGTTAAGTATGAGTGTTTTGATATATGTCTTGAAGTCTTCCAAAAGTATTTTAATACATCTAAATACACTACATGTATATACATTTTAACTGAGTCGTTAAGTCATCGTTAGTCGTTACATGTAGGTGTTGTTTTGAAACCTTTAAGTTAACGATCTCAATTAATGTTGTTAACCCATTGTTTATTATATCTGATGAGATGTTAAATTATTATATTATCATGATATTATGATATATTAATATATCTTAATATGATATATATACATTTAAATGTCGTTACAACGATAATCGTTACATATATGTCTCGTTTTGAAATCCTTAAGTTAGTAGTCTTGTTTATATGTATATAACTCATTGTTAATATACTTATGGAGATACTTACTTATCATAATCTCATGTTAACCATATGTATACCCATATATATATCGTCATGTCGTTTTTACAAGTTTTAACGTTCGTGAATCGCCGGTCAACTTGGGTGGTCAATTGTCTATATGAAACATATTTCAATTAATCAAGTCTTAACAAGTTTGATTGCTTAACATGTTGGAAACATTTAATCATGTAAATATCAATCTCAATTAATATATATAAATATGGAAAAGTTCGGGTCACTACACCATAAGTGTAGCTAACATTTCAGCTTCATCAATTGGTTCAGTTCCTTCTCCTAAAGAACATTCTCCTATTCCTTGTAATTCTGGAAATTCTTATAACAATTCTGCATGTGAATCTATAGTTTGAATATAATAACATGTATCATCTGCAAATTGCGGTTGTTGCATGGCTCTATCAACAGAAAAGGTGACACTCTCGTCCTCTATACTTAGGGTCAGTTTCTTACCGAACACGTCTATTATTGCTTTAGCCGTATTTAAGAATGGTCTTTCTAATATAAGAGGAACTCGAGAATCTTCTTCCATGTCCAGAATAACAAAATCCATTGGAAATACTAAAGTACCAACTCTAACTAGCATGTTCTCCATTATCCCTCTAGGATATTTTACTGATCGATCGGCTAGTTGTATGCTTATTCTTGTTAGTTTCAATTCTCCAAGGTCTAGTTTAGCGTATAATGAATACGACATTAAATTTATACTAGCACCTAAGTCTGCCAATGCTTCTATTGAACTAAGACTACCCAGAAAACATGGAATTGTGAAACTTCCTGGATCTGATAATTTTTCTGGTATCTTATTCAACAGTATTGCAGAACAATTAGCATTCATTATAACAGCCGAGAGTTCTTCCATTTTCTTTCTATTTGTGATTAGATCTTTCAAGAATTTGGCATACCTAGGCAGTCCTGAAATCACATCAATGAAAGGAAGATTAACATTTATTTGTTTAAATATATCCAAGAATTTGGATTGTTCGGCTTCAAGTCTTTCTTTTTTCATTTTACTTGGGTAAGGAAGTGGTGGTTGGTATGGTTTAACATAAGGTTTAGCCTTAACTGTGTTATCTTCATTAACCTTTTCAACTACCGATTCTCTTTCCTTTTCTTGCTCAGATTGTGGTTCTTGTGGAGTAGGAATAGAGTCATCAGAAATTTCAGGTATTTCAGGTGGTTTAAGTGTAATACCACTTCTTGTGGTAATCGATTTAGCTGTTTCATTCCGGGAGTTAGCATTTGTATCGCTAGGTAGACTTTCCGGTTTTCTTTCACCTATCAACCTTGCTAGGTTGCTTACTTCTTGTTCCAGATTTTGAATAGAAGCTTGTTGATTTCTTAATGCTTGAGCATTTTGTTCATTGGTTTGTTTCTGAGATGTAAAAAACTGCGTTTGAGATTCAACTAGCTTCGACATCATGTCTTCTAAATTTGGATTTTTATCATCGGTTTGTGGTGGTTTATTTGGAAAAATAGGTCTTTGCTGATTGAAAGTATTATTAGATACTTGTTGATTGCTAGGACCTTGTTAATTGTTGTATGGAACATTTCAGTTATAATTCTGATTTTGATTGTAGTTTGGTCTTGGCGGTTGATAATTATTCTGATAATTATTTCCAGGCCTTTGGTTTATATATGAAACATTCTCTCTTTGTTCCATTGTTTGTTCAATACTGAGACAATCTTTTGTCAAATGTGGTCCTCCACACTGCTCACAACTAATTCGTATTGTGTGAATATCTTTAGTCATCTTTTTCATTCGTCTCTCGAAAGCATCTATCTTTACGGAAATGGAATCAAAGTCATGGCTAGAATCGTCTCTAGCCGCTTTAGATGATCTAACGATATCTTTTTCTTGATGCCACTCATGTGAGTGGGAAGCAGTGTTATCAATAATATTGTAAGCTTCAGTTGTGGTTTTCTTCATAATGGAACCACCAGCTGCTATGTCGATGTCTTTTCGTGTAGTAATATCGCATCCTTGATAGAATATTTGTACTATTTGATAAGTGTCTAAACCATGTTGCGGACATCCTCTCAACAACTTTCCAAATCTTGTCCACGCCTCATATAGAGTTTCATTTGGCTTTTGTATGAACGTAACAATTTCTCCTTGAAGTCTCACGGCTTTAGATGCCGGAAAGAATTGTTTAAGAAAATTTTCAACTAAGACATCCTATGTATCAATCGCCCCTTCAGGTAACGATTCTAACCAATCTTTGACTTCTCCCTTTAAAGTCCAGGAAAATAACATGAGATATATCTGTTCATCCTCCACTTCTCTGATTTTGAATAGAGTACAGATCCTATTAAAAGTTTGAAGATGTTCGTTTGGATCTTCCTTCGGCGCACCATTAAATTGGCATTGATTAGTTACCATGTGTAGGATTTGTCCTTTGATTTCATAATCTGGCGCATTAATATCTGGTTGAGTAATGGCATGAACTTGGCCAGTGCGTTTAGCTCTCAATCGGTCTTCCATACTTAGAGGTTAAAGATTTTCTATGATTGAATTTGTTGAATCTGAATCACTAGAGGATTCTGATTTAATGGTTTCTTCCTCGACAATCTCTGGATGAGTGATTTGTGGTTCAGGAGGAATGATTAGTGGTTCAGGATCTCTGAATTGTCCCTGAATATCCTCCGGATTCTCAATTGTAAGGTCGAGTTCAAAAAATGAATTATCAGAAATTTGAATTTGAGTACTTGGTCGACTAGATGACGATTCTAAAGAAAAATCAACGGCGACAATATTGGCTAGATGTCTTGATCGAGTTACAGGTGGTGAACGTATGAAAGGTGGTGAACGTTTTGCTCGGTGCATTCACTGAATATCCTATTAGTTATAAAAGATAAAAATTATATAAGTTATTAAATTAATAGACTCTTCTGATTTTGCTCACATTTCGAATAGCCAATAGATGCAGCAGGTAGCCAGGACCCTTTAAATCGGAAGCACACAACTCGCCACTAACAAATCCAACTATTACTACGAACCAGAAAATTTTGAATGTCTATTAATTTAACTACTTAAAATAATTTTTCGTCGAAGTTTAAAGAAAATAAAGAAAATTCTATATCCTAAAAAACTAGAGCGTCGAGAAATAAGAAAGAAAAAGAGCGCGTCGAAAAACGTCGAAAAATAAAAGTCGAAAAAAATAATAATAATAATAAAATGCAGCGTCGAAACTTAAAAGCCCTAAAAGCTAAGAATTAAAACTTACGTCTAAAGGTATTAAAGCTTAAAGGAATTCTATATCCAAAACGGCAATAACTTAAAAGGCACTAAAATCTATAAAATATTAAAGCGATGAGCGACGTCGTAAAATTCTAAAGCACCTAAATCTTAGTCTAAAGAAAAAGTACTTCAGGGATTTTACGGCAAAGCCTAAAAATCTAGAAATAAAAATAACTACGGCAATAACTATATCTTAAAACTAGTTACGAACGATAAATATACAATTACGTACTAAATAATTAAAAGATACAAAAAAATAAAACTTAAAGTTATAAAAATATAATTTTTATAAAAATATAATTTTTATATTATTTATATAAAAGCATTAGTTTTATATAATTAATAATAATTATTAAACTTAATAATACTAATTAAAACTAAAAATAAAACTAATTTAAACTAATTAATATTTTAATTAAGCCCTAATTATAATTAATTATATAATAAAACTAACCCTACTTCGTTGGTCAAAGGTACCAGACCTGTCCAATCAGCTCATGCGATCGCATGAGCTGAGTGTTTTAATACCATGTGGTCGCATGGCTTCGGGTACCAGGACAGATTATGGGCTGCTACAGTACCAGGCCCGATTACTTTTACTTTATTTATTTTATTTTTTTGATTTTAATTTTATAGAAAATAAAATGTAATAAAAACTTAAAAAAAAATTACTTATTAGTTTTTTATAACTTTTAATAATAAACAAAAATATAAATTTTTTAATTTTAACAAAACTTAAAAATATAGATATGTATTTTTCTTTTTCTTGTTTTTATATTTTTGTATTTAAAACGTATTTTTACAAAAATAAATTAAAACTTAATAAAAAAAATCTTTTTTTTAAATAGCGTTTCGCTTCGGCGTTTAAGATGTTCTCCGGCAGCGGCGCCAAAAATACTTGATGTTATGCGAGGTGTATACGAAATAGTTATTATTTTTACTGCGAAATACTATTAAATAGGATACAATTTTACACAAGTTATTTATTTATTTATAGAGTGGATATACCTAAACCTTGCTACAACACTTATAGGCAGTGTACCTAATCGGAAAGTAGTGTAGTTTTTAGTAAGTCCGGATCGTTCCGCAGGGAGCTAGCCAAGTTTAACGCTATATTTTTAAACTATATTTGAATATATATATATATATATATATATATATATATATATATATATATATATATATATATATATATATATATATATATATATATATATATATATAAGTAGTATTATTATTATTATAAAAATGGGGTTTTTACCATTTAGTGACCGGTTTGTCGATTTTATGTCTTAAGTCACAATTAAAACCTAATGTAAAATATTAAAAATAAATATAGCTTAATTTAAAGCGTAAAGTAAATGACGATAATTAAAGTGCGATAAATTAAAGTGCGATAAATAAAATGACGGTAAATAAAATTGCGATAATTTAAAAGTACGATAATTAAAAGTGCGATAAGATATAAAATAAAGGAATTATGCTTATTTAAACTTCCGTAATCATGATGTTCGACGTGTTGATTTTAGTTTATTACCATGGGTTAATTGTCCTTTGTCCTGAATTATTCAATATGTCCATATGTTTTTTGTCCATAATAGTCCATCAGTCATAAATATAAAGTGCGAGTGTCCTTGTCAGATTATCCTTATACCCGAAGTCAAATATTCTAACTAATTGGGGACTTAAACTGTAATAAGGTTTTAATACATTGTTAATGATTACACCAGGTTAACGACTGTGTGCAATCCAAGGTTTAAATACTTTATTATCAATTACACCAAGTGTCCTTGTATGTAATCCACCCCTATTTTAATGAGTCCAATGACTATTAATCCATTCCCGTGTTCGGTTAAATGAACGATCATTAGTATTTATAAATATCCCGCCCATCGTATCCGATCGAGTGTATATGGTTATTTATAGATACGTCAAATTGTAAATCTCTATATTAAATTAACGAACTATCATTCAGTTAAACAAATATAAAGCCCATTAATAGCCCATAGTCCAATTTCCACAAGTGTGCGTCTTTTGTCCACACCCCAATTATGGTACAAAGCCCAATTACCCCGTCTTTAATATTTAATCTAACATCACGATTACTTTGGCTTAAATAAGCATAATAATAACTTAGCTACGAGACATTAATTTAAAAAGGTTAAACATAACTTACAATGAGTACTAATAGCGTAGTGTTACACGGACAGAATTTTGACTTACAAACTTAAAACATTCGCCACTAAAACCTTATTATTATTAATTTAAAATTAAAATTATAATATATATATATATATATATATATATATATATATATATATATATATATATATATATATATATATATATATATATATATGTTGAGAGAGTGCAGAGAAAGGAAAGAAAAAGATGTGTTAAATTCGGCCAGAATTCGTGAAATTTATAGGACCTGACATGCTACAGTGTGCCATGCGATCACATGGGTTTAAGGCTACCAGGCCATGCGATCGCATGGCAACCATTTCCTGGTCACATTGCATTTTAAACGTGGGCTACTCGTATTTATTTAATATATAATATAATATATATAATTTTATATAATTATATATATATATATATATATATATATATATATATATATATATATATATATATATATATTATATTCTTGTGCATCGTTGACTTGTAATTTTAGGCCCGTTGCGTCGCGCGTTGATAGTTGGTTCATGTCCCGGTTCCGGATTTTCGAACGTCCTTGCGTACTATTTAATATCTTGTACTTTGCGTTTTGCGGCTCGTACTCTTGTAACTTTTTAGATGTTTCTCATCAATAAATTGAACCACTTTGATTGTACTTTGTACTTTTTAGCATTTTAGTCATTTGCGTCTTAAAATCATCGAATCTGTCTTTTGTCTTCATATTTTAATATTTAAACGAATATCACTTGTAAATAGAACAATTGCAACTAAAAGCTTGTCTTTCTTGAAGGATAATACTATGAAATATGTGTTCATTTTTAGCATTATCACAAACCAATAAGCCAATTGGATCTATTGTATAGATCCTCATTCCAGTAATATAAGTAGCTTCATCAAGATCCTTTATGGAAATACATTTTCCAAGTCAAGACTTGACATCTTGCAAGTTGGAATGTTATTTCTAATAAGTAATATGTCATCAACATATAAGATCAAGAAGACTACTTTACTCCCACTAGCTCTAATGTAAACTCAGGGCTTATCTTGATTTTGAGAAAAATTAAACACTTTGATTTTCTCATTAAACTTAAGATTCTCGCTCCTGGATGCTTGCTTTAATCCATAAATGGATTTTAGAAGCTTGCATATTTTATTAGGATGCTTAGGATTCATAAACCCTTCCGGCTGAACCATATATACGTCCTCGCTTAGGTCACCATTTAGAAAAGCGGTTTTGACATCCATTAGCCATATTTTATTATCATGAAAGGTAACGATGGCAATATGTATCCTAATTGTTTTAAGGCTCGCGACTGGTGAAAAACTTTCATCATAACCTTTTGTCACCAATCGAGCTTTAAAAGTGTTTACATTACCGTCCATATCAGTCTTCCTTTGAAGACCCATTTTGACCTCATTGTCTTACAATTGGGTAGAAGATCAATCAAGTCTCATACTTGATTATCCTTCATGGACTCCATATCTGTATTCATAGAATCTAGTCATTTTTAGATTCAGGATCTGATATGGCCTCACGCAGCTAGAGGGTTCATCATAATCCCTTAGTTGAGGTTTATCTGAATTAATCAGATAATTAAGCCTCATAAGCCGATGAGTTCTACTAGATCTATAAAGTGCAGGTGTAACACGTTCTGGCTCAGCAACAGTGCGCTCAGTTTCAACGTGTGGATCGCTAGTGCTTACTGAAGGTATGTTACTTTAAAGTACTTGAATTTCTTCAAGATCTACTTTACTCCCACTGACTTCTTGTAAGAGAAGATATCTTTCCAGGAATTCTGCAGACCGAGCAGAAAACACGTTGTCTTCAGCTTGGTAGTAAAAGTAGTAACCCATTGTTTCCTTTATGTATCGTACAAAGTAACATTAGATAGTTTTGGGTTCTAATTTGTTTGAAGTGTCATGCTTCACGTACGCTTTACAAATTCAGACTTTCAGATCAGACAACTTGGGATTCTTCCCATGCCATAACTCATATAGTGTCTTTTCTACCTTCATAGTTGGAATCACATTGAGTATGCCTGCAGCAGACTCTCATCACTCATGCATATCTAAAAGGACGGTAGTAGAGAAATCAGAC